>NC_134710.1:258002591-259427591 GCF_043290135.1 Rhipicephalus microplus | reverse complement strand
TCTATTGATCAAATGTTTGACTTGTAAAATTTTGTATTAATATTTTATAGTGTTTTCAAAATATTTTGTATTGTCCTGTTTATTGTTTTTACCTCGCTAAAGATTGTATAATTGTTCTAACGGCTCTGTAACACCCCCACTCCTGCTCGGGCCCATTTGTGGCCTGCGGTATTGTATAAATAAAATAAAATAAATAAATTGTATAAATAAATCCCTTGTGAGCTACTGTTAGATGTCGCACCTGATGCAGCCAGTTACGGGGCTCACTTTTCTCTTCTTTTCCCTTTAAGAACCACAAAAATAAGTTCTCTGCATGTTTCTATTGTTAACTTTTTCTTTCCCTCTATACGAAAGTAGTGAACTTAGCGAAATAGGCTAGTGTTCGTGATGCCTTCGTACTGAAAAGATGTCTTGATTTCCTGTCCTCATCCTTTAAAGAAAGTTTTTGCCTCCCTGCAGTTCCACTGCAACAATGTATGTATGTATGTATGTATGTATGTATGTATGTATGTATGTATGTATGTATGTATGTATGTATGTATGTATGTATGTATGTATGTATGTATGTATGTATGTATGTATGTATGTATGTATGTATGTATGTATGTATGTATGTATGTATGTATGTATGTGTGCACTGGTGGTCTTCTGGTAGTTTCATTCATCTGGTATGTACCGAGAATTACAAGGCATGGCGCACAACTTGGTTGCTTGAAATCGCCTAATCAGCCATTTGGAAAAGTTACAAATCTTGCTTTACACCGCAGAATATGACAAAAGAGACAGCTAGAGAGAAGCAGACGATGTATGATGGGTCATAAGATGAATAGCATTATCTGGTATGTACACTAATCACGGCATGAAAAGTGACATTAAAACGTCCAACATATGAATTGGAATGCTCAGTTTTTCTAGATAAGCACGTCATGTCTCTACGAATATACCTGCTGAAAATGATGTATGTACTAACGTAAGTGTAAGGGTAAATATTGCAGCAAAATTACAACAAATATTACAGCTTCCTACAATGCACTGTGTATTTTACAACTTTTTTCCTATAACCAAAAATAAAGTATTAAAAGGGGCCCTGCAACATATTTTCAGCATGGCCAGAAAACACTGTCAACTGGTAGTTGAGGCTGCTGAGAACATGTGACCTAATGAATAAAGCGTAGCACGGGGCCTGGAATATAGTAATAATTCTCAAAGCCAGCTAAAGGAATCGCTTGCTCTTTTCTTGACAAATCATGCAATAAATTTAAGTGACTATTCTATAAACAGAAAGTCCCCGACCACTGGCTTACTTCAGCACCTTGGGCGGCGGTAGCTTGTGATGACACTTAAAGTGAGCCATGAGTTCAAGGGGAAAAAGAAGAGAAAGGAAGTTTTTCAGAGAATAGACGCGAGCTTACGAACAGTCAAAGCTTCTTGCCCCCTTGTTATTGTCCTTTCCTGCCTTCGTAGTTTTCAGAGCACCCGCTGGTACGAAAGGAGATAGAAAACGGGCGAAAACTCCGCGTGTACTTCATGGATTCAGAAATTATTTTGTGCTAGTAAATTTATAAGGCAATAGACATCCTAAACGAATTTATTCTAATACATCTAAAAATCAACGAGGCAGGAAGGGGAAGACGGAAGCTTGAAATGACAAATAAATTCGTAAACAGGAGTTTTGTGCTCTAACTGCTGTCTCGACAAGTAAAATTGTCTTCTTTGAGGCTAAAACTGTGACTTACGTTCAAGAAAACAAGTCCACCTGCCAAGACAGCAGCTCAAGCAGACAACGCCTGTTACGGATTTTTTCTTAAACATGCATGGATACTGACGGTATTTAAAGAGTCCCTAAATCAGACTGATTTCCAAGGCGAAACAGCAGTTTTTCTCTTTCTTGATGTATACCGTTCCTACAAGGGCTATTTCCACCTTCCCTTTTATTTCTTCATAAAACACTATAGAATGTCACCACTAAGCATTGAGCTAGTCAAGATTTAGCGCTTTTTGACCTCGAGCTACTTTCCTCTCTTGTGCCGACGGAAACGAAAAAAACAACCAAGTGCAATCAGTTTACAATGCTGGACGGGCATGTGTCAAGGCATGAGGGGCATGTGACTGCGTGGCAAAGCAGAATAGGAGACATTTCACAACAGATATCTCTCGTATACTAACCAATTGAGAAGCACTTCATCCTGGGTTCCTATCAAACGCCGAAAATTGATAAGCATACCTATGAAAAGGCCACATGTCAGAACGACAAAAAATTGAAATGTCAAAAAAATTGAATTGCCGATAAATTAAGATGTCGAAAATTCAAAACCCTCAACAGACAGAACCCCGAAACAACGTACAGCAACTCAATTGAACTACGCGAAAAATGAATGATGCACTTTGTGAACTGGGACAAGCACTTGCTCATTTAGTGCCGTGTCACTGTCCCCTGACCTAGGGGTCATCGAGACCCCTGTTGTGGGGTCTCGATGAAGGAAGAGCGCCACGCTATTGGAGTGAACGGACACAGCAGACGTGATCGGAACGAGCCAAAACAACACACACTTATTTAACTGCTTTCAGTGTGACAATATCGTCAGCTGAGTTATTATAACATCGATTGGAATCAACAAGCTGAACAAACTTACACAATACCACACAACACTCAACATGACAAAATCAACACTAGAACACACTCAAGGCAGCCTTGCCAACGCTTGACTTACCACGAGGGCCCCCGGCGCGCAACCAGCGGTGCCGCGCACCAGGGACCCCCGCTAGAGACAACCGTTCGCGACAACTGCCACCCACCAAAAAGGACCGCTCATATCTTGGGCACCGCCACCCAGGCCTGCCGCTAGGCGTCGTTGCCAGTGCCAGTGCACTAACCATGATGATGATGATGGTAACAAGCACTCGCAGGCACAGCTCCACCTACTGCTCATTAGTTGTGACCCCTGAATGCAGCTTCTGTGCGAGACAGGTGCGCTACGAGGTGCAGTTATATTTAAAGGGGGTGTCACCGCTTCAACATCCCGCCAAACTTAATCAACATATATACCAAAAATATAGAAATCTGCTACGCAAGCTTTACCAAAAGATGACAACACATATACCTAAAGAATGTTCGTAGACCATGACACCACTGCCGGTCGACACTTCTGCCCTGTCCGGCTCGACAACTTCACCTCTGTACTGGTCCCGCAATGGCAACGTTGCCGTCAGCGCGAGAAACCGTCACTCGCGCTGACAAGTTTTCTGGTTGCGACAGGCACTTATGAAGGCGCCGGACAGCAGGCCATTCCGCAGGTCCCAGGCATGTTCTTGACCCGACCTCATGTCCGCATTCCTGGCTGGCGGTGCCAGCCAGGAATGCGGATCCAGACCTTACATTTACGGCGAACGTCACTGGGGCAGAGTGGAGTGTGCTACCGGAAACTTTAGGTAGTGATCATCACATCATCCAACTCTCCGTAGCGCACACTGGTAAACAGACCAAGACTGAAATAGCGCGGTTAACGGAATGGCAATCCTTTAGGAATGACTTCGACGTTGATACCACCATAATCGACATTGAAGACTGGTTTAAGAATGTGCTCAAAATAGCCGAACGCTACACTAAGCACATACAGCTTGACGTCGTTACACCCGCCGTCAACGCACATCTCCTCCACCTTTGGGAGGCTGGAAGAGGACTTCTAAAACGGTGGAAACAGAAAGTTACGGAAACGCATTTCTCTCCTCACTGAGCAATCTCAAGATTATGCGAACCAATTGGCCAGGCAGAACTGGCACGCTTTCTGTGACAAGCTGCACGGAACTCTGAGCACCAAGAAGACCTGGCATCTGCTACGCACACTTCTAGCCACGCAACCTTCCAAAGCAGCACAGAAGCAGCACCTTCAGAGGCTTATTCAAAACTTCACCGGTACAGAACAACACCTCCTAGATGAATTGCAAAAGAAGCTTTGTGGCGATGCACCAACTGGGGCTTCAATTCACACCAAAGAATACGCTGGCGCACCAAACACTGAACTCGACCGGCTCTTCAGCCTGGCTGAACTGCACACAGCCCTAACGAAGTTGACAAGAAATACCAGCCCCGGAATAGACAGGATTGTCAACAAAGCATTTACGCAACCTATAGCACCAGGCCACCACGGCTCTTCTCCGATATTGCAACGACTGCTGGGATAAAGGAGAGCTACCTTTGGTATGGCAGCACTCGGAAATCACCATGATCCCTAAGCCTATCAAACCAGCCGGCATCAAGAACCTACGCCCGATTTCTCTCACGTCGTGCGTGGGAAAGCTGTTCGAACACATGGTGCACGACCGCTTAACCCAGTACCTGGAAGATAGTGGACACCTACCGGACACCATGTTTGGCTTCAGGCAGCATCGTTCGACGCACGACGTGCTCTTACTACTCAAAGAAAACCTCTTTGATCACCTCACCCATTGAAGAAAGTACTCCATACTCGGAGTCGACGTCAAGGCGGCCTTCGATAACTTCAGCCACGACGCGATCCTCAAAAACCTCGAAGGCGTTGGCTGCGGCATTAGAATCTACACGTATGTCAAAAACTTTCTCACGGACCGTACGGCGACTGTGGGCATATGCAACATCCGCAGCAAAAGCTTCCAACTAGTCAAAAAAAGGAACGCCGCAGGGTTCGGTCATCTCGCCGTTACTTTTCAATGAGGCTATGATCAGTCTGCCGAAAATTCTAGACAAAATACCTGATTTACGGCACGCGATCTACGCTGATGACATCACGCTCTGGACCAGGGCTTCGAACATTGGGAGACAAGAGACCTGCCTACAAACCGCCGTAGATGCTATCGAACGGTATCTCAGAAACTGCGGTCTCTGCTGTGCCCCCGAGAAATCCGAGCACCTCGTCCTCAAAGCGAGAACAAGAAGCAGACCCCCTCTATACGACGAGCCGCACCCTAGCGTAACGCTGAAAGGGACCTTAATTCCAAAAGTCGAGACCCTGCGAGTGCTTGGAGTTCACATCTGCAAGGATGGATTGGGAGCTGCCACTATAACGAGACTCCAACGGACACTATCACAACTCCCGAACCTCGTCAAGAGGATCGCGAATCAACAAAACGGACTCAAACAGCACGACACGCTACGTATAATGCAAGCTCTGTTCACCTGCCGCATTACGTACGGCACGCCGTACCTGAATTTGAAAACCGCTGAAATTGAAAAAAACCTAATATCATGATAAGAAATGCCACTAAAGTAGCCCTGGGACTTCCGCCAATGGTCTCTACCACACGTCTCCTAAAGATGGGCGTCCACAACACGTGGCAAGAGCTCATCGAAGCGCATAGGAACAGTCAGCTGGAGAGGCTCAAGCTGACACCCACGGGAGGTTGGCGCTCCGGTACCTCAACTACAGCGACACGCTCGTCGCCGATGCTGACCGGAAAAAGTGCATCCCGCTGTACATTAGAGAGTCGCTGTCCCTCGCACCTATTCCACGCAACACACATCCTACTTTCCACAAAAGTAGACGCAAGGCTAGAGCTAACGCTATTCGACGAAAGTTCAAGCAAGACCCGGACGCCCGCTACACTGACGCGGCCAAGTATCCGCATAGAAACGCGTACGCTGTCAGCGTCGTCGATTCTCAAGGCCGAGAATTAGCGTCGGCCACGGTGAACGCACTCAATTCAGACGCCGCAGAAGAATCGGCAATCGCTCTAGCAACCACAACCTGTACAGACGCCGCGGTGATTTTCACCGACTCACAAGCCGCCTGTAAGAATTTTGCTAAGGGCCGCATCTCAGTCAATGCCATCAATATTTTGAAATGGCGAAGCACTCCACTCCCATACACTTGTGTATTATGGGTGCCAAGACACGAAGGTCTGCAGGGAAACGAAGCGGCCCACGCCGCTGCCCGCGAGCACGTCATCCGGGCTGCCCCCTGCCCACAGGACACTCGACCCGTCGTTGAAGAGACGGAAGTTGTTCAAAACACCAACTCGTCGTTACTCCAGCTTTACAGGCTGGAGCGACGAGTATACCCTCCACCACACCCAAAACTGACAAAAGAGGAAAGCGTAATACTGAGACGCCTGCAAAGCAGCACATACACATGAGGCCCTAATGCACCGTCTCTACCTAACGAGATATAGCTCTATATGCCCGCTTTTCAACGTACCGGACACCCTGGCGCACTTGCTTTTTGCATGCCAGTGTATTACCAGACGTAATCTGCTACAACACACGACTGATAACGAAGCAGGACGGACGAACAAAGACCTAACCGAAACGTGGGAGGCGAAGCTCGCCCTCGAGGACCTGGAAGAGCAACAACAACTCGTCGCCAGGGCCAAGAGGGCAGTAGAAGCCAGACGGTTTCTGGACTAAGAAGCCCTCTCACCTCAGGGTGACACCAGGCATTGCTCGGGGCACTGTTTCAAAATAAACGTTTTTTTCTCTCTCTCTCTGCCAGCCAGTATTGTGCTTTTTTATGAGAGATGTCAAACCAACTAGCCCAAAAAATAATTTTGAAGAGGAAACAGGGCACGCAATAGAGAAAAGAAATTTGATAACTGCATGAACAACGTATTCGTCGACGCCACTATAGACTTAAATAAAAAATTCCTACACACTCATGGCTGATGATAAGTTATGAGGGAAAATGTGTGACAAGTTTCACCACTGGTAGGCAAAGCGAAAAGATCTTTTTTAGTGGTCACCATCATATTACCTAGGAGGTGGCGTCATCTATGGTCTGCCAACCCACTGACATGTGTGGAGCTCCGCGTTTGTATGGAATGTGTTTATGAATATGCAGTTGCAGCTGGTTATTAGATTCGAAGCAGCTCTTTTAACAGCCTGTGTAACGCTGTCCCTCCGTCCGCACTACTTTCTCGCCGCAGGTGTTGGAGCGGTGCCGAATAGCTCACACCCTCCTAGCAGTGTGCGGGGACGCTTCTCCCTCTGACCTACCATCCCCAGGAATTCTAGGCATAACATGTCATGCCATATCTTGGCGGCGGCTGGTCACCCCACCATAACTTAGTGGGAAGCGCACGAACAAAATCATATCGCACGAACCAGACACGATATTAAAAACGACTCCCGGTTCATCATACTAGGCAACCACCAGATCATTTGAAGTCTAATTTTAATAACGTGCCACAAAGTGCCTTCCTTCCCGGACAATCTGAATATTTTCCCCGCAGCCTAAGGGAGCGGCCACAATTTTGACACCCTTTGGCTTCTTTAAACATCGATTGCGAAACTTAGAGAACAGATTTCAAAAACGACTCCCGGTTTTAAATTGGTCGATAAACGATCTTTTTATTGATATAATGTGTTATTGTGTAGCTAAAGCCATGAAGGTTCCTGAGTTGTTTTAGTCAACCTTATAAACCCTTTCTTGAATACAAAGCTGGCTTTTTTGCAATGCTTTTTGCATAACGGAGAAGCCAGCTAATAATTAGTAAATTGCGCGTTGCATTGTTTGCTTACGCTCTGACGAGGAAAACGCGTACATGTGCACCTAGGGTTTCATTTTCACTTGATGGACAGCAGGTACCGCCGTTAGATGGGCGATTATGCAGTGCAGGGAAGTGAACTTGCGGAATACGAAAGGGGCCTATTTGTTGTTTCCGAGGTCCGCATTTGCATCCGGGTGTTTCATAACTGCTCACGGCATTGACAATCGTTTCCAATGCATGTACTTTGTATTTCATTTACTTTCTTACGTATCACTCATATAAAAAATCCCGAGGTTCGAACTACAGTTCATGCACCAGATAGATGGCTAGAGATTGCTGCAGCGAAAATAAAATGGGTTGTCAATTTATCAATCGAAAGAACCATATCGTGCAAGAGTACCCTAAATGTGAAGCATTCTTAATAAACTTTGGAGAATGTGGGCGTATCTGTCGTTCATTTTAGCCGCTTACTACTTTCTGCTCTCCGGGCCATATCGTTCATGATGTTTATATCAAAACTGGTGTGACATAACATGACTATATGACGATCATAAATGACAAGTCATGTTAATGTTATATCTTGCTTCTCATGAACACTATTCTATATATGACATGGTCATGGAGCTCTAGTGGCTGTTTCGTTAACTTAATATACACCACAATCGGTTGGTTGAGACATTTGTGTATGCCTAACATAAATGCAGATAGTGATGTGAAAATCGTGATGTGCATGTTATGTATCATGACAACATGCCACACCCATGGTGCGTTTGTGGCCGTTTGGCTAGATATACATGATCAAAATTGGGAATCGTGTGACGTTACTGTATAACAATTTTTGTAGGCGTTAAGATGACAATCATGAAATCCATGGCATGTACACTATGTCTTACGTGCCCTGCTCACGGTGCGCTAACAACCATGTCGCTAGCTTGTACAACCAAATTGATATTGCGTAATATGACCACAAACTAAATGACAAGGCTACACATGTAAATTATGACATGCATGTTATGTAAGCATGACTTACTCCTCGCAAACTGCTTCGCATTACACCAGTTGGGTATGCGTTGGCAAGAAAAATACGTTATGCTCGTTACTGAAACAAAATTGAAGGTGTTACCACCCTGAGTTACCTGCGAAAGACAGGTAGCACGTTACCGTTACAGTTACCAAAAAAAAAGTAATGAACGGTTACCATGGCCGTTATTTTGCGATAGTAAAATCTAAAATGTGTCTTTGCTGCAGCATCTCAAATATTATATTTTAAAATCTCAAATGTATGTGTCACATAAATCTTTTAAACTATGATTATAACCGAAATGCTCATATAATGAGAATTAGTTGCACAAGTGTACCGAAATTTAGCAATGTTATAGTTTCGTTGCCTGCACAGTTAGAACTTCAGGTGATGACTTCTGACTCGAAGCCATTTTTCTCAAGGTAACCTTATGCACAATATGAGATCCAATCAGCTATCCGAAAGAAAGTATCATGAAACCCTCAAAAAAGGTAGTGTAATTGTTTTTTCCCTGTTCATATCAGCACATCTAATGGACATCACTCCGATATTGTGCGCCAGGTGAGAGTACAAGCAATTATGAAGGCCTGCATTGGCGCCATTCTTTATTTTACTTTTTTTAACACGGGGTGCTTGTACTAGTAAAGTATATGCACAAGTTTTGTGGAAGTAAAGAAATGCATTAATGACTTACGCACAAAAAAGAAATATGTGCGTAGACATTCTTTTCGTTTCAACCAGTATAGTTACCACGAAAACTTCTTGGTGTTCATGTGAAGGCCTAATAACCAGAAGACGTAGTTGCCGTCAAAAAAACAAAGAAGCAAAACTTGTTATGGAAACTAAGTTGAAAAGTCTTATCAAATTAGTATCAACTACAACGTATCAACTATCATGAAATATTGCATATATAAACATTTCTGAAAAATAAATTTCTGCGCTTTACACGTTTCAAACAATGTATCAGCTATTTGTTATGCATACACTTCATGCGCAAAATGTCTTATTTGTAATGGCAATATTTGAGTTTCACATCGTTTTCTTGCATAATATAATAAATATCAACAGCAAATAATATATTTTAAAACATATTTTTAAATAATTTCTAAAACGACGCTCCTGTACGCTGAACGCCCCACATAAATTTGACGTTTGTGGCATCTACTACGTTCTTTGCATAAGTGCCTCTTAATATAGAAAACCAGCATGACCCACTGAGATTCGTCACCGGTGCTTCAATGTTTGTCGCTTTAGCGTCCCTGTACTGTACTAAGGTGTAACTGAGAGTCAAGAGTCAGTTATATTTATCAACATAACTTGCATTGGCGTCACTATTGTCACCATCTTCAGGTACCAGCTAATTGAGATGCTGCGTGAACTCTTGCTCAACCGCGTGGAGCAAAAAAAGGTGGCATCAGATTAGTGCTGGGGCGCTGCGCCGTGCTTCCAACCGGGCTGCAAAAATAAGGCACCTTCTTCTTCTAACCACTACTACCACCATCACAACCAGTTCTTTGTGTTCCCCTTTGGCGCGGCTGGCGAACGTAAGGAAGCGGAGAAAGCACAAAAGAGTGCGAGAGGCCCCGGCTCCGGGATGGTGCGCAGTGCGTGCGCGGCCAGAGCAGACACCATTGACCCTTCTCTAGCACTGCTTTCTCGTTCCCTTCTTTTCCACACTCCTATTCCTTTTTCTCCCCACTACCCATCCCCTGCGCGTCATTGTTGAGGTGACCTCCATCAGAGAGAGACAGTAACGATGACGTGCTTTTCTCTTCCTCTTTTCCTTCAATGACCACTTTGTGAACGATTCACTGTCATCCCCTGTAAAGCCCCTCCATGCGTTTTCCGGTGGCTTGTTTGAGTAGCGCCAACTCCTTCTTCTCCACTCCCTTCACACCTGTCCTCCGACCAGCGGAAGTAGAGGTGTCGCCATGATGTTTCTGCTGCTTTTCCGATTCAAGAGACACCTCGCGGCTCGCCCCCAGGAAAGCTCACATCACTTCACGTGACCACCTCACCTCATTCATGCTGTCCCACCACTCGGCAGTTCAGCCCGTCATGCAGCCTCGTGCACAGCATCGAGGTGGCATTCCTCGCGAGCTTAGAAGGAAACTCCAAATAACACTTGTGGAACAAAAAATATTTACTTTCTCACGTGTTTAGAAACAAAAGGGAAGGAAAAAAGTTGAATGAAATGGCTTAATAACTTTCTTTTTGAAGCTCCGGAACAAGGTGGTGGTAGTTGAACAATGGGTCACGCTACTAAAAAAGAGGTTGCCGACGCGATGGAGGGATTTTAGTCCCTTGCACTGGTGCTCTCAAATGCAATAAAAGGGCATGGTTAGGGTGGCTATAATCATGGTGACCACCTTCCTCAGGTACCTAGCACAGCGAACCTGTCTGTGACGTCACGTGCAACTTATGTACTCGCAAGGCACGCCCGGTGCACATCGGGAGCGTCGAAGCACTTGCTTTAAACGCGAGTCCTTGTTGCTCGTGCGGAAAATATGTAATAAATTTACCTTGTGGTGTGTCGGTACTTATATTCTCGCATTTTGTGAGCGAAAAAAGCCCACGGTTGTTCTCGCCTAAGATCTAATGGCGTGTTTAAAACAATTATGAAATGTTTACGCATGCCCTCGTGTGACGAGAAGACCAAGCACTTTACGCCCAGAAAGCTGCCAGATTCATTGAGACTTGACGCTGCTCGACAGGCAGGCATAAAATGTCTGTGTAATGTTTATTTGCATGTATTTAAGGCGGAAATCAGGAAGCCGAATTACGCAAAGGCATAACATCAAAACGCCGAAAGATAATTACACTGAGAAGATAAAACACCGGGAACTATTATACTTGAACCATGCTACAAACTTTGATACAAAGAAAAATGGACGAAGACGAAATGTAGTGTGCTCCCAGTAGAGAAAAGCAAAATTTATTTGCAGGGACAGTTATGTTTATATGTTTGACGAAAACGTAGGTTCTGCCGCGTCATGGTGGTCTAAAGATTATTGCACTCAATTGCTAACCCGAAGGTCGCAAAATCACACCCTGGCTACGGCTGCTGCATTTTCTATGAAGGCGAAAGTATTCGAGGTTCGTCTCAATTTAGGTTCACGTTAAAGATCCCCAGGATTATTATTATTATTATTATTATTATTATTATTATTATTATTATTATTATTATTATTATATGGAAGTGAATTCTGGGTGCTAGCATTCTGGATGCGGTGTGAGACGTGAGGAAAATGCAGCGCCAAAGTTATTACCGAGCTTCCTGTAGAAAGTACGGTGTCATAATCTCCGATAAAGTGATTGATGCTTTTCTGGCTAATCGCCTCTTAGAGGAGTGAACAAGCTGGACTTGAACACAACGTCGAGGAAGTGAATAGAGACAATAACCACCACTCACAAAGCAAGAGCCAAGGGTGTACTATAGCGCCCCCCACTCTCCGTTTTGGAAGAGGCACGTGAGGTGGTATGCCACCTGCATGGTTGGCGTGGCGTACGAAATTCCGCTTTGTTGCGGTACAGTTTTTATTGGCCAAGCAAGCCAGTGCATAAACGACAAAATTGGGGAGCATAAACTTTCTGTGGAAAACAAACTTTCGGCGCACGGTGGTTCCTGCAAGCGTGAGCCTGGGTTTTCCAGTCACCCGTTCTTGGAAAAAGTAATGAGGCCTTAGTGGGTAAATCATGAAAGCACGCTACATTAAAAAGAAGGAAGGTATGCGTGTTAGTCATACCTGTTGCTCTGCAAGGAGGGGAATTCAATTTTTAGAATTGTTTGTTCAGCGGCTTTTTTGTCATTGTTTGCCTATTTTTTGGCAATCTGAAAATGTTTCCTGAGAAGCATGTGAAGTGATGATCGCGCACATGATTGCTACGGTTATATATTCCACTGATGTTCTCAGAATGGAGTTAAAGCTGGTGCACACCGGCGACTAGCAGCGGTCACTCGACCATTTGCGACTGGTCGCAAACAGTCGCGAACGGTCGCAAACGGTGGCAAAGCGACTGCTTTCGCTAGTCGCTTTCTGACCGGTTTTTAAGTCGTGCGACTGCAGTCGGAAAGCTGCTGTAGCCAATCAGCGATGCTCAATTTTCGTTTTGTTTTTGTTTTTTATTGCGCTGGCTTCCTACCACGCAGATACAAACGAGTGTGTTCCTCTGGGACTGTGGCACCATGGCCATCACGGAATACTTGGCTTGGAGATGGCGGGGCGCAGCAGCTCGAGCAAAGTGTCGAATTTATGTGGTAACATTCGCAAGCAGCTAAACACCATCAAAGTAAAGAGAAAATAAATTGTGCACTATCTTTTCCCCGTATTCAGAAACGTTTTGTTGACTTAGCTTGACTTGTCACCGCCTTCAAAGGAGTGCGTTTGGAACGCGTTTTTGCTTCATGCCTTGGCAACGGCTCAAGACACCGTGTTCGAGACGCGTTTGTGCTGCATTGTAGGCTGTGACAAGTTGAATTCAATGACCGTTTCTGAATGCGTACGACTCTCGGAAATACTCCTCGTCATCTGAGCGCAGCTCCGGAGACAAGCGGCTTGCATGGCCGGCTAACTCCCGCGATTGAACGGACGGTCACATCCACTGCCGCGGTTTTTTTTTTTTTCCTTTGGGAGCATCTCTGATGCCAGCGCTGACACCATGGCACAGCGCACCAGAACAGACGAAAACAATAAATGCGGCGCGCTTGGTTTGCTCCGCTCACTCAGCTGGCGGTGATCAGCTGATCGGCCCCGGTCTCCAGAGTTCTCGCTGATAACGAGATCCGGACGTTACTCTTCTGTTGGGCGACTTCCGGTCGCCAGCATGCAGCCTCTGCCGGTGTGAACATGAGTCGCTTTCAGCGCTGTGTTCCAATTCTTAGACAGCTCGTAGACAGTCTACGGAGACTGCTTAGAAGACAGCTACGAGCCCATGCTGTCCGAAAAGTGGAACACATTTAGACTAAAATAAACAAACGTAACAGTTGTATTTTCTGGCTCATTTTGTGTTGAAATCGAAAACAAATAAATGTTATTCACATTGAGCGTCTGGAAAAGCGCTAACTTGTGTGCAGACGACCGTTCCTGTGACATTCGATTTATCTGAGCGATTCGATGAGCCGCCATCTTGTTTAGACAGCAAAGTAGTCTGCATCGTATTTGTCTACGATGCGGTCTTCTCGGCGCTGTCTATTTTGCCGGCTACGCGAGAATCGCAATAAGACTTAAGATGGCCGCCGTCCAATTAGCTGTCTATCTAGCCGTCTACGGTCAGTATTGTAACACAGCCTTGGTCGCCAGTCGCGAATGGTTGCGCGACTGCTGCTAGTCGCCGGTGTGCACCAGCCTTTAGTTGAGAGTTACGCCCTTGCTGTTCTGTCCTTATTTGTTCTTCCTTGATGACACGCATCTCTTTTTTTATTTGCATTTCAGTAAACATAGATCAACTAGCCAAACAAAAACGTTTTATGAAGCCAAATGTAACGTGAAAATTATTTTGCAGCTTCCCTATAGGTAACGAGTACGATATCAGCGTTTCAAATTTTAACACAACATGTTTGTATGAAATGCAATATAGGTTGCATACACGTCACGCCATGGTCATAGCTTCATAACGTACTCGTTCACCAGCATGACAACTTTGACGGAAAGGTAGCGTTATCACAGCGCAATCAACCTGCGTCAATATGATAATGATGCGGCGAGAATTTTGTTGGGGTCTCTCTGTCAATTAGAAGAAAATTTTGACAGCACTGAAATAAACATGAATGCACGAAAAAAGAGCTCACATATGCAAGCGCGGTACTTGGTGTTTACTCTCACGCTGACTAAATTTTCTTGATGACGGAATGCCAACTCGCCTAAACACTCTCTTTAATCGGTTACGTCAATAACAAAAATTCACAGACATAATGATAGCATTAACACGTGACGTCAAAAACCTTGTGTGTGACATGTGGTGCTCAACATTGCAGTTTAAGTGACGTCTGGGCAAGAAATATGTGCAAGAAATCGGTCATATTTTCCATGACATATACAGTTATGCATTTTTTTATTTTTGAGGTCTTGAACCACATGCAAAGAGAACATGGCTGTTGTAAAAGAGGTGCGAAGCGTATAAACGTTGTACAAAGCCAGCGGAAACTTTATTCTAGCAAAATACTTTATGTTCGACTATAACTAGGTTATGCAGGAGTTTTATCCCTTCGGTATTTCAATGTTTCGCCATTTTGCTTTTTCGGCATTTCAAGTTTCGGCTTTTCCTCCGTTCGGCTCTTTTTATTTTTTGTTTTTTAAATTCTAGCATTCCGATAATTCGTCATTTTCAACTTCACTGTTTTGAATGCCTATGAAAAGCCGAAAATTAAAAAGCTGAAATATGGAAAGGCCGATTGTGAAAACATCCCAAATTATAATGCCTAAATACTTAATGCTAGGGATCATAGGGAACAAAAGAACTTTTTTTTCTTCTAACAGGTTTGGCTGGTGGTCCAGCCTTCTTCGAAAGCGAGCGTCTATTCATCGTACAGAATCTTACCTAGGAAGAGGTTTTCTAGGATTTTTCGACTTAGGGATTTTCGATGGTGGCGCCGTTACGTCGCAGCGGAGTTTTTGAAATGCCGCTTCACCGGCCGGTGAGGTGTTCGCTGGCCTGATTCTCAAGCTAGCGCCTTGCTCGAGTGAGTTTGATCGTTTGGCTGCGTATTTGGCTCTGCGAGTCGTGCAGATTTTATGTGGCTAACGTGGTGCACGAACCGGTGCCCCGTGGTGATCTTGTTTACATCGCGGTGACGGTGCTTGCTCAATCGGCAGGCGTCGCCGGCGGAAGTGCGCTGCCTTGCCACAACAGGTAAGCAGTCGTCTCTATAATTTGTAGTTGTACTCTGCCCTGTTGTCCGCTATCGCGCATGTAATAGTGAAAAATACTGTAAACATCAGATAGCGTGATAATATAGGGCTATGCTGCCAGGATTCGAGATCACTTTCCCAGATGCCTCCCTTTTGTAGTGCTGAATTCTTTGGCACCTGTAATAGCTTCCTGAAAAGTTGTGTAACTTGCACCGAGTCATCCTCTCATTACACTGATATGCTGGAATGGCAAAATGAAATTGTGTTTCGCGTTGCCCATTTGGGATTGAGACAACAACAATGGTGTAATTGTAATGACTCTAAACGTGTGCTTCTTCGCAATGGATCTACATAACGGTGAAGCCAAACGTGTAATTTTCAGTACCTTTACTGCGTGCTTCGCCGCAGCGCACATGTGTGGCACTAAAGTCGAACTTGAACATGCATTGCATAATTTGTCGTATTTGCAGGCATAGAGATGAGCGTTTCAAGTTCAAATAAGTACGTACTTTTCTTTACTTTTATCTAACAACCTAAAATTTGTAAAACTTATATGGATATATTTCTCATAGATTTCCCACCAAAATTCGACGCTCTCATGTTATGGAAGAACATGTAATCATTTGGTGCCTCCTACACACTGATCTACCATAGAATGAACCTGTCGGCTGTTTCTCATGGTAATACATACTGCACAATAGAAGGGATATGTGATGAGATTTTAAGCTACTATTTAGTCGAGCTGACATCCCCAAAGCCACGGATCTTGCAAAGCTTAGCTCTGAAAAACACTTCAGCTATATAAATGTTCGCTCTATTCTTAGTACAGCCCAAGGTATGCAATCTTGTTCAGCTAACATCTGTGACATCCCCTCTTGGTCCTTTTACGCCTATGCTTGCAAGAGACACTAGGAAGCTTCTGCTTCTCAAGTTTTGTTTACTCTCAGCTTCAATCTGATTCTTCCATATAATCTACTCAGTGAACCGCTTGAAGTAAACTGCTGTAATTAAGTTAGGAATACAGCATTTTATTAATTTTACAAAACTGCAACCATGAAGCAAATGGGACAGCTACAGCAATATAGCCTTTTATTATAAAAGTGGCAAGTTGGGCTTGTCGGTACATTATTCTGTTGCACTACAGTGTAGAAAACACACAATAGACAGAACGCAAATGACAACCGCTGATTGGGGGAGCGATTCTGGCAGGTTATATAACGACTAGCTAGGAAACCTTCAAAATCTGTTCAGTTATGTGCATTCTTCACATTGTTTTTATGCTCTCTTAGCGTATCGTTTATGCAACGCACAGTTTTGCCAGCATACACTTCACCTCACTTTAAAGGAATTTCGTACTCTACCCCTTCTGCACAATCAGCAAAGGGCCTCCTGTGCTTTGTGCCACAGACCTGTCTCATCTTTGCCTCCAGGTCGGTCAATCTGCAGAGCTTAGACAGCCTGTTTGGTACTGGAAATACGAGTTTGACATCTTACCACTGGGCCACCTTTTTCAAGTTGGGCAACAGCTAGTGCATATAAGGTATCAATGCTACTTTCTGTCAGCGCTGTTCGATGGCTTCACAATTTTGTGGGTGGTCGTGCCCCTTCTTGAGCAGGCTGTCTGTAACTGAAATGTGGAGTGGCTCGAGATTCCCAGCACCTGACAGCCTTGTAGCTTGACGCTCAAATGCTTCAGAAGTACAGTGTGGGCAAGATTTTCCCAGAGCATTCTTGAGGCAGAACATGGCAATAGCTCGTTTAACGAGCTTAGAGTGGGCGGACTTGAAAGGTAGTAGTGGTTTGTTGGAACATAGTTCATAGCACCAGCAGATGCTAACACATGTAAAACGAAACCAGCTATCTAAAAATCTAATTTGGCCATTTGTTGGAAGCTCATGGGTTAGGCTAAATTAGCTCATCACACCAAAAAAAAAACACATCAAGTAGCACTTTGCTTTGTATTTCTAAGTCGTATGAATTGCAACCTAAAACAATTAGGTAATTGTCAACTCAACAGAATATGCTAAAAACATTTTCATTGGTGAGCAAACCATTGATTTTATGATTGAAGTGAGCAAGAACTAGGTCTCTAATAACCGAGCGATGCAAGAACGAGTGCAAACCGCCTTGCTTCTGCAGGTGTGGGATCCTTTCAAACATTATGTAGGTAGACGGCTAATAAAAGCCTAAACCTTCTAAGAAACCGCCAGCAGAAAACCCCACAGAGTTTTGGAAAGCAATGGGATTATGTTTGTAAATAAAATGGTCAACACACTCAAGGATTAGGTGGTGACAAGGAATGAAAAAGATCTTTGATATAAATTGATAAATCCTGACAGCACTTATCAGTGAAAGTGTCAGAGACGTCTAAAGCCTGGTTAGATTTAGTATCAGTAAAAGGCCCATCTATCACTAAAAACTTGAGGTTACGCTGATACAGATTCTTAGACAATGGACCAAAAAGGTACGTTGACCTTGTGAATTTTCGGAATAAAAAGACACTTGAAAAATTCTTCTTGCTCTTATCGATCGCCTTAACCAGACCAGAAAGATTAAGCTCCTCTCACTTTTTGCATTGCACTTTTGTTTACTCAATGAAACACTGGAGTGAGAATTGACTGTAGAAATTGCTTCTCTCGACATTGATTTCAGAATATTTTTCATCAGTATAATCGTGAAACCATCTGTCTTGTCGACCATTAGGATGTGGATGGAGCGGTCACATAGAAAAGCAGCCACTCGTCTAATGGATGGGCCGGGTTTTAGGTCCTTGAAGCTGTTAAGGAGGTTCGCACCTTCTGAAATACAACATGCGCTCTAATAGGCACGGGCTTCATGCAAAACCTTACATACAAAAGAAAGCTGTGCTGGCCTCGACTCCCCGAATGCCACAGTAAACTTTGGTCCAAGGAAAAGAACACAGGTTAGACCAGCTGGCAAAGTTGCTTCACCGATGATGTGTACATTGCATTGTGACTTACGTGCGTGGGGTACACCAGATCCTTAGCCTTCTCAGGGCAGTATAAATATACGTGCTATTTCCCAATAAACAGTGCTGAAAATTCAGCGCTTGTTCTCGTCATTTGTGTTCTGTCCATTGTGTCTTTCTGCACTGTAGTGCACCAAAACTTTTATTATTGTTTCACAAGTACGCTCACAGACCAGGACCATCGCCAAAGCGTTTGAGTCCCTCCACGTGTATCAAGAAGTGTACGTAATCGTGTCTTTGGAGTGCATAAGTGGTAAAACAAACACCTTTAACTCTCATAAGCTTCTCCTTCTGTAAAGAGCATATTAGAGTTAAACATGACACTGGCATCTGCAAAGAGCTTCCAATGTCATGTCTGCTGAAGGTAACAAAGAAAAGTTTTACACCACCTTTCACTTTTAAATAATTGGTCTGCATTTACTAGTCAGCTTTTGTTTTTTAGATATAGTGTGTCAGCTCATTATCAATTTTCTCCTGAGTGATGTAGTTGACAACTAAAGGATATTCATAGTAATGCCATGAAAGAACTTATGCGATAAAGTGTGGGTGCCCCTCTGTTGTGAGATTGTGTTTATACAAGGTAAGGAGGAAGGAGTGAGTAGAAACTACTCTGGACAAAATTTTATAGTTAAGGAGCTTCATGTTCACTATTATGCCTGCATAACCCTAAAATAAAGATGTCATTTATGAGCTTTCTGCTAAGTTTTATTTTTGTGTCTTGCAGTTTCAGTAAATGTTACAGTAATACTTTGTTTTTTTGAATTTTTTAGCAAGTGGATCACAGCAGCCCCATTAGAAATAAAGAATGAGCTTGGCCCTTTTTGCTAAGATGTTTCTGAAGTTCAAACAAGATTCATTCATATGAATGAGGCAATGAAGACGTATAGCAAATTTCAACAAAGCATAAGTCTCTCAACTAATTTACTGCAAATGCAGCATTCTGCCATGTGGTCTAAAAGGACCTGTGACGAACAATACGTCAATTCTTACAATCTTCTTTTATTTGTTTTTGTTTCAAATATTCTATCAAGCTAATATATGCCTTCAAGCAGGTGCACGGTTGTAGCACCAGCTAGATGAAGGCATCCGAGAAGGCGTGTCTGACACACAAGAGATGGAGACACTTGGACTGCCAAAAGGTGCCAGAAGGAAAACACTTTATTCACATAGAACGCACTTTACATATAGCTCACAGTAAGAGTGCTTGGGCATCAGAGTGACACGAAAAGTTAATATATTAACTTCTCATGGTCACTAGCTTCAACCTGGAACTATATTAAAGTACCATGTGAAGTGATAAGTTGACCACGAGACGAGAAGTGGCTAAGACAGTTATGTGTAAGGAAGACAGTTATGTGTTAGAAGTTAGCGTCTCTCATAATCATATGGTGGTTTTGGGAGTTAAACCCCACATATCAATATGTATTAGAAGTTATGTGTATATAGCAGATAATAGTTCACAAGACGGAAAATGATCGGAATGAAGCCTTTTATTTGTTTCTGCAATCACAAGTTGATTCATGAAAACAAAAAAGAAAAGGTTCAAGAGGAAATCTTTCAATTTCGCACCGAATCCTCACTGCCCAAAAGCCAGCAAGGCGTCACATAATCAAACAATCTTTTTATTTATTGACTTATTTATTTATTCATCTACGGCTAGTTTCTACAGATCAAAATGTTATGACACTTTAACAGCGATAAAATGTTTCGAGACTAAATTTTTTTCCTTCCACACCTTCAGCTCAGCGGAACAGCCCATGAGTATGTACGCAGTAATCTTTTTTTTTTTTTCATGCAGAAAAAGTTTGTTTCGTCTATTTATGGCTGGCACGCCCAAATGACAGGCCAATCGAAAATGCTTATAAAATTGCGATTTCGGTTTCGGTTCTTAACTGCGCAGAGCGCCACCTGCTTCCTGTAGCAGATGTCAAGGCAACTTCCTGTTTACCTTTTTGGCTGCAAAGCGTGCGTTCAACGTCCAAGTTTCAACGCTGTTCTACGTGACATTTTGAGATCTATGTGGATAAATATGTGGCGATCACATTTAGCACCATCCGCAACATTGCGCGTCAATATTTGATGTGCGACACTTCGCCTACTGGTCGTCAGAAGGTGAGCGAAACGCCGCTGCATCATGCACGAACTTGCGCGGTCAACGTGTTAAGGCGAATATCGCTTTCACGGCTACCGCAATCCTTGAATTTTATAAATGACGCTTGGCTGCTTTCACGTTGCATTCGTGACCAAAGCCTACGTATTCAATACGGAAGAATGTGAGTTGCTCAAACAAGGACTTAATAGAGCCAGATGACGTACCTTTTTTGTTCTTCGACGCATGTCCCCACATCTTCATCGGTTCCTGCGAACTACCGCAAACTTCTGACAGCATTTTTGAAACGACAACGCATGCGTTCACGTGCAGGATCACCCATTGCCTTTGCTTTTTTGTTTTTGCTTTTTTGCACAGAAAGAAGAGCGGCCTGTTGTTACATAAACTGCAGCAAAAGCGAGAGTTGGGATTGTTGGATTGGGTTTATTTTGAAATAGCGCAAAGACTAAACACTTGAAAGACAGCGCTTGTGTTTTCCAGCTTCTTCCGTCTTTCCGCTGTCTTAAGATGAAGTTGCGTGCATGAACTGCCTTGTTAACTTGTTTTTTGCACCGCACGAAGACATAAGACTTTCGCCACTGCGGCCTCCCTCCTGCTGCTGTCGTTACTGCACTGGCCTCAGCCAGTACAGTAACCCATAAGCAAGCGATCTTCTGTTTTCGCCGCTCTTAATACACAGTGTTACTGTTGAGACTCCATGGACAGCAGACGCAGCATCTCGAGCAGACATGAACGCGGTGGTTCTAATAACAGACGCACGTTGGATTTTCTCTATCTTGCAGGTTCATAAATGAGCGGGCACGTATGCGCAATTAAACAGGTGAAAAATACGGTGGCATGCTTGTTGATTCACAATGACACTATATGAAAACCAACCAGTTTCTTGGACCAAAAAATTATGGGCAATCATTTTAGTGCAATTTTCGACCTCTTTCATTATCACTGCAAGAAAATTTTTTGCTGTCTTTAGAAGCAGTTTAATGTTGCCACAGTCAGTATAACCTAGGTTGATTTTAAAAAAAAGCCATCAATACCACACTTCATGAAATAATGAGAACAGACGCTAATGCCAAATAACATCCAAGGGGATGTCATTTGTTGCAATTATCATACAAGTGTGAAGTGGACAAAAAGACAACTTTCTGCGACCAATAATTGCTACAGATAACATCTCCTACACTTTCCTTTCCATTACTTTTTGTACTCATTAATATTGTATCTAACAAAAAAAAACAATTTCTTAAAACACCCTTCTTTTTTAATACTGCATGGATTGTTCTGATCTGCTGCTGGTTGCTAGAAAATGAATGGTGCTTTTTATTCACTTCACTGACATGCACCTTTCTGTTACGATATGCATTTTAGTGAAAGCAAAACAGCAAGTCTGCACCCATTCTGACAATTTTTTCAGTTCAACAAGATATAAAATAGCGTCACACGCCAAGATAGTTGCTAGTAATTGTGTCAAAAAAGCATGCAGGCCGATGACCAAGCAGTTTTTGAAAATAAGTAGCGTAAACGAGAAAAATTTTGCAAGTTCGGGTGTCATACTACTTGCTACACCTGAATGCGAATAAATTGCAACATCAAAGTCAAAGCGCCAAGTGTCGACATGAACCTTTTGTTCAATTAATTCATGCCGAAGAGAGAATCTGAATGAGTGAGGCGTAAACCCGCAAAGGCTCATGGGAGGCGCTGTCTGCGTCGGCTTCCAGTTCAAGATATCCGTGGCGCCCTGTTTCGCTGGCCCCTTTTTGGAGCTGTAGATACGTCTTTTCTTTTGATTGGGTTGCAAGCTAATTGCTCACGCGATCATGATTGATTTTTCGAGCCAGGTCGTGCCGGAAAAATCGGCCTGTGCAGTGCTCCAGTGCTGACGTTTGAATGTGTGGTTGCAAGAATGAATCTGTCAAGGTGCAACAGCTTCCTTGATTCCACTGAAGAATTATGAATGTCGGCACGTAAGCTTGATTTTAGTACTCTGCTATGAACGTGATGCTGAAAAATAATTGCAGATTTATTTACTCAGTTTCAGAAAACCAAAATGAAAAAATTAGCTGAAGTTACCCAAGTGTTAGCCTTGAAGCACGAGCAATAAGTGTGTAGCTGAGGACGTCTGCTGTTGCATCACCAATAATAATAAAAATAACAACAATAATAAAATATCATTATTATTAATAAAAGACATGGACAGCCCAGCAAACTTCTGCTGATAGCACTTCAAGCCTAGACAATCCAGGTGGCTTTTAAGCCGAGCAGAAATCATGGCATAGACAGACATGAGTAAAGTTGTGGTTCACAAGTCGGATATGCTTCCATAGTGGGCAGCGCACAAAAGGAAACACACAAGAGAAGGAATCAGGACAAGCGCTGGTCTAACAACTGAAAGTTTTATTTGAAAGAAAGCATATATATACATGTGTACACAGAAAATCAAGTGCTACGCAAGATTACTTCCGATCAATGAAACCAATCTCCTGTTCAGATAAAGAAACAGATGGCTGGCTAACGCAAATGCCAACACTCTTCGCCATGTGGTAAGCCTCAGCAATCTCACGTGTCCTTTGATTATGATGGCGGTCGATGATTGCGGTTTGCTCAAAAGAAGGAATACAACCGCAATCGCGGCAATGGCTGGCGAGGTGAGACAGAACCCCACCCTTTAAAGAATTTTCATGCTCCCGTAGCCTAATATTAATACATCTACCGGTCTGTCCTATGCAGACACTCCCGCACGAGCAAGGAATTTTATAGACTACCCCGGTCGAACATGCGGTATACTTCTTAACGTGCTTGATTGAACAAGTGTTATCAACCGCCCTCGTAATTCCCTTAACGCGTCTATGAATCTTGCCACATAAGCTACCCAATTTATTCCCACTTGAAAAAACAACGTCAACCCCATACTGCCCCCCAACTTTCTTTAATCTATGTGAAATGGAATGTACATAGGGAATCACTGCAAAACGCTTTTGCTCGCGTTGAGAGGTTGCTGGTTGGTTGGTGGGCTGCGCGTTACTATTTACTTTCTTTAGCAAACGCTCGGAAGCAGAAACGAGAAAGGCGGTGGGAAAACCCGCTGTCTTAAGCCGATCACACTGATTACGAAAGCTTTCCTCTGTGGCATGGAAACAAGATTTTGCGACAGCTGCGTGAAGGCATGAAGTGACTATACCATTTTTTACCAGTTTAGAATGAGCAGATTTAAAGTTTAGGAGGGGTTTAGCCGACCTGGGAGCGTATAACCAACAGACATGCGCATCCTGGAATCGCAATGTTAGGTCAAGGAACTGAAGCTCATTCTTTTCATTGGGAACTTCACACGTAAACTGAAGACCCTGCCCCCTTTCCCTAAATGCCTTGAGAATGTTCACCTTATCATGTAAGCTACTAACACTATCCAAAAAAACCAAGTAATCATCCACATACCTAAATATACGAGTCCCCCAACCCTCAAAATCTCTTTCTAGATCGCGATCAATTCTACTCAACAATATGTCACTTAGGACCGGGGCAACTCTGGAACCTATGCATACACCTGAGGCCTGAACAAACAAATCCCCTTGCCAAGAAACAAAAGTAGAATCAAGATAAAAACGAAGAAGTTCAAGGAAACTTTGAACAGAAATACCACATTTGTCAACAAACCGCGTTTCTTCATTTAGTTCAGTGATAGTTTCCTTAACACATAGTAACAGAAAATTATGCGGCAGTGAGTAGAACAGGTCCTGAACATCGACACTGAAGGCAGACTTTTTTTCCCAAAGGTTCTGATTACCCAAGAAATCAACAACCTGTAGTGAATTCCTAACCAAGAATGGATCCACTAAATTCAACGAGCTGAGGTGGGTTTGCAAGTAGCCCGAGACCACGTGTTGCCACGAGCCACGCTCCGACACAATTGCCCGAAAGGGTACATCGGGTTTATGCGTCTTGGCGGAGAAGAACACCTGCAACTCCAGGCTTTTTGAATTCTTCGCCAAGGACCTCAGTCGTTCAAGCTTTAGGTCTGACAATAATGCCAATGCCTTCTTCTTAACAGAAGCCGGCTTACAAGTGACTGGTTTGAAGTTTTTTTGCATTGCTTGAGCAGCCTTATCCTGAAACATGCCCGCGGGCATCACGACGAAGGATCCTTCCTTATCTGACACCAAAAGCCGCAAATCACTTGCGGCAAAAGAGTTTACTAAGCGTCGCGACTGGCCATCTCGACTGAATCTCGTACTGCACTTGGAAACCACATCAATACACTGTTTCAAACAAAAGGATCGGTTAGGCTCAGAAACCTGGTTAGCAACGGAATGAGTCATTGCCAATTTTTCCGTGGCGGTGAGCTTTGGTTCAAAGGCTTCTCTTGTGTGTTTCCTTTTGTGCGCTGCCCACTATGGATAAGTTCCAACTCGCCCGCCTTTCGGTGCTACATCGGATATGCTGTGTGATATGTAGAAGCGAAAAACATCAAAAGAGTGGATGTACCAACATGGAAGCTAAAGTTTATCCTATGTGAAGGACAAGTTGCCGAGCAGAAATTTTCTTAGTCTTGTTTGTGCACTAGGGTGCCACAACTGTGACAGCCAGTACATTGGTGAAACTGGTGATTTCATGAAAAAAAGTTTAAACAACTCACATATGACGCCACGAAACGACTTGTGGCCTCGACTTCCCTCTCTGCCTCTCTGAACACGTGGAATATACGGACCATCAAATAATTTTGTAATACTCGTGTGTTCTGGACAAAGAAAAAAACTTGCATCTTCTCACGAGGGAGGAGGACTCGAGTAAATGTGTCACGGAATGGTGGAGGTATCGCGTGATTGTTGCGTAGTTAGGTAAGGTTTGGGAATGCTTCATTGTCATTTCGTCTTCATTATCCATATTTATTAAATCAAAGAGAAGCGTTGCCTTCAACGAGTGCTGGGACACTGTTGGGTGGTACCCCACTGCTGGTTGAAGGTACTGTTGCTTCCATCGCATCTACTCGAGTATACTCGAGTCTCGCATCTGCTGGAGGAAGCAACCTACGGCAACAGTACCTTCAACCAACACTGGGGCACAACCCAACATCATCGTCCCACCACTCGTTCAAGGCATTGTTACCGACCCTCATCGTCAACAATAGCAAGCAACGCAGAAGAGAAAGCTGCGAAGAGATGAGCATACCACGCTGAACGCAAGCCTTTGAATCGAGCTGCGGATCCTTCATTCGGGGAACAAGAAGCAGCTGCAAAACGGCAATGCCGAGGTGCGGATTACAAACTTCATGCACGAGAAGCAGCTGCGAAATGGCAATGCCAAGCTGCGGATTTCAAACATTTTGCGCGAGAAGCAGCGGCGAAAGGTGAGCAGCGAGCTTTAAGACCAGAAGTACTTGAGTGAGAAGTGGCGTGCAAACGTTGTCAACGAAAGGCGGCTCCGGAAGCTGCTCGTGAACGCGAGCGTGCTGCGAAAGCGGCGGGGTGAGCCAAGGAGTTTGCGCAGCCGGCCGCTCGTTTCAAACGCGACATCGGAGGCCACAGCTTCGGACACAGCTGTAAGGTGTGCGACCAACTGCACATCGACAATGACCTTACGCTGGTTGGGAGCATCACGAACAAAGCGAAGCAGACCAACGTGCTTTGGGTTCTTTGGAGCACGTTCGGCAACATCGACTTGAAGGGCGTCGTCGTCAAAGACAACGTTAACAGCGACAAGGATGACGACGAGAGACTGCTCGAGCTGTTCAAGTCGTACTTGGTGTGCGCACGTGTAAGGACTCGTTAGTACGTGGGCACGTACCGTCGATGAGCGTGACCTACGGTTACCGTTACCTGCCTTGACCCGCACACCTACCCGAGATAAACGCTACCCGGTGAGCCTCAAACCATACCCAATTACGCAACATTCAAGAGATACCCCCCCCCCCACTCTGCGATGCATTTACTCAAGTTCTCCCAGTGGGAAGATGCGGGCAGCTTTTTTTTTCGCACACCTTCTAGCAGCTCACTGTAGTTGCAGCTGAGAGAGAGACTTTTTAAGGTTTCATCAATGGTAATGCCTAATTTTGTGATAGTCACACAGAACTGCTGTCAATTTCCATGACCTGGCCAGGCTTTTCAGAAATTTCCCGACTTTTCCAGAAGAGTCCATATTCCCGACGTTTCCAGGTTGGTAGACACCCTGTGTGTCGTCCCTTTGTGCGCATGTTCATTCTGTAACCTAGTGTACGCTGCCATAGGCTTTAACGACGCGAGCTAACAAAAAACCAAAATCATCCGAAAACTTTGAAGTACTTGTTCGTAGTCTAGTTGGCAGAACATTTAAAAGAAAATTTTAGATGCCTAAAACACCACAAGAATGAAGAAGCACACCCTGTGCTTGTTTGTTTTGCTTCTGGTGTTTTAGGTGTCTAGAATTGTTCCTCATTGAAAAACTGCCTAACTTGTAGAGCAACACGCCCCACTATGGCGGTCTAGTGGCTAAGGCACTCGGCTGCTGACCCGCAGATACAGGATTGAATCCCGGCTGCGGCAACTGCATTTTTAGATGGTGGCGAATGCTGTAAGCCCATGTGCTCAGATTTGGTGAACGTTAAAGATTTCCAGTTGGTCAAAATTTCTGGAACCCTCCACCACGGCGTCTTTCAGAATCATATGGTGGTTTCGAGATGTTAAACCGCACTTATCTATCAATTTGCAGAGCCTATTAACTTTTTGAACCTGTTTGCCACGTGCCATATTTTTGATTACATGCTGCAATTAGTATATGTTGTTATAATTTTTCAGAACGTTAAGATGTACTATTACAGAATATTAGCAGCTATATTGGACTTCGTATGTATACCGCCCTGCAGTAATGCCACTAGGGCGTTCCAGAAATTCTGTAAATAAATAAATAAAAACACATATGCGTAGACGCGCAGGCTATGGAGGTGGGGGCCTCCATAGCCTGTGCTCCAACATCAAGATAAGTTATCGCTGAGTATATAACAGCCAAATTGCAACATTACCCCTCAATTCTTGTGTGATCGCAGTGTATATATTGTTTAATCGCAATATTGAGCATTAAACCTACCACTGGAAAAGATGGTGCCACCATCGGTGTGAAAAATATGTTACATGAGCACACAAAACTCTCTTACATAAGCAATCTTTTACAGAGTTTAAAGAAAGACTTTTCGATGAGGAGGCATTATTTCATAGGCACATGGCACCAAGAGGCCCTATTTAGTGTTGGTTTTTTCAAACATGCTACCAAAAGCATAGAAACAGCTTTGACAAAGAGAACCAGGCAAGACAAAATTAAGTATCTTCGCCTATAAAGTCTGTTCTTTCTACAACAAGAGCAGCTGTGGGTCTCTTTGGTTAACTCTGTTGGTTTCTTTGGACATCCCCTTGCATGTGATGTGCTCTGCATCTTCATGTAATATACCCGATGCATTCAACCTGCTTAGAGAGTTCAGAAGAAAAGCCTTTAAAGGGTTCTTTACGTCTTCTACTAGATATGAAGTTTTTTGTAAGCCTAGGTAACAGAATATATATTTACTAATTTATCCATAAGTTAAGTTTCTAACTAGTTTTACCCACTGTTTTTGCAGCTACTCTTTTATGGCCGTGAAAGAGAGTGACAAACCCTGTTTTAAAAAAAGAGATCGCTCGCAGTCTTATGTCTGAGGGTGGATCTCTTTTTCGTAGGAATGCTGTGTGGCAGGGGTATGAGTGAATGTTGGATTGTGAAACTTTACGCTGGCTACAACCGTAACTTGACAAACTGACTCAAGAGTAAACTTGTCCAGACAGACTGACTGAGTAATATTTAGGCGAGTATAAGTCCAAGTGAGCCTTTTGAGGGCTGAGGTGCACTGGCACCATGACAAAGGAAAGGAAGTTACGTTAAACACCACCCGAGTTTCACGTCCCGCAACAGGTCAGACGAACGTGTGAGCCACAAGACTCGAAGCCACGGCAGCAGTGCCGCCTGCGAGAGACGCCATTCAGCAGACGACGATTTCCAGCATCCTGTTTGTACTAAGAATAAAAGATCAAACGACAGAAAACCACACAATGAGGGACACTTGCGAGACCCTACATTTCCAGTGAGTGCGCATCGGTTTTCCACGCTGTTGTGCGGCATCACTTCTGTATCAACTCGTAGAGGGTTACAGTAATTTTTTCATCGCCTTGACATCCTGGCAGCAAAAGTAGCTTGTGCAAGTACAGTCGGGCGATGTAAGCCCACGAATGCTTTTTTCGTCCCGTCCAGCTGTGTTCTATGTGGCAGCGCCAACGGTAAATTACGCCTGAAATGGTATGTCACCACGTCGTCTGCCAGCACACATGAGCTGATGCACCACACTCTACCGCCGACCTCCGCGGCGGCGTGCACTAGTGTCATGGCTGGCCCAGCCGAACATGCGGCACCACACGCGCAGTGCCCAAACAAACGTAAGCAACGTATGAGTGCACAGAAAACGCCACTGGTGCTGCCAGCTGAAGATGTCACATGTAAGCTCCACCTTTTATCACCAGCCGGTGGTTCTATCAAATGAACTTCAGCATTATGTCTTTTTATAATTCCAAGTATATTCACGCACATTATGCACTAGAATTCATGCACCACCTCAATATTTATTTATCAGATACACGAGTTAGAGTAATGGTGCCATGACCTCCCACTGCAAACTGTTTCACTAGGAGCTCTTGGTGAAGATATATCTCGTCAGTCGCATATTTAAATCACTGTTAACTCGTATGTAAACGGGCAAGACCAAAAGGCATATCGCAAAGCCTTCATTATAAGAGATATTGGCGGTACCGAGCATTGACACTATAATCAAATTGCTCATTTCACACTAACAGACTCACGAATTAGCTAACTCAGGTTTAGGTCAAGCCGCGAGTCTGAGTGAGCTCGAAGTTTTTTGTCAACCTGTGGCTACAACACATGATGGCAGTCAATGCTTTCGTGAGGACGATTTTTGCATCCACATGGAGCTGCGATGTTCTATGCGTAGCAGAGAGCGCTTAATGAGACGCTTGCCAGAGCCTGATGGCCGACTACTGATGCTTTTCTAGCTTAAGCTAGCCAATATGTTGCATATTTTTATATTGCTCACAAAATTATAGACTGATATTCACTCCCAAATTCAAGTTGCTTGCCTCCATCTCAACCTTAATAGGGGCGAAGCTCCTTAAAGCGGCACCCGTTCATCCCTCGTAGTCGTAGTCGTAGTCGTAGTGTGTAACCAGTGTTACATTTGACCTGCAAGGTGATGCCGGTGGGAGATTTTTCCTGTTCTTTGTTGAACAATAAAAACTTCGCGGCATGCGCGTTTACTAAAATTCGAATGCTCCTGTCTCTCATTCCCCATTAGCAGCCACTGGCATGTACATTGAGCACTATCTTACAAGAAAGGGTTGTTACGTTATACTCGCTGGGTGTAACCTCCTTGGTTTAAGAAATGTTTAGCTAGCGTTGGGCCGCAGTACCATGAATACAGTGAACTAGTATATACTATGAACTCGAGGTGGTTAAAGGTGGGAAGTAAAACCGAAGCGCAAGCCGTAAGAAAGTAAAAGCCGAATTCTCCTGTCTCTCATTTCCCATTAGCAGCCATTGGCATGTACATTGAGAACTATCTGACAGAAAAAGGTTGCTACGTTATACTCGCTGGGCGTAACCTCCTTGGTTTTAGAAAGGTTTAGCGAGCGTTGGGCCGCAGTACCATGAATACAGTGAACTAGTATATACCATGAACTTGAGGTGGTTAAAGGTGGGAAGTAAAACCGAAGCGCAAGCCGTAAGAAAGTGTGCGTGTTCCACCTCTCGTTTAGTCCTTGGAATGTCCGCTGGATGGTGGTGCTTCTATATGGGGAATATATGATGAAAAGATGCGAGATGGTGGTACTTGGAGTGTTGAATACATGGACGAACGGACACACAGACAGATGCATGGATGGAGGTATGAATGGACGCAGGGGCGGATGCATGGACGAATGCAGGGACAGACGCACGAACAGACGCATGCGCGGACGGGCAGATGGACGCATGGACGGTCACACAGACGGACACATGGACGGATGGAAGCAAAAACGAATGGATGGACGAATGCTTCGCCCCACTCTCCATCACTCACTCCGTGGATAAGCGGCCATTTTTTGCTATCAATAGAGCCATATATATTACCATCCAAAAGAGAGTCTTGCCGAAAGTGGGTGCAAGGAGGTGCCATTTTTTTCTTAATTTTTCAGGAAAATATTTTAAAAATATATTGCAATAGTATGAAAGTTTGGCTAGTTGGTATGAATGAATTTTTAATTACAGCACAAAAACGACAAAGACGAAAAACAGAAATGATACAAACGAGTTCTGGGGGACACCTACAAGAAGAGACACCAACAGCGCTCGTTTGTGTCCATTCTGTCTTCTGTCTTCGCCGTTTTCACACTGGAACCAAAAATGTATTTTTAAAAAGATTTGATAAAATGTATGCAAAATCAGTTATGCGTGTACACAGTTATAGATGATTATTTATGCTGCGCCACGCCATCCCTTAACTGAGACTAACCAGTGTAAGGGTACTTTCCAGGGATTGCCGGCATTTTCTGAAAGAAGCTTGCTTGGGGACAGTATTTTCTAGCAGCAATTATGAGTGATGTGCACTCTCTGTACAATTTCTGTGAACAGATAATGCCTGTAAACAACTTTGCTTTTTTGTATCAAAGATTATTATTTTGACATTAAAAACTCCTTTCCCTAGAAAGTATTCACAGAAATGACCATCAGGGTTTTCGCGTGATAGTTTTACAAAGCACCGATAGCCAAATTGACCATTTTCGTAAATCTTCAAGCTGGCTTTCCTGCCAAGTTCTTTTTCGACCAAAATGTCTCGTTATCAGACTGCTTTTCTTACACATTGTGTTGCCTTACCCCTTCTCTTCTCTACGAACGACAGGTGCCTCGTCCACCATGTGATCTGAGGGTTCGTTTGAGGTTGGACAACCACTCAGTAATTCTTGAGGGAAAAGGTCATTTTGTTGCGTGTGTAAGGAAAGGAGTCTGGGAACGAGAGCTTTTTCCTTTTCACTATCCACCTAGTAAGCAAGCGAGATGCATCCATTAGGGACGCGACTCCATAACTTCTCGCCCCTATACTACGATAGACTATGCTATGCTTTATGTTCTCAACGCCTCATAAGATCGTCCTCACCCTTGCTTCCCTTTCCCACCCTTACTCTATGCGAATCTATGCTGAGAGCTGCTTGGCACATATCCACTTTGCAGAACTTCCCACTGAAGAGCTCCACTCAGCAGTAGTGAAATTCGCGAGGCCTCCGTGGAACACGCAGCAGACTATCGCAGCAAAGGGTGGCCTTTTTGAAGGTTATTGTAGGGTCTTTTTTGGCTACTAATACAAGTACACATGTAAGGTACCAACTAGGCCATTTTTCGTTTTTTGGGTAGAGAACCGTGGACGAGCTAGAGCCCTGCTCTCACTAGTTACTCGCCTGGTTCTTTCTTTTTTGATAGAGCTAGAAAACCGAAGTAGTACAATCTGTTCAGATTATGATTACCTGTCAGGTAAATGCTCACAAAAATAGAGCAAAGAAATAAGTAATTAGAATGGAGTAAAACAGACTGACTGCTGATACACAGCCAATCTTAGGAACTTGCTTTAACTGGTGGAGCTGATCTTTGGCCTTCATTTCTGTTATTTGTGCATGTGAACCAAAATATTTTTGGTCCTTTCTGCAACAGCCGAACAAACTTGTATCAGTGCATGTACATGGCCCTGTTTACATGACAGTGTTTTCACCTTTGCACCTTGCAGATGTTGGATAGCTGATGGTTCAAGGAGAATGCCAATATCTACCTTTTACATTTCGCAACCCATTCTTGAACATTCAATTTCCATCCAGAAGTGGCACGTACTTTAAGTCTTCTGGCCATGTTGTTTCTGAAATGCCAATAAAATTACGATGTGAAAACTTGCTTTGTTTTTTTTATTTAAAGACATTCAGACTGTATGTTCAGCTTCTTATGCAAATCATTTATAACTGGTTATCGTAGTCTCACAAACATTGAAATATGGGTTCAAGGTAAGCACAAGTGCCCCTATCGGGTCACAACACCTTGTGAACTCATTACCAGTACAATGAATTTAGTGGCTGCTCATGCCCAATGTTACAATTCACCTGCTGTGCGAGTATAGCCGACATCAATGACAGACAAATTTGGAGGTTCCATGACGAAGTCTATCGTCATTCACCTCTCTTGCTGCGTTCTTGGGCTGCTTTCTAGTTGGTGCTGGCTGCTTACGCCAGTGCTACTTTAAACATTGCAAGGAATACACAAACATTCAAATAGTTTTATTTTATGAGGGATGTTGTGTAACAGGTGCCCATTCAGCACCTGTACACAAAGCTTGGCGGAGGACTGCCTGATGCTGCATCACCCACATCCTTTCAGTTCTCCCAGCATGCGATGTCACAGAAGTATGGCTTGGCACATAGTACTTAGTAAAAGCTCATTCATTAAAATGTTCAAGGAGCCCTAAAACACTTTTTTCAAGTAAGCATGGAATGGGTTCAATAATATAGCTTACTGTGTCACGAATTCAATGCCAGCAAAAAATTTAAGAATCCGTCCAGTACGAGCGCAGTTGCAAAGATTTGTCGCACGCTGCAATCGCATTCTCTTATCTCTTGTCTCGACGAAAGCCCTGGAAGCGAAGCAGGGAAGGATGGCAGGGGCAAATAAAATACGCCACGTGTGCCTTGTGACGTTGAGCACTTTTTTCATTTTTTTATTCGAATACACAACTTTTTTAGTGTGATCGTGCTTGCATGCATGGAAAAGTCACGCGGCCTCTCCCGTTGATCCCTGTAACGACTGAATGCGCCATAATCAAATCGGCCAAAGGCTGACAGATGGCCTTCTACGAGCGATTTTTGAGCTTCCTCCATAATTTGACGAGAGAAAAGAAAGCACTTTTAGGGGTGAAGCTCCTTCAAAGCTCACGATGTCCACCGTCTCCCGTCTGTCCGTAACACCACGTAACCTTCAACTTTATATATATATACTATATATATATATATTATATATATTATATATATTATATAATATATATACATATATACTATATATATACTTCAACTATATATATATATATATATATATATATATATATATATATATATATATATATAACCAAGTTCGATATCACACATTGTCTTCTCTCATGTGAATAAAGACGAACGCAGGGAAGCGCGACGTGCTGAGTATCAGCGTCGCCGTCGACGGGAAGCTACCGCGGAGACAAAAGAGAAGGAAGCGGGTGCAAACTGCGATGGCGACCACAAAGTTCTACACCACAGACTAGGGCTAAGGAAGCAAAGGCTAAGCGGGAAAAACGCCAAGCTGACGCGCAGTTGAGACAACACTAAGCGTATGCAAGGCGGCAATACCGGCAAGAAAATTCTACACCAGAGACGATAGCTAATGAAGCTGTGATTATGAAGTCAAAACGTAACCCGGAACTTGGAACTTTATATCAACTATAAAGAGAATCACCGCTATATCCCAATGGGTCTGAGCACTATCTCTTTGAATGAAAAAATATATAAGTATCACAACCCCAATAAGTCTCAGTAGTATCTCAACTTTAATCACAATAATCACCTCCGAGAGCTTCGCCCCATAATTATCTTCAAGCAGCTTGAAATGCCGTGATTTTTCACCTGATTTGGCAATTTATTGTGAATTTCAGGCCGTGTGCTGTGCTATAATATTTGGCTCACAGGTTCTCGGGAGCCTTTACTACCAATCCGCAGCGTTTTCTGACCATGCTCAAAAGGTGTTACAGGGCCGCTTAAATTAAAACTGACATCATATTCTTGGCACAGCTTTATGTATGGGGAAAACTACTGATAATTTGAACACCTCGGTATCAACAACGATTAAATCAAACTGGGAGCCCCCTCACTTTCGTCTACATTTGCATGAATCGCCCTAGGATGGTCATCTAAATTACTCAGTACTTTCATCTGTGTAAAACAAGTGCAGTCATTGATATCCATGTATGACTTTATGGTTGTAAATGCAGTATGCCGCTACTGCTGTATAGGCAGAAGAGCACAGTCCGGCAATATTTACCTTTAGCCTTGTATTTTTGACATATTTCACTATTGTTCTGAATAAACTATGAAAAAAAGACTTTAAATCTTGATTGGATTAACTGTGCCATGTAAAAAAGTGTTTTAGAACACAAATAGCTTCATATATTTTGGCAATAAGGGCCATTGCTCACGTGAATGCGGCTTTGCTTGTTTGTGGAATGTCTCTGACTAATAAATAAATTCTGTACACTGTTAGAGCATAAACTTAATTTATGAAATGACCTGGCACAAATGTGCACTGCCTTGTAGTTAGCAGGAATGAATAACGAGATGTCTTTTCTGGATTCTCGCTGCACATTCTTCCATTTGCTTTTTGGTGGAAGTTTTGCTAATTTGGCTAAAATGCTATATTCCTAATTTAATACAGCAGTTTACTTCAAGCGGTTTACCGAGTAGATTAAATTGAAGAATGAGATTCAAGCTGAAAGTAAACAAAACTTGAGAAGCAAAAGCTTGCTAGTGTCTCTTGCAGGCTTCAGTGTTAAATGACTAGGAGGAGATGTCACAGATGTTAGTGAAGGGAGTTGTCCAAACAAGCTTGCATATGTTGGGCTGTAGCAAGACAAGAGAACATTTATATAGCTGAAGCGTTCTTCAGAGCTTGTGTAGCCGAGTGATCGCAGGTGTTTAGTGCAGGCGTAAAGTTCTGCCGTACAGCATGATCGCTGTTGTCGGAAAGATAAGCTAACTTTCCGTTCATTTCTAATCGTGTTTCTTTTGTCGTGCTAGCCCTGGTGAATCTGGTAAACACGGTCAGGGAAAGGCATGATGTCTCGGCGGTTCATGCGGTGAAACCACTACATCTTTCGTCGTGCTGTTACCTCTGCGGTCTTCTGGCATGATTCAGCACCTTTGGTGTAAAAACAATACCTACCAAGGCAACATTCTGATCCCCTGGCTTCTTTTTCGCGTGCCTGTTACGACCAAATACGGCAAAGTTCACTACTGTCGCTGCTGGCTGGTGTGCAACCACGGCGCATACCGCCTCTCCACAAACGCAAATATACTTGTTCGAAGACTTTCCACGTAATCAAGACGCACCGCGCACAAGACACTGCTGTATGGTAACTAAAGAGGACGGCTTGCACAGTAGAGACTTTTGACACTTCTCTTATGACGCGCGGATTTAGTGAAGACAGAGCGCACACAGAACGTAGCCTAGCCCAGTACTGTACTAAAAAATGGCCAGACGACCAAAATGGCGTCGCTACGTGGCGATACTTTCGCCACCTTGCGGATCGAGGTGCAGTGCATACCCCGTATTGCGTTCACATCACAGGGACATGAAGGATACTCGTACATATGTGTCAGTGTTGGCACTGCTAAGCTCCAGGGGCGCTTGTTTCAGTATACTGCAAAATGTAGCTTTGAGTATGTCGGTAAATTTGGGTATGTGTTAGTCTGCAGTGGCGCCATAATGCATGACTTGTCTCTAGGCTTTGAGGAAGTCAGCTCGACTGTATAGTTGCTAACAAACTCATTCCATGGCCCTTCTGTCCCACAGTATGTATTAGCAGGAGAAACGGCTGGCATGTTCATACCCTGGTACAGCGGTGTGTAGAAGGCACGAAATGATGACATGTTTTACATAATATAAGAGCTTAGGGTTTTGGTGGCAAGTTCATGACAAATACGTCCACATAATTTAAAAAATCCTCATTGGATAAACGTAAAGAAAAATACATGCTCATTTGAACTTGGAATGCTCATCTCTGTGCCGGCAAATAAAGCAAACAATGCATCATCGAGTTTATGTTCACTACCATGTACGTGCACTGCGGAGCAGCACGCAGTAAAGACAAGCACAAATTGATCAAACAGATAATCACATGTTTTGCTTCACCGTCATACAAGAGCGCTGCGGAAAAGCACATCGTAAAAACACTGGCATTCACACGTTCGGCTTCACCACTGTGTGAACACTGCGGAGAAGCACGTGGTACAAACAAATACGAATTTACCAAACTGACATTCACAAGTCCGGCCTTACCACCTTGTACGTGTGCTACGGATACCAAAGGTGTTTGTGCAATACCTCTAAACGCGCTTGAAGCAATCGTTTTTTTGATAAGAACTAATCGCAGTTGAGTTCCACAGAAGCGGGCGAATGCATGTTTCAACCTAAGTACTTGGGGTGATTACAATTACACCAGTGTTACTCTCTTAATCCCTAATGGCCAACACAAAACACAATTTAATTTCGCCATTCCAGCATATTAGCGTAGTGAGCGGATGACTCGGAGCGATTCACACAACTTTTTAGGGTGCTTTAACAGGTGCCAAAGAATTCAGCACTTTTGTGCTTATCTATATGAAAAGCCTCTGCGAAAGTCTTCTCGAATTCCGCCAGCATAGTTCTATATTATGACGCTGTCTAATATGTCCTGTACAGGTATTTCTGGCTATTACATATGGGAAAGCGACCGACAGGGCAGAGTACAACTACCAATAATTGAGACGACTGCTTACCTGTTGTTGCAACGCAGCGCATTGCAGCCTGCGACGCATGTCGATCTGGCAGTCACCACGATGTTCACGAAATCGCTACGGGGCACCAGTTCGCGTACTGCGTTGTCTACACAAAGGTGCACGACTTGCGGAGACAAAGCACGACTAATGGTAATTCCCGAACGTTCAAGTAGGGCGCTAGCTTGAGAATGGTGGTGGTGGTTAGATGAAAGAAATGCCTAATTTCTGCAGCCCTTGAGAATCAGAATCAGCCAGTGATCAGGCCTCAACGGGTTCCGCCGAACACCTATTCGCAAGTTTCGTATTCTCTGGGCCGGCGAAGCGGCGTTCCAAATAGGTCTGCTGCGACATCACGGCGCCAACAACGAAAATTCCTAGATCGAAAAATCCCCAGAAAACACTCTTCCTAGGTAAGACTCTGTATGACAAATAGACGCTCGCTCTTCGAAGAACGTAAGTGAAAAGGCACGTCTCGAGGCAGAGGACAGCACAACCAGTTTGGGGGCCGTAAAAAAAAAGAAAGGAAAAACTCAGAGAACAAACCAGCAAGAGAAGAGGCAGTGACTGTGGTTTTGCTGAAATATTCACCAGTGAGAAAAAAATGAAAAATAAACAGGAGGCGGAGGGCCACCGGAAGCGGGCGGGCTATTGGTGCATTGCCCCGAGGGGGGATGAAATGACCGCCTGACAAAACGACCCAAGAAAAAAGGAAAATTAAAAAAAAAATTCCACTTTTTCGCATCACACACATAGTCTGAGTTCAAGCTAAGGTGGTTCGGTGACTTGGTGGTTCCCCCACGGCACCAAGCCGTACACATCAAAGTGGATACATACATACAGCTTTAGGAAAGAATCGGTCACAATAAAACTCAAAAAAAATAATAGAGAATCTTTAAGGGATAAACAAAACAGAATAAAAACAGCATAAAAAGAAAAAAATATATTTATATTAGTGATACTAACGGTCACCAACTCATGCCCGTAGCACCGAATGCGCTTATTTTTGATCACTAGATCAATTGTCATGTGTGTTCGAATTCACGTATATATGAATAATTGAATTGAATAAATCAATTCAATATTTCACTTTCTGTTTACAACTATAGGGCACGTCAGTCGCCCAGGACGTTCATTCTTTCATGGGGGAGTGACTCGAATTCGCTTATAAAGTATAATTCCCGCTGTTCGCGATCCCGTGTGTTCAGAAGGCCGCATCACACATTATAAACAAATTCACATCGCTCACCCACGGAATTAACGACAGCCCTTGGTGACTGACGTGCTCTCACGGTCCCTAGTAGAAGACAGAAAGTGAATAATTCAATTTAATTATTCATACATACGTGATTTCGGGCACACACGACGAACAATCCAGCACTTGAAAATAAATGCAATCGATGCTACGGGCGTGAGTCGATTCTAAAGTGCCAAGACAACTAAAGACAGTCTCATGAGAACAAGTCCCAATCGCATAGTTTTGCAGTTTGACGCCAAGTGCAGCAGAACTAAAATATGTTCACAGCAATTTTGCTCTCGCATTTCGCCTTCCTAATTTTATAAGTAACAGTAGTACAGCAGGACAAATGACTGAAAACTGAAAGCTTTTTTTTTTACTGTGACAAAAAATCTTTTAATTCATAGGCAAGTAAGTTTCACAGACGCCCCTGAATTACCTGCAGTCGAAGTACGAGCACGCGACGACGTGATCCCTAAAAATAGGCTCCTGAGTAGCCTACTAGCCTGTGCCCCAAACATGGACCGGTGATTGCGACGGTGAAAGCCGGTGCCTTCCGGAGCGTGTGTCGAGCCACGGCCGGGAGACACAATGCTCAGGAGAGGGTGTGGGAGGGCAAGAGCGAAGAAGAGTACAATGTCTCATGAGATCCCCTCGCCACTGCTTCGGCAGGCTCAGCCCAGGCACATTTTTTTCACCCAGTGGTGACACCTTGTGGGACACTTCCTGAACTGCCTCAATGTTTATGATTCCCCGCCATGTGCACGCTCGCTGCGTGTCAGACTTTTTCCTTCCTCCATGGTGTCAGCACTCTGTCGCTTCACACATTCCTTCCTCTATGCTTCACCCTCTCTACCACTCTCGATGCTCGATTCCACTCCCCACGTGGGCATCGTCTCACCCGCGTCCCTCTCCACATCTGGGATTCGCTTGCAGGATTTCAAGCTGGCTGGTCGTGCCCTCGCGGTCTCCGACGCCAGCATGGCTCCTGCCGACTGGTTCCCCCTCCGCCGTCTCCTGACGCCGTGCAGCTGTCGCATTGCGGTGTCCTGTCCTAGGATGGCTTCGACCAGATCCCCACTTTCATATCTCCTTTTAATTTCCGTCGCTTGACTCTCTATTTCTTTATCTATTTTCCGTCTATTCTTTTTATCCCTCCTTCCCCCCACCCACATAAGGCAATGCGCTGTGTAGCCTGAAGGCAGACAGAAATTAGGGGCCTTCTTCCTTTTCCTTACGAACCACTAAGCAACCAACCATATCTGTCAGCGAGAAGAAACCGAGAACAGGTGGGTGCACGCGCCTCGAGAATCTCGCGGCGCCGTTAATGTGGGCAGCATGCTGCTGCTTGCCGCGCAATTGGGCTGACTGGTGGGACGCTGTCACGGCATGTTTCCAACAAGTGTGCGCGTACCTTTCCCAGCTATCACTGGTGTTGCCAGGGTTAGCGAAACCGATCGTATTCGCGAATGGCGACGTCAACACCAACGAGGCGAGAGCCAGGGAAGCCGAACGCAAGCGTTGGCAGTGGAATACAAGCGACACCAACCAGGTGCGAGTCAAGGACATCGATCTTGTTCGAGCATACAGACGGCGCGCGGGTAACACCGACGAGACGCAAGCCAAAGAAGCCGAGCGCAAGCGTATTCGTTGCGTCCCTCCACCTCTAGTGTCTTTGCGTTAGAAACAAACGTTTACTCAAGTAAACGCTACACCGAGTTTCGCTTCAAACCGTTCTTTTAGCACCCACGTCGACGTCCGTTTCAAGCGCGTCAACTCCATGCCCACCGCGTCTCCTTCGAATCCCTTCAGGCTTCTCTTCGGGGAGATGGTTCATATTTTTATTTTTCATTCTGGTGGCATATTTCTTGTCAAGTAAAACATTATAGGCAGGAAATAGGTATGCAAAACGTACTCAATGGTTTTGATCCATTCGGAGTCAAATATGTTAATATGCGATGACACAAATGTGCCACGTGAGGTCGACGTCAAGCATTTTTGGCACTCTTTCTGTTGGAAGACACGCGAATATTTCGACCCTTTCAAGCAGGGCAAGCACCTGTGGGCCCACTTTGGGGACTCATTAACTTTTATTTTCGAACTGTAATTTCTAAGTTTTTTTTCACTCGTAGTCCCCAATTCATGGTGAGGACGGCAACTGTTTTTCACTCACAATTTGTCGTCTAACTTGTTTCTTGACTTCTATGTGAGGTCTGTGTATTCGCTCGTTTATTTCACACCAGTGTAGACGCTATTTCAACTGTTTACTGAGAAATGCCGGTACATAAAAACGATGCTAGCGTTTACAAACCAGCGTGTTTTTTTCTTTATTTTTTGTTTTGAAAACTAGGACCTTTGATTAGATATCGGCGGCGATATGTGTCAGATGATAAGAGAGTTGCTTCTGCCGTTGAGGCACAGCTGGGCTCGAGCCTATATAATATACAGTCATATATGAGGTGACTTATGTTTATAAGTATTTTTAATATCTTCGTCTACGAGATTTACTGTTTTTTTTCAAAAATGTTTATGTCGTTAGCAAAGCCAAGCTGCAAATTGTTTTTTGAATTTTAAAACGACTGTGACACTCCCATACTTGAGTGTGTGCGTGTTTTTTTTTTCTTCAACCATTGCTTTTCTTACTTTTCCCTCCTTACCTTTCTATTCACTTCAACCCTTCTCCAGTGGAGGGTAGCCAACCGCATTTTTATGGGTGACCCCTCTGCCTCCCATTCGATCTTATTTTCTCTTCCTCTCTCTCTTTTATTGTTCGGCTTTCATATCACACAAGACACATGATATATCTCGCTGTATTACGGAATTCTCAACATCACGGCGATGTTCTCGCCACGTCCTTTTCACGTAGTGTTCTGTTACTATTTGGTTTTACAAGTTCGGAGCGGAGCACAAATTGAACGCATCATGCCGGTTGCCCTTAGGCGAGATGAAAAAAAATTTCTCGACTATGCTAATACAGCTACATGAAGTGCAGCGATCACCGCGTTCAGCCAAGCTACGGGGCAAGTTGTTTGTATCAAACACATCAAATATTATTATGATAAAAAGAATCGAAAGCAACTCAGGTGGCTACCTGAGTGGTGCCTATACATGTTTTAGGGGCGAAGCTCCTAAGGCTGTGGGTCATTCTCTCCTCCATATGTATGTGTGTAGTTTATGACTTGCTCAATAGATGGCGTTGTGTATGTATCAACTTGATAATAATATAACTAGATACAATTAGTGGTCTTCACAGCATATCCACGGAGTCAATGATGATGGGTGGGGCGCAGCGTCGATCCATCTGTTTGACGGTACGTGAGTACGTCCATGCGTCCATCCCTCTGTCCGTGCATGCTTCCGTCCATGCATCTATCCTTGCGTCGGTACTTCTGTCCATCTGGCCGTCCTTGTGTCCGTTCATATGTATGTCCGACCGTGGATATCGTCCATGCTTCTGTGCGTCCGTCCGTGCATACGTTCGTCTGTCTCCCCGCCCATGCTTCCCTCCAACCGTCCGTGAGTTTGTCAATTCGTCCTTCTGTCCACCTGTCTGCGCATCCATCATTTCGTCCGTGCTCCTGTTCTTCCGGACGCATGAACGGATTGACACGCGGACGAACGAACGCTTCGCCCCACTCATTATCATTTACTCAGTGGATATACTGTTTTTTCTCTTAACTGAACAGGGTTGTACTTGACTGCTGCGTACTGTGCGCACATTGAGCATCTATCTATCTATCTATCTATCTATCTATCTATCTATCTATCTATCTATCTATCTATCTATCTATCTATCTATCTATCTATCTATCTATCTATCTATCTATCTATCTATCTATCTATCTATCTATCTATCTATTCTTTTCAGTCACGGGAACTTCTAAACTTCTATCTATACGCCTAAATCTCGGTGCTATAATGATCACCCCTTTATCCTGGGTAAGCCAAAATTAGTATCGGAGGGCACAATTGTTTGACAAATACGACTCGCTGGTCATGACAAGAATGATGTCACAATCTCGTCTCGTACGGCGTCAAACACTTTCCAAAAATGGCAGCATATAAACGGGGTGAATGATGGAGAGTGGGGCGAAGAATGCGTTCGTCCATTCGTTCTTGCTTCTGTCCGTCCACACATCCGTCTGTGTGACCGTCCGTGCGTGCGTCTGTTCGTGCGTCCGTTCCTGCGTTCGTCCATGCATCCGCCCCTGTGTCCGTCCTATTGTCCATCCATCCGTGCATCCATCCGCGCATCCATCCATGCATCTGTCTGTGTGTCCGTTCATCCATCTAGTCAGCACTCAAAGTACCACCATTTCGCATTTTTTCATCATATATTCCATATATGGAAGCACCGCCATCCAGCGGACATTCCAAGCACTAAACGAGAGGTGGCACACGCACACTTTCTTACGGTTTTCGCTTCGTGTCTACTTCCCACATTTAACCACTTCGAGTTCTTGGTATATACTAGTTCACTGTATTCATGGCAGTGTGGCCCAACACTCGCTAAACCTTTCTAAGACCAAGGAGGTTAACGCAGCGAGTATAACGTAACAATCCTTTTTTTGTCAGATCGTGCTCAATCTACATGCCAATGGCTGCTAATGGGGAATGAGAGACAGGAGAAGTTGGCTTTTAGTTACCGCGCACGCTGCGAATTTTTTATTGTTCAACAACGCACAGGAGAAATCTCCCACCGGCACCCCCTTGCAGGTCAAAACGTAAGACTGGTTACGCACTATGACTACGACGACGGACGAACGGGTGCCGCTTTATCGAGCTTCGCACCTAAATCAGTGGCACATAATTGGATGTGGGTATGTGCCACTGGTGCACGGTTATAAGCTACAGGTTTTAGACATTTTCTGTACCCAAGAATGACAAGAACACACATGGCTAATTTTAACATTTGATTGTTATAAAAAAGTGCACATCGGCTTCATTGACTGGGTAAATGCAAAGAATAAATGTATTTGTCCCAGCAAAAATCAAACCCTAGCATTCTGAGTGCCAGTAAAGTATTCTACCACAGAGCTACGCCACGCTTTGGAACTGCCTTTCAAATATACCCATATGTTCGTGAAATGCAAATTGTAGTTGCACTGCTAGCTTACAATTTCATAAACGTTACATAGGTGTTCCTACGATACAGTCGTAAGTAAAGTTACCATCAATTGTAGTCAGGTGTCATCCACTTAAGCCTATTTATGTACACTAGTGTCCAAGCAGCAGTTTATATGAGATTACCGCTTGTGGTGTTGCTAATATTCATGTTGCTGTTGACTTCGTTATGAAACTGCAAACAACTGGTTCTATAAAATATCTTCGGCTGTTTAAAGAGGGCCTGTGCGTGTATTTTTTATATATTTAGTGCAACTTCATAACGTTTCGCTCAATGAAAAACTACAACACTGTCAGCGTGAATTCACATGCCTCGAATGAAATTGATTCCCAACTAAGGGTACGTGGGGTCTGTCAAATATCTTGCCAATCCGGCTATATGCTATTGTGATTTTAGTGAGTGGAATACTGGGCATACCTGATATCGTACGCCACTTACCGATATAGAACTCGCATCGTAACACAATGGGTGCACCTTAAACAGTCCGCAACCACTCTGCGTTTTGGTGTTGCATACGTATTGAGACAGCAGATTCGTTTTTTGTATAGTTGGTAAAAGCACACAAAATGGGACACTGGTTTCCTGTTGACCTTAAGCTGCCTGACATCACAACAATAAAAAAAAAGAAACTTCGTTAGTCGACCTATATCATGCAAAAATTGTTCGACAACACCATTCATACAAGCATCAAGCCGTACACTCCACGCCATTGCGCACGAACCAGAAAGAAGCACTGCATGGTTGCCAGTCTGGTCTTCCTCACCCGATGAAAATGTCTTTAGAAAACCAAAAGGAAGTCGCCATTACATTCACCATAGCAGAAGCACAAGCCAGCGTTTCTAGAACTAGGTAAGTTGCAAAACTCCCCGCGTCTGAAAACCTGTCACACGGTGCTGAGACAACTTCCAGTTTGGTGGCGCTGGCGGCTCAGCAAGCTTCCGCTAGCAGATGAAAACACGCAAACGTCGTGGCAAGACGCCGTGGCGGCCGTTCTGAAAGAGCTTTGCCAACAGTATATTATCGGGATTTCTTGTTGTGCTGCCAAAGAAACTTAATACGGTGGATTATTTAGCGGTGTAAGGCAAATAGAGTGTAATTATGGCTTTCTGAACTGTCCACAATAAACGATGCTTGAAAGCATAACATAAGAGTCTGTCCGTTGGTTGCCAGTTGGTGTGCGTTTGCAATTAATTTTTAGGCGCAAAAACCCCAATAACAATGTCTTGTATCCTTTAAATCACAACTATGTGGCACAATCCTTTGGCTTTTGTTTAGTTATGTAGTGACATTTTTTGGTTCATGTCTGTCACATTCTTTAGAAACTTAGACCGCTGAAAAGCTGCACGTGCGTCGCTTTTCTTAAGCATGTCTTCCCTCTGCTTCTTCTTGAGTTCCTTTAATGAAACGTGTTAACACAGCTGAAGCCAAAGCATCGAGCCGGGACCGCACTTTGGGGTATCGGTGAGCACTTCGTAGCCATTACTCACGAGGCTGCCTCCTGACGTATTGGGACAACATAAACACACTTTCAGCTTTTCTATGTCGTCCAGAAGTTCGGCCAACCGGGTGATGGTATGTGCATTGCCGGGCGACTTGGCTAAGCGATGGTGACGGCTGCTATGGGTGTCTGTCATGTGTTCTGTGACGACTACGCATTTCTTCACAAATGTCGCTTTGTTTTCTTCTTTGAGCACTAAAACGCCACAAGATGGCTTGTCTCACTATTCTTAACAACTTTCCGCCAGCATGCAAACAAACAATTTTTATGTCTTAAAGTGATATTATGACGCCACTCGTTGATGGCATGTCGAAACTTATTTCACCGTCTTCAAGCTCAGTGCTCAGATATAGTTTATTATTTTTCGCCTATGATGTTCTGGAAAGTACCCCACTCCTATCAGGCAGCTTTCGCTTCTTTGTCGCTGGTTTTGAAAGGTAAGCGGGCGAATACGGGAATATCCGTTGAACGCATCCTTCGACGAGGTCCCACTTTCCTCTGGCGATTTGTACATCACGTTATCAATAATAATTGATGACGTGAGTGAAAGTTGTGAGGATGTCCTTCTCATGAAAGTGTGTATCACGCACATGTAATGTGCTGGGAATTTTCTTATCCACACGAGGAACAGAGAGGTCTCATGCCTCTCGCTTCTCAGCTACACGCGGGGCACAAAAAAGATATTGTGGTGTCTCTGTAGCCACTCGTACAGCCAGGACCGCAACATCAGGGCATGATGAAAACACGCAACACATACAAAGGAGAACTAGGCATGCTGAAGCACAAAAGTGTTCACGCAGAAAGAAGCCTCCACGGCTAACGACGCACTGCAACATGCACAGCCGACAGAGGCTACGGGAGTGACACGAACGAGCATGCGGTGAGTGAATCCGGATGCGACAGCAGCGCCACATTTGTTGCTGGCAGCGGTGGCGCTGCACAGCATCGCTCAGTTTTGCAACTTGCCTAGTTCTAGAAACGTTGGCACAAGCGGGCGTACTCATTAGTGATTCGCCGACAGTGATACAAAGCTTCGCAAGCGGTCAAGGCTCCCTAGAGGCACTATGATTATCTAGTAATTAAAAATAAATGTGCATATCATCTTGTCCTTCCCTTACACCTTATCATAATTTAGGAATAAACCACAAGGCTTGAGTGATTACGCACTGAGCCTAAGTTATATTGAGCAGTGGGAATAGGAAGAGAGAATTACCCGATTTTACGAAATTACAATACACCATAGATTGCACAGACGTACATTCCCACAGCCTCATCCCACACTCAGGAAGAAATAGTCTGTACAATTGTGGCAGTTACAAATACGACCTTTCCAGTGTACAGCACTCATGCACATAATACACCCAGATTTCTTATACGTGACCGACAAGCACGGACATTGCGACTATAGAGACGCTCTAGAGCCGGGGTCTCAAGCTCACTTACTTTACTGGGCCACACTCACGGAATTTACTTCCGAGAGAGCCGAGACCACAGTTTCAGGAAAATGTCAGTTAACAATGACTTTGGAAAAAAACTATTCCCTTATCTCATATATGTATCGTTTGTAAAGGGTATTCGGCGTCAGGTTTACGGAGGCTTATCCTACAGACTTGCAAAATGACTGAAATTTGAACGCCAATCCTGAAGCTTAGAGTTTTTGTTCCGCAGTTCTGTTTCAACACAAGATGACCACACCATGTGTCTCACAAGCAAATACTTTCCTACCTACGTTCCTCGTCTGTCTAGCTTGCTCACACAGAGTTATTAATGATTATAGGCGAAAAAACAACGCGAGACCCATTTAACAGTGTCACGAACAGCCATAAAACCATAAGAGAAGTATGGAATGAGAGCTCTTATTTGCTGGCCCCGGGCCGCAAGCGAAAGGTCATTGATGCACATGCGGCCCGCAGAACTCGTAATTCAGACCCCTGCTCTAGGACGTATCTTAAGGGGATTTCCTCATATATAAAACAATAGCTGTTATGCAGCCCTCAACAGCAACAGCGCCCGTGCGCGCAGGGAGTCTGAGTTGCTCAGCTCTGAACTGATGCACCAAATCTGGACCATCCACGTGTAAGGTAGCAAACCTGCTTTCCTGGACTGGTTGACCTCCATGCCTTTACTTCTCTACCATTTCTTCTCTGAGCCATCCAGCAAGTTGAGGAGCCGCCAAGACTCAAAAAGTATTGGCCAAAGCCTTTGTGTGCTGCAGGCCCATTTGATTGATACGCAGGGCACTCAATAAATAGTGTTAAATTATCTGCCCTGACGTTTCTTATTTTTTTCATGTTTAGGGCAAATGCATCACACGCTCTGAAAAACCGAAGCGACACTTGCCATCATTGTACTCGGTCTGTAGGGCGAATGTTCCCGCACGAAAGAAGCGCAGGAAACGTGTGCTTAGTGACCTTGAAAATGACGGTGACGCTTGAATACAAGGAAGAAGGAACCTTCGAAATAATAGGTTGCCAGCCTCTAACGCTACTATCAATGCAAGATAACGGCGGGAAGGTATTTACCCGTATTTTTTCGAAAGTCTCATTTTGGTGGATTTTCATTTTTGTTGTTGTTGTTGCAACGTGTGAATATAACTTTACTTACTTGACTGCTAGAGCACGGACTTCACGCAATGCTTCAATTTTCTCTGATGATATATATATATATATATAAGCCAAACAACGAGTGTGAAAACACTCTTATGCGCATGTTTGGCGTCACGTAGCACGTGAACTTATTATGAGCGGGCAGCTGATTAATTGTCCCTCTTATACAACCTAAACACACCAAGTCTGCCAGTACGAGACCCTCGTTCAATGAAATAAGGGAAAGAAGTGTATACCTTATAGATGGCGCTGACTGTCGCTCCTACTTCTAAATTCACAGATAAACCCAAAAAAAGTGGATGGAGGAAGGGCCGCTGTAATAGCTCAGTGGTTAGAGCATCGAACGCGTAATTCGAAGGTCGTAGGTTCGATTCCTGCTTACAGTTGGTAATTTTTTCATCCACTTTTCTTTCTTCTTATTTACATTCCCTTAATGTTAATAACTTCCCCTGTACATTCCTTGGCATTACTGTCTGTTATATCTCATTATTATTGTGTTAAAAACACGGAAAAACGAGCCCTTAGGTATACACTTCTTTCCCCTATATATATATATATATATATATATATATATATATATATATATATATATATATATATATATATATATATATATATATATATATATATAAACAGAAAACAGCTGTAAACCTGCAGGACCATGCGATCGAAAAGGAAAGCCTGTCTAGTTTAGCATCGTGATGACTGCGGTGAGTTTGCATATACTTTCGTAGAGTTCAACAGGCGCATACAAAACGTGGAATTCCAAAACAAAAAAAAAAGAAAACACGCAAAGACGTCCCTATTTTACCGCTTGCACCTATTCAGAAATATTACCACCTACACTCATCGATTAAATACAGGACAAATCCAATAACGATGAACTTAACATATCCCGGTACAATCAGACGAAAATATTGAACGCAATATTTCACAACGCCTCTTTCGGAGTCATGAACGCAGTGCAATCTTCATGAAAGGAGCTCTGATGCCCGTAAACCTCTCGTTACGAGACCACTGAGTTTGCTCAAAACTGAAAACTTTCTGACAAACTGTATTTCCGGACAATCACTTTCGGCGAAACTTTCACATTTCATGAGGCAAGTATCCCAGGCGTCGACGTCTACGAGGGGTAGCGTTTTTGTCACAATTGCGGACCACCTTGTCCTGTCCACTTCTAGGAGAAAGAATACGGGGTGTAGTTTGCACTAGTACGCTGAAGGCTAAGGTGCCGCGGAGCTGATGAATTCCTAGCTCGTCCTGGCGATACGAAGCAATGTCATGTGATGCCAAGTTCCTGTCGAGTCGAGCGCTGTCGCATCTTACCATCTTGGCCTTACTAACAGGGGGTAGAAATATATTCCTCCCTTGTATTCGCTCTCCACAGTGGCAGCGCCACTTTTACCACTAATGGTTGCCGGGCATTCAACTAGAAATAAATCACGAACAACAATTTTCGCTGACGTCACTAGTAACCTCCCGAAATAGAACGCAAGGATGAAAAATCGAGAAGAGGAGGGTTGCGCAGGAGCCCTCTTTTCCAACTTCGCATGCAGGCGGAATGCACCCGTGCCTTCTTCCAGATCCGTTAAATACGACGTGTCCTACTCGCGATTGTTGATTATTTTCGCATTTGTTCGGATATACTGGGTTAGACATTTGCTCATAATGTCCGTATGTCATCTGTAAGTTATTGCTGCTTTTATAGATTCACACTTTCACACTACCTGTATGTCTAATTTTTACACAAAACATGCAATAAAAATGTTCATTTGATTTGTGCCGATTAAATTTCGTCTTACTGAGAAATCAGTCAGTTTAATTTTCGTGTTTTCAGAAAACAAAAATAAAATTTTAAAAAGAAAATGAATAACAAACGTTTTACAAATGGCCGCATTGCCAATCGCCCAAATTTGCCCAGCGAAATGGCCGAAAGTTGCCAGCGGACCTGGTGGTGGGAGTGGTTAGAAGAAGTAGGTGCCTTCTTCCTCTTCTAACCACTACCGCCACCAGATTCGCTGGCCACTTCGACCATGTGGTCATTCGTCTAACTTTCTTAATTTTTTTTTAATATGTCCGTGTTTTCAGAACAAGCGAAAGTCAACCTCGCTGATTCCTCAGTAAGACAAAAGTCGATCGGCACAAACAAAATGAACATTTTTATTGAATGTTTTGTATAAAAAATAGACATACATGTAGTGTGAAGAAATGAATCTATAAGAGCAGCTTTAACTTACAAATGACAAATGGACATAATGAGAAAACGTTCCACACAGAATATCCCAACCACTGCCAAAACTATCAGCTGTCGCAAATTGGACACGTCGTATTTGGCTCATTCACGTTTGTTATGACAGCGCTCATTGTTTTCTTACCGAACTTGAGTACCAAACGAGACTGAAGTTCAGATGCACGGAGAGGCTTGAAGTGATTCCAAGTTTCTCAAAAAAGAACGTCGCTGGAAGCAGGGTTTCGGCAAGGTGACTTGTCTTCGTCAGGGCGTTGCTCAGGGCAGCAGCGTTGCCTGGATGATAAAAAGTTCACTTGTCGAAACGTTGGCTCTATCGACATTTTCTGTATTATTTTTACGATCATCAAGTCGCTCACGTATATTCTAGCGACACACAAATACATGTAAAGACTCACATACTTTGAGACTTTGGCTACAAGAAGTTTATCAGTTGGAAGCAGCCTCTAATTACTTGACATAATTTGAACTACACCTCAAAAATGAAAAAATCTAAGACAATATAGCCGAGCCAACTTGAATTTAAGCCTTTTATAAAACGCATTTAACCAGCATGAGCTTGTCTGCCATCTTCACCAATTAGTCAAGTGACACTGCACTTCTGTCAGTCCAATGAGGCTTGCAGAGAGCTTGGTTTATTCATATTTACTCATGCAAAATCAATACCTCCTCAAACATTGGGTCACGATTTGAGTGCTCACCTGTTGCCTTCAAGAAATGCTAAAAAACCTTCACACAAAAATAAATTTCTGTGATAGCACACAGCAGAGCCGCAGAATAAAATTCGGGGACCCTTAAGCTTCGCTTTTAAGAGTTGAATGGAATAGTGAAATCTAGTCTCTAGCTCACCCTTCAACCGCTATGTGCATACTTATTCATATGTTTTGTTACATACACACGCACGCACACACACAAACACGCACACAGTAGAATGGACCAGCGCGCGCTATTACCGCCGAATGAGCTTGTTTTCGTCGTGACATCTGTCGAACAACACGCGTTAAGGGGGCCCTGAAACACTTCTTCAAACAAGCATGAAATGAATTCACTAGAAGAGCTTATTGCCTCACAAATTCAATGCCGCAAAAATGTTAAGAATCCATTCAGTGCGAGTGGAGTCACAAAAGTTTGTCGCATTCAGCAGTTACATCATCTCTTCTCTCGTCCCGACGAAAGCGCTAGAAGCTAAGCAGAGAAGGGTGGCGGGGCAAAGAAACTACCACGCCTCGTGACCTTGTGCTCTTTTTTTTTCTTCGAACATGCAGCTTTTTCAGTGTGATCGCGCGCGCACGCGTGTACAAGTAGCAGCCTCCCGCGGCTACCTCGGTAACTAGATTTTTCGGTCACAGACGCACAGACAATTTTCGCTCACAGCCAAATGGGCCCGCGCCGGTGGTGGGTTTTCTGCGACACGAGCTCTCCAACGCTATCCCGTTAACATGCGTTGCCCAATTAGGCGATCTTCGACGAATGCATGGTTGACTTTTTCGGCGTAGCTCACTGCGGCTTCCGTTCTCTGCCCGCCTCAACTTGCTGTCTTTATCTTTCCCGTAGTTGACACGCCGACTGAGCGAGATAACTGAGCGCGATCCAACTTCTAATATCCCTGAGCGAGGGGCGAAAGAAAGCAGAGACAACGCCTATGAACTCAACGCAAGTGCTTTTCGCGCTTCGCCGAACTTAAAATTCTCAGGATAAGGAATAAGAAATCACATATAAGAAAAATAATTGATTGATATGTGGAGTTTAACGTCCCAAAACCAACATATGATTATGAGAGACACCATAGTGGAAGGTTTCGGAAATTTCGACCACGTGGGGTTCTTTAACGCGCACCCAAATCTGAGCACACGGGCCTACAGCGTTTCCGCCCACATCGGAAATGCAGCCGCCGCAGCCAGGGTTCGATCCCACGACCTGTGGGTCGGCAGCCGAGTACCTTCGCCACTAGACCACCACAGCAGGACCATATAAACAAAATCAAAGTCCTTTAAAGGGGTATCGATTTTTTTTAGTTGTAAGAACTTATGAAAGCCAATAAATGCGAACATTCACACCAACCTCTCTCCATTCAACAGGATTTAGGATGCCCGGCAACCGCTAAGAGAGTGCATGTTCTTTGAAACGAAAATTAGCACTCAGTTTCAGGAGCCTGTTAATATGTATACGTCGTGGACTACCTTAGGTGAGGGGAGGGAAGCAGCGAGCCGTGATTCCCTCATCGGCATTGCAGACCTGCTTCGGTCTCCACATGTCTTCGTCTGGCACCATGCGCAGCCACGACGCGCCGGCTTTATACAAAAAATAAAAAGAGGTCCTGGTGTTGGTTGCAACTTGGATGAGAAAGCGCAGTTAAAGAAATTTGCTGTTCTTCCATATGTTCACAGTTTTACCCACCGCCTAAAAAAGGTGCCATCAAGTTATGGCGTCCAAGTGGTTATTTCTGCCAGGAAAAAGTTATCCACTTTATGTGCCCAAGTAGATAGACGAGTCGCGAATCAGATATATGTCCAGCAAGATACATGCAATGTTAGTCATATTTAAAATTATGCATCACTGGTGTTGTCTACTTCATACCCTTCTCACGCATTCGTGTATACGGGAATCAGACAGGTCACTGTCTAAATGTTGAAATTCGAGAATTTAATTCTCTGAAAAGCCACTCGGGCCTTCATCAAGTAGCCCGCTGTAGGGACTGTGGCTGCGTGGCGCTCTTTGATGATACTTGTGTGTTGTTTCGTTATAAAATCCAGAGAGTGTGCGAACTTAATGAAGCTGCGCATATTCACATGATTTCTGGGTCGTGCGTCAGTGTTCCCTCTGTGACCATACATGATATAACGAGTTGACCTTTCTAAGTTTTGTAAGAGGTGTGTTCTATTCCTGATGTGGACAAGGTTTCGTTGGTTCGGTCCCTCGTGCCTTTTTTCTCTTCCTCCTATGCCCTCCCTTGCTTTTTCTCTTTTCCTTTATATATTGCCTCGGTGTTGCAATAAAGCTTCAGTTGATAGTCTGCGCTTGTCTGGCCTTTTTTCTACTTAGCGTTTCTGTCCGTTAAAGTAGCGCTTCAGCAGAGTGCTGAGATGTCCCATCTGGCGCGACCGAGTGGTTGCGCAGTGTCTGTTGGCCACGAGATCGAGCAGAGCCGCCGCCTGGCGGCAACTGCCTGAATAGGCGAAGGGTGGATTGCTCCGGGCGTCGTCTGCTAGCCACGTCATGTTTCTTTGTACGCGTATGTCATGCACGTTCTTGGAGTGTAGTTCGTCCGGTCACGTCAGCGCAAGTGTCACTGGTTCTACGTATGCCTGAAACGGCATACGAAAGCATTTGGTCTTGCCCGGCTGCTAATGCATTGTAATGAGATCTGCGAGTGCAACTTTCCGGAGTGCTGTTTGTTGTCGTCCTACCCTTCTTTCACTGGAATAATTTCAGAGTGGGTGCTGCTTTCTGTTTCAAGCACATCAAAAATGTTCTTTGCATCCTCCCAAACATGAGGACAATTAAGTGGTGTGTGAATGCAGTGTTTTATTCAGCCGTAAAAAAAGCTTTAGACCATGCACTTGCGCGCTGTTGGTATAGGTGTCCAACTACGGCACTGTAGGTTATCGATCATTCTTGCAGCTTTAGTTGTCTTTATTTGGCCGTGGTACCAATATATAATAATATTACTATCACATAAATTCTGACACATTGGTACGTTACTACTCTTAAAACTGAGTTAACTTGCACAACTGTGTGCTTAGATTTAGGAAAGTTTTAAAGAGCCCAGGCGTTGAAAATTATTTCAGATGTCATCCCTTATATATATTGTCGTATATTTCGCGGAAAACTTCATATTTTTTCATTGTCTTGAGCGTTTGCGTGGCATTGTTAGTGACCGACGGGGGGCAGTGGTCATTTTTTTCTAAAAAAAACATACTTGTCCCATTAACAGGCCTTTGTTGTATAGCACTGTAATGCACATAATCCATAGATGAAAGCTTTGTGATTAACTCTTATCCAAGAATTTTTTTCACACTTTTACTGGTGAACATGTGCGTACACGGGGTAAACGCAGTGTAGCACGAAGCACGGACAGCAACTAAGCTTTTCTGACTTAACTTATCGACTGGCCCACTTTTCATGGTGAACAGAGTGAGAGAAAAAATGAAAAGCGCATAAGGTGCGAACAGTGGTACCCAAAAAGTCGCACAGATATGCGGGTGCTCCACCATCTTTCTTTCCCTTGCCAGGCCGTGGTGGACTAGTGGCTAACGTACTCGGCTGCTCCCCCGCAGGTCATGGGATCAAAACCCGGCTGTGGTTGCAGCATTTCTGATTGAAGCGTGAATCTTGTAGTTCCGTGTGCTCAGATTTCGGTGCACGTTAAAGGCCAAATCTTGCGATTTTTCGAGGTCAATGAATCTCAATGAAATTCGCTGGGTATGTTTGTTTGCACATTTCTTAGTCCTTTTTGTCAAATCACGGGTTTGAGTGATGCACTGATTGTTTGCAAATGAATTTTAAAGATTGTCTCGAAAAGCACACCTCACTTGCCAGAGTTATCGGCAACACTGTCTGTGTGACGTCATGTTTGGCATGTCAACGGAAGTGACGCAGCCGATGGCATCGCTACTTTGGCCGCTACGGCGTTTATTGTGCTTTCCACAAGGCGGAGACGGCGGCGGTGTTTGGCACGGGTATAGCACGGGAATGCTTTCTTCCTTCCTCTGTGGTGTTTGACCGCTGCTTCGCTAGATTGGCTTTCACAGTTTTCATACTTTGCGCCGGCGGAACCAGTATACGGCCTCCGGATCTACCAAATAGTACGTCATACACAGACAGGGCGTCCGGTTGGGTGTCGGTTTCGGTATTGCAGATTTTTACTTATTAAAACATATATTCAAGTTTCCTGAGCATTTCAGCGGTTGGGCTGGTGAAAAGAGTATTTCGGGAACACAGAAACACCATAACCGTGACATAGTAAAAAAATTGCCGGAGTTGGCCGTTAAAGAATTCCAGGTGGTCGAAATTTTCGGAGACCTTCACTACGGCGTCTCTCATAATCATATTGTGGTTTCGGTACGTTAAACCCCACATATTAATCAATCAATACAACAATATTTTTTTATAGTGTGAAGATGACAAAGGTATAAATAAATATTTCAGTCACGCCACAGCAGTGCGTACCAGGCAGAACACAAGCTAACCACGTACAAATACCAGATCAAAGGCGAGATCGATTGCGAAAGCGTGAAGAGAGTCACCATGGGCGAGCATTCCTGTGAAAGCCAGAAAGTGCTCTACTCGTGAATAATGTTAACGTTGCATAGGCATCGTGCACTGATTCCGTCGGGGAGAGCGTAGATATTAGAAAGGTACAGAATAGGGCACCACAACCCCTTGTCGTGTCGTCACTCCATTGCGCATGCGTCGTAACGCAAGCCACCCTTCGCTTTCACGGCCCGCATGCGGCCCGTAAATGCTGGTTTCGAGGCTACGATGTCACTGCGATCGTGCGCTGGGGTTTACAGGAGGGCAAATGCTCTTCTAAAACTCATATGACGCCTGCTATTCCCGCAACGCGCATAGTGCCTGCAAACGTTATTCTAAAGCTCTCTATTACCAGTAAACTGCAGTCCGCGCATTTTATACACCGACCATCGGCTCAGGCCACACACAACGAAGCACCACGGAATGTATATGTATCTGTGCCTCCTACCGCCTATCCACACTTATGCGTAGACTGTGCTGCCACGTATACAGCCCAATCTTGCCGCTAATAGGCAGACGGGCTGGTTGCAGAGCAGTGTATGAGCTAGCTAAGCTGGCGCACAGCTGTGCAGCTGGTTGCTAGGAAACGCAAGGTGATGTGATCGTGGCGTAAAGTCTTTTTAAGACGATAGTTTTTCTTGGCAACCTTCAATGCCAAAATTCTGGTCTGTCTGTCTGTCTTTACATTTGTCTGTTTGTCAGCGGTAACAATGCCCCTAATGCCACCAAAAGATACCTCAAACAGGCAACCCCATCCACAGTGCCCACCAATATTGCTCAAGTATCAGCGGTCATACTTGTGCGATTGTCACTTAAAAGCAATTATTGCGCCTGTCTGAGGCACCATAACAACACGTCAATGTTTTGCATGTGTGCCTTTGTACTAGAGAAGGCACACACAAGTAATTCGTTATATAGACCGTAGCGTTTATCACGCAGCGCTGACAGTGCAACGCGATGCTCAAAAAGGCAAGTGTTTACAACGCTTTGCTAAGACTACACGGTGGTGAGAACTGCCCATCGCTTTGCGTTCTGCTCCTTATAACCTCCGAGACAGGCGCGCATCTTTTTCTGCGGGCGCGCACACTCATATCGCATACAAGGAATGCATGAGTACTTATAATGCATACGAGGAATCTCTAACGCAGCGCTTCCAGAATAAAATGCACCAATTTTCTCGCGCAGAACATCAAATAAACGTTTTCTTCACTCTCTCCACACGCAAGATTATTGTGTTTCGACATTTGCAGTGAAACATACAGATACGGGGCCAATATTTCAATTGTAGTTCGATAAATTACAACAGGCCTAAACAGCTCCACTGATCAAAGAGTTTTCTTTCGCACTATCTTGGGAGTCCTGGCTTGCCGCGTATATGACTCTCTTTAACGGTACGAATAAAACCTCCTTTGCGCCCCACGACTCTACGGCGAGAGTATAATGATCTCCAGAGAGAGATTAGGTGACTTTTTTAAAAGAGTATATGGGGCAATTCAAGACTAATAAAAAGATTCAAAGGAATTGTTTTCGTTTTTTTTTTCGGATTGTAGGCTGCGAACAAGTACAGTGGCAACTTCGGGAATATTCATGACAGGGAGGGTATCACAGAATGTTACAGCCAGAGTATTGCACCATAAATCGAATTTACTTTACATTACTTCTTATGCGACGCAACCTGGAAATTATAGGTTACAGTGAGAACCCGGTGTAATAACTGGCACATGAATAGACAAACTTCTGCATAAATCGTACAAGATGTCGAACCAGCCGGACGTCCTTCAAACAGCCCGTCATAGCTTCAACGCCCGAAACAGCTTTGACAAAGGCCGCATGACGTGTGGCCGTCGAAATAGCAATGAATCTTAACTCTAATACTTTGGGATACAGTGTTACACGGGCAAGTTTAGTGTCACTCACCGCAAAGTACACTTGCCACCAAGTGCGTTTTCCAACCTCACTTCACTGAGACGGCTGCGATGAAGTGCGTATAGCCTTGATACGAGTGGCTTGTACATAAAGATGCTGTTCCTCAAGCGGCGCCCATAATACATTTAAACCATTGTTTTTGTCATGATGCATATCGCCATATATAAAATATGTCCTAAAACACCCATAACCTCGCTAGTTTCATCGTCGGGCTATTTGCGGCCACGTTCGCTAGGCGGATGTGGTAGCACATGCACAGCAATGGCTGCGTCCCTCACGTTGTTTACTTCCAGGTACACTTGCACATGTGATTTGATTGATTGATATGTGGGGTTTAACGTCCCAAAACCACCATACGATTATGAGAGACACCGTAGAGGAGGGCTCCGGAAATTTCGACCACTTGTGGTTTTTCACGTGCACCCAAATCTGAGCACATGGACCTACAACATTTCCGCCTCCTTCGGAAATGCAGCCACCGCAGCCGGGATTCGAACCCGCCACCTGCGGGTCAGCAGCCGAGTATCTTAGCCACTAGACCACCGCGGCGGGGCACACTTGCACACGTGTAGGTGAGTTATTCTCTAGTCATTTAAGAGGGCATGTGCCACATGTACTACTTTCACGAAGACAACGAGGTCCAAAAATGAGACAGACGCAAAAATAAGAAACATACGTTGTGCAACAAATCCGTCAATCGCCACTGCCATCATTTCCAAAGTACACTTCACCTTATCGTGCAGCAGTGAACTGTCAAAATGACACTTCGTGAGCGTAAGTACACTCGCTCAAAGTGCACCTAATTTGCCACGTGTGATAAGGGTATCAGTGCGTGCCTCTGCAATGCGGGCGAATTTTTAGACGAACCGCCTGTAATAGACGCAAAATCCAAAAAAAAATGACAGACGGCCTTCTTTTTGGTTGGCCGTGGGAAGCTTGCAATGGAAGCTTTTTTCTGCGGGTCTTGGTGAATGTCGGACATGCTCACGACGTGTCCCAGGAACAAGAGGTCCTCGTATGCAGAGCGGCACTTTACTACCTTCAGGGTGAGTCCGGAGTTCTCATAGCTTGCAGTACAGCTTCAAGGCACCGAAGGTGTTCATCATGATGTCGTCCACGATGTCGTCCAGGCACACAAGGCATGTCTACCACTTTAAGCTGTTCAGTACTGAGCCCATAAGACGTTGTAAAGTCGCAGGTGCCGAGCAAAGACCAAAGGGCATGACCTTAAACTTGAATAGGCCATCCGGTGTAATGAAGACAGTTTTTTTCGGTCCCTCTCGTCGACTTCAATTTGCCAATGGCTGGTCTTGGGGTCCATCGAAGAAAAGTATCTCACATTGTGAAGTCGATCCAGGGCGTCGTCTATCCGGGGGAGAGATACACGTCATTCTTTGTGATCTTGTCCAGGCGGCGAAAACCGACGCAGAAGCGTAGGGTTCCGTCCTTCTTCTTGACTAACACAACAGTTGACACCCATAGACTTTTTGGAGGCTGGATAATGTCGTCGCGTAGCATTTAGTTGACCTACTATTTTATGGCGTCAAGTTCTCGCGTCGACACCCTGTACAGACTCTGACGGTGTGTCCAGGCATTCTCTGATGTTAGGATCCGATGTTTTGCGAACGGGGTCTGTTGAATTTTCGACGAAGAATAAAAATGTTTTTGTATTGTCGGAGCAGAAGTATGGGCTGATCTTTCTTATTGGTCGGAAGGTTTGCGTCAAGGTCGAAAGCTATTTGACAAGCTTGGTTTGTCGTAGTACCTTTGGTAAAATCGGAGAGAGCGAAAGAAATGCTGGCTTCCACTATGTCTTCGATGTAGGCAACCGTGATGCCTTTGCTCACGTGCTTGTGTTCATTCCTGAAGTTCGAAAGCATCAATATAGCGTTCCCTCTTCACAGTTCGAATATTCCTCTGGCTGCACAAAGTTCACGGTTGATAAACAGGTACTGGTCGCCTTCAACGGCGCCTTGCATGTTTGTTGCTATCTGTGTGCCGACGGAAATGCTGACGCTGGAGCGAGGGGGAATGGTGTATTCTTTTAGCACATTTGAGGCGTGTTTTCGTGATGGCCTGTGCGTTGCAGTGCTTTTTCTGTCGATAGCATTATCGATTTTGATCTGAAGTTGGTGACTGCACCGTGAAGGTCCAAGAAGTCCATACCAAGAATGATGTCTTTGGAGCAAAGTTCCAGGACCACGAAACTTGCGGGTGAAATCCGCTTGGTAATGGCGACTCTCGCTGAACAGATTCCTGTTGGTGTTACTAAGTGACCTCCAGCTATCCGTATCTCAGGGCCTTCGCACGCGGTCTTCACTTTCTTCAACTTCGTAGCGAACGCTTTGCTGATGACGAAATGGTCAGCTCCGGTGTCGACGAGAGCTGTCACATTGTGGCCATTCATAAGAACGTATAGGTCGCTAGTTCGTCGTTGAGCGTTGTAGTGAGGCCGTGGCGTCTGGTCACGGCTACGTCGGCTTGTTCCGATGCTTTCGTGATGCGTCATTAGGTCGTATTCCGTACATGAGGTCTCGATGTCAAGGGCTAGGTCTGGATACTGCCGTGTTCTCAAGGTTTCGTCGTGGCGTCATCGTCGTCAGGGAAGGCATCTTCGGCAGTTCGTCGTAGAGAAACCAACCCTCCATCGGTCGCTGTCCTTAGTTTTCCGAAGGAGGCGGGCTAGGTGACCGTTCATTGATTGGTTCAATGTAGGGCCGACGGTGCGGTGAGTTGTAGCGCCTGGGCGACGGGGAACGGTATGGTTGTCGTTCTTGCCACTGTGTTCTGGTGGTGTAATCGGCGATACCGCGAGGCTTTTCATTCAGCTTCAGACGCGGCGCGTGGACGGCGAATCCCCGGAGCCCTATCTGTCAGCACTGGCAGCGGCGGTAAGTGTGGTCGGCCTTCCCACGGTGGTAGCGTAGCGGGCGGTTGTCAGGGGCGCACCAAACATCTGTTTTTAAAGACGATAGTCTTTCTTTAGGACCTTCGACGCAAAAATTTTGATCTGTCTGTTTGTCCGTTCTCAACATTACTCTAAACGGCATCAAAGTGACCAAATGTTACGCCAAACGGTTGACCTCATCCACAGCGCCCATCAATAATTCTCAAGGTTCAGCGTTCATACTTGTGCGATTGTCAAATAAAAACCAATTGTTGCGCATATCTGAGGCATCATAACAACACGTCAATATTATGTATGTGTCTTTTTTACTAGAAAAAGCATATACATAAATAATTATAAGGATCGTAGCCTTTATAACGCTGCGCTGGCCGTGCAACACTTGCATGAAACGGCAAGTGTTTCCAAAGCTTTGCTAAGACGACACGGTGGTGCCGCCTACCCATCGTCTTGCGTTCTACAACTTATCCCCTCCGAGACGGGCGCGCACGGCACGAGCCCCGTTTTCCAGGATAACTACCAAATAGCGCTCATGTCTGACATCTGATGTGACGATGCGCTCGCTCGCCTCCGCTGCACGCTCGAGGCACGCTACGCAGCGTCTCCAACATAGCATTCACCGATTTGTTTGCGCAGAACTTGAAATAGACGTTTTGTTCACTCTCTCCAGACGCAAGACTATAGCCTTTCGACGACATTTGCGGTGTAAAATGCAGATACGAGGCCATTTTTTTATGCGAGGCGCTGGTTGAGGAACGGTGGGTGCCAGTGGTGGTGGCGGTGGCGGAGTCTGGCGCCGGAAGTTCGGCGGAGCAGCGTCATGGTGTAGGTGGGGAGGGGAGACGTAGCGTCAGGTAGCAGCAGCGTAGCTTATTGCTTGCGGTTGAGGCTGCGGTGTTTCGGACACTCCAAGCGATTGCTGAACTTCTTCGCGGACAATGTCAGCGATTGAGTCCACTTGAGGCTGCGATGAACGCACCAGCTTCCGTAGCTCCTCCCGAACGATCTGTCGGATTGTTTTGCTTAAGTCATCGGACCCGAAGGCGTAAGCAGCTGCGCCGTCTTGCATCAATCGGTGATCGTACTGCCAGGTACGCATTTCTAGAGTCTTCTTGATGGTCGTAGCCTCCCAGACAATCTCTCCAACAGATTTGGTCTAGTGGCTAAGGTACTCGGCTGCTGACCCGCAGGTCGCGGGTTCGATTCCCGGCTGCGGCGGCTGCATTTCCGATGGAGGCGGAAATGTTGTAGGCCCGTGTGCTCAGATTTGGGCACACGTTAAAGAACCCCAGGTGGTCGAAATTTCTGGAGCCCTCCACTACGGCGTCTCTCATAATCATATGGTGGTTTTGGGACGTTAAACCCCACAAATCAATCAATCAATCTCCAACAGATTTTGGTGGGTTCCGCACGAGCCCAGGGAAGAGGTCTTGCTTTACCCCTTACATGAGCGAAGGGTCCTTTTTACCCTCGGTCATATCAGAGATGGTCAGTCGGAACAGGTGAATCATTTCTTCTGCGAAGATTATCACGGTTTCGTTTGGAAGCTGCGTCCGTCTTTCCGGCACAGCAGCGGCCCTTTCTTTTAGGGCAACGATCGTTTCAGGAATGCGCCGCGAAACAGATCCAAGGTTGGAAGTGACGACTCGTGGTTTTCTGACCAGGTCGTCGCTGCGTCTTCCAGGTAAAAGTAGACGCGGTGTAGCTTTTCTTTCAAGTCCCACTGGTTTATGGCGGCCACTCGGTCATATGTCTACAGCCAGGTCTCCGCTTCTTCACATGATGATCCATGGAAGGTCGGTGGCTCTCTCGGCTGCTGCATTACGGCCGTTATGGGCGTTGGCACAGGGGCAGTCATAGTGGTCGCTGTAGCAGTGGTGGCCTTGGGCTTGCGTATGTTATCAGGTAGAGCCGCGTACTGTGGATGTAGCCCTCACTGCCTGCGGCTAGCTGGATGATTGAGGTTGGCTTCAGTGTACTCTTCACTTCACGCTGTGGGCTTGGCTCACGGCTGGAGGGGGGCGTTCGGTACATGGGCCGGGAAGCACTTCCACCAGATGTCACGGTGTCGTGCCGCTGACAAAGGTAGAGACGACTTGTCCAAAAGTGATTATTTAATTTGCCGAACTTGTGGCACCGTAAATGAAAAGTCAGATTACAGCAAGACCTTGGCACACTGATAGCGGCGGGCAAAGCATCGGCCGTCGATCAACTGACAAGCGGTGAAGCGTGTTTGCATTTATCCACTTGCCTTCGAACATTTGGTGCTATCGCTAGCGGCGACGTAGGTTCCAGAATAATCTGAAAGGTTCACGAAGTGGGCGTAATCTTAACAGAATGATCTACTACAGCGTCGAAGCTTATCTCACATCGTAGGTGCTGTTTGCGCTGAACACAGTGTAACGGGGCATTATCAAAACTTGAGGAAAGCAACTTGGCAATATAGACACGAGTGAAGGAAGAAAAAAACAACTTTCTTGGCTCTTCGATGTTGAAAAATTTATAGGGACTTGTAGGGACCCACATATATCAATTATAACACGGCACGGGATGGTCATATAACACAATCGCGTACTATAATAAATAACCAAATTGCATGCTCGGCTACGTTCACTAATGCTTTTCAATCTCACTTTCCTCTCTAAATATTCTCCCGTATAAGTCAGCAATTAAATTTGAATTTGGATGTTCTGCATCATTACGAAACCAATTAAAAATATTACACTTGAACTTATCCAGAGCAATTTTATGGTTTTCTTTTTTCTGATTGTAACCACACCGCCAACATTAAAGTTATGAAATCTAAGTCTACCTTCACTCGCTTCTATCACACCTATAAAATCTTAATAAACCTTGTCTCGCATACCGATATCGTGTAATAAATACATCATTTAGTTCCTTTTCTTCACAAGGTCTGCAACAGCCCACACTTGCGTACCGAGCAAATTTTTTATCCCCAATATGTTTCTAATAGCTCAGACCTTACTGATCAAGTTAGAATTCCCTCATGTAGAACTCACCCATTCCCTAATTGATTTACACCACTCGATCGAACGATAGGAATGGTCTTCAGGTTATATTATAAGAGCTAAAATTCAACATTGAGAATATTTCGTGCATGCTTTAACTCCGGTGTTTTAGCTCTTTCTTTGTTGCAAATATTGTAATTGTAGCTGATACTTTTCATAATTACAATCTACGGGGCAGTACTTCCTTTTTCAGAGACTGCATTCATTCATTGTGGTTTTTAAGAGATCTCTTTTTCGTCTCTCTAAACTTCGTTGTATAGCCCACTAATATTAATTCACTTGTCGTGCAATGCGACGCGTTTTAATGTGGTAATATTATTGCGAAGCGATTGTGTTAGAATCGCTCACGACCTCTGCTTTTGCATCCGTGACCCCTATTCTCTATAATGTATATTGACCATGAAAGTAAATAAACAAATAAGCAGTTTCACGTAAAGCTGGAAACACAATGACTGCCTTTGAATCTAACTTCGTCAAAATTCTTGTCTGGTGCGCTATAGGCACTAGTAAAGAGCTAAAAATAATAGAAATGTTGAAGTTAACATTTACGAAACGTTTTGTTGGGCGAGTTGGTTCGTTACTTTTGAAGCAAAAAAAAACAGGGAAAAATGAACAAAGACGACAAAAGTCATAGAGCAAAATGAACAAAGACGACAAACGTCTTCTGGCCTTCTAGCGCCGATCCTGTGCTCTCCTGCAATCCTTATTTTTGTGTGTGCGTGCGTGCCTGCGTGCGTGCATGCGTGTGTGTGTGTGTTTGTGTGTGTGTGTGTGTGCGTGCCCGTGTGTGTGTGTGCGTGTGTGTGTGTGTCTGCGACAATTCTTTCTTCAAAAACATTTTCAAAGCAAGTTTGAAACGCCCACTAACACTCAACTGGAATGAGAAAGTTTTTTTTTTTTACTTTTCCGTTACGACACCTACATAACGTGGGTCACTGCTGACGCAAATGGGCCGAGTGAGAATTCAAAATTACAGGTGCTCTTTTCTAATAATTACGCCTCTTAGCCCGTTCTGTACGTACTAATGTTGCATCTTGTGCGTAGTTAATTTTTACAGGTCTAGGAGGTAGCGTTCCAGAGACTAAGAGATAGCATTTCACTTGGTTTGTTGGCGAAAACAGCGAATACGGCAGAGGACTTGGTAGTTAAATATACCAGAGTTGCCGTTGTGCCAAATTGCCTACTTTACAACGCCGTATGATGACTATAATTTGACGTTTGTGCCGTGGCTTGTTTTTAAATATGTTATGGAAGGTTAAGCAGCCATTGATCGCAATGCTTGTAAATAAAACAGATTGTTTCCAAGCTGTTATATTCTGTACGTCGATACCCGCAAAGCACCCCCCCCCCCCTCTTCCAGGAAGCCGGTGGTTATCGAGGCACTCTGACGGAACCGAAAATACAGCTTTAAATATGAAGTGACGAAGTTACATTGATGTTAGCAGACGTGCATCATTTAAAGCTGCTCGCACTGCCGGAAATCAGTGTTGATGCAACGCACCAGTTAGTAATTCTTATGCTGAGTGCATGTCCTACGGAGAAATTGAATCAGAATGCTAGACTCTTAAGCAGATTTGACAACAGGAAGCTGGACAATTATTATGTAGTCTCTACAATTAAATTCTGTTTAGGTTTTCAAGTAAAAATTACATCATACTCACTTTGGCTGGGTTGTTCGTAAGATACTACGCGCATTTCATAAAAAAAAAAACTCTGCCTAATATACATAAACTAAAAGCATGGCGCTCTCAATCAATTTTAATTCAGTATTTTATTCGCAGCCTATTTGTCGCTTAGAGGCCAAGCAAAAGCCACAAGCAGTGCTTTTGTTTCTTTGTTCTTTCTTATTCAGTATCGCACTATTTATTGATAAAAAATGTACAACTACTCGCATTAGTACTTATGTTCTTTTTAGCAACTTATTTGACGATAAAATAAATGACATGTCTACATTGCCTATGGTCAGCTGGACTTTCGGCTGCTTTTTAGGTCTACCAAATGTCAAGCGTGAGCAAGACCCTCTCAGAAATGTCGTTCTTTTGACGATTCTGTTGCGTTAGCAAGTGACTCTCCTGCTGTTTCTAGGAGAAGCAACTGTTAGGATAATGCCAAATGAGGAATATATTGTTTATGTGGTAAAAACCACAGAAAGAGCCCAGATACCACTCATATGTTGATCAGTACGTTCTAGTATTTGAAACATCAATGTTTTAAGCCCATTGAATTGTCACGAGGATGCTGGTTCTTCTGTTTGTAATGCCTCAGCAGTATATGTTGGAAATTTGATGACATCCTTTTCAGCCTACTGAGTCTTGCTAAGCCCTAGAATGGCAGCAGGCTATCGCCTCAGGTATAAGGTATAAGATTACTCAGTGAAGCGATATGCGTCACAAGAACACCACTGTTTGAAACACAAAAAGTACATTCTGCTCTTTTCGTTTTTTTACAACTAAAGACGTAAACAGGACTTTTGTTAAAAATTGGTGAGTGCAGTTGCGAATTCAATCTTAAAGGTCTTGATTGATTGATTGATTGATTGATTGATTGATTGATTGATATGTGTGGCTTAACGTCACAAAACCACCATATGATTATGAGAGACGCCGTAGATGAGGGCTCCGGAAATTTCGACCACCTGGGTTCTTTAACGTGCACCCAAATCTGAGCACACGGGCCTACAACATTTCAGCCTCCATCGGAATAGCAGCCGCCACAGCCGGGACTATACTAGCTGTCTTATTCCAAGTATGATGGTTCTTGAGAAATAGTTACGGCCGTAGACAAGGTGAATTTCGTTTGCCTACTGATCTATTTAGGCCTCATCAAGCTTCCAGGAATATATCCGCCCAGAAGTATATTTAGCGCAAGTCTTACCGATAGACAAAGGAGAGAAGATGAAAAAAGTGCTATGAGGACCAAAATATTGAAATACTTTTGGTGCAGCTATTTTGTCCAGTGGTAAACCCAACTTGGAAAAAAAGGTTTTTTTTTTTTTGTATCGCAAAGCTTTGAACCATACCTGTACCTATTTCATTAGGGTCAGACATTGAAATGTGAAGAGTTTATGGTACCTTACACATTTAGAATATTCTTATTGTGTGTGGGGAAGACATGCTTTCGGACATTTTGCTTCCGTGTTTAGTGCTACCATTTGGTATCTCAATTCTTTGCTGCGCTACTATTTAGCATTGTGTTCTTGAAGACCTATGGCACCCTGTCAGATTTGCTCTTCTTTCTAATTATAATCACTGTATTTTCGCGTATTGAAAATATGTAAAAAGGAAAATATAACCATGCAACTTAAAGTAGTGCAGTTATCACTGGACAGAGAAAACAAAACGCAACTCTTAGGCTTTCAGCTATAATATTCAAAAGTTCCCCGAATGTAGAAAACTGCCAAGAAATTATTTTGTGCGTTTTAGATTTGACAACTTTTTTGTTTTACGTTGAAAGCCTAACATTACAAATGTTTGATGCAATGCTCTATGAATCTACAATTTCAGAAATATGCCTTCTTATATCTACACTTGATATAGCTTTTTAAAGTAATACCATTAGAGATTATCACCACTTAGATTGATATTCATATATGTGGTTACACGTAATCTTTATTAATATTTTATTGAAAAAAGAATTACTAAAACTTACGAATGTCGCAAATTTTCTTATGGTATCTGAAGAATAAAAACTGCCATGAGTGGCAAATAATTTCACTAGGCCATTCAAACTTCTAGTTCAGATAAGCGAGCTGATTCACGCAGTTTGCATACTATTGCAAAAAGAACAACGAAAGACGATGGTAAACAACCAGTTCTTTTAGCGATGCAGAAAACATAGAATCAATATCAAAAAGCATTGGTTAGCTTATATATTTATTCATAAATTTATTTTAATATTTAGTTATATATCTATTTATTTATTTTGCCATTAATGTAACCGGCACTCTTCACGGCTACTTGAAAAACCCAACAAACCCATGCTACATTCCAAAAAATCATAGACTATCCACGGAGTAAGTGATGATGAGCGAGGCGAAGCGTCCGTCAGCCCGTCCGTGCTTCCATCCGTCCATTCGTTTTTGCTTCCGTCCATCCGCGCGACCACCTGTGCGTTGATCGATGCGTCCGTCCGCCTGTCTATGCGTACGTCTGTGAGTCCGTCCATCTGTCTGTCCGTTCGTTCATGCATCCATACGTCCATACAACCACACTTCCATGCATTCATCCGTCCGTATGCTAGTCTGTCTGTCCATCCGTTCTTGTGTCCATCTAGCGAACACTCCAAGTACCGCCGTCTCGCAACCCCTGTTGCACATACCTGCTCTAAGCGGGTATGTGCCACCGGTGGCTACGTACGTACATACATACATACATACATACATACATACATACATACATGCATGCATACATACATACATACATACATACATACATACATACATACATACATACATACATACATACATACATACATACATACATACATACATACATACATACCCGTGCCATAACCAGCTTCGCCCTTAAAAAGAAAAATGGAACAGAAAGAGAAGGGAAGTAAGAGCGGAGGATAACGGAGCCTCTCGTTGACCAGATGTCGCCGAGTTGTTTACCGAGGTCATCGTCCTCAGCAGCGTAAAACTGCCACGAGCGCCCTCGTTCATCTTTTTCTGAGCCTCCGTCACTTCAAAAGTTGACAAGGAGCAATCAACATGGCGTGCCTTTGGGTGCCCACAGGTGACTCGTTCCTGAGTGTGTGTACGCCGAGTGTTCGTAAATTACACGATACAGGAAGCGGTAAGCGCACAAATATGAGGGGGTGGGTATAGATGTGTTGACTGTGCGTACGCGCGAGGGCTGGGCTAGGTGAAGTATAAGAAAGATAAAAGGCGGTGTACTCGGATTCGAAGTGAACTAGCTGACGAACCACGCCACCCACATATCAAGTGACAGCTAGTTTATGGTGCGCGCAGTGTCAGTGAAACTTCAGGCATGGGACAGATACCCCATCAGTAGCCATCCCGACAGACGCTAGTATACGATTTTCAAGGAAAAATATTTGAAGGCAGCAACTCAAGAAAAGCGCAACGCTGCGGATGGAGGGGTGTCGCAGGCAAGAGGCGGGTTATATCGGCGATGCTGTCACAAAAACTCATTGGCCTGGTGTGGGACCGATGACAGCGCTGCGGGTCACGCTTGTATGACATCAGTTCGATTACTCGTGCGCTTTTGAGGCGTAGCGCCATGGTCACCGCTCATTTTTGAGGGAAATTCGCCAAACGACAAGCGAAATGTCCACACAAGTCGCCATTTATTTTCTTTAAACTTCGCCAAAAAAAGTTGCCATTGCATGTATGTGTGGCGTGCCTAGCAATAAAAATTCCAAATATGCATAGCCACGTGAAGTAGCGTACCATCCATAAATCCTGAATTATATGGACGCTTTTGAATGCGAGTCACATCAATCACTTCACCATGTTAGCACGGAGAAAGAGCATGAATACACTAGCAGCGTCCCTGAATGCTAGCGCCTCACAACAAAAGTTTGTGATGGTTTAAGTTTTAGCGAATATAGGAAACTCAATTCGCTACAATAACACAGGGACACCGTGTGTAGCCCTCCTCCCGATTTAGAGAATTTGTCTGCAGAGGAGTCATCAGTCCATAGTTAAAGAATTTAATTACAAAGCAACAGAAATAAATTAGAGAGTACTGCGTAATCTTCGCGATTCCCATCACCAGCCCACCAGAAAAGTGTGTTAATAAAAAATTTAAACTCAACACACAAAATTAGGGGGTACTACAGAAATTAAGAAGTTGACAAGCTATTCACGATAGTTGAAGTGGCAGTCGGAACACATAGCTACTTTTTCAGATGTGGAACTTTGAAGACGCTTACAGTTCTTAAAGCACCTAAAGAACGTAGTATAACACCACCGCCTCCTGGCACGTGAAACATTCCATTGAGGTTGATGGTGGATGCACCAGTTCGCCAATGTCTCCAGCCTCTTGGAGGATTGAGGAGATACATACGAGAAACAGGACAGACGTACTAAATTGCGCGTAAAGTGCGCCTTCTACGGGTGGGTGTAATACTAAAAAAAATAGTAAACTCTTGCCGCCCATTCGCTTTCAAGACACTAAGTATAGAATTCATAACTCAGTCGAGACCTAAGCCGAAAATCACCAAACGTTCGCCATGTGGCCATTCATAACTTTAGCTGACCACGGGTCTCTCTAATTTGCCGATTTGACGAAAAGTAGCGACCAGTGGTAATTCTGTGCGGTGCCTTATTGAAACCATCATCGTGGAAAAACTCGGTAAAGACGCAGTTCAATTGGTTATCTTCTGTGTGGTGGCTACCAAAGCTGTTATAACAACCATGGGTGTCGGCTGTAAACGCTGATTTTGAAAGCACAGCGCTTTGTTTCTTAAAGAGGCCCTGCAACACTTTTTGAGCATGGTCCGAAAACGCTGCCGATTGGTAAAAGAGGCTCCCGACAACACGCGAGCCAAATATTATAGTGCAGCACGCGGCCTCAAATTCAAAATAAATGATCAAAGAGCTAAAAATAGCTTTCCCTTCTCTTGACAAATCAAGAAATTAAGCCCAGTAAGCCCATCTATCAACCACTGGCTGATTTGAACATGGTGCGCTCGATCGTTACAGAGGTCACGGCGAGAGGTCGTCACTTGTCAACGCGTCTGTGCGTGATTACACTGAGAGAGCACCGTATAAGAAGAAAAAAAAGAAAAAAAAGATGCTCAAGGTCACGAGGCGTGAGTGATGTTTTCGTTTATTCTTTTTTTGCCCCTCCCATCTCTCCCTGCTCAGCTTAATTCTAGCTCTTTCATCGGGACGAGAGAAGAGAGAATGTGATTGCAGCGTATGACAAATCTTTGTAACTCCGCTCGTACTGGACGATTTCTTGAAATATTTGTGGCGTTCAATTTGTGAGGTAATACGCTTCTCCAGGGAAATATTTCCATGATTACTAAAAAAGTGCATCAGGGCCCTTCAAAGCTGTGGCTGCTAGGTTCGCAGCGAGAGCTGCGCTATGATGGAGTACGGCTTTGTGCCTCTGTATGATCACCCAATCGTGAAAAGGGCGTTAGCTATCGCAACTGTCCTAAGGACTCGAAGCTGAGGAAGAAGGGGTTAGTAAAAGTCGCAGAGAGAAAACGCCCCACGCCTTCATCGTCCGTGTGCAGCAAGCATTTCGCTGAGAGGGACTTTTCCTATAACCACACTACGCTCCACTTTTCGGCAAGCTTTCAACCATGTTCGAGCGCCTCGCCAGTACTTCAGCCATCCATTGCTTGCAAGCTACAGGCGTAGGCGACTTACACCAGGTACAGCTGCCGTCCCAAAACCTACCACGACGGCCCGTATAGAGGGAGCCGACAGCACGGCCATCGAATCGCCTCGGGTAAGCGCGCCTCGTGAGCGCAGCTAAGCGGCGTAGAACATCTGAGACTACAGCTTTATTCAGTTGGTGTACGTAGTTTACAGACCAAGACGAGCATGCACCTAGCACACCTTAAATTTACAAGCGAAACATGTGGTCGTTGTTAGTGCACTCTCACTAAACGTTGACACATATTCTTTGTGGCCTTGTGCATGGTATGTATACTACCAGCCATAGCTATTTAATATAATCGGACACCCGAGTGACAGCCCTGCGAGGTATCAATATGAACTTCTTTATGATGTTGCTCTCTTTGAAGAAACATTACTTTGACAAACTTTTGTCATTTACATCGGCCGGGGTGTGCAATAAGGCGGAACTTTCCCCCTTCCCACGTCACACCAGCACCTACCCCTACAATTTTTTTCTTACTGCAGTACAACACGGGCTTGCGTCCTGCCGACGCACATAACTGCAATTCAAATATGATTAGCTAATATTCGGTAATTAGATGCTGCTTTGTATTTTTGTAGATGCCATGAACGGTCAATTCACTGCCGAAGCGGCAATTTAAACAGCAACTTTTCAGTAATTATCTCATGTGCCGTTTGCGAATGCCAGAGTGACAGAAATCAGTGATTCTCACACAATCCTCGTAATTACTGTCACTATCATTGCACTGCATAAAAAAATATCCCAAGGAAAAGGGAAAACGTGTTCTTCTCTTTAGGATTGTTGTGAAAGCTAACGTCCTTTTCACGAGCAAACAAAGCCCACCGAGGTACAGAGCAGTACTTCCTAAGGCGCAGCACTCGATGGCCATGAGGACGTTGTGTGGCGGGTTCACAAGTCCACATGTTTTCAGGACCAGAGGCGCAACGGTAATGCGATCTCCATTTATGACATCGGCGGCGCACGTTCAATAACGGGGCCTGCGTCGTACACCACCGCAGCTTCCGCGAGACACCACGACTTTTCAATTGCTGTATCTACATGCTTGTAGATGCTGGAGAAAGAAACGCTCCTGGAAATTTCGAAACACCCAAAGTAATCAGTATTGCACAGCGGAAACTGTAGATGGCAAGTGAGAACGCTGTCACATTGTTTCACTTTCTGGCGAGCAATGCGTTTGGCGGCATCGGCTTGGTTAGCGGCCATGCGGGATGTTTGTTGGCCCTGTCAATTGGGCTGCAAAAGAATTCATAATTGCACTCGAAAACATTCGTTGTGGGTGTTAGTTGACCGTCGCGAGTCTGTTCGTTTGACGAAGTTCCTGCCCGAAGAAGATGATCCGTAAGGTATTTGGCTTACGTTCCTACGTTACTTATTAAATATGTGAAAGCTGGCATAGGTTTTTTAACTGTACACAGAATCAATTGCGCGATATACACATGTTTAGTTTTTAAGATTTCTTTGCAGTTGCTGTATTATCATGGTTGGTATATTTATTTTTGGAATTCGGACTTTATTTATATATCTGTATTTATTCTTTATTTATTTATCTATGGAGTTGTTGTTATTGTTGTTGACTTCACATTGCAGATTGTTTTCCACTGTTGTCGTGCTAAAAGGTAGCTGTGGGCCTTTGTCAAGCTGCCTCTTTTAGAGAGCAGCTTTTACCTGCAGCTGTCCTTCACCAAACCATTAATGAAATATAGACATGATTATTATTATTATTATTATTACTTCTTGTGGCTAAAAATTCTGACATTTTAAAAGAATATAAAGTATACAGAAATAGATTAAATAAGGAAATCAGCAAGCGCAGACTGCACTATATACATACCGAAATAGAAACTAGTGCAGATAAGACTCATGCCTTATGGACGAAGCTGAACTCATTTTTAAACCGTGGTACACATGGGCAAATGTGCAGAACCTGACTATAAATGGGCGCAGCGTATCGGGAGCTGAACTTCCAAATATATTCAATGACCACTTAGTCAATAATACGCATAATAAAACGTGCAGTGATTTTATTCAATTTCTACCAGATCCAACTTCATCCTTCATATTTTTTGAGCCTGTAGTGGATGAAAATGTTTATACCGTTTTCTCGAAACTTGGAAATATATCATTTCGTTATGTTGATGGTATGCAGATTAGACGCATTAAATATGCGCTAGATATACTTGTTTCTTATATCACTCACATATTCAATCTCTGTTTATCAAGTGCAACTTTTCCCGAAAGAATGCAGACAGCGAAAGTCAGTGTTTTGTTTTAAAAAGGCGACAAAAGTGTATTTCAAAACTACAGACCCATATCAATTATTCCGGTGTTTTTGAAATGTTTAGAAAAGCTTATGCACCGTCAACCATACATATTCTTAGAAAAACACAACGTGATTTCCCCAACTCAGTTTGGTTTCAGGAAACATCGATCTATGGAAATGGCATTATTATAACGAAAAGAGTACATATTATCTGAATTTAAAAAAAAAAACGTGCTGTTTTTGGTATGTTTGTTGATTTTAGTGAAGCCTTCGACAACATTTAGAATTCCACGTTTATTGAAAAGTTGCAGTGCTATGAAATACGTGGTCATGCACTAGACCTAGTAAAAAGTTACCTTAAATATCGCAAACAGGTGGTTGAAATAGATAGAAAATTCTCAGAGCTGGAGCCATTTACGAAGGGTGTACCTCAGGGAAGCATCCTTAGACCCCGTTTTTTTATAGCCTATATAAATGATTTAACTCGTATTTATCCAGATGCTAAATACGTCCTATAAGCCGATGATGTCAGCATGTTTGTTTCAGCTGAAAATAGTATCATGCTTGAGGAAAAAATGAACCATTTTCTTGTGAAACTAAAGCTCCGGTCATGCTGTAATAATATAAACATAAAGACTAGTAAAACAAAGGCGGTACTATTCCGACCTTAAAATAAGTCCGTTAATGAAAACATACATCTCAAGTATGGCGATACTTATATTGAGCTTGTAAATACTATAAAAATTCTTGGAGTTACATTTTCGAGCAATATGCTTTGGACTGAACGCATTGACAGTGTGCTGAGTCGGTTATCCCGCGTAGTGAGTATGGTGTACAGTGGCAAAACTGTTATAATATACAAGGTAAAACTCTTACTTTATAAATCACTTTTCTATTCACATCTTACCTATTGTTTCTTGGTATGGGGGACTACAACTTACACGAAATTGCAAAAACTGTACCTGATGCAAAAGAAGTATATTAGAATCATTTTTAACTTGCCGTGTGATGCTCACACAAGCGAATTGTTTCGACAGGCTGGAATACTACCCGTACATCGTCTGTACAATTTTAAGTTAGTATTGGCAATCAGGCGTGAATTGAAAGAAAGTCGACATTTTTTGTATGACCTCTCAAAACTGCAGCCAAATATTACATTGTTTGAAACACGAAATAAAGAAACATGGCAAAAAAAAACTTCGAGAACAAACTACTCCACAGATAAGTTAGCCTACATAATTTCTAGCCTACATAAGTCAAGCGGTCAACAATGGTGCAGCAGGATGGGTCGACACGTTGTTGTGAAACAAGGACGGATAAGGTGGCAGGTGATGAACTTAGCGCTGCAATTGGAGAGGTGCTGTCGTTTTGGAGTATCGATGGTGAATTGCTTCCGCTGGGCGAAGGACAGCGCGATAGAGCATCAGCATCTTGATGCTTCTTCCCATATCTGTTGGCGACATCGAAATCATACTCCTGCAAGCGAAGCGCCCAGCGACCAAGGCGACCCGATAAGTTTTTCAGCGATGAAAGCCAGCATAGGGCGTTATGGTTGGTCACGACGGTAAAATGACGGCCGTGAAGATATGGTCGGAATCTTTGCACTGCCAAAACAACAGCAAGGCACTCCTGCTCGGTGATAGTGTAGTTCTTTTCTGGAGCGGTAAGAGTACGACTTGCGTAAGCAACGACGCGTTCGTGTGAGTTTTTGTCACGCTGCAAGAATACCGCATCAAGACCATGACTACTTGCGTCGGTGTGAAGGATGGTGGGTGCGGTGGAATCGAAGTGGCACAGTACCGGATCCGACGTGAGGGCTTGCTTCAATGCCGTGAAAGCGCTTTCGCAGTCTTCGGACCAAATGAAGGGGACGTTCTTTGCGAGGAGTTGATGGAGCGGAGACGCAAGTTCCGCGAAACCACGTATGAAGCGCCGGAAGTGAGAAGATAACCCGAGAAAGCTGCGCAGGTCCTTCTGACGTAGTGGACGAGGAAAATCGAGGACAGCGGCAAGCTTCTCGGGGTCGGGCCGAATTCCTTCTTTGCTGACAAGGTGGCCGAGAACCTTGATTGTCTTGCTAGCAAAGGTACATTTCTTGGTGTTAAGCTGTAGACCGGCTTTTGCAAGGCATGTGAGGACTTCGTCAAGACGTTGTAGATGCTGCGAGAACGTGGATGAAAACACTACTATGTCATCGAGATAGCACAGACATGTTTGCCATTTCAAACCACGCAATACGCCGTCTATCATGCGTTCGAAGGTGGCGGGCGCATTACAGAGTCCAAAAGGCATCACATTGAACTCGTACAACCCATCTGGCGTTGAAAAGGCGGTCTTCTCTTTATCAGACTCCGACATTGGTATCTGCCAGTAGCCTGACCTAAGGTCGAGGCTGGAAAAATACTCTGCGCCCTGTAATGAATCCAGTGCATCGTCGATCCGAGGGAGGGGATAAACATCCTTGCGCGTTATTTTGTTTAGCGCACGGAAATCGACGCAGAAACGCACTGTCCCATCTTTCTTTTGAACGAGAACAACTGGGGATGACCAGGGACTCGAGGAAGGACGTATGATGTTGCGTCGTAGCATGTCTGAGACGTTTTCCTCGATGATCTTGCGTTCTGCCTGAGACACGCGATATGGACGCCGATGTACAATACGAGAGCCGTCAGTCTGGATGCTGTGAGTAGCGGTGGTAGTCATGCTGAGGGCGGGCGAGTTCACGTCAAATAGAGAACGGTGTATATTTAACAGGGCGAGCAAATCTTCAGTTTGATCAGGTGTTAAGTCATTGCTTATTGTCGCCGACAAAGGTGTGGCAGAGGCATTGAATGGCAATGATTGCGACTTCGGAACATCGTTGTGGTTGTTGTTCGGAAGAGTAACAATCGCAACAGGCTCACTGTCGACCGCGCAAGATACTGTTGAGCCACAGGGGAGCAGTACACTCTCGGGCGTTTGATTTATGGCGGTTAGGTACGTACACCCATCGAAGAAGCGAATAAACCCCGGTGTGATCACAATGCCCCTACGTAGGGTATGACCGTAAGGGAGGATTATTACGTCGCCATCCACAATGTCGGTGCAATTAACACTTATAATTTCTTCGATGTATGGCCGAAGTACATAATCTGACTTGGTGACAAGGCGGATGCGTCCATCTTGTTCAAGCGGAGAAGAGTCAGTGGCATTTAGATGCAGGAGGCGCTGATCACATGATATAAAAGCGGACGCAGAAGACAAGAAATCCCACCCAAGAATGAGAGCGTGGGTGCACTCACGAAATACCGCGAAAACAATGTGATGACGAATGCCTTCTATGCAGACACGAACGGTAAACTGTGCAAGTGGACGAATGAGAGCGTTGGTCGCCGCACGTAGAGGTGGGCCGCCATAAGGTGTGGTGACTTTTCGAAGGCGGGAACAAAAATCAGCACAAATAATCGAAACGGCAGCGCCAGTGTCTACAAGCGCCTCAACACGTACACCTTCTGCAAACACTACTATCAAATTCGATGGGCGCTCCGGAGGAATTGTTAGCTGTCCAAGGGATGCAGTTTCCCCTCCTAAAACTGCATCGGGGAGTTTTCCGCGTTGGCGTTCGTGGAATGGGAGACGGGCCGTAGAGGCGACACTGAACGGCGACCTGGCGAAGGCGACCTGCGACGAGATGTACGGGAATTCCCAGGCATGTCCGTATGGTAAGTAGGTGACGGTGAACGGTAATAGGACGATAGGGGGGGTGGCCGTAAGTAGTTCATGGTCGAACGGAAGCTTCGATGTTCTTCGGGAGCGTAGCCGCGTTGCTCGTCTTGTTGGCGCCTTCGACAAAACCGAGCGATATGTCCTCGATAGCCGCAGTAGTAACACGTTGGCCGAGGTGGGCGCTGAGGTGCGTAGTAAGGTGGTGCACGCACTGGCGGTGATAACGAAGCCACAGGCGTATGGTCTGCTGTTGTAGGCACATAAACGGTGGGTGCGGCAGAGAGCGCGGCAACTTCGGCATACGTGCGCGTCTGGCGCACGCAGGGACTGTTGGAACACGTCGCACGCGATGCGGAGGCGATCTCTTGTTTAATAAGGTCTCGCAAGCTATCTTTTTCAGGAGGTGAAGTAACTTCCGCAGCACAGGAAGAGCAGCGCCCGTGCAGCTCTTCACGAACGATGTCGCGAATAAGCGCACGCAAGTCGAGGGGTGCAGGCAAAGGAACGTCGGTGGCATCGTAGCAAAGGCGAAGAGACTGAAGCTCGTCAAGTCGCTGACAGATGGTTATCACGTCCTGGGTGGTGGCAGGATTTTGCGTGGCGAGGGCGTTAAAGGCGACGGTGTTAATGCCTTTAATAATGTGGCGTATTTGGTCGTTTTGGGACATGCTGGTGTTAACGCGCTTGCACAGTGCAAGGACATCCTCAATATAAGAGGTGTAAGATTCACCCGGCAGCTGCGTGCGTTGAGCGAGTTTCTTCTTTGCTGCCTCAGTGCGAACTGCAGGGGCACCAAATACCTGACGAATTTGCTGCTCGAAAGTGTCCCAGTCGGGAAGATCCGGGTGGTGGTTCCAGAACCAAGTTTTCGCAACATCGGACAAGTAAAATGGGACGCTGCGCAACTTGTGTGGATTGTCCCACCTGTTCAAATCGCTGACGAGGTCGTAGTTCTTGATCCAGTCTTCGACATCATCGCCTCGGAGACCGGAAAACACAGGTGGATCACGCAGGAGAGTGTTGTTGGGTGGAGCGGGGGGCGGTGGCTGCAGTAGGACGGCGACGTTGGATGGGCCAGGGTTTTCTTGGGCCGCCATGGCAGGGGGTTGTACGCGACGACCCGAGCGGAGCTCCAGCGAGAACGGGCGAGAGGACTTGAGGGAACGAAAAGCACAGTCCACCACTTGTGAGGAACCGGTTTATTCGGCCAGGCTCGAGCTCAATTACGTCGGTGATGATATTCTTAGATGAAGAAGATGTACAGGTGATGATGATTACGAAGAGAATAAAGAGTCATTCGCTTGTCGCGCTCACATTATTATTATTAATATTATTATTATTATTATTATTATTATTATTATTATTTGCCCTTCAGTTATAGGCATCGGTGACCAATGATTCTAGTTATCAGGCGAAGGAAACAACAGACACCGAACTATGAGAACTATGAATATAGATTTAATAGCAACACTTTGAGAGTGAGTATAACAAAGTTAACTCCCACATAAAATAAAAGAATCACATATACACAATTCCAATGCAGTTTCATCTGAGCGAAAGAAAATAGAGCAGTGGGCTTGGCTGCTGTCGCGATCCAAGGAGGTCACAAAGCTCTTATGAAGTGTCTTTCAACTTCAAAGCAAGAGCTCTATAGAGTACCTTCATGTTGGGGTTTCGCGCATCAAGACGACAAACAGCGGCCCCTGAATAGAGACCTGACGGCGAGAATTTTGAAGGTTTTGGCTAGTGAATATTGCTTAAAAAAGTACTGGCATAAAAAAGTTTGTCTTGCGTTTATTACATTGCTGATGGCCAATTAGTCATAATGCGGTGGATTGCTTGCTGCTGCATGGGACAGATGAACAATTGTTGTCTGCTTATTACTGACTAGTTTTAGTTTGTCACAGCTTCGAGAAGACGTGTCACTGGCTGCAACAAATGCCAGCTAGCGTGCAAAATGGTACACATGAAATGAGGTTTACTAGCGTAAGTAGCAATTGCACAGCAGGTCTATCGATACTTAAAGCGGACGGTGACAGCCAACGCAGGAATAACGGCGCTGAGGCCACCAGCTCGCGTGTGGTGATTCTGGCTAAAGAAATGGCCTACTACGGCGTATTGTTCTTCTTCCTCCTTACACACAGAACACTGACGCACTTCCGAGCTGCCTGCATTTTGTTCTCACATTCTTTTGATGCTGTATATGCAGCACAACGTCGTTGCCTGCCGTGAAACTAATCATTGTCGTTTAGGTGAAAATGCTTTCTTCAACGTTCCTCATGTTTCACTTGTTCGAATCAGGCAAAGAAACAGCCGCCACCTAATAGTAGCCTGCTAGCCAAGCGTGGCCAAAAAGCAACGATGACTATGATGTCAATATTATAGCTGTGCCATCACTGAGCTCGGCCACAGGTTAGCATCTGGGATGTTGGGACTCTCTTTCAGGTCACTTTCAATTATTTCAAATAATGAGGGGTGCGGCGTATAGCACTGGATCAGGCACACAAACTTGAACATTCATATAAATTACCTTCTAAGCTGTAAAACGCTCATCAAATTTGGTTGATATATGCATGTTCAAGGAAGTCAATCTCGCAGGGTATCTGAGCCACAAAATTTAATGTCAGTACCTCTTTATGGTACATTTTCGCTTTACGTAATTACTTTGTTTTAGCCTATAGGTGAACAAATAAGCAAATATTTATGAAGTGCTTCATGTATTTGCCCAGTACTGTATGTATGAAGCGTCAGCCAGCAGATATACATGCACCTGGCCGGCTAAAAAAAGATGAAATACTTCATTGCCAAATGTTCATTGATATAAATAAGATTGCAAAAAATATTTGACTGATTAGTTTCCTCTAATGTACCTATACAGCACTACATAAAACACGTTCTGCCCAACTAGACTACTGCAGTTTTGAAACACCATAAAATTGCCTCTTGCTTCATATTTATATTTTTACACTTCGTAAACTATCATTGCTTTATTACTATGCTCACTCACACGTTACTTATGACTCTTATACATGCCCAGAGGAACCGGAGATGTTCTCGAGAAGGACTTGTTCTCGGGCTATACCACAAAAACAAGGGACAATTGGCGAAACCAGCGCCTCCTTTATTTTTTTCAGTGCCCGGGCGAAGGAGTGGCTTTCAATGGGATGTGGCCGTCGATGATAGTGAGGCGTGTGTTGCCGCCAGGCACCGCAACTGGAGTCGAGATGCCGCCGCGTCGTCTCTCGCGCAAACGAATGCCACGGCTGTATTCGAAGCTGCTATACGGCTCGGTTTTCGACTGTAATCACTTTGTTAAAGGTGTAATGGAAACTTGGAAACAAGAATCGAGAAGCACTTGTTGTTCTGGGCACTCAGCTTATTTCAAAGTCTTGAGTCGTTCAAGACTACTTGATCGAGGCACTCGCGCGTCGTCTGCTAGCTAGGCCGATACCAGATAGCTCATGCAAGTAATCCGCGGAAGATCGTTTTGTCACAGTGGCATTCGCTAGACTGAGAGTTGCTTTTTTGACTCATTGAAAGTAAATTTCGGGGAGAAACCTTTGCAGGAGCTGCTATTAAAGCTTGAGTGCCTAATGTTCCCCGATGCTTGCTACTCTCTAGTGGCGTAGCACATTATGCGCAAGCCTGTAGTTCATACATTACTTTTGCATAGAATGTTACTAAACTGCTTCCAGGAATATATGTCAGCATCCCTTCCTTTTGCAAAGCCTGATGTATTGCTACCGAGAAAAAACAAGTGTCAGAAAATGAGAAACTATGACAAGTAATTTCACCATTTGAGAGCTTGAACAACGAAATAATCGTGAAATAGATTAGAACCGCTTTCGATTCCTGCGATCGTTGCCTATGTTTTGAACAGGCGCTGTTAAAGTCTGCAGTCTAATGTCGACTCTCAACTTGAGTCAAGGTGCCAGGCATGAAAACTGCGGCTTGTGGTCAGTTGCTTGAGCTTGTCTGTGTATTCGTGGACGGATTAATGTAGCCTTAATATCCGCCTGCTCAGGTCTGTTTGCTTTTGCTTCCTTATGGCATCTTAATTCGGTGCCGAGCAGAGTAGAGGCCAAATGGCTGTGTGGTGCCCAAGGGCTACCATTCAGCTTCGGGGCGTAATGTTGGCGTTGCACACAGCAGCGATCACGAGACAGCGTTGTTACTGATAGACTAATTTTTCACTGTTCGGTTGCAGCGCACTCCCGTTATGTGATTCCAATTGCCGTGTTGCCAAACGTGAGGGGTAGTTTTCAGCCGCCAGTACTCATAATCTACGAAATACTGGGGTTGTATATAAGGGCTACATATTACAGCGTAGTACAAAGATTTATTAGGAGAACTATTCTTCTGTCTGATTACCGCAAGCAAGCTCCCCCGAACATCAGCGGAAGCTGAAATTTCACGGAGCTACAGTCGTACAGTGCATTCAGACGATAGCTTCAAATGTCTCATCAAAAGCGGAAATTGATCGCCGGTGGCGGCTTGTCGTGTCAGGGGGTGAACACAAGCGATGCGAAAATCATCATTACGTGAAAACATCATCATGTGACGTCCCACATCCTAAATGTTTGGGACGTATCGGAATGTCACATAACTTCGCGGCATCATATAACATATTCGCTTGGTTGAAATGGGCCGATCATAAGAGCAGTGCATGGCCAGCTAAGGGGCAGAAAGCTAGCTTTCATCCAATCCTTGAGCAAGTAAGAAAATCATGTTGAGCACAGAAATATCCCGGAGGGAATTAGGAAACATTTAGTGCATTGAATCGGAAGAATGCGAAGATAGTTCTTGCCTTTCAGTCGTCTCAAATTTCTATGGCAATCTTTTTGGAGTTTGTCGAAAAAGCTTGAAGCTATTATCTCCGTATTCCAGTGCCGTGTTCCCCCATTACATTTTTTCTGAAATTCTCCCCTCTTTGTCCGTTCTGCTAATAATCGGAAATTATTGAACGCTATTTTGTCTCATGTCGTAACTACGCAGTAATTAGGAAAAGACTTCTAGCTATTCTGACTGCGAAGCTAGGTTTGAGTTAAACCAAAGAAACTGTTCTAAATTTCGGTGCCTCCATTTTAGGAAATGACCACCGAGGTGTATTTGATACAGTGCGGAATTTCATTTCAGAGGCTAAACGTAGTTCAACATAAGACCCCCTTTATTGAATACTCAAAAATAAAAAGAAGAATCGGGAAGTATTTTTTGAAATGTCAATAAATATGAGACATACATCGAAAATTAATCGGGTTTAGCACACTCAGCTGTCCGGTCGGCTCCGAAAATCAAGGTATATTTATTGTATTACTTATTATTTTATTTTTTCTCACTCTCTGAATGTTTTTTTTATATAATGTCTTCTTTCTATATCTTTTTTTTCTTTTTTTGTAATCCGTAGTACTGTTACCGTCTATTGAATACTATATGTTTTCTTGACCAATCCTCCAGAGTGGGTATGGGCCATGGATTTCAGGCTACAAACAAACAAACAATCAATCAAACAAACAAACAAGTCTTCTTGGGTGAATTCATGACAGGACTGGCGAGTTTTTTTTTAAATAATGAGAAATGAAAAAAAAAGACAATCTGTTTGTTTTCGTCAGGTATCAAGAGTGGTACACAGCAGTATTATATACTGAGGCATGCAAGTAATGGGGTTTCAATAGCTTGAAAAAGAAAATAAAACACGAACACATATATTTAACCTGTAGCACGGCCTGACAGAGCCCGGTGGAAACAGCGCGCCGCTATGTTTGTGTTACTCTTCATCCTCCCTGCATCCGTGAAGCCGTCAAGAAGCACGACTGCAAATTAACTCGCATGAAAACAAGAGCTTGCGAACTTCCTAATACGTGCGGCCGTTCAGCGCTAGCATCTCGTTTGATGGATGGGTGAATGTATCCGTCTGTGCCCTTTAGATCGGGTGGTGGCTCACGCCAGCTAGCCATAAAGTTAAGTACAATCACTGCGTGTTTAAGGATTGCATTTCACTCGTGCCTCGATTGTAGCCAAGCCCCGCTGCGGTGGTCTAGTGGCTAAGGTACTCGGCTGCTGACACGCAGGTCACGGGTTCAAATCCCGTCTGCGGTGGCTGCATTTGCGATGGAGGCAGAAATGTTGAGGCCCGTGTGCTCAGATTTGGGTGCACGTTAAAGAACCCCAGGTGGTCAAAATTTCCAGAGCCCTCCACTACGGCGTCTCTCATAATCATATGGTGGTTTTGGGACGTTAAACCTGACAAATCAATCGATTGTAGCCAACTATCAGTTAGCCTCCTCCTGGTTATTTCTACCCGTTTAAAGTCTACTTTACCTTCACTGTCCCTAAACCTCAATTCTTTGAAAAATTCGGCACCATTATCTTCGACTATATAGTGGAGCCCTTTACAAAACATTATCAAATGTGCAGCGGTTTCCTCTTCTTCTCCACAGGCACTACATACCGTGTCTGTGCCATCGTATATGGCTCGGTACGCCTTGGTCCGCAATACTCTCGTTCTGGCCTCGAACAGCAGAAAACTACCCCGAGAATTATCGTACATCTTTTCCCTTGCAATTTCCTGCTTAAGAGTTCAGTAGGTATTCAGTGATGATTTCGTAAGCATTCCCATCTTCAACGTGTCCCTCTATGTTTCCTTCACCTTCTTCTTAACCGATGTTTCTTTTTCGCTTGGTATTCTGCTGTTGTCTAAACACTTGCTTGACAGTTTTCCAGTTCGCGTTCTCCATTTAGTATGAACATTCTTCATGAACAAGTACCTGAAAACTTTCTAAGCGCAACGCTCCTCTCCCAGTTTTCTCAATCGCTTCTCAAATTCTATCTTCCTGCTAACTTACCTGCACTCAAACGATGTCCATCTCATGTAACCCTGTACCCTCTGATATGGGGTATTCGCGTGTGCTCCCAAATCAAGTCTACCTATGCCACGTTGTTTAATTTCCGATCTTGCTTGAACTTCTGATTTCATGCACAAGATCGCATTGCCGATCGTAAAACCCGGGACCATGACACCTTTTGGAATCCCTCTCACAACGTCATACATATATACTGTAGTTCCACAGTGCCCTATTTTTCATAACAGCTGCTTTCCTCGTGCCCTTAGTCATTACGTACGTTTTGTGCTCGCTTAGATACTCAGATCTTCTATATATCTATACGCCCAAATATTTGTATTTATCTACTATTTATAGCGTGACTTCCTGTATCTTATCATCACTGCATTTATTATCATTAAAATCATAATTGATCATTTTTCTCTGCTGAACTTCAAATTTAACCTATCTCCCTCATTACCACAGATGTCTGTCAGTCCCTACAGATCTTCCTTGTTGTCGGCTAATAATACTACACCATCTGCATACATAAGTGCTGGTAATGACTGTTCAATGTGTTTTCCTTGCTTGGAAAAAGAGAGGCTGAAGCCTGGTCAACTTTTCTCTAATTTAGCTTTTAGTTTCTGGAGATGCAGCATAGGAATGAAAATAGAAAGAAAAGAATGGCAGGGAGGTTAACCAGCCTATAGGCAGCCGGTTCGCTACCCTGCACTTGGGAGGGGGATGGGGGAGATGAAAGATAGAGGGCAGACAGGGAAGAGAGATAAACACAACACATTCGGCAGCACATGTGCGCACACTCAGTCATAGTCCAGTCTTGTGTTTCGCGGTGTGTGACATTGCTGTTACAGCCGCTTGTTCAAGTCGGTGTCGCGTAGGAATTTCAACAGAGCTTTTGTCGCCTGCTGTTGAAATGTCTTCTCTCGGGCACTTGACAGAATAGAGATACAGCATAAATAACAAAGGTGACAAGGGACATCCCTGTCGAAGCACGCGTTGTGTCTTTATAGGTTCAGATACCTGTTCTTCCCAATTGATAACTATCTTGTTACTTTTATAGATACCCTTTAGCAGATTAGTTATTCCATCTTCCCCATCTAGTGTGTCCAGTATTCCCCGCAAGTCTTTTTGAATGACGCTATCGTAAGCTCCCTTGATATCTAGAAATGCCAGCCACAAAGGCCTGTGTTCTTTTTTGGCAGGAATAATCAAGCGGTGCCCGTTGAGAAGCAGAATGGACTGCACAACTCTTCGGAAAACGAGAACGGCCAGGCCTAGGGGGTCAGCTCGGCCACCCCATCGGCACATTGTCGGAAAGTCAGCTTTTTGCAGCCCCCACACGAGCCAATAGTACAGATGCACAACTTGTAATTGACACCGGCTCCTCCGTAAATGCAGTCTCAGAAGAATGAGCTGACAAAATTGTGCTACATCCAAATTGAGAAAAGACATATTCATCAGAGGAATCGGCAGAGATGTGCTCACTCCCCACCGTGAAACCGAAGTAAGACTTGGATTTGGGCCCACCAATATTCATGAGACATTTTTGGTAGTGAAGGATTGCCCGTATGAGCTGCTAGGTGGCCTTCCTTTCTGTAGAGCAGCACGACTTCTTATTGATTTCTCGAAGAAAGAGCTTGCACTCAATGGGGAAGTTTTTCGGCTACGTGTAAACTCAGGTGCCCCTGAACACAATGATGTCCTTTCAGTGCGGTGCCACTAGCACATTCGTATTGAACCACGCACAGAGGTGGCTATTGAAGTGAAAGCCGCAAGAGACAGAGTCCACCTTGTCGAATCTAACGGCACGCTCAGAAGCGGACTCCAAGTGGCACGCACAGTAACAAGGATTGTGCATGGGAGAGGCCTCATTCGCATTGATAATCCCACCATGTCGTCAGAAAATCTCCTCGGCGGAACAAAGCTCAGATGGGCTTCGTCCATTCATGACGCACAGCTGGTGGTAATTGCGGCTCCACAGAATGATTGAGTGGCCCAAGAATTTGTCATAGATACTGGGGATCACCTACAGTTTTCTGAACGAGAGAAGCTGCTGTCACTCATTGAGAAGTACCGTCATCTTTTCACAAGCACTGATAACTCCATCCGGCAAACACATGTCCCTGAAAACGTGATCGACACAGGTGATTCTCGACTGATTCATCAGATCCCGTATCGTCATTCCCCTTCTGACAGACAACTAATTGAGCAACAAGTGGAAGAAATGCTTCGCGATAGGATCAGTAGAGAATCACACAGTCCTTGGTCATCGCCGGTCGTCCTCATGAAGAAGCCAAATGGGACTTGGCGTTCCTGCGTCGACTTCCGAAGGGTTAATGAGGCCACTAAAAAGATGTGCACCCCCTGCCACGAATTGATGACATTCTCGACGTGCTTCAGGTATCGAAATACTTCACCACACTTGATCTAACATCAGGCTACTGGAAAGTGGGTATCAATAAGGAAGATAAGCAAAAGGCCGCATTTGCCTGTCGACCCGGCCTCTACGAATTCAACGTTGTCCTGTTCGGCTTGCGCAATGCCCTGGCCACAATCCACAGAATAATTAACAAAGTCCTTAGCGGCCTCCTTTGGAGGGTCTGTTTGGCCTACTTGGACGACATTGTAAGTTTTTTCAAAACCATGGCAACTCTTTTGGAAGACTTGGAAAGTGTTTTTTCGGCGTTGGACACGGCAAATTTGCGACTGAAGCTCCAAAAATGTAGCTTCCCTCATCAGGAACCTAAATATATCGGACACATGCTGACAGGTGAAAGCATCTGGCCAGACCAAGGCAAAGTAGCAGCCATCAAAAAATTCTCCAACCACAAAATAAGAAGGGTGTGCAGAGTTTTCTCGGAGTTTGTAACTACTTTCGGCGTTTCATCAAATATTTTTCTCACATTTCTTGACCTTTGACAAACCTAACTAAAGAGAATGTTCCTTTCGTCAGGGATGTGGCTTGCGAAGCGGCGCTGCAATCCCTCAAAGAGAAGCTGATCACAGCCCCAGTTTTGCGTCAGTTTGAGCCGGGAAAGCCAACAGAGGTGCACACTGATGCCTGCGATTACGGCACTGGTGCTGTCTTTGTTGAAAAATCGAAGCTCAAGAACAAGTCATCGCCTATGCCAGTCGCCACCTTAACAAGGCTGAGATGAACTACAGCACGATTGAAAAAGAATTCTTCGCCGTCGTGTACGCCTGCGGACAGTTTCAGCGGTAAATTTTTGGCGCTGAATTCACTGTCGTAACTGACCAAGCGAGCCTGGCTTGGCTGGTGAAAGTAAGGAATCCAAACGGTCGTCTCATGCGCAGGTCACTATTGCTTCAGGAATTTGACATAACTTTGCGACACCGCCCTGGCCTCAAGAATGGAAATGCCGACACGCTGTCCCACTTTCCTCACGATCCCGTGCCGGTAAAGAAAGAAAACCTTTTACCGTTGCTAGTCCTGGATCAGGTGAATGTTGGGAAAAAGCAAATGGCAGACCCTTTCACGGAAAAAGCAAAGGGCGTCATGGTGCACTGGAGAAAGTGATAAGCGATCGTGGACAACATTTTGTCGCCAACTTGACCGATGAAATTTTCCGGCTCGTGGGTAGCGAACATGCCACCACAACAGCATAACACCCACAGGCCAACGGCTTGTGCGAGCGTTTTAACTGCACGTTGGCTGACATGCTCACCGTGTACGTTTTCTCGCACCACCGCGACTGAGATGAATTTTTGCAGTACGCCATCTTTGCGTACAATTCTTCCACTCACGAGACGACCGGATTCACGCCCTTCTTTTCGCTTCACGGACATGAGGCGCGCTACCTGTAGATGTTGAGTCGGGCACCCAACGAGGACTCGACTACACCCCGAATGCTATCAAAGTGGCTTGACGACTCCGGCAGACTCGAAGACTGGTGAAAGAACGGGAAAGGCTTCATCAGGAGAAAAAACGCAGCTATGATGCTAAACAACGAAGTGTTGTTTGCCACGAGGGCGACTTGGTGTACTTGTGGACTCCCTCCCGGGCCAAAGGGAAGACAACCAAGTCTCTTCACAGATAAGACGGACCTTTCCGTCTCGTGCGCCAGGTAGCCGCAAATAACTGGAAGGTGGTAGACCAAACTGGAAGAAAACGTGACATTGTTACTGTGGAGCGTTTAAAACCCGGCCACGTCTGATGCTCTTCTGATGCTGACGACGCAGACGATGAATCCAGTGATAATCAGGAGGTGCGTGATGGAAGTGGTGATGTGCGCGAGTACAGTGCAAGGAGTGATATACGCGAACAACATCGAGGTGCTCCCGCGCGCGAGTGCAGTGCGAACAGTGATGAACAGGGATTGCATACAAGTGTTGTGCGCGAGTGCGGTTCGCGAGTGGGTGAAGAACTCCGTTTGCGACATGGTGTGAGCGGGACAGAGACCAATGTTCCAGTATGGCAGTGCGAAGGCTACGACACTAACACTCCGACTGGAAGACATCACTCCGACTGGAAGACATTTCTAAGTGGTAACAACGCACAACAGAATGTCGGCGCTTATGACACGGACACTGAGTTGTATTACAGTGCCGACGAGTGCACTTCATCGATTTCTGTTTCGCGATGATTTTTGTTTTTCACCTGTGGTTTTAAATATGTAATTGTTTTAAGCTTTTCACCTTTTAGACACATGTATAAGCATATTTAAATATGCACCTCACACCCTTGATAAATACAAAACATTTTTGCAGTTTTAGTCCATTTGTTTTCGCGTTTTGCAGATAAAAAAGTGGGTCACTCTTTTTCGTAGGGGGAAGGTGTCGCGAAGGCAATGTCCATCAGTGATAAAACTTTCCAGTGTAATCTCTGGTGCTCACGTAAGTTCGAGAACAAGATTTACTACTCGTGTCTTGCGTGTAATCTTATCCAGAATAATTTATAACAATCGCCAAAGTGGCCAAACATTCTAGTGCTACCTGCGCTGAGAAGTGCTTACTCGTTTTCTTGTCTCATCTTCTCGAGGTACACTTAAGTATAGAGCATGGAGCCCCTTTTATTTTTGCTATTGTTCGTTTCTTGTTCTTACTTCTGTTTAATTTTTTACACCTGAAGCTGCTCTACATTTTGATGATAATGATGATGATGATTACCTATAAGTATGGTTTACGCTCACTCTTCGGGACTGGCCAATAAACGAAGTATTTGCATAAAAAAGTGTTCTTATCATATTTGTATGTCTAATAATATATATAGTAGTTAAACTAACTTAATGACGCTAGCTTTGATAGTTCAGCTCAGCACCGCCCTGAATCATCAAAAAAATTTCACCGTAGAATGGAGGTCTACGGTGAATTGACGATGAGGGGCTCCCAAAGATAATTAACTATTGTGTGGGATTTAACGTCCCAAAACCACCTTATTGTCGCGGTTATTAGCCGTAAACACAAAAGGAGGAAGAAGCCAGCATCACGAGCGGCAGTCTCTGGCGTTTTTCGAAGAAGACGACGTTGCGCGTCTGCTCTTGCGCTTTTTGTGTTTGAATAGAGTCTTGCTGTTAACGTCAAAAGGAAGCCTTGTGTCCTGTTCTTTTCACGTTGCGACACTCGTGGAGGTGCTGGGCTTATAAGACTGATGCTCGGGACTCCTCCGCGGTCTGGCACTTCAAGTCCAACACCCGAACTCGTTCCTTCAGTGGATACCCCTGTCCACCTCTACAGTCGCCGACAGCGAGGCCTTAGTCCATGAGGCGATTCCCCTGGAACTTTCCCAGCAAAGCACTCCGCCTGGAGAAATGGCATCTGCAGGTGCTTCCCAGCTGACTTTTGAGCAGCCTCGGATTCCGGAGACATTTCATGGTGAGGCGTATGAAGACGTCGAGGACTGGTTAGCCCAGTATGAGCGAGTCGCTAAGGTGAACCACTGGACCACCGAGCTAAAGCTTTCACGCGCCTACTTTGCTTTAGCAGACAGCGCTTGTACGTGGTGTGAGAACCACGAGACAACGCTGTCTTCATGGGATGAATTTCGGCAGCAAATTCTCAGCACCTTCGCAAACAACGACCGCCATGACTGTGCTCAGAAACTCATCGAGTCTCGCGTCCGGAAACCGAATGAGAGTGTCGCCATGTTCACGGATGACATGACGCGCCGATTTGGACGGGTTGACCCTGATATGCCTGAAAACAAGAAACTCCGTCATTTGATGCTAGGCGTCAAAGAACAGCTGTTTGCCGGCCTTCTACGCAATCCACCGACGACCGATGCGGAATTGATCAAAGAGGCTACAGTTATCGAGCGCACACTGCAGCAATGGTGTCGCTAATACGACCGACCAAACGGTGCCTCAATCAGCGTCTCTGCTCTGACGGCCGGTAGTGACGGTTCTCTGCGTGAGCTTATTCGCGAGCTTGTTCGTGAGGAGATCCGCAGCTTCCTTGTGACTCCGCAAGAACGGGCGATGGCTTCATTTGGAGATGTTGTGCGGCATGAAATCAGGCAAGCATTTTCGCAGCGCGAATCACTACCAGCCCAGTGATCTATTAACTATGTGGCAGCCAGACGTCATCCGTTGCCAGTGCCGCACAACTCGTCTGCACTGACTCATTCTTACAACGCGCCGGTGGCACCAGTCTGCAACCCCCCACCACCGCCGCCACCACCAACGACGACGACTCCGCAATATAACGCACCTACTGAAACTCAGTTCTACCCGCCTTTCTACCCTCCGGTTATTAGCCGTAAACAATATGATTATGAGAGACGCCGTAGTGGAGGGCTCCGGAAATTTCGAACACCTGGGGTTCTTCAACGTGCACCCAAATCTGAAAACATGGGCCTACAACATTTCCGCCTCCTTAGAAAATGCAGCCGCCGCAGCCGGAATTCGCTCCCGCTACCTGCGGGTCAGCAGCCGAGTACCTTAGCCACTAGACCACCGCGGCGGGGCGGCTTCTAAGGCTAGAATATTTGAAATGACTAAATCTAATCTTATTTGATAAAACACCGTTTTGAAAATGTTTTCGCTCAGTAAATTAAAGTGAACGCATGATAAGAAATATATTTCAGTTGTTTCGTTTTTGTTACAACACTAGCAAAGAGGGGAAGAAGCTAGACCACCTCTGTGCGTATATACTATAGTTTCGTTTCGGAAAGCGAGAGCGTAGTGTTATAAAGTAACTATAACTTCTCGCGTTGAACAGAAATTGCTACGCCAAGGGGACAAGAGTTGTAAATACTCGTGTAGGTGAGTAGTGAATGACTTCACAAGGTCAAATTATTACTCACCTTCTCAATCTGTCACGAATCATGAGGGCTGTTGTCAGAATTGAGAATATCGAATAACTAAAAGCACCTTTCACCGAAGTGTCTTCTATTTCGTCATTTTTGTTAATTTTTGTCCCTTTGTGGCCCGATACCTAGAATAATATGATTAGAGTTACGTGGGTAGAGAACCAAAAATAAAAAGTTTTGATATAATTGAGAATAATAGGATTAACGTCACAAAGCCACATGATAATCAATAAATGTGATTTCAGCGACTGCCTATCACGAAGATGAAATATTTGTAACTATTGCCACACATGAGACTGATGGGCTGAGCTTTCATAATGCCATTCTCCTGAAGAAACTGATAAGAAATCGGAAAGTCTTATTGAGATTGAACAATTGAACGCTTCGGAAAAAATACCGATGCCGGATTTTTTTAGAGTGTGAGGCATCTGTAGTTACGATATTTTCTTGCATTTGTCCGCTATAGATGTCTCTGCAGAAGCTAGTTTAACGTATAGTAATGCAAGTTTTTTACACGATTTAGATATACATTGTGAAAAACGTTTTTAAATTTCTGTCTTTAATTGCCATTGCAAGGAACTTCCCTCAGTTTATAATCTACTGGTCCAACAAGTGCTTCTACGAAGTGCATTCATGCTGTATAAAACTGAAGTCAATAAGATACATAAAAAGAACTCGTACTAATGTATACATAAAAATAAATTTTATTTTCATAGAATTCCCATGAATCTTTACGAATGAATGCACAGTTCCTATCCGAAGTCTGCACAGAAAAGAGGACAACCTCGCTGCTAAGTAGGACCTTACTGGCTGTGAATTTCCGTAATTTAAGGAATAAATTTTGGCCTCCCTTGCCAAGTGTACACAACTTATAAGCCGGTGCACCAAAATTTAAAAACACATCCGAATGCTAATACGGGGCTAAAGCGCTGGTATCCTGAATTGCTGCATGTATGTAGATTTCCTAAAACATAATTATGGATTATTTCCGTATCCCTGATCGACTGATGCACAGCCTTCGTAAGACTCTTAGTGCCGGTATTCCTTTCTTGGTCATATGCCAAAGATGGGGGTTATCATAAGATATTCCTTGATAATTTAACGAGTTCAACTGTGATATATTCTGCAGGTTGCAAGTTATTCTAGATAATAGTGACTGGGTTTTCGAAGGGTAAAACTGCAATTGCACTCTTTGAAACATTAAGACCTAAACAAATAGCCTGCAATGATTATTATTCCTTACTTATACGTTTGTAAGCGAGAAAATATGAATTTTATATCATTGTTAGAAGCAAAAAATTGCTATATTATGTGCATGTTTATGTGAATATTATCTGCAAGCACATCATTGGTTTTGGGACGTTAAACCCCACATATCAATCAATCATGTACTTCACGACTGAGACTACTGCTTAGCAATATATTAAAAAGAAAAAGCGAGGTTACTGCTGTCTCAAGAACTTCTCGTAATCTGAAATGTCTATTTGAACAATGACATGTTAGTAAACAACAAAACTCCCTCATTAGTTAAAAACTCCCTAAACTACCTCACCATATATATAGAGGCATCATAAAATGTTAAATGTTCCAATAATACTTTATGTTCTACTCTCTCGCAAGCTTTTCATTGAAGAGGTCATTCTTGCTTTTTCTCTCTTTTTTCGCTCGCGCGGGTAGAGATTACAGGGTGTGGAGCGCGCGGACCCAACAGCATCGACAAGCTTACATGGCCACGCTTGATTGCAGGTTTGATCCCGACAAAGTCTGAGGGGCTGTTGCATGGTTACTTTTAATCCCTGAGTGGCTAACCTCTGAACCAAACTCAATCCGTGCCAGCCTTGATCGCGAGCGAAGATGTCCGTGCGCCACCAAGATCATGGTGTTGTGTGAAAGCAAGCCTGACTGCGTAAGTTAGTTTGAGCCACAGCTGCTTCGACGGTGCCAAGCTGAAGGTGGCAGCGTCATTCAGAGGTGACAGCGTCATTCAGAAGAACTGAATGAAAACAAAAAAAACACAAATCTTAGACTTCGTTTTCATACTCTCGTTTCTAGCGTACTCAAAGTTATCCAGTTTTACTTTAACGTAACGCAAGGAGCAAGCGAGCATAACTTCTGTAGCGCACACAAAAAAAATGACTACTCTACGACGACAATCTCCTGTTCATACCGAAGCATAATAATTGACGCTCGGTGAACACGAAACCCTGAAAGCAGCATGCTTCTCGAATATCCCCACCGATATGGCAGCGCAGACTAAGAACATGTATATAGAAACAAAATAAATACGCTTCTTCTGATACACCAAGGGTGGGTCTATGACGGCCACACATATTTTGCACCATTTTTATTATAGTTTATTTACTGCTACGTAACTGAATACGTCATAGCAGGACTTTTGAATTCTTCAAGGTCGATACACCACGTGGCGCGAGGCGAAAAAAAGGACACAGGAAGGAATAGACTGAGAGGACAGAGCCACCCAGGGGCGTGCCGGTGAAGCCGCTAGCTCCGAAGCCCATCGCTGCAGCGGCAGCTGGAAAGATGCGGAAGGCAACGGTGCTCTGTCCTTCCAGTCTATTCCTTCCTGTGTTCGTTTTTTCGCCTCGTGCTACATAATTTTTTTTCAAATGTTTCACCAACAAGCCCACAACGCCACTCTTGATGACCACGTGGTGTCGTTCATGCGAACTAAACCACTGGTGTTTAGAAAAGCTAGATATGGTTCCTTTTCACCTTCTAATGTGGCGCATGTCGGTTACTATGATAACGCACGCACGAGCAAAAAGAGGTGGAAGTCGACGTGGGCTGAGATGCAAGGTCAAATGCGTGCATGAAGTCATTTTTAGGTTTGAACCCGGAAGAGCACAGCTGTAGCTCTAAAACATGGTCGTCAAAGTCATCTCAACCCACGGCCGCAGCCCTGAAGTTTATCCCCGAAAGAACAGCAACAGTGAAGAAGGTTGAATAGGTGGGAAGAAGTTGTCAAACAATATGCCATCCAAAGCTTCAATTTAAACAAAGCCTTTCACATATCTCGGATAGAGATCATTCCTGGAGGGGGTTGTCAGAGTTTGGGAATTATATTGATATGTTCTTAAAATTTACTAAACTGTGAACGCTGATGGCAAAATATAGAGTTCTTGTTCCATGGTTATGTTTTAACACTGACCACTCTGGGTGCCTCACAAAAGTGCTTGAGACCAGTCCCATTCTTATAGCTTACTCTAACAAAGCTTTATTATGCGCAATATGCGAGTAAATAATGCAAGCACCATATAACGAATGAACAAACATTTTATTTCTTGTGAAGCGGAGCCCCACTTGCGAAACATTCGTGGGCTGCAAGCTGCCCGCGGGATGCGTGTTTTATTCGCACTTTGCAGCACCTGTAGGTGGCGCGGAGAGCGTTTCAATATGGTGCGAAAAGAGATGATGGAGGCTACCCAAAAGCGTGCGTGACTCGAGAATCAGGCGGCTTTTGGGCCTTTGGTATGTCTAAGAGCTATCATTGATCTTGCCAACGAAACAGAGGTGCATTGTCGAAGGAGAGGCAGCGTTTAACGCTGTTCACGTCGTATGTTGTGAAATACGGGAAACGGCAAGCGCAGCTGTTTGTCGAATCCCTCTGCCTGCAAGCAAACGCACTGTAAGGGCCCGCTGCATACCACAAATTTCAAAGTCTGGAAAGCAACCGGGGCCGTAAAGTTCAGTAATTCTTACTACGTTTTGCAAACTTTGTATGGTATGCGAGAATTTAGAGAGAACAGAGAGGTAGTACTGGTGTAAAAAAAGCGCCGTACGTGCGTTTATGGCGAGATGTATGGTTCTCCGCGCCGGCTTAGCTGCGAAAGAACTGTTCAAAATAGTCGAGTTACACAGACTCAGTTAAACAAGGGTGATTTAGGAGATAGAAACGCTAGACATGCGATTGCTGTTCGCTCGTAGCACGTCTTTCGCAATGGCGCAGCAGGACTACGACGCGCCTGCCCCAACCCACCATCACCGTCTTGCGGCTTCCGAAAAATTCTGCACTGTGGCGCTCGCTGATCTGGAAAGTGCGAATATCCTGCTCTAAATCTATAGACATCGACTTAGATATCCTATCTGCTCTAAAATAAGAGACATCGAATTAGGTATCCTATATATACTCGCAATCAGGTACCACTTAAGGTGTTGAATACAGCTAGGAAACCAGACATTTTTCATCTGCATTTCTAAATATTGTCATCATTTCAGCAGGACCTGATTAAGAGTGTACAAAAGGTGAGAATTCACACGCCATCGTTTTTTTGACAATAAACGTTATTTTCATTGAAATACAATCACAAAAAACTACAGAAGTGAAAAAATAAACGCGCGTAAAGTGCATGCAGGGTTCCTTAACGTCTACAGCGAGAAGAGAGCGCTTAGGATGTATGCCAGAATGCACTCGCGGGAGCAGCATAGTTTTGTGACGCCTGCCAAGCCCCGTGGCGCTCTATCTGTATGATCATGCGTTATGGCTGGCGGGTCAGGTGCGGAGGAATTTGATTGCACCGCCAGCCAACAACGCGATCCTGTGAGTGGTTGTTCGGAGCTGCGCGTCCTCCTGCTGGATTTGAGAGCACCCAGGGCTGCTGACAAGAGATATGGTGTCTCCGTCCTCCTTGTTCTCCTCTTTCAGCACCTGCAAGCGTAGCCTTGCGTCATAATGGAAGTGACCCGTGGTTGTGGAGTGCACAACGTGAGAGAAAATTGCATTTTGTTTCTTTCTCTTTCAACATACTGCATGGGCACAAGTTGCACTTCCATTAGGGTAGCAGAAAACTACAGCTGTTTGCGTTCCTCTGAAATTCTACATTCTGTTTATACAGAATGCTCCCCGTCAATTGTTACCTCCATTTTCGCGGTAGTGTGTTCGTCGTTAAGTTTCGCTATGCCACTTTTCTCGATGTGTTTCTTCAATGCCATAATATGACGTGCCAGTCACGACCACAATTGACTGGATCTTGGATGGCGCGACGTTAATGGTTTTGCTATCACTTTATATAGGAGATGTGCAGTTTTGCGTTACGGTGGGCTGTGCTGAGTGGTCATGGCATGCAATCTCGCAGGAGAATCAAACTGACAGTTAGTGGTCTGAAAGAAAGACCTCAACCGACGACGCAGTAAGAACGAAATGAAAACGTCTACTTTTCCGGTATTTTTTCTGTCTGGGATATACGAGACTAAATACTGAGCGAGGTCGTACATGGTCAAGGATGACAAGTAATGTTTAAGGAAAACCTCATATACACAAGAAACATACGGAGTGTATCGAATGAAAGCTTTGGTGCACCAGACCAGCATTGATTTTTTTTCTATACGTGCGCTTTTTCGCCGGGTTTTTTTGTAGTTAGTTTCATTTTAATGCATTTATGTACAAAAAATAACCATTTCACCTAAATGTGCTCTTTCACATCTAGGTATAATCATGACTCCCATCGCAATGGCCTCGTGCCACCCATTAGCATTGTCCTTCTCCATACGCACAAAACTAATGCCAGTTGATGCAGAACGTGTGTTGTACTCCATGCCTTCAGGGTAACCTCCTTTACGTTCGCGCTTCTCTCGTGGCATCTCGTAGACAAGCCCAAGTGAAATAAGGTGCATACTTTACCATGTACATACTTAGTGGGCAAGGAGAGGCGAGCAAAAGATGCGACGATTACTGGAACGCTAAAATGAGAGGGCAAGAGCGAGAGAAAATTTATGCCCAGATAATGCAGATCGTTTTAGTGTCTAGTCTTCACAAGGCATAGTGAGCACTCAGTAGAGTGCATCCGTCTTCACAGGGCTATCAGAGCTTCTCTTACAATGGATAGGTAACAACACTACTATATTCTAGTGAGAGTATCGGAGAGCAACAATTTTATTATTTCAATGTTTTTCCACCAGCAGTTAAGTGGACCTGCCCACTACAGCAAGATTTTAGGACGGAAGCTTCTCTTAGTCTAACGTTGTCCCGCGTCAAGTATGACAGGTGGTATCACCAGAACAATGTGACAGATGGCACTGCCTGCTAGAAGTTCGCATCTAGTTTGTGTTCGTGAAGTATTACGGTTAAGTGGCGTGAGCCACCGCTCAATCTAAAGGTACAGCCATGTCAGTCGGTCAGTCGGTTGGTCGGTTGGTCGGTCGGTCGGTTGGTCGGCCGGTCGGTCGGTCCGTCCGTCAATCCGTCCGTCCATCTGTCTGTCCATCCGTCCGTCCATCCGTCCGTCCATCCGTCCGTCCATCCGTCCGTCCGTCCGTCCGTTCGTCCGTCCGTCCATCCGTCCGTCAATCTACCCTACTACAAAGTGTAGTTGAGTGAGGATATTCTAGATGGCGCTATTTTTAGATGGATATTCTAGATGCGCGGAGAACGAGTGCCTTTCGGAGTCTCCTGGATCGTTGCTGAACGTGTCGGATCGTTCGTGGGGCTTTGAAAAAGTGTAGCGGCAGATGCGGAGGGCCGCGGTGTCTCATGCTGATCGACAGACAGACAGACAGACAGACAGACAGACAGACAGACAGACAGACAGACAGACAGACAGACAGACAGACAGACAGACAGACAGACAGACAGACGAATGCTTCACTGCATTCATCATTCACTCCGTGGATATAATGTGAATTTCTTCTTTTGTGCTTTAGTTGCCTATAGTTAAATGATGACGACGCCAGGGATTGTTACGTGAGCGCTTGCAGTGTTTGTTGCCCTAAATTGCAGTTCGTACAAAAATTGTATTCCTTTCTTTTTACTTTTCAGAATCTAGGCTGGTCTATGTCTAAGGATGACTATGGAACTAGGAAGGTAAAAAAGCATAGCTTTCCACAAACGCAAGCCTAAGCCTAATGACACAAGGAGTTTCGTATGCTCGCATTACCATGTCATCAGAAATAGCAATATACTTACTACGAAACCTAGTATGTCACTGTGACAAAATCTACCTTTTAAAAGGTACTCTCGACCAAACTTAAGCGCGCAGTTTTCATCACTTCTCGAACTGTCCAATGCACTGATATTGTAGTGCGAGTGGTAACGCTAAAAAAAGCTGTTATAATTTTATTTAAGTAGAGAAACCACGCTGTTTTTAGACTGGAATGACATATAGAGTGGCTACAGAATTTATGCCCATTGTTTACGCGACAAGTCACATGTAATACATTGTTCCAACTAGGCCACGCTATTTAGTGGTAAAGAATGTAGAAGTGTTAGTGATACTTTCTCACATACAATAGGATTTTTGTTTTAAATATGAGATCTTGGAAATGTTTCTAAAAGAATGCTGTAGGGACGCTGTGCAACTGCCACCCCGAGGCATGTCACTATCCTTCTGACCTCAAAGGCCGTTTCCAATCACCGCTACGTCTGATAGATAACGCCAGCGCTGTGATTGGTAATGGTCTTTGACGTCAGCGCTAGACTGAAATGCGAAAGGGAACGTTTCATGGCTTCACCTTCTCGAGTTTTGAACTTTGAATACTAATAACCTCAGTCTTGCGGCACAAATTTTCATAAATGTTCTTGAGTTCATCTCGACATTAATTACTAGAGGCATTTCAGTGCTAAATACCGCAGCCTTAAAATTGTCGTCGGTCCCCAATAAACGAAGTACGCATGGAAACACATGTCTAATTATATACGGTCTGGCATCTGAACAAACACTAAAAGTATAGACTTGAAATTTTTGCACATGACGCGAGAAGGTGTGGTGCGTAAACAGTATTTGTTTGTTTCATTCTGTACACTGTCCCTGGTTTTGAATTTGCACTAATTATTTTCAGTTAGCTTAACCAACATCCTACTCCTTAGCCTGTGTGATATCTGATTTCCCTCTTCAATTAAAATAAGACGCACCCACCTAACATCTCCCCCCCCCCTCCCGAATTATCCAGCGCCGCAACTTCAGCAAACCTTCTAAGCACCGCTATATACACTATATAGATGATTTGCTGGTCGCAGCGCAAAGGATTTCGGGGAGTGTGGGTGTGCAACACTGCTGCAAAAACATAGTAAAACTACTTGTCTCACCTTCCCATTCAGGCCGGCGATGCAGCTAGTGCAGGCACTGGCAGCGCTCTGGAACGGATTCTGGAACTGAGTGGGTGCTCGCGCACGCATCACTATGCCGGTAACGACACACTGGAAAGTTTCCAGTAGAAAGTCGAGCATGGTGTTGAAGAGTTGTTGGGTCCAATTGTGCCCGTAACGGTAGCAGCTGAAGCACGGTTCCGCTTGTACTTGGGGCTGAAGTCTAAGGCCACGGTGTATCAGCGGTAGAGAGCTGCGCAAAAATGATTGATGATCTTTTCTCAAGGACTAAGTGGTTAGTTTATGTTTTAACTAAATGCACCGATGGATCCCATTACTGTGCATAAATGACGGGGAAACGGCTTTCGCGCAAACACGCATGTTGACAACCATACGCTCCTTGCGCCCAAGTAACACAGGCAGAATGAAGATGCCTAAAGGAATGCTGCTTTGAATTGTTTGATGTAGGACGTATTTAGTATTTGATACGTTACTAAGGCACAGTTCAGATAATGAAGGGGCTCCTCAGCGTAGTGAGTGCCTTTTAAAACCACTTCGAAGGACCACTGGGCTCTTACTATACACACTATAATAGAGGAACCCTAAATGGTTCACTGCACAACGTGATTATTTTAGTATCAAACCATGAGTCTTAAGGGTTCGGGTAGTGCAGCTTAGACGAAAAAGAAAATAAATTCTTAACGCAAGTTACCGATGATCTAAGCAGCGGTATCACGCTTAGCATTTGAAGGTGTAGCACTTAGTATTGGCTCCTTTCTGCCGGCACCTCCTTCATCAAAAGATGGATCTTGTCTGCCACACTTTCCCTCTGTCATGCTCGTGTAAAAGACGCCTCGTGTCTGATGTACCACGCTGGTAATCGAAAACTAGTGCCAATGTTCCTTTTCAGCAGCACCTACTCAACCATGGTTTGCCAGCATGTCTCTTTGTAGCTCTTGAAAGTGAAAGCCTGCAGCACACTTGGTATTGCATTATGTTATGTTATGGAAGACAAGATTTTTTGCAAGACATACGGAGTGGCATTGGAGAGAAAGATGCATTGATTTACCTAGAGATACTGAGTGAATTGCTTTAGAGCACTTTACACTCCTTCTTTCGACTCTGCACCATTTCCATTTACCAGGACGCCGTCCAGCCACTTAGAACATGCAAGTTCGCGTCCGATATGTGCTGACCTATATGTTGAAAGGCTGGGCTCTATAAGCGTCGCTTGCAGTGTGGTGAAAGTTTTGTTATACTGAATCGCACTAGATTCATGATGACTGTTATAAAGGTCGGCTCGGTCGACAAGCTCCAGATTGATAAACATAGGTTATTTTCAATACACTCAGAGTGCTCTTGAATTGATAGAAATGTGGCCGCCTTCTTCAGGGACCAAACCATTGAGATGGCGCGCGTGGCAACAATTAAGTTAGCTTAGAGTGCTCCCAGCTAGCCTATCGGGATGAAAAAACGGGTTTATGTGTGGTCGCTTTGATGAACCGCGTTCTTTTGCATGTCTGTGCAGTTTTTGCTACCGTTTTTCCATAAATTGGAGACACATTGCGCAAGAAAAATACAAAATCTATTGCTACAGCGTGTAAACCCTTCAAACTATATTCTAACAGTAACTTAAAAATAGTAATTGAAAAGTTATAATGTAGTGAGCACGTTTGTCTGCCGCGTTGGTGTAGTGGTTACGGTGCTCGGCTGCTGATCCAAAGGTTGCGGGTACGGTGCCGAACAGGGCGGTTGCATTTCGATGGAAGCACAATGATAGAGGCCTGTATAATGTGCGATGTCAGACCAGGTTAAAGGATACGGGATGGCGAAAACATCCCGTGAACTCCAGTAAGGCGTCCTCATATTCGTACCGTGGTTGTGGGACGTAAACTACCCAGATATCTATTTTTTTATTAGTGAGAACCTTCTGCCTGCAAATTAACACATATAAACATGGGGCCATAATGCACCGTCTTTACCCAACGAGATATAGCGTTATGTGCCCACTCTGCAGCGTACCGGACACCCTGGAACACTTGCTTCTTGCATGCCAGTGTATTGCCAGACGTAATCTGCAACAACACACCACTAATAATGAAGCAAGACGGACGAACGAAGACCTAACCGAAACGTGGGACGCGAAGCTCGACCTCGAGCACCTGGAAGACCAACAAAAACTCGTCGCTAGGGCCAAAAGGGCAGTAGAAGCCAGATGTATCCTGGACTAAGAAGCCGTCCCACCTCATGGTGACACCAGGCATTGCTCGAGGCACTGTTTCGAAAATAAACTTTTACTACTCTTTCTCTCTGAGCACCTTGTTTCGTGCAATGGTTTAACTACGTAGATAATTTGGCGAGAAAAAAAGGCAAATTCGCTGTAAGGGACGTACAACCACTCCATGTAACAAAGCTGTGCTTAGTCACTTCTGCTGCATGAAACAGTGACAACGCAGTGTGCGATTTGCGCTCTTACCACCTTGTCAGTGGCCCATCCTGTTTGATATAAGTGAAGAAAAAAAATCAAGACAGCTTTACCATAGCATTTCTCAGCCCAAAGAAAGTGGGAGCTGGTCGCTTTTTCAGTTTTTCTTCAGTTTTCTTTTTTTTCCTCCTGGTTTTCTTTTTGTATCTATTTGCGCGTTTTTTCTGTGTTCTTCGTTTATTTCTATTTACTTCTATTTCCCTACGGAGTGCTTCTCTTCCTTTCTTTTCATTTCTCGCCAGCTGCTTCTTTAAATTTTCATACGTGGATTTTGTGTTCGTGTTGCCATGATTAGAACCGCATTGTGAGCACTTTAGATCACCAACCAGTTCATTGAAGAACATGAGGAATAAGACTTCTCCTTGGCATGAACACGTGCTCAATATGCCACAGTTGCCAATTGTATATGTAATTTTGAATGCGTTAAAATGATCATCAAAGCACTTGAAGAGCTATTGGACAAAGCAAATTCTTTTTATTGCGAGCACGTGCTGTATTTCCAACAGCTATGGGTATGTTATATTTGCTTTTACCTGTGTTGCGCAGAGCGACAACGACAGCATACTACAGCCTGACCCCTTAAAGTGTTCTCAACAAAACTTAAAGTTTGGTGAGATGGTGCGTAGATGATAGAAATTTTGAGCGCAAAAAAAAAAGATTCACATTAGCGCCTCAGAGAGGACCTCAGTCAAGCCTGTCGTGGTGCCGTACGTCTATAAGGTTGCGCACGACGTGAACAAAGTGCCAAACTGTCATAAGCTGCCGGGGTTGTGCCCCGCACCAAAAAAAAAAAAAAAACTGATCCAGTTGCGCTCGCATGTTTCTCGTGGTGTAGAAAAAAAGTTTTTCAGGAAAAAAAATAGCCAAGCCTACGTGGAACGCGCAGCACAGTCCCAGCGATAGCATGAACAGCTGCTTTTCAAGTGAGTAAATGCTAAAAGTACACCTGCTGGTTTCCCACTACGTAATAAAATGATAATTTTTGTGTAGTAGGCCAGCATTCACTATACTATTCTTCTTCATTCTTCGGAGATGCTTGATATCTGCTCAACAGTTGCAACGAATTTTGTGTGATTTTTTTCTTGCGTTCAGTGGCTGATGACGATGAAGAATTACGCCTAAAGTGGGCATGCGCCGCAGTTAATATGTGATGAACAAGCTTTTCTAATGTGCTGGAGCATTGGACGACCCACTGGTTACGCGATTCACATTGTGTGACGCCTGGGGGCTCTTTTGCTGCTTCAAATGCTTTACTACTCACATTGACACGATTCTTTTTCTGACATCAAGCCTGCTTAGGGAAAGTTTGCGAACGAGTGCTAAGCACCGGCGTGGCTCAGTGGTAGAATAGTGGGCTGGCATGCAGTGAACCCGGCTTTCTAACCCACTATGTCACCACATGTCTTTGGTGTTTTTTATTTGAGTTTTTTTTTCCTAATGCTTGCGATAGCGGAGACGCACACTGGTGGCAGCGGACAACTACAGCTACGACACCGCGCGTGACCCGCGTTGTGATCTCATAATAGCTTTTCCTGTAAAAGCGTGGTGAGATGTTCATTATTGCTGCGTGGGGATTCTCTATAAAGTTCTGTTGACCTGCGGAGAGGCATATATAGGCCAGATGGGTCAATGCGTTGATGACTTGATGGTGGATGATTCACATTTGAGAATCGGGGTACTAAATTGGCAGAGCATTGAGCAAGTTGCGGGGTGTGTGAGCCGGAACTGTGAAATAAAGATTATGGGTAGAGGTAAAGATAAGATTTCAAGAGAGTTGCTCGAAGCGTGTCATATCGGGAAGCGAGGGGGCATCTGTGTCAGTAACACATCGATCAAAGTTTGGAAGGTCAAGCTGAATACCTCAATATGTTTTTGTAACTCAAAACGTGTTGTACTATATATAGAGCAAATGACTGTGTGCACATGCGTGTTTTTCTTGTTGAATTTGCGGGTGATGCCTGAAATAAAGTTAGAAGAAGGGAGCGGCCGTCTTATTCTCGTCTTTTGTGAATGTGCGTTTTTTTCGCTCAAGTTTCCCGTCTATTAAAGGGATCCGCCCTTAAAAAATAACGCCAGCTGATGCACCGATGCAAATCGGGCAACTATAGTACCATTCACATCTGCGACAAGCGAGCAAAATTGACTTCAGGCGACGGATGTTCGCATTTGTGTGTGCACATTTGCTAGCATACGGTTCGCATTGCCACAGCCCCGTAATTTATCTGACATCATTTCTCACGCTGGTGATTGGTTCAGTGGTTTGCCAGTGCGATCCCTGCACTGAAAAATCGAGCAGCGTGCGGGTTAGTGATACCAGTCACTATGCAACCAAAGGGTCCTTTTGCGACCAGTCACATTGTGACTAACTTTGTCGTGCGACCGGTACTAGTCACAGGTGTGAACTAATCTTCATTCTGTAGTGTATAAAATGTATCGGAGTGTCCAGGGACACATTCCGAGACGATCGCTTTTGACGAAACTGTCATTTCAACGTGATTTCGCGAGATACGCTCTAATTTTGCCAACCTCCATGCAAGCGACTGCTTAGCTAACGAGACAATTTCGATGAAGCTTGTTTACTGCTGAACTGCAGTGGATGCGCATCTGTGTGCAGGACTAACTCTAGAATAACATCCCAACGCCTGTAGCGTAATCCCTCACAGTGCGTCAAAAACATCTTGTATAAGTTCATGCTTACCGGCGTTGCAGCCACTCGGAGGGACGTGCTTTGTCCAGAACAACGAAGGAGATAGGCTCGACGACTGAGTAACCTTCCTTGTGCCACTTCTTGCACACCAAATTAAACTGCGTGCGTGCTTGAGCCGTGCTAAACGGACTCCAGGTCAACAGCAGGCCCACGGTGATGCCACCGGTACCGGAGGGTTGAGGCTTCGGTCCTTGAGCGTGTTGCACACATCATCGGTCAAGGCGTAGCCGAGAAAGTACAAAACAGTGATAGAACTCAGCCCTGACCAATTGAGGACACAGTATTACCAAGCAACCTTTGGCTAAGTTAGACAAGATAATTACTGTGAAGGTCGGTTATATGCCACTACGAAGTTTGTGGTTTAGCAAAAGCTAGCGAATAAGAAATGCAGCTCTACACCGTTACGTTATGGGGCGGAAGAAAATAGGTTTGACTGTGGAAGTTTACAGTCAACCTAGTCTTATACATTAAACATCTCAAATTGCCTAAAATTCGGTCTTACTCTAACTAAGAGCCCAGAATAGGAGCAATCAAATGAAAGGAAAGAGACATACTAAAAGAGAAAGCGGCAGGTGATGCCACCTCCAAATTTGGGCACTTGATGTTCTCGAATAATGAGGGAGAAAAAAACCTGAGGGCTCAACCAAATAAAGGTGCAGGGAAAACATCTGAACACCTGAGCAATAACACTTCACAAAGTTCATACATATAGGCTAGTTAGGTACAGAAATTAAGTGGTAGCGATTATTAGAAGAAATGACGTAAGCAGTTATCTGCATAATATAAGTATCAGTGCAAACGGAAATTCATCAAGAAGGATGAGAGAATGCACGTTAACCACAGACTATGACCCCGTGTTGCGTGCACACGAAGGTGTGTAAAAGGAAAGCCCCTCCCCCCCCCCCACCTCTAATTACAAAAGGGGCGCGAAAATCTGCTCTTCGCTTTGACTCAGTTATGGTTGAGCAGGTTTTTCAACGATAATGTCAGCGGAAGGTGACGGATGTTTCATACTGAGGACCGCTTGTTTACCAACTTTGTATCAAAACAGTGGGCGACAAAAGAAAGGTCATTGGGAGAAGCACGTCATCGGTTCATTTTATTTATTTCTGCACTGTCAATCATGTGGTACTTTGCTCACAACGAATAAAGGGGTGGGTGGGGCACTGCGATGAAAAGTCGCGCTTAATGAGGAACCCTGTGCGCGCCTCTTACGACACAGAGACCGCAAGTGCTTATAAGCAGTCGGCTTGACGAGGCCATACTGCACTGCTGAGCTTGGTATATTAGTCAATCTGGGCTAGAAGATATGGGGGAGGTGTGCGGCTGCTTCATATACACATCTATTGCGCACAACGTTTCTTCGCATACCAATTTAGACGCAAACGAAAATTAAATAGAACTGGCAAAAGAAATACAAGTTAACATTATTCTACCGTACACATTCAGGCAAGGTAAATTGCTCAAATCTTGAGTGGAATGAGATCTCAGGCTTCGCCTAGTTATTGTGGAAAATTATTATTTCGCAAATTTGACAAAAAGCTAAGGTGCATTGCCGGGATATTCGGTCAGAATTCATATTCCACTGGTGTAGTACATCACGAAATGGTCATAGAAGTGCTGCCTTCGTGTACTTTTCGATCCCAGTCGTGGTGCGCAAAGCTTTATGAATTTGACAGAATGCTATACTTGAATCATTTATATTTATGTTGATATCAAGCCATGCCACCAGACGCACGAACTCAACCCGATTCAAATGAAGCCACGCTTCTACGGCGCTATTAAATAGTTAATGAAAATTTGGAGTCAGCTTGAATCTTGTACCAATCAACTTTGACCACACAAATAAAGACTATGATTCCCGCGTCTACCAATACAAGATCATGAAAAAGATGCACTGAGGCATGAACTTAGCTTGTGTTAGCGCGGCACACATGACAAAAAAAGGAGAAAGATGATTGACACGTGGGGTTCAACGTCCCAAAACAACCATATGATTATGAGAGACACCATAGTGGAGGGCTCCGGAAATTCCGACCACCTGAGGTTCTTTAACGTGCACCGAAATTTGAGCACACGGACCTACAACATTTCCGCCTCCATCGAAAATGCAGCCGCCGCAGCCGGGATTCGAACCCGCGATTTGCGGGTCAGCAGCCGAGTACTTTAGCCACTTGACCACCACGGCGGGGGAAAGGAGAAAGATGATAGACACGTCTACTTAGGTAAGCGTTAAGCTTTCTGGACGTCTCTGTCGTCTCTCCTCTTTTGTTTTCATATGTGCCGCGCTAACACAAGCTAAGTTCATGGATAACCGACTCGCCCGAGCCACAATACAATGCAGTTAGGCTTACCAGAGGAACGGGTGTTAAACCAAAACCTTGCATGGCTCTCCCTCGTCATAGGCCAGTGGTCGAGATTGACGGGCAGTCGAGGTGAACTTGAAGCAGAACGTCACGCTCTTGGTAACAGGGAAGAACGGGGATATATCTGACCAGACGCGTTTGCCCAGAGAACGACACGAACGTCTGTGGCACGAGGATTTCACTGCACGTGGACGTTGGCCTTGATGACGGTGGCGATTATGCTCATGAAATAATTGGCACTTACCCACTCTGGGAGACAGTCTGAAATATTTTTTGCCATAAGATATTACAGTGTGAATTAAAATGATGTGTTCTATTGTTCGTCATCACGGATCGTCGTCTTTCTAGTAGTGACCCGCAAGCGCACCACGATGAAAAAAAATGCTTTATTTTAGATCCCCCTCCATTGGCGCAAATGATTAACATAGCGCACAAGAGAAAATGTATAGTCTTTCATTGATATTACATTTAAACATTTCCAATGTGGACTTGGTGCTAACCCTGTTCGGCGAGTACTGCCGAGCGTGATTGCAGGCAACACGTGGGCTAGAATAAGCAGACAAGTTACTATAAGTGAAGTGATGTCAACGTATATGAACAACGATGTTATGAGCTGATTCTGGTACTGCAAGTCACACGTTTGGGTGATCGCGGGATGGGCCTTTAGCCGGGGCGTTGCAAACGCTGGCAAGTGGTATATAAACAAGAAGACTCCATACGTTTTCCGAGCGAAAGCAACGTTACATCAAAGAGAAGAAAGAGCACGGTGAAATTTTACTATGAACGTTGCTGCCTTAAAATTACCCCATCACGTAGCTCTCTAAGAAAATTATGCACGAATTATTTTTACCAATACGACTGCGCAATAAAAATAGTTTTCTAAATTTTTGATCTCATAACCATGCTGCAATCCCACATTTTTCAACCATATTGAATGCTGACAAAGAATACATGTTCATCTTTTGAAGCTAATATCAATAATTTGTACCTTGACCGATTTCGATAAATTTATAGAGGCAAAGCAGTTTGACGAAAACGATAAGAAAACATTTCTAGTGTACTTGTCGATATCATTAATACAATAAGTGCCGGAAGACGAGTGTATTTGGTCTGACTTTAAAACAAAAAGGTCACATAGACCTCGACTAGGTTTGTAAACTGTTTGGGAAAAACCAAACAGCTGTATAAGAATAATAAATGCCTTCAATTGGCACCAAATTGCAGTTTACTTACAGTACTTTATAGTAATATTAGTAGGAGTATTAGTAGTACTTATATTTAAATAAATGCGCAACAAGGATGTGACTCTGTTAGGCACATTGAGCGGAAACAACGCCTCGCTTAAGCTCTTGCAAGGCGGGAAGAAAAACAACAAAAGAAATGAAATTTGAAAAGCAAAGATAACAGAAATATTAAGTAAACAAAACACGGAGTCTTAGACTAAAATGGAGCGACAATGCGGAAAAGTATAGCAAAACGGGAGGTCAAACCTTTTTTGTGCAAAAAAGTTTGCAAGAACTGTTGAGCGTGGTTGTATTGAGCAGTACACCTTTTTGGAGACAGGCAGTCTATAGGATTGCCCCGCCGTGGTGGTCTTGTGGCTAAGGTATTCGGCTGCTGACCCGCTGGTCGCGGGATCAAATTCCGGTTGTGGTGGCTGCGTTTCCAATGGAGGCGGAAATGCTGTAGGTCCGTATGCTCATATTTGGGTGCACGTTAAAGAACCCGAGGTGGTCGGAATTTCCGGAGTCATCCACTACGACATGTCTCATAATCATATGGTGGTGTTCGGACATTAAATCTCACAAATCAATCAATTACTCTATAGGCTTGCACGCTAGAGACTATGATCAAAGGATAATGCTAAATTAGCATACTCACCTTAACTGGCTATGCACGTTGCGTAGTCAATGCAGGACACTTTAAGAGCACCTGAAAAAAGCCGATAATTGTATCCGGCTTACTGTCATACCGTCAATGGCGGTACGGAAAACCGTAAAATATTTGTGTACAGAGCTACCTTGACGCGAGATGGCAGCGTGTCTGGGCGTCTCAACTATAAGGACATGTATATCACGTGACATTGTCACCATAAATCATCACGCAGTCACATTAAGCAAGTAAAGCTTCTTATTGTAATGCAATCTCACAGCTTGTAGTGGGCTAGTCCAGCACTTTAGAATTGTGAAAAGTGAACTTTTTGGTTGTGGGCGACGTCCGCGTTCATTCACACCGAAATGTGACCTAATCACTTGGTCACGTGAATTTGGTTATCACCTGATGTTGGCGCCAGTCACAAGATTTCTTACTTCACGATGCCCAAAATATTTTGGCATTGAAACTGTTCTAGTATCTCAGGATGCACCCGCCGCACTGGCTTAGAAGGTAAGGCTTCGAACTGCTAATCTCTAGAGCACGGGTTCTGTTACCGGTCGCTAAATGAGCGTTTCGATTTGAATATATACAACAACCGTGAACTTATATGTATAGGTGCACGGTAAGGAACTACAGGTAGTCGGATATAATCCGGAGTTCCAACCACCAACTGCATGCTTTATTCTCACATCGTAGCTTTGGCTCGTGAGAATTCAGCATTTGTTAATTACAAGCGAAAATGCACGAATATTCACAAACTTCTGACAGAAATGTGACGAAAATTCTCTTCAAATATTGAGTCGAATGTCTAATATATGTACTTCCTAGGAAAGTTACAAAGTAAGAAGGAACAGAAGCATTTATTTATTTTACTTCAAAATACCTGATTGAAGCTGCATGCTAGGGCTGCAGCGCATAAATGTTTTTTTTTTTTGTAACAAGCCAACTAAAGATTGTCTTGCAGATCAATTAACTACATGGCATGTCGACAGGGGCAAATGTGTGCTGCGACACCAGTAAAATTGAATAAGACCAATGATTTATGTTATTTCATGCTGCTTGTTGCCTCTTCGTTTTCCAAACATCTAAGCATTGTTTACGTAACACTTATGAATGTTATTACACTGTATATGTTTAAAGAATGAGAAAATTGTGTAGGACAGATCTGTGGAATAGAGCTTGCTGAAAAAAAAAATGTGGATCCTACACCAAGTTTTTGAAGGCCAAGTAGAGCAGAGCTGGTCGGCATTCTTCTGCCGACCCATCTTAAATCCCATCTTAAATTTTTCAGGCGAAATCGGCTTTCATTGCAATTCTCTTGGAAATGACAGCTTCAAGCAGTATAGCTACACTAATCAGATTAACAGCCTAACTAGGCTAATTAGCCTGCTTAATTTTCAAATCTGAGGCTTGATATAGATTGGAATACATATTAGTCTAGGCTGATCGAAACATAATCTAATTGGTGTAATTATTTTAATTAGACCAGCTTACCCAATAGAGGCTTCGTCTTCATTAAGTTGCACGCTTAGTGAACAAAAGATTCATTCGTTCTTAATCTTTATTAGCCCCAACTTGACCACCTTAATTAGTTCCACTTAAGATTACCTCTTCTCACTTTGCCGGGCACGGTATGAATGAGCAAACTGGAATCTACACTCATTGTTATAAAGGCATATTAGACCTTGATTTAATTAGCCTATTTGTGCTTAGCTTATTGCGCTTATCGTTCTCAACTAAGCTTAATCAGCTTGGCTTAACTGTACACAACTATGCTGAAATAGACGTGGCCGCGTCGTCATTATGATGATAATTTCTTGCCTACACCATGGACCAGACAAATGGCGGGAGTGACGCCTCTGCTGTAAAAGAAACCACTCCTGTCGACTCGGTGTCCTGAACACAAGTTTGAAATGGAGCGCGAAGGAAATACGCATGCATGCTTAGTTCTCATTGATAGCAGAAAAGCATCGCACATGGCCAAGAACGTAGCACAACCAATTTGATCGTGGCACAACTATGCGGCATGCAGTAACCGCGAAGTGGAGTATTATAGAACGGGTTCGTGTTCGCAATGTTTCACTTACCAATATAAGAATGCGTATCTAGAGCCTTCGAGAGTCGACGTTTGTTCGATCATTTGAAATTTTCCAAATATTCGTTTTTTTTAACCACATACTCAGCCATGAATGTATACAGCGAAAGCAGATAGTGCGTTTTTGCTTGGTAGAATACTTGATTGCCATGCAGCAATCCTGCGTTCTCTTTCCGCTGAGACCATGCCATTTTTTTATTCATCGGGTGAACGAATTTAAACTACCAATGTCAGGTCTTGCCCCTCCTGTATAGAGAGAAACTATATATCGTCGCTGGCTCATACCCGCATACTCAGACCCAATAATTTACGGGTATGTGCCACACGTGTCTAGAGAAAAGAGGTTGACTACGTGCGTGACAGAATTTTCGCGTAAAAGATTGATTAGAAGTGTTGCTATCGATTCACGATTTTATATAAGAAACATGTAAGCGTCGACTTCTGTGAAAGAACAGCAGTACTTGCGCACAGAAAAATAGCGTTCTTCTCAAGTCACTCGTTGAGCTGTTTGGCGGCAATTTTTTAATAACTTCACTCTAAATTCATAAGATTTTAAGTTATTCAGCTTTATTAAAGAAAGGAGGGTTAATCTGTTTTTGTGTAAGTTTTTTTGCCGTGCGAACCACCAAAGTTTTTTAAGCCGAGTTGGCACTGCGGCTTGTACGTTTCTGGCCGCCCCGACCTACCGAGCTCGTGTAAGAAGCTGATAGAATGCCGAGTAATTTTAGCACCCACTTCAGTTCCGAGTGGTTAAACACAAATAATTATGTGCATTATAGGTAAATAAGAAGTTTACACTGTATGTTATTGAGTGAGTGAGTGAAACAGCTTTTATAGGTCCACGATCAACGCGAATTGATTCAGCGTCACCTGGCCATAGCTCACTCGGCACAGTCAGGGTCCTCGCGGACCCTCTGGATGGCCATGACTTGAGAAGTGAGGTCTTGGGCATCAAGTTTAGAATTTATTTGCTTTATTTGGGACGTAGATTAGGCAATGAAGATACACATGCTATAATTTTTTACTTGACTCGTGGAAGCGCATGTTCCGAATAGGAGAGCAGCGATGATTAGCGCGTTAAAACAGGGCCGTCAACAAGCAAAGGCCTGTTTTATAGTGCTGCTGATTATGAAAGCATCCAGTATTAACGCAGCAATTAACGCTTTCTTTATGATAATAAACGATAATAAAAATAATGAGAGCTACGTTCAAGTAGTGCGGTGGGAAAGCAAACAGGCCATGAATAGTGTTAACAATGCGGATGATGAAATCATTGAACATGAGGAATAAGGCGCTGATAATGGTGGTAGTGAATTATGATGCTGAAAATTCTCAAGGCCGTTAGCAAGCGTCAACGTGAACGTTTAATATGGTGGTGATGATTGTGATAATATCAATGTTAGTTGTGTACACTTATTAGGGAATTATTATGGTAAGTAGTGTTGATGATAAAATTTTTGCGTTGAACAAGAGTTGTTGGTAGGTAAAGTTTTCCCGTACCATAGAGACGCTTGATGTAACTACCGTAACTGGTGGTCCCAGTGCACACATTGGTGGGCATTTGTTTTCTTCTAGAAATAATGCTAAATTTGCCAGGTTTTCGATGTGTTCCAATGGAATGTCTTTAGATACACGAAAAAGAAATACTTCCTTACATAACTAGATTGGTTGTGGGAAACAAAGCGTTAGAGGAAAAATAAATCCAATTTCGAGAAACAATGATTAATGTTTCGCTGAACAATTGAAGCTATACAGGTGGCCATCAACATGTTGATATGTTGATAAGAAAACAGACGCATTAATTGTGAGGTGGTGGGTATACGTTGCCCTCCTAAGAGGTGGTCATAACGAAAAAGCCCAGATTACAGCTTCTAAATTTGACGCGCGTATAACAAAGCCAGCTGTGCGAAGAAACAGCTGTTAAGGGAATGTTTCACATCGCAGTAAAAAAAAAATACTTGTTCAAACATTTGTCTTTTTTCCGCTATAACAAAAATGGGAATCTCGGATAGGATTACCTCATATTCAGTTTAAACTTGTAGCTTTTTCCTGATATAGTCGATTTTATTTTTATAGGATTTCACGGCATATATAGGTAATTATAGTTAAATTCATCAGTTCTTTTCAATGACGAGTAGTTATTTTTCACTTATCTTTGGCTCGCATTGAGAATTCTATGGTTGAATGTTGTTAAACCATGCTTGTCGTGTGATAGCAGCAACTGCTGTGGAATTCATGCCTCTGAGATGCCCCACGCTTCAGCGCAACTATTCGAAAAAAAGCGGTACGCTGTACCCATTTCCCTTCCCATTTCAAGCGCGGAAGTCTCATGGTGACAGTTGAGGACTATGCACGCGCCAGCTCGCAGAACATGCGAGAAGGAAAAGGAGAAACAAGCGTGGGCTTAGCTCCAAGATCACACGCATGCACGAAGTCATTTTTTTGGGGTTTGTACCCGGAGAAGCATAACTATATAGCTTTAAAAATCTAGCGTCAAGTTGCCTCGACCAGCGAGCCGCAGTTCTGAAACTCAGCCCCACAAGGGTAGGGACAATGAAGAAGGTTCATCAGCTGTAAAGAAGTTGCCATATAAAATGTCGCTTGAACTGGCCATTGAAAATCATTTCTGAAATGACTTTGGCACCAGGATTCGAAAAAAAAAATGATACTGATTTCCAGCTCGACTCAAATTAGAATGATAATTCTGAAGTAAAGATATACCGACCGCGTGGGGTGCCTCACAAATGTGCTTGACACCTCTTTATTCCCTGTCGCCTACTCGAACAAGTATTTATCAATCTCAGTATTCTACAAAGATTTTATTACTTCTTCAGCTGCGGCCCCGTAGTAAAACATCGGTGGGCTGCGTGCGGTCCGCGCGACGCGTGTATCTCTTATCATATCTACGAATGTAAGAAAGAAAGTATCTGAAGAGATTTTTTTTGCAATAAACACTTTCTTTTAATAAAGTACATACAAAAACATCTAAGGAATGAAACAAATATTACGCGTTGGGTGCGTGTTAATATCCGCTGCCTGAAGAAGACGATGAGGGTCTACGCGCAAATTCCATGGCTTGAGCAGCATCTTCCAGCTTCCAAGCCATGTGTTGCCCGATCCCTTTCCTAATGACGGGAGGAAAGTAGTTCATCAGATGCGGGGGAATTCGAACGCGTGGCTGCCCAACAACGGCCTCTCGTGCGTGATTGTTGGGTGCGACGCGTCCTCCTGCTGGATTCCGGAGCACCCAGGGCTACTGACAAATGGTCTGGAGTCTCCGTCCTCCTTGTGTTCTCTCAGCTCCTGCAAGCGCATACCCTTATGTCGTAAATGAAGTGACCCGTGGTCATTGAATATACAATGCGAGGGTATTTAACATTTCTCTTCTTTTTCACTTTCAACATTCTGCATGGGCACTGGTTTCACTTTCTTAAGGGTCGCAGGAAATTATATGGCTGTTTGCGTTGCTAAGTGTAGGTGCTTTTTGCTTATATAGAATGTTTCATGCCAATTCTTCCCTCTAACTCGGCAATGGAAGTGTTGTTAAGGTTTGCTATCTCACTTTTATGTGTTTCTGTAAGCCTATAAACTTACGGCGTTGGAGTCGATTGCAAACACGTTTCACTGGTTCTCGGGTGATGCGATCTCAAATTAATCGCAAGCACTTCATATTTTCCATGGCGTGTACAGGTCTGTGTTACCACGTGCTATACTGTGTGGCCACAACAGTCTCGCATGAAAACGACGCCGACAGCAACTGGTCCAAAAGAGAGAGCTCACTTAAAGACGTGCTGGCAAAAGGCTGCAAAAAGAACAAAATGAAGACGTTCACATTTTCGCTATTTTTGTATGTCTGTGATATACAAGACTAAATACTGAAAAAGGCCATGTATAGTCAAGTGCGACAATAATTGATGGAAGAAAACAATATATACACAAGTAATATGCACATTATATAGATTGAAAGAGTAAGCACACAAAAGCAGCCTTCAGTCCTTTTATGTGTGTTTCTTTGCCGAGTTATTGTAGGAATCGATCATGCTTTTATGCGTGGGCTGTTTGAAAAATGAACTTCACTTTGCCCCAATGTGCTCTATAACGTCTAAGTATATTTGTGAATTCCGTAAATCTGACCTCGTACCATGCATTTAAGTTATCCTTCTCCATGCGCAGAAAATGACTCTCAGTTCATGTAGCACTTGTGCTATTTTTCTTCAGTTCTGCGTACCCTCCCTTAAGTTTGCGCTACTGCAGTGGCGTCATCTGCCAACAAGCCGAAATTCCTTTCAAGCATAAAATTTACCACGTACCACCTGAGGGAGCAAGGAGAGGTGCGCAATTGATGCGACGATTAGTCAAGTGCAAAAAGAGAAGGAGAGAAAATAGATTATGCAGATCGTTTTTAGTATCCAGTCTTCACAAGGCCTGATTAAAATGCATCTGACTTTACAGCACTGTCAGAACTTCTCTCACACCTATAATCATTCAAGAAACATTGCTGTATGTTAGTGGGAGTATATAAGTGCAATTATTTTAATAATTTCAACGCTTTATCCCATGCAGAATAATGAAGTTTCTCACTGAAGTACGTTTTTGTTTGTTTGTTTTAGTTGCCTTGTAAAAATATAGCGCCGCTAGTAATGCGGACATCAGTGTTTATTCGATTTGTTGTTATGAATTTTAGTTCGTAAAGTATTGTTTTTGTAGATCTTATAATGTAGCGTTAGTCTGTTTTTGGTTAACCATGAAACTTGGAACGCATGAAACAAACACAAGTTTTGAAATGCAAATCAAGTGGCAGAAGGCATTTGCGATGCTGGCATTACAAGGTATACTGGAAGACTGTGGTCAACTATAACTACGAAAATTTCTGTGCTACCGTGACTAAGTCCACCACTTAAGCGAAATACACAGGTAGAGCGCATGTGCAATTTATATGTCGTTCGGCATGTGAACGTGATCTACTTCGAACGTCTGAAAGCGAGGTGCCGCTAAATATGTGAACCTAAAAATCGAGGGACTCTTCAGCTACGCCTTTGAAGAGTAGAACGTGATGGACATATCCAGTCCCCAGTGTGTACTTCAAGCACTCAGTGCAAGAAATTTTGTCAAAATTACTATGCACCCACTATACGTGGCCTTAATGAAATAGACGTAGTAACGTTTGTGCGTTATGTAGTGGGTGACTGGCTTCAACTATGAAGTCATAATGATAATCACATGTTCTGACGCAGATGACAATGTACGTATTTTGTTATTACTGCCATAATTCATGTTGTATTGTGAAGCATGTATACAGAATGCATGCATTTGTGAAGCATTGAAGTTACTTTCAGTGCATTTACAAGCAGAGGAAGTAATTTCTCTCCGAATTCACAAGCAGAAACGTTGCTGTGCGGTGGAACACCCGCTGGCCACGCGAGCAGTGCTCATCTCGGCTGTCTATAACGACGGAGCATCAGGCGCGAAACATCACGGGGGACATCTGCAGTCGCAAATACGCCACATCTGAGAATACTTTGAGTTGATTTCATTGATATGTAGTGTTTATCGTCGCAAAACCACCATATGATTATGAGAGACGCCGTAGTGGAGGGCTCCGGAAATTTCGACCACCTGGGGTTCTTTAACGTGCGCCCAAATCTGAGCACACGGGCCTACAACATTTCCGCCTCCATCGGAAATGCAGCCGCCGCTGCCGGGAATATTTCATCCCGCGACCTGCGGGTCAGTAGTCGAGTACCTTAGCCACTAGACCACCGCGGCGGGGCACATCTGAGCATGCGTCGCGCCAGTGATGTACCTGCCTCGCAATACTGATTCCTGTTTATCACCTCGGATGCAACAACCGCTTTGGCTGTCGAAAGCGCTCCGAGCAATTTCGCGAAAAACAAAAAAACAAGAAAAAAAGACGAAGTAATACCATTGTCGCTGTGATATGATATTAGGAAGCGAGAATATTTCTTTTTTGTTGTTTTATTTCGATTTTTTAATGTTGACACGCTTCGATGGCCAAAGCTCCAGCCATCGTGGCCGCGGAGATGAAGAACGGTGGAAACTTCAGGGCAGGCGCATCATTGGCGTCGCGCATGCTCAGATGTGGCGTATTTGCAACTGCAGATGTCGCTCGTGCTGTTCCGCGCGCGACGCCCCGTCGTTATAGGCAGCCGAGTTCAGCACTGAACAACCCGGGTTCGAGCCACACTGGGAAATAGACATTTTATCACTTATTTTATTTGCATTTTAGCAATTTTTCGATCACTTAAAAAATGATTTCTTACTCGCAACCGATGACTCCGACGAAAGAATTTCTGTGGAACGGGCTAATTAACGCTAGGGCGTTAAAACTTGCGCACACGAGGGGAGGACACCGTGCGTACAGCGTTTGTCTCTTCGATTATCTGGAGTGCCGCAGGTTTTCGGTTCGCGCTAATTAGCTCCCACTAGTGTAAACCACAACCTATATACTCCTTCGCCTGTGTGATACCTCACATCTCTTTATTTCCTGATAAGGGTCAGCACTTTGACGCTTAGTATCATGCGTCGTCACTTCTACAGACCTGCCATAAAGACGCCACATATTATTGCTTAGCGCACGCAAAGGATATTAGGGAGCGGGCATGTATGTGCAACGCCATTGGAAAAGCATTGAAGAAATACCTCTCTTTTCTAGATGTTCAAGACGGCGAAGCAGCTGCTGTGAACCCTGGCGGCGTGTTGACTCGGATTCTGGAACTAGGCGGCTGTTCATGCGTGGATCGCCATGTTTGTTACGACCCGCTGCAAGGTCTGAAGTAGCACGTCTCACACATCGTCGCAGCGCCGTTGGGCGCAGTTGCCAAACACGTGCTGGGGGCATTGAAGCACAGGTCCACGCGCTCCAGGTGGCTGAAGTCCAAGGCTACGGCGTACTAGCGGTAGACAGCGGCGAAAAAACGATTACATATATTCTCTCCTGAACTCCTTGATTTTTAGATTGAAGCTGACTGCAGCAACATTGCCCATTACTTCAGCTGTTCTGAAATCACGTTGCCAGGATTATCTTAAAAAAAAACATGCGGCAGTTGTACGGCACACTATTTGCGCTCAATAAACGCGGGCAGATGGGTGGGCGAAGTCCAGATTGAACATGGGTTCCTTCAATTCACCTATAGCTCTCTTGAATGCCTCGAAATGTGGCCGCCTTTTTCAGGAATGAAACCATCAACGTGGTGTGCATGCCAACAGATAAGTTAGCTTAGAGTGCTCTCGACTGGCTGATCGTGAAGAGCTAGTGAGAGTGATGTGCGGCAGGTTCCGTGAAGTCACTTTATTTTGCATATCGACAAAAAATTTTGCTACGATGGTTCCATCGATTCGATATAATACGCACAGGTAAAATGCGAAATTTATTACATCGCATGTGCGATCTTCACCTAACAGCTATATTAAAACCAGCGCTACAAAATCGAGGCACGTTAGACATAGGCACCCTCTGGAAGTTATCTCCGAAAACGAAGACGTGCAGCCCACGGAGAAAGATGCGCGCCAGTCTCGGAGGTGATAAGGTGTAGAACGCAAAGCGACGGGCAGGTGCCACCACCCTGACGTCGTAGCAAAGCGTTGGAAACTTTTTAGCATCGCGTTGCACTGTCAGCGCCACGCGCTACAACGCTACATTCCAAGAGTTACTTGTGTGTGCCTCTTCTGGTATAAAGGCAGCCATACGAAACTTCGAAGTGTTGTTATGGCACCTAAGATATGCACAATAATTGCTTTTTAATTGACAATTACACAACTATGAACGCCAAACCTTGAGCAATATTGGTGGGCGGTGCGAATGGGGTAGGCCGTTCGGTGCCGTTTGAGGTATCGTTAGGGCGGACTAACAGACAAACGTACAGACAGACAGACAGACAGACAGACAGACACACAGACAGACAGACAGACAGACAGACAGACAGACAGACAGACAGACAGACAGACCGAAATTTTCCGTCGAAAGTCCCCAAGAAAAAATATCGTCTTTAAAACAGTAAAGGCTCTGTTACGTTCTACAGTTTCCAAAGTGCGCGCGCTCCGGCATTCGTTTCGTCACGTCACGCCAGCGATGCCACGCCAGCCACAGATCTACGCATTCTAGCACACTGATTCGCAGGTCCGCGCTGCGTACATTGGTTTGACACATGCGCGTTTGATTGCGCCTTCTATTAGAGTGTACTAGAAGTGTTCCTCCGATCCGAAGAGAGGCATACTTTCAGCAAAGGCGGTGTTATTATCTGAGTGATGTCGTCGGCGCGAAATGGAGCATTGCGCATTTCGCTCCGGCTGCCACCGGGCCGCGCCTGGCGTCAGAGTACTCGCGTTGTGCTAGCGTGGCCTCGTGGCACCCAGCGTGCATACGCGTCGACGTTACGTCGGAATATATCGGACCCTAACTGAATAACTGTAAAATAATGATCACATTTGGCCGCGTGGTTTGCTTTTTCATGGAGGCGAAATGCTAGAGGCCTTTATTCTGTGTGATGTCAGTTCACGTTTAACAACACCGGGTGGTCGAAATTTCCACAGCCTTCTTCCCCGGCATTTCTTATTATATCAGTTGGGTTTTGGGAAGTTAAACCCCGGATATCAACATAGCTTTTTAATTAGTACGCACTTTCTTTCGTGGAGTGGTGAAACTACGTACAAAATTTGGCAAAAAAAAAAGGTGTGCCGCTAATAAGAATGTACTACCACTCCATGTAATGGACTTGGGTTTTGTCACTTCTGCTTCCCAAACGTTCACAAGGCATTGTAAAAGGTGCACCACCTGGTCAGCCACTCGTCCTGTCCTGATATGAGCGAGGCAAAATAATTATAGGAGCTATGGCCAAGTGGTGGCAAGCGTGAAAGAAGTGCGCGACTGGATAACCTTTTTCGTTTTTCTTCAGTTTTCTCTGTTTTCTCCTCGCTTTCCATTTTGTTCTCTTTTCGAGTTTTTTTTTTCAGTTTTTACATTCATGTTTACTTCTCTTTTCCTATCTACTTTCTTCCCTTATTTCTGGCTTTTCCTATTTCTCGCCTGCTTCCTTTTTTTAATTTTTATACGATGTTCACGCTGTCGTATTACCCTAGTCATGGTAGTTATGTCTGCACTCTATATAATAATGAAGGTGCTCGAATAACAAAGGAAGAAGGCTTTTTTGGCATGAGTGTGGCTTAAAAATGCTACCATTGACTATGGTAGTTAGTACAAGAAGCGTTTAGAGTGGTCCGAATGACCGGTAGCGCACATGGTTTGGGTTAACGCACTGCGTGTGGAGAATACTGTGGTGGAGCAGCGGTTGAGGTTGTTAGTGTTATAGGATGCGCGGGCTGCAAGACTTCTTGCCGAGCATTCTTTCGGGATATGGACCGCGTATGTCAGGGACGCCTGTGAGCGATTCTTGAGGTGTACTCGTGGTACCGTGCAAACCCACGTTCGTCAATACGTGAGGTGCGGTGCACCCAGCGTATCCTTCTTGATCCCAGCGCTTTTCTGTGTTCACGTATGGCGCCTGAAATTGACCCTGTCATTCGTCCTACTAAAATGCTTCCAGTATGCTCTATCTCTATTAAATGTCAATTTCCCTTTTTAAAATCATCACCAAGACTCTCGAAGAAACAGGAAAAATACTTGTGTTTGGTGCGAGCGCGCACTCATTGTGCTACAGCTATAGCTATAGGTTTGCCTGTGTTGCGCGAAACTACGACGACCGCATAAAACAACCTGGCCCCTTAAAGCGCTGACGAAAGCCAGCCGACGAAGATGAAAGCCAGCTGAAGCACCGACACCATTCCGAAAACAAGAGGACCATTCACACCTGCGACCAGCGACCAAAAGACCGACACATGTTCGCACATGTTTAAGACTTGCTAGTAGTATAGCCACAAAGCATTCACGTCTGCCCACAATAGTTGGCGTTGCGAAGCCCCGTAAATAAGCAGCCATCGGGTCTCTGACCTTGTGATAGGTTCAAACGTTCGCGACTGCAGTCGCACTGTTGACAAACTGAGCAGCGAGTGCTGGAGCCAAACGAATCGCTTAGCAACCAAAGCGATCATTTGAGACCAGTTGCATTGTGACTAACTTCGTCGTGCCACCGGTTGTAGTCGTAGGTGTGTACGGATTCTCATTTTTCAGTGTATAAAATGGTGGAGTGTTGATGGGCGCATTTCAAGACAAGTACACTAGCCGAAACCTTCGCATTATTTCATGAGATATGCTCCAATTTTGTCAACCGCTATGTAAACGACTGCTTAGCTAACAGAAAATCCTGGTGAAGCTTGCTGACTGCTACTCTCCAGTGAATGCACATTCGGGTGCAAAACGAACTAGAAGATAACGTTCCAATGCCTGTATTTTCATCCTTCATATTGCATGCGAAAGATTATGTCTTAGCACGTGCTTACCGGTGTTGCAGCCAATCTGAGCTGCCCGCTTTGTCCAGACCAACAAAAGAGACAGTGCCGATTACCGAGTGGCCCTCACTGCGCCACTTCTTGCACACGAAGTCAAACTGCGTGCGTGCCCGAGTCGCGCTGAGACACGCCGACAAGCCCGTGGCAGTGCCACCGGTGCGAGAGGGCTGAGGCTTCGGCCCCTGCGCGTGTTGCAAACATCATCGGTCAAGGTTTGGCCGATGCAGTACAGAGTAACAAAACAACCTTTGTGTAAGTAGGGCGAGTATAAGACTGTGAAGGTCACTAATGTTCCACTACGAAGTTTGTTGAGTATGACAAACATGCAAATAAGATTTTAAATTCTACTGCGTTACGATGACAACTGGAAGAAAATTTGTTTAAATGTGTAAGTTTACTCTCAACCTTATTTTGCTGATTATATTTATAAAATACAGACCAAATGGAGAGGGAGGGCAGGGACGTTAACCAACTTCTAGAATTAACAAAAGCTTTTCGTTGCCGGGACTGAGCCCAGAGTAGGTGAAAAAAATACTATAAAGAGGAAAGCAGTGAAGCGGCAGTTGATGGCACTTTATAATTTCTGTCTCTGTTCTTGCAGAATAACGAGCAATAACAAATAAAGTACAGGTCTGAAAAATGAAGATATAGGAGAAATTGTAGCACATTAATGAGTAATAACACTCTTCAATGTTGATCTACACAGCGTAGTTCATGTTTGCACAAAAATAAGTGGGAGAGATTATTAGAAGAAATGAAGTAAGCAGTTATTTGCGTATTACAGGCGTCTGTGGAAACACTCATTTATCAATTGGGATAAGAGAATGCACGTTAACTAAACACGATGTACCCTTCGTGTGTACGCACAAGGAAGGCAAAGAAAATGTCTTATCTCCCCCCTCCCCCCTTCCCGTCTGAAAGGTAACATGGGAGGGCAGGCGCGAACGCTGCTTCATACGTTTAGTCATCTATGTTTTCGAACATTTTTGACGATAATGGCGGTGGAGGGTTCGTAATGTTGCATGCCGAAGACTGTTTATTCACCATCTTTTCATCATTAAAGCCGGGAACCGATTGATTGATATGTGGAGTTTAACGTCCCAAAACCACCATATGATTATGAGAGACGCCGTAGTGGAGGGCTCCGGAGATTTCGACCACTTGGGGTTCTTTACCGTGCACCCAAATCTGAGCACACGAGCCTACAACAATTCTGCCTCCATCGGAAATGCACCCGCCGCAGCCGGGATTTGAACCCGCGACCTTCGGTTCAGCAGCCGAGTACCTAAGCCACTATGCCACCACGGCGGGGCAGCCGGGAACCGAAGACAAGCCATTGGGAGAAGATGGTCATTGGTTCGTTTTATTTTTTTATTCGTTGTAAGACATGCAGACAACCTATAGAAAGAGGGTAGGCGCTTTGATGGAAGTTTGAAATTCTGTTTACGGATTTCTTTTATCGCAAGTTTCATCTTCCCCTTGGGTTTCGTGCAGGTAAAGATAGGGTAAATTTCCCTAATCTTTGGCGCAATAAGATTTCGGGCTTCCCGTATCTTTGTGGACTGCGATTTCCTGGCAAATTCGACGGAGCGTCAAGGATAATTGGTTAGAATTCATAATTTGTATTGCAAAGCGCATCACGACTGGGACAGAGAAGGGATGCGGGTTGGTCCTCCTCTGTCTATATCCTCGTACGCTACGCCATATGAATTTCCTAGAACTAAATTCGATGCACTTATCTATTTTAATATCAAGCCGTGCTGCGGCACGCAATCGTTTTGCGAAAAATGCGAGTTCTAAAACGTTGAATATTGGAGGCTGCTGAAATAGGACGATGTGCCATGCCAGTTTCATCGCGCGTAAAAGCTTGCCACCTCTTCTCTCACGTACACGGGCCTCTGTTGGGTTTGTTCTTCACCTGACATGTGTCAGAATGCTTTAGAACCTAACGAGAAAGAATGAAAGAAAATTATACGAGTTCCTGCCTAATGAGAGCGTGAAACTGCCAAAAACTAACGGGGACCCTGCCAGTGGTATGATGGGGGCCTCTTGACGCACGAAGTCAACCCGATAAAATGAAGTCACTTTTCTGCTGTGCCATTGAGTATTGCATGAATATTGCACTGACAAACTGCAACCACTAAGAAAAAAAGTATGACCCCTTCGCCTACAAATACAAGGTAATGAAGAAAAAGATGGAGTTGAGCTTACGGGAGAAACGGGCGTGTTGTGTGGGCGTCGGTTCGTGCGAAAGAGGAGGAAAGAAGTTTCATCGAAGTGAATGACGTTTATTGCCACATGTTCGTCGTTCCGTGGCCCGGTCCAGATAAGCCCTGGGCGAGATGCGGCACATGCTTTTTATTTGTTTCATGGGCATGCGCATTATTGGCTTGATCAATGCGACGCTAGGCCGGACACCACATCCCCCCTTTTTATTTTGGCTACATTCTACGAAGCTTAACTTCAGCTTGATATCTCTCAGGTGGTCGACGGTCTCAAGGGGTAGCGTCTCACACCCGCCGTGTGAATTTTTTTGCGAAACGTCAGGACTACTGGCGGTAGGAGCACAGGATGTCCCTGGGTCGACCCTCAGCTGAACCACCAGGAACTCTGATCCCACCTGGTCCGATGCCTCGCAGTCTGGGTCTGTGGTGCGTCCGAGCAGTTTGTCCTTGTGACGACGCCAGGTGAAACTGCCCCTGGGAGTGGTAACACGAAAGGTGAAAGATAAACAGCCTGACTGCCCAACCACAACGCCAGGGACGCATTTGGGTCTGCGACAATAATTGCCAGCCATCACTCGGTCACCGACTGCTATGTCATGATCACGACTTGGGCGAGCTATGGTTTGCTTGAACTGGTTATATGCGACATTTCCTCCCACCTCTGGCTTCACAACATCAAGTCTACTTCGCAGCCGACGATGTAGGAATAAGTTCGCTGGTGACTTCTTAGTTGTCACACAAGGCGCGTTGCGATAAGCAAGCAAAAACGTTTGTAGTGTCTGATGTAATGTGTCCTTTCCAGTAGGTTTATGAAGAGCGTTTTTGAGTGTCTGAACAAAATGCTCTGCAAGCCCATTTGAGCTGGGATGATAACGGTGCTGTAAATACGTGACGACAGCCCATTTCTTTGAGAAAAAGCTTAAACTCTTTTGAGATGAACTGTTGGCCGTTATCAGTGACAATCGTTTCAGGGAAACCAAACCACGCAAACAGTTCTCTCAACCTGTCAACGGTAACGTCTGCTGCAGTCGAGCGCATAACCAAAACTTCCCGCTACTTTGAGTGCGCGTCCATGACTACAAGAAACATCGAGTGCAAAAAGGGGCCAGCAAAATCTATATGTACGCGCTGCCACGGCGCTGTGGGCCAAGACCAAGGGTGAAGGGGCGCTTTGCACGGTTCGTCACGTTGTTCTTGACTACTTACGCAACCCTTGACATGATGTTCGAGGTCCGCCTCGATGGACGGCGACCACACGTAGCTCCACGCCAGTTGCTTACTGCACACGATGCCTGGGTGCACCCTTCGTCGAGTTCACCTAGCAGCAAGCTGCGCTACTTTGCAGGGACGAACACTCATATCCCGAACATGATGCAGCCTTGGTGAACAGTCAGCTCATTGCGTCTGTAAAAAAAAAAGGCTTCAAATTTTTTTCAGTCACAGACGACGGCCACCCCGCGACAACAAAATCTATCACTTTACAAAGCAAGGGGTCCCGAGCTGTTCGGGCAGAGTCTTGGCTCAAAACTGGCATCGATTGCAACCGCAATGAATAGAAGGCTTCATTTCGTTCTTGCGTTCATCTTACCCAATTGATAGCGGGAGGCGCGTGCAGAAATCGACCTAAGCGTTCTTACTTGAACGCCTGAAGATGAGAGAATACCGATTAGCTGATAGTGTGACAGCCCAGCGCTGCAAACGTGCTGCCGCGATGGTAAGAATTCCGGTTGTCGGGCCCAAGATTGTCTGAAGCGGTTTATGGTCGGTCACTAACGTGAACAAACGACCATAAATGTAGAAATGCAAGTTTTAACCCCAAATATTATTGCAAAGGCCTCTTTCTCAAGCTGGCTGTTTTTTCTGCATTGGTCAATGTCCGCTATGCGAAAGCGATTGGCTTCGTGCAGTCATTATCCAAAACATGAGAAAGAATCGCGTCTAAACCATATTGTGATTCATCGCATGATAGCTGCAACGGTTTGCACAAGTCATATAGCGCCCAAGTGGGCGGAGAAGCCAGCAAGCTCTTAATCTTTGTGAACGCTTCCTGGCAGCATTTATCCAAGCACCACGGGGGGTTTTACGCAGCAACATAAAAAATGGTTGCGCTACCGTTGCTAGGTTAGGGAGGAACTTTCTGTAGAAATTAACGACTCCCGCGAACGCTGCAGCTGTTGCCCGTCTTTAGGGGCTGGCGCCTTGAGGAGTGCTTTAAGCTCCTCAGTCGTTGCCGAGATGCCTTGGGCTGTGATTTTGTGACCAAGGTAGCGAAGTTCCTGCAGGAAAAACGAACCTTTCTCCTTGACGTGGACGCCTCTTTCAAGAAGTCGTTTTAACACAGCTTCTATATTCATGAAATGTTCTTTCCTGTCCTTAGCAGTCACCAAGATGTTGTCCAGTTAGCAGCGAAGCCCACGTAAACCCTTCAGCATTGTCTCTATTAATGTTTGGAAAATACCAGGTGCGGAAAGAATTCCAAACGTGAGTCGATGAACAGCAGTCAATCCTTTCTGCGTATTTAACGTGAGGTATTGTTTGGACTACTGACATAATCACTTGTTGAGAGGCCCGATTGAGATCAATCTTTAAGAAATGCTTACCTCCCGACAAAGCTGCGAACAGGTCTTCTACTTTCAGCAATGGGTAGTGGTCGACATCAAGGTACGGGTTAACGGTCGTCTTGTAGTCGCCGCAAATCCTTATGCTGCCGTCTTGCTTGATTACCGGTACTGCCGGCGTAGCATACTCCAATGTCGTAACTGGTGATATAATCCCTAGTTTTTCCATTATAGCCAACTCATCGTCAAACTCTTTTTGCAATGCAAACGAAATATTCCTGTCCTTTAGGAATCTCGGCTTCATATGAGGTTTAAGAAAAAGTTCGGCACCTCTTCCGTTATCGTGCCTAACTCGTTTTTGAAAAGGGGTTGGTACTTCGCTAACAATGCGTCGAGCCTCTTGTTTTTACGATGATATGGCTTGTGTCTAACCTTGAAATGTTATTCAGGTTCCAGATTTTTGCCCAGTCAATTTGGACTGCGTGTAGCCACTGCCGGCTCAATAGAGGTGGTCTTTGTGGTCCACGACGTAGAGCGGAAGACGCACCAAATGTTCACCGTGCTGCACGTTGACCGAGGCCACCCCCTGGCGTCGTACCAGTGCTCCTGTTTAGATACGAAGATTTACTGAAGGGGCTCCAGGACGGATGAGGGAAATAGCTGACTGAACTGAGTCATTTACATGAGGGAAACAGCCGCACCCTTGTCAAGCTCAATGTCCACCAAGACACCTTCGATAGTCATCTGTACAGCGACTGGGTCGAGCTTAACCGTGGACAAGCCATTTAGACTGAGGGTCGAAGCTTTCCGCAACACAACCGTAAGCATCTTGACATTCCTTTTCGCTGGCTTTTTCTTAGACGAACTCTTACAACCCCTTCGGTACGCTCTCTGAATATGTCCTTTTTTGTCGCAGTTGATACAGGTTGCGTCCACACGCGGGCACGCTTCACTCCTGTGTTTTGGCGAACCGCAGCGAAAACATCTTTCACTTGTTTTCTGGGATTTAGCTTGCACCCTGTGCACATCACCCACTGCGCAGTCACCACCGCGTGCCTCGGTGGCACTCTTTTTAGCCGTTTCTATGGCCAGAGCCCGCTCCACCGCTGTGTGGAACGTTAGCTTGCTATCTTCCGTGAAAAGCACTCGCTGAATGTCTTCTCCTAGCAGGCCACATACGAAGCGGTCCCAAAGAGATTCGTCCAGTGCACTTCCGAATTCGCACGTTTGCGACAGTTTACGAAGCTCGATGACAAACTCAGACAAGGACCCGCCTTCCTTTTGACACCTCCGGTGATACTTGGCCCGCTCTCCGATAACGGACGGCTTCGGGGACAGGTGATCACTCAAAACTTTTTTGAGGACTTCGAAACTCTTTGTAGAAAGCAGTACTGGAGCTGTTTGTGACTTAAACAGCCCGTAAGTCTTCGGACCGTTGATACTCAAAAACGCGTGCACCTTGTTGCTGTCGGGTACATGGTTGACAATCAAGAACGATGTAAGGCGCTCTTCGTACGAAGCCCAGTCGCTGATAGAATCGTCGAAAGGTTCCACCTGCCCTAGTCTCCTGGCGAAGTGCATCCCCGCTGCCTCGGGCTCAGTCATAATGAAAATCACCGGCTCTGAACAGTGCAAAATAAAAAGCGGTCTTCTTCACTCTAAAAAAAAAGGGAGTGAGAATGGAGAAACGGGCTCCATTCCTCCTTCGGCGCAGCGACTTCGTCCCTTTCGGGCGCTTTACCTGTCGCGCCCTCTCGCGGCAAGGACCACAGGAGCAACGTGCCTCCTTCAGCGTTCACGTTTCTCCACAATCACGGGGGTCTCGCACGCGCGCATGCGCAAGCCAAGCCTAGCCGGCCGCGGCCAGTTGCGAGCGATTGCTTTTACCTAAGATTGATGTAAGAAATGCAGGAGTGACGTTTTTTTGTTTTATTGGTGTAGAGTAAAATAAAGCCTCTCGTTTGTTATCACCAGGCACTCGTACGATGCTTTACACACTTCCATTTGTGTCTCGTGTTGTTTCATACTACCAATTTGTCACGAATACAAGGAGCCCTGCTTGTCAAGCAGTCTTGCTTCATCGATCACCTTAGATTGTACAAAAATAATGAATTTTTTCGGTGTCGACATACTTGGTAAGCCCGCGCATTTTTAGTTTCGCATGGCACCAACAGCACTCATGAATTCAATGAGGCACTAAAAAAAGCATCACATTTAATTTTTCAACATTCTAGAAAACCTGATACCACTCTACAGTCCATGCGTGAAAGCACGATCATATACGATTCATAGAGTTATACGTGCCACTACCGTCATATGGATGTTCTTTGCAGTTTACCCCCATTCGAATATGGCCGCCGTGGCCGGAAGTCGAACCTGCGTCCTCCAGCATAGTCACACAACACCCAATAAGGCTAAGCACAATGGGAAACAGGCTGCAAAGTTTCACCGAGCATTCATTCACCAGACTAGGTTACAACCATCAGAAACGTTTTAAACATCATCATAGCTACACTTTTGTGAAAAGTAAACAAATGACTTCTGTCAGTTAAACAAAATGCTCAATCGCATGCGTTTTGAATTGCCCAAGCAGGCACTGAGAGGTAAGACGGTATTATGCACGCATGCAGTATGCCTTTCTCGTCCATGTTTCTCCTTTGTCATGAGAAACTCAACACAAAATGCACTTCTAGTAACAGCTGTACACAGCAGGTAAGTACCAACACTCACTCACCTTTGTGAAAAGAGTATTCCAAATCCACAGTAATAACCACCACAGCCACAGCGCTAACAACAAAATTGTGGCACGCACTATGATTGCAAGTTCACACGCGAGGTGAATCGCGAGAGGCATCTGAAGCAGAAAAGTATGTAAGCACAACATGCTATAACGTTATAATAAATTTGCGCACTGCAGCGATAGTTACTCAAGTAATAGAGCTGCCGCGACGCCAACAGCCACTGCCATAGCTGACGAAAAAATACCGTCGGATGCGAGGTCATCGCTTATTTCTCTCGCAAGACCCGCGTTGTAACGTACGTATACACTGCTGGGACAGTCGTTACCGCATCAGAAAAGTTGTCATTGAAGGGCTAGTGGTGATGGCTAACAATCACACTTATGGTAAGCACGTAAAAAATATATGCAAACGTTAACACGAAACAACTAAACGAGGTCGACGTGACCACAGAACACCTACCACGACGGAGACTAAGTCTGCTCTGCATGCTGCGCCCTCTCCGAGTGACAAGAAGAATAAGAAAGACGTGACCTCCGAAATGGCTAGCGCGCGGCAAGCGTTTGCATTCTCGGAGGCTTCAAGAAAATAAAAATAACTGTGGCAGTGGTCGAGAGATGGCGCAGCATTTGGAATGCCGTGAGCATTCTATACATGGCTTGGGGTATTCGCTTTGTGAAAACCGGATAAGCTCTAGTAATTATTCCGTTCATTATTGTGCAACCATTAATGAACTTCGGTTTGCCTAAGCATCAGATACAATATATATACGTGTGCTCATGTTGTGGTATTGCGACAAAACGTAAAAAAAGTGTAAGAAAACCTACTTGTAACTTGTGCCACTATGGTCACTCGAAATTTATCGCTATATAAGCTTGTGCGCTTACGTAGCGACTAATCCTAAATGGGCTGAGGCGTGAACTATCCGCAAGGTAGCCGTGGTGGTGGGTATAATAACGTACGTCGCCGCAGGCGACCTTTTCTTTTAGTATCGTTTAATTTCTCCAGATGGCGCCAGCTACCACCTACTTCACGGCTATGACGCTCTCACACCCCCAGCTACTTATGTAACGTTGAACATCTATCTATCAAAGCTGCACTAGTGAGTCGGAATGGTTTCGCTGCGATCGAGTCTACGGTTTGGAGGCACATCTCATGGCCTGTAGCCCCGTACACGCATGGATAACATCGCTACACTATGTGAATCTGCGAGAAATAAATACAGCATGCTTAGCATACACTCTTCAGGTGAGGACTCTGCAGTATCTGTGTCTTTCGAAGTGAATATCGTCTCGCTGACCGAACGAAACCTGATTACTCCGTCATTCTCTTTCACAATGTTTTCATCGCCACAACTTCGTCTGTTTTTATAATCATTTCGTTCCATATCAAGCTCAGCGGGACCGTTTTTGTAACTTCCAGTGCCGTGTACTCCTTATCAGTCGAGAATCATTGCATTTGCTAAGCCTACTCGCTTCGCCTGGAGGCATCTGTAGCGACGCCGTCGGTCGGGTGAACAACAACTTTATTGGAGTTGGGTTAGTGCCATATAAAGAGATGCGTGACGTAACATGTCACGTGATTACGGGTGTTATCTGATGGCTGCACGTCCAGCCGGGTTACATCTTCCTTTTATTGTAGCGCAAATTAATTATGCCTTTCGGGCTGTGGGTATCGACAGGGCTGGCGGCGAGCTCTTGTGCTTCGACGAAGCTCATGAGGGGAGTTGTCTTCTCTGGGGCCTTCGTCGCTGTGGGTTGTCCTGTCCCGCAGGTGCTCTCTCGTGCGCCTGAATTCTCGACCCTCTTATGTTTTAAGGATCACTGACCGGGGCGCGCTGACTGGCCTCAGAAAAACCGCCGGTGACCATGTTCGCTGGAGGGTGTCGTATGCGGACACTGGCTGGCCTGGAGACAGGGCCGGCAGATCCATCGTTCCACGGTTTTACTAGACCTTCTGGCGTTGACGGATCTCTCTGAGCCTATTGTGAACAGCTTTGCTAGGTACTGCTTCTGGTTCCAGGTGGCTGTTAGACACAGGCAGGAGGGTCCTGGTTTGCCGTCCCATGACTCTCTGCACAGGGGACTTTAGCACATAATCGCTGAAGTACTGCGCCATTCTAGCAACGCCATATAAAAATCAACCCGGTTGCGCCCACATTTCTTTAGGAGCTTTTTAGCTTCCTGTACGGCTCTTTCAGTCATACCATTGGCGCGGGGTTGATAAGGGCTTGTCGTAATATGGGTAACGCCTAGTTGTAAGAACTCTTTGAAAAGGTGGCTGTTGAATTGTGGGCCATTATCACTTCAGAGCTGCGACGGTAAGCCATGAGTGGGGAACAATTCTGTGCACCATACTGTCAGAGCACTAGCAGTGCTCTGCCGGAGTTCACGGATTTCGAAAAAGAAAGAATAGAAGTCCACAATTATGGCAAATTCACAGCCTTCATGGAAAAACAGGTTCATGCCAACAAATTCCCATGGCAGTTTTGGGATGTCGTGGCTGGGAAGAGGCATTTTGGCATTCCGCGGTTGATACTTGTGACAGACCTGGCAGTTTTTGCACAATTGCTCTATTTTACGCGACATGTTTGGCCAGTACATTATGTCTCTTGCCCGCGCCTTCATCTTTTCAACTCCCGGGTGCGCAGCGTGATGCAGCAACATAATTGCGTGTTTCTGTGAGGTTGGTATAATTACCTTTTTGCTGCGAAAAACAAGACCATCCTGTGTGTGTAGCTTCTCCTTGTAGGACCAGCACTGACGAACACTTTCGGGCACCTCGCTATTTTCAAGCCAGCTTGTTTCGACGCAACCTCGAAGTTTGACTAGGGCCGGATCTTCATTTGTTGCAGCACGAAGACCCCTCCGGCGCTGCTGAGAAGCTGGAATGTACTCAAGCACATTCACTTGAAATTGCTCCGTTTCTTCTTGCATGAGCTGTTCGCTGGGAAACCTAGATAAGGCGTCAGCTAGAAACAGCTCTTTCCCTGGCTTGTAGATCAATGTAATAGGATGTAGTTGCAAAGTCAAATGCATGCGCTGTAAGCGAAGCGGACATTGATGAAGCAGTTTTCTTAATATCGGCACCAAGGGGCGGTGATCGGTCTCAACGATCACAGTTTCTTGGCCGTAGATGTAATCGTGAAACTTGACGCAACCGTGTACAATTGCCAATGTTTCCTTTTCAATTTGTGCGTAGCGTTGCTGCGCCTCTGTTAGTGAACGTGACGAGAATGCGACAGGACGGCCGTCTTGAATAAGCACAGCGCCAACTTCCTTTTGGCTGGCGTCAACCGAGAGGGTTACTGGCTTATTTGCGTTGAAGAAAGCAAGAACTCGTGCATTTGCCAAGCTTTCACGCAACATTTCATAACTTCGCTGCTTAGAGTCAGTCCAAACCCATGTTATGTTTTCGTGCAGCAATGTTCTTAGCGGGGCTGTCACATCAGACATGTTAGGAATGAAGCGCTGTACATAATTGATCATGCCTAAAAAGACTGAATTCCTTACAATTCCTTGGCTTTTCCATTTTCAGTATGTCTTTCACTCGACCTGGGTCCAGGCGGAGGCTTTCAGTGCTAAGAATGTGCCCGAGGTAGCAGACTTCAGGCTGCAAAAAAGTGCATTTCTTTAGGTTAAGCTTGAGGTTGTTTTCACGGCAGCATAACAACAACAGTGACAAGTTGTTGTCGTGCTCCTCTTTTGTGCGGCCCCAAAGCAATATGTCATTCATTATCACGGCTACGTACGGCAAACCTTCCAGCATGCGATGCATAGCTGCTTGAAATATTTCTGGGGCAGACGCGATGCCGAAGGGCATTCGAAGAAACCGATAACGCCCATACAGAGTGCTCATCGTACAGAATTTTGAGCTTGATTCGGTTAGCTTAATTTGCCACAACCCTGACGCCACATCAAGCGTTGAGAAGTACTTGGCACCGGATAGTTGCGAGGCTGCGTCTTTTAAGGTTGGCATTGGATAATGCTCCCGCAGCAGCACTTTGTTAAGCGCTGTAGGATACAGGCAAATTCTAACCTTGTCCTTCTTTAGAACTGTTACCATATAGCTAGACCACTCGGTTGGCTCGGTTACCTTTGCGATGACGTCCTGGGCTTCTATGCACTGCAGCTCAGCCTTGACTTTGTCCTGAAGAGCTACGGGAACTCTTCTCGCCGGAACGACGACTCCCACTGCGTCTGGCTTGAGCTTCATGTCATACTCGAAGTCGTTTAGCTGCCCAAGTCCTTCAAAGACGTCTGCAAAAGATTGTACTGGCGGGTGCAGTTCATGCTGTAGGTCTCGCATGCGGCAGATGAAGCCAAGACTTTCAGCAGATGCACCACTCAGAGTGGCAAGGATGTCTTGATCGACAATGAAAAATTTTCGTTCTTTGGTTCTGTCATTTGCTGAAAGCATCAACTGAACTTGTGCGTGCGCGGCTGTTGTGTGCCCAAAAAATGCTGTGAGCTTAACGTTGCAAGCTTGCTGAGCTTTATATGGCAATTTTGAAACATCGCTTTTTGAAATTACACAACAGTTTGCACCGGTATCTAGCTTGCATGTGATGGGATAGCCCTCGATGTACACAGTTGCACTCCAGTCATCACTGGCGATCGTGCCGACAGTCAACGTTTGTAGAAAAAAATCGTTGTCTTCTGCTCGCAGATCTCGTATTTGTTGACTGACGTTTTGCGGGTACTTGGATGACCTGCATACTCTAGCAAAAATGCTTTAACCTTCCCCACTTTCGGCATGTTTTCTCTCTCGCTGGACACATGTCACTGCAGTGCATTTGACCCCCACATTTGTAGCAACGATTTTTTTCCTATTGCGACTGCATTTACTAGAGGGCCTTCACCTGATCCGGTGGCTCCACTTATTTTTCTGAAGTGCTCTTTGCTTTGTTCCTGCGCTCGGCACATGTCGACGGTCTTTTCGTACGTCGGGTTTTCCGCTATCAATCTTTGCTGCAGGTTCTTATCCGTTGTGCCCAGATTGATTAGGCTGCGCAACATGCGGTCTTCAAGACTCCCGAATTCACAGTTCTTCGCTAACACACGCAGTTCTGATAGCCACTCGTTAAATGGTTCACCTGTCTTTTAGTTTCTTGAACCAAAAAGAAATTCTTGAAATGTCAAGTTGGTCGCGGGCCTGTAGTGCTCTTCAAATTTCTTAATCAGGACTTCCACATCATTTCTGTCTTCCCCTTCCTCGAACTTGCAGGTACTGTATTCCTTTCGAGCTTCTTCGCCTATGGTAACCAGCAAATTGGCTGCTTGAACATCCTTTGGCTGTGTGTTCAACTTCGTAGCAGTAGAAAGCAGCAGAAACTTATTTTTCCAAGTTTTCCAGGCAATCCAAGAGTCCTGTGACGCCTCCATGGGCTTCGGGGTTGGTAATAACGCTTACGCCATTGATGCTATAGGTGGGTTTCGCCGCCACCATGTAGCGACGCCGTCAGTCGGGTGAAGAAAACTTTATTGCAACTGGGTTAGTGCAATATAAAGAGATGCGTGACGTAACATGTCACGTGATTACAGGTGTTATCTGATGGCTGCACGTCCAGCCGGGTTACAGCATCCATGTTGATTTTCAAGGAAGGAACATGTTTCTCCGTGGCAAAGAAAGCAACGTTTCTCTATTCAAAGACGAACATTGGGGGCATCGCAGTTCCTCCCTAAATGGAGAGAACTCACTCCATTTTTTTAAGAGTGTTCACCGAGCCAAAATTGGAAACACTTGCCTTCCAAATTGAAGAACTACGGCTTCAAAATTGCATCTTCGTCGCCAGTTGTTGTGTCAGCGTCGGTTCATGCGAAAGAGGAGCACACAAGTTTCTTGGGAGCGAGTGAGGTTTATTGCCATATGTTCATCGTTCGGTGGCCCTGTCCAGATAAGCCCCGGGCTAGATGCGGCGCATGCTTTTTATTCGTTTCATGCGCGTGCGCACTATCGGCTTAATCAAATGGGGTGCTCTACCAGACACCACAGTTGTCACATACTTCTAAATGCATGTGGAATTAAGAAAGTCTAGCACCTCTTTGATCGCCGTGTCATCGTAGATGATGTTGTTGTTAGAGTAAAACAGCTACATCGCAACGTTTTTTTTCTGTGTGTTTCTTTCAAAGGATATCAACTAAGACAGGTGCATTGGCGGGCATCTAGTCCAGATCTCATATTTCGACGTGAAGCGTACACGTTATTTGCGACTTGCGACGTTCGGTACAGGCTGGTTTGACTTTGAAATAGTGATAGGAATATTAAATTGGATCAAGTAATCTGGGAATTACACAAGGCAGCAGTGGGCTCTAACAAGAGAAGAATAGGATAACGTGTCTGTAGTTGGCTGTTTTCTCTCAAATTTCTGTGATTCTCTTGATAATCAGTCATAATCTACGGAGAAAATGTTCCCATGTACCGCAGATAGGCCCAAGACGTTAGACCTACTAAGACATCATTGTTCTAAAGCTAGGCTAAACATTCGATGAATTTACAAATATATTTGGTTGGTTTGTTTTCTTTTTTGAGTGAAAATGCTCTCATTAGTCAAACAAACCAGTACGCCCAATAGAAGAAAATTGGCTGCTTTTTGCGCCATCTGTATCACGTTTAACTTACATAGTCTATAAGGGACGAAGAACTGGTTAGCTAACAGAAGATAGAGTAAAATAAGCATTCTTGTTAGCTATACGTGCGTAACCGCAGCTATGGTGCACGTTGTATGTAGGATGTTCTCTTTTTGTTTCTCTTCAAGGAAGTAAATATCTTTGCTGTACACATGCTGGCTACAAATTACTTTTTAATTAAACAATAACCTGCAAATAAGGTAGCCCAAAGCTTTAAAAAACGGCACATCCGACGCATATATAGTGAGAATTGATTTCATACGAAGCAGTCATCGAATAGCAGCAGAGCATTAGAGGGTGAATTTACATCTCTGTCTAAACTGAGTAGTTGTGCCGATACCTTGCGTTTACCAGGCACGTCAAGTACACAGGCGTGTAAAGTGTAGCTTATGGCTCAACGTAACGTAAGCATTCGCGTTAAAGCAGATACCTATGTTTATTTGACGTGCACGATACGGTGCGACGATGTGCCTAAGTAGCGGCCGTCGGCGTATTCGAACAACAGGCTACTCCTTAGCCATATGTGTTCATATGTATATTGTTCATTACATTGTTACAAACACTGATAGCGAACCCTGCAACCCCAACTGAGGCAAAATAAAACACGCACTCAGCGTGTCCAAAAAAATCGTATATTTACGTTTCAGGGCCACTACGAGCTCCTTGTTCACAATGTGGATGATGAATGTAGGCGTGGCTATTTATGGGTTTGGTTGCGGAAACTGAGCATGTATATCTCGGGGAGATCACCCCGCCTCCATTTAATCGCGTTTTTAGTTGTTCGAATGTGCATCCATTCCAAAAGCAGCAATTTCGATATGCGCTTCTCTGTCGCAATTATGCGCGCAGAATCCTAGTCGATGATGGGGTTAGTGTTCAAGGGATACTTCGCCAAGGCGTGCAAGCGTGCATTTCCTTCATTGACATCATTTTAGTGCTGCTAATTTCTTGTTTTAAAAGCTTTAGTTTTTAATATAGGATGCGCCACAACCTTTGCATGGTATCTTGTATATAAAGCCTCAAAAATCTTCAGTTCTTCAATCGGTCCTTCGCACGTATGAGGTTCTGCTTTAGTTGGTTCGCCGGCACATGTGCGTTTTTAAAGCTTTAATGATTTTTAATGTTTTAATGTGCGTTTTATTGGTCAAGTGCCACTCGCGAACATTTAACAGCTGCTCCAGTTACTACTCGTGAATGGAAACTTCAAAGGGCACGTATAATCTGTGCGCAAAATTCAAACTCCTCGTAATATCTAGGGTTTAAAGACCCCAAACTACGATATGACTTGAAGAGTCACCGTACAGTGGAAGGCTCTGAAAATGTTGATTATCTCGTGCTTTTTAACGTGCTCTGACATCGTGCAGTGCACGAGTCTCTAGTATTTCAAATGCGACCGTGGTGGCGGGGATTAAACCCTTGAGTGTCGAGCGAGCTGCTGAGCAGAATAATTATACTGCTCTGCCGCGGCGCATCCTAACGCACCGTGTCAACTGCACTGCTTACCGGAAGGGCTGTTTTAACTTTCTGTACCACCTGGTGCCGCTCTACGCTGGGCTGAGGCTTATCACGGCAGGTGCACATAGTTCAGTTTAAGTGTGCAGATGCTCTATTTGACTGCTTGCGCCGTCCAGGTTGCGTTTTACTAAGTCCGTGCGTCATTGGCATCACCCCATCGAACACTGTAAGACCAACCGCCATGCCTACTTATATCGCATTGCCTTACGCTGATATACAGTTGCTTGATTGAGCACGTTACACCCACGCATTTTTCCTGATGTTATAAGCTTATCACTTTGTGTTGTGTGTGCGAATGCCACCTTTTCAGTGGATTTACGCATGTATGTACGTGCCTCTTTTATTCTCGTATATATTTTGTTTCTCGCTGTAGAAGCAAAAGGTTTTTTTCGGAAGTTTCAACACACGACTGTTTGCTCTAAGCCACTTGAAGTAGTATTAATTTAAGGCTCTAGCTGTTTTTAAAAAGATGAGACATTCATACTGTACGAAAAAAAGTTCTGAGCCGGTTTACACTGCCCACTCACAGGTGCTAACAATTTTCTGTCGTTTAGCTTGCGTCACCATGAGGGCGTACTGAAGGCGACGCGCCTGTTCAGTGAAGATGTTTTAAAAATATCTTGAGCAGTGTAGGAATATTCAAAGTCGCTGGACAAGGAGGCGCAGGCATACATCTTTATTTCTTGCAACCATGATAAGTCCACAACATTATCAATATCTATAGGCGGCCAAATCGGCAGCCTCCCTATTCACCTGGGTAGATTGCGTGGACACTTTAGAATCCTTCAAAGACGTCGGACAATTATTTTTCCATCACTTTTCCTACATACTTCATTAAAATGATCGTGTGGGACAATGACAGATCGAACTGCTGCTTCTGCTGTTTTTCAAAACTGGGCGAGCAAAAGTTTTCTAAGAAATGTCATTGGGTTCTGCGGATGTAGACGTCTGCAGTAACTCGTACTGCTTTTATTTTATGCTAGCAACACAGAAACTGGCAGATATATGCAGGGGTCACGAGTGGTGATAAAAAAATGATGAAATAGATATATCCAGACAGCGCTGCAACATCAAAAAGCAATTCCCTGCTCATTTCCGAGCCTCTCAGGCACACCCGCAGTTCATCGTGCACTGTTAACGGGGTACACCTGAAGCATATGCTGTCATATGGTCGTGCGAAAACGTGCCACATCCGCTTTGTCCGGTAGCGAACCTCCTTGCGGTCGGTCGCACATTTGCTCTCAATTGTTGTGTTGCTTGCCTGACATGCGTGCAGTGTTAAATGTTTTGGCTTGCGACTTGAAGTTTTACATCCATCGTGTTTCAAGCAGATTACTACTATGCCCTTCTCGTGATTGTCGTAGTGATCAAGGAGACAAGCAGAACATCAGCGTCATAGCAGTAGCCTGCACACTGTTGGCCGTTTGCGGGGCGATGTTGGCTTTTCTCACAAATCGCGAGATTACCGTGCTCACATAGAATCGGTCTGGGATCCACTTTTTACGACAGTTGGACGACGAAGTGTCATCGTCGCGATGTCGTTTTAGATCAGGTTCACAAGACTTATATAAAGCCATTTGCCTAGCACAGGAGATAGGCTAACGTGCGCGGCACCATCGGGTATGACGGTAGCACGTCGAAGCCAGCTTGTCATGTCGTCACAGTGGCCATGGAATGCTTCAGTTACAATAAAATGACTTTCAAAACTAACATTGGTGGTAGAGACCTGACAGTGTTCACTGGACTGTTAACGAGTACAATGCCATGCAGGTAAAGCTGCCACCGGCAAGTGACATGACCGTTTTGCACTCTCAATTTGATGATCAGAAAATGAACGTCCTTATGTCACCATCTCACTCTATCGGCGTACCCTTACCCCAGCAACAAAAAAAGCTGAATTTTTTGCGCGTATTCTTCAGCCTGTGTTGCATGTTCTGTAACAAAGATTAAAACACACTGTTCTGCAGCACAAACTATGCCAACTTTACGCTTGTTCTGAAAAGCTGGTGTTGTAAATGAATTCAATTGTAGTGTTTTGTGTCATGCGTGTCAACGTACCCAACGGGCTTGTTTTACTGAAATGACCTATTATAGCACACGTGCGTACTTCACAAAAATTCTCCTGATTTGCTGTTCTGTATGTTTTTATTGTTGTTGTTGTTATAGGTGAAAATGCCCAATTGCCGAAAGGTGGAAGAAGAGGAGCCAGTGGATGAGTTTGCTTTGTAAGCTATTCAATACGCTATTTATATTCACACTAAGTAATCAAGGTGGATGCAGCCCTCAAGTGCCATCGTCTAATAAAAAAACATTGCCGAAATTGTGCCAAAAAGTTGTAGTGGTGGTCACACATTGACTGTCTGTATACATAAAAAATTGGGTTCAATCAATATAGGACAATAAATAGCTGAACGTAATTTTTGAACCCAAAGTTCAGAAAATGTGAACATGCGTATAGATGCTCAAATAAATTGTTTGCCCTAAAACAAAATAAAACACGCTAAAGAAAAAATGTCTAGCTAAATAAGTAAATCACTCATCCCAAATTGCAAATTCAGCATTCACGGGACGAGGAACAACGCGCAAAAAGAAAATGTAGTGGGTGACACCGTCTTTAAACTCCCGCACAAATTACCACGACATCGTAAACTTTCAGGGCATTTTGCGGACTAGGCCCTACGTAGCTTCTAAAGTCCTAACTTGAAAAAAAAACTTACCTACATTGTTCACTGAGGATTTCATAGACTTAACAAAGATTCACAAAGTTTACTCGAGTGAATGTCGTCACATACGAAGATTTTATACGAAGTTTATTAATAAATGTTTGACTTCAATTTCCAGCTCTATTAATAGACCTATGATGGTGAAATAAAGCGCATGAGTGTTCTCAGAGTAAATTTTGGCAATCTGCATTGAATAATTATTTCGCTTTATTATATTGTTAACGCTGAATTTGACAGAGAAATAAAGATAATTAAAAGTGCACAAGCATAAGGTTACACAAAGCCTTGTGTCAGCTTAATAAACTTCAACGCAACACGCATGTAATTTGCAAGAACAGAGTAATGGCAAATGCGTGCAATATATATATATATATATATATATATATATATATATATATATATATATATATATTATTTTCCACCACGTTTGATCAAGCTGAACAAATTATGCAGGTACATGTGAACGTGAAAAATATTCATCGAAATTTCATATTTGGCCCAAAATTTTTTTTTGCCATGAGGGCAATGCAAACTTTGAGCACCGAAGTGACAGTGTGTAACGGTAAATAATTTATATAATGTTACTGATTTCAGAAATCAACACGAAACATTTTTCCCTAATCTCAAAGCCATAGTGTTTCATGGATGTGGTAGTTTGTTCACTTTCGTTACCCAGCCGCAGTGGTCTTGTGGCTAAGGTACTCGGCTGCTGACCCGCAGTTCGCAGGTTTGAATCCCCGCTGCGGCGGCTGCATTTCAATTGGAGGCAGAACTGTTGTAGGCCCGTGTGCTCAGATTTGGTTGCACGTTAAAGAACCCCAGGTGGCTGAAAATTACGGAGCCCTCCACTATGGCGTATCTCAATCATATAGTGGTTTTGAGACGTTACTCCTCATATTAATGAATCAATTCATTTTTGTTTCAACTTTCTTTCGTTCTCACCTCGGCAAAAAAATATCACGTTGCTGCGTGTTTAGCGTTTTTTCATAAAGCACAAATTTTTTTTACCACATATATATTTACAATTTTCGCGTTATCTTTTCTCTTAGTAGGCATCTAAATTAATGAATAAATACTTTGGAAGCGAATAAAGCAAAGACATTGTCAGAATATTGCAGCAAGGTTGAGAAAAAATGCTATTTGACTCATATTGTGGCTTAGATTTCGTAATGTAGTGGTCCAAGTAAATATTTGGCTTATACATTGTGGCGCAGTTTTGCTTCCTAGTAAAAAAGGCACAACGTTTCAGAAGATCAGTCTTTGTACAACGACAAGGTAGTTGGAAGCATGCCTATACCTTGCCTTCTCATCTCAGCATGTCAGCACGCGGTTCCAGTGGGGGCTTTCTGGCAGTGAATAATCCATGTCATACAACTGATCTTTACTTGTTTTTGTGAAACTACTCTATGAAACGTTAAAAGGAGCAATAGTGCTTATTTTATGGTGTGTATGGTATCTGTTCCTTGGGCCATGAAAGAACAAGTTATACTCAAACGCTTTTTATCGCCAAGAGGCAGAGTTACGATGCAGTCGATGGCCTGCAAGGTATTACGACAGTGTTGTGTTGGGCTTCTGATATTTAATACACAAGTTACTATTGATATTTATGCCATGATTTAAGTTTAGTATACTTCAGATCTTTTTAAGAGGTTTAGGTATAAGCCAATGCGTGATCTCTTATACCAGCGATGGGAATGATGAAATGATGTATCCTTGGTGTACACGCTCTAGAGGATTCCATATCATGTCCACAATTTTCGGTTCGCTCACCAGTTTTGGTTGTCAGTGAGCTTTTCACTCATCTTTTTAAATGCGAAGTATTTCTTAGCGAACTGCGGCGGCTTTGAGCGTATCTATCTATCTAGCCGGTTACATTTGCGTGCTCATGTGGTCACCCTTATACTTGACGTGAACAAAATTAGCATAGCATGAAAGATAGTTTGACAAATAAAAAGCGCTCGTCAAGGCATGGATAATGTTACAATGCCGTTACGTACGTCATCAGACACATCCAGCCAGACAGCGGCATATACCCAAGAGTGCGGGTATGTGCCACAGGTTATTGACCCTTAGTATCTACCCAGGAACGACGAAAACACACATGGGCAATTTTGACGCACGAGCGTTAAGAAATATCCCACATTGCGGTAGCGTCGACCGGATGAATGAAAATAATAAATGTCAGGGTCCCAGCTGGACTCGAATCCAAGCATTCTGCGTGGCAGTGAAGCATTTCACCACAGAGCTACGCCTGATCTCGCAAGTACTTTTCGATCGAATAGACGATAATCTTTGTTAAACGTCAATATTGGTTATAGTGCTGCCTACCCAATTTTTTAAACATTACATATGTACTCTTTTGATTGATTTTGGATATTTCAACAGGATTCGTTAACGTCAATTGTGGTAAGTTGCCATGTGCTGAAGTTGATTGACGTAGTATAGTGTTCAGGGCCAGCATCTTCGCGATCATCAGCGCTTCATATCAGCTTCTGGTGTTGCTAATACATATGTTCCAGTTGGCATCATTGCGCAAGTGCCAACAACTGGTTATATTAAAATCTGCAGTGCTCTTCAACATATGTATGTATATACATTTGTCTGTACATATATATGAACAGGGATATGCCAAATAAGGCTGTATAAAATGCAACATTTTTACATGTATTTGGCGTCAATTAACTATGTGTCGCTAAATAAAAAAATTGCAACACGGTAACTTTCATTCAGCATGCTTCGCATAATGACAATGCCCAGGTACGTGTGATCTACCAATTTTTTTAATTGTCTTAAGGTGTAGAAAATGTTAAAAGCACGTCATCCCTACTGTATGGGCTTTTAATAAAAGCTTTACAGCATCTTGGGACCATTAGGAATGATCATTATCAGCCACTACCCCTCCCTCCTGCAGGGCAAAGGCATCTCCTGAGATCCGCTAATCTACCAGATGTTGTGCTTTCTGCTTCCAAGATATACTAGCGAACTTTTACAGTGAAAGCTGTTGTGAGATCAGAACCGTAGTTGTCCGCTGCCGCCGCTGGTATCAGTCACTAGTATCGCAAGAAATAAGAAAACCTCCGTAAATAAAATACACCAAGGATCCTAAAGAATTCTAACCCGGGTCCGCTGCTTGCCAGCATGCCTAATTTTCTACCACAGAACCACGCCGATGCTCCCAAGACATTTGCAAACGGGCCTTAGCCAGGATAGATGTGGGAAAATAATCACGTTAAGAGGAGTAATAAAATGTTTTAGTAAGTCAAAGAAACAACCCAGCGTCACACAATGGTAGCTGCGTAACAAGTTGGTCGTCGAATGCTCCGACCCATTACAAAAGCTTTTTTCTTGATCGCCTAATACCTGATGCAAACACCCACTTTGAACATATTTCTTGATCGTCGTCTGCCACTGCCGAAAAAAAAAAATAGCCGAAAATTCCTAGCAAGTGTTCAGCGATTACCACGCTTCTACGAACAATAACAAAGAATAGCATATGATTGATGGCCTACTAAACAAGTTTTTGATTATTTATGACGTAGTGGGTACTCAGCAAGTGTACTTGTAGTAGTTACCCAAAGACTGTTTAGAAAAGGCTCTTAAAGTTCCCTCATCCAGCTTTCGCAATGACTGTGCTGCGCGTTCCACGCATGACTGGCGGTTCTTAAATTTCATCGGCCCACCTAACTTTCTGTCTCCCCGTCGTGCGTTTGCCTTCTCTGGGAATCCAGTCAGTTACCGCCAATCACCAGCGGTTATCCTGCCTACGTGATACGTGTCTAGTCTATGTCCATTTTTTTGCTTAATTTCAACTATGATATCCTTAACCCCAATTTGCACCCTGACCCACTCTGCTTTCTTCTCGACTCTTAAGGTCGCACCTATCATTTTCCTTTTCATCTCTTGCTGCGTCGGCGTCAATATAAGCTGAACCCCCTATATAAGCCTACAGGTTTCTGCTCTGTAGGTAAGTACTGGCACGATGTAGTTGTTGTATTCCTTCCTCTTGAGTGCTAGTGGCAGACTGCATTCATGATTTGAGAATGCTTGCCAAATGTGATCCCCGCCATCCTTATGCTCCTAGTGTTCTCACTCTCATGGGTCGTGTCCGTGTGTACTAGCTGTCCTAAGTAGACAAGTTTTTATACAACTTTCTATGTCTCTGCACCTATCACAAAGTGCTGTTTTTTACCGGGACTGTGGCACACTACTTTAGTTTGGCGCATATTAATTTTCAGAACTACTTTTCTGCTTTCCTTGTTCAGTTCAGTAATCAGGAGCTGTAATTTGTACCCTGAGTTACTCATCAAGGCAATGTCATCAGTGAATATCAGGTTACTAAGATACTCTCCATTAACTCTCCTTCCTGACCTCCCCCAGTCTGAGGTCCTGAATACCTCCGGTAAACACACGGTGAATAGCATCAAACAAATTGTGTCTTTTTGCCTTACACCCTTCTTGATTGGGATTCTGTCGCTTTCTTCATGGAGAGCTATGGCGGTTGTCGATCCACTGTAGATTATTCCAGTATGTTTATGTACGGTTCATTGATGCCTGGATTCCGTAGCGCCTGCTTTACTGCTGATGTCTCGACTGAGTGAAACCCCCGTAATGTATGAAGCCTATGTAGAAGGGTTGATTGTAATCCACACATTCCTATATCACCTGATTGACAGTATGAATATGGTCTATTGTAGAGTAGCTTGTATGAAATCCTGTTTTGTTATTTGGTTGGTTGAACCATAATGTTGCCCCAATTATTTTAGCTGTACTTTTGTTAATACTTTTAGAGAACGAACGGTAAGCTAATTGGATCGTAATTTTTGAAAGTCTTCAAGTCTCTCTTCTTACGAAATAATATGATGTTGGTGTTCTTTAAAGGTTCTGGAACCATTCTCGTCAAGAGAAACTTCACATATAAAACGTCCACTTTTTTAACACAATTTCTCCACTATCTTTCAGCAGGTTCATTCTTAACTTATAATTACCGGCGCCTTTGCCTTTAAGAAAGAGTGGATTAAAACGTTCAAATGCACCCAAAAATTTAGGCTGAAGTGTCATTTATTGGCAGAGAGGGTGAGAGAGTGAAACAACTTCAGTGACGGCATAGCAAGGCCGATAAATTCAATTTGCTGGTGGTTCGAAGGGTCATGGCCAAAAGCTGGCCACGACCGTTTTGGCCCAGTTAACCATTTTTGCCTGAAGACGATAGTCAGCTGACGACAGGAGCGACTCCCACGCCTCGAGGGAAGAAGCTGCGTGTATTGTTTTTGGTAGGGCGTTCCCCTGGCATTCCCAAAAAATGTAATATTGGGTACCTTTCCCAGAGCTGAATTGATGGGCACGATTTCAAATAATCTCAAACCTACACATCTCGGATACATTACTTCGTCAAGCACACCAGGGGTAAACCATAACACATGGGCCTACACGTGAAACAACAAGACATCTTACGTAACTTATAGTTCAATGACGTCATTATTGATTATTAGGAACATGCATTAATTATAAAGGCTAACACAACACCCTAATGCTATCTTGCAGGCAATGGGCTACTCTATAATTCTGCCCCTTGGCACTAAAAAGTGGTTTAAGCAGTCTTAGCAACTTCTCTCGATCGAAACCATTGGAAATAAATAATAAAATCAACCGCCAAGATTTGTCTTCACACACACACACACACACACACATATATATATATATATATATATATATATATATATATATATATATATATATATATATATATTGCACTTGAAGTTGTAAAAGACTATGTCTACTTAGGGCAGGCAATAACCGCAGAGCCGAACCACGAGATTGAAGTAACTAGAAGAATAAGAATGGGGTGGAGCACATTTGGCAAGCACTCTCAAATTATGACAGGTAGATTGCCACTATCCCTCAAGAGGAAAGTATATAACAGCTGTATCTTGCCGGTACTTAGCTACGGAGCAGAAACCTGGAGACTTACAAAGAGGGTTCAGCTTAAATTGAGGACGACGCAGCGAGCAATGGAAAGAAAAATGGTAGGTGTAACCTTAAGAGACAAGAAGAGAGCAGAGTGGATTAGGGAACAAACGGGGGTTAAGGATATCATAGCTGAAATCAAGAAGAAGAAATGGACATGGGCAGGGCATGTAGCGCGTAGACAGGATAACCGCTGGTCATTAAGGGTAACTGACTGGATTCCCAGAGAAGGGAAGCGGGTTAGGGGGAGACAGAAGGTTAGGTGGGCAGATGAGATTAAGAAGTTTGCGGGTATAAATTGGCAGCAGCAAGCACAGGACCGGGTTAACTGGCGGAACATGGGAGAGGCCTTTGTCCTGCAGTGGACGTAGTCAGGCTGATGATGATGATGATGATGATGATGATGATGATATTGAAAAACAGCGTGATGCCAGTACGTTTTTTGGCTCTGGTACGCGCTGGAAGCGCTGGAATTTTCACTGACAAGCGCTGGTGAATACTGGAGCACGCACTGTTTCTACCAGCGCAGCTGCAGCGTGCATGTTAATGTAGCATGTGCCGCGGTTTCTCTCGGTGTCCTTGAATATGAAACGCTTGATTCGACGGCAGGGAGAGATGCTACCCTAACAGATACCGAGCATACTTAATTTTTGCGACGCACGTACGTATCGCAATAACTATAATGCACCTTTTTCGCATATGCCCCCGCGTAAACCGGCCATATTTGCATCATCCGTGTATTGCTTTAACGATTCCAAGTTGCATGCTTTGTAAGCCTGGAGCTGCACGCCACTCCTAACAGAAAGAGGAACTTGTTTTTGCTCTATAGTTGAGGAAACGTAGATGAGCTCTCTCGATCGCTCCGCAAGGTTTCCCAGCGGAGGCAAGAAAAAAAAAGCTGTCGTTCGCTTTCGCCACACCGCATAAATGTATGTCTGGTCATGATTATCCTTCTACTTACTTCAGGTAAGAGTTAGAAACGTTGCGAAGCTGAAATGCAGAACCGTCAACAATACCAACTCAACGCGTCGAGAGCAGTCTTACCCAGTGCCAGGCCCAATGAGCATTAAACCTGTCGTGCCAGCTGCGTTGGTATATGTTACCGGCGATTCTCGCTTCGTGTACACACAACTTTAAAGTGTGAGAATAACTGTAAAGTATATTTTAGACATTCATGAACCTAAATCAACTATTTTGTCTTGTGTCGATGTTCGCACAAGTTGCGCTGATGATCGATGCGTCGCACATCCAGTTACGCAGGCTGTCACCGAAAGCGGCTGACCGCACTTAGCCGGTACTTCTCCGACTGATATGTAACAACACGCAATTTTCAGATGATAATTAGGTATGCCTTCTTGAACTGATTCCTTGGCATACGTTTTCAGCGGATTATAATGGTATTTCTAAGGGTGTTTTTTTTAATTGTTGGTATTGATATAAGTGCATTTATCTGTACACTGGCACGCCCGCTGTATACTGCCAGTGGAGGCCACAAAACGGCTGTCGCTCGCCATCGCCACTCCGCAAATGCATTTCTGGCATTCACTGACCTTCCAATTACTTCAGGGACAGTTTAGGTAACAGTTAGAAATATTGCGAAGCTCAAATGCAGAAACAAAGCAACGCGACTCAGCAGCTTTGGAAGCAGCCTTACCCACTGCCCCGTCCCAGCGAGGCCTATCGTGCCACCCGCATCGTTGTACCTGCTGCCGGCGCTTTTTACTTTAAGTAGGCATAATTCTAAAGTGTAAGAACTGCTGTAAAGTACAATTTACACATCCCTGAGCCTAAATCAACCATTTCTCTGCGTGTGCGGTGCCCGCACCATCAGCGGCGACGATCGATGTGTCGTGCTTTCATTCTGAGCGCAGGAGCCGGAACTTCTCTGACTCGTAGGTAAGAACACGCAATTTTGAGTTGGTAATTTGGTACACGTTCTTGAACTAACATACTGGCATACCTTTTCAGCGGATTGTATTAGTCATTGCTTCGACGGTTTCTTAGTTGCAGGTATTGAGATAACTGCAAATATGTAATCTGGCACGCCGGATGTGTACTGCTACATCGTCGCTTGCGCGAAAAAAAATACTCCATATTCACTCGCGTGCGTGGATATCTACCAAACAAGACATGTAAATCATCTGTGCTTGTTCATCAGTAGCAAGTACTAGAACCGACTATCAAAGAAAAAAAAAACTATACATGCAGCAACAGCTGACAATCTGTGGCTGCTCCTCCAGTTAATTTGAGAATTTTCAGAAATAGATGAAGATACTTAAAAACACTTTGCGCTCTTGCTAATATCTGTATGTCATTCGGTAACCAGAAGCCGTTCGTTTCTGTCCAATCAACACGCAATTGTTATTTGGAAAGGAATATCATGTCAGTCTTGATTGTGCGACTTGTAAACATGAAGCTGAACGGTGCGCTCGTCGGATAAATAGTCGTTTTACAACCCTACGAGCACATTCTGGCGTGGCGTAGTGGGTAGCGTACTCAGTTGAAGGTCAGGAAATAGCAAGTTATAATCCCGACAAGCGGTGGTTTATTTTTTCAATTTTGTATATTTTTATTTTTATTTTTATTTTGAATGCGCGGTATTATATATATATATATATATATATATATATATATATATATATATGGCGAATGGGCACCCCTTGTTTATTCCTATGAAGACATTTTGCGCAGAGTACTGGGACGCTGCCACTCCAGCGTCCCGCGCTGGGAGGCGCTGGTACCAGCGCCTACTGGGCCCATAATCAGGCATGGTGCTGGACGCTGGTACCCAGTGGCGCTGGTTTTTGCAACAGGGTTGGGGGGTTTCGTTATACAATAAATTTGCAAATCAAATCATTTCTATTATTTATTAAAAATGGTAAACAAAGTAAAATACAGTTCCACAGGCAAAGATGCAGAAGGGGAAAAATGAATACATGAATGAAAACTCAATAAAAGGGGCAAGGCTATATTGCAAAAAATTATAAATAAACATACAGCAAATTGCCATAAAAAGAATTACAATAAGTATGAAGCAAGAACACGCATAACTATATTAGTCATATGTCAAAGGAAATATTCAACTAATTTACAAAACTGGCAAATCAATGAATGAAGCGATGTCCCCCGGTTGTGTGTTTTAGTGATGCATGGCTCGAAGTAATAGTGATTGCTGATACATGTTTGTGTGTGCAAAGAAAAGCTTTATTTCGAATTGGTGATCAACGCGTTTGAAAATATTACAAGATGTGTTTTACTGGGCTTCATGAAAACGGGACTTACTATGATAAAATGTATGAAAATGTATGAAACGGCGACGACAGTCTGCGTTTTTCAAGAGGAGGTAATAAAAGTGAGTGTTTAATATCTGTAATGCTGTAGTTTCGAGAGTACTGCTTGGTGATAAATCTTGTAGCTCTATTTGGGATTAATTCGAGTTGATAATGAGGTATGATTAATGTGGGTTCCAGATGATGGATGCATATTCAATATTTGAACGGATAAGTATGATGTATGCTACCTTTTTAGTGGTAGAGTTCACCAAGTGCAAGTTTCTCTTATTGAACACTCACACACACACACACACACACACACACACACACACACACACACACACACACACAGTTGCGCAGGAAACGAACTGCTCACGGCTGGTTATTTTTTCATCCACTTTTCTTTCTTCTTATTTACATTCCATTGGTTCTTATAACTTCCCCTGTACATTCCTTGGCATTACTGTGTGTTATATCTCAATAATATATATATATATATATATATATATATATATAAAATGGAAAGAATTGTATTTTTCAGGGCTCGTTTTTCGGTGTGTTCACATAGTAATAGCGAAATCTATCAGACAATAACGTCAAGGAAAGTATAGGGAGGTTATTAGACCGAATCGTAAGGTAAATGTGAAAAAAACAAGTAGGCCCTATTCCAAAAACGAGCGCCACTGGGTACCAGCGTCCAGCGCCATCCCTGAATATAGGCCCAGTATGGGGCTCGTACCAGCGCCTCTCAGCGCAGGTACTGGGACGCTGGAGTGGCAGCGTCCCAAAACTCTGCGCAAAATGACAACAGAGGGCTAAAACGGGGGTGCCCATTCACATTGAATAAATAAATATGTAGGAAAAATAGAGCGCATTCACAATAAAAAATAAAACAAACTTGTGAAGAAAAGAATTGAAACGCCTTATAACGAAATTTGAACTTGCCACCTTTTGTTTACGAACTAAGTACACTACCCACTATGCCACGCCAGAACGTACATATGGGGTTGTAAAATGACTATTGATCCGAAAACGTGCCGTTCGAATTCATGTTTACAAGTTGCACAGCCAAGATTGACGTGATATTCCTTTCCCAATAACAATTGCGTCTTGATTCGACAGTGACGAAGGGCTTTCTGGCACTGAATGACGTGCGGATATTAGCAAGAGCACAACGTTTTTTGAAGCATCCACATTTCAACTCTGAAAAATCTCAAATTGACTGGAGGAGCAGCCACAGCATGTCGGCTGTTGCTGCAGATAGTTTTTTTTTTCTTTTGAAAGTAAGTTCTCGCACTTGGTACAGCAAGTATACCGGTATACTGGTCAACATGTACAGATGATTTAAAATGTCTTGTTCGGTAGATATCCGCGCACACGAGTGAATATGGAGTATTTTTTTGCGCGCAAGCGACGATGTAACAGTACACATCCGGTGTGCTAGATTACATATTTGCAGTTAATTCAATACCTGCAACTACGAAACAGGCAAAGCAATGTCTAATGCAATACGCTGAAAAAGCATGCCGGTATGTTAGTTCACTAAGGCGAACCAAATTACTAACTCAAAATTGCGTGTTCTTACATACGAGTCAGAGAAGTACCGGCCCCTGCGCTCAGAAGGAAGCTTTCGGTGACAGCCTGCGTTGCTGAAAGCACGACACATCGACCGTCGCCGCTCTTTGTGTGGGTACAGCACACGCGGAGAAATGGTCGATTTAGGCTCAGGGATGTCTAACCTGTACTTTATAGTCTTTCCCGAACTTTAGAATTGTACCTGCGTAAAGTAAAAAGCGGCGGCATGTAAACCGACGCTGCCGGTACGATGGGCCTCGCTGGGACGGGGCACTGGGTAAGGCCGCTTTCGAAACAGCTGAGTTGCGATGCTTGAAATTTCTGCATTTGAGCTTTGCAACATTTCTAAACGTTACCTAAACTGTACCTGAAGTAAGTAGAAGGTAAATCATTGCCAGAAATGCATTTACGGAGTGGCGATACCGAGTGACAGCCGTTTTTCTGGCCTCCGCTGGCAGTACACAGCGGGCACGCCGGTGTACAGATATATGCACTTATATCAATACCAACAATTAAAAAAACACCCATAGAAATACTAATGCAATCCGCTGAAAACGTATGCCGGGGAGTCACTTCGCGAAGGTGTACCAAATTACCAACTGGAAATTTCATGTTCTTACATATTAGAGAAGTATCAGCTAAGTGTGGCCGGCCGCTTTTGGTGACAGCCTGCGTAGCTGGAAGTGCGACGCATCGATCATCAGCACTCCTTGTGCGAACATCGATACAAGACGAAATAGTTGATTTGGGTTCATGGATGTCTAAACTATACTTTACAGTTATTATCACACTTTAAAATTTTTTGTACACGAAGCAAGAAGCGCCGGTAACATATACACCAACGCGGCCGGCACGACACGCTTAAAGCTCGCTGGGCCAGGCACTCCATGGGTAAGAACCCTCTTGATGCAGTGAGTTGGGATGATTGAAGATTCTCTATTTTAGCTTCGGAACATTTCTAACTGTTACTTGGAGTAAGTAGAAGGATAAGCATGGTCAAACATCTATTTATGCGGTGTGGCGGAATCGAACGACAGCTTTTTGTCTCGCCTCCGGTGGGAAACCTTGAGAAGTGATCGAAAGAGCTCATTTATGTTTCGTCAACTTGGCGGCAAAAACAGTTTCCTGTTTGTGATACGATTGGTGTGCAGCTCCAGGCTTACAAACACTGCAACTTGGAATCGTTACAGCAATACATGGCTGATGCGAAAATGGCCGGTATACGTGGGGGCATATGCGAAAAAGGTGCCTTATAACTGCTGCGAAACGTACGTGCGCCGCAAAAGTTACGTATGCTCGGTATCTGTTAGGGTAGCATCCCTTCTTGCCATCGAATCTAGCGTTTTATATTCAACGACACCGAAAGATACCACGGTACATGCTACAATAATGTGCATGGTGCAGTGGTAGAAACAGTGCACGCGTGCTCCAGTGTTTACCAGCGCTTGCCAGTGAAAATTCCAGCGCTTCCAGCAGCGTGCACAAGCATCACATGCTATTAAGCCAGCGCCCCTACCAGTACGACACAGCTTGTTCCCATCCCAGTGCGCTCAGCGAAGTGCCAGTGAATGCAAGCATGTACCAGTGTCTCCAGCTTGTACCAGTGCCAAAAAAAACGTACTTGCATCACGCTGGGAACGTGGTGTTTTCAACAGGGGGTATATATATATATATATATATATATATATATATATATATATATATATATATATATATATATATATATATATATATATATATATATATATATATATATATATATATATATATATATATATATATATATATATATATATACATATATATATATGAGTTGCCACTAGAACATAGATAACGGCACAATTTATTCTGGAATGTACCGATGGCACCTCGTAAATGTTCTGGTGAGCCGGATGAATGAACCTATGTTCTAAATCTTTTGTAAACGACACTACATAAATATCACAATTTTATTCATTTTTTTTCTGTAAGGAACAACTCAGAGCTCAGAGCCTGCTGATCACACCTGCGTTTTTGCCGAGCCTATAGGATATTGCTCGAATGATCAGACGTACTTCACAACGTATGGGAGGAAAGTTAAATGGCTGTCGTTATTGTGTGCTTTATTTGCAGCTGCATCCGTTTTCAACGTAACGGGAAAGGGGTCCCGAGTTGAAAGCCACTGAAATATTATATTGTGTTCAGCTCAGCTTGTTTTTATGGTTTCTATATTTTGTGTGCGAAACGACACGAAAGTGGCGTGTCTTTCACTGAAGATCACCAATATTTTGGCGCATTCTGTTTGGATACCAAGAAGCGTTACGGCCATAGCAGAGAATATTTGATGCAAAGCAGAACATTTTATCTTGAGTAGGGTGGGGTAAAATGAGACATGGGGCAAAATGCGACATTTTCACTAAATTTGCCGGCTCCTGTGGCTAAAAGAAAAGAACTACTTTCTTTGGTTATGTTTTTCAGAGAAAATTGATGGTTCTTGTCAAGCTTTTCATTTGTAATAGTTGATCATGACTCAAAGGAGGGCGCGCGGGAAAATTTACGCGGATGGTGTCAGTGTTTTCGTGAGCTGTCATAAAGGGGCGACATTCTGCTCGGCCAAATTTTCATGTCCGTGCATGAAGCTCCTCCTGCGTCAATACCCGCCGCGGTAGTCTCCAAGGTACTAGGCTGCTGATCTGCAAGGCTAGGAATCGAATCGAGGGTGGGGTGGCTGCATTTTTGATAGAGGCGAAAGTGTTGTCGGCCCGTGAGTTTATACTTGGGTGCAATTTGAAGAACCCGAGGTGGTCGAAATTTTCAGAGCCCTTCACTATAGCGTCTGTGATAATCATACGGTGGTTGCGGGACGTTAATCCCCACATATCAATCAGTGATTCAATACAGCAACGTAAATACTTATTTGTTAATTTAGACTACTAACTACTTAACACGAAAACTTTAGTTCGTTTGGTGCCCGGAAAAAAAGCGGGGATTTTTTGAAATTCACGCCCGTGAGATAGGCAAAACGCGACAAAAAAGCATCCAATTGTTATTTTGTCTTATGAATTGATCTATTACCTTACAATCAGTAAATATTGCATTTATTTGTTTAGGAGGGTTCTACATCAAAGAGAATAATATATAGAGCTTCCTGAGAGTAAAACTACACAAAAAAAGCACTGATTGCCGTTCAGGATATTACTTGTGCTACATCGAAGTTATTTAGTATTCCAAAGGATGCTCTCAAGAGATGCATAAAAAAATGACAGAATCTCCAGGTCAAGTGGTTCACAAAAAAGGCTTGGATTGAGTTTCAACGACGTTTCTCCAACACCCGAAACAAAATAAAACAAGAGCTAGAAAATATATTATAGCACAGTTTTATATGATTGCTTCATAAACCTAGGCGAACAAATATTAAAAGTTAAGAAATGCCTGAACAGTTCTCTATCAAAACGGTAAACAAACGATACGTAAAAACATGTCTAGCCTCCAATTGATGAGTGAATCGATGAGGTACAAGGGTTCAGCAAAAGACAACACTATAACAAACAAAGACTGACTGTGTTTGATCTGCAAGCAGTTTCGAATCAACACAACACCGGGGTCTGTCAAGAATCAAGGCGCGTAGCCCAAGGACATGGCTCCTTAAAACTCTTTCAGAGCCCACAGAGTAAATGGCAAATCTTGCTACTTCAAAATCTGAAGAAATGATTTTTTTCCCACGACATGTCTCGTTTTGCCCCATGCAGCGTCTTGTTTTGCCCCTAGGGTGGGGCAAAATGGAAAATTTGGAGCATTTTTATTTTCTTTCAAAGTAACTTTTTGAACGGTGGCCATATGGCAATATTTATGTAGCACATACCTTGTGTACCCAAAAGAGAGTTTCTGCATTGATGTTTAATTGTAACAAGTTAAAACAAAATAAACAATAACTATTTTAAAAATTCCGCCGCATTTTGCTCTACCCTGTATACCCTAAACCCAAATGTGGAGTGATGATCCAATTTTAACATCTGTATAAACATTGGTGTGCTAACAATAAATTAGGAGTAAATCTTGTAAAATGCCAGTTGCTGAGCTGCTTTTATTCAAAATCATCCTTAGGTTATTGTTCCTACAGCTTTTATTTCTGGTTTATCGATTTCTGCATCCAAAGTCAAAATTAACAGTGGCTTTTTATAACACTAAGCGCGGTAAGAATGTTTCATATTCTTGAACAACTTTTTGGATTCTCTTTTAGATTTCTAAGACCACGTAGTTATAGAAGCATTTGTCACATTCTACGAGAAGTCGCTAAATGCGTCAGTATGACAGAACCCTTTGTTAAAATTTAACTATTCCCCATAATGGGCTCAGTTCTAAATAGACTCAAGGTAGCCTAGTGAACAACATACAATGCTCTCTGGCAAAGAAATGCCAAAGTATCTGCTATGAATTTTGTGACAAGTCATGTAGAATGAGATATGCATTGGCGTATTTTGAACAACTTTTTTGCTTTATGAGCAGAGTATGAACTCGTAATAGTATATACAAAGAGTGACTCCTGCGAATGCCTAGTTGGTGAAGTGCTCTTATTACTGTGCCTACTTGTATTTCGAGTGCGCCGATGTGTTGTTCATAAACGTGTCCGTTAAAAAGGGCCCTGCAACACTTTTTGAGCATGGTCACAAAATGCTGCCGATCGGTAGTATGGGCTCCCGAGAATATGCAATCTGAATACTATAGCGCAGCACACAGCCTGGAATTCACAATAAATTATCAGTAACATAAAATTGCTTTCTTGTCTTTCAACAAAAGAGCAAATATGCTCAAAAATCACTCGTAAAAGGCTATCTATCAGTCATTGGCTGATTGGAACATGGCACACTCAGTCATTACAAGGATTTCCGCGAGAGGTCATCACTTTTCCACAGGTGCGCTCGCGATCACACTGAAAAAAAAAGTCACGTGCTCAAAAAAAAAAAAACAGTGCTCGAGGCTACAAGATGCGCGTGACATTTTTTTTTTTCTTCAACCATACCTTCCTGCTTAGCTTGCAGCACTATCTTCGTGACGAGAGAAGAGCGAATGCTCTTGCAGGGTGCGACAAATCTTTGTAAAGCCTTAACTGCATGCACGTGATTCACCAGCGACAGAGACAAGCGACAGCGACAAACTTACTCCGTCGTGCCGTCGCGTCTCTACGGCTGCGACCGCATTTCGGAGACAAAAAGTCATTGTTGCTTTAATGAAAGCTATCGCGTGCATACCCTTCAATTGTGAATAGTAATATAAAACTTGGTCGATGGCAACATGACCTATTTATTACTGTCTTGTGCGATATAAGGAAGCCCCAAAAGCTTTTCGCCCCCTCTTTTCTGGCAATCTTATGTTAAAACACAACATGCTGCCCAGAAGTGTGCGCTACAACGGCTACGATGCACTTCGCATGACTATTTCGCATCGTAGCAAGCGACTACATTCCTGCTTGCTACATTGCGTGAAAGACAAAACACGGCCGCTCTCACTCTCCGTGCTAGATGAGAATGTAAAAATTGTAGCCGATACCTTGCATTCCTGAAGTACGCCAGGACAACAAGCATCGAGAGCAAGTTACAACTGAAGCAAGGACCAAGGCCACACCCACGTTGCCGAAAATTACCACGCTGGCTTCCAGACGACCAGTGATCTTTTCTAAATTTCCACAAACACGCGACGCGACAAGTGGAGACGACGGATGGGCCTCCGCGACAGCAAATCTTGTCGCTCGTCTTTGTCGTTTGTCGTTGTGGTGAGAAAATCGCGTGCATGCGGTTAGGGCTTATCCCCGCTCGTTCTGGACGGATTCTCAAAAGTTTTCTGGCGTTGAATTTGCGAGGCAATAATGTCTTGTGGGGATTTCATTCCATGTTTACTTGAAAAAGTGTTTTAGGGCCCCTTTTAGATTGCGCTGATGATGCTGCTGGCACGCAGTCCTTCACATTTTTTAGGCAGCTCTATCACGTTCACATATCACGCAGGTTACACTGCGTGACACCGGTTACAAAACTACAAAAGTGCATAGTTTGCACTCATGGATAAATCTCAGGTGAAAACTTATAACTAGAGAAATCTACTTTAAAAAGCTGGAAATAATTGTCAGAACTGAAGCGGTATCAAATATTTTGAAGAAAGTGAGCAGCGACCAGCACAAGGATGAATCATAATGAGTGACCTGGTTGAATTTATGTAACCTCATCGGCCCTTCAGTACTGAGGTAAAGAAATTGTTGCAAGAGTTGAGCAAAGCACTGATCATACATCTGTGCAAACTAATGCCGGTAGCCAAGCGCGAGACATAATGCATTTCCGCATCATTTTATAATCACGCGAGTGTAAACCAATGAATCAGTGCGCCCACACTTTGTGCTCAGGACGAAAGTGCACAGGTGGAGTAATTTTCAATAATGGGAGCATGCATAATTTAGAAAAGCAGCGACAACCATAGAAGCTTCGCCATAAATGATAACTGCACAAAGTGACTTATGGTGGTTGATTCAAATCCGAAACGACACTTAGGTGCTTGCAGAATTTTCAAAGAAAAGCCATGGTGTCAGAACGTGATCAGCTATATTGGCACCGCACAAGAGGCCACGTGCTTCAAGAACATAAAATACAGTACTGCCTACAAGAGTGTCATAAGAGTATAAATTATTTTGAAGGCTTTGCATCCTTGTTGATGACTCTTCCTTATTACGCCTCGTTACCTAGAATATCTTGGAGAACAAAAGCTGCTTGCTAACCAAAGTAATTCTTGTCTTGATTGCCTGTTTCTTTTTGAACGTAAAAATGGGTAATTACTTGATTTTATATGTTTATTTTGACATTACTGGGCTGTTTTGCTTTGTATGGTGTGGTGTAGTTTTGTTCATAGTGCCAAACTGTATCATTGTTTTAAGAATATTGATAAAAAAACATAAGTGCTTAAGTAAATGCGAAAGACGATGTTTAAAGTGGTATTTTGTTACATATCGCACTTACCAGGGTGCAAGCTTCTGCTGCGGGTGAAGAAGGCGATGTTGTTAACCTAAGTCTCGGGTTTTCTGACTACCCGCCACCAGATTTCCTTCGTGAAGCTTTGCAGGATGCGATCTCCTGCAAGATATTGCACCAGTACACTCGAGGATTCGTAAGTATATAGTCATTGTTTTGGCATTATTGACGTTGCATTTTGAACAAAATTTCCGTTTTGGAGCTTGGCCCCTGGCAAGAAAAACCGTTAAGAGAAAGATGTCTGAGACAGATGCAGTGGCAATCTATGACTTCAGCAAAGCACGGGAGTACAGCAAAACGAGACATGTGATAGTTATTACGCAGAAAAACCAGTGAAAGTTCAGACTAGCCTACTGTGTTAAACATTCATCATTATCATCACCACCGCCAGCCTGACTACGCTCACTGCTGGACAAAAGCCTCTATCATGTTCCACCAGTATACTCGATACTGTGCTTCATGCTGACACTTTATACCTCCGAACTTCCTAATCTCACCTATCTACCTAACTTTCTGTCTCCCCTTCAACCCTCGTCTTTTCGTAGAATCCAGTATGTGATCCTTGATGACTTGCGGTTATCTTGCCCTCGCACTGCGTGTCCCGCCCATGACCATTTCTTCTTGTCGGTTGCGAACATGATGTGCTTAACACGCATTTGTTACATGATAAACTTTGCCCTCTTCTGGTCCTTTAGGGTTACACCAATCTTTTTTTTAAATTTTTATTGCTCGCAGCGCCGTCCTCAATTTAAGTTGAACCCTTTTTAGAATCCGCCAGGTTTCAGCTCTGTATACGTAGTGCCACATTCCTAGTTACGTTATCGGCCCATTTCACTGCCAGTGATTCTCACCGCAGACCGCACTTGCAGTGTTCGAGAAGCTTCAAAACTGCAGTAGGCCAATTGTGTTAAGGTTACGCCCACTTCGCGAGCATTACAGATTATTCTGGAACCTTCGTGGCCACTTACGAGAACACTAGAATATTCAACAGCACGTGTATAAATGCCAACGCGCTTCACCGTTCGCCAATTTATCGACGGCCCACACTCCATTCACCACAATCAGTGCCAGTGTCTTGCTCTATTATGACTTTCTTTTGGCGTGGCCAGAAGTTCCGCCCAAATAAACAGGTTCATCTTCGGCTTGAAGTCTCCTCTTTCCGTCAATGTCTCGACCTCGTGACATCTCGTGGAGGTGCTCCTTCTTTCAGGTGTTTGGATTACCCTTCAAGCCTCGAACCCTGCCCCGAATTGCGAAGAAGGTACATGCAGAGGGGACTGCAACCAGGGTATGGGTCCCTTCCTGCCACATGCGGGCAGCCCCGGATCTCGACATCGACTGCAGCAACGATGACCGCCCCCGCGCAGTCTGCCCCGATCGTTCTCTGGCAGCCCAAGGACCCGCCAACCTCCCGTGGATTGTTAATTGAGGACCCGAAAGCTGGATCGAGAGATACGACCGAGTCACTGTCTCGAACAGCTGGAACCCCGAAGAAAAACTACGCTGCGTCTGCTTATGCATAGAAGACGCCACCAAGACGCGGTTTGAGTACCGGGAATCCACGCTAAGAACCTGGGATATCTTTGGGAATACGTTTCTCCGCACTTTCATGAGCGTCGTACGCAAGGAAAAGGCCACCAGCTTGCTGGAAACACGGGTACAACTCCCTGATAAAAAGTTCACCATCTTCGGCGAAGAGATGACCCGGCTGTTTTGTCACGGTGACCCCACCATGGCTGAGGAGAAGAAACTCCGGTTCCTGATGTGTGGGGTCAAGCAAGAGCTGTTTGCGGGACTTGTACGTAACCCGACCAAAATAAAAAAGAAATTTTTACCAAGGCCACTACAATAGAAAAGGCGCTTGACATGCAGACAACACCATACAACTGCGGCGCATCATTCCACTGCACCGAAGCCTTCAACACCGATGATCTGCGTGAGACCATTCGAGCGATCGTGCGGGAGGAGCTGCGCAAGGTGCTACCTTCACCGCAGCCTCAGCTATATCGCCGCCAAGAAGTTCACCAATCCTCTGGGATCTCCGAAGCACTGCAGCCTGAACCAGACGGTATGATCAATGCCACCGCATTGCGTCACAACGCTCCCCCATGCCCACGTCAGGACACTGCCTCGCCACAGTTCTACTGCAAGATACCGCCGCCACCACCACCGACGCCATACCGCCCACCTGCCGGACAGCGCTGTGCTTCTAGGAAGACTGACGTCTGGTGCGCCCCTGACCACCGCCCACTGTGCTACACTGCGGTGAATCTGGGCACACGCACCTGCCACTGCCAGTACCGCCAGTTGGGAATGCGTGGTTTCGCCATTGACACACCGCGTCCACAGCGTGGTGAAAAACCACGTAACATTCCTGACTATTTCGCAGGAGTGCAGAGGACACCCCTGGGATCATCTCGCTCATCCTCATCCAGCTGCTACGTGTCACCGTGCCGTCCACATTTCAATTTCCCAAACCAGAGCTGGTCGCCTCGCCCGCACTCAGAAACCTGAAGACAGCAACCGAAGGAGGAGCGGTTGCTGAGCAACAAACTGTTGAAGATACTCCGCCACCGCCGACGACGCCGTGATGAAACCTGAAGAACCCCTCGAAACATGAACATTGGCCTGACGTTGAAACTTCGCGGCCAAATGAAAACTTTTCCACGCAACGTCGAAGCAGCGTAAAAACCGCCGTAGCGGTGAGCCGACGCCGCGACCTAACTGCACCGCGAACAGACGAACTAGCAAATTCAATGTCCTCATGAACGACCAGAGCTTCACAGCTCTCCTCGATACCGGAGCTGACTATTCCGTCATTAATGGGATATTCATCGCAAAGTTGAAGATGGTTGGAGCAATTTGGGAAAGCGCCGTAGTTGGTACAGCTTGAGGTTCATTAGTTACAATGGCAGGGAACTGCATAGCCTGAGTCACGATTAACCGCGACTTATCCTGCAAGCTTCGTAGTACTATGTAAGGCATTGCTCGAGAGATGTAATCCTTGGTATAAATTTCACAAGCCTCCTTAGTGCCGTCGTTGACATATGAACAAAGTCGATCACACTCTCCACAAAAAAGCACTGCCGCCGCACACGATGTCAAGAAGGCACGCCTTGAATGTGCTGAATAACCCATTCACCATTCGTCCTCGCTCCAGCGTTAGCATTTCCGTCAGCACTCAAGAATCAACAGACATGCAAGGCGTCATATAAGGTCACCATCATCTACTGATAAACCGCGAAACTTTCGTCGCCAGAGAAATAGCCGAGTTTGACGAGGCTACGCAAAAAATGCTCACTAACTTAAGCAACGTGTACAAGCACGTCAGCAATGGTTCTAGTATACTCTAGCAAAAGCACGATGGTAGCCTACATCGAAGAGATACTGGAAGCCAGCAAAGCTTTAGCTCTCGCCGATTCCGCCGGATGTATTCCGACGACTGGAAGGCTTCAACCAGCTTCCCACGTTAGGACGAGCCTTCAGACGCATAAACAAGAACAGCTCAAAAAGCTGCTCTTAAATTGCAAGAACTGCTTCTCATCGTCATCGAGAATTCAATAAACCCCTGTCACGAAACATCTAATCGCAACAGAAAAAAATGACAGGCTACTCCGTCAGAGCTCGGACAGAGTTTGGACGCGAGAACGCGAGGTCATGAAGAAACAAGTCGATGAAATGCTCAGTGACGACATTATCCAGCCTTCAAAGAGTCCACGAGAAGCACCAGTGGTATTAGTGAGAAAAAAGGATGGAACACTACGCTTTTGCGTTGACTATAGCCGACTCGACTAAACAAAATCACGAAGGACGTATATCCACTTCCCCGAATAGACAATGCCGTTGATCGACACCACAACGCCAAATCGATAGACCTCAAGACAGGCTATTGGCAGATCAAAGTAATCAAGAGAAACGGAGAAAAGACTGTGTTTATAACACCAGACGGCCCCTTCGAGTTCAAGGTCATGCCCTTTGTGTTCGCTCGGGGCCTGCGGCGTTGCATCGTGTTATGAACAATTCGCTCGCTAAATTGAAGTGGCAGACTTGCGTCCTGTACTTGGACGATGATGCAGTGTTTTACTCAAGCTTTGACAAGAATTTCAGTGACTTCAAGAAATCAACACCTCCAGACTTACTCTGAAACCAGAAAAATGCTGTTTTCCATGCTAACAACTCTTGTTCTTGGGACATGTGATAAGCAACCGGAGTACGCCCCAACCCCCAAAAGACAATACCATCGCTGCATTCCTGTCACTCACTGACAAGAAGACCGTGCGTCTATTAATCGGCTTCTGCGCCTAATGGAGGCGTTTCGTCAAATCTTTTGCCCGCAGCACCGAGCCACTCACTAACCCTACAAAGACTGACGTAGAGTTCAATGGGGAAACTCCGCTGGAAGAAGCATTTTAAGAACTAAAACGACGCCTGCCAACACCGCCGATACTTGCCCATTTCGATAAAAACCTCGACACGTAAATCCACACCAACACAAGCACTGTAGGGCTCGGAGCCAACCTGGTGCATAAGATAGACGGACTTGAAAGGGTTATCAGCTATGTGAGGCAGTCACTATCTAAGGCGGAAGTTAACTATTGCACAACAGAAAAAAATGTCTTGCCATCGTCTGGGCTATCTCTAAGTTTCGCCCCTTTTTCTACGGCAGCCCTTTCAAAGTTGTTAGCGGCCATGATGTCCTCTGTTGGCTAGCTGACTTGAAGGACCCTTCAAGCCGCCTCTCACGGTGGACTCTGCGACTTCATGAATTTCACATCGCCGTCGTTTACCAATCGGGGCGAAGGCACAATGACGCTGACTGCTTGTCTCGCGCCCCCGTCGACAGACCGCCGCAGGACAACGAGGATGGCGACTGCTTCTTGGGAACCTTAAGCGTCGATTGTTTTGCAGATTGACAGCGGGCCGACCCTGAATCTGAGGGCCTTGTGGAATACCTAGAGGGCAGGGCTGCTATTGTTCCAAAGGTATTCAAGTGAGGACAGGCGTCGTTTTCCTTGCGTAACGGCATCCTCGTCAAGAAAACCTTCGCACCACATGGGGCCAACCGCCCCCTCGTAGTACCTTCAGCGTTACGTCCAGAAGTTATGAATGTTCTACACGAGGACTCGATGGCGTGACACCTCGGTGCTTCCCGTGCACTCGCAAAAATACAGGAGAAGCATTACTGTCCACGTCTTGCCGCCGACATCACTCGTTACGTCACGACATGTCAAAGCTGTCAACGAACGACGAAAGACACCGCTGACTAGGTCAGCTGGGCTTCTCTAGCCTATCGAGCCACCTCGCCAGCCGTTTCAACAAATCCGCATAGACTTAGTGGGGCCATTCCCAACGTCGAATTGCGGAAACAAATGGATCATCGTAGCTACTGACTATCGTACCCACTACGCTGATACGAAAGCTCTACTCAAGGGCGATGCCGCCGAGGTAGCAAAGTTATTCGTTGAGAACATCGTCTTGCGTCACGAAGCTCCAGAGGTCCTCATCACAGACAGAGGTACGGCATTTACGGCAGACTTAGCTCAGGTGATCCTGAGGTACAGCCAGAGAAGTAACCACCAGACCACCACCTACCAGCTACAGACCAGTGGCCTCACCAAGCATCTTAGACCTTCGCCGATATGCTGGTCATGTACGTCGACTTCGAGCGAAATACGTGTAATGTATTCCTTCTGTACGTGACCTTCGCGTACAACACGGCCATCCATAAAATGACGCAAATCAGGCCGTACAAGTTGGTGTATGGAAAGAACACAGCCACGACGTATGACGCCGTGTTACTCAACGTCTGCGACAAATTAATCATTAATGTGACTGACTGCCTACCTCCAGCGCGCCGATGAATCTCGGCAACTGAACCGCCTGTGCTTCGAAAACTAACAACTGACCGACAGCAGCCCATAAAATTTTCTACGAAGCTTTGTTGAATACCATCCTGGTGAATGTATTTGGTTGTGAACGCCTATACGCCTACGCGGACTCAGTGAAAAACTTCTGCGATGCTACTATTGACCCTACAGGGTAGTTCGACGTTTCGGTACACTCTACTACGAGGTTGTTCCCGACAGCAATACGAACTCTCAAGGGAGCCGTACACAACTTGAAGTCGTCGATGTCGTGCGCCTCAAGCCATTACATTCGCGAACCTGAGGACTGTAATTTGTTGTTGTTGTTGTTTTTATTGTGTTTATTTTCTTACTTTATTATTGTACTTTCGTCTTTTGTTAATGCATCGGGACGATGCCTTTTTCAGAGGTGGTCAGAGCCACATTTGAGGTTATGATATCACACCGTTTCAGTGTCTGTGATTCTCAGCGCAAACCTCGCCGGCAGTGTTCGAGAAACTTCGGGACTGCAATGGATCCTTTTGTCAATATTACGCCCAATTCATGAGCATTTTAGATTATTCTAGAACCTACCCGTCCACTAGCGACAATGTTAGAATATTCGACGGAACGTCTATGAATGCCATTCACCAAAGCGCTCCATCATTCGCCGCTATAAGTGCCAGTGTCTTGCTGTAATCTGTTTTTCCTTTTGCGTGGCCACAAGTTCGGCCGAAATTAACAGTTTCATCTTCGACTTGAGTCTGCTCCCTTCGTTGACGTCGTTATCCCGGGACCGTATACCATTATGATGCCGCTGGTGTATACGTTCTTCTTGAAGGATAGCGGCAATCTACCATTCATGACTTCAGATTGCGTGCCGAGCGTGCTCCACTTCACTTTTATTCTTCTAGTTACTTCGTAGTTTGGCTCCACAGTTACTACCTGTCCTAAGTAGACCTACTCTTTTGTAACTTCAAGTGCACTGCTACCTGTCTCGAAGTAATGTTCACTTGCGAGGTTGTTGCACATTACTTTTGTTTTCCGCAGATTAATTTTACGACGTACTTTTCTGCTCTACTTGCCTAATTCAGTAATCATACATTGCAATTATTCCCTTCAGATACTTAGCCATGAAATGTATTGAGCGAAGTGCAGGCTAAAAATGTCTTCTTCATTAACCCGTATCCATAACTTTTGTCCCTTAAAACATCCTGTAAGCACGCGGTAACTAGCAATGGGGAGATAGTATCCCCTTCTTTTACCCTTTCCTTTGTTGGTATTCTGTCACTTTGTTTATGGAGCACTATGGTGGCACTTGATCAGCTGTATATTCCTTCCAGGATGTTTATATATATTCGTCGACACCATGATTCCGCAATGTCTGCGTAATTGCTTATATCTCAACTGATTCAAATGCCTTTTCGTAATCTATGACGGCTATGTATAGTGGTCGGGTGTATTCTGAGCATTTCACTATCCCCTGACTGATAGTATGAAGGGGGTAGATTGTTGAGTAGTCTGTGCCATATGGTGCTCTATCCTTTGGCTCATTAATTTGTCATGTGGTCCTTATTATGTTAGCAATTACCTTTACAAATTGCTTGTATATGACGCAGAACAGGCTAATCGGCCTGTAACTCTGCAAGTCCGTGTCATCCAATTTCTCATAGATTACGATGATGTTAGCGTTCTTCTAAGATTTTGGTGACCTCCCCATCAGTCACAATTCGTAAACGAGGTGGTCAGTTTTTCTATCACGATCCGTCCTCTGTCTTTCAGCAGAGAGTTAAACATTCACGCGGCTACAATTACCAAACTAAATAAAGGGCAAAGTGACCACCCGGAGAGACGTTGGTTTGGCGTTCGATCTCTTGATCAAGACGAATTTGTCTTCAAATAGAAGGTTTTCTTTCTGAGACATCCGTGTGAATTTCCCTGTCGTTCTATATATTTCCAGTTGTCGATTATCTCTGTCATAACCCTTGAGCCAGCTGGCAGGATTCCGCAGAATTCATCCACCGCAGACATGGACTCCTAATATTCACGCCAGCAGGTTTCTCTCCGGCCTTCGCAATCACCGCAGTCCCAATAAATAAATAAATAAATAAATAAATAAATAAATAAATAAATAAATAAATAAATAAATAAATAAATAAATGTATAGCGTCTAGCGCGCCCTGCTTTTGCAAGAAGGCGCGTTTTCCGAGGCATCCGGGTGCAGCGGACGCTGCGCCAGAAAGAAAACCTCGCAGCACCTCAGAGTAAATTGGGACTTTTTTTTGTGTTTAGTGATGCATTTCCGCTGAACAGAGAAGAAGCAACGCGCCGCTCATCCAAATGCGCTGAAGCCAAGTCGTTTCTAAGCTACTGCATTTATTAAGGCCTACTTTACGAAGGAAGTTATGGCAATCGCTCGGTTTTTTATTGTAGATAACTGTAAGGACATTTTTTTCTCTTCCACTTTAATTTTGCATTATTTTGAAACTTTCCACTTCTGAGACAAGTATGGGTGATAACTTTGGCAATAATTTTCATTGGTAAATCATAGGTTAATCCATTCATGATACCCCACTTGATTATTTGGTGAGGCACATATATTTATGAAAGAGGTAAACTCAAAGATAGATCATGTTATAAGAGGCTCGTTTTTACTAAGACACATGTAAAATATGGTGCAGTAATCTTAAATTGTGGACATAATGAAAGAATAGTTCATACACGATGCACTCAAAACTTATTATGAAATTTTTATATGTTTCCAAGTTGCACTGCATGGTGTACTGCACGTAATACAGGTGGTGCATGAGTGCCCAAAGGTCAAGCCATTGCCAATTCACTTCAACCTCCTAAGCTGTATGTGATTGTGCGAGCATGGATTACGTGTGAAGCCAATTGCCAATTTTGCTCTGTTCAGTTGGCGTTGTTCTTTAGGGTGTGCTAGACCTTATGTCCTTCTAACGCAATTGTGCTTCTTTAACTGACGTTTAAATGATTACACTTTGTAGATTCGGCGCTAGCGTACTGTGCAATTCAGAGTTAGTATCCATGTTACCACTTTGGGCACATCATGTTACATGCACATCTATGTTTTTATAAACAATACGCTCTCATTCCCTATAGTTCGTTGAAGCATATAGTCAGGCAAATTCATGTTTTTTTTTAATCTCGCCTCATAGAAACCGCACGAAAAGCGTGGCCGCTCCCCGGTGCCTCGGTGGGGAGAGCCGCTGAGCAGATGACGAGTCAGCCACGCCACCCTCGGAATTTACGGTCTCTTTGTATCATAAAGACGGCCGAAGAGAAACCGGCCAACACGATATCTCGGAAATCACGAAACAGAGATCATGGATGGCAAACACCCTATATGTTATTATTGGTATTAATAATGATAATATAAATCATTACCATTAATAATAATATTTGTTGTAGAGTTTATTTCAATACTGAGTTCCACGAGCCAGTTATTCAAAGACAGCTTTGGAGGAAATCATAACTTGTGACGACAAGGACGTGCGCAAGGTTATAACTGAGAATAAACAAGAAAAGACAGAAAGAATGCCAACACAAAAATAAGTTTACTTTTCTAAAGAATTTGCAGTATCAAGGCTTTTGAAGACGTTCGTGAAAAAATTCGCTCACTGCGCAAGCAATAACGATCAGACGGTGTATCATAGCAGGTTAGAATCATGGTATCTGAGAACTACGAACAAATACTAACCTAAGGGCATCAAAAAAACAAAACAAAAATTCAAACCTGTGCGCAGCTCGAGGGAAAATAAAAAAATTACAGACACTTATCACAAAGCAATCCAAAACATATCTAGATCCAACAGTAGGAATTCATTATTATGCAGAAAAACCACCAGAACGCTGACGCAAAGATCACCTTTTTTCTTCCTGATGTGAAAGACTTCCACCAAGTCTCACGGCAGTGCATCCTGGCTGCTTCCAAGCAGTGTTGCAGAATGGGCACCTTAATTCCGTTCGAATTCTGTTCCGGGTAATCGCTACTTGCCATAATTCCATTGTTTTCATTTCCTCGGCATGAAAAAAAAAAACTTGGCCCATTCCTACTTCGGGAATGGCCTGGCAAGTCAGTTCCATTGCTACAACTCCTCAACGTAGGAAGGGCATATCTTGATAATTTTGTTGAGCTAAGAGTGTTTGTAAAAACAAACGGATGTCATCAGATGCATAAGAACTGTAAAACTACGCCAAACACGTCACCATGGTTGAGGCGTATCAGCTTCGTGACATCTCATGCAGTGCAACGCTACTAGTTCACAAACGTGCAGTTCTCCGCTACTTACTATATTTGCATGGTCAACGCAATCTTTAAAAAGTCAGTAAATAGTAGCCAGCGCATGCATTTATTTCTTTCGAGTGTACTTTGTCACCTTCACGGCAATAGCGGGCCACTAGTAAAGCTTGAAACCTCTTCCCAACCCCTATCCTACTGCCCCAGTGCAGGGTAGAATAGAGAATCCTAGCATCTGGTTAACCTCGCTGCCTTCATTTTTTAGGAGCTTACTCCTTTTGCGGGGGGTTGTCTCTCGTCGCCACAATGGTGTGTACGCTGGTGCTCTTTGATCCCTCTAGAGGAGCAGCTGTGCTTTTCGTTTCAAAAGCGCTCACTATGTGGCGTGCCACCACTTGGGTGACGCTCACTCCACTCTGGGCGCGTGCTCTAGTTTGATGAAACCACACCTATATACAGCGCTTGCTCGTGCGCTTTTCTATTTTTCGCCGGAGATCACTCAGTGCGCTTCAATATTGCTACCCACCATGACCAACGAAGAAGCTGAGATGGTGAAACGGAGGGTTCTCAAGGCGGCTTCAGCGCGGGCTCCACTGGATCTGCGTGTTTGGGGGGTGAACAGCCACCCTCTAGTAACCTAAACAGTGGGAAGAGGGGCTGCAGTGAACCTTCACTTTAATAATAATATTAAAATTAATGATGATAATAACGATAATAATTGTTGGAGTTTAACGTCATAAATGTTTCGCTGCCCCTGGTAGGGCACGTCTTTTTATGATGGTCTAGTGGATGTGCGGAGGATTTGCGGTTTACCAGATTTAACCTCCAGAGCAAGCTTCTTAACCATCACTCACTTCGTGGATATGGCGTCATTTTTTTCTCGTTTTTCTCTCTTGCCGTTATAAACTAGGAATACTTTCTTTGTCTTTTTTTACTAACTACTAAGCCACATACGTTTCCAGATCTTTCGTTAACACCCGTGACCGTTATCTTGCTGAGCTGCCACGGTGCTCTAGTGGCTAAGGCACTCGGCTGCTGACCCGCAGGTCACGGGATCAAATCCCGGCCGTAGGTGCCGCATTTGGTCCGTGTGCTTAGATTTAGGTGCATTTTGAAGAACCACCAGGTGATCGAATTTTTGGGAGTCCTCCGCTAAGTCATCTGTCATAATCGTATGGTGGATTTTGTCGTTAAACCACACTAATTTATATTAGTATATGATGCAGTAATCGTAACACCTTTAAGAAAAACTTAGACGGATCTTAATTTTGTCCAGTATTCTGGAATAAAAATTTCTTGCTAAGTGCTAACACACATATATAGAAGGGCAGACAATGATGTGTATAAAACAACCATTATTTTTCTTAATTTTTTGGCTGTTAACCAGTACACAGTGGGATGTTCTAAAGTAGTAGCATAAATAGCGTTCAAACAGCTGATGCAGTATACGATAACACCAAAGTCTTCACGTTCTATGTGCGCGTTTACGTGTATGTCCACGTATGTGATTCGGTCATGACTGAATCTATGTTGCTGCGATGCGTAGTTGTCATGGTAAATACATGAAGGAAGTAGTGGCCACTAAATAATTTACACGAACAAATGCACTTCACCTATTGTTGTGTATAGTATACACCCATAATTGATTTATCTTGATATGGCAATGCATATGCCCATATAAACACCAGTTAACTAAAGTTTCAGTGATAGACGTGTTATTATTCGTGTCAGCACTATTCACAATCTACTTAGCAGACTAGCAAGTTTCACTAATCAGCTTTTTACTACCTTAGCTTAGGAGGTTAGTGCTTGTTGTGACAAGTAAATGCTTAGTGTTTATTAGTGATTGAGCACACCTTTTTCTAGGATTGCATGTTTGAACGAACAACTTTTTATTATTTTTTGTTTAAATGCTGTTATGCTAATATGATGGCTTAGCAAGTTGTCGCGTATACGTATTCGGGGACGCGCCTTCTTGGTTACATGCACACTTTTAAAAAGAAAGGTCTCCAATATTCCCTAACTAAATACTGACCATTCACTCGTCCCATAAAGCACTAGCCTCTTAATAAGGGAAGGTAATAAAATGCAGGTTAGCGAAATTTACTAGATAGCTAGTAAGTGAATAGTGCTAAATTGAGTGGTTAGTACAATACTAATTTCTTAGAAACCCCTGCAAGTAAATGTCTACACCTATTTTGTTGAATGTACGTGTGCATTGTGATATCAAAATGATATGGCAACGGAAAATAATTAATGCCTTCGAACTAGGTCATGTAGCTATACCATGGTAAGTGCGCAGCAAAACAACACACTTATAGAGAAGTGACCCCACGATCATATGATCCAATCAGATTTACATATGATCGTACATATGTGAATCTCATGTTCATATGCCCTCATATGAGCATATGATATGCTCATATGAGTTCTTATACTCACAGGATTATATGCTCATATGAGTATGAGAACTCATCAGAACAAATCACGAGGACACGCACGCAAACGGAGGCACAAATAAATCTTCAAGACTTGGACATAGAAGAATTCTACTGTAGCAGCAGATTGAACGCTATATATACCCTTGCTTTGGAATCACAACCCGCGTACTGGTTAACAGTAACAAAGTTTGTAAGATTATTGTTGTTTTTTATGCATAATCGTATCGCCTATTTGGTTATGTGTGTGCCATCACGTATCACAAAACTTCTGTTCCAAGATAGTCAATAAAATTAGAGTTTGCCTAAGTTTTGCTTATGATGTCATCATTACAGCAAAAAGGACTGTAGCATCTACAAAAGATCGGTAACGTAGGTGGCTTAGTAGTTCCTTATTTAAAAACACTGTGAAAGGTTTTTTGGTTAGTAACGGCTAAAATTACTAGCTGTACTAGCTTGTAGCTAGTGAACTACACCGCAGAGGTATTGAAATGCTCAAAAAACTAGTAAATCAGGCGTTTACTAACTGATTATTCACATTTTTTCCAAGAGTGTGGGATCGCCTTTTTTGGCTGGCTACCCCAACCAATGTTTACAAAACTATTGCATATCTCTCTGTACGGTTCAGCTTGTACACCAGTTCATCGTTCATACAGTTCACACAGCCCACAGTTCATAATTTTCAAATGTGTGATGTGCTGACCCATAGACCTTTGCGGTAGGTTTTCAGGAAAAGACACCACTGTGTGTAAGCAGGGGAAAGAATTGCAGAAAAGGTGGGGAGGTGATATGTGGCGAGACTGCGCTCAAGCTGGTATACGAAACTTGCAATAAACACAAGCATCGCACCGGCATCAATATGCATCACAACTTAGATAAACACTTTTTCGAATGTTCGTACGAGTCGCCCACGGTGGCAGAAGCAGAAACTAAGTGAAGGACGGGGACACAGCAAGTGGCTGAGGCGCCATCGAGGGCTAAAAATTCCCAAGTTGTAATGTGGGTATGCCGCCACCATATTGTTCCGCTAGACGAATACGATGGTATAGAGCCATGGTTACGCGAAGAATAGCGAAAACCTTTGGTGCAACACAGTCTATGTAAGGACAGAATCATAGTGGGTGCATTGCTTATACATGTGTTTATAATCAGCCAAGGTGATTTAATTTACTGCTCCATTGTTAAATTCGAGGGTCTGACTTACTAATGTTTGACGTGTTAAAAAATGAGCACATGAACAAAATTATGCTCTATTTTCAAAAAAGACGTAAATCCCATCAGTGAAAAACGCGCTCAAATCTAATACCGTTTCATTCCTATAAGGTGTGTTGCCATTTCATTGCCATTCCGTCTCAGTGTCGGAAAAATGTGAAATTATTCTGAATTCATTCCAATTCCCGAGTGGCAACTACGCAACACTGCTTTTATGTAGTCACGTCTTATCTAACTGTGCTGTACAGTCACATCAAACACTGTGAAAGGGTAAACCATACCCTGTTTCAGTCTTAATTGATAAATAATTTCACCTTGGTTGTTTGTACAATGGCCTGCCTGACGTAAACAGACCTTGCCGCAGCTCAGGGCGGATTCGTAAACAGTGTGCACGGCCTAACGCAGAAAAGGCTTTACAGGCTTTTTGTTGAACGCCGCTTTAGCACCTTTCGAAGGAATGCGGGGAAAAAGCCTCGAAAGCTAATCCGGAGCATAGGATAGTACGACAGGCACATGGTGCCACTTAGCAACTTTTTTCTTGGTTGTGGGATATTTTGTGCACGCATGGCCCAACATGTGGTTTTTCCTCTGTCCATGCAGTGATTCTGACCTCCTTCTTTCCCCTTTTAGCCTGTGAGGCAATGTTTTAGACACGCGGACTAAGACCAAATAAGACAACTCGATTGCAGAAAGTCACAATAAATAACAAGAACAGCTATAAGACACTGTGTGCTTGCATAATTTGGACAGCGCAAAACATAAACACATTGCAAGTAAAGCCTTTGTAACCACCATTGAATGCGCGAATTCATATGACAATTTTTTTCTTGTTATAGGTCAAAACTTCTAATTGACATGACTCCCGCTTACATTCAACGTAATGTCTAAAACTGCAAACTTTTGTCATTGAGCAGGTCATGGGTAACGGACAAGCCTTCTTCATGTGGGAACAGAATAAAAATAAATCTACCTCTCTACAGTGCGTTACAGGGTTGGTAGAATTCAAATCCGCCCCGCCGCGGTGGTCTAGTGGCTAAGGTACTCGGCTGCTGACCCGCAGGTCGCGGGTTCAAATCCCGGCTGCAGCGGCTGCATTTCCGATGGAGGCGGAAATGTTGTAGGCCCGTGTGCTCAGATTTGGGTGCACGTTAATGAACCCCAGGTGGTCAAAATTTCCGGAGTCCTCCACTACGGCGTCTCTCATAATCATATGGTGGTTTTGGGACTTTAAACCCCACAAATCAATCATCAAGAATTTAAATCCACCAAGAAATTGTCCTCATACTTACAAATATATGGTAATTGGTCTGTCAACTGCACCGGCTAAACAACGGTCAATAGATGGAAAAATATCCCACACAAAATGGGTGCAACGCAGGAGACAACACTAACGTCCTTTCTTCTAATAAACAAATGACTAATGGAGGTAAAAAGTGCTACGAAGTAAAATTCAAAAGATGACATAAAGTTGGTAACGGATACGCCAAAAGTATCCATTGTACTCCCATGTTGATCAATACATGCCCTTACGCGAGGTAAAAGCTCAATATAGGGTACTGAATAAAAACGATCCCCAACGTCAATCTAAAAACGACAATTGTTACTTGTGTTTTTTAAGAAATCTGGGAGGACACAAAAGCATTTTATAGGGAATGAGTCTACAAACGTGGACAGTATTTCAATTTTTTAACAAATACTGATTCACATGCAGCTGCCAAGAATAGCTTTTCTCACAATTGACCCAAACGGTATGTCATCTTTATGCGTTTCTACATTGAAAAAGACTTGCTAGCTAATAACTTTGCACTCATAATTTGATTTTGCAAGACTTACCTAATTAAAACTTTTCCACAGTTCAATGGCACGGCAACTTTCAAAGCGACGAGCTTCGACGCTTTTACCGCTGTAGGAAAAAAAATCTTTGTAATAGTATGACTGGCTTTGTCTTTGAAAGTGGAAGTAAAAATAATCACAACACCACCTTCTTTGTCGGCCTGAAGAAGGGAAAGGTCATGCTCCTTAAAGAATGAGACAACCCCCCCCCCCTCTTGGTCAACTTGCACGGGTATTGCTACCGTTCCTCAAGAGTGATTCCGCACGTTTAAGCAGGCAAAGCTCGCAATTTTCCTCCTCAGCACTCCGGGAAATACTTTGGTTCAGAGTTAGCAGTTCGAACCCAGGTTAGTATATGTTTTCCACATCATGACATAACCAATCTGCGCTTGAATTATGCAAATTTGCATTTTGGCATATCGCGGAAAATATTCGTATGAAGCATCTCGGCAGGTATACTTGCCAGGGAAAGCACGCCGTATCAGCGTCTGCGTGCCGGTTGGGCGTTATATTAACTTTCGCACTCCATTGCGATTTTTATCCCAGGGTGTGCCCGACTTGCTTACATACCAGCGGCGTCAATTCAGCGCCGAGAACGTAAATTACTCCCCTCATACCCCTAGCATTACCAAAATGCAGTATTAAAGTCACGTTCTGAATATCCAGAATTTTCTAGATCTATGCAAGATGTGGAAATTGCACTACAATGATGTGTGTCCGCCTCAAATTAGGTTGTTTCAAGTAATGCCCCAAGCTCCTATTCAAAGGCATTTTCGAAAACATCTTAACAATATATCCAAATTACTTCATTGTACTCATGTGATAGTGGTTAAATATGAGCGCATCGCCTAAAAACTTCATAAGCAAAACAGCAACGTCATTTCTGCACAGATCAATTTTTAAAAGAATCTCGACAGTAAAATAAAAAATACCATGTGTAATGGGTTGGTGTGCATTGCGCCTATTCGCTCTAAAAGCAATGAATTTTTGGGAATCCTATATATGAGGCATTTCTCTCATGACAGTGTTGAATTTGGTTAGACATTCTTGCGTGGCAGAGAATTGATTCAGAAGCATTAATGTTGCTGTTTCCTTGCGGAAGTAGCTATGCGATAACGTAAAATTGTTGTAGTAGTAACCATCTTGCGTAGTCTCTCTTTTGTTCTCTCTTCGAGTTCAGGGTAGCAGACTTCAGCCAGGAGCCTCATACGACATCTCTCGGCTCTGCTCCTCATTAATGGCAACAATAAAATACGCAAGAATTGATAGATATTATGTTAAAAATTTTCATATGACCAGGGGTAGATTTGGTGTGGTTGTAACTGAGACTTTACGCAGCAGTTCGGATTTAGTATTTGGGTTCTTCCGTGCACGTTCTTAGTGCAGTACGTTTTCGCCGATCTAGATTTAATTTTGCTCATTTCCTTGCTTGCAGGGTCATTTGCGGCTAGTCAATGCTCTCTCCCAGATGTACTCACGCTTAATCGGCCGAGATATTGACCCAGAAGAGGAAGTGCTTGTGACTGTCGGTGCCACGGAAGCCCTCTACACAACATTCTTTGGCCTTTTAAATCCTGGGGAAGAGGTTAGTGTGAAATTATTTGTAATACTGGGTGGTCATTGTCAATGTTGTTTGCTGTTTTCTCTCCTACAACCCCTGAACAATCCCCACAATTCCAGTACGGTTCCGCAATAGTACACCACCTGTCACCCGCCAAGAAGTGCAGTTTCATCGTGGACTGTATTTTCGTAGCCATTGTAAAAAGCCTTGTTTGACCTCATTCCATGTTGCGCAAACTACGTTCGACGCACGAGGCAACAGATGCGCGTTCTAACATTCCGCGAGTTCCCACTGATAATTTGTTATTTGAACATGCGGAAGCATTGTGATTTACGTTCAGAGCAGCAATGGGATAGTGAATTGGCATAAATAAGGTTGTCGAAAGTAAGTTGAACCCGGTATTATAAGTGAGTAAACAGAAGAAATAGACGTATAAATGTGGTTGATCCCTCTTTCTTAGCATCGGTAAATACAAAAGTGAAACATGTCTTCACAGAGGTAGTTGAGCATTGATTGTGCATTCTTTCGCTGCAAGGCTGAAGAAATGAATGTTACAGCAGCAAATTGCGGTCACATGAAAAATACAAGCAGATTGAAAGATGAAGCAGGCACAACATACAGAAAGCTCGCACGAAATGAGCATATGCAGGACAAACGCGGACTAGCAACTTTCACAGCTTTATACTTAAAGCGTGCTGTATAAACAAAAAAGGCGTATGAATAAACGCACATGTAACCCCGGACAAGCCGGAACGACTGTCAATCGATACTTCTTCGTGTGAGCAGCGTGCTACTATTTTAAATGAGGCCGCGGCAGCGAGCGAAGTGACCATCGTGCTCTCTGGAAACAGGAGTCGGATAAGCGCGCGTAGGAGAGACCGCTCCGTCGAGGCGGCATTTTCCGAAACGCGAGTGGCGATAACAAGCGGGCACAACGCGCTCTTTAAGCGCCATCTGGCTACTTATGGCGGAAACGAGCACAAGCTGCGGAGCTCTGAGGACAGCCGAATTGCATATGGTGTATATAAATCACTTGCTGTTAGCAGCCATGATTACATGCGCAATGTGGTGTAATGGTTAGCGCCGCGCACTGATGAGAGGTCCATGGTTTGGCGCCCCATGGCAGAGCTCTTGCGTATCTTTTTTTATGCAATCTCTTGTACATATTTTACGTCACATCTGTTATGCAAATACGTCAGTGGAGCCATAGTGGCCCCCGCATGAAAACAATGTCATGTTAAAAAAAGGTAAAACTAAGTACAGCCAAGCAAATTACCTACGCTATTGAAAATCCTGGGTTGGTGGATGCTGGAATTGCTGGCAGATATGGCGGAAAGAATAGTAGATATGGTGGAAATAATAGTGGATATGGTGCAAGCTGTAGTGGTTACACTGTATGATGACGGCGAGAGTGAAAAAAAATGGGGGCAGACGGTGGTGGTAGTAGCGAGCCACTGATGGTGACAGTGAAAAATGTCGGCTGATGAAGGTGACGCAAAACGTGTTTGGTGAATGGGTTGGTAAGCAAGCGTAATGACGGTGACGTGTTATAAGCTTGGTGGATTATGGTGGCATAATCATGGTGAATCAGGTTGGCATGGTGGCATGAAAAAGCACATGGTAGTGTGTAAAATTACTTTTTGTAGTGTTTCACTGTGGAATTTGCAGAAAAACATGTTTACGGTCATCGAAAGAAAGCAACGCTGGTCATTACGCATTGTAGTACTTTTTTTTCATTCCTACGGTGTCAACAACGCTACAGTTTTTGTGGAGCGTAGATTGCGGCAGTGATTGCTCACATTCCATGCATGTACTTACATCAGTTTGACATGCGTGTGATGTGCTTCTTTGTTGCAACGCTTACAAGATTGGAGGTGTCGCTGCCAACAGTGACAGCAAATGTGTTACATTGCCATGCATTTGTCGAGAAATAAATGAACTTTAGTTCGCAATTGCCAGTTTCAACAGTAGGCGAGAATAAAGCGGTCACCGGATGTCGCCACGCTAGAAACCCGATTCCTGCACACTCAATTACTTTAGTCGTACTTTTAAGTTAACAAAGTGCATGCGCCACTAAAATGTACAACTTTTATCTTTGATTTTCCTCGAGCCCTAGTGAGTGTCATTTCCAACCGTCTGTTCTACCACCATGATTTCCACCGAAGGTTAGGCCTATCGACCGTGCCCGTACAAGTGCCATTGGTGCTTCTGAATTTCAGAATACACGATTCTGATGAGTAAGAATGACAATACAGCACGGCCGTGCCATCATTTACCATGGATTCAGAATTTCTTTTATTGTGTACCGTGTTTGCGCAAGAACCGGCGAACATCGATAAGACGCGGTTCCAGCACTTTCAACAAACGTACTCCTGCGCTCCCCAACAGCTACCGGTCGCACACGCGCCGGCACTTCTCTGACTATTATGCGAGAACACATGACTTGCATTTCGTATGCTTACTGAACATACTGAACAAATATAATAAGAAAATGTTTCGGGTACACTGCATTCGTTTTCGCCAGGCTGTTATGTAGTTGTTGCTAACGGTATAGCTGTACAGCAGTGCACGGGCATGACTGCGCCATACGTTGCGCGAAAAAAACATCACAATGCTAAATCAATTGTGTTCCTGCATTTATCAAATGAGCCTAGAGGCATCATAAAATCTGTGAATATGTCACCCTTTCGAATGAGTGAGAAACGGATATAAAACATGACAGTAACCGCAGGTAAACTGCACCTGCTCCTCAGTCCACTTAATTCCTTTTACGCGGCGGTGAATTGTAATGAAAACATAGCGCTTTTGCTATTATTGTAGTGGCAATCGTTACAGGGAGCAGTTGTTTGTGTTTAATAAGTGTGCACATTTTAGTAGCTGGTGCAGATCCCGTCTATCTAGAGTACGCGACATTCAGAACTGAAGTTCAATGGTCATTTAGTAAGCTGATTAGTGTTTTTAAAGGGAGCATTGCAGACGCAGCTTAACATGCAACAAACCCGAGAAACCATAGACCGCGTTTTTTGCACTGTTGGGAATGGGTATATTTTTTGGACATCTTGCAGCGAACATCAATGAAATATTTCCCGTTGAATTCACATCAAAGAAGGTATCTGACTGTAGATAATGAACGCGTCCCTTTGGATTTGGTAATGTTCACGGCCCTCCACTGTATATGGTGGGCTCGCATGGCAGGATACTACTGCGACCCAGACGCTAAGCCCAGGGAATTTATTTCAGACAAAGCATGTCTAGCTTGGTTGCAATTGTGAAAATTCAGAAAGAATCGGTACCTGAATGGCTGCCGGTAATGGAACTTTTGGAATCAATAAAAAAAAGTTAAAATCGTCAATATCAGTCCAAACAGGACTGATAGCATAATTTTTTCTAATATAATATGTACTATCTGATGTCAAGTTTGTAATTTAACCAAAATAGGCAATAAATAAAAAAATCAGCATGGCTCAGAAGTTAGTGTGTTCAGTTGAGAATCCGCAGCATGCATGTTCGAATTCTCGTGATCGCGTTTTTCCTACGGTTACTGTTTGCGTCTTTTTCCACAATATTACGTTTTTTGTGTGTAGGGCAGCTCGTCATGGTGATTCTGACATCGTTTCGTGCTCCAGCATCACCGGCACTCCCACATCCACCATGCGCCACCCTACAGCATGCGCCACCAATAATTCCAGCACTATAATCCACCACAATTATAGACGGTTGAATGCACTGTTCTCGTATATATATATATATATATATATATATATATATATATATATATATATATATATATATATATATATATATATATAGCCAGTATAGGAATACGTTTAAGGGCATAGAATGGTCAGTATGAAATACGGCATTTTAGAGTTGTATTGCAAGTCGAAAAAATCTGTATTCCAACGTGTTAGTGAGCACAAAAACCGAAAAAAGAAAGGAGGTTCAGATTCAGGGCCTGGGAAATATGACTAATTATCTTTGGTAAGCCTTTTACGACAGCATTTTAAAAGTAATGCAGGAAATTATTTTTAAGTCGGAAAAATTTGAGTGATTCCATTTCATAGCTCTGCAAGATTAGTTAGAGTTTCGGGAATTGCAGTGTATCTGTGATTGAACTAGAAATGCATGATTCAATGCAAATGAAATAAGATTTTTATGCACAAATTCACTTAAATCTTTTTCTACTGGTTGTATGAATAACACACCATGGATACGTGGCGAGCTAATGTTTTACATACGAGAATGTTAGCATCGCATGGGATATTAGTTAAAACGTCAAGCTAGTACATTAGTTTTAAAATATTCTCTCTTGTTCACGCATTTTTTTGTGGGTGGACAGAACAAGGTTTTTCTCTGAAAGTAAACCTCAATATTTTGTTACCCACGTACGCCTCATGCAGATTCCTGCAAGGAAGCGTGCACTGTTACGGTAGGGGGGATTTTGTGCGAGTGGGCTTTAATTTTAGCGACCAATATTATACAAATGAGCAAAATGCTTCTTAATAAACAGTTCACCGCAAGCAACTGCAATAATATTTAAATATGTATATACATCTATTCTGTTTAGCAAAGCAGTAAAGTTGGGTATGCTTTATCGGTTTTCCAAAATGGGTAGCAAAGGCACAGTACAGGTACCAAACGTTATATCACTTTATTTGCAACATAGGTTTTGTTTTTCCTCGAGGCTTTCATCCATAAGTTTGCTGGTAGAGATAGATATGAACAAAATCATTCATTTCATTCTGTGATGTTCACCTCTTAATGTTTTATTACCTAAAAAAACAGATTATTTTGATTTTACTAAGGCATGTTAATTTGTATCTTTTACTAGATTGCGTACTTTTGTCTTTCTCATATATTTTCGTATGAATATGTAATTAAAAGTACTTGCTTTTTACTTTCACAAAGCTATTCCAACTAGCCTAAAATCTAATTCACAACTCTCACGCAGGTAATCATGATCGAACCCTTCTTCCCACTCTATGAGCAGCAGGCAGTGTTGGCAGGAGGAGTGCCAGTCTTCATTCCCCTTCGCCCTGTAAGATTGTTCACTGATATTACAAAATATTTCTGTTGAAGTTGATCACTTGTTTCCTGAAAAATAACCAATAGTTTCATTTCAATGCCAGTTGATCAATTTAGGCAATAAAGTTGCTCTTCTTTTGACCTTAGGATGAACTCTTGGGATTTAGGCTAAGAAACCTATTTTTACAGACAAGGCGTAAATAACCAGTTAGTTGGAAAAAGTAGAAACACAAAAAAGCAAATTTGTAAATCTGCATCGAAAGCAAAAAAAAAAAGCCATCACAGTTCTTGAAACTGCAGGTGTTAGAATCTAGAGCAAATAACTAACATTCGAAGTCACAGCTTACGTAAATCCTACGTATGATTGTCAAAAAAAATACCATAAAACAATTCGATCATCATAATTTGACATTTATTTTTTTTTATATGCACGCTTGATGATTTTATTGTAGTATCAGTATTTTTGTTCATGCAATGTTTAATTGCTGCTGTATTTGTTCCACTCGATATAGGCTCCCACTTGTGGTCGTGTTGGTGGTTTTTTCTATATATCTTTATTCTATTGTACGGTATCGTATCAAGAGTGGCTACTTGGGCTGGTTGGTAATGCATTTTTTAGAGAAATACGCTTTCTCAGTGCGCAGAGAACGTTTTAAGAAAGAATACAGATAGGATTGCACTCTGTCCTATCTGTCTTCTTTCTAAAAACCTTTTCTGTGCACTAAGAAAGTGATTTTTTTCACAAATATCATACCAAACTTTCGTACGTGGTGACACTTGCTAACTTTCACGTATATATATATTCCTGTTTTTTCTGACTGTTATAACGATATCACTGAAAGGAAAATGCAGAAATAGGCTACTCAGGAAGTTTACACTGGTTTTCAAAAGCCTCGAACCACATTATTAGTACATCTAAAAATGCAATATGCCCGATTTGTATACGCAGTTGAGACACCACCTGTATCAAAGGGCATATTTCTTAGAATTGAGTTACGGTGTTTCATGGATTATTATATGATCATAGACTTGATAATTCTGTTTCTTGAAAAGTTGTCACATTCATCAACTTTCATAAAAATTGTGATGACGTAAAAACATATGTGTGGAAAGCGTATTTTAAAATACGCTTTCCACAGATTTGTTTTTTTAGTTTAAGAAACTTGCAATATTTCTTAAAATGTTTTCTGATTTCCGCATACCATTATATAGGAGTCCCAATATCAGTACTTTTTTTACGCTGGATGCGAGTTTTCGGTGCAAATATATCAATTTTTATGAAAAAATACTGCTCTCAGGACACTTGTGCGATGTCTGCAACGTTGCATTCTCAGGTCGTCATGTTTCGTGCACCAACTGCCTGCTTCCCAAAAGAAAATTTTTTTTGATAAACACCGTAAACTTTAACGGATAGTGACAGAAGACACTTCGTGGATTCATTATATGTGCAACGAATCACGAATAGGTCGCCGGGTTTTAATGCATATTCATATCTGAAGAAAACGAAGCCTGGAACTAACGCCAGCCTGCTGCCTTAGGTTTGTAAAAATGTGTCGTTAAAGGGCCACTCACCAGAATCCCAAATTACAAAAAAAGAGCGCTATATTCTTTCCTAATATTTCTCGTCTTCCTTGGCACACTACTGTGACGAATACAGTAGTTCCCGTGACGTCTGCAGCGTGCATGCCCTTGATTCGTTGATATATGCGAAATATCACATGTGATTCATCTTATGCACTGTATTGCCATGCAGCCGCCTATTCATTCTTCTTTTTCTCGCATGAACAAAGTGCACAATAAACTGATGAAACTTCCCTTTAGTGTTTACAACTGCGCAAGCGGCAATAACAGCGTGCAGCCGAGAAGCGCGAAATCTTGCTATGCTCTAATGCTTAGTGCTAATATAGTTCACATGCATTCAACAACTATAGGGCGAGGAGGATTCATTGTGTGTATGAAAGAGAGCAGAAAATCACCCCCTCGTCTTTGAACGCGGGATAATGAGTGGCCCTATAGAGGTTGAGATTATAGCTCGAGTGGAAGATCATTCGCACTCGGCATACCCATATGGTAGTTCTTTAATAATATATATAGAAAGAGCTCGTGTCACTGCGCTTAGCCAGTGTTTGTAACAAAAGCCTCTTTTTTTCCGTTGGGCGAGACAGTTCCATTTCTCTTATGCTCCAGATATTTAAAAAAAGCGCATCTTGAAATAAGCCGCGGAAGGTTGGGTCTCACCAGAGCAGGTGGGAACCAAGCTAATCTTGCCATGGCTAGGCTCTTACTTTCCCACCTCTCTGTTTGCTGCGTGCTTTCATTTGTATTTGCTTCCATTTTCTTCTCTGTGTCTATTTCTTTCTCTGTCTACGTACCATTCTTTTTCCTTGCTTTCTGTCTACTTTTCTCTTTCCCAATTTTCAACGTCTTTTTTTTTCTTTCTCACAATAATCACCAACTCTCCTGTTATCTTTTTCTCTCTTTCTTTGTTTTCCTTATATTTTTCTCCCTCTCTGTGTACTACTTTTCCTCTCCTTCTTCCATCCTATTCACCCTCTAATGTGTCCTCTTCATGGTCACTTCCCTTTTCCACCCCGTTCTTGTATTCTTAAATGCAAAGCTATGCTATGCTCTGCTCTCGTGCCTCGATAACCGAGGGGATAAGACGCTCTCCTTTGGATTGTGGCTACGCGAGCTCGGATCTCGCCTCACCAGGATTTTTTTTTCTCAAAAAATTTCTATTTTTTCAATAATAGTTCTCTCGTGTTATTTTCCTTTCTCTTTACTCGTTTTCTCGCTAATCAGAGTTGATTACATACGGCGACGAACAAATGAGCACACGTGTTCCGAGAGTGAAGCAGAAGTTCAAAATAAGACGGCGATAAAAAAAAGAGGACGAGGAAGTGCATGCTGGTTGATGATGACAAGTTCTGTTCATTCCGAACGAATTAACTAAACAGCTGAGTTATTTGAAACAGACACTTCACACCATGTAAATCTATCTATATTCCTTCTCATGCCCTACAGGAATAGTGACAGGAAAAAGACATATATTTTTTGTGCAAGAATTGTGTGCACTCCTGGCAATCATGAAGAGGGAGTAGTAAAGGTACACTCTCTTTGTAATATTTACGTCGCAATAAAATACTAAATATACCACATCATAAACCATACTGTTTAAGCAATGACTCAATTTTGAGGACGTTCAATTTATACGCCAGTATAATCAAAAGCCCATATAGAGTCACAAGTGAGAGTGCTCGATTACTTCACCGATTGCACTATTAAGGTCTGCCACGCCCCGAACACCATTTATTGACAAAAATTATATGCATGAGTGCACTACAAGTACACCTGGTAACCTACAACACGTTGCAACTTGTAGAAAACACTACTAATGTTGGTGGAAATTTTTTAGAGAATTTTAAACGGATGTTCAGAGTTTATTTCCAAGGAGGGGCTACAAAATTGATGTTCAAGAGCCCTATGGAGCATTCCCCAATAATTCGACCTACTTTGAGCAATTTATGTTTTTTTGAACTTTATATTTCGTCCTGTTGGAAAAGAAAAAAGCACCGTTTTTAATTTGTGCCAAGGTAACATCTCTTCGTGAATTTCTTATTAGACACCATCTAAATTACCAGCGAGGCATGTCGTGTCAGTTTTTGCAACATTCGCCATTATCCTAGGTACCACTCTGTTGAGCGGTGAGTGTTTCATGAAACAACATATTTTTGAATCCTTCGCACATAATTTCAGAATGATGTGCAGTACAAAGCTTTAAGGCGTTTCTTCGTGAATCTAATACATGATTCTTGTTTTGCTTTGCCCTGACAATTTTTTCAGTGTAAGCAGGGCATGATTTCCAGTGCTGACTGGATTCTGGATCCGAAGGAGCTCGCTTCCAAGTTCAATTTTAAAACAAAGATGATCGTCGTCAACAACCCAAACAATCCACTCGGGAAGGTCAGTTCTTGCGCATGGTAAATAAGGCACATATTTACTCAATCGGTAAATGTTAAGTCATTATAGAGGTAATAACACACATTTTTGTTTTGGATTTGTTCCGGTGTAAAATACCATGTTTTTGCATAGAAACAAAGGGAATGACGATGAATAAAGAGTGAGACGAATATGTGTGCTTCTTCCTAGTATGCAGCCTTCATTTGCCATCTTTCTAGAACTCCAGGTTTTTCACAGAGTGTGATGTTTAGGAAAATTTACCGCGACTGCAGCTAATTTTTCCTCCACTTTTTTCCCTATTTATTGAGTTCTTGTATATTCTAATATTTTCGTTTCTTTTTTCACTTCAACATTTCAAACAAAACAGCCAATAATTTACCTTGGCTTTTCTTGGCTTCAGTATATGTTGGCACAGTATAGATGTAGCTAACGGCCAGGAAATCGGGGTAAAAAGAACAACTAAACACAAACAAATAGAGCCAAGAAAATAATCTCTTTTTTTCGTATCCACGTGATTTTTTACCCTTGCATAATCAACTCTCGATTATTAGCTAGTAGGTATTTTTCTTTCATATTTTCATGGTTCCTATCCCCGTACTCAAACCGTATTGGGCTCCTTAACTCTTGAAGTTGTTCTATAAGGATGTGAATAAATGCATAAATAAATGATGAAATAACAAACCTTTACTGCTAAAGTAAATAAAAGTAGACTAAAGTTATAAAACTACGTTGTAGTTGCTGTGCTTGTACCTAATGGCTGCAGAATAGCAAGTTTTCTCCAATGTGTCATTAACTTCTTTCGTTTAGTTACCTGCAAATGGTGGTGGTCAGGTTATTGACACGTGCTCTTTAATCTTCATTAGAATACGGCGCACCTGGCTTGCTGTGATGTTCTTACGACGCAATAATTCAAGCACTTAAATTTTTTGACAACTATTGTTCAGCATTTTTTGTGGAAAAAGCAATATTTGTGTTAGTGTGAGATCCATTAGCGCGTCCCTTCATTCTAATGTAGTACCATCACTCGAATAAATTTTGATACGCTGTTCTTTGATGTTATTCCTTCTTAATGCAAGCATAAAAAGAAATATGTCAGCTTTTTACTCTAGTACATGTGCTTTGGTAGTGCCCTACGTTGCGAAATACGCCACACACCAGCTAACAGGACTGGAAAGAAGTCATCTCAAGTAGAACACTTGAAGGGGCCCTGCAACACTTTTTGAGCATGGTCAGAAAACGATGCCGACCGGTAGTAGAGGCTCCCGACAACACGCGAGCCAAATATTATAGCACAGCACGCAGCCTAGAATTCACAATAAATTACCAAAGTCAACTAAACATTGCCTTTATTCTCTCGACAAATCACTCAATATGCCCAAAAATCTCACGTATTAAGGCGATCTATCAGTCAATGGCTGATTTCAACAATGTGCGCGGGCTAGTTACAGAGATCGGCACGGGAGGCCGCTACTTGTCCACGCGTGCGAGCGCAATCACACTGAGCAGCGGCGCATTCGAAGACAAAACACAAAAAGAAACAATGCTGAAGGTCACGAGGCGCGGATTACGTGTTTTGTCTGCCCCTCCCATTCCTCCCTGCTTATTTTTCTGAGCGTTTGTCGGGACGAGAGAAGAGACAATGTAATTGAAGAATGCGACAAACCTTTTGAACGGCACTCACACTGGAAGAATTCTTAAAATTTTGTGGCGTTGAGTTCATGATGCAATAGGCTCTTCCAGTAAATTCATTCCATGGTTACTTGAAAAAAGTGTTTCAGGGCCCCTTTAATACCGAGCCAACGGCCATCAATAGGGCCCGTGAAAGAGCAGACACGCATGGACTCCACATACCGACATGGGAGCAGCGAGTGGTCAGCAGATAGCCTTTCCAGCGGGTCATTTCCCGGCTGGGCCATCAGAACTTCATTAATGTTTATTGGCTATCTGACAGCTTTCACCATAATCTTGTATTTTAAACTGCGCAGGTTTTCTCACGTGAAGAGCTACAACTTATTGCGGAGCTGTGCAAACAACACAATGTTATCTGCCTAATGGACGAAGTTTACGAATGGATTCTTTACGAAGGCATTGAACTCGTTAGAATGAGTAAGTATAAGGTAAATAATGCAAAGCTCACTGAAGAGGCACGCAAACAAACACGATGTCCAGTCATCTAAGAATATTCCTTCAACGAAGCAGAAGTACTTGGTGTGTTCTGCCTGGACACCATGTAGCCGAAGGCTCCCGCGAACAAACTTTTGCCACGGTGTGTCAATTAAAACACCCAAGTTTCAGTTCGTAAGCAATCTGTTCGTTTTGCATTCATCGAAATGGAGCCGTGATTTAACCAGACAATTCAGGACCGGGTACTTCGTCATCATAAGGCTATATAAGAATTGAGCGGACAGGACGGATAAAACATTTCTGCCACTCGTGCTTAAGCCCAAGTGGCAGAAATATTTTATTCCTCTCATTTCATCTTGGTTCAGTGTCAGCTGAAACAAAGAAAACATAATTGTTCACAAACCAGGCAAAACATTAACCTTGTTGGCTAGTCCTTCCGGAATCGTGCCTTTATTCTTTCGGTTGTTATGTTTATGGCAACTGGCACGTAGTCCACCTGGCTCTGTTAGACGTATCATAATAAGGTCCAGGTGGACACATTGTACGTGGGCAGCAGAATTTTGCAGTTTAATATTACTACTGGAAATCCCTGGAAATGGTCTATGCGAGCACCCGAAGGCAGGCATTTTCCTAAGTCGAATCGCCATTGTGCAGCAATCGTTCCAGCGACTCAGACCTTTCTTATATATAGCGAGTACACCAGGCAACTACATCAAAGGGGTAAATTATTTCCAATAGTGCTACAGCTGTGATAGTGAAAAGTCAAATTACGTTAGCCATTATATTGTAAATATTGTCACAAGGTCGTCACATTGACGAAGGCAGCAGTATTGTTGTTCATATGAAACTGTTTATTCGCCCTAACTCGTGGCCAGGAAACTGAAAGTCAGATTACAGCAGCACATGGGTGCTGCTGGCAGTGAACAGCGGGTCACCCGTCGATCAACTGACATGCGGTGCAGCGTATCGCCATTTATACGCCTGCCCTCGAATATTCCAGTCCCATTACTTGTCGTCGTGCAAGCTCTGAAATAGTCTCGAGTGTTCGTGTCTTGCGCGCAATCTTAACACAGTGATCTACAATGACCGCAAACTTTATTGAACAATGAGGCGCAGTTTGCGCTGAGCATTGCTGATAGGCTTTGTTGGAGAACACCGAATGAAGCAAAAGCGAAAATAAAAAACGCACGTCACAATATAAAAAAAAATTGCTTCCCACAATAACGAAGCTGAAGCGCATACAGTTAATTAAATCAACATGTAAAAAGCTACTAGAGTCGGAAAAAGTCCTGCATAGAGGCATGTGTTTTAAATATTATTTCTTGTCTTGTTCACGTAAAAGACTATGTTATAGACGGGTAAACAAATATTAAAATATGGGCCTTATTTATGAGAATATACTTTATACACTATACAGTATTTCATACAGTAAAAAAATAAACTGTGCCCCTTATTGCGCTCAGTAGTTTCGCGCGTGCTACTTTTTTGTATTTTCATGTGACCGGGCTGGTCCACGTGTAAACACCGCTCGACGCAGGCCGCGTTTACATGTCGGGGAAAAGCCTTGACTGTCTCCTGCTTTTTTTTTCTATAAGACTGCGCGCACGACAAGAGAAGACGAGTTTATTCTGGAACCATTTTTTTTTTACTTTTCCATGCAAAAAATCCTACGTACTCTCTAACAATCACTTTGCCGGCCACCGACGTTCACGCAAGACACAATCATTCCATTGCGACCGTCTTGATTCTGAAGTGAGTGCACATTGTTTTTATGAACCGAAATTCACCCAGTAAAGAGATTGTGACTGTCGCCTTCTTCACCAGTATATTACCATGTGACGGTGTCAGCACTGAACCTTGTTTAGCATTCTCATTGACACACTAGTGTTTTTGCTGATATAGCGATTTTACAAAAGAACTCACACTTGATAACAATAGTACCCCCTAATTGCTGTAGTATTTATAATTTTAAAGTTGTCATCAAAGTTTTATTGCTCTTAATTTACAGGTACGTTGCCCGGTATGTGGGAAAGGACTATAACTATAGGCAGTGCTGGCAAAGCATTCAGTGTCACTGGCTGGAGGGTGAGTTCCCGGATACCCTTTCAACTTCGAGATGGAGCGGCAAATATTTCTTGACTCTTTGAAAATCTAGCTCTTGAAGTCATGTAATTACCATCGCAAAAAAAAGAAGATTCGGCCGATCGCAAGAATTCTAGGCATAGATTCCATGCGAAGCAGTGAGCGCCCAGCAGTCTGAGCCGACCTGTTTTATGCCAACCTTTACGAGATGGAGTGACGCCATTATGCAAATCGAGTTTTCATGCGTATATCATGGTCTTAGCAGACTAGCCGACAACACTGATGTACTTCCGGCATTTAAATTAAACAGAGATGTCGCTTTTATCACAAAGTAAGGGCTACGGAGCTACGGTGTGCATATCCTAACCGACTATCATCGGCTTAACAGAGCAACGCTCCACTCTACCCGTCAGAGGTGTAGGCATGTGTGTATTGCTTGTTACAAAGATTTAAAAGCGAATATTCACAAATGCAAACACAAATGACGCCGCATGCCCAAACATGAAGCCTACATATCATTTTTTTCCAAAGCCCTGTGAATATTCTGTATGCTGAGTGGTTTAATATTTCGTCACTTACATTAAATTGTGTCTTTAATCCCACATAAGCAAAAAAATATGTCTGGCGGAAAATTTCTCAGCTCCTATGTCACTATCGTGGCCCACCCAGCGTCACGACTAGAAGCAGTAGCGTGCAGTGACGGTACCGTGAAAACCATGACATATCAGTTAAAGTGACTTTTTCTCACAGGCATACTGGTGGCGACCATCCTTTTATATCTTCTGAACTCACGTTGGTATCTTGACAGTGGTGCAAGCCTTCAATTTCGGACCATTCTTTTTTAGAAGCTTACGAGAAATGATTCCCTGCAAAATTAGGTTTTCCTTTGCATACTACAAACGTGGCCTGAATTGGGCTATTAATTGTTCAAGCGACGCCCACCCGTAACGGGGGTCTAGAAGTTTTATATGGTGCTCGACTGCTGACCCTCAGGTCCAGGGATCAAATCCCGGCGACAATGGCTGCATTTTAAATGCAGACTAAAATTTTTGAGGTTCGTGAACTTAGATTTAGGTACACGCCAAAAAGCTTGAGAAGGTGAAAATTTCAAGAGTCCTCCACTACAGGGACTCTCCTAGTCAGAGTGCGATTTTGTGACGTGGAATGCCATCAATTATGATTCAGGCCGCTTCAAGTGCCCGGAGTGCAGTGATCAACGTCTGTCTTCTGTATGGCAGCTCGCGATAGTTCTCCCATTGTAGGAATTGTGCGTACCTGTGAATGCATGCGAATGCTTTCAAGATTCAGTGAAGCCGTTAAGTTTCTCATATTCTTGAGGTGGGAAAAGGGATTGCAGAAGTGTAAACACCAAAATGGTCGACTCTCTGAATTTGAACAACGAGGTAGGGGCAATCCTGAGCTTTAAGTGCCAATTCATTCACATTCAGAGCCCTGTATGCCACAACGAGCCAGAATTAACAAATCCTAGCAGTTTTTTCTTCACTCGCACTAACATCTTCCAGTACAGTGTATTTTCTTTGCACTACTGAATATTGAAACGCTGTGCTTGATATGAACGATCGTACGAATAATCATGACTTTGCGATTATTATATCGCAGTGTTGGCGGTAATGCGTTACAAGCACGTAATTACCAGCAACGCGTTATATTTTCGGTAACTTAGTAGCGTACTCGTTACAATTTTGTAACTCTAACAGGTAACGTACTTACGTTACAATTTTTCGGTAACGTGTAGTGTCTCGTTACTCGCTACTTTTAAATCGTGTAGATGCCACTTTCCCACAGCCCACCTAGATGAATTCTGTTGTCGCACGTCGGACAGCTGTCCGCCTGCAGGCTTTGACAAATAAAGCGAGAGTGGAATTGCCTTTTCAAAGAAATTTTGGATGAAAATTTCCGAAACGCAATGAATTCTTGTGGCGAGATTTTGGCCATTGCCAAAAAAAGCTTCGAGAAAGCCGCGAAATGCACCTTCACAAAGTGTAGAAACGTGATTTTTATAGAAGTGCATGAATTGTAGCAGGCGGATCGCTCGCCCCTGTGTATTCCTGTGCCCAAAGAGGCAGCCCGAAAGGAAAGCGCATGGGCTGGTTTACTTCATACCACGCTTCGTACGTGGAGAAGCAAATAACTTTTTCGAAATCCTACGGCAACCTAAAACCGGTGTCTGCAAGTTACAGTGACAAAGAAGTGCACGCGTTGAGCACAGTGTGGTGAACGATCACCCCATCTAATTGGAGAAGTCCGATATTGTAGACTTGGAGCCCATTTTATATGTGACTTTTTTGTAATCCTAGCCCATCCAAGAGAGAGCCCGTAACTTAACCGGTCCACATGTGCAATATCGAAAAAGAGGCCATCTAAGCGAAATTCTGCACACCATGGACATAAGGCGTCGCCCCATAGCAGGTAGTAAGACCTTTACCAAGAATGCGAGTGAGGCGCTAGAGTTCATTTTTTGCTTTTGAAGTATAAAGTGTTTTTTTTTTTCTCTCGTTAGTTTGGTTGGGTTGGTTTTTCGCTACCCTCTGTGTCAACTAAAGCCTAATAGTAGCCTAATAGTCCCAGGAACACTATGGTTAATCACAGTTAGAGGCAACTACACGGCAGACATGACGAAAGTTTGTCTCCTAACCATGCTCATCACAAACCATGCATGGGTGTAGGCTTATTTTTTTTCGGGAGCTAGGGGGGAACCCGTATGAGCTTGAGTGGGAACCGGGCAGGCAAACGGTAATTTGTTGCTGTATGCCAAGGCGAAACAAAATCACAAGAAGGGGGGCGGGCACGAGCCCCGTTTTCACCCCCTGGTGACGCCACTGTCGCAACCTGGTCAATCCACAAGAGATCAACGCGAATTCAAAAAAGGATAGTTTATATTTGGCAGAGTGTTCCATATTTTATGTTATATTATATTCTAAAACTCAAAAAGGAAGTTTCTTTTTAACTGCATAGTTTATGAGGCGAAAAATATCAAAGATATTGAACACGGAGGGACTAGTTTTCACATCAATGTTTCTCGACGGTTTATAATCATGTAACACACAAATGTTACTGTTAGAAAGAAGACATCTTATGTAAAATATTTGCAAACCAAAGACTGATGAATTTGTTTGAAGCTTGTAGAGAAAAGAAAAGTATTTTAAAAGGTGTATAAATATGCGATATTTTATTTTACTTACTGAAAAATATCTGCCACAACGTTGACAAGAAATATAAGCTTGTTTTTTTAAACAAGCTTTGCTTCTCTCCGCCACTGTAACTACGTTCTTGGTTATTGAACTCCTGAGCCAGCGGGGCTGATCCAGAATACGCTCACATAAGCACTCATAAATTATTCCGGCAATTGCACAAGTGAAAAAAAAGTAGATATGTTTATGCACAAATATATTTGGCTTGTACTATAGGTCATAAAGTCTTTTCTGCGTAGGTCGTCCGCGCTTGCGCGCCGGCGTCAAAGAGGCAAGCACCATGAATTTTTGCGGCCCAAATCAGACGACAGGAGTAAGACAGCAATGACCCAAGAGACATCTGGTGTCAGAAACGTGGAAATGTGAAAAAAGTGCCAGTGCAGGCCTCCGCGATTGCCTACTGACGCACGGCGGGCAATTTCAGAGGCCAAAAACAACCATTTTTGATTTCGATCATCTCGACTGAAGGGCCTGTTCAGACCCTGAGAAAACCAATTACTGTAAACTTCTTGGAAGTTTGGAGATGGTTTCTTTGTGGCTAGCGAGGACGATTGATTCTCAAATTGTCTACAATATCACATAGAAAAAGATGGTATCAGCATGTGCTACAGAATCACAAGCAATCACATATAACCCTACAGGTAAGTAAGTCAGCATAGGACTGGTAAAGTCCGGAACATATGTACGAATAATACTTGGTATATGAGCCTATTGATTATAATCCTTGTTTTGGGTTAAAAGTTGTATGTGAAACTTACATTCGAGATACAAAATATTCCTATTTATGATTGTGTAGCAATGGTAGAGGTAACGTCCGTTACTTTTTTCGGCAACGGTAGAGTTGACTAGTTACCTTTTATGATAATGAGTTACATTTCATTGAGGGTAACGTAGGGCGGCAACACGATGCTATTTTCGGAGTAGCAAGTAATGTATTTAGTCACTTTTTTTCAGTAATGGATGCAACACTGTCATTGCGTGTGCGTTTTAACCACGTTCTTACTTTTTGTAATCTGTTCTATTCTGTATAAACGATAACTATTGTACTCTTATACACGTAGCCTGAAATTTAGATGCAGTATATATACAGAAGCTAATTATTAAAATTAAGTATATGAATCAAGCGCAAGCTCCGAGACTCAGTTCCGTTAGTATTGATTGTGACGACTGTTGATCACTTCGCGAAAGTCTAAGTAATAGCAAGTTCCTGGTGGCCGCGAGAGCAGTGACAAGTATTGTTCGACTTTTATACAGGTAGGCTGGGCTTATGGCCCAAAAAATCTTCTCAAAGGATTGAAGCTAGTGCACCAGCATAGCATCTACACCATGAGCCCTCTCATGCAGGTGAGATAAAACTGCGCATTTATATACAATGTATTTCAAAGGTTTGCGGGGCAGAGCATTTTCACTGAACTCGCAAAAACAGTTGGGCAAGCTGATGCAAATTCATGTTTAGAAAAAATGACACAAAGGAGAGTGCATGACGCACTTTGCTAGGGCGTCATCCTGTTTTATTATTGCTTGTGTGTTGTGATTTTAACGCAATTATTTCAAACATGCACTGTATCCACGGTGATCTCAAGTAGCAGCTGCTTAAAGAAGGTCTCAGACACCTAAACCAAGTGCTCTAGGGCTGCAGTTACAGGCATAAACCAAAAGCGTTGCGTAAAAGAAACGAAGCATGCACCATTAGCAAATTCTTAGGCAAAAGGCAAGGATTCGGAGAAGTTTCGAAATGCAATTTATTGAAAAATTCTACATGCCTGCTGTGCAACTTCCACAACCCCTAAATACCTCCGATATTTTTTTTAACATTTCAAGATAACATACGTAATAAATTTCCAATTTTGTCACAATAAACATTGCAAACGCGCCAGTGATACAAGCCATGAGTGCACCACAAAATGAAAACAGAACAGGCAATTCTGTGCTCTTCTCCGGACCCTTCGCTATCTCCAGCGTTGGTCGAGACATCAACGCGCGCATTTCGTAATGTCAGCAACAACGAGAAGCCATATGCTCGTGGTACGTCCGCTAGCTGCTCTTTCTCTACGAATGGGGAGGACAAACATTTATCCAGAAGAAGACGAGCCATTGATTGGAGGGTACCGATGAAAAGAGTGAAACCAGTACGGGCAGCATTTTGGTCGTCAAACTCGTGTATTTTCACTATTACGGCACCATTACGAACAATCTCATGGCTGAGTGTTCTTTATAGTCCCGCGCACCACTACACAACTCAAATTCAACCTATGTGTGGTCTAGAGCATTTTAATGGCTCAAAATGGCACTGAACGACATGTTATACGACTATAAAGCCTGTGTAGGTGTTTCTCTAATATAATCCAGGAAACTGAATGACAATTTGTGAATTGCATAGTGTGTTCGGCGAAAGCTTGTGGCCCTTCGACTGACCATGAATGCTGTATTTTTTGCGCTCCCGTTTCGCCTTCCTGGCCTTGGTGCCGCGTGATACGTAAGCTGGATGCATGTGCATCAGCTCATTCTTATTATGGTGCTTGGAAGCGAAGAAATCTACATTGCTGAGGCGCTTCTCTGGACCATTTGCCGTTGAATGATCCTTGGGCTGCTCGGGAGCCATATCTGACAAACTCGAATGCTGCAACAAGACGTCTGACGAAGGAGTGTTGCCGTTCACGCAGCTGTGTCGTCGGGTGATTGCTGAGAAAGTGTGAGGGGGTACGGTTGGACTGGATTCTCGGACGCCACCGCTGTGTTGTCACGTCATTATTTAGAGTGGACATGGAAGAGAGCACAGATGTGGCGGCGCAACTGTTGCTATGCGCCGCTGTGCCGTCGCGCGATTGCTGAGAGAGTGTGAGGGCAAGAAGCCACACCTGGCACGTTCCAAGGTACATATGACTGGATGTTCGGACACCGCGAAGATGAGCCGTAAAAGGATTTCACCTAGTTATGTGTATCTGACGCCGACACTTTTACTTTTATTGAGTGCCACCAGCCATGGCATTTCTTGGGCTTCACAGAATGTAGCATATTCTACATTTGCCTATGTTAACTTTGGGAACACTCAATGACTTCGAGACTGGCTTCTAAGAAATCATGAAATTGAAGAATATAAAAGCCGGTGTGTTTCAATGAGTCTAATCTGTGGCTGATTAAGCTTACGAAACATTTCCGACATGTCTTTCTTTTTGCTGATTTTAAGCTTGCGCTGTTTATTCCGTTTATATTCAGCTACAGGAAAATGAGCACAAACGCTAGTCATTTGAAATTGCAGGCTCTTCATAAGTAAACTATGTAAAACGGCTGAAAAGAGAAAGCAAGCATGAAATTTGGTTCAGTTCGGAATTTCTGTTCCAGGGACTGTTCCTGCGAAATTAATTCGTAAAAAAATTGCAGCAAATGCAAGGACATCAGTGCTAGTTCAGACTGCATATTGTAAGGAAGGCTAAGTTCCTTTCGGAGCTCTTTCGCGTGTCAATTACCACATACAGTGAACAATAGATGTCTCAATTGCCAACGTTTCGGCAAGGACAAATATACGATGATGAGAATGTGTGTGGTAGTATAAGTTATCTTATTCGTATTTACTTTTAGAAAATATTTTGGCTGATTTCATCTTGCATGACTTGAACATTACACTTGGAAATTCATGACGCCTATGGTAGAGTAAAAACGAAATTCATTTTCCATTCAGAGAATAGAAGAATGCAAGAAATAAATGCAGAAGTATTTTGTTTGAATACCTTCGAACTTCCGTGACATTGCTATTTGGTCAGTGCTAAGTTATTTAGAACCTAAGTTTTGATTTAGAAGAAGTGAGTGCAGCAAAAAAATTACTTTGCTGGAGGCAATACAACGTACAAGAAGATGCATATTGAAGTGCTAATGTGAGTTTTTATCATACTTGAAAACCCACCGAGCGAAGCAGTGCACTGACAAAGCTGTCACATACATGTACTGCTTTCTTCTGCCAACACTTTCACTGTGTAAAATTGAATACTGTGAAGGCTGCGAAACAAAGTTGAAGCTTGAAGTGCCATTTTTTGCTGTCGGAGTTTCAAGTTCCTAATACATTTTCCGCTAAGATTCCTGCTTTAGTGCTTTTTTGTTGTAGAGTAACATATACACTGAACAAGATATATTTCTGTTCCCAACGTTTCGATGAGGAGAAACAGGATCTCTAGTGAAAATATTATGTAAAAAAAAACACGACAGGAGCGATTTCCAACATCTTTTTTCAACCATTCTTAATCATTCCAAGGAATATTCTACATTAAACCACCTGAAAATGATTTTCTTGTTTAGATACGCCACACATCCACTTTGACATGTTAATAGGTCATATGCTAGTCTCATTTGTTTCATGTCTCATTTTTTTACACTGCTCATGAGTAAGGAAGCAGTGGCTGTAGGTATTGAGAAAGAGATGGACCGGATAGGACACCCGGAAGGATATTGGAGCATCCAGTCGCATTCTCTACAGCAGAAGCGCGATTTCATCACAAAATCCCTGGAATCTCTTGATGTGGCTGTCACCATACCGCAAGGAGCTTACTTCATTGTCTGCGACTTATCTCTTCTAGGTGAGAGTTAAGGCTCAGTGCCAGTTTGTCAGAACTTTGCCATTATGCAAATTGAACTGCTCGAAAGGAGTGGCATCTCCGCCTACTTAGTGGATAAGCATGCATAGTGGCGTCTTCAAAAGTGGGTATCAGACAATAGCAATAGTGAATACTATATTAGTGACTGCTTCCACGCAATGCCGAACAGTATGGAATGCCAAAACAGATCGGTGAACATCCTCCTACGATATTGAGAGAAACTGGGAAACTATGAATTAAAGCCGCAACTCACATTGGACTTCGACCTAAGCTGAATGAAACTAGTTACTTCAGCACTCAGTACGCTTTCGTATATCGTAGCAACCACATTGTCTAGGCGTATCTGTTTTTGCGCCTCTATAATTTACGACACAAACTCAAGACGATATGATATGAGCATATAGCCCACCCATGAAGTTTCTCCAGGATGCACACATGGCTGCATCTATTCAGAAGCAATATTTTTAACACTCGGCTTTGCACCAACTGTATTAAAGACTGCCATATTATGCCAGCTGGTTTTCTTTCCAAAGAGGAAGTCATCCAGCATAAAAGTGTGCGCATGTCAAGGCATAAAAGTCGTATTAAAAGCATGTATCTTCTATTTTATAAGGTTGTGGCTCCCATTCTGCTGCTGGACGTTAAGCGCCACCACTGAACCACAATAATATATATAAATGTATTTCCATCTAAGCTAATTTATTAGGTCAGCAAGCTACTGTACATTTATTGCGATTAATTAAGAATTACTGAGCATACGTACACGAAGAGGACATTTATACTCCTAATTCAGAATCACAACTTAGGTGACAGGAGTCGAAAACTATTACTTATGTATATGTATGTGCATATGTATTACTTATGTATATGTATATGTATATGGCAATAACTTAGCATTTTTCTGGAATATCTCTCGAGACTATTCCTTGGTGTATAATCCCACCTTACAAAACTTTCAAGCTGTTCTGCAACAATTTTGCACGTAACAATCGATTGGTTTCACTGAAGGAGCTCACCGTCACATTTTTTTTAGAGTCAGTCAAGTAAGAGCACAGTTGCAGAGATTTGTCGCACGCTGATTGCTTTCTCTCTTCTCTTGTTCTTGCGAGTGCACTCGAAGCTAAGCAGGATAGGATTGCACTGAGAACAGAAGTGCGGCCTTTTCTGATCTTGAAACATCTTTTTTCTTTCTTAGAAGGTGAGGCTTACATATTTAATGTGGTCACGAGCGAGTGCGTGGAAACGTGGTGGCCTCGTGCGGCAGCCATTATGATTAAGCAGCGAACGATGTTGAAATGAGCCAATGGTTGTGGATTCCGGTATATAAGCGGTCATTTGGCTGATGGTATCATTTCAATATTAGTTGAAAAAAGAGGTATGCTTCCTAGCTGCTTTTAAAAATTGGTCGTAAAATCTTTGCCACGTGCGGCGCTTTATTTTTGACTCGTGTGTTCTTGAAGCCTCAAAGACCAATTCGTAGGTATTTTTTACAATGTTTGAAATCTCTCGCAGGGCCCGTTCTTGTTTTCATTTTGTAGATTTTTTCATTAGGGTGTTTCACTATCTTGATACGATGCGCTCTTTCCTTCTATAAGCACTAAAACTGGAATTACAAGGCGAGAAGGAACAACTCCAGCTCACGCAGTGGCTGCGCAAAAAAAAGGTCTGTAGATCATATTCTCCCATGTTAATTCACGACCATTGATGTGTCCCACGCCTAATGCATCTTAAAAATTTTTCGGCATTGGTACCCATTTGCCATTGTACTAAAACATTGCACTGTAGGACGCAATTTATATTACTTGTATTTCCAGTGATTGAAGTGAAACGGGAAGGAAACAAGAGAAAAAAAATAATAGGCTGGGAGCACGCTGGGCATACCTGTTGTCGATTGTTGCTTTTATATTTCCCTTCAAGTGCCGGAAATGCATGGAATGGCGTAACTCTTATCAATCAAATCTCAGTGAAGTAAATTTGCAATATTTGTGCTGCCACTTGCACTACAAAAAATCTGTAATCAGAGAGGCAGGGAGGACAGCATGTGTTTGGTCTATGCAGTTTGGGAAGAGGAAGGGCAGTGCCTGGTTGGATCTCTGAATGTATAACGCAATGACTCATTAGCCCAATGTGAATGACACTTAACACCCTACATTTACGAGATGGCTGACTGAATGATCATCCAACTAACATATACAACTAATTTTGGGCATTCTTTTGACACTATTCAGACATACGATGGAGATAGACTTGACCTGAAAGCCTTCACTCTTGTTTTATAGCACTCGGCACTCCTATTTTACGCATTACCTCCTAGTCCTATAGCATCAACTTAACCTGGGGGTGCTAGTTAATCTGTTTTTTTGTGCTGTTCTTGTGTCGAAAAAGAAGAAGAAAAAGAAGAAACTTTATTTCAGGGAAGGAGGGATGAGGAATTCAGGAGCTAACTGGTTGGTCCAGGGCTCCACCTGCGACCAGTGGGCCTTATGTAGTATCGAGAATTATGTTTCAGGGTTCCAGCTGGCGAGACAATCCTCCCACTTCTGCTTTTTATTGTCTATAATATGGTTTAGGAAGTTATCTAAGCCTTCTAGTTATTGTTTACACCCCCATGAGATGTGAATTGCGTTGACCTGCCGCCACACCACAGACAGACGTCCTGGCGCAGCACAGGATATATTTTATGCAGTTTTAAGTTTGCATACACGTTCACCTAGATCTTCCGAAGATCTGACGCATCTTCGCAATGTAAAAATTTGTGAGGAGTGCCATATGTTTTTAGCGTGTCCCGCTGTTGAGCGAGAATATCATTTGGCCTTGTCAAATGAGGCTCGTGAGCCAGAAGCAGTTGCTCTGCTCGGTTAGTGAACTGTCGTGCTAGAGTATGCGCCCTCTCATCGCCTTCGAGTTCAGCGTGTCTCGGGCACCAAACCAGCCGGTGGCGCTGGGTCAATGCAAGTCCCAGTATTTATGAACTGTTGTAGGCAGGTAATACAATCACTAAACATCTCAATGCATATATGCAAAAGAATGGCGCCTTTCTCTGCCAATGGCAGGTGTTTCAGCAATGTTTCCTTTTACGAAAACAAATCCAGTGCGATTGATACAGTATCTTCTAAATCCAACATGAGTATAAGGTTTTGGCGCGTAATTTGTAGAGCAGCGGTAGGCTTGATTGATTAACTTATGTATTGATTGTATTGATTAACTTGTGCCAGTTTTATAGAGTGCCCTCAGAAGTGCGCATGTTCCTACTTATTCGAGCCTGTTCTCGGTAAATCTGAACGATGCTTTAGAAGGGATGCGGAACAAGCTAATGATACGTTTTTGTGCCTCTTGTCTCATTCGTCTTTACAAAATTCACCCTTGCATACTGCAAGTACATGTGAGTGTGACGAACGGATGCATATTTCAGAAGCTGATGGCATCTCCTGTTAGCGATTACTTCAGTGCAAAGACCAAGCCTCGTGTGACGAATTTCATACGGATTTGTTTCGCGAAGGTTGGTATGAATGCGTACTTTTTCTTTACAATACTTGCATTACGCTCTCAACAGATGCAGCACGGCTTTGTGCAATGAACCTTAAGTAAAGATAGTTAAACTTCTGAGTAGAGCATTGCATAACTTGACATCGTCGCTTTTTTAGATCACGCAAAGGCATAGAGCTTCCAGAAAAATGCTTTAAAAGTTTTTTGAATTTAAGAAATATTGCATCACTTGAATCCTAGGCACGTATTAGATTATATCGGTACATGTTTTAAAATGCTTATTTATGTAATTAGACGAGCGTTTTTGAATAACGGGCCATTTATAACACAACATTAAGGTTAATAATTTTTCGATGCATTTATTTGTTCCAAAAATCTTGTGGTATTAAGAAAATAAGCTAATAAGAAATTGGTTCACTTCGTACTTCAAGAAAGCCAAGAACTGTTACTTTGAACTTATGTTCAGTACTACATCAATGAATCGTGTGACAATATGGAACCTAGTTCACGAACTAGTGGGAAAGCAACAGAACATAAACACTTGTTTTTTTAACAATAGAGAGCGTTGAATATATTGATACGGCTCTCGCTAATAAATTGGGAGAAAGGGACACTCAGCCTAGTGCTTTTTAATGCATTCTGAAAATTTTGTAAACATTGTCTGCTCAAATATTTTTTTATTACCTTGCCTGGAAACAGAGGTTTATCACGTCGTTAAGGCACTGAAGTAAAGATGCTGCATTAGGAATAGATAATATAAAAGCAGTTCTATTTATCGCGGTTGCTCATAATAAAACCGCTCTCTTATGCCTTCTCTCTAAAATAGATTTTACTAAATAGATATTTCATAATGCAATGAAAAAAAAAACTAAATTGATCGTACTGAATGAATGGGACCCAGCAAATCATAAATAACTATCAACCAGTATCGGTACTTCCAATTTTTTCAAAAGTGCTTGAGCTTTCTTGAGTGCAGACTTAGTTCCGCGATGACGCCCACGCCCTTGTAGATCAGGAGTCTGGCTTCCGTGAACATAGGTCTCTCAAAAACAGGTCTTGTCGAGGTGAAGGAAAAAATTCTTAGCGATTTTGAAAACAAAGATATACACTTTTGGTCTTCTATTTGACCTCAGAAATGTTTTGCCTCAATTATTTTATATTCTCATATTTAATAAATTAACGTGCTGTGGAGTTTGGGAGCTTTCTCTTAGCATGAATAAAAAATTACTTGACCTCGAGATCACACTACATATGTTTTAACAGATTCTGTTCACAAATGAAATAAAGAACTCGTGGGGTCCCACAAGGACAAATATTAGGTCCTCTTTTATTGTATTATATAAACGACATTGTTAACATAACCATTACTGCAGACATTGCTTTGTACTCTCATGATACAAGTTTATTTCTTTCTGGTAACAGTCTACGTGGGCTCGACTCAGCAGCTAATGCTTGGCTAGATACTTCATAATTGGCTTTCTGGGAGCCAAGTACAGCTGACTGCCCATAAAACCAAATATTTTGTTTTAAGCCTGTAAATACACAGGACGAAATTTATATTTTTATAAGGTTTATAAAGCTGTGATTGAACGGACTTCAGTTTTTAGTTTTTCGACGTTCTCTTTGACGAAAACTTGAGTTTCACGCAATGTGTCATGAAGCTTCATTCCAGCATCTGTAACTCAGCTGGTACATTGTTTAGGATCAGTTACTTTGTTGCCGTTTGGTTAAAACGTCGTTTGTATCACGTATTATTCAATCTCACCCAAGTTACTGCCCACTGATTTGGGGAACCACAGGCCAATCACATCTGAATCGGCTCACAAATCTTCAGAAGCAAGCAGTTCACTCTATAGAAAACCTTGGATACCATGGTCATATGGCCAATGTATTCTTAAACTTGACATTTTGAAAATTACTGATCCATAATATCGTAGGCCCGCAATATACGTATGACGTGAACTGGAGAAAATTAGAACTCTTTTTCTACAAAAGTACCTAAAAACTAACACTGAATACAATTTCGGACACGATATGTTTAGAATTCCTTTTTGAAGAACATCATGAGGTACGAAGCAGTATACCTACGTAATTCCATCTTTAATGAATGCACATTCCAGTACTGCCAGTATGGCGCTAAACTACAAGTCTCAACATTATTATAGCATCATAGAGTACCTTCTTTCTGTTAGTGACTGAACTAATCACTAGGTCTCTTTTTTTGGACGCATCGTTTTGGTTCAGTGTTGTATGCTTAGTTACTTTTGTAGTTTGCTACATTGTCAGTACCACTTTGTGCTTGTAAATATTTTTTGTTATTTTAAATACCAATAGCGTATACAAAATATTTGTTTCTTGACAGTGTACTGTTGGTTTTTTTCTGTCAATAACATGTAATATATTTATGTTTGCCATAGATTATCTTACTCTATTGCACGAACTTTATATATCATCTTGTATTCTATGCAACTGCATGCTGCCGCACTGTTGGAGCAATGTATGGATGGGAATGTCCTATTTAGACAACCAATGTTCTGCCTTTTTTCTTGCCATCTTGACTCACTCTGTGACTGAAATAAATAGGCTATCATTATTATTATTATTATTATTATTATTATTAAACTTGAAGCGCGTCATTGGGGTTGTTCATACGCTATCCTAGACAAACAAAATGCTGATGCTGCTGGCTATTTTAGCCTAATGAATTTCGCCAAATGTCACCAAATCACAGAAAATGACGCCCTTAGCATGACTTGACCATTAGAATGACCTTAGCATCATCGTGAGATCCATGACTGTTCAAGCCTCACCATTGGATGAGTATATATGACGTGAGAGAGCGCTGCGTGATAGTCTATCGCTTCAGGCTAATCGAACGCATTCTTGCAAACACCATGTATAAGCAGGCAGTGGAGGTCTAATGAAGCCTTTTCACTCTTTTGTTTCATATACTCAAGGACAACTCAACACTAAAAAAAGCTGCTGATATACTGCAAAGATTGAAGACAAGTACGAGTAGCTGTTAGTGTACAACATAGAGTGCGAGTGCACAGTGTGGTCTTCCAGTAACAGTAAGGCATTACTGACCTCTGAAGAACTTGGCTGACTTAATAAAGTTACAATTTTTTCTCAAAAAAGTAGCACATGTTAATTTTAGTTTATATATATAAATATATATATATATATATATATATATATATATATATATATATATATATATATATATATATATATATATATATATATATATATATATATATATATATATATATAAACGAAGTTTGGAAGTTCATGTCAGTATAACTCATCCCCTGATGAAGGGAGGACACCTCCTGAAACTGTTGGGAAATAAATATATTTATCCTTGTTGACAACGCTCCCGTTGTGCCATATACCATATATGTATATATATATATATATATATATATATATATATATATATATATATATATATATATATATATATATATATATATATATATATATATATATATATATATATATATATATATATATATATATATATATATATGAGGTGTCGCCGAGGCAACTGCAACCTACCATTGGTACGTCACTGCAACAAAGAAGCAGGACACTTCAACAACTTTCACCGTGGCTTTTGCCGAAAATCCAGACTGGTGTTTTACGTAGAACACTAATTAGAATGGCGACCTCCCAGCCGTGTTCTTGCAGATGACGGACTTAATCTAAGTTTTGGGGGTGGAGCACTGTTAGCATGCCGTGTTAGACAACTATGCTTCTACACCCCGAAAAATATGGCCTCGTCTATGTGGAATGACTGCGCGCTTTATTGTGTCGTCACCTGGTAAATCCGCTACAAGTGGTTCTACTGGTAGAATACCTTGTGTGGTACAGCCACCAAGAGTGCCCGGCCATGTAGCGATGCCAAACAGGAGGACAAACTTGAAGCATTCATCTGACCAAGACAGAACATACGACCCGTCACGACAAACTGTGTTGTGCTAATCAGCTCCCGCATCACCTACGACGACAACGCAGTGCTCCTGCCAATGGGACAAACTGACCACGAACCACTAGCTTACGTAAGAGTGCTTGCCCTAAGGCATCTCACCATTTTATCGGAATACTCAAAATTATCGAAAACCATACTCATTGCGATATACATGCTTCCACTACGAAAATGTACAACCATCAGCATTTTGAAAACGAACACTTCGATGGGTGACCAGGGCTACTTTGGTTGACGCTAGCCGCGAAGTGCTGGGCGCTTTTGTCGAGATAATACTTTGGTAGGCTTGGACAGTACGCCACTATGAATGGTTAGCATCTTTGCAACGGAATTGAAACGTACGTGAGGTCAGCGTCAATCAAACTGCTGTAAGACACGTGGTGGAGCGTTCGTGTTAAAGGTGCTTACGACTGTACGTCGCGAATGCGACTGCGCCTAAAAGTTTGTGCCTGGTTTTAAAACATGTGATCTCTGAAATGTCGAGTGCACATTTTGCTAGGAGGAATGAGACTCCTAAATGGGCTTCTCTTGTGTTAACTAATATCGTTTATAATCATTATGAATCATTCCCGAACGTTACTTCTAAGAAGGAAAAACAACGGCGTGCCACCCATGTTCTTAGCACTGACGAAAACAGTGCGCTTCATTCGTGTGAGAAGAAAAAGTTGAATAAAGTTACCTTCATCAAGCAGAAGAAAATGACTTGAGATAACATTTCAGCTATGTTTCATTGCGAAACACACAGAAACCTTTAACGCTCTGAAATCGAAAAAACGCGCACACCTCAAACCAATATAGTGAATTTATCAAGTTACCAGCTAACTTTTGAATAATCCAGGCTTTTGTCACTAAACGGCTGAACTTTTGTCCCGCAAATAGAGGCTACAATATATTCCAGCTCATTGTCTATCTTCACAACTTCGAAAGATACATGCGATTGCGCGAGTGCTTCTTTATTAGCCAATTGCCTGAACAAATCAGTTCCACGTTACCTATATACTGGTAAGTATTGGACTCCGCCTTCACAACAGCATAAATGCCTCGACCTATACGTACAAGCTGTAGAACAAGATATACTTAAAGAGTACAAACATCGTTTGTCTTTATGTTACAATCTCAGCTTGAAAGAGGTTCAGGCAATTGAGGCATTGGCAAGCCGCAGCGATATTGTATATAAGTAAGCCGGCAGATAAAGGTGGTGCTGTTGTGCTTATGCATGCTAACAGCTACATTGATGAAATCCAGAGGCAACTTTGTTATACGATATACTACAAACGCCTTAGCAATGACCCAACACAACAATTCAGATGCACTGTCGGTGATGTCGCCTAACTTGTGAAAGAAAACAAAATCGCTCAATCTCCGTTGCGTACGCTTCTTCGCCTGTGCACGGAGGCGAAAAGGTTTTACACCCTGCCGAACATTCACAAAGAAAACAATTCTGGTAGATCGATTGCGTCTGGAATAGATACGGTTAATGAGAATATCTCATGCTACGTTGATGTCATTATCTGTTCCATTTGCGTCACACTTTCTTCATATATCAAAGACACGAACGATTTTTTAAACAAATAAAGGATTTAGATATTACTGTTGGCTCTTTTTAGGTGATTCTTGATGTTTGCTTTTTGTACATTATTGTTTCGCATTGTGATAGTATCAGGGCTGTTGTGCGCGCGTAAAACAAGCCTGATTATGACAAAGCAATTAATTCATCCACACTAGTCACTCTTCGTAACTTATTTCGCGAATTAAACGATCTTGAGTTCAATGGTCGAAACTACGTCCAGGGTATCTATGGGCACTAGGATTGGCCCCAAGTGCGCAAATATTTTTATGCCCTCCTGGGAAACGAGTTTCTTTTCACGCCGTGACTTGAGGCCTTTTTACTACAAACGTTTTATTGACGATATATTTTTAATATGGCACCATGGCGAAACCTAACTTCTTTCTTTCATCTAGTATTTCAGTTTTTACATCCAAATATCTAGTTTTCACATTCATGTTCAGCCATGAGCGTCAACTTTTTTCACACCATCAAAAACTGACCACGAAGCTGTACAGAAAACCAATCGACAAACATCAATGCCTTCATTTATAAAGTAGCCGCACAAAACACTGCAAAACCAGCAATCTGTACAGTCAGGCCATTCGTTCTAAACGCATCTGCTCTGACAACAGTGACTTCGTTCGCAACTGCGTCTAGTTGCCCTAACAAGAAAAAGATTTCCCACACGAATCAATGACGACGCCTTCAAGAAAGCGGAAAACATTGACCGGAAGGATTTGCTCACGGGTAACAAACCACCAGCAAGCTCTTCACGTAACAATGTGAATCGCGCCCCGCCGTAGTGGTCTAGTGGCTAAGGTACTCGGCTGCTGACCCGCAGGTCGCGGGATCGAATCCCGACAGTGGCGGCTGCGCTTCCGATGGAGGCTGAAATGTTGTAGGCTGGATGCGATCGGACTTGGGTGCCGGCTCAAGAACCCCAGGTGGTCGAAATTTTTGGAGCCCTCCACTACGGCGTCTCTCATAATCATATGGTCGCTTTGGGACGTTAAACCCCGCATAATATTATCATAAACACTTCGAATCTCATTTTAACGCACTCAGCATCAGCTCCAAATGTTACCAACATCCTCAAAAAACACCACAATATCTTGTTCGAAGTGACCTCTCAAAAGACATGTTTGCGTAACTACCCAGGGAGGTTTATCACTGATCGCGAAACCTGCGTGATATACGTTAACTTTGTTCAGAATAAACATCAGATCCAACTATGTTGACTGCATCCTTGATATAAACCCCGTTGTAAGGTATTCCCACACAAGATAACTTCGCACTGCGTAACTATCAGCGCTTCAAGATTTATAATGAGCATCACCGGAGACTTCCCTTGCGACCGTGTCAATGTTGTCTACAAACCTCAGTGTTCCACATGCCATCAGCAATACATCAGTAACACCGAAACGTCATTCAGATTACGCATTAACTGCCATAGAGCCCACGCTTCTAACCTCCCTCGTCTTTCACTATCAAAACATGTCCAGATGCCAGGTCACTCCTTTACAAAAATCAATGCTAGCTTACTACAGTCTGTATTTATATCTCATTATGATTAAAAGTTCATGAATCCCAGCTCATCAATGATTTGAGCAGCGCAGGCATAATAAAAGTATCGGACGTGTCAGCTTTTTTTTTCTGGGTAACAAAGTTTATCATATTCATACGCTAGCCTGTTCTATTATTAATTGCCTGTTATGATATTTGTATAGTGACCATAGTGACTTGTAAAACTTTGCTTGGTGATCTTTCAGTACTTTTTTTGTGCCGTGCCAAAATAGGTGAGCATAATATTTGTTTTTCCTCGCATGTCACCTTAATCTCTCGTGTCTTTTTTGCGGCTTAATCATCGTTTTACTGGTTTATATGTTTGACTGATGCAATGGCTTCCTATTCATATGTTCCTTGAATTGTAGCACATATCTTGTTACATGAGGTGACAGATCTAAATGTATTGCCACCGATCTTTGTTTTAAAACTTCTGACGTTTTTGAGAAATCAGGGGCCCTTAAAACTGGCATATGCCTTGTTAACTTTTCATTCTCTGACGAAACGTAAATCGATAGAAGAACTGCTTGCTTTCTCTTACGTGCACGAGCCTCTTATTCGTACCAGACCCACTGAAGTTTCCCACATATATATATATATATATATATATATATATATATATATATATATATATATATATATATATATAAGGGAAAGAAGTGTATACCTAAGGGCTCGTTTTTCCGTGTTTTGACACAATATTAATGAGATCTAACAGACAGTAATGCCAAGGAATGTACAGGAGAAGTTATTAGAACCAATGGAATGTAAATTGAAAGAAAGAAAAGTGGATGAAAAAATAACCAGCCGTGAGCAGGAAACGAACCTACGACATTCGAATAACGCGTTCGATGCTCTAACCACTCAGCTACCACAGCAGCCTTCCCTCCATCCACTTTTTTGGGTTTATATGTGAATTTAGAAGTAGGAGTGACAGTCAGCCTATCTATAAGCCAAGCGACGAGTGTGAACCACTCTTTTATGCGCATGTTTGGCGTCACGTAGCACGTGAACTTATTACGAGTGGGCAGCTGATTAATAGTCCCTCGTATACAACCTAATGACACCAAGTCTGCCAGTACGAGACCCTCGTTAAATGAAATAAGGGAAAGAAGTGTATACCTAAGGGCTCCTTTTTCCGTGTTTTGAAACAATATTAATGAGATCTAACAAACAGTAATGCCAAGGAATGTACAGGGGAAGTTATTAGAACCAATGGAATGTAAATAAGAAGAAAGAAAAGTGGATGAAAAAATAAGCAGCCGTGAGCAGGAACCGTTGTGTATATATATATATATATATATATATATATATATATATATATATATATATATATATATATATATATATATATATATATATATATATATATATATATATATATATATATATATATATATATATATATATATATACAAGTGACTATTCGTCAGCTGCCAGCTCAACGTGACTCCATACAGGCTCATAAAAGAGTGTACCACACTCGCCACCATGGCTACAGGTGGCGCTGACTAAAACTGCCACGTTTAAACTCACAGCTGCCGTGATACCTTAGTGGTAGAGCATCGAACCTGTTATTCGGAAGTCGTAGGTTCAATTCCTGCTGACGGCAATTTTTTCACCCACTTTTCTAATTTCGTATATACATTACATTGGTTCTAGTAACTTCGCCTTTACATTCCTTGGCTTTATTGCCTGTTAGATCTCATTAATATTGTGTCAAACCACGGAAAAACGAGCTCTTGGTTATACACTTTATATATATATATATATATATATATATATATATATATATATATATATATATATATATATATATATATATATTGTTATGGCGTTTATTAGCCGGCACACAGGAAGCCTACAGAATGGTGACAGTAATGGTGAAGCACGGCCTCTCAGCGCTAGGGGCGTCCTTTTTGGATAGACCCACTAGAAAGCACTTGAGAGTTCGACCCATTTCAGTGTTTGGCGGCTTCTCTCCAATTACCCAGGGGTCGAAAAGGGAGCCACTTGGCGACCCAATAGCTTATCACTACGAGCGGGTCATAGTAAGCCTTCAGGCGCTCCACGTTTACTATGCGTGCCCGCGACGGTGCATGTCCGAAGTTCGTTCAATTGGCTCAATAAGATAGTTGACCGGAGATGTGCGCTTGATCACACGGTAGGGACCTTAATATTTTGGGAGCAGTTTGAAAGAAAGGCCAGCTACAGACGTCGGGTTTGAGAGCCATACAAGGGAATCAGAAAAGAACGTGGGCTCAGAAGTGGCGGAGCCATCACGAGTACTTTCCTGCCGCTCTTGCTCATGAGTCGTAAAAGTCTTGGCAAGCTCGCGACACTCTTCAGCAAGCCTGACTGTCTCGGAAAAAGGTGTACTCTCAGATGGATCCGGCGTGCACGGGAGTATCGTGACGATGGTGTGTGACGGGTGCCTTCCGTACAGAAAGAAGAAAGGTGAAAAACCAGTCATGCTCTGAGGGGCGGTGTTGTAGGCGTAGGTGACGAAGGGCAGTATAGTATCCGAATTCGTGTGGTTGGCGACGACGTACATTGAAAACATGTCGCTGAGGGTGCGGTTAAAGCGTTCGGTCAGACCGTTCGTCGGCGGGTGGTAAGCAGTAGTTTTGCGGTGGACAGAATGGCACTCAGTGAGAATGGCGTCGACGACTTCTGACAAGAAGAAACGGCCTCTATCGCTGAGAAGCTCCTGGGGTGGACCGTGGTGCAGTATGAATCAATGCAGTAGGAAGGACGCAACATCACGCGCAGTAGCCGCAGGGAGAGCGGCAGTTTCGGCGTATCGCGTTAAATGATATACGGCGACGATGACCCAGCGGTTGCTAGCGGACGCCAGAGTGAGTGGTCTATACAAATCGATACCTATACGCCCAAACGGATGGTCAGGGCAAGGTAACGGTTGCAGAGCGGCTGGTGAAATGTGTGCGGACGGTTTGCGAAGTTGGCAAGTGAGGCAGGAGCGAACGAACTGCTGGACGTAGCGGTACATCGCGCGCCAGAAGTAGCGTTGTCGAATGCGATGGTAAGTTTTGAATACCCCAGAGTGTGCGCATTGCGGATCAGAATATAAGGATTCACATATCTCCGACCGCAGACTGCGTGGTATCACGAGTAACCACTGCCGGCCATCGGCGTCGTAATTGCGTCGGTGTAAAAGGCCGTCACGAATGGCGAAATGGTGAGCTTGACGACGCAAGGCATGCGTGGATGGCGTTGCGGACGGATCAGAGAGCAAGTCGATCAGTGGGGCGATCCAGTTATCCTTTCACTGTTCGGTAGCGATGATGGCAGAAACAGCAACCGAGGATACTGAGCAGAGCAAGTCAGCTTCAGGCAGAGGGGAGCGCGAGAGGGCGTCGGCGTCAGCATGCTGGCGTCCGTTGCGGTAGAGCACGCGGATGTTGTAGTTTTATAAGCGAAGAGCCCAACGGGTGAGATGGCCTGAGGGATCCTTCAATGACGACAGCCAGCATAGTGCATGATGGTCGGTGACGACATCGAATGGGCGACCATACAAATAAGGTCAAAACTTTCTAAGGGCCCAGACGATCGCCAGGCACTCTTTTTCCGTGTCGGTGTAGTTTGTCTCGGCTCTCGTGAGTGTATGGCTTGCATATGCCATGACATATTCGGGGAATCCAGGTTTTCGCTGTGCCAGGACAGCACCGAAGCCTACACCGCTGGCGTCTGTGTGCACCTCCGTTGGGGCCGTAGGGTCGTAGTGGCGTAGAATGAGAGGAGACGTCAACAAATGGCGGAGCTTCGCGAACGCGTCGTCGCACTCAGACGACCACGAATTGAGGTGCCTGTTACTTCCAAGGAGCTTCGTCAGCGTTCATATGATCGTGGCAATGTTTCGTATGAAGCGTCGGAAGTATGAGCACAGGCCCACGAAACTACGCAGTTCTTTGATGGACGCAGGTTTGAGGAATTCAGCCACCGCTCGAAGCTTGGCTGGGTCAGGAAGAATGCCATCCTTGGACCCGACGTACCCTAGGATGGTGAGTTGGCATGCTGCAAAGCGGCACTTCTTCAGATTTAGTTAAAAGCCGGCATTCCTCACACGTGCGAAAACTTCTTTCAGACGTTGGAGATGCGTGGAGAAATCTGGAGCGAAGACAACAATGTCATCGAGGTAACACAAGCACGTGCGCCATTTCAAGTTGCGCAGAACGGTGTCCATCATGTGCTCAAAGGTCGCAGGTGCATTATACAGACAAAACGGCATGACGTTGAATTCGTACAAGCCATCGGGTGTGATGAAGACAGTCTTCGGTCGAGCGTCATCAGCCTTGGGTACTTGCCAGTTCGAGCGCAGATCGAGAGAAGAAAAAATTGGGCTCCGTGAAGGCTGTCAATGGCGTCATCGATGCGTGGCAGTGGGTGGACATCCTTGCGAGTGATCTTATTGAGCCGTCTGTAGTCCACACAGAACCGCACAGAACCACCTTTCTTTGCAACAAGAACAACAGGAAACGCCCATGGACTGTCCGAGAGCCGAATGACGTCGCGTCGGAGCATATAGTCAGCCTGCTCTTTAATTTCCCGGCGTTCAGCAGGCGACAGGCGGAATGGACGTTGTCGTAATGGTGGATGGGCACCAGTGTCGATACAATGCGTAAAAATGGACGCGCCACCGAGAGAACTTCGCCCAACGTCGAAAGAAGAACGGTATTCTTGCAACAGGTCAAGAAGCTGGGAACGCTGTACTGACGTAAGTTTGTCATCAATGTAGGGGCCAAATACATGAGGAGATAGTGGATCAGAAGTGGAAACAGCACTGATGGTACGCGAACCGGAACAACGTGAGTCTTCGGGTACGTTCAGAACTTGTGCGTCGTCGACTGGTTCCACTCTGCCGAGACATTCCCCTCGGACCAAGGTAACAGTGTACGGGAATGGGTCGGTCACAAAAACAGCGGCGTTGCCCTGGGTGATTTGCACGGTCGCGAAAGATACTAGCAACTCTTTCCTTCTAGAAGCACGGTCGGATGGCGAAACGAGTGCAATTATGTCGGAGAGACTTGTGCAGTAGACCGATACACCCATGGTGGAGCTCGGGGGCACTATGCTATCGTCTTTCACGAGAATCTTGCTCAGTGTCGAGGGACTGTCTTCTGGCGTGAAATGCGAGAAGGGTGAGAGTTCAATTTCCGCGGCGGCACAATGAATGACGGCGTCGTTGCGAGAGAGAAAATTTCATTCCAGGATGACGTCATCAGAGCATGCAAGAATGATGAAGAATTGGGCGACATACAGAACGCCTTGAACGACAACGCGAGCTGTGCACCCTGTTGTAGGATGAATACGATGTGAACTAGCGGTACGAAGGGACAACGTAAAAATTGGTGTCGTCACATTTCGAAGCAAGCGGGAAAAAATTTAGTTCATTACTGATACGGCCGGTCCAGTGTCAATAAGAGCAGATGCATGAATACTGTCCACAAGCGCGTCAATGACTTTATGTGGGCGGCTCTGAGGGCTTTCACAATGCGATAGCGTCGTAGTCCTTGCCTCTGGGACTGCGACGACTAGTTTTCGCGCTCATGAGCAGTCGAACTTGGCCGCATGGGGTCAGAGACCAACGTACGTGGAGACGGCGACCTTTGAGGACACGGACCTGGGTGAAACGACCGTGTCATAGGTGGCAGTTCATCGTTACATGTACGGCTAAGATGGCCAGCAACAGACGAAGGAATGGGAGCCGGCTGTACTCGAGCAAAGCAGATAGGCCGGTTGTCGGGTTTGCGCTATGAGTTCGCCAGGGTGGGTCTCGCCCTGAATGGTGGCTGGAAAGGCTGCATCGTGGGCTGAAAATAAGGCTGAGGGGTTGCGCCAACATACGCAGCCGGCATACCCACTGCGAAGGACGGAGGTCGTGCGGCAGCTTCGGCGTAAGTCAGTGGTGCAGGTGCTTGAACGACTGGAGGCGGCCTGGCGACCACTTGGGCGTAGCTTGGGGCGCAGGAGCCGGAAGTTGTTGTGGGCGGTACGCAGGCATGACCTCCGCTATTTTCTGCTCAATCGCTAGGCGTAGTGGTGAAATAATGGTAGTTGCCGATTGTTGAACAGCCGGTGGGTGGGCAAAGGGGAGGAGAGAGAACTAGCGCGCAATTTCCTCACGTATGAAGGACTTGAGGTCTGCCAGCAGCGCCACCTGATCATGTCTTGTTTCCAAGCCAGCAAGCCCCTCATCTCGTGGTGTGGAGCGACAGGTCATCGAACGCTGCCGGCGGAGCTCCTCGTAGCTCTGGCACAGCGTGATGACCTCAGCCACTGTGCGTGGGTTTTTGGCACGCAGCATCTTGAAGGCATCATCATCAATGCCCTTCATGACGTTCCGGATTTTGTCTGATTTGGACATGCCGTCGTTGGATTTCTTGCACAAGTTCAGGATATCTTCAATGTAACGGGTGAATGATTCACCGGCCTACTCAGCGCGTTCGCGTAAGCGCTGCTCGGCTTGCAGCTTACGAACGGCAGGGCAGCCAAAAACGTTGGTGATAGCGGACTTGAAATCGGACCAGCTTGCAAAATCGAACGTGTGGTTGTTGTACCACAAACTTGCAACTCCCGCAAGGTAGAACACCAAGTTTGTCAACTTGCCGTCCTCTTCCCATTTGTTGCGGACGCTCACGCGCTCGTAAATGGCGAGCAAGTCTTCCACGTCAGTGCTGTCAGCGCCCGTGAAGATGGGTGGATTGCGGATCCTGGGGACACCGGGACAAGGGGTTGGCACGGGAGGAGGTGTTTGCTGAGAGGCGTCGTGGGACATTGTAGATTGCAGGGTACTTGAGCGTAGTTCTAAGGGCATCGAAGAGGATCATGGCACTCTCCACCAATATGTTATGGCGTTTATTAACCGACATAGAGCGAGCATACACAATGGCGACAGTAACGGTCAAGCACGGACTCTCAGCGCGAGTCCTTTTTGGTAGACCCACTAGAAAGCATTTGAAAGTTCAACCATGTATGTATATATATATATATATATATATATATATATATATATATATGAGATCTAACAGACAGTAATGCCAGGGAATGTACAGGGGAAGTTATTAGAACCAATGGAATGTAAATAAGAAGAAAGAAAAGTGGGTGAAAAATAACCAGCCATGGGCAGGAATCGAACCTACGGACCTTCGAATAACGCGTTCGATGCTCTAACCACTGATCTACAACAGCGGCCTTCCCTCCATCCACTTTTTTGGGTTTATATGTGAATTTAGAAGTAGGAGTGACAGTCAGCGCCATCTATAAGCCAAACGATGAGTGTGAAAACACTCTTATGCGCATGTTTGGCGTCACGTAGCACGTGAACCTATTATGAGCGGGCAGCTGATTAATTGTCCCTCTTATACAACCTAAACGCACCAAGTCTGCCATTACGAGACCCTCGTTCATTGAAATAAGCGAAAGAAGTGTATACCTAAGGGCTCGTTTTTCCGTGTTTTAACACAATATTATTGAGATCTAACAGATAGTAATGCCAAGGAATGTACAGGGGAAGTTATTAGAACCAATGGAATGTAAATAAGAAGAAAGAAAAGTGGGTGAAAAAATAACCAGCCATGGGCAGGAATCGAACCTACGACCTTCGAATTGGAATACTGACGTATTTCCATAACTAATACGGCGTTGCGAAATATATACAACAGATGCACAGAAAAAAAACGATATCAAAAGTATTATATATATATATATATATATATATATATATATATATATATATATATATATATATATATATATATATATATATGACATATATATTGTGAGGAACCAGTTTATTTGGCCAGGCTCGAGCTAAATCACGCTGGTGATGATATTTTTAGATGAAGAAGATTTACAGGTGATGATGATTACAAAGAGAATAAAGAGTCATTCGCTTGTTGCACTCACACTAATTCCCCCGCGCGGTGAAAGCGGCCGCCTGGTCGCTTGACAGTATTATGGAATGCGTCGCGCATAACGCTTTAAACGAGATACGTTGACTATCTCTGTTCCTCGGCAACGATGATCAGGACTAGCGCTAAGAGGAGAAACACGGTAATTGACAGGAGATGTCTGTTCGACCACCGTGTATGGCCCAATGAAGCGACTGATGAATTCGTCGCATAGGCCGGGGACGCGTAGTGGAGTCCATAGAAGAACTTCGCCACCAGGGGAAAAACTCACAACACGGCGAGACGAGTCGTAGCGAGATTTTCGAGTGTCTTGAGAGAGGCCGGTGTTAACACGGGCCTGGTGACGGCAGTGTGCGAGACGAGATAGGAATTCTTCAGAGAAAGGAGCTGTCGCGGGTGCAGGGGCCGAAAGGAAAGATACATCCAGAGCGAAACTCGGCGAGCGACCATGGACGAGAAAAAATGGAGAAAAGCCGGTAGTGCGTTGAGCAGACGTATTATAGGCGAATGTCACGAAGGGTAGAATTGCATCCCAGTTCGTGTGGTTGGGGTGAATGTACATGGCGATCATGTCCGATAGGGTCCGATGAAACCGTTCAGTCAATCCGTTGGTCTGCAGGTGGTAGCTAGAAGTGGTCTTGTGAACAGTGTTCGAGGCACGCAAAACTTGCTCGACAATGGAAGATAGAAAGACTTTGCCACGATCACTGAGGAGAATGCGTGGAGCTCCATGACGCAAAAAGATGTGGCGAAGAAAAAAATCGGCGATCTCAGTGGCAGTCCCAGATGTTATAGAAGCTGTTTCTGCGTAGCGGGCAAGGTGGTCGACTGCCGTGACGATTCAGCGATTCCCATTGGATGATATAGGAAGAGAGCCATACAAGTCGATTACAACGACTTCAAAAGGTGAGGCGGGACAAGGAAGAGGTTGCATTAAGCCAGCCGGAGCCGTTGTCGGTCGTTTTCGCCGTTGGCAATGGACACAGGAGGCGACGTACTTAGCGACGGCTGAAGAGAGGCCAGGCCAAAATCAACGACTTCGTATTTTGTCGTAAGTCTTGTGGTAGCCTAGATGAGCAGCGGTTAGATCATCATGAAAGGCTTCCAGAACTTCACGTTGCAGAGAACGTGGAATGACGGGTACCCGCTTGTTGCCATCGATGTGGTAAATGTAGCGACATAAAGCATCACCGACAAGCTTAAATTGTTTAAGTTGTCGACGGAGTCTGGCGTTTGGAGGAGTAGTAGAGCCGGTCAAGCGGTCAACAATGGTGCAGCAGTATGGGTCGACACCTCGTTGTGAAACAAGGACGGATGAGGTGGCAGGTGATGAACTTAGCGCTGCGATTGGAGAGGTGCTGTCGTTTTGGAGTATCGATGGTGAATTGCTTCCGCTGGGCGAAGGACAGCGCGATAGAGCATCAGCATCTTGATGCTTTTTCCCAGATCTGTAGGCGACATCGAAATCATACTCCTGCAAGCGAAGCGCCCAGCGACAAAGGCGACCCGATAAGTTTTTCAGCGATGAAAGCCAGCATAGGGCGTTATGGTCGGTCACGACGGTAAAATGACGGCCGTGAAGATATGGTCGGAATCTTTGCACTGCCAAAACAACAGCAAGGCACTCCTGCTCGGTGATAGTGTAGTTCTTTTCTGGAGCGGTAAGAGTACGACTTGCGTAAGCGACGACGCGTTCGCGTGAGTTTTTGTCACGCTGCAAGAGTACCGCACCAAGACCATGACTACTTGCGTCGGTGTGAAGGATGGTGGGTGCGGTGGAATCGAAGTGGCACAGTACCGGATCCGACGTGAGGGCTTGCTTCAATGCCGTAAAAGCGCTTTCGCAGTCTTTGGACCAAATGAAGGGGACGTTCTTTGCGAGGAGTTGATGGAGCAGAGACGCAAGTTCTGCGAAACCACGTATGATGCGCCGGAAGTAAGAAGATAACCCAAGAAAGCTGCGCAGGTCCTTTTGACGTAGGGGACGAGGAAAATTGAGGACAGCAGCAAGTTTATCGGGGTCGGGCAGAATTCCTTCTTTGCTGACAAGGTGGCCGAGAACCTTGAGTGTCTTGCTAGCAAAGGTACATTTCTTGGTGTTAAGCTGTAGACCGGCTTTTGCAAGGCATGTGAGGACTTCGTCAAGACGTTGAGATGCTGCGAGAACGTGGATGAAAACACTACTATGTCATCGAGATAGCACAGACATGTTTTCCATTTCAAACCACGCAATACGCCGTCTATCATGCGTTCGAAGGTGGCGGGCGCATTACAGAGTCCAAAAGGCATCACATTGAACTCGTACAACCCATCTGGCGTTGAAAAAGCGGTCTTATCTTTATCAGACTCCAACATTGGTATCTGCCAGTAGCCTGACCTAAGGTCGAGGCTGGAAAAATACTCTGCGCCCGTAATGAATCCAGTGCATCGTCGATCCGACGGAGGAGATAAACATCCTTGCGCGTTATTTTGTTTAGCGCACGGTAATCGACGCAGAAACGCACTGTCCCATCTTTCTTTTGAACGAGAACAACTGGGGATGACCAGGGACTCGAGGAAGGACGTATGATGTTGCGTCGTAGCATGTCTGAGACGTTTTCCTCGATGATCTTGCGTTCTGCCTGAGACACGCGATATGGACGCCGATGTACAATACGAGAGCCGTCAGTCTGGATGCTCTGAGTAGCGGTGGTAGTCATGCTGAGGGCGGGTGAGTTCATGTCAAATAGAGAACGGTGTCTAATTAACAGGGCGAGCAAATCTTCAGTTTGATCAGGTGTTAAGTCATTGCTTATTGTTGCAAACACAGGTGTGGCAGATGCATTGAATGGCAATGATTGCGACATCGGAACATCGTTGTGGTTGTTGTTCGGAAGAGCAACAATCGCAACAGGCTCACTGTCGACCGCGCAAGATACTGTTGAGCCAAAGGGGAGCAGTACACACTCGAGCGTTTGATTTATGGCGGTTAGGTACGTACACCCATCGAAGAAGCAAATAAGCCCCGCTGTGATCACAATGCCCCTACGTAGGGTATGACCGTAAGGGAGAATTAGTACGTCGCCTTCCACAATGTCGGTGCAATTAACACTTATAATTTCTTCGATGTATGGCCGAAGTACATAATCTGACTTGGTGACAAGGCAGATGCGTCCATCTTGTTCAAGCGGAGAAGAGTCAGTGGCATTTAGATGCAGGAGGCGCTGATGACATGATATGAAAGCGGACGCAGAAGACAAGAAATCCCACCCAAGAATGAGAGCGTGGGTGCACTCACAAAATACCGCGAAAACAATGTGATGACGAATGCCTTCTATGCAGACACAAACGGTACACTGTGCAAGCGGACGAATGAGAGCGTTGGTCGCCGCACGTAGAGGTGGGCCACCATAAGGTGTGGTGACTTTTCGAAGGCGGGAACAAAAATAAGCACGAATAATCGAAACGGCAGCGCCAGTGTCTACAAGAGCCTCAACACGTACACCTTCTACAAGCACTACTATCAAACTCGATGGCCGCTCTGGAGGAATTGTTAGCTGTCCAAGGGATGCAGTTTCCCCTCCTAAAACTGAATTGGGGAGTTTTCCGCCTGGGCGTTCGTGGAATGGGAGGCGGGCCGTAGAGGCGACACTGAACGGCGACCTGGCGAAGGCGACCTGCGGCGACACGTACGGGAATTCCCAGGCATGTCCGTATGGTAAGTAGGTGACTGTGAACGGTAATAGGACGATCGGGAGGGTGGGCGTAAGTAGTTCATGGTTGGACGGAAGCTTCGATATTCTTCGGGAGCGTAGCCGCGTTGCTCGTCTTGTTGGCGCCTTCGACAAAACCGAGCGATATGTCCTCGATAGCCGCAGTAGTAACAGATTGGTCGAGGTGGGCCCTGAGGTGCGTAGTAAGGTGGTGCACGCACTGGCGGTGATAACGAAGCCACAGGCGTATGGTCTGCTGTTGTAGGCACAGAAATGGTGGGTGTGGCAGAGAGCGCGGCAACTTCGGCGTACGTGCGCGTCTGGCGCACGCAGGGACTGTTGGAACACGTCGCACGCAATGCGGAGGCGATCTCTTGTTTAATCAGGTCTCGCAAGCTATCTTTTTCAGGAGGTAAAGTAACTTCCGCAGCACAGTAAGAGCAGCGCCCGTGCAGCTCTTCACGAACGATGTCGCGAATAAGCGCACGCAAGTCGAGGGGTGCAGGCAAACGAACGTCGGTGGCATCGTAGCAAAGGCGAAGAGACTGAAGCTCGTCAAGTCGCTGACAGATGGTTATCACGTGCTGGGTGGTGGCAGGATTTTGCGTGGCGAGGGCGTTAAAGGCGACGGTGTTAATGCCTTTAATAATGTGGCGTATTTGGTCGTTCTGGGACATGCCGGTGTTAACGCGCTTGCACAGTGCAAGGACATCCTCAATATAAGAGGTGTAAGATTCCCCCGGCAGCTTTGTGCGTTGAGCGAGTTTCTTCTTTGCTGCCTCAGTGCGAACTGCAGGGGCACCAAATATCTGACGAATTTGCTGCTTGAAAGTGTCCCAGTCGGGAAGATCCGGGTGGTGGTTCCAGAACCAAGTTTTCGCAACATTGTACAAGTAAAATGGGACGCTGCGCAACTTCTGTGGATTGTCCCACCTGTTCAAATCGCTGATAAGGTCGTAGTTCTTGATCCAGTCTTCGACATCATCGCCTCGGAGACCGGAAAACACAGGTGGATCACGCAGGCGAGTGTTGCTGGGCGGAGCGGGTGGCGGTGGCTGCAGTAAGACGGCGACGTTGGATGGGCCAGGGTTTTCTTGGGCCGCCATGGGAGGGGGTTGCATCGCGGGTGACGGTTGTATGCGACGACCCGAGCGTAGCTCCAGCGAGAACGGGCGAGAGGACTTGAGGGAACGAAAAGCACAGTCCACCACTTGTGAGGAACCGGTTTATTCGGCCAGGCTCGAGCTAAATCACGCTGGTGATGATATTTTTAGATGAAGAAGATTTACAGGTGATGATGATTACAAAGAGAATAAAGAGTCATTCGCTTGTCGCGCTCACAATATATATATATGACATCTAATAGCGTTAAGATAGAGTGTTTTACGGAACCAGGATGACACTATTGCACAGGTAACTAAAGACTGGTGCACACCAGCGACTAGCAGTAGCGCGACCATTAGCGACTGGCGACCAAAAAGCGACTGATGTTCACCCCGGTAGAGGCTGCATTCGAGCGACCGGAAGTCACAATAGCGGAGAGTCACGTCCGGATCTCGTTATCAGTGAGAACTCTGGAGACCGGCGCCGATCAGCTGATCACCGCCAGCTGAGTGAGTGGAGAAAATCAAGCGCTCTGCATTTCTCGTTTTTATTTGTTCTCGCCAGCGCAATGAAAGAACAAACAACAAAAATCAAGCATCGCTGATTGGTTCCAGCAGCTTTGCGACCGCAGTCGCGCCACGGAAAAATCGGACAGGAAGCGACTAGCCAAAGCAGTCGCTTTGCGACCGTTTGCGAACGTTCACTACTGTTTGCGACCAGTCGGAAATGGTCACACGATCGTTGCTAGTCGCTGGTGTGCAACAGCCTTAAAAAATTTTAATGCCAGAAGTTTGAGTGCAGGCTTGGCCGGAAATACAGTGCTTGTGGCAAGGACAGAAATACCATTCCTTCCTTTGCACTGCCGTCTTGGCGTAAGGGTCCATCTGCTACAGACTCGATATGATAAGTTCCATCAAGAAAATATCCCCTCCTAAGCGTCCCTCCTATTACACGCGTCTTCCGGCCACGCGGAAGCTAAGAGCAGGCACTGAATACTACGCCCGCTTTATACATCTAAGGCTGTGATGACGTGGGTGCCTTTGACTAGCGATAGCCAATAATTGCTCGCTATATAGACGAGAGAAAAGGTGAGCCGGGTTAGTGAATGCACATCCGCGAGTTGAACCTCGCCTTAATGACGGTTTGCTGGGAGGACAAGTGCAGGCCATCGCCACCGCTTCCTTCATTCATCCTCACACAAAAACCCGCCCTGCGATGTGGCGTGCAGGAGAGCAGGCGTCAAACTTTCGCCTGCAGCCACTGCACACGCCAATGTATTGTGTGGATGGCACGATCACGGCGCTCCCTGCAATGTGAGCTCCCGTCTCGGGCCCGGAAGTCGGACATGCTTCGTGAGCGCATGCAATGCCTCTGCTCTTACTCCTAGTACGCACTCCTTTTTCGTTTTTCGCTCCTTCCTTTTGCTACATTACCATCACGAATAGATGAAGTTGCGATGAGATAGCTTACGAGACTATAGAAAAAGACAAATGCATAAGACTGAGCGAGAGGTGGCTTACGTTCGACCTGTCAATATCATTTGCCCTTGCCGGTGTTGAATGTGAGCCTACGAAAAGAAACAAGACTCTGGTGTGCTCATATGAACACCGGAAATAGTACCTGAAGCCGTGTTCGGCATCATTGGAACAGTGTTCGTGGTGACATGGGGCGATTTGGCGGTCGCAAAGCTCCAGTACCGTCGTAATAAAGGAGTGACACTGGCGAGCACTGATACGTGACTCGTCTACAGAATGCGACGTGCAGTGAGCCACTCTCTTCGCATTGCTGCAGGGCTGAATTTTCTGACAAATTAGGTTGCACAGTATTAGCTAGGTGTTCTATTAAAAAGGCACATGATGGGCGCATTTTTATGCTCGCCATGAGAAAACGAAAATCACAGAGAGTATTGTTTATTGGTCTGAACATTCCGTCCGAGTTTACTTCTAATATTTTGGCACTATAAAACGTTGGCCCTTCGAAGTTCAGCGCGGCACGTTTACAGGTTTTTTTTTTTCACCAAGGCTGTACTTTCTGGCCGAACAGCATAGTGGTGAGCGAAAGCGAGGTGAACAGCTGCTGCGTACAGCATCTGTAATATGTTTTGCGTTTCGCTTCATACGGCTTGGGCCCAGCCAAACCAATGCACACGCTCTTTGAGCAGTTTTCACCAGTAACCGTACACTGGAATGCACTGTTGCGTTTAACGTCAAAACACCACTACATGATCATAAAAGACGACGCAGAAGGCTCCGAAAATTTTGACCACCTGGGGTTCTTTAACGTGCAGCAAATCGGAGCGCACGGGGCTGCAGCATTCCGGCCTCCATCGAAAATAAAGCCGCTGCAGGTGGGACTCGATCCCACGACCTCCGTGTTCGCAACTCAGTAGCTGAGCCATTAGATCACCACGGCGCGACCACCAGTCACCGTACAAACACCGAGAGGTGACATAATAAAATCTGCGGCACATATTCGTTTGAATGGTCTATACCAGCTGGCGATGCTTTCCTGTTTTATCGACTCTCACAGTCATCGGCGCTTACGACTTTGTTTTCTTTTCATTTCCTGTGCGAGGAAAAAAAAAGAGAATAGGAAGTGAGGTGTATGTAACCAGGCACGTGCTGAATGCTTGCATCTCGAAGTTTACCTAGCAGTGCAGCATGTACCTGGATGGCATGAGTGGATATTGGTGTCAAGCATAATAATTTGCAGTGTAGTATTCACAAGAGTCACACCAACACGGTGGTATAGTGGCTAAGGTATACTCGGCTGCTGGCCCGCAGGTTGTGGCATCGAATCTCGGCTGCTGTGGCTGCATTTTTGATGGAGGCGAAAATATAGGCCCGTGTGCTCCGACTTGCGCGCACGCCCAGGTAGCAGAAGTTTCCGGACCCCTACACTACGGCGTCTCTCTTATTCATATGGTGGTTTTGACACTTTAAAACCCACATATCAATAATCTATATTCCCAAAAATTGAAGTATAGTAGATGTAAATATTATGGTAATGAGTTATTTCAAGGTACTATGCAGCTGAGCTTACATTTACTGTCTGATATTTTTTTAAACAGAGATTATTGTCTTGAAATGTAGAATGTTCAGTAAGAGTACGCTCCGACATAAAATGCGTGGCTTCTGAGCAAGGACTAACACAACAGCTTGTGCATCCTATTATATTGAATTTTAATACAAGAAGTCATAAAATTCATTACAGTAACACAAAGCATATATTTGGGAACATCTTCATAAGGTCTCACCCCCATATTAACTAAACAGTAATTACACTTTTCATTATAAAAATTTTAGTTCCCATCGCTATAATGGGAAATTTAGAGATGTCATTCACCGTAAACACGCTTTAGCCTTTTAGGGTGTTTTTGGCTCGTGTTCCAGCGTGCATCCGAAAGGTAATAATTGAAACGCCCTTTAAAATGAGGTTTTCACTGACATCATTGTATGCGGTGTTTTTGTAGGGTCTCCGGGGAGTTTCGTTCTCCTCGTTTGGACACCAGCGTGCTAGGGGGATATACGTAGAACAAGATGGCCGCGCCTATCGAAGCGAAAGCCGTTCACTTCGAATCTTTCTAGCAGTCAGCCTGCTTTAATAAACTCAATCATTGACAGATATTGCTCGTATTTGATTTTAAATTGAGTGATGAAGCTTCGCTAGCTGTGTATCACCGACAAAATAGATTCGTTTTTGAGATAAACAGCCGATTTGTGTTGGCAGAAGGCTTAAAAGGTTTCTTCACGAAGTAAATGGGGTCAGCAGAGGGAAGTTTCAAAGTAACGTTTATGTTTTTATTTAACTCGATTTGGGGGCTTGAATAGAGCGCAGCGGATGTTTTCCTGCTTTTTTTCAGAGCCTCAAAAACGCCCTTTTATAAGCGGCTGAAAAAGAAGTATTTCAGGTACGAAATTCAAATTCTGGAGACATTTATTGCTAATATTCATCGCAGGGACGTATTAGAAGACGTACACCCACGCATTCACGCACAAATATGATATTTGCAATAAGTACGCACGACACACGAATCGAACACGCGACCACACGCACTGATAGCAAACACGATAACCATTACACCACCGCGCCACAACTGGCTTGTCAGGTTTATCACGGGTGTTTATAATGTTACGAGTAACTTCTTTAATAATCCATTTACAACACACAGAATTCGACGAGCAAGATGGCACCAGTTCAGCATAAATCAAAAACTCACTTCGTCCACCTCTTTCATGCAGCCGCGTTTAGCGGCTGTTATGTATCATAATCCCCGGTGGTAGAAGTACCGTCCCGGTGCTAAATCTACGCCGATGATGTCGAAGGGGGTAATGGGGCTTTAGCCGAGCCACGTGAACGGTGTCACTCGGAGCTGACGATGACTTTGTTGGATCGGTTGGAACAATCTCGTACGTGACGTCTGTCACTTGGTGAGCGATACGGAATGGTTCAGTGTAGGGCGACAACAGTTTCTAAGACAGTCCCACACGCCAAGTGGGTGACCAGAGGAGCACGAGAGAGCCCGAGAAAAAGTGCACGTTCTGAAGGTGAGCATCGAAGAGCTGTCGTTGGTCCGCTTGGGAGGCTTGTAGACGGTCACAGGCGACTTGGCACGCGTGGTCGGCGCGGGCGATGGCTTCCACGGCATATTCAGTGGCCGCGGGTAGCAAAGTGTCTAAGGGTAGAGTGGGGTTACGTCCATATAGGAGATAGAAGGGCGAATAGCCGCCAAATGTTGTGAAGGGAGGAATGGTAGGCGAACCTCACTTACGGTAAATGAATGTCTCAATCCTGGTGGTCTCATGCAACGTATTTGGCAAGAATATTGGTTAGAGTCCTGTTGAAGCACTCCATGAGGCCATTTGGCTGGGGATGGTACAAGTAGTAAATTTGTGCTTGGTATGGCAAGACCTGAGGATTTCATGAACGACAGCTGATAAGAACGTGCGGCCACAGTGGGTGAGAAGTTGGCGGGGAGCACCGTGCACTAATATTATGTCGTACAGCAGAAAGTCCGCTACGTTGGTAGCGCAACTAGTCGGGAGTGCTCGTGTGATTTCCTACCACGTCGCGTAGTCTGCGGCAACAGCAATCCATTTATTTCCGGCTGTGGAGAGTAGTAAAGGGCCCAACAGGTCGAGGCCCACTCGAAAAAAAGGTTCCGTGGGAATGTCGATCGGCTGAAGGTAGCCGGCTGGGAGGGCAGATGGCATTTTTCGACGCTGGCAGGGCTCACAAGCAACGACATAGCGTCGAACAAAGCGGGCAAGCCTAGGCCAAAAAAAAAACGACGTCGTACCCGGTCGTATGTGCGAGAAACGCCTAAATGGCCCGTCATGGGAGCGTCATAAAGTTGGTGCATGACAGTGAAACGCAGGTGCGTTGGGATGACAAGAAGTAAGTCGGATCCGAAAGAATCCAGGTTACGGCGGTATAGGATCTCGTCTTTCTCCAAAAACAGTAGTAGGGACGGGTCACGAGGCGTTGACTCCAGTTTGTCAATAATGGCTCGTAAAGAAGCAGCCCGACGTTGCTCTTCGCCGATGTTCAGCAGCTGGGAAACGGAAAAAACGTCCACGATAGTGTCAGTATCGGCTGCTTCGTCCAAAGGGTAGCGGGATAAACAATCCGCATCGTGATGTAATTGCCTGGTTTTATGCATTACAGAGAAAGTGTATTTCTAAAGGCAGAGGGCCTAACGAGCGAGACGTTCTGTGGGGTCCTTAAGGGAGGCTAGCCAGCAGAGCGCGTGATGATCCATGACAACATGGAATGAGCGCCCGTACAGGAATGGACGAAACTTGGCAACCGCCCCTACAAGGGCGAGGCACTCGCGCACCGTGATGGAATACTTGCGCTCGGCTGGAGATAGCAGTCGACTTGCGTAGGCTATAACACGGTCGTGTCTCCGTTGATGCTGCAATAGCACAGCTCCTATGCCGTATCCACTTGTGTGAACCTCGGTTGGGGCTGATGGATCAAAGTGAGCCAAGATTGGTGGCGTTGCAGGCAGGGTCGTAAGTTGGAAAAACGATGACGCTTGGTCATGGCCCCAGATAAACGAGGCGTCTTTCTTCAAGAGGTCTGTGAGGAGGTGTGCAATGGTAGCAAAATCCTTAACAAAGCGTGTGAAAGAGGAGCATAAGCCCTCAAAACTGCAAACATATTTTGTGGTCCCTGTAACGGGAAAGATTGTGACTGCGTGAATTTCCTCTGGGTATGGACGCACGCCTTGGGTATCGGCAAGGTGACCGAGCACGGAAATTTAATGGTAAGCGAAGTGGCACTTAGAGGCGTTAGGCTGGAGTCCGGCTCGACAGAAAACGTCCAGAATAGCTGACAAACGATCAAGATGTGAGTCGAATGTGGGCGAAATAACAATAACATCGTCAAAGTAACACAAGCAGGTGGACCATTTCAACCCTTGGAGCAATAAGTTCATCATTCTTTCATATGTGGCTGGTGCATTGCAGAGACCAAAGGGCATTACCTTAAACTGATAAAGACCATCAAGAGTGGTGAATGCGTTCTTCTCGCGGTCCATCTCGTCGACGGCGATCTGCCAGTAGCCTGACCGAAGTTCAATAGTCGAAAAATAAGTAGCACCGTACAGGCAGTCGAGGGCGACGTCGATGCGAGGCAAAGGATAAACGTCTTTTTTGTAATTTTGTTGAGGTCATGGTAGTCGACACAAAAGCGCCGTGTTCCACCCTTATATTTAACAAGGACTACTGTAGAAGCACGGGGGCTGCACGAAGACTCGATAATGTTTTTCGCAAGAATTTTCCCGACTTCCTGTTGTATTATTGCAGGCTCCGACGCAGAAACACGGTAGAAGCGTCGGCGAATGGGAGTCGCAAGGCCAGTATTATTGCGATGGGTGACAATGGTCGGGTCGCTTAAAATAGTTGCTGGCAAAGTCGGAAATGCTACGATAGCCCTCAAGAACGTAGCAAAGCGCTGCAGCTTGCTCAGACGTGAGGTGCGATGACACCGTTCACTCGATGTCGGTGCCCCAAGAACGCGACGAAGTGGAACCACTAATTGAGCTGCAGCAATCGTCAACTCTGAAAGGCTCGACATGGTCGTCTTGGAGAGCGGTAAATTTGGTGAAGGAGATACCCTGTGGTAGAACTTGGGTGGTGAGTGAGAAGTTGACCAGTGGAAAGAAGGTGCCGTTTCTCGTAATCGTCAGAATCATATGCGGCACAGAAACCCCATGCGAAAGCATTACGGCAGGAATCGAGGCCACCATGTGATCACCGTCTGGTAGTGGCGGCTGGAGGATAAGTCGACATGTGGGACAGAGTTAGGTGGGAGGCACGTGAAATCAATGCAGCAGAGGCTGGTTTGCGGTGGGCAGGTCAGGTTGGATAAAATAGGTAAATCGAGAGCCAGCTGAACAATCTATGAGGGCAGAGTGCGTGGCTAGAAAATTCATTCCAAGAATGAGTTCATGAGGGCATGTTCGATAACAGCGAAAAAAACGAGAGTTCTTCTCTTCCCAATAGAAACTCCCGCAGAGCACATGCCAAGAATTGCGGCAGTTGCTCCATTAGCGACTCGTACAGTTTGGTTGAGGGCGGGCGTGACAACTTTTTCAAGTCGGCGGTGAAGGTTAGCGCTTAAATTGTGCACATGCGCGCCAGTATCTATCAATGCGCCAACACGAACACTGTCGACAGTAACGTCCAAAAGGCTCCGGTTCGTCATCAACGTTAAGCGAAGATTTCTTAGCGGCTGTTATGTATCAATATGTACAAAGTGGCTACTAACACGTCGGCGAGAATTCAAACTTTTATTCTCGTAGCTGCGCTTGTAGAAGGCCACTGCCTTAACTGAAGGGTGTCATGCAGTCCATGGTAAACAGCTTCGACATTTAACTGTTCGGCTCGTCGTTTAGTGCCGCTCGAAAATTGGTAAACGTGTGCTCACTTATGCACTTATCCCTACATCGACAGTGCTCACTCACCCGAAATTTGTGAATAACTGCGTGACAAACGTTGTCTTCTGATGGCCGAACATATGTGCATTCTATGGGCATATGATGTAAGCTTCATTTATGCCACATGCCACTTCAATTAGGCTACGATTATTGAAGCACCCACTTATGTATGCATGAACAGAGCAAAAACTTTTTGCCTGTTTGCCTGTCACCTATTCATCATCCACAATAATTCTTAAGAGTAAAACATCTTTCCTAGTTGCTTGGTAATAAAACCACAAGTCATAACATTGAGCCAGCAGAGCTTCAGCAATTCCTATCGAATACCTCAAGATAGAGTGTTTGAAATATTTTATTCGAACCATAACAGCATCAGTTGAGATGTCTGTGTAAGCATACGTACATTTAGATATTAGCATACAGGACCTATATCTGATACAAAACACCAGGAACGTAAACAGAACGGCTCAAAAACCATATATAATGCACCCGAGCATAGCAAGGTAAAACTAGAGCAAAAAATCCCGTCATAACACACATTACCATGTGCAATTCGCAGTGCACAATCCAAAGAATATAAGCACAATTAAAAGAAATGGGATGTTCAAGAAACTTAGTGTCAGTCAACACATCAAGGTTATCAAATTAGTACAATAAGGCTAGCATTACTTTTATGAAATATCGAACCAACCAGGTAAGCATGTCTTTTTTTATCGCATTAGCTTGACCAATGGCATAAAAAGTTGTGTGATATGATGCTCTGCTCTTACAAATTTATTGGGAACTCGCATCGTCATGAAATCATTTCATGTCTTCGTAATAACTGCGCGTAAGTAAACATCGGCTGAAAATTAAGCAATTGTAAAGAAGTGTGTTATTCTGTCACTTCCAAATCAATCATTCACGGCACACGCAGCAAACACCAGGCCAGCAGAACACACTGTCTGCAAGAAAACATAAACATGAAACTACACCACGATGAAATGTTTCACTAATACAGATGGAGGATCACTCACGAAAAACCCAGTAGACACCAGCAAAGTGAAAGCCTGCCTGCTGAAAACACTGTATTGTTGGTAAGAAAACCTAAACCACAAATTACAGTATCATGAAAGGACACAGTAATCTGCAAACAATATAACCCAAAGAAAATTTGGGAGACACCGACAAAGAGATGCCAAGCCTGCACAACACACTATGCAGCACAAAAATAACACCAGACCACTCCAGTCTTCTTGCCATTTGTTTAAGGCCTGGCTGCAGCTTCGCTTTGACTGTAAGGCTTATGCAGGCTTGAACAAATGCACCTACCGATTGCGATTCCCTTGCTCGAGTAGGTGAGCGAGAAGACACACAGCTGAGGCAAAGCTGCTAATTAGATGCCATTCTTTCTTCACATGCCTTCACGCAGATTTTTATGTTGTGGATGTAGAAGCAGCGCTAGGTTTATGCAGCTGTTTGAGTGACTGATATATTTGGTCAACTGCAGTGTTTTTGTAGTTGGTCGCAACACAAACGGCTGAGGCATATGTCACAGGTGTTCTCCTTTCGCCTTAACATGCTACCGTGCACTTCATTGCAGTAAACTCTGGCCGTTACTGGTCCCACAACACCACCTTTTTCCTTTGGTATTCGAGGCATGAACGGTTGCAGTCTTGAAGGGATCTTCTTTCTTCAGTAAAGAAGCTTGGATGCTTTCTTTTTGTAGTAGTTTCTTACTGATTCAATATTTTTCTACTAAGTCTGCTTGTGCAGGGTAGGTTTTTTGAGCAGCATGTTTGTTGTTGACAGCGCAGGTATGGTAACTTGTCAGCAGTTAGGCGAGCTTCCCTTTCTTTCCCAGCGTGATGTACATGCATAGGTTTCACCATGTTTGTGCAACTGTATAGATGACTATTACATTTGGTCAGCTGCAGTGTTTTTTCTTGTTGGTCACAAAACAACGAAGGCTTAGCTGCATTTATCAAACTGTAACTAATAAATTAGACTGAGGCTGATTTGAGCTGGAAGTCGTGTGCGAGCTGCCACTGCTTGGTGAACTTGGCAAGATCTGTACATGACAATTGTGGAATATTGTCGCTAGTTCGCACAAATGGTGTTTAATACTTGGAGAGGTCTGTTGTCTGATCATCTTGTCACGCTGCTGCTCATTGTTATATTCATGCACTGCTAGTATTGAGGCAGTGGGGGAAGGACCAAGACGTTATTTAGCTTGTCGCTTTAAGCAGCGAAGGGTGTAGCGGGTATACCCTTTGTTGCGTGTCGGCGTCGAGTGTGCATGAAGAGTTCATTTCTGGTTGTGGAGTAACCTCAGTTGGAGGACCACAATCTAAACTGTTGTAGATAAGGGCAACCGGTCTGCCGGCTACGGAAAGTCGGAGTATCACGGTCTGTTCGATGGACGCAGTTTCTTGACTTGCAACGGTGAAATAAAGCAGAAAACGCTGTGTAAACATCAACCAGTTCGCCCACAAATCGCTGATCCTGCGCTCAGATCTCCCTGCTGTGGGCGTTATCTTGTGTAGGAAGATTCACATCAAGTGAGCTACCCGATGATGCTTAGTTATTGCATGGAGGTAGTCTTCTTTTTTTTACTAGAACTTGTCGTTATCAGTGACATTTGAATGACTCCTCAACCCTAACGTGACGCCTTTGACCGAGAACGCAGAGCGAAAACACACGAAAATAAGATGCTCCATGCTACTGTGTTACGATGGTGATGACGATAAGAGTGAGTAAAAATCAATATTGCACAAGTTTTGATGTGAACTTCATTTTTAAAGTCGCTTTGTGACAGTAAAAATACAGGTAAGGCAGCGTAAAAAATGAGAAAAAGTTGTTTGCAAAGGACCCAATTACTGTACGCTATAAATATGCGTAGGACAACGCTATGACGTGTACAGCATACCTTAAGTTTCACTTACGCACTTGCCACTTCTTTTTTTTTTTGCAGCCTCATGATGCGCTTTTACGATGGTTTCTATGTTGCGTTCATCAGATTCACCAAAACAATAATGCAGTAAGTATTAAAAATAGTAATACGATTTGCACAAAGAATATCAAAAATTACCTAGTTATAAAACAGCCAATAGCCTTTAAGATTTGCACTGGATTTATTTGTCTCGGAGGCTATACATTGTCAACATTGGGTCCCGCCTTGCATCATGGGCTGTTATAGTCACGTGACAGCATTTTGTGCTCAAAATAATAAAGGGATCCGCCGCGGTCCTTTCATCAGTAGGTAACAATGTGAAAATTTTGTTTATATAGAGTCTGCGTGGCTTAATTAATCGGCTTTTTGTTCTGCGGTGCCCCCTCCTGTCCGTGTACAACTAAGCAAGGTGTTCGGTGGTGGCAACGGCTTCCACCTGACCACTCCTCACGCTGCATGATCGGGTAAGTAGCGGGGTTGGCAGTCTTCTCTTTTGTGGCCCTTTTTGTCATCGCATGTTTCGTCTCACTGATTGTAACGTAAATAATGTTCACTGCCGGTGTCACACGGGCACTTTTGATCGAGGTTTGGCTCCCGAATTGCGGTTTGACTCTCGTTTCGGGCAAACTCGATCCAGAATATTTGCACCGTTTAGCAACGATCAGTGTTGATCGCGATCGAGAAATCAGACCCGTCGTCGTTCTGGTCTCACGCTATAACTATCGTCATGCAATACCAACTAGCCCAAACTGCCACACTTTTAAATCAACCCTTCTAAAGAACAAAAGTCCTCGTGTGACACCGATTCAATCTACTGTATGCAACGAAAAATCATAAAAGTGTCATTTTTGCATACATTCACTTTCAATATCTCGACTTATATAGTGTATACAATGTATGCAATAAATGAAGTTAAAGTAACATCCACTATTCTATACTCCAAATCATCGTTAGGTTGCTCTGTGTGATTAGGTCTACGAAAAATTGCCCCTTTGAATGAGTGGCAGCCCCTTGTTCGTTTAAACAACGGTTTCACCATGTTTCCTCGGGCCACCAGTTTTTCCGTAACCTCTTCCGTCGCGTCTGTTATCTTGGCCTTCTGCGTTTGGCTCAAGCCAGCGTTACTATACTTGTACAAGTTTCTTCGTTTTCTAGCATTAATATAATTTTACTGCAATTATTTTGTAAGGAGAACAAGTATGATTCTATTATGGCAGTTGAAACTACCGCAGCCTGTAAAGCGTATCCCTATCGACGTGGTGACGTGCGGCACAACTATTCATTTGCTTAAACCACTTACAAATCATTGAAAAAAGAATAAATGAATGCAACTTTGTTGATAATTGTGTAACCCATCTTGACATTCAAATGCTGACCACTCAATTGTTGACCATAACCTGAGTGACATAATGTTTAAAAATTAACAGAATGGAATAACCCCCTGATAAAGACTACCTGAAAGTACTACGCTCTCTTCAAAGACACCTACAATCCCACTTATAGATTTTGGAAATGCCTTGACACTGTTTTTGCATGCTATAAAAGTTTCATAGAGTCTATCCTTAAGACAGCGTCCCATCTGACCCTTAAAGCTCCTACTACAAGTCAGTGATTGTGTACATCATGCCTTTATTACAGGTTACATACTTCTACCTGTGATGAGTGTGGCAGTGTTTTCTTCCTTTTATCTGATCGATGAATCTGCGTAGGCCAGAAAGTTTCGGGGGCCATGAACACTACTTCAACTCTAGCACTTGACATGTACTCGGCCTGCGCTGAAAGAAAAATTATTATTAAAAGGTTGATGACTTCTAGTGCTGTAAGGTCCTCCTGCTTTGTAGATGATTGTTTGGTGTTTCACTAGGCAGAATCAATTGACTGGAAGTAGAATATCGCTCCCGCTTTGAAGCTTTCTTAGGATGTGCTCCACCTTCTTGAAATAGCGTAGCTCCTTCTTGAATGAGGGACGATTAAATTCTTGAACTTAAGTTAGTTTCTCAGAGAATAACACTCATATTGGTGGTATGAACCTTGTGCTTGGAAGCCATTGCTGTTTTTGTGTCGCGGTATTCAAAAGTGGCTAAAAGGCGGAACATGCATTTGCCTTTGCAGAATTCTCCACGGCAATCGACTCATCTCAAACAAGGTAAATGATACATTATCCAAGTAAACACACCATTTTAAGATTGCGGGTTTCCCTCAAGATGCATTGTTGGTAGTAGCTGCGAGCTTACTTACGTATGTGATGGATCCTAGGCGTGAACAGGAGTGGCTGCCAAGATCAATATCCCAACAAAAAATATGGCAACTGTGTACAATGCATGTACAGTGTCTCTCGCAGACTCAAGGAGGTAGAGAGAAAGTGTTGAAGTACAGGCAGTGTACTCTCCTGCCTGTGCAGATCCACCTCTTGAATAAACTAAACAGGCTGCAGCTTTGATCACAGGCAGAAGTGTGTAACATGTTTTAAACTTGAAAAAAATTCAGGAATTTGAGTTTCTTGGTGTTGTATTCTCTCCAAACTTGAAGTGACACAGACACATCGACCTTATTTCTGCAAAGTCGCTAAAGTAATTAGGTTACTTAAGAAGAACGCTAAAGGGCGCCACAAGGGAATGCAAGCTTATAGCCTTCAAATCACTCGTCAGGCCTCTTCTTAGATATGCGTCTGTTGTGTGGTCACCACATCTTGCAATTGACATAAATAAACTTGAGGCCATCCAGCGAAAAGCGATAAGATTCATTTTTAACCGTTATGACCGTGATTTCTCCCCTTCTGAGCACTACCTTGCTTTATCGCTAAACTGTTTAGAACACAGACGTATGTGTGATCGGCTTACCATGCTACATAACATCGTGCACAATTCCGTCCGCACAGCCACACCCGTTTCGTTCACCAATCATCCTACCCAGGTGACTCGCCGATACAATCCGTTGAACATTGTGCCATTCAGATGTGTTATTGATTGTTATAAATACCTTTTTTTCTGTGCACAGTTGACACTTGGAATAATCTGGACACTACTTTGAAACGGCTACAGCATGCGCTGTTTGTTGAACAAGTGTCCAATTATGTAAATTGATGTTCTTATATCTGCCGTGGTTCTTTTTGTTTGATCATTTATTGTTTGTTGAACAGGTGCCTAATTATGCAATTTTTATATTTTTTATTTAATTGTGACGTTTTTCTTCGTTTATTGTAACCACTCCTGCAATGTCTCAAACATGAGACAGCAGTATCTGTAAATAAATAATAAATAATAAAGAATAATAATAAACTCATGCTGAACACAATCCTTTTAACAAAGAAAAATGAGACACTAAAATTTCCTTTTGTTCATTCAAAGCGAGAATCTCGTTCCTGCAGACTTAATGCCTTTAGGTAGTGTAGGAGGGCTTATTCAGCTACTAACGTGTAGAAAGATCACGTGCTACGAACCGTGCCCACTAACACTCCCAGGTTTACGTGCTCAGAGACATTCAATAATGTAGACAAGAGCAGAGCCGCCGCTTTAGCTAATTGATAAGAGCATCGAATGCATTATCCGAAGCTTGTAGTTTCAGTCTTTGCCGGTGGAAATTGTGTGTTTGTCAACCTTATTTTTTACCATTTTTTAGTAATTACTGTACTAGAGTCAAAAAGCTACTAATAACGTCTCTTATATTTTTCATGAGCTGATTGTCTGTATTCATTGAAGGGCTGTATATACATCTGCACTGCTTTGTAATAAATTTCAGTTGGAAGATGGTGCTGCATCTTTGTATCTTTTGTCCCTCCAATTGAATTTGCTCGGAGTAGCCTTTGCACTCGAGTTAACTTGTCGGATAGATGTGCGGGGGCACGGTTGTTGTCTTCAAAGTATCAACAAGTGATATATGCTGGAACGCACTGAAAATCAACTTTACAGTGCTTGTCATAACAATGCTTGCAGAGCACTCCTTTAGTTTCTGTCTAAACAACCCACTGCCTTCTTTGTCATAAATTTGAGTTGGCTTCCAAAACCCTTGCAAGTGCTCTCCTAGCAGACTTCTTCAAATGAAGACGGGGGAGACTTGCATGGGAGCACAAAGGCTGCTGTCCTTGCTTTGGCTGTGTATTTTTATAGGTCATGCTTATTTAAATCTGAGAGGCAATTATCGCTGCACCCAGAAAGCCTTCATTGAAGAAAGTTGTCTGTGCAGTGACCACGCCCATGTAGTTTTGTGTTCATGTAGCCAGCTATGTTCGCATGAAAACCACGTAACGTCCCACCTCACTTGTTGAGCACCCTCTGAAATCAAAATCGTGACTGAGCACTGTAAAACATTTTTCTAGGTAACTGTTCCGTCCACCATCAGTGTGTCATTAACTACTTATTGCAACAAAAAAACGCTATGCAAATATTTTGTGTGAGTGCTCAGGCCTTGTCTATGAAAGATAATTGAGCCCTTATTTGCTCCATTTGTTCTGTGATATGCAGGAAGGTCAGTGGCTCAGACAGAAACCTTACATCATGATACACTCTGTGTACATCATTGCAGTCTATAGACGGCAGTTTAAAAATTTATCGGAATCCTTGCGTCGGTTGATGGGTTAGGCCCATTTTTGAGGACAGTGTGTTTCCTGCACTAAGTCTAGGTCAAACTGTCAGGGAGATAGTAGAGGTGAAGGAGATTGCAAGGTCGACTCACACATGTGTAAGCACGCTTTCATTGCACCTTTGAAAGAAAGAGCATTCTCTTTTGGTGGGCTTTAGAGATATGAGCAGTCAGGCTGCATCTTTTTCGTTTCACTCATCGTAATATTTTTACTCTGGTGCATGGTTTGATGCTTTTATTTCTTGTATTTTTTTCTTTATACAGCTTACCCTTGCCGTAACTAAATGAGCAGGTGAACAGAACATTTTTGGTGTTGCAAGGGCTTAGTTATTGGAAAATAACACAGTACTTACTGAAACACGCAAATATGCATACCATCGGGGAAAAAAATTGGGACAGAACAGAAAAGGCGTCAATCGCAACTAAGTTTATTTTTGGAAAATCAGCGAAATACATAAGCGTAGCAACCATGCGATTACACAATGCCTCACATGCTAGTAACAAAACATGAAATAAGAATGAACATAAAAGAATGATGACAAAAAAGCCACTAAACAAAAGAAAGATTCCAAGAAATAAAAATTCCCCACCACGCAGAGCAACAGATGTAACACTAACATGCATATCTCCGTTCGTCTTAATGTAGAGTGCTTCCATATTTCACGTGCCAAAGTATCATTCCTCTTTCCAAGGACGAATACAATGGAAAACCTAGCCTCACAATTGCAGAAACCAGATTGTGCTGCCAAATGTGCCGAAAGTTTATTTTTCACAGGAAATTCTTGCTCCCTGATTCTGTCCTTTATGCACCGGCACATTTGCCTGCACATTGTGGTTCCTGCAAGTGTGAGGCTTGTTTTTCTCAGTGTATCCTTCCTTGCAAAGAGTAATGACACCTTAGCACGCAAAATGATGGAAGCATACTACATTAAAAAGAAGAGAGATACGATTGTTAGTTTTACAACTCTTGCTCTCCATGGTGGGAATTTCATTCTTCAGAATTTTTTTTCATCGTTTGTTCTCAATCTTATCGCGTGTTTTTTGATTAGCGTGTGAGGAAATATGCGTGCAAGGTTGCTACACTTATATATTTGGCTGATTTTTCGAGAATAAAGTTAGTTCTGAGTGACGCCCTTTCTGTTCTGTCCTCAATTTTTTTTCTCCGATGGTATGCATCTTTTTAGAATTAAGTAAGCATGTACCAACTAGACCAACAAAATTAGTTATTAAGGTGACAGTCCCACTCCGGCAGCACCCGCTCTGTATTTTGCTGACTGTTTGCTGACGTTCTACGCTCAGCCTATTGATGTGAATTGTATATCAATAGAAATCTTACATTCTCCACTTTCTAAAAACAGCTAGTATTGTCGCCTAGTCTGGTGGGGTTTTGCATAGCACTCAAAACAGTGTGAGCAAAGACCAGTGCTTTTACTGTACAAGCCTCTGTTGCATTTGAAATGCGGCAAAACTGTTCAACATAACCAAATAAAAATTCCTGAGCCTCTTCATAAAGCATTATGCAAGGTTTCTATGAAAAAATGTAGCCAGTAAAGGTAACAAAACGTCATGAAGGCTTCAGTCAATATGAGCAGACCAATGTAGGTTTATGAGTGAATAACTTTTTTTCCTTTTTGTGTAGAACAACGAGAGTGAATGCGTTTCCAGGCTACAATGTACCTAATGTCTATGCGAAGTTGTTTCGCGTTCTGACGAATAGCGCAAGAATACTAACTGCTTGAATTCACAAATTTACGGATCCACTTGTTAAGGCATTACCGACGAGGTTGAAAAACTGTCCAAGATGAAATATGAAATTTTCAATATTGATGCTGCAAGCTTTTCTATGCGGAAAAAATTATCATAAGTTAATTAGAAAAATGTAAGATGAAGTGAATTTAGCTCATTTTTTATTTGCCAGGTTTGTGTGAATTTACTTTATTCTTTTAATTATTCATTTATAACTTTCGTACATTAGCAGGACAATGCCATGTTTTGTAATTACCAGTGCTCACTAAGTTTGCATAGCAGCGCTTGACTTAAAAGGTTTTCAACAAATAATAAATATTCCAAACATTAATTGGTGGAGGTGTCATCTGTGAAAATAACCATGAAGTTGTCTCGTGTTAGTTTTGACGTTTGTCAGAAGTGATGCCGCTAAACATGACTATATGCCACCGAAACACGTATGAGTTATTTCTCTAGATTTCAGACTTCAGTGTCTAGCCCAGTGGGTAAATTTAGTCGCTACGTCTCCAATATACAATGTAACCCCAAGAGGCTGCTGAAAAAAGAAGAAAGAAAGAGACGGAGTGACAGAAAGAAAGAAAGGACCAAAACGTGCCACAATCCTGACCAAGTGGTTTGGCAATTGTGCCAAGGATTCCAGGACATGCTTGGCTGCTCGCCTATGTATCAAGGGGACTGCAGAAGCATTTCTGAAGCACACAGAAAAATTGATCTTGCCTTCTTCTACTTTTGAGACTCGTAGGACATTACCTGGTGGCCTTTCCTTCGCGTAGAGGTGACGAATGTTTGGCAGTGTGTGTTCCACGTGACATTGGTTGAAGGGCAATATAACATTGGGCCTTTTTCGGGAGACTACTCTGCACATGTGAAGGAGTGGTGACATGACGCATGTCACGTTTATTCTTGGAAAGGAGGGGCGGACACAAGGTCAAGCAGCATCTATAAACGTAGCGCAGAGTGGCGACAGTAGCTAACTTAGAGGTAGCTTGAATCGTCTGCAAATCATTCCTGAAAAATACTAAGCCCCCTAGATTTTTTTACCAGTGCGTGGCGGATAACTTTCTTCAGAGGCTACGGACCCCCAGTTTCGAATTCGGCACCTTCATAGAGGCACTTTTCAGACTTGAAGTAGGCCCATTGACAAGTTTGTGGATAGTGTGCGGGCACGTTTGTGGACAACACACTTGCATGTGCGCAGTAACTATATTATAATCTGTCAGTTAATGAGCCATATTTCCCTGACTGCAGCAAAAAAAAGCAGATGGCTGCGTGAGCTCTATAGCGTTCCCAGCCACGCGCAGAAAAACAAACGTCAAGTGTCTTGACGTCTTCTGAAGGTTGCAAACAATATTTTCAGTATGCAAACTTCTTGATAAAAAATTTGTTTGTAGCGTAATACTTATTCCCAAATTACCGTATTACATGTATTGCGAATGATCATTGTGTCTTCGAAGATCATTGATGTGTTGCCATTTGCTTGTTGTAATGGGCAATGACTTGTCTAGCAAGGAGGTAGCAGGAATAAAGCTTGAACTGCACGAAATAGACAAGACGGTCACCATTTACCTCTAGCAAAGCTAACCCCGCAGGGGCGCCTGCGCAAGTAGGCGTTTGGTGTGTAGCGACACCACGGACCCGAGCTAACGGGGGAGTTTCGGCTCCCTACCACGCCTAGCCGTGCGTGGCTTTGCCTTGTCCGGGGAAAAGGGGATCCTGGGGGTTGAGCCAATGCTGGGTGATTGGACCTTTAAGGCCCCCCGGCAGAGGCAACACACCCCTTTGGCCCCGGCTTCACGTAGACGGCACCCCTGGGCTGACCCACCCAGGGGATATCGGCAGTCGCCTTTTCCTATCTCTCTCTTCCTACATCTTAGTCTTTTCTCGTCTTTAAATCTGTCCTGTCTTCTTCTCCCTTCCATTTGCTTCCGATTTTTCCTGGCGGCAAGGGTTAACCTTGTGTAATTACTCAACCTTGAGTAGTTATATTTGGTTATAGTGGCAATGTACGGCTGGCGTCTGCAGCCTTATGCTATTAAGTGCTTCAGCGTCCCCTGGTTGGACTCCATGGTGGGTGGTCGCCATTGCTGCCGAACAAAAAGTACACTACTATGGGAACACCTGCATTTCCCCGTCTCCTAGATCGTCTCCCGCCTAAGAGGGGACGCACCGATGACATATCAATTTTCAGCCAACCCAGACAATGCTTTCCCAAATTCCAGGTTGTGCACAGCGAAAACCCAACAAAACAAGCCAGAGTAATATCTCCATTTCTTGTTGCTAAATCCCTGACAGAGGTCTTTGGCCCAGGATACAAGGTTACAAAGATGGCTAGCGGAGACCTTCTCCTTGAGCTGCCTGAAAAACACCACTATGAAAAACTTGGCAGTCTCGTAGCATTTGGTAATATCCCAGTATCTATTTCCCCTCATAGATCAATGAACACCTCACGCGGAGTTGTTTCAGAAGCAGACCTTCTTGAAATGTCTGAACAGGAACTGCTTGAAGGGTGGAAAGAGCAAAATGTCACAGATGTGAAACGAATCGTCATCAGACGAGACAACAAAGAAATACCTACCAAACATTTAATACTCACCTTCGCATCTAGCACACTGCCTTCATCTATAGACACAGGATACATCAAACTCTCTGTCCGTCCCTACATTCCCAATCCAAGACGGTGTTATGAATGTCAACGATTTGGTCATGGCTCGCAGAACTGCCGGGGTCAGGAAACTTGTGCAAGATGTGGTAGCCACGGCCACCCATCTGATAACTGTGTTACTACGCCTCACTGCGTGAATTGTGACGGGGAACACGCCGCGTATTCGCGTTCGTGTCCTAACTGGAAGAAAGAAAAAGAAATAATCACTCTTAAAGTCAAAGAAAACATCACATTCAAAGAAGCAAGACGAAGAGTGTCGCCATTTTACGGCGCAACATATGCTGATGCGGCGCGTCAGGGGGCAACGCCGCACCAGCCCTCGCCACCCCTTCGGCCTGCGCAGAGCGAGCCGTCGGCTGTGGCACCTGCCCCCAAGGCGGCTGTAGCCCAGGCTACACCGCCTACTCCCAAACAGAGACCGGAGACTCCAGAGTCTTCGGGTCTCAAGGCCTCCCCTCACCAGGCGAGGCCCAAAATCCAAACTAACAGCCCGCACGTGCGGGCATCCAGTGCCTCCGAGGAGGCAATGGATACGTCGGCACCCTTGGTGCCGAAAGAGCGGCGTGGCTCCTTGGAGCGCGCCAAGAAAACAAAAAAGCAAATAACAGGGCCTGGTGACGGCCCTGTTAAGTGAACTCAAACTCCCCGTCTAAACAGCCACTCGCTTTTCGTACACACAGCATTATTTTACATTCACCATGAACACTCAAATTATACAATGGAACGTCAGGGGCCTTCTCAGAAACCTTGACGACATCCAAGAACTCCTACACGAACACTCACCAAAAGTGCTGTGTGTACAAGAAACACACCTTAATTCAAAACACACAAATTTTCTTCGCAAATACGTTATTTTTCGAAAGGACCGTGATGATGCCATGACATCATCCGGAGGTGTTGCCATCATAGTGAATCAAGGAATTGCATGCACACACTTACAACTCCAAACATCCCTTGAGGCAGTGGCTGTTCGAGCGGTTCTTTTTGATAAACTAATCACAATCTGCGCTATTTACATCCCTCCTAGCTATCAGCTGCGAAAACAAGATTTACACTCTTTAATTGATGAACTTCCGGAGCCTTATGTTCTCCTTGGAGACTTCAATGCGCATAGCAGGCTATGGGGAGACTCTCGTTGCGACGGGCGAGGTCGAGTGATTGAACAATTCGTTCTCTCGTCGAACGCATGTCTCCTAAATAGAAAAGAACCAACCTATTATAATCTCGCACATAACACCTACTCCTCCATAGACCTAAGCTTAGTGTCTCCATCTCTTGTGCCTCTACTCCAGTGGAAAGTCGTCAGTAATCTGTACGGAAGTGACCACTTTCCCGTAGTTTTGAGCAGAACTACAGCAACTGAGTGTACACCCCGTGTTCCCAAATGGCTCATAAACAGAGCCGACTGGGAACGGTTTCATACCATCGCTCGTATAGATTGGAGTGACATATGTACTTTAAGCATTGATGTTGCTGTCGACTACTTCACAGCTTTTTTGATTGATGCTGCAACAAAATGCATCCCACAAAACGGCGTGTGCCATGGTGGAACTCTGAATGCCGAAACGCGCGCAAACAGCAAAACAGAGCTTGGAGGCTGCTTCGGAACTCACCGACAGCCGAAAATCTTGACACCTTCAAGAAAATAAAATCTCAAGGCAAGAGAACGCGTCGGCAGGCCAGAAGAGAAAGCTGGCAGAAGTTTTTGTCAGGGATCAATTCATACACAAAGGAGGCTAAAGTCTGGAACATGGTCGGTAGGATAGCAGGAAAACAAGTACACACACTTCCACTCGTGGACACTCGGGGTGATACCTTGGAAGATGAGGCAAACTTTCTCGGTGCACACTTCGAACAGGTGTCCAGCTCATCCCACTATACTGACACTTTCCGAAAATACAGAACAAGAATAGAAAAGCAGAAACTTGAACACAAATGCACTAGATCCGAGGCATATAACCAAGCTTTCAGTCTAGCTGAGCTGCAAATGTCTCTAAACTCCTGCAGTACTTCTGCCCCAGGTTCTGACCGTGTGGTGTATGAAATGTTAAAAAACCTACCAATCGAAGCACGAAAAACCTTACTTTGTTTGTACAATGCTATCTGGTTTTCTGGCGCTATCCCTACCTCCTGGAAAGAGGCTATTATTATTCCCATTTTGAAAGAGGGCAAAGACCCTTCTTTACCCTCGAGTTATAGGCCTATAGCACTTACAAGCTGCTTGTGCAAAGTCTTCAAAAAAATGATAAACTGCCGACTTGTACATTTCCTTGAAACAAATAAGTTGCTCGACCCATTTCAGTGCGGGTTTCGAGAAGGTAGATCCACCACAGACCACCTTGTTCGTATCGAGGCACAGATCAGAGACGCCTTCGTCCATAAACAATATTTTCTCTCTGTGTTCCTCGATATCGAAAAGGCTTATGATACAACATGGCGTTTCGGAATTCTAAGAGACCTTTCCCACCTTGGCGTGCGCGGAAGAATGTTTCACATAATCAAAAGCTACCTGTCAAACCGGACATTCCGTGTCCGAGTGGGCACGGTTCTTTCCCAAACATTTGTTCAGGAAACAGGCGTGCCACAAGGTGGTGTACTTAGCTGCACACTTTTTCTCATAAAAATGAATTCCTTGCGCTTGACCATCCCTCGCAATATGTTTTATTGCACATATGTCGATGGCGTCCAGCTTGGCTTTAGGTCTTGCAATCTGGCATTGTGTGAGCGGCAGGTTCAGTTAGGTTTAAACAAGCTCTCCAAATGGGCAGAGGAAAACGGATTCCGATTGAACCCACAAAAAAGCACGTGTGTTTTGTTCTCTCGAAAGAGAGGCATGCACTCGGAACCTGACATTCGACTGAACGGGCAACGTCTGTCCGTCAAAGCCGAGCATAAATTCTTAGGCCTAATCTTGGACAACAAGTTGACCTTCGTGCCGTACATCAAGTATCTAAAAACAAAATGTTTAAAAGCCATGAATGTTTTAAAAGTGTTGTCACGTACTACTTGGGGTAGTGATAGGCAATGCCTCATGAATCTCTATAGAAGCCTCATTCGCACCCGCTTAGATTATGGGGCCGTTGTCTATCAGTCTGCTACTCAAAGTGCCTTGAAGATGCTGGACCCCGTGCACCATTTGGGCATCCGCCTTTCTACGGGTGCTTTTCGCACCAGCCCCGTAGAAAGCCTTTACGCTGAGTCAAATGAATGGTCGCTTCATCTGCAAAGAACCTACATGTCCTTTGTATATTTCCTTAAGGTGAAAGCAGACAAGAGGCACCCCTCATACTCTACAATTAATGATTTGTCGAGCTCAACTCTGTTTCAAAACAGGCCTTCGATGAGGCAGCCCTTCTCAGTTCGCCTGAAGGGTCTAGCTGAGGACACTGGAGTGTCACTCGAACACAGTTTAATGGCTCCTGTAGCATACCCGCCACCGTGGCAGTGGCAGACTATAGACTGCGATGTGTCTTTTCTAGAAGTTACAAAACATGCGCCCATTGCCCATATCCGAACATATTTCCTGGAACTTCAACACAAATACACACGTCCTGAGTTTTTTACAGATGCCTCTAAGTCTAACTCCTCTGTGTCCTACGCTGCTGTTGGCCCTTCCTTTTCGGATGCTGGCCCTCTACATCCAGGCACAAGTATCTTCACAGCGGAAGCTTACGCGATACTTGTGGCAGCTAAACACATTAAACAATTACAAATACAAAAAGCAGTAATTTATACAGACTCCCTCAGTGTGGTAACGGCTCTGCACAGTCTTAAAAAACAAAAAAACCCTGTCCTTGTCTCACTTTACTCCATATTTTGCACACTCTACACACTCAACCAACATGTTGTGGTGTGCTGGGTGCCAGGGCACCGTGAGATCCAAGGCAACGTGAGGGCGGATCAGCTCGCTGCATCCGTCCACAAAAGCACTGCCCCTACACCCATATCAATCCCGGTCCTTGATCTGAAGCCGTCTCTCAAACGAAATCTCAGGGACTACTGGCAGAGCAAGTGGGATACACACACACAAAACAAACTACACGTTATCAAGCCACACCTTGGCCATTGGCCACCAGTATCAAAATCACGTCTAACAGAGGTAACACTAACAAGACTCAGGATAGGACACATATACACGACACACACACATCTTTTGTCCGGTGGTGATCCACCATTGTGTGATAAATGTGGTGAGGCATTAACAGTTCTTCACGTTTTAATTCAATGTAAGCATTTAGACACTCTAAGAAGACAACACTTCCCACTATCCTACCGACAACATATACCTTTACACCCTGCAATGTTCGTCGGTAGGGAACCGCTTTTTAGTCACAAATCATTATTAGCGTTTTTAAAGGAAATCCATAATTTTGATATCATATACCCGGGCATACCGTAGCACGACCTCTCTAGAGAGGTTTTTGCTGCGGTGGCTACACAGGAAAGCACTTGCCTCACGGCCCTTGCACGCAAGGGTACTAACGTGTGAGGTACTTGTGCTAATGCCATACATGTCCACCATCGTTTTTCATTATCACCAACTTTTGTCACCTATTCACACCATGCACACCTTTCACGGCATAGTCATGATTTTATTGCTTGTATGTTTTTACCCGCTTTACTGCGAGGAATTTTATGGCCCTTATACAGCCGCTAATCACAACCATTGTCCACATTCCTGTCTCATGAACTGGCGCTCTTTGGCCATCAAATGGCCCTTGCGCCAAAAAACACCATATATCATCATCATCATCATCTAGCAAAGCTAAGCTTTGGCAAATAATCTGTTCGCTCATGTAGGTCATGTTATATCTTACTTTTTAGACACCCGGCCTTCACTGACCATAGCGGGTCATAACGTATTTACTCTCAGCATCCGCCACCATAGACACCTAGAAAATGAGACGTCCGCAGAAAACGTAGACGCACTCAAGCGTATTTCTCCAATGAACTTCTTCGATTGCTCACTGAGTGCAGCCACAAATGTATGAGCCGCCGAATCCCCTGCACCTCCCAAATGACAAATGCAACGCCTGGACTTGTTTTGCAGCTTACACTCGCTAAGCCAAGGGTTCCAATCAGCTATCGTGCTGTCCAGACACTCAAGATGGTAAACGCACAAAGAGGGTGGGAGGGGGGAGGCAATTTTAAGTTTGGAACAAAAGAACTGGAGCTTGATAAAAAAGCTGTGCGTGAGTTTTCGCGATAACTATATTACATATTAGTGCTATAAGTACTCAAGTACGTGAGCACTAACTAAGCAATTGTTTCGTATGATCACTTGGTAAACCACACCACTGTGCTGCTGTTCTATAACTGGAATGAAAATATCTGCAGTACCATGTGCACAAACTCATCACATTCTGACAGGTATACTGTCGCATTCGTTAAAGCCAACTAAGTGCGCAGGTGGGGTGTGAAATTTCTGTCGCAAAAAGACTCCCAAGATCCTATATGCGTTTTTCTTAGAGGATTTGAACGCCGAAGCAGCCAACCTTTTCTGCTTCTTGGTCGACTGTATTCCCTCGCCAAAGCTATCTGCACCTCATGCGGTTTGTCAGTTTCTCGGCGATCTGCCTAATTTAGACCAAGCGTCGATGTAACATTTCGTCACGATCTCAAAGGTTTTTGGGATCTTTGATGTCAACAAGTGATTATATTTAGCACTTGTGTAGACAGTGACAGGCAACTTTCGCGCCTGAAAAGGCCTCTAGTCTTTCCAGAACATGTGTACTGTGTGGTTTATTTTGTAGGAGCGCGCGAATATTATTAACTTTTCACACTGAATTGAATACTTCCAGAAATATATCAATATAAATATGCGGTGCGAGCGAAATTCAGTTTATAGCTGAAAGAATCGCCTCTCATATGTTTCATTAAATCTGACCACTGTATTTGTGTATGTAAACGTAAGGCCAACCTCGAAGTATGAATGTTGCTCTGCTTGGCCTCATCTTTCCCTCTATTGGCTCACCACGCTTGCACGACACCTTGACCGATGTCACCTCAATCCCCATTCACATTCTCGAAGGTAGCTATGTGAGAAAGAAAAAGAAAGTGGCAACCGATACATCTGTTTAGTGATGAATGAGGCTAGTAATAATTTGGCTGGCAAATTCCTTCCGCCGTTCATGCCCATGAAATCACCATGTTTTCACTTACTGCAAGGCATGAAAAAGGGGTTTTATGTTATGATAGCCAGAAAGTAGTAAAAGATAGTTTTCCGGGTAGCTTCTGTATGTAGCGACGTAAGTATCAAGCGGATCATGCGCAAACCCACGGTATATGTGCAGAGGGGTCCACTGTTAAAGGTGACGCTTGAGCACGTGTGATCTGCTCTGGTGTTTTTTAAAACAAACTGCCAAATCTAGTGGCCACGTGATCAAGTAGAGAAGGTGACGTTTAACATCTCCTGAAAACGGGTTTGCAAACATCGCCAGCTATCGCTCGTATCTCTCAAATCACTACATTCCAGCTGAAGGGTTCCTAGAACGAATAATAATAGCACCAGCAGTGAATAGTGCTACCGGCTGCACAGTAAAGCCCCGAAAAGGGAACCATCTTAGCACTTCTGTTGAAGGAAGAGCGCACGATGTAAAGCAGAGGTGGAGAAATGGAAGTAGCTGGACAGGAAGCTTACAGATGCCGCAGGGATGTCTGACATCATGCCCATCAAGGTGCTGCCTCACAAAGACTAGTGTACAGCTGGGGCCTGCTAGCAATGTTTCAAAAATGCAGGCAGATCTTCAGAAACACTGAAAGTAAATGGTTTATCGAAACAGAAGCTGCTCTCAAGTGGAATTTTGATGCTTTTGTCTTTTTTTCCTGTTTTTTGTTCAGTGTGCTTTAAGCTCCGACAGAGGCATTATAGAGTGATGCATGTTAGAGTAATCTGAGTCTCAGAGAGACCGTATGTTGTAAGCGAAATGTCCTAAACTGCAGGTATTAGGTTGCGTTGCACGAGGCAAAATGTTGCTCACATAAGTTACACCAGTTTAATGAAGGCTAGGCATTGTACGTGAGTTAACCATGTTGTGTTCTGAATTTGCAGCTTAAAATGATATTCAAGGGAATGCCTCTGCGGAGCCACCAATACAGTGTCTTCATGATGAGCAAGTACACAAATTTTTAATCTTATACGACACAGTGTAGAGCAGAAAACGAAGCTTGTCCTCTTTTATCAAAATTGGAAAATTTTACTTAGGGCAAATGCAGGAAATTGGGTCAAGCTTGTTTTGATGCTTTAAATTTAGAAGCAGCAATCTGATAGAGTGAGCAGCACACGTTGAGCTAACTACTAACTAAAATTTAGGTAGTCAAGTGTTGCACTTCTTGAAATAACACAGGTGGTGTAGCCAAATAGAAGAGACGCATAGATAACAATATTCAAGGAAAGAGTTCACTGGCAGTAGCATAATTATGGTGTGGTAGATTATCGGTGGTCAACGCATTGCATGAATTCTGAGTGGCACTGTTCATTTTACCGCAGGAGGGAATAATGTACACAAAGATAAATAGCAAGTCTATAAATATTTGCTTTTTCTTGTAATAAACGATTTTTTTTCTCTTGAAATATTCGAACATATGCCAAAAAACCATGGAAATAAAGCTCGGCTCCCTAGTGATCATATTATGTACTCTGACTTTACACGAATCTACACAGACATTTCGCCTCCTATGTGAGGGGAATACTCAGTGTGCACTAGCACCAAATGTATGGAGGTGACCAAATTCACTGATTGTCTCGTATGCGTCTACTAATCCAGATGGAGGCGGTGATTGTTGTTGCGCGCTGGCTGGTCACGACGGTCTAAGCATGGCTCGAAAAGCTTTCTCTTCCCTCTCTTTTGTTCACGAGCCAGCGTCATCGAATTACGGAAGTCGAAGGCATGCCTCATTTTTAAGCAGTGTTTTATGGGTTTTGTCTGAGAATGCGTGGTTTTTGTTATGTTCCTTTTGTGTTCATTAAACTCGTTGATCACTTCCTGTCAGTTTTCCTAAAGTAAGTGGTGTCAGAGCCACTGCACAGGAACTTGTAAACAACCCTGTTTTGATCGTTCGCAGAGGTTCTGTCTTTAGGTTTAGAGAGCACGTTTACCAAGGTACAATGAGGCTGGAAAATTGTTTTAACTCTTCCCAGTGGACGAAGTGGTATTCAATCAAAGGCTGGAAAACTTTCAACGTAAGGTTCTCGTTCTGAATATTTTCGAAAAATCAACTTCCTTCGTAACGACTTCTGCAAACAAGTGAAAATACTTTGTCGCTTTTCTAAAGATCGCATAACCACTCGCTACAAAGTATAAACTTGGAAGCTGCATTCAGTGCAAATGCGAAAAAAGTTGAAATGCTAAAATTAGTGGCACACAAAACACATCAAATGCATAAATGAAAAATACTAGACCGGTATGCAGAGCAGTGCAAAACAATCTAACAATAACTTGAGCTCACCTCTAGATACAAACTAATAAAATCTCGACTGAATGAACAAGAATAATTGTGTGAAGGCAGTTTATTCGTTTAATGAACAAAAGGACAACAACTTGGTAATGAACTGAACACAAAATAGTAGCATCCCTACTAAAAATTTCCGTATGTGTGGCTACGCAAATACGCCATTATTGGACTACGGAAAGCCGTATGATACGGAAAGTTCCGTAGATAAGGAAAGCCCAAGATGCGGAAAGGTCCGCATATAAAGAAAGCCACATGATGTGGAAAGGTCCGCAGATAAGGAATGCCGCATGATGCGGAAAGCTCCGCAAATAAGGAAAGCTGTAATAATTATGCGGAAATGAAATGACCATCCGAATCTAGTGCAAAGCATGCAATATAATGTGTAAATTGAATAGACGTCCACATCTTGAGTACATGCAATGTTGAGTACAAATCACAATATTTCTTAAAGATGCGTGATGAGGGATTGAATCATCGGCATCTTTTCAATTGTCGTGATGCGGAAGCAAAATTAGCTTTAACTAAAATGCGTTACAAAGCTACTAAATTAATATGCGAGCGATCATAAATGGTGGTTACTTTGCAACACTATAATGCAGTGTTCTATGCAACTTAAAAACCTATAAAGTTATTATTTGCAATAGAGATGCACTATTATACACATCAGCCCTGCTAAAATCAATATTTTTTTAATTGTCTGTAAGCTCCAGCTGTGAATAGCGACATTGCAGTGTTTATGGTACGCAAATGAGGTGACTGCACCGTAATTTTACGAGCTACACCTAAGCCACAGAATAGTGGCACAAAACACAATGTAACAGCAATTTTGGAACGAAATCTTTAAACATAAATAATAATCAAAGCACTGTGAAAGTGTGGCGCTGTGTTTATCTCATGAACGCCTTGTAGAGATAGGCGAAATGCTGCTTGAGGCTCCGGCACCACTGTAGATATGGGAGGTCACTTCCACAAAACTTATGTGTCCTTCATAGGCACCTATAATTGTAACCAATTGCCACAACTAATGTCAGAGACACATGTTAGCACCTTAGTTCACATGCACAAGGAATATAACACACAGAATGAAACTGAAAATGTAAGGCACACAATCCTTCATGTTATGCATGTGTGAATAATAGAAGAAAGAAGTGTATAAATTAGTTTTGCCACATGAAAGAAAACAGTGCGTTTATCACAGTGAAAATAACTAGGTTGTTGTCACGACTTTCAATAGTACACATAATCTATTGATATGTCCTTATAAATTTATTATTTAAATGCTTCCTGCACACTAAAACTTTAGGAACTGCCAGTGAAAGCTCTCAATGTACATTTAATAGTGCGTACATGTACATTTGCTGCCTTTAAACTATACTGTTCGTGCACAAAATTGGCATCTTGAACAATTTTGAGACGTCAAACTATGCAACTTATGAAGGTTAAAATCACCGTGAAAGCAAGCAGGATCAGGCAGGTGCCATTAAAAATCTGTGCAAGCCAGACTACTATAACCGAACTGCACAGAAATAGGGGAGCAAGAGTAACAAAAATTTGGCTGCTGACCCGCAGGTCGCGGTAACAAAGCCCGGCTGCAGCGGCTGCATTTCCTATGAAGGCAGAAATGCTGTAGGCACGTGTGCTCAGAATTGGGTGCGCGTTAAAGAAACCCAAATGGTCAAAATTTCCAGAGCCCTCCACTACGGCGTCTCTCATAATATTATAGTAGTTGTGGAAAGTGAAACCCCACATATCAATCAAGAATAACAGAAATAAATAAACTGCCAACAGAAAAGTTGGGTGCATGTGCTTTCTGTAAGTGCTTACACCTTACTACATACAGCATGCTCATTCCATTTCAAATACCGATATGAAAAATAACTGCTCTAATAGGAATGTAAAAAGTGAGATAGAACTGAACGTCTCTGAAAAGTGACCCTATTATGACATCACGTTATCCTATAAAAAAATTTGACTAAGACTCTGAAATACCATTCTGCAAGAAAAAAATCTTCAAAAGAACATTCAAGTTTGACGTCATTATTTTTAATATGGCTACTATGACTATAACTAAGCAATCGAGCTCAACAAGGCTAATGTTAGTCTTTAAGGCCTATGTTCACTAGACAATGAACTATACCACAAAAAGCACAGCGTTCAGGCAAAGCACCACACAAAAAAAGAAAGCAGACCTTTTTGTTATTACCCACAATGCCTTTAAAATGGTATATTTACCTCTACACGCCCCTTATTATAAATGTAACTGGTGTGAAACAATTTAGCTAAAAATGCACTGTGCTTCCAAAACCTGTTGGCTGAATCGGAATTTCGTGAAACTGGTGAAGCTTGTACTAAATTAGGCTCCACAAGCCTCGGAACAGCGAGACTGCATGACTCTTATGACTACTTTGGTTACGTGTGTTTTGTTTCTGAACCTAAGCATGAAGACAAGGGCTTACCTGAATTGCTGCTAACACAAAAATGCTTTCGAAATTGCCCGAGCGTCAAACAATGCTCAGACATTTGTTGTTTTCCCACAGAGCCATTCTACACCAAACAACCATACCATACTGCCTGGCGACCATCACAGATATATAGTTTAAAAAATGGTGGTAATTTACTCTTTTGAAAACAGTTATTTGTTGAAATATTTTGAAAAGAAAAAAGTAGTGGTCACGTGGGTACCTTCAGAATTTCGCAGAATGTCGTGGGGGTGTTGTTTGTGAGAAAAATTTAAAAGTACCGCTTTTTCTTGCCATATCAATTTTGATCTACATATTAAGTAAAGGTGCTTCTTTAAAGTATTTGAAGCCGAGAGACATTAGTGCAATTTTCCCGCAACATAGGCTTTGAAGAATTCAGCCAAACTGTTTATCGTTTGCATTTCTTGTATGGCAATACTGCTCTTTGTATGAATATTTGAGCCATAAATACTCTGTCCACAGAAGGTATATTTCATGAAAAGAAACTAATGTTAGTACAGATTACAAATATCACTATATAATCGTTTTCGTCCAGATTGAAATGCAATTTGCACTATGTGTTTGAATAATTGAAAGCTACTTTTATGTGTAACTTGCAAGCAAACAAACAGTTCTTCTTATGTAGCAAGTGTAATCATTACATTTTTTGTTTCAATGAAGAAAATGATTTTTGAAGTCTCCTATTGAGGGCCATGGCGAACTTTGGAATGGAAGCTGTCGTATATCAAATGCGAAAACAGCCATCACTAGGAAACTTCAAAAATTATTTTCTTTTTTAAAAAAAGTGTAATCACATAATTTGTCATATAAAGAAGACTGCTTTCTTGCTTTTGATGTGGCAAAAAAATTGCACTAATATTACTGAGCTTTATGCACTACACATAATCACCTTTACTTTATACCTAGACCAAATTTGGTGTAGAAGAGGCAGTATTTTTGAAATACTTTTTTTTACAAACAACACCCAGACGACATCCTGGGAAGTCCAGAAGGCACCAAGGTGGCCTGATATTTTGTTCTCTGCGATATATTTTAGCCGTTTGCTGTTTTCATCGATACAGTAAACGAGCACAAAATGTTTTTTTTTTCAAAACACATTAGGGTGGTTGGCAAAATGGCTGGAATGTTTGATGTGGAATTGCCTCACTGCCAGTATTTATTCTTTTGAAGCTCAAGCTATCACCTTTCTATTACTGCCATCCTTACATACAATGCCTGCATAAGAAAGAAAAAGAAAGGCAGGTCTGACAAAGTTCATAAGGCAAGATATTTTCATGTTGGATAAATTCAATACCATAAACAGCAGCAAAATAACATTCATTTTGAGAAGTCCAAGACACAAGCTATATACCAGTATACTAAGAGCCAAGCGCAAACATTTCATTTGATCCTGTGTGGTGATAGACAGGAAGCACTTGTTGTAAGACTGATCAGCCTGTAATTAAACTGAATGAAGTACAATGCACTGTTCAATCCAACACCACATAGGCATCTTCGGTATAGCAAAGCCATGTGTAATTGATTCATGCACAAGATGGGACAATGCAAATGTAAAAAAAGGGAAAAAAAGAAAAGAAGGACAAAAAGAAGAAAAGGGGGAGGGGTGCAAAGTAGGAGCAGCGTAGCACAATACTTTACTTTGCATTCGCCTCTTCTTCTTTTTTCTTCTTTTCTTTCTTTCACCTTTCACCTTTTTTTTTGCTTCCCTTACTCCGAACCTCCGACAGGAAAACACTTTGTATCATTGCAATATAACTTGAAAGGAAGCGAGGGCTGCACTCTTCGGCGTTATAGGTTTTTTTTAGACAAACATTTCCAACAGGTACACACGCCTCCCCCAAAAGGCGATGTCATTACTAACCCCATTTAAACTAACACGCCAAAGATGACAAAGCGACTTCTAAAAAATTGGTCCTCCAATCGCAACATCGGTCAGCCTGTCTGAGGCACTTCCACTGTTCACCCTGATTACCCCACTAGATGCTTCCATCTATCGGCTCGCATCTTTGTTTTGGATAACACTAAGACGAGCTTACATTGACGAATACGCGCGAAAGTTTAGTGCTGTATCATGCATCAGATTAAGCAACTTTGTTAAAAATTATTGATAGGTTGCTTCCGGGCTTTTTATACTACAATACGGTGCTTGAAGTAGCCTGAAACTGCGCAATGTCTTCTATGCACATGAACCAGATAGACAACGTAATGCACAACATGCTTAAAAATATTGCGAGAAACATGATAACGACAAAATGACCAGCCACCCAAATTTTTCGCTGTACATGTCTAAAATGTTCATGTTCACTCAAACGAGGTGCTCATGAATAAAAGCCGAAAAAACCTACAAGTAGGGTTTTGGGGCCTTCTGTAAGTAGACGTGTAGCATTTTTTCTGTGGAGGGCTTTACACCCATAAATGAGGAACAAAACTTCTGTACAATGAAGAATGTTGGCAGCGACCAGTTATAGAAAAAACTAACGCAGCTAATCTTCCCCGACACTTCTGTACATTTACAGAGGTGACGAAGCTTCTGTCAATTGTGGCAGTAACTCCAAAAGGACAAGTGCGAAAAGTGGCACTACTTGGCTAGACAAATGTCTAAACATGCCTGCCCAACTCCCTCTAGCCATCCCTACTGAATCAGACACATGATTTCTTGACCACTGGCTGGACAAAACCAAAACCACTGAAGCACTCACAATACACAGCGTGAAGTTCCTCTGGAGTGGTCAACTTCGTCTTCCGCTATGAAAGAGCAGCACAATGTACTGATAAGGCACTCCTTGCAATGGTTGTGAATGTCACACAGTGACTTTGCTGTTTCTGTCGAAGAGAGCTTGGGGAGCTTGGAGGGTGCTTCCTCTTTTCTGGGGGCTGCTGTCGCTCCTAGTTTTCTGCTCAAGGTTAACCTGCACAGAGTTGTAGACGAGGCGTTAGGAGTTGTATATAATGATATACAAATTTTTGCAGAGCACACATTTCCTCGTAGCATACTGAGGAATTTCTTATAAAACTTAAGGCGTAGCATATGCAAACATTTACAATCGATCCGAAGATGCATTTGACTCTAAAAGAGCAAGTTTGTTATGTAGTGTATATAAAGAAAGGTCATTCAGCAGAACCACAACTACAGCTGCACATGGAAACAACATTAGCTGGACGCTGTGGGCCGCTTTCATGGCATAGCTTTTATGGCAGCATAATGCATCTGTTAGTTCTCAGAAAATCTGCTAGTCGCAGGAGGTGGCAATGGTTCGCCCTCCCGCCTAAATGCACTTACAAGAACACACGCACAACTGATCGAAAAAATCAAAAAAACAAGTCACACGCCGCTAAGATTACTGAAATTCACTGTTTCAGATTCATGACTAAGGAAAAGAACTATAAATTTAAGGGTTCGTTCCCTTTGCTGAACACATTATAATGAGAACTAACAGACAATGATGCCAAACAAACTATAGGGGTTGTTATCAAGAATAACTTTAACAAAATTGTGAAAAGAAAAGTGAACGAAAACGTAACTTGGCAACAAGTTACTAATGGGTTCACGTTTTTTGACAATTGAATTCACATTACTTTTTATAACATCCTTATATTTTCCTGCGTAAGGTTGTCGGGTAATTCTCATTATTAGAGTGGTGAGTAGGCCGACAAAGTAAGGATATGGCATTGATACTTCTTTGGAACACCAAATAGTTCGAGGACCTTAAAAGAGCGGAAGCTGCTTAGAGTAGACCAGAATCTTGAGTTGGAGCGAAAAAAAGTACACACATTTTTACCAGGCTTTCTAACACATTTTGAGACATAAAAGTGTATGCTGCCAGTAATGTTAAGTACCATTATTTTTGTCACACTATGCACTGTAGCAGGTGTAGTTAGAGTGATGATAGTGAAGCATTAATCAAGCACACCACCAACTGCGTTCACAACTATGGTCGCGTATTTTAAAAATAAACCTGCTGTAAAGTAAAAAAAAAATTAGAGCATTTATGATTTTATCGAAATCAAGTTATACCGACTGGGTAGGAAACCATTAGCATAAAATAAAAGGTGTAAAGTGATTCATGTATTATAACTATTGAACAATTTTAGAAACACAGGGCAAAGTGACTACAGTTCTATTAAAACCCCTCTCATTATAACATGCATGAAAAACACCACACCAGAATATTTTATAGTGCATGTAATATTGAGACTATTAGACTGTCTATTGACCTTTTAAAAGAAGGGTATCTCCTTCACGTTCAAGGGGCAACCGCTTAGCCTTTTCCTGAGCTTTTCTGTGAATATTTCCTGAATTTCAGATATCATTAGGATTGATTTAGAGTTAACAGATTTTGCTTACACATTGAAATCTAGTTCTGTAAGTAACTGCAGTAAAGGATGCCAAACCACCTTCAATTATTTTTTAAAATTTAAAGCAAATGTGTGCAACGACTTCAGAATAGTGTCCTGATCAACAATGACAACTGCAGCAGCACAACTACCTATGAGTGCCCACAAAAAGCCAGAAACAATACGTTTTACTCTTTGATCCTTTTGGAAGTGTTCAGCCCTTCAGTGCTCTCCTTACAACATTTTTTTAAATACGTGTCTGTGTGCCAGCTGCTCTTGCTCCTTGCGCAGTGAGGAGGAGCACATGGCAAGAAGAGACAAGAAAGAAGCATAGCGAAAAAAAGCGAAAAAAGCAAGGACCCCTTTTTTATCATCTAATGTGTGTAACTTTACTATTGCGACAACATACAGAAAAATTATCACAGCTATGCATTCCTCATAAAATCATACACAGCTGCAACACCACGACTAAATTTCAACCTTGTGTTGGTTTAGTACCTCTTTATAGTGGAAATCTATAGATATCTTCATTTGTTCGACACATATTAAGATGCAGTGAAATGTGATATGGTAATCTAATTTAGAAAGCACGTCAAATGGTGTTACGTCTGTACAGCCGCTTGTGACTGTAGACGATTTATTAAAGGACAGGAAACGTGAACAAGTTCAAAAGCGTAGCCCAGGCGTTGGAGTCACTCCTGGCCAGCGTTCGACGCCAGGCTCGCGCTCGTGCCACAGCGCCAGTGCCCCGCGCGCACTTCGTTAATGTCGTCTTCTAAGGCGACATGTCACTCTTCCTCCCTTAGACGAAGTCTCCATAGCGGTCTGGAGGTCGCCTAACCTCTGGTGGTCGCAGTTGCCGAGTGGCCACTGCCTGTGACGTCGACGGTTGCGAGGGAGTGTGATCTTGCATCTCGGGCGATTCAGGCGGTTGAGCAGCTGAGCTCGATGGCGTCTCTTCTGGCGTTGCGTCCAAGAGATCGTCAGCTGCGCTCCAATCTGTCCGCGATTGGGTTGTTTGTCTGGTCTGACTCGTTTTCCTCATGTGATTGAGGTGACGCCGAACCTTTCCTTGGTCGCTTTTTACAAGCCAGGATCGTGGTCCGACGCGGCGCAGTATTTCGCCTTCAATCCAATCTGGCTTTTTCAAAAACTGCCGGATAAGCACTCTATCCCCTATAGCGAAGCGGCGTGATTTTTGCAATGCCTCCTGGCTCTCAGGACTTCGCTTATCCGTCTCCCGCTTAAGAAGATCGAGAGGGCAGAGCAATTCTCGTCCGAACATCGCTCTCGCCGGTGTCATACCTGTGGTAGTGTGTATTGTCGTGTGCTGCCGATACAGAAATCTTGCAAGTCGGCACTGTATGGACTTGTCTGCATCTTTCAACAGCGCTCTTTTCAGCTCCGCCACATAGCGTTCTGCCTGGCCGTTTGTTGCCGGATGATATGCTGGTGAGGTTGCAGCCTGTATGCCGTTCGACGCATAGAACTGCTTGATCTCGTTGGAGATGAATGCTTTTCCGTTGTCAGAGATGACCTTTCGGGGAATGCCGAACGTTGCAAAGAGGCTTCGGAGCACGTCGATTACAGCCGCGGATGTTGCTTGTGTCACGTGCCGGACTTCCACCCACTTTGTGTATGCGTCCACAACAACTAAGTAGGTGCGTCCGAGTAGTGGCCCCGCGAAGTCAACGTGCACCGTGTTCCATGCTGTCTGGGGACGGTCCCACGTAGGAATAGGAGCTTTGGGTGGGCTCTTTTGCGTTGCTTGGCATTCACGGCACTGTCGCACCGTTTCCTCGATCACCTTGTCCATTCCGGGCCACCATACGTAGCTCCTTGCGCACTTCTTCATGGCTACCATGCCTCTGTGACCCGCATGCAGAAGTGCCAGAACACGGGATCGTGCTGAGCTCGGTATGATCACTCGGGATCCAAGTGTGATGCACTCGCGCTGTAGTGCTAGTGCGGTCGCTCGTCGTCGGTAAGGAGCAAACTCATCTCCAGTGAGTTTCTCCACTGTACCATCCTGCACTGCCTTGTACAACCTCTGCATGATGCTGTCTTGTTGTGTCAGGCGTGCTATCTCGGCAGCAGTCAACGGAGGTCTCGATAACGCTTCGAACAATAGTACGTCACCTGGAGGCCAGGGTTCATCGAGACGTTCTTGTAATGGCAAACGGCTCAACGCATCCGCGTTTTGATGGTTCTTGCCACGCCTGTAGATTATGCTGTAGTCATACGCCGATAACTTGATGCACCATCTGGTCATCCGTGGAGAAAGGACTTGAGCCGTTGGCTTTTGTGGACCCAGTATGCCGAGCAGTGGTTGGTGGTCAGTGACGAAAGTCACCTTTCTTCCCGCAATATACTTGTGGAACTTGTGGGCTGCAAACACCACAGCAAGGCCTTCTCTGTCCAATTGAGCATATTTGCGTTCTGCCGGCCCTAGCGTCCGAGATGCAAAAGCGATTGGCGCCTCTCTATTCTGGTCATCACGTTGAGACAGAACAGCTCCTATGCCATATGGTGAAGCATCACAAGAGACAAGAAGCTCCTTCTGTTCGTCGTAGTGTGCCAGTACGGTCTGACTGAGCAGCAATGCCTTAAGCTTGTCAAAGGCTTCTTGATGCTTTGTCTCCCATCTCCACGTGGCGTCCTTCTGAAGAAGCTGGTATAGGCAGCTGGCAACTGTTGCCCTGTTCTTCAAGAATCTGTCGTAGAAAGCCAGCATTCCGAGAAATGATTGAAGCGCTTGTTTGCAGTTTGGTGCTGGAGCGTCCGTTATGGCTCGATCTGTCGTAGAAAGCCAGCATTCCGAGAAATGATTGAAGCGCTTGTTTGCAGTTTGGTGCTGGAGCGTCCGTTATGGCTCGATAATCGTTACGTCTCGTCGATTCGGTGTCCCAGAAAGAAGACTTGTCGCACCGCAAAGCAGCACTTGTTTTTTCCGAGGCGCAGATTGTAGTTTCGTAGCCTCTTCAGCACTTCTTCCAGTCTCTCGGCGTGTTCCGTGGCGTCTTTCCCACTGATGATCACGTCATCTAGGTATGCGCACACGCCTGTGATGCCTGACAGCATTGTCTCCATAAAACGTTGAAAAATGGCTGGGGCTGCAGAAATTCCGAAAGGCAACCTCTTGACCCTGTATAGTCCCTTCAGCGTGTTCAGGGTCAATATCTCTGCTGTCTCTGGCGTCACGTGAAGTTGCTGGTACGCTTGTGCTAAATCCAGGGTGCTGAAGACCTTGCCTCCCCTCAAGTGGCTGAGCACTTCATCAGTTGAGGGAAGTGGGTAGTCTGCCTTCTTTGATACCTGGTTCACTGTGCAACGGTAGTCGCCGCATATTCGCAACGAGCCATTCTTCTTTCGAACCAGTACGAGAGGCGTTGCCCAATCCGAATGCTGTGCTGGCTCGATTATGCCTTGACTTTGCAGTCGATCCAATTCTGCTTCTACAGCTGACCGGAGCGCGAAAGGAACCGGCCGTGCTTTTAGGAACTTTGGTTTCGCTCCTTCCACGAGGTCTAGTTGTACCGCTGGACCGATGTGTCCTGATATGTCCTCGTCGAATACAGATTGGTACTTGTCGAGAAGCTTCGAAACAAGTTCATCGCCGGATACATCATTGATGCCCGTGATCTGTATACCCAGGTGAGGAAACCAGTTTCGTCCAAGGAGGTTACAACCTGCTCCCTTGATGACAACAAGTGGTAGTGTCATGGTTTTGTTTCCGTGCGTAACAATCACCGTTGCACATCCGAGAACTCGAAGAGACTGTCCTGACCATGTGCGTAGGAGCATGTTGTCGGTCTGAAGCCGTGGTCGATCATCTGTCCACGTAGCTTTGAACGTGACCTCACTGATGAGTGTGCAGGCTGCACCCGAGTCGACTTCAAAATCCAAGAACTTGCCATGTACGCGTAGCCGAGTCATGACCTTCTGTGTGCTGAACGCGTTGGTTACGGTGTTGAGCTCGTAAAGGGCCACGTCTGATGAGTCCTGCTGAGTCGACACTGGTGCTGAGGCAGCTGTCGAAGTTCCTTGTTGGGGATATTCGATGCTGTTGCTCGTTTTTGCTTCTTTCCGCTTTTTCAGACAGGCTTTTTCAATGTGTCCGCGTTTCTTGCAGTAGTTGCAGGAGACTGTCTGGAACTTGCAAGTGTCCGGATTATGTAGCGCGTTACAACGCCAACAGCGTTGTTTCTTCTTTTGGGCAGAGGCACTAGAGTGACCTTGGTTGTCTATCTTGCATGTGCTTATGCAGGATTCGTGAAACTCTTTAAATTCGGTTTTCACGCGTTTCTGGTCTTCGATGGCGTTTTCAGCTCGCAGTGCAAGGTCGAAAGCTTTCTTGAACGTCAAGTCCTTTTCTGCGAAGAGCCGTTGCTGGACCTGCTCGTTCCGAAGACCGCAAACGAAACGATCACGCAGCATGACGTCCATAGGCAGCATTGTCGGATTCGCTGCAGTGTCTGCGCTTGTCCCGAAATTGCAATCTGCTGCTAGCTTCTTGAGCGCCGTGACGTAATCACTGACCGTTTCGTCGTGCTTTTGGTCACGTCGCTGGAATCGTGCCCTGCAGAAGACCTCAGACGGTTGTGGATCGAAGTGAGCCTTGAGCATCTTGACTATGTCCTCGTAGCTCACTTGGTTGGGCTGCTTGGGTTGAACGAGGGCGCAGACGATGTCATAAGTCTGTTCCCCGCACAGCGTTAGCAGATGAGCACGTTTCTTCGATGCGTCCGTAATCTCGTTAGCCTCGAAGAAGAACTGTAGCCTCCCATACCAGGATCTCCAGGAGCTGGGGCTGCCGCTGAATTCGGGTAGCCGACCGAAGTCGGGCGTCGCCATGTTATTTCCTTGACGTCGGTGGAGTGCCGATGAGTCGATCCAGTCTTCCTCGTCGCCAACTGTTACGTCTGTACAGCCGCTTGTGACTGTAGACGATTTATTAAAGGACAGGAAACGTGAACAAGTTCAAAAGCGTAGCCCAGGCGTTGGAGTCACTCCTGGCCAGCGTTCGACGCCAGGCTCGCGCTCGTGCCACAGCGCCAGTGCCCCGCGCGCACTTCGTTAATGTCGTCTTCTAAGGCGACATGTCAAATGGCTTTATTGTATATGTGGCCACAAGTAACTCTGGTTGCAAAGCAATATGGCACAACCTAAACAGACGTCACCGACCACTCCAATCTGAACTTGCCTTTGCTACTTGCCCATTATCATCACAGCAAAAAAATGAACAATTGAATCTGCTATAGATATGTGCAAGCGTATTCTAAGGACCAAGTATGAAGGGTGTTTTGCATTGTGGAGATCAGTTATTTGTTCAAGGACACTTGCTGTCAAACACAAATACATTGCTGTCGAAGCATCAGGACTCAAATATAAAGCAAAAAGAATTGTCTCTTTAAAAATTACAGGCCACATGGTGCAAGATAGATATTTGATATACTTCGGATGTAACGCATGCACAAGAGGTGCTGCCATATTATATTTTTCCCTGTGTTGAAACATGCTTGCTTTACTCACCCAACACATCTGTAAAGATGCCGTGAAAACACCAAGCAGCTGATGCAGCATGGTTGAACACATGTCCAGGGATTCCACCATTCAGATTGGCTAAGCAGCACTACAGCCTCCACAGTCCTGCAACCATTTGTAAGACAAATATAGTTCTACCCGAAGTTCTTGGTTTACAGACACACATGCAAGGCGCATAACCACTCTATAGGAAGTTTGCATGATAATGTGCTTGGTAGCAAAACGAATGCCAATATTAAGTGAGTACCCCGGCCTGACGCTTCTTTCTTTCCACTCTTAAAAATTAATCAATCCATGGTTAATGAATGTCCCCCCAGTGTGAAGTGTTACTGGCAGTCCGGTGAAGAATTGCAATGTATTTCAAACACAATCCAATTCATGGCAAGTAGGCATGCAATAGCGTTTTGTCAGCTGTTCAAGAAAACAGCATGAAGTTTAGCTAAAACCCATGTTTTTTATAAACACCATTCAATTTGATATTTAAAGTTGTGAGCATTATGTGAAAGAACACGGATTCATGTTTAATCAATGATAACTTATAATGTACTGATATGAATGCAACTAACTGAATAATAAACGATAATTTTCGCTTGAGCATTTAGAGTTATGAACACTATCGCACTAGCCAACTGCATCTTGTCCAAAACAGTGGCAAGCTAGGCTAGTTTCTGCAGGTGAGCAGTAATGAACAGTGCAAAGTAACAACGAGGAACACCAGTAACAACAGTATGGGGCAAGCACAGACTGCCAACTGTATAATTTGTGGCACAAAAGTTCACCTGAATATCAGTCAGACAATTCGTGTAAATTAAGGTCCAGTTGGAAACGAACAAGTTACGAAATCGAGAATGCCTGCTTTCTCTAACAAGACCTTCATTCACATAAAGTATGCAGCGATAGGCCCCTTCCGAGGTACGTCACAGCATGATGTCACTGGCACACGTAAAAGGTGTGGCTGCAAAAACACTCCCGCTAGTGGCTCAGCCCGGTACAGTCGTGCGGGGTTTGATGCAAGTTTTAATTTTTCAAAGCTTACACTTCACGTTACAATGTCGACATTAGCTGTAGTATGTGTCAGCAAACATCTAGCTGTGTGGTAAACTGTGTGGTAAAATATTTGCCAGGCTGTCTATCTTCAAGAAGTGATCACACGTGGTGGCCTGTGCGAGGAAAAGCGGCAAAGTCTTCAAAAATGTGCATGGTTGATCGCCGCATGTAGTGTGCATTAAAAGGCATTGAGAATATTGCTTCAACTGAGAATATTGTGTGTGGTGTGTGCAGTGTGAATAACAATTTGTCTTGTTCGCGAAGACGTTAGCACTTGTGGCAGCAACAGGTTGTTGAAAAAACTTGATTCGACATTTTAGTCAAGGTAAATATGCACTTGACGTGATCATCTGCGAGTGGGCGCATCTCGGTGTTTGCGCTGTGTGCAGAAAAAAAAATTGAATGGTCACCGAGCTGGAAGATACCATTTGGTGAAGCTGCATGTATGCATCGCCCCGTCTAGTACGCAAGCCCAATAAAGGTATAACTCGTTTTATCGAAGGCCTCATATGTGTTCTTGTAATAAGCAGAGATTCTTGTTTCACATATACTCAGTACCGTTATTGCTCAATATTCATGAAGTGACAATGTACACAACAAGGTAGTTTGTAGGTCCTAAGGGAGCAATGTAAATATGCAAATAAGTTGTAGGTGTCAGATGCAGCGATGTAACTGCAGAAAAGATTACTTATATATTACGCTACAGGTTTAGAATCGCATACGTTTCAGTGGGCTATCAGGAACGTCACCAACAACTTCCTTTCCAACCAGTCCTTGCACCGAGGAAAGGAATGGCTGGCACGGTGCTTGAAGTAACGTCACACTGTTTGCAAACATAGAGAGGTTTCTTACTTAGGCAACATTTTGCAAAATACATTTTTTAGACGACAGAATGTACTCGTCCCATATTGATCATACTGATGTCTTTTGTTGTTACTTTGTGCTGTGAATTACTAGGCATTTAGTCACCATGATCTTTAAAAGCTAATTTCAGTGTTCTCTCTCATATTGCTGACAACTGCGTCGTTGCATAAATTGGGCAAAAAAGCAACACAGAAAGGCTGTCACAATAAATACACCAACATGGGTATTCTTCTGCAAACAAAAGTCGGCAGTGGTCCTGTCATTACCCGTCTTCCTTCTCTCTTTGCCTTGCTTGAGTTGAAACTGCCAAACATCTGATGAGTTGGATGGGAATATTAATGCATCAAAACTATAAGTGCTTGCATCCGCAACTACACAACAGCGTGATAACCGCACCCCTGCCACACAGCAGCGAAACATATTTGAACATGCTGGCAGTGTATTATTTTATAAAAAGCCACTCTGACCGATTACAAAATCTCACATTGTGCATGCAAGTTTTCTTCGAAGTCAGGCGTACAATGTAGGTGCTGGCCGGTACATTATTAGTTACAAGCAAAGGCGTCTTGTAGGTACACATACAGATTGCACGAATACCTCTCTCTCTCTACACTAGGCACACACATTATATCTTTTAAGGGAGGAGACGTAAGTTTATTTACAGAAAGGCAGAGAGGTCGGCCTGAGCGATAGCTTGCTCTAGCCTGCTACTCTACACTGGGGGAAGAGAAAGGGGAAAAGAAAGATTAGTGGATGACTATGGTGAGATAGAGAGGTGAGTATGTTGTGTACTTTCTAGCTGAGACACATTTCATAGCCGCGCACATAGTTCAGTTGTTTCCAAAAAGGTTATAACTGCTCTTGTGACCGCAGTTGCACTGTTGGTGTCTGGCCAAAGACCCAACATGGTCTCATCAGTTAATGACCTACTGCGATATAGTTCAGTAGAAGACATCAGTGTTTGTCGTTCACGTGCGTATGCTGGGCAGACACAAAATATGTGCTCAAATGTTTCTGGCACATCACAGTGTTCACAATTAGGACCGGTGTCACTGTGACCGATGATATGTGCGTGACGTCTGGTGTACGCTACACCAAGACGCATGCGGTGGATCATACTTGTGAGTTGCCGTTTCAATTTAGGGGGGCATGTGGAACCTCATTTCCGGGTCCCATTTGTGAGGTCGCTGGTGTCGCCGTTCCGGTTTGGTCCAGTGCTGAAGTGTGTAGTTGCGCATAACGCAGCGAATCTGGGCGTTCGTGTCAGCTCGTGAAAACGCAATGAGTACTTCAGGAGCACTGCCTAAGGCATTTTTAGCTTCAGCGTCTGCCTCTTCGTTTCCCATCACGCCGCAATGAGCGGGAATCCACTGGAAAGTTATAAGATGACCATTTGTTGAAGCAACCTGAATAAGTTCTGTGATTTCTATTGCCAAGCTGTAATACAGACCTTGCTTCATGATGCAATTAATGGTTTGCAAAGCGGGTTTGGCATCACAGAAAACCGTCCAGGCTCGAGGTCGCTCTCCGGAAATAAATCTTATTGCCTCCCGGATAGCGACAAGCTCTGCGGCAGTTGATGTGGTTTTATGGTTCACTTTGAATCGTCGAGCGATATCCATGTCTGGGATGACAAAGGCTGTGGTGAAGGTGTTTAGCGTGGTGGATCCGTCGGTGAACACGTGCAGAGAATCACAGTACGTTGTTTAAATGTGATATAGGGTCAGTTGTCTGAGGCCAACAGAAGAAATAAGCGGCTTCTTCGTGATTCGAGGCATCGTAAAAGAAACAGGTGGTTTAGACAGGACCCATGGAGGCACTGCAGGGGAATTTGGCGGAGAAAACCTTGATGGTATAATATTTTCATGCCGCGATATTACTCTCGAGAAACTGCAATGTGGGTGAGTGGCGGGTAGTACTGACAGTGGGGGCTGTCTGTGTCTGCTCAGCAATCGGAGGTGAACTCTAAGTGGCTCGCAGAGCATGTATACACTGATGGGACAAGCCCGAGCCTCTGCGATTGTCCCATTTGTTGAAGTACAGCGTGGTAGACCCAAGCATCTTCGTAAGCATTGAGCTTGAACACTCTCTAACGTCTTGACACAATTATAGGTCTCATATTGGAGAGCACCCGCATGCTGTATCGAATGTATCCCACAAATGGAGCATTGTACACTTGAAGTAGCGACGATTCTGACGGGCCCCATCTTGCTCCTGCTACGTGGCGAAGAACGAGAGCAAAGCTCTTGAATTTAGGTTTAAGTACTGCGACATGCCTCGTCCACGATAGATCTCTGTATGCGACAACCCCAAGGAACTTGTGGTGTGTTACAGCAGGTACCTATCGGAAAAAAACGAATGGTGGGCATGGTGTAAACCACCACCCACCATTATAGTGGATTAGTGTAGTGGGTGAATGGTGGGAAACGCCCACCATGGCGCATGGTGGGTATGGTGGGTGCTGCAGTGCCAGCAACACTTGAGCGCGAAATGACGTCATAATCACCGTGACGAGCTGCCACAAAAATAAAAAAGAATTCTATAAAAACAGTATAAAAAACACCCGTCCCGTAAAAAAAAATCAAGGCGCCACCGAGGATCGAACGTGCAACCTACGGATTCCCATTCGAAGACGCTAACCACTACGCCACACCAACATGACATTGACTGGGTGTTAAATACTTGGTTGGCATACAAACTTACGATTCAACTTGAGATATATTTGTCGTGTACACAACATAGACAAGATCTACACCTGCTACTAAAAATTGCACATTTATTAAACACAAGCAACTGCGGCCTGTAAGGATTGCCACTATGTTAACGGCACTAGTGCTATTTTTTTCACAATTCACAACTTCAAGAAAAAAACCAAGTGGACTGGGGAGCAGCAACAGTTTACCGGCGGGGTCTGCCAAGTTTAATATCCGTTTCGCGCTCGTTCTAAAGGGTGACATCTGCTCACGCTTTATGACGCCTCTAGGCTCATTCCATAGATACGCCCGCCTAATTTATTTGATTGAGTATTGGGATGCTTTTCGCGCAATGTAGAGGGCGGTCGCGCCAGCGCAATGCTGTAGCTTTTTCGCTAAAGCAACTTCATAACGGCTTGGCCAAAACGAATGCAGTGTGCCGGAAACATTACGCTATCATGTTGGTTCACCAAGCATGCGAATTGCCACGTCTGAGTTCTCGTACAAAAGCTAGAGAAGTGCCGGCGAGTGCGACCGGCGGCTGTCGGTGAGAAGACACTTAATTAGGTTCTCTGGGAGTGCTTTATTCGCGTCGCATCGATGTTTGTTGCTTCTTGAGCGGACACTATACACAATAAAAAATGCTTTATTTAGATTAATTGATGCCATGGCTGCGCTGTATTGTCATACTTAATCATCGAAATCGTGTATTCTGAAACCCGGAAGCACGGATAACACAATTGTACGGGCTCGGTCGGTAGGCCTAACTTTGATGGAAATCATGGTGGTAGAACATGTTGTGTACAGATCCCAGCTTGGTACACTATATAAATTGCCCGCCTTTATAAGCCCACCCATCATCTGCTGACTGCTTCCCAGCATTATCGCGATGGTGGGCAGAGCTTCTCAGCTTGGTACACCATGTGGCCCACCATAACAAGCAGCACCCATCATCTGCTTAGTGCTTCCCAGCATTATCGCAATGGTGGGAAGAGTTTCTCAACTTGGTACACCATGTAGCCCACCATAATAAGCACCACCCACCATATGCTTAGGGCTACCCAGCATTATCGCAATGGTGGGCAGAGTGTCCCATTATTGCCCACTATCTAGCCTCTGCTTTGCACCATCATTTCCACTTTACCCATCATCTGTACACCATACCACCCAGTATGTCCCGGCATAACCACCATATTTTCCACTACGTCCCACCATAGCCATCATAATTTCCACCATGCCCACTATTATTTCCACCATGCCCACTATTATTTCCACTACGCCCACCATGTTTTCCAGTATCCACCATGGCAATTTTTCCGATAGGGGTATCATTGTCCCATTAATAAATATCGGGTATTTCGACATATGCTTGCGCGTGAACGCAAGCACTGCGCATTTGTCGATTGAAAGAGTGAGCCCCTGACGTCGTAGATATTTGTATGTAATCGTCACTGCACGCTGTAGTCGAGCTCGTAATTGCGGACGAGTAGTTCCGGATGCCCATATGCATATGTCATCAGCGTATGCACTGATCTTCACCGTGCAGGGAAGTTCTGCTGCTAGGCCGATCATTGTGACATTGAATAGGATCGGGCTGAGAACTCCTCCTCGGAGAACACCACGATGAACCTCATATCGACCGGTGTCTCCGTTATTTGTCGTCATGTAAATGGTGCAGTCCCTAAGGTAGCTAAAAATCCAAGCGTACAGTCGTCCACCGATGTCAAAATCTTCCGGTGCGTCAAGGATCGCATAATGCAGCACATTATCGTAGGCACCCTTAATGTCTAAGAAGACCGCCGCCACTAGTCTGCGTCGGCTTCTTTCCTCTTCAAGGCTGGTGATCAAGTCGACCACACAATCAATGGCAGATGTGTGGTCGACTTGATCTAACGGAGCCAAACAAATTTGTGCGCTCTTCAACCGCAGGAAGCAACATCTCATGCAGAATGATGACTTTTATTATTCTTTTCTCCATGATCTGTTGCTTCGTACGGTTGAAGAGTGCATATATTTCTTTGGTTCTGTGACATTTCAAACCGTGTGTGATGTTCCTATCAGTAAGCTTCTAGAACCTCTATCATTGTACATCAAGTCGACTTACATTTTCCGGAATGACAAGCCTTTTATTCAAAAGAACGGAATCTGCATCGGGTCATGCATGGCGCCCATTGTAAGTGACATATTCTTCAGAAGAATTGACAGATTCATTAACCTACATCTTGATAAATTGAATATCAAGAAAGTGTTCAGGTATGTCGATGACTATCTTGTTTTGCTAACTAACGACACGGAAGCAGACGAAGCATGTTTGGTAAAAATAAATGTACAATTTTCTGAGTGTTTTAAACCCTTCACTCTTACTTATGAATTGCCTGAGAGTGATGCCATAAAATTCCTCATTGTCGTCGTCATTTACCCTAACCACAATTTTTGGACATGCCAACCCCGCACGAACAAACCAGTCCTTCCTTACCAATCAGCTCATTACAAACTAGTAAAATAGACATCGTCAGTCATTGTTTCCGTCATGCATCAAGCAAATCTTGTGAGGACAAAATTGCCAAAAGTTTTCATAATCAGCCAAACCGATTGTCAAAAGCAGGTCATACTCTGCACGATCAAACTTCGGTTGCAGAAAGCTCGCTTCGTAACCAATGATGTACAGCGCATTATGATGCTGAAAAATTGAAGCAACTATTCGTCATACCATACCAACGCAACACATCGCGCAACATAAAAAAAAGAGCTAGCGCTCTTAAATTAAGGTTGTCTTGTCGGCTCACAAGTAGTTGGCCAGCCTTTGGGCCTTCATGACCGTGACGGAAAATCCAAAGGTTGTAATAGAAAGCATTGAACTCTTTTTGTTCCCAGCGTCATTTGCGTTATTTGTCATATTCCGCTCTTTTGTGGTAAAGAGTACATTGGACAGACGAGCTGTCGCCTTAATGATAGATTAGGAGAGCACATAATAACGTGTTAAATGGCCAAGTGAGTTGGCTGGCCGTACATTGGTAATCCTTTGGCTGCACACCGATATTCGATGCATGCACAGTTATCAAGAGAATGTTCGGGAAGCATACGAGAGAGATTATTGAGGCTGAGGATATTACATCGCTGTGGTCTAAGTGCGCCAGCACTCCCTCGCCTATGCTCAGTGATAAGTAATTGTGTATTCAAGGAAATTAATTTTTTGTGCTGATCATACCCGTCATGTGACGTTATTCTTTTGGATATATAGGCAAGCTGTGGTGGTAATAAACATTACGTTAGAAGTTAGCCCCTGTGTCGTGTGTCCTCTTCTTTTGTCCCCGTTTCTTAGCGCTTTTGTCGGTCGTGAGATCAAGAAAAATGTATTTTAGCAAAGACTTGAAGCATTGAAGTAGATGGAAAATAGGCAGGTTGCAAATGGTGTAGGCATGGCAAGGCACCCATCAGGTGCATTCATCGGCACAGCAGCAACGTCTTGAAGTGAGTGATACGCAAGAGCACCTGAACACTTCGGTATTTTATATTTATTTACAAATACTTTAGCGCTATTTGAGCTCAAGCAGGAGTGGGTATATGTCAGTGAGAATAATAAAAAAACTCAATAGATGATACGAAATTTACAAAAATTTCCAACATGATTGAGGAGTGTTATAATAGATAGCAATACAAAAATACAACCATACCCAGCACCAATTATTTTTAGGTGCATGTTAATGAACAATGCTCAAAACTAAGCTCAAGTGTCCACAATGGTCTGCTTTATAATAAACGAACACTCTAACTTTAATAAGTTTGTAACAGTATAAAGGCAGGAAGTTTAACTTAATCGAATATTTATTCTGTTGATATTCACTAATGTCAATATTCAGTCATGCTATGTGCATAATTTGCTCATTTGCTTTTTAATACAGAATGCCTACACCTCATTGCAATTAAAAAGCAGAGATCCCCTAAATGCAATGGAGATTGCCGCAGAGTTTGAAGGCTTGTCAGTGGAGGTCTGGGATGTCATTGCTGGTGTGACAGCTCTTGTGCAGATATATTATGCATTTATGTGCAATATGCACCACACAACCAAAACACATTTGCTGTGCTGGAACACGTCTGCGGGCTAAGAGATGCATCGACATCGCCACAAGTGAAGGGGTTCATGGCAGCTATAGAAAAAAAAAACATAGCGAACAATTCAGGTGCCTGAAAGAGTCGCTCTTGAATGAATGTTTCATTCAAAATCGGTATTTGTGTTTGCGCTGCCATGCTAAGCATTTCCTAATACTTGATATGAAATTATTCGCCACTCATATTTCTGTGTCCAACCTATATTACTGTGAGTTACGCTGATACATGTTGTTTATTTATAGTAGCGTGCAGTTTTTTTGTTTTATTACACTACTTGCAACATTACTCTACTTCATGAAGTAATGTTGCCAAGTGTTGTCCCTAGTTTGCATCGCTACTCGGCAAATAGCAAACATTTACTGTGAAAGTTTATTCACATACTCTACCTTCCTGTATAGTAAGAAACCTAGTAACCTTTTTGGCAGTAAACTTACTAGCTTAGCTTGCTACCCTCCAGTAAGCAGTAATAGAAGCTAGAAACCATTCTAGTAGTACATTTACTAACTTTATGTTACTACCTTCTAGTAGGAAGCAATTGTATCTAGTAAATGGCATGGTAGTAACTTTACTACCTTGTCATTTATTACCTACAGTTACTACTTAAGTAGTAAATGTTGTGACAATAATTTACTCCCTCAAATTCGTAAATCTTGATCATCATCATCAGCCTGACTAAGTCCACTGACGGACGAAGGCCTCTCCCATGTTCCGTCAGTTAACACTGTCCTGTGCTTGATGCTGCCAATTTATACATGCAAACTTCTTAATCTCATCTGGCCACCTAACCTTCTGTCTCCCCCTAACCCGCTTGCCTTCTCTGGGAATCCAGTTAGTTACCCTTAATGACCAGCGGTTATCCTGTCTACGCACTACATGACCGGCCCATGTCCATTTCCTCTTCTTGATTTCAGCTATGATATCAACCCCAGCTTGTTCCCTAATCCACTCTGCTCTTTTCTTGTCTCTTAAGGTTACACATACTATTTTTCTTTCCATTGCTCGCTGCGTCGTCCTCAACTTAAGCTTAACCCTCTTTTTAAGTCTCTAGGTTTCTGCTCTGTAGCTAAGTACGGGCAAAATAAAGCTGTTATATACCTTCCTCTTGAGGGATAGTGGCAATCTACCTGTCATATTTTGAGAGTGCTTGCCAAATGTGCTTCACCCCATTCTTATTTTTCTAGTTACTTTAATCTCGTGGTTTGGCTCCGTGGTTATCACCTGCCCTAAGTAGACATAGTTTTTTTTACAACTTGAAGTGCACTACTACCTATCTCGAAGCGCTGCTCTCTTGTGAGGTTGTTGTACATTACTTTCGTTTTCAGAAAATTATTTTAAGACCCACCTTTCTGCTCTCCTTGTCTAACTCCGTAATCATGAGTTGCACTTTGTCCCCTGGGTTACTCAGCAATGCAATGTCATTGGCAAAGTGCAGCTTACTAAGGTACTCTTCAATAACTTTTATCTCTAACTGTTCCCATTATAGGCCTCTGAAAACCTCCTGTAAGCACGCGGTAAAAGCATTGGGGAGATCATATCCCCCTGCCTTACACCCTTCTTGATAAGTGTTCTGTTGCTTTCTTTATGAAGCACTATGGTAGCAGTTGATCCTCTGTAGATTTCTTCCAGCATGTTTATATATACTTCATCGACGCCCTGATTTCGCAGTGTCTGAATGATGGCTGATATTTCTAATGAATCAAACGCCTTCTCGTAATGTATGAAGGCTATGTATAGTGGTTGGTTATATTCTGAGCATTTCTCTATTACCTAATAGATTGTATGAATGTGGTTGATTGTTGAGTAGCCTGTTCAAAAGCCTGCTTTTTCCTTTGGTTCATTGAATTCTAATGTTTTCTGTACTCTGTTAGCAATTACCTTTGTAAATAGCTTTTATACTACAAAGAGCAAGCTGATCGGCCTGTAATTCTTCAAGTCCTTGTCATCTCCTTTCTTATGTGTTAAGATGATGTTAGCGTTCTTCCAAGACTCTGGTACTCTTCCCGTCAGGAGACATCTCGTAAACAGGGTGGCTAGTTTTTCTAACACAATCTGTCCTCCATCCTTCAGCAGATCTGATGTTACCTGATCTTCACCAGCAACTTTGGCTCTTTGCATGCTCTCCAAAGCTTTTCTGACTTCTTCTATCATTACTGGTGGGGTGTCTTCTGGGTTACTGCTAGTTCTTATAGTAATGAAGTCGCGGTTATCCCGGCTACTGCACAGATCTTTGTGAAACTCCTCCGCTAATTTACCTATCGTATCCATATTGGTAGTTATTTTGCCTTCTTTGTCCCTTAGTACATACATCCGATTTTCGCCTATCCCAAGTTTCCTCTTCACTGCTTTGACGCTTCCTCCGTTTTTCAGAGCGTGTTCAATTCTCTCCATGTTATACCTTCTCACATCGCATACCTTACGCCTTTTAATCAACTTTAAAAGCTCTGCCAGCTCTATTTTGTCTGTTGTACTTGAGACATTTATAATTTGACGCTTCCTAATGAGATTCTTTGTTTCCTGGGAAAGTTTGTCAGTGTCCTGACTAACTATCTTGCCTACAACGTCCACTGCACACTCCGTAATGATACTCGTCAGATTATCATTCATTGTATCTACGCTAAGGTTGGTTTCCTCACTAAGAGCCGAGTACCTGTTCTGAAGCGAGACTCTGAATTCCTGTTTTTTTCTCTCAGTGCTAACGTTGTAAATAGCACCACCTTTTTTTAAGAGTGCCTTTGTAAACCAGCATGGCTAAAAGCCGTCTTAGTCCTCCAAGAAGAAGGGAGCCAACCTCCACCTCGGCGTGTAGAATCACCAGGCACGGAGAAGTGGCCAACATGGAACTTGCGCGTAAAGCCCGACAAGGCGACATGATTTAATCCAGCCGAGCTTTAATTGCCAGACAACGTGAAGCTTCCTGAAGAGATTTCTAGCCTGTTGAAGAAAGGAAAGAAGTTTTCGCTACCACCGACCCTTCGGGTTCACTCATTGGAGGATAGCTAATCGTGCTCCGGGAGAGGGCGAAGAAATGTGCCTATTGGATGAGGTGGACGTCTTTTCAAAGAGTGTCAGCGAACGCATCTTCACCCTAACAGCCCCACTAAGGCTGTTTTCACGCACTTTCGGAGGAACCACACACAGCTCATGCAAGGCGACAAGGAGGGTAGTTTCGTGGAACTGACAATAAGGCCTTCGATGAAAAGTCTATTTTAGCTCTACAGAAAAACCTCGTACCAGTGAATTCGTCAACAGGCAAGGTGAAGTACAAAGCTGTTCTGCTATGCAAAGATCTTGAACTTTTAAAACTTTCTAAGTGTATTAGCTCCGCCAAGCAAGCAACCCTGTCAGTGTTCTTCAGTGCAGAAACACACAACGTTGACATGTCTTTCACGTGCATTGTGAGTGAACATCCCTCAGTGCATTGTCAGGAAGGTTCTAGTAGTCCACTGAATACTCTCGGTAAGTACTGAACGACCCACATACTGAACGACCCAAAACAAAAGTTATCAGTAGGCTCAACGCAGATCATTGCACCTCCGAACATTTGCATTGAAAGTACTTGTTGCTGGGCTAGTTGGCTCCACCAGTGTGAAGATACACGCTTTTATGTATGTCGTTTGCTTGGTGGGCGTGGTGTATGAAATCCCCCTTAGTTGTGGCCGGGTTTACATTGGCCAAACTGGACGCTGTTTGAACGTCGGAATTGGAGAACACGAACTTTCAATTAGAAATGATTCTGGAGCACATTCGCCTGTACATTGTCATTGCTGTTTTTGTCAGGCCAGGTTTTCAAGCATTTCGGTCCTCGCAAAAAGCTCAAATGCTCTGGCCCGTGAAATCATGGAAGCATTCCGGCTAAAGAAAAGAATGACATGTGCACGTGACACGTCAGTGGTTTTGCGCATGAATGAGTTTGATTTTTCGCTTCGTTGCTTGATTAGATATGCCATTCCAAGCCCTTAATTTTAACTTTTATTCATGTGACTAGGCGATGCTGTGTGCTTTGTGCATGTGTAGTGCGGCGATATATTTCCAGTGTTTTTTTTGCGAATAAATTGTTTGCAAATTGACGATCGTTCTCTTTGTGACTTTCTTCTTGTGGTGTTCTTAGATTGATTGACTGACTGATTGATTGATTGATTGATACGTGGGGTTTAACGTCCCAAAACCAACATATGATTATGAGAGACGCTGTAGTGAAGGACTCCGGGAATTTCGAGCACCTGGGGTTCTGTGACGTGCACCCAAACCATAACACAAGGGCCTAAAACATTTCCGCCTGCATCAGAAATTCAGCCGCCGCAGCCGGGATACGAACTCGCGACCTGTGGGTAAGCAGCCGAGTACCTTAGCCACTAGACCACCGCGGCGGGGCTTGTGGTGTTTTTAGGCGTCCAGAAGTTCGCTTCAGTATTTGCATTGCTTTTATGCTAAAACCTAGCACTAAATGGCTGTCGAATCTCATAGTGCACAACGATGCCTCAACGGTGCTGCGCCAAACTTTGTTCATTTCGCGAAGTCATGTGGTTTATAGCTAATATTATTAGCTTTCTCCTTCAAATCTCGTTCAAGCTACTTCGACAAGAAAGTGATTGCACAAATTATTGCATTAAACCTTCAAGATACTAAAAAGTATATTTCTTGTGCTTCTACGTTCTTAATATATTAGTCTTAATGATCAATTACCTTCGATGCTATCAACAGCCTTTAAGCTCTGTGGCTATTTTTTATTAATTTGCACCACATCGTGTACACTACAAATTAAAAAATGACCAAATTTGGCATCGCTATTACCTTACTGAGTAACAATACTTTGCACACCCATGCGAAAGTTACTTCAACTTACCGTTTCCCATAACTCAATTAAATTTTCTTGAATATGAGGTCGTGATGCCAGCTGCTTTTGAGCACGCCAAAGGCTGCAAAATGCACGAACTCTAAGCTGTGTTCTGCTCTCACACTTCATTCTGAATTCCGGCTGGCTTCACTCAGGAATGTGAAAGGAATGCCAGAAATATGCCCAAAATCGAAGTCATTATCTCTTTGTGCTCACTCCTACGCGGAATTTAGCCACTGTGCCCTTTCGATTTCGACCCTTCGTACATTATTGCTGGCTTGAACCTCGACACCTGAACCGCGCCTTTCGTTAGGGTGGTGCACCTGGTTTGCCCTTATGCAACTGTGTCGCCACTTGCCCCTCCATGAACGCCACAAATCACGTTTCCTCAAACGGACTGATGGCCCACCTATTCGTATTTCTCACTATGGAGTGGCACCTGTCCTAGACTTACGCAGTACTGAACACTTTCGATTCCTTCTTTCGTTGCGTTGTTTGCGAACATCTTTTCTCTCAATGCTTCCACCATCCTGACTCTGTGTCACGACTGGTGGAGCTGTGTAGCTCATTCAAGCTTGCGCTACACCTCCTCTCCCATTCAAGCTTCTTGAGTTATCCTCCATGTTGAACTGTTTGTCCTAATTATTTGTGTTAACACTGATAAAATTTGTATTTGTGCCTTCGTCAATGTTGTAGCTGCGCTCGTGGAGTGCAAAGTTCTCGCTATATGATCAGACATTAGGCGAACGATGCCTACATTTGACAATCTCAAAACGTTCTCTCGAGGCACGAGGAAGTATTTTAGCTCCCTAATGAGCCCATTAGAGCTGATGGCAGCCACCTTATCCACGCAAGAACCGTCTTTCAATATCTTCACTACCTCCAGACCGGCAAAGGCTTAGTTCTCGATATCCTTCACCTTCATACTTGGTTGAATAAGTGGGCATTTCTCCGGCGCGATCTTTTCCTCTCGCGCTTCCGGATGCGGCTTAACATAAAGCGCTTTCTCCTGTCAGGCCAAAGCTTTGTTCTCGACCCGCTTTTCCGTGAGTCATTTTTGATTACGCAGGCGCTTTACTGGCATGATCTCTTTCTGCAACGCTTAACGTTTTGCTGTTTCCGACGGGCCTCATCCTCAAGAGCGTCGCGATAGGTTTCGGCCTCTCCTTTTTTGCGGTGCGCGTCATGCTCAACTGGATTTCGACTTAACTCGTCGTCTTTCACCTGGCGACGCGCCTCAGCCTCTAGTGCCTTTCGATGCATCTTCTCGATCCTCCAGCGCTATGCGACGTGCATATCAGCGTCCAGCTTTCCCTGACGTGCATCGGCATCCTGAGCTTTGCAGTTGACCTCAGCCTCGACAACCTCGCGATGCGCGTCGACGTCCAGTTCTCTTCTACGCTCAACAGCATCCTGCCTTCTACAACGCATTTCGGCGTCTTGCGCTTTACGGCGCGCGTCATTGTCAAGTTCTTTAGAACGCGGATCAGCCTGTTTTCCTCTGTGGCACGCATAGTTTTCAACTACTTTACGACGCGCTTTAGCCTCCCGTGCTTCTCGGTGCGTATCGTCTGCTCGCGCTCTGCACCAGGCGTAATTCTCGACCACCCAAGCTTCCAGCTCTTTAGTGTGCGCATCGTCTTCTCGCGTGCTCTGACCCGCGTCGTTCTCAATCTTTTCATAACGCGCCTCAGCCTCTAGCGCATTACGGTGCGCATCGTCTTCTCGTGCTCTGCGGCACGCGTCATCCTAAACCTTTTTACGACGCACCTCAGCCTCCACAGCTTTACCGTGGGCACCTTATTCTCCCACGTTGTGGCATGCGTTGTTCTCAACCTCTTTACGATGCGCCTTAGCCTCTAGATATTAGTGGTGTGCCTCATGTTTTCGCGCTCTGCAGCAGGCGTAATTCTCCACCACCCAAGCTTCCAGCTCTTTAGTGTGCGCATCGTCTTCTCGCGTGCTGTGACCCGCGTCGTTTTCAACCTTTTCATGACGCGCCTCGGCCTCTAGCGCATTACGGTGCGCATCGTCCTCTCGTGCTCTGCGGCACGCGTCATTCTAAACCTTTTTACGACGCGCCTCAGCTTCCACAGCTTTACCATGCGCATCTTATTCTCCCACGTTGTGGCACGCGTCATTCTCAACCTCTTCACAATGCGCCTTAGCCTCCAGATCTTTGTGGTGTGCCTCATGTTTTCGCACTCTGCGGCACGCGTTGTTCTCAACTTCTTTACGACACGCCTCAGCCTCCAGCACTTTACGGTGCGCATCGTCTTCTCGCGCGTTGCGGCACATGTCGTTCTCAATCTTTTTACTACACGCCTCAGCGTCCAGAGCTTTATATTGCGTTTCATGTATTCGTGCTCTGCAGCACGCGTCGTTCTTAACTTTACGACGCGCCTCAGCCTCCAAAGCTTCACGGTGCGCATCGTCTTCTCGCGCTTTGCGGCACACATGGTTCCTAACTATACGACAAGCCTCTGCTTCCAGCACTTTAAGGTGCGCATCGTCAACTCACGCTCTGCGGCACACGTCATTCTCAACATCTTTACGACGCGCCTCAGCCTCCACAGCTCTATGGTGCACTTCATCTTTTCGCCCTCTGCACCACGCGTTGTTCTTAACTTTACGACGCGCCTAAGCCTCCAAAGCTTTACGGTGCGTCTTGTCTTTTCGCGCTCATCGGCACGCGTCGTTGTTAACTTTACGACGCGCATCTGCCTCCAATGGGCTGTACAGTGCGCATCGTCTTCTCGCACGTTGCGGCACGTGTCGTTTCTCAACTTGTTTACAAAGCGCCTCAGCCTCTAGCGCTTTACTGTGCGCCTACTCTTCTCGCACACTGCGACACGCGTCATTCTCTACTTCTTTAAGACACGCCTCAGCATCCAGCGTTTTACATTGTATGCCTTGTGATCAACTCAGTGAAACAAAAGTGAATCACGAACAAAAGAACATGAAATGACACAATATAATTAGCTTACCTTGTGCTCCAATACTGGCCGATGAGTAGTTAGCCACAGGAGCTTCGGCCCCCACCACCACATCCACAGATCTGGCATAAATAATCCTGCTTTCTGAAACAATAATTACAGTACTGTCAATGTCAACTTCCATATTTACAGTGCAAAATGACACCACAGAGAAGGCACAAATGACCCCCAGAGTCTGTGTGGCAAATTTTGTGGTGTCATCTTGTGCTGCAAATATGGAAGCTTGAAACCAGCTCGCAAAACCTACTGTTTTGTAGAACTGTTTACAGTAACACGGTGAGAAAATAACTTGTACATTTGTCAGTAAAAATGCTGAGGCAAATGTGCCAACATTTATTTTATTTTTATATTCGTCACCATGTCAGATCAGTCATTTTTCTCTAAGCTTTGTGCATTTGGCGACATTTCTGTTGCCTAATGAATTCCACAGCGGAACAGTCCTTTCAGAATAATTTCTTACTTATGTGTTCTGTTCAATAAAAATTTCTTGCCAGATAAGCTGATCAATAAGGCTGAAGAATCCTCACTTGAGCAACTCTTAAAGTGTGCTGTTGTGGTATTGGAGAAATAATAGTATCGACCACCAATTCAGCAGCTGCTGGGCTCACTTGTCAGTGCTACCACAAACAGGACATTTTTTTCCATGATACACAAGGCCCCCCGACCTGGCAATCAGTAGCCTGTAAGTTCTCATCTTGAAAGATCGCACTATGAGGCCTCTAGAGGCGGCTGGGTGCACACAGCCCACCACAGCTTTGTAGAATTGTTGAGCATCTGATTCTTTCTAAAGGAGAGAAGGGGAACGCTTCACTGCTATTTGCCTGTAGCTAGTACTTATCAGTAGAGACCAGATTTTTAGGCACTAAAAATTCCATTTAAGGCAACAAAAATAGGCAGGCAAAACACAGTTCTAGGTCACCAAAATCGCAAATATAAGCACAATAAACTTTCATAAAAATTCAAATATTCTAAGAGAGACATGCGCCACCTTTGAGTGCGACAGGAAAGCAAAAACAATCATAGAATTTATGATGGCACAAAGGCACCAATGGTTTAACTTAGCTATGCAAAGTTGTCTTTTTCCCCACACAATTTGTGGAACACAGCCTCTTTTTTATTGGCAACCATGGTGGGCTGATTGGCTGCCATAAAACAATAAAAACACTATATAATCTATTCTCAGCTTATAATTCATGCTCATATATCAAAAGGGCCCAATAGAAACGCAAGGAACAAACTAGTCAATTGCTTGAAGTCCAGCCTCTATTCATCAGCATTAATTCATACTTTCTACTTGGCAGCATACAAGGCCCCAAAACACACATGCAGGGAGGTGTCACACAGTTATGATGACATGTGACGTGACCTTGAGACAACTATATGAACTAGCTGTGTCTACTATGCAAAATATACTTATAGACATGCCCGACGACTTTGGGCATGTGGAGATAACTCACCACTCGCAAAGACTTTCGATGCAAGTGCTTCTTGAAGTTTTTCATTGAGATGGTGAGCTCGTTCCAGGTCTTCCTGCGACTTCTCTAATTTTACAGTAAACTCTGACTCCTGCAGCTGCCTTTTCAGCTTTTCATTCTCTAGCCTCAATTGCTTACTCTCTTGCCACATGTTGGAGGTATCACCACAACCTTGGAAATCCCTGTTAGTCTCTTCTATTTGACTGATGAGCTCTTCTTTTCGTTTAGATTGAGCCTCTTGACGTAGTCTCTTTGATGACGGGGCAGCCTGCAGTTGCAATCACAACAATAAAAAGAAAAAAAATTACGGGAATGGCGCATAAACACCATCAATCTTACATCTTAGTATTTCATTACACATGGAAAAAAGCTATTTGAAACTCAAAACACGATTCCTAAAGGCCGGTTTGCTTCTGTCACCATTTTAAAATATATGTGGCTACAGGACGCATTAGTTATGTACCTTAAAGGGGCCCTTCAACACTTCCAAACATCGGAGCTGACTACATCAACACGCAGTAGCGCTCATCAGAACTATTGCGAGCAGAAATGACGACGGTAGGCGCAGACCTGAGATTGGATAAATGTAATAGATATATTCGTGGCATTGTATGAAAATTGAGATTACTATTAGTTTTTTAGCACCATTTTTCACTGAACACGAAAGAGACTAATGCTACCAGACTTTTCCCGTTAGAAAACTATAATGACAGTTACAGAAGGCGCTGAACGCCATGACGTTCAAAGGAATGTGCTGGGGACACTCTAGGCACAATTGTTAGAAGAAAATGAAGGGGAGGAAAGAATCTAAGAGCATTGATATATATTTGCCGTCACAACAAAAAAGATCAATAGAACAACAAAACATAGATGTGTTCACGAGCTGCATCATTTTGCACGTGCTATGCACTCTTCAAGCACCACATTATCTGTGACCATCGCAATCATGCGTTGTAAATGAAGCGCAATATGGCATCCAAGCTCCCTGTGCATAAGAGCTCCCACTTAATTTCATTAGGCAGCACTCGGATACTACCGGATGAGGGAAATGTGGTCAGGTGACCACGCGAAAATTTAGCTGAGGGTAGCTGTTCATTTTGTGGTGTTTTAGATTTTCCTTGAGGAATATATTTGAACTGCGTGTACCTATCGCTACTGTTCTTGCTGCACTAATCATTTACACCTTCACTCATTGCAATCTAGTGGTGAAACATGTAAAACAATGAGGTCTTGAAAAGTGTTGAAGAGCCCCTTGAAATTGACAGCAAAGGCATGTTTACACTGCATACTCAAGTTGGCCCTGTGCATCCTGGGCAGCCCTCGTTCTTTATACACGGCTTGCACGTGATACCATCACTGCTTCAGTCCTAATGAAGCGGCAATATTAGAGAACAGCTGCACAAACTGTAGGTACGAGCCATACGACTATGAAGTTGAAGCTATAGCAGGCATTGTTTGTAAGAAAATTTGCCTGTTCACAAGTATATACAAATGAAGATACACCTAAAATACAAACCTGTATATCTTAACACCATTGTAACGTAAACGAGGCAGCAGCAACGAGGTGACTGACAAAACTTGGGCGCGGCTGCTGGGATGTATGGCTGCTGGGATGCACGTACTTAGTGCGTAAACAGAGTCAATCGGCCATGATCCGAGGTGCACTGGCTGTAGATCGAGTTTGCTGAGCGCGTTTGGTACCGCACAGACAACACCATACAACGTCAATGAGGAATTTGAACTTAGCGCTCCCTCTGCGGTGCTACTATGCAGTGTTCAGTATGACGGAGCTGACGAAGTGGCATTGCCATGTTCACAGTTTTTTTAATGAGCCAATTTTTGCACACCATATGCCAGTGGCTGGCACAAGACAGCTGTTAAAGGCAACATACTGTTCAGAACTGATAGAGCAAGCGTGTGCTCACTTTATGGAGGAGGTGTGGTTGTGTAACGAAGCGGATCTTTCTTGCGTATGGGAGTGCGGAACTGGTTAGGAAAAAGGAACACAGACAGAAAGGAGCGCCATTTTTGTTCGTTCTCTCTGTAATGAGAACTAACAGATTGTTCGCACTTATAGTGGAGGAAAAAACTCGCTCGTGCAGCATAGCAGTGCCAATGCACGGTCTAACCGTTGTTTGTTATTATGGCCGGCTCACTCCGAACAGTAGCGTCAAGTCACACAAGTGCAAGCCGTTTATACATAGTTAGCATTGGCGTCACCACGGCCGCCATCTTAAGGTTCCAGGTGGTTGAGATGCTGCATGAACTGTTTGTCGAGTGTGGGAAGCAAAAAACAGTGACATTAGATTAGCACCAATGGCCCTAGTGTTCATTTGAGTCGCCCTTGGCGAGCCTCACAAACAGAGCAAAGTGGGCAGAGCACGAAAGAACATGGGGACAGAGCTGCTCTTTGTGTTCCTCTACACTGACACTATCTCACAAGATAAAGAGTCATATTTGCCACAATCTTAGGGCTTCCCACCAAGAGAACGTGTCTGTGACGTCACGTGAAAACTATAGTAAATTGTCTGTGATGAAGACGAGTTTGGTAACTATACTGTCTATTTCGTCCTCTTTTTCCCTTTCCCTTCAACAAAATTCACTGTCTTTCTAGGCCTCTTGCTCAGGAACAAATCCATTTCTTCTTGAGTTTCTGCACAGACCAAAATAATGGACATAGAAGGCATAATAAGGCAACAATAATCAATCACACATACACCAAAGTGATATTTTAAGTGCATGAGCAACCAGATTAATGTTAATTATGGCTGCTTTTCGTGGCAACATTTACAACGCGAATATAACCTACATACTTAGGTTTAACTTACATATTTTCATTGCTGATGACATCCGCAAATTACATGTACATAAGTTGGCGTTTAAATTTCAACCGGCCCATGAGAAAATGTGCAGCACGTTACTTACAAGCCTCGCGCACACAAGAGACACCCATGTTGCAGGGATATTTAGTGGATAAGGTGGAATATTGGGCTAGTTGTACACCATAAAACAGAAAAGGGGGGTGGGATGAAGGAAGTGCGAAACGAAGTGGACGAGAGCTGAAAGACGGCAGGCGCGAGGAATAAATATTGTGTGTCTGCCACACTGAACTAACTTCAGCCAAATCATCCTACTAGTAACTACGCTGTTACATTTCACTATAGAGCGACAACACCGCAATTTTAATCACGGTCCGGCCCGATTAGAATCTAGACGATCGCAACAATGCTGACGTTTACGCCGAATTAAATATGAATTCTTCATAACCATGTGACACCACCTATTGTTTATCACAATAAATGTATATTTATACGATCCGCATCAGCGCTGCAGCCCTGATTGGGATCAAATGTGTCATCACAAGGCCCCTACTCGGAACACGTGCACTGCTGTTGTCCACGCTGTTGTCCTATAAATCCGTCGCATTTTTCGGCACATTGAATTATTAAACACCGCAGTACTTGAGTGACCACTCACCTGTCATATCAAACACTTTGGCCTTGTAGTATCCGCCACTAACGTTCTCGTCGCCACTCCACCAGACATCGTATATGTGGCTTCCATCGAAGTCGGCAACTTTTTTAGGGTGAAAGTCTTCAACTGTGGCGACGACCTGCGTGATTGAGTCAATTTCGTATTGTACAAACACGAGCATTGTGTCCCTCAAATGCTGTCAAAACAGTCTTAAACACAGAAGCGCAGCCGGAACACGTGCAAGACAACGGACACATACGACTACGAATACGACTTGTGGCGGCCCCTGATCTAAAAAAACGAAACTGAAAACATTCTCACACATACACACTGCGTATGGTGGTTGGGTGGCATTGACCACGTTTCTGCTTCGCATTCGTATATCCTCGTTACGAGATATTTATTTATTTTTTAGAACGTACAACGTCACTCCACAGCAGAGGAAGACTCAGTGTAGACACAAATAAATAAGACGTCATGAAGAAAAAGACGAGAACATTCTATGTGTTCACTCTCCCAGAATTGGTACGACCTACACTGGTTTTGAAGAACAAACAAACCATGAATAGTGTAGCTGTGCTTGTAAGTCTATTTTTTTACTTTCATTAGAGAGTTTTCTAACAGGAACACCAAAGCCATTTGCGTGTGCTCGCTTTGGGTCGAGCAGGAGATAAAGGTTTACAAATTGGGCCTGTGGCCACTTTAAGTTTTACACTACTCCTATTCCAGCACACTCTACTTTCTGCCTGTAGATATCACTTCAGTGGGTAACGGCATGTTTGTTTAACGCGAATTTTTTGTGGCAGGCTTTGGAGGTTCCTGCTAAATTCTGCAAAGCAACACCTAAAGCAAGGCTGCTGAATAAAGAACAAGGTCTGTTTTTTTATCCAGCGACCAAGGCAGTGGCCTTCATGGTATTTTTTAGGGCTCCTATTTAAAAACTTTCCAGTATGATATAAAACTCGCTTTATAGAACGAGAAATAAAAAATACGCAATACATTGTTGTAGGAAAACTTGGTGTCCTTTCTTTGACCCACCCTAATGCTGGTAGGTTCGTTCCCATCTCGTAGCACGTTTAACCACTTTGCTGAAAGCATTATTTTTGAATCTTTTAGCTGCGGGCAAATCATTGCACACTCGTTCGCATGCTATGGCACCGCCCGGCGTTACGTAGCGCAAGCTTCAGCACAGAGCAATGCTGGTATTACTGGTAGAAATTCCTTATAAAAGCTTCGAGCTCTCAGTCCTGCAGATCTTGGAAGTTGAGGAGGCCTGCAAATGGGCGGCCGTGGTCCTCCGGTACGGACTTGGGCACTGCCAGCAACTGCTGCTTAGTCCCGTTTAGGGGCTGTCTGATTGGGTTCTCTGGGAATAAATAAATTTAATTGACTTTCACCTTACTGACAACTACAATACAAAAGTGTACTATTGAATGAGATATAGATATAGAAAAATAAATTGGATGATTAAGCAACGTCCCGCCAGTATCCTGCAAAGTTGTCCTCTCGATCACTTTTCTTTCAAATCTGTAGGTATCTCAAATAAAAATGATTACACGTGAAACAGTAGTCCACCGAGGGCCTGTGCACGTTCCTCAAATAGCTCCATGATATGTTGGTTTTCAATTAAAAAATTGACAAATACAGTGGGTGAATACCTAGTATATAACTGCAACTTGCACGCACTAAAATAATACCTCCTGTTGATTCGCAGCAGGTGGTTCGTTTATTCACAACGAACAGGATCCTAGTCCACGAAAAAAAAGAAAAAAAGCAGCATGAACTTGTGCTTCCTTTTTACTTCACGTACGTACCTGGCCCAAATAAGCTCCACCACTGAATTCTTGCAGGTATTTACTACTTCAATGTAATAGAATATAAGGGGGTGGTGGTGGTTAGAGGTAGGAAGAGACGCCTATATGTGACAGCGTCTACACTATAAATGACAAGTGGGCGAGTTGGTTAATTAGGCTTACAGTGATATGTGAAAGGGCAGCGTCAGAATTACGAATACCAATTAAGAAGAATGCCAGCCAGTGCTTCCGCGTCCTTGATATTCGTTTTTGGGGCTGCCTTTTTACATCGTTGTGAATGCACTGTTTGGTGCCATTTTGGCCCATATCTTCACGCAACATGTCCATTTGGAAAGGCTGTGTCTTCAACTACGTTGTTCAGACAACGCTTACAAGGGATGAAAAACATGCGTAAAAACAGCAGCGGCAAAGAAATCGAATCATCGCTCAACTCCATTTGTGTGACGACGTTTTAATGCGTCTTTCCTTAGCGGAGGCCATTGCTCGGTCTAATATGTGGTACTTGGTGCCTGCAGAAAAGTAATACTTTAGAAAAGAAATAAAAAAACACGGGAAAAGCGAAACAGGAAATAATTTAGCCACAAGTGAGACCCACAGATATGTCCAATTGGCGATATCCGGCTGGGTTGTAGACTTTACTTTGATTTCATATGTGTGGTTTATTACCGGCCAAATATTGGTACTCTTTCGTACATGGAACACGCCAAATTCAATACACAACACGAAATGAAATTAAAGGTAACAGTGTGAAAAGCGGCAAAAGCTCAATTCATAGAGAGAGATGCTGTAAATTGAGACCTTGCTTATCCGCATCAATTTAAACGGTGAAAATTTTGTAAATGAATTGTTATTTCACCATTGTCGAGTGAGCGCTAAAGTGAGGTAACAGTGCAGAGCCCAAAAGAAATATTGGCTCTTTGTCTGCCTCCACTTGTGCAGAGGGGCTTTATATCACTTTAGAAGTACCACATACAAAACAGTGACAGGTAGAGCACAGTACGAAACGGAATTGTCTTTTGCTCAACAAATATTTTAAACATCGCTGTTTCATTAGCACACCACTAGGCCTCAACCACCCAATGAACACTCCAACTCATTTATTCATCCATATCACCCAAGTCCACTTGATCCCGTTATGTAGTTCTTTCTCTCTACGTGAAGTAGTTAATACGCGATGTTCCGATTAAGAGCACGGGTTTCTGCGCGGTAACGCAGGTTTGGGTCATAATGCTACGCCAAGCTGTTTTGCCTTTAGGGGTGAAGCTAGTTTGTGAAGTGGAGATCGCAATGTCGCGAACACCGTCACGATATTACCGGCAGTACCTGCAGCCTGTATCGAGCACCCAGGTTCCAGGGCAAACTCGGAAATATGTGTCGAGAAGAACCACAATCGCTGCCGCTGCTACTAAGGTATATATGTATATTATTTTAAGTCTTAGAATCTTTGCGTGAAATCGGAGTCACAATTAAAATCGGTTTGCAAGCAGCTTCATTATAATGGCGCATCGGCATGTTGCAAAGCATCATTTGGCTCCTGAGAAAACATCTATGCCCCGTCTCCATAAACGGTGTGTATATCCTCGCCGCGCCCGGCATCGCCCAAAATATGCATATTGTGCCAGCAAGGCAATGCAATGTAGTAGCACGGCGAGTTGGATTGCATCGGTAGGGTCCATTGTCACGACTGCCGTCAGCTTTCTTGTACATAATTTCACCCAGTTGTCTGTCGTCTGCCTAGTGCACGGTTCCAACATTGTTGGCTCACACGCACCCAGGGGGATAGGCCGAGGAGAACAAGGGGACAAATCTTACAGGCATGTGTCCCGAGTAAAAAACAAGAGGTGGCCCTGGCTAAGGGTTCAGCCTCCTCCCCGAAATTGGGATGGCTAGGGGTGTTTTACCGAAAATACATAATTCACACAGGTGTTTTTCTTTATTAGTTAAAAGCCACAGCTATTGACCCCACCCCCCGACTTACATTTCTCCCTCTATATATGCGCACGCGCGCGCGTGCGCGCGCACACACATGCACAGATGTTACCTACTCTTTATCAGAATTTTTTAATGTTGTTTCGTAAGTAAACAGTGCATCACGATAATTGGCATTTATTTTCTCCATCTTGTTTCAAAGCGCACCAGCCAACTCGCTAAGAATTTCCACCAACGGCGCCTCCGTTGTGAATGCCCTAGACCATAGGGCTGATGATTCAAACCAAGTTAGCTGTAGCGCAAAAGGACTACGTACAGGGGAAGATTTATCTGCAGATGGCATGTGTTTTGAAGTGAAAGATGCAGAGAATATGAGCCAAGGTGCTGGTGAGCAAGATGTCTTTGTAGTGAAGATACGCCAAGCTCCAATGATAATGAGCGTGGTTTTTCTGCGGAGTTGAGTGGTAATGGTGATCCTGTTGAAGAACCAGATTGAATCGACAGTGGTGATGAAAGCAATGCACTGCTGCATGATGCTGATGGAAGTAGAAGTGAAGATATGGAGCATGATGATTTTGCTAACTTTTTTCAAAAACTAGGCCAGCAAACCCTCCCTCTTCAGGCAACAACCAAACGACAAGCTTTCGTGCTTGTAATTACATATATAGTTCGTGCAGGCCTCACATGAACCCAAGGGCAAGGGCTACTGACTCTCATCAATGCTCTCTTTTAGATAAACGTTGTGCCCTCTACTACCTACTCGCTGAGAAAGCTATGGGAAAGCAGAAAAGAAGCGTTAAAGGTGCACTTATTCTGCCAAAACTGCCATGAGTACCTCAGCTTATCCTGTGATGGCAAAACAAAGTCCAGTGTGACTTGTGCGCCATGTCATGCAGAAAAAAAGCTTCGAGACCTGATGAGCTCTGGGAGCCTTTTTTTAATGTTCAACCTGAAGCAGCAGTTGCTTGAGCTTCTCAAACAAGTTGGTGGAGCTCTTCATGATAATTTGCTGAAATTGTCATCCAGATCCCAGCTGCCAAAAGTGTTTACGGACATAAGTGATGGAAGTCTGTAGCGTGGCATAAGAAAACAAATGAAAATGGGGTGGAGTGACATCACACTGTCGTTGAACTGTGATGGGGCACCTGTGTTTGATTCCAGCAAAACCACAATCTGGGCAATTCAAGTGGTTATCAATGAACTGCCTGTTTTGATTCGGTGGCAAAATGTGTTGATCACAGGGCTGTGGTTTGCAAGAAAACATCCACCCAAGGATGTCTTCATGGCACAATTTGTCTTCGAAATCAATAGCGTTGGAACACTAGTGTGGTCGCATGCTGGAAAAACCATCAGATCGGTGGTACATGCAGTCGCCTGTTGTGTAGACTCCCCAGCAAGGGCAGCCATCCTAAACTTCAAACAGTTCAATGAATACTTTGGATGTAGCTGGTGCTTGAAGCAAGGCCAAATGATTGATGGTAAGTGATCGACTGTATGACACATTTTATAAGCTTGTAAAAGTGAGTGACCTTTTTTAATTGCATTGATGGTATGGCAAAAATATTTATGATATGATTGTATTTCTGAAGATACTCTAAATTATGGCTAATACATTCAATAGAGTTTTCCTATACCACTGCTTGCAAAACCACCAGCATAAATTAAAAAAATTTTCTTCTTTTGGGCATTTGATTAGCTTTATCATTACTATAGAAAACTAATATCCCACCTATGTTATATGTGGTGACCACGAGTGGCGAAATGACAGTACACAGAGACATGATACTCAACGATTTAGCCTCCTATATCAGTGGTTCAGTTTGGGGAACCATGAGGTGACATCACGATACAAAAAGGGGCTAACAATGTCGGGTTACAATGGACATAAAACTAGTTTAGGAAATTCCGTTAGTCTACTTAGTTCCCACAAAAGCATACAAATGACCAAGCAACAAAAGTGTTTTGCTTTTTGGGGTGTAATCTTAAATGAGCACTAAAAATAAACACTAAACCAGGTAAAATGAACTAATTGGTTTTTAAAAACTATGTTTTCAAATATTCAGGACAGACGCATTACTTAAAAAATTATTTAAATGTCATTTTTATTTATAGCACTTAGTGAAAACCACAAAGTAGATGTGTCAGTGTCATTAGTGTTTCAATACTGTTTTTATATTGCAGCTGCATTGCCTCGGAGCTTGCTGCTTCAATCTTTTAAGAACACGATATAGCCCATGAACATAACTATCGATCTGTGAAGGAACTAGACTGACAGCTGTTCATCATTTCAGCTTTTTTTTCAGTTGTTGCCTGCGTGCATTTATTCTTTTTCTACAGCGTATATTTACTAGTACAGAAGTTTATGTTACCAAATGTCAAAACTTGTGACAGTGTAGTGGAACAGTGAAAGAACGTTCTTGCAGCATCATCATCATTCTTTATCTTTTCTTAAGCTAACAGCCCTAAAGCTTGTTCGGAAAAGCAGTAACGTGTAGAGTAAGAAATTATCGTTTTACTAACCTAACATATCTGGTGGCTCAGATTGTAATCTATCTTGTAATTAAAGGATTAAAAAAATCTGACCTATATTTAACCTTCAAAATATCTTATTTGAAAATTAGAAGTTAAATATTACACTAAAGGCTGGCTGAGTACATCAGTGTGCAGGTATTGTTAGTTGGTGGGAGTTGAGAAGCCAATACAAATTTACAAAAAAGCAGATCTTCTTTTGTATTTCAAATAAATCTCTCAACCTAACGGGGCTCACAACTGACCAGAAGTTGCAATTAGATCCTCGTGATATTGCAAAGACAGAATTCTATATTTGTAGTTTGAATAAACATTCTTTTTTTAAATTGCATATCAAAGTCACAAAATTGCTTTATTGAGCTGGCAGATGAAAAATTCTAGCTCCTGCTTGAAGGCACTCTAATTGCTGTTCTATCGGCTGTCTTACAGTAAAATAAGAAGTGGCATGGTCCTTGCAGAAACTTGTGCGACCGAAAATCCGTGTTGAGCTGTGGCCCACGCACTCGCAGTGAACCAAAACACGTGAACACAAACTGTAGCCAAACAGGCTTGATAAACACAGCATTATGACCGTACTCGTTGGCTTCCTTCAAGTACTGCTGTATGGGTGGTATTGATCTCGCTCGCCTACAACTGTTAGAAGCATGGGTGTATGTACGACTTCATCGACACTGCAGTTTGAAAAATCCTTGTATCGAGCATCTGTAGAGAGCATCTGCATAATGTGGTGGACACAAGAAGACTGCTTTATTAGTTCCAGGAGAGAACGCTTGGATACGCTGTTGCCAAGTCTCACTTTCTTGATTTTACACAGTGTTATTTTTTTCACTGCCCGCTGCAACCCTGATAAATGTTTCACTACATTTTTTTACGTTACCATTACATGATTTGATACTCTAACTGGTAACCTTTTGTTGCAATCTAGAAAGCAGGTGCCACAAAAATTGGTTGTAAGTCCTTTTAAACTTACAACGTCTAAAGCATATTTTAGGGGCAAAAGTACCGAGCAACTACTGTGTTACATTGTTTGAAATATATCAAACCACATAACAAAAATCTTCATGCTTCTGGCAGCGTAGTGCTATGAATAAAAGTATCGTGACTAAGATATGCTATATTTTTTTACTTGCATGATGAAATCGTTACTAGATACTGAATGGTAGCAAAAAAAAACACCTGGATAAAGACAGATTCACTTGGCCTCGTGAGGAGACATACGAGTCTCTTTTTGCCTCTCATCGTGGACATATTTCTCTAGTATAGATGTCTGAAATGAACAAACTAAAATTAAGAAAAAGAAAAAAATTGTGTGGCGACCATTGCTTTTTTAACTGCTGAAACCAGTCATTGCAGTATGTAATAAGCATGACATTTGATATCAGCTTTTATTGCTCTCAGGGAAGAGTTTGTGGAGCAAGCACATTTTTGTGTTCCAGCAAAAGCTTATTAGTACAATAATCGGCCTGATAAAGAGGGTAAACATTTTGCTCGCAGGTACCCTGAAGTATCCATTCTCCAACCTTGTGGCTCACAGGACACCCAGTGGTGTCTTAAAAACCGCGGTGCAAGCATCCCGCCAAAAAGAAGAAGTTTTCGGCATCAAGGGACAATCAACTCTTGTCAAGCTGCAAGGCTTTGACCTTGTGTGGGGCCTTTCTCCTGACTACATGCATTCCGCGTTGGTAGGCGTCACGGATCAAGTAACCGAAATGTGGCTATCAGCTACCAATTCTCGTTTTGTTGGGAGGAACTTGAAGTTGATAGATTCAAGGTTGCGCTTAATAAAGCTACCCATTATCTTTTCAAGGTCTGGGCGATCCTTGTCTGATCGTGCATTTTGGAAGGCTGCTGAGTGGCGTTGTTGGCTGTTATCTTAAAGTCTGCCTTGTGTTGCTGACATACTGCCAAGAGTTTATCGCGCACATTTTGCGCTTCTTGTTAAGGCTGTATTTGCTTTGCTAAAGGACGTTGGTTTAGAAGCTGAAATTTGTTCTGCTGAAAAGTTTCTGTCATTATTTGTTCAACAAGTGGCCAAGCTCTATGGAGAAAATGCCATGACGTTCATCATACACCAGTTATTGCACCTTCAAAAAGCAACCCGAATGTTTTGCACTTTATGGAGTACATCGACATTCCCTTTTGAAGACGGAATTGGCAGGGCACTGCAGCTTGTTTCTTCAGCTAAGTATGTGCCAGTTCAAATCGCTGAATGGTGCATAATGCACCAAGCCTGCCGGACTCTCTATGCAGATAGAGTTTTCGCATAGTCTGCTATCTGCCAAGAAGGATTTGGAAAGTAGTTATAGGACACACTCTCAAGAATGTGCCCTTAGACTGGAACAGGCATGCGTTCATATGCCAGAGAACTTGAAAGAGCTTTTCTTTTCCCAACTTGGTTATGTCCCTCATGTGTCGAAGTATTTTAGAGCGCAACTTTGCACCATCATCATTCACAGCTCGGAGTACAGTGCACCCAGAAAGACTTGCCCTTGCTTTGTGAAGATGTCTGATGGGTGCTACTGTTTAGGTTTAGGGATATATGTTACAATTACAACTACATGCATTATGTACTTCCACTGCCAGCAGCTTCTAACCAAACCAAGTTTATTTCATGTTCCACATATACTGGAGAGCCAGCTTCCACCTCCTTCCGTTAATAATTCTTTGTATTGTTCTGGAGATGTAAATTTGCAGTAAGTTTTTCTTACTTTGTACAGGCAGTCATACGTGTGTGAATCGCCTAACAGGCTGGAAAAAAAGAAGTGGACATTGTGATGTCCACTAGTTGATTGCGTAAACAGTGTGATTGTGATGTAATTACCATATTTATACAAATGTAAATTGGACACCTTAATTTTATTATAAATTATTATTTTGAATAGCTTGTTGACGATGGAGAGTAAGCTGATTGGCCTGCATTTTTTCAAGAAGGAAGGGTTGTGGGCAGCGTACAATGTGTGAGCATAAGATAACTGTTGGTCATGGACCTTTCGAGAAATTGACGCGTGCCCACATACGGCGGCAGCAAAGCATTATGGGAAGCCGGAGCGCCGGCAGAGTGTCGTCTGCTCGCGGAAGCGTTGGCTCCCCCCGTTTCCCACATTGCGCGCTCGTACGAACGCATCGTTGCCGGAATGTCACGCGTCATATCCCTGCTTCAATCTGCACTCACAGAAGAGGCACCACCCAGAGCATCATATATGCAGTCAGGAAACACTAGTATCCTTAATTTAATAATGACTTGATAAATCGCTCACGTACCCATGAAAAGGCCCATTGAATTGAAAATTTTTCTCAGCTTCCGTGGCGAGTTCCCTGTGCTTCGTTGATAATATTTCCGCGTGGCGGAAGTTTTTGTCGTTTGTTTTATTGTCACCATGATCATGCAGCTTCATTATGAGTGCTTTATGTCGGGGACTGTTACTGGTGATTCGCTCCCACGTGATACGCAGTGCAATATCATGCACTTCGCGAATAATAATGTCAAAATTCCACCGTTATAAATGAGTTCAAGCCCCACTATGCTGTGCATATTTGAATACTAATTTCCCGTTTCAAATGCGGCGTTTGAGAAAGTTTGCACTTGGGACGCTGAGAGTAGTGAAAACCAGCTAACAGCACATCCATAGAGCAGCAGTATTTGCGTTCAAGCAGCGTAAAACTTGCTGTCTCTGCGTAGTTCCTGTTTCCACGTTATTGAGTTGGAAATTATTTTAAGAATTTTGGACCTAACTGCTCAAAAGGTCATGACTAGTTAACACTTGGAAGAAATATACAAAGGAATGAGCATCAGTGTGCATAATTCACACAATATACTATTTTACTGTTCCAGCTTCTGTGATCTCTTTTTTCATTACAGTTTATGATTATGCTAATTTACTAATTTGTCGTTTGTATAGTTCTGCCTCTCTTCGCTGCTCAAAATATACAATCATTCCTCTCACCCTTGCGAAAAGGGCCAAGGACAAAACATCTGAAGAACTCGCTTCAGGCGTATTCAGAAGAAAAATTGCGCAGCGTGAACATCCTTAGGGTGCTAATAAGCACTCCCTATCTGGGCACAGATGGTTTAAGCCAGAAAGTTTTGCTGTGCAAGGCTGTTATTGGTCAGAATGACTTTAAAAGCAGTGACAAAAGCCTCATTCATTGTGGTAAAAATATAGACGTCCACAGCAGCGTTTCCGTAGGCTGACAATGTGAAAAAAAAACTGACGGCGAGTGTAGCTTTTGTATCAATAATCATGAAACTACAGCTAGCGCTCTTTACCTTGACACCGGAAAAAAGAAAGAGAGATGCGCGAAGCAAAAATAGCTGAGGCCTGGAGGTTTATGGCAAATAAAAAGCAGATGCGATTGAATGTAACTATGCAGTAAACAGCAAAATAAACACTACGTAACAGCGCAAAAAAATGTTCGCAGGGTTTCTTGTACATTCACCAAAAGCGACCTGAAGGCGACCGCCGTCTGTTTTTTTTTGTTAAGTAAGTTTATTGGTCCTCCACCCCCACCCCCCTCTGCGAATGTTTTCTGCCCCTAAAGTCACCTTGCACTAATTTATGACTGGAAGCATTCCCAACTTTCAGCACCTCACCTGGTTCTGCTCGGCCTCCGTGATTGGTGGGCCAATCACACGATAACAAAGCAGTGCAAAGCGACGATGTCGTCTCATGAGGTGATGATGGGACCATTATGATGACCTTGCACATTCTGGTAATTAGTGATTTCACGATGACGTCGTGTGGTGACGCCATGACACGAATATTTTTGCATCAGTCCTGTTGCATCATTTGCAACAGTCCTGCTGCATCAGTCCTGTTGCATCATTTTCGCATCAGGCGAAAACCTTAGATGCCTCAACAGTCATAGCAACAGTCCTGTTGCATCGGTTCTGTTGCGTCATTTTTGCATCAGGCAAAAACCTTAGGTGCCTCATAAAACATGAAACTCGACCGTTTGCGTCTCGCGTCCCTGACGTCCAGTGATCGAAAAAAACACCGCGTGAAGACAACATATATAACATCGGACATCGCCGAAAACTGTGCCTTCATCAGAAGATCATGCGACTTAACATGCTCACAACATCTCATGACATCCGAGCTTGGTGCAATGTGGTTTCATCATGTAGGCAATGCAATATCAGTTTCGCACTGCCTCCGTTTTTGAAGGCAGTGCAAACCTCGTTAGGTATAGCAAGTTTACAAACAGTGGTGTGTATGGTGGCAAGCTGGGGCATCGGCCGGGGGGTTCAAAAGGGGCACTGGCCCCGTTCAAGCCACACCGGCAACTGCCCACGCCCAAGCTACACCATTGTTCTCCACAGCCGTGACGCAACACGGGTTCGTACCCACAGCAAAACCCGGCCAGTCATAGACTGGTAGGGTGTGTTCAGTACACAGACTGAGAAGAAAAATAAGATGGCCTTCTCCATCAAATCATCTTATGCTGATGAACAGGGGACCCTGTGAGTTTATAACGTGGTATCTAAGTCTCTCGCCCTAATAAATTCGCGTACTTAATTACAGGGTAAGCTGCAAGTGTAAAATTCCTGCCCCGTACTCAAAATGAGGACGCAGATAACAAAGGTACAACTCAGCTGCAGCACCACAAACATCGAATCCATGAAGAAGCAACAAGCAATGAAGGAATTTTATAAGTGTTTGGTTTTAACATACCAAAACCACCATGCGATTAAGAGAGACGCCATAGTGGAGGGCTCCAGAAATTTAAGCACACAGGCCTAAAGCATTTTCGCCGCAATCGAAAATGTGGCCGCCGAGGCGGGTATTCAACCCCGCGACCTGCGGGCTAGCAGCCGAGTGCCTAAGCCACTTCACAACCGTGGCAGGTAAGCAAGGAATTAAACGTCCAGTGACTTTGACGTATTATCAAATCCAAGAACCGAGCAAGTGTATCCGTCATTTTCCTCATTCGGCATGTTCAGTGATGAATACGGTTTTTTGCGACGAACAACAGTTTAGTATGCGTGAATAAAAGTCAGAGCGGTCATAAGAAGCGTTTGTTCACAATAGCACCTTCTTATACCAGCCAAAACCACTCACGGCGCACGATGAAAGCAGGGGAAAGCGGGAAAGCGTCGTCTACTCTGACCACCAGCACTCCGCTCTCCCATAATGCCTCAGCGCCAATCCACCAGGGGAAGGCGTGGCGCTGCGATTTCTGGAAAGGTTCATTGAAGTTAGCTTTATGGATTTGAAAAGAAAGAATCCTTGAGGGGGAGAGAAAGCATTAGGTGGGCAGATGAGGTTAGAAAGTTTGAGAGTACAATGTGGTAGCAACAAGCACGGGACTGAGTTGACTGATAGAACATGGGATAGGTCGTGCAGTGGTCATAGGCAGGCTTAGGATGATGAAGTTTCACACGCACTAAAATAAATCAAGACATCTTGCACTTTCATAATGTAGTGAGAAAAAAACACAAAATGAACACAAACAACGCCACACCACAAGCGCTTGTGGAGCTTGTGGCTTAGGCGTTTACTTGCTCCACTGAACACAAGATTACTACCGTTTATTATCTGTAGATGAAGGAATTCATACCATGTATTGTAACGGAGGCTGAGTGGAATGGCTATCATGTGACATTGAGGAGGAGAGAGCGAACAATGGAAAGAAAAATCGTAGGTGTAACCTTAAAAGACAAGAAGAGAGCAGAGTGTATTAGGGAACAAACGGGGGCTAAGGATATCACAGTTGAAATCAAGAAGAGGAAATGGACATGGACTGGGAATGTAGCGCGTAGACGGGACAATCACTGGTCATTAAGGGTAACTAACTGGATTCCAAGGGAAGGCAAGAGGGTTAAGGGGAGACAGAAGGTGAGGTGGGCAGATGAAATTAAGAAGTTTGCGGCTATAAATTGGTAGCAGCAAGCACAAAACCGTGTTCACTGGCGGAACATGGGAGAGGCCTTTGTCCTGCAGTCATGGTGGATGTAGTCAGGCTGATGATGATGATAATGATGATGATGATGACATTGCAATAGAACACGACTTTATTGAATTTAAAAACCCATTTTCATGTGTCTTATCTGATCACTGCAAACTTTTTTGTGTTATTTTACACATTTGTTCAGCTTATATGATATCTAGCCGTTGTTATTTGTTTCTTGACATCCTTTATTGATGTGTATGTGGCGCATGGTTGCCTTGTTTTTGTTTTGTCTAAACTAATTCAATATGTTATATTTGCCTTCTTGTTGTTTTGTCTACATAACTTGAATATGTTATATGTTACCCAAGTGTAGATACTCAGTAATACTGGAATAAAAATATTTGCACTTTTCTACATTTTTGACAGCAAGTGTGCAATAAGAACAGTGAATGCAATTGTAGTAGGTTTAGACTATAGATTATTTTACAAAGTGCGTCAGTGCATAAGAATCTATAATTTTAGAAGACCAGATACAAGAAAAACTCAAAGGAAGCCTTTAGCTGAAACAAAAGGTGATGGTGGTGCAGTTGACCTAGCTGTTAATTTCAAGCTAATTGAGTTCAGCCGCTGTGTAAAATTAGCACTATGTTAAAAAGGTAGTTGCTTTACGTTTTAAGAGGACGCAATATAGGCTGAACGACTTGATTTATAATGATAAATGTACTCTGAGAACTACTTTCGCAAGTTTCTCCATCACGAGGTAATTATTAGAGAATGAAATCAAGGTTCAACTAAATTTTTAACATTCCACCCGAATCTTTGCTTGTGATATTGCCAACTTCAGAATGCATTTTTTCAATTTTTATGATGGTGGCTCGATGAAATTTTCTGAAACTTCGTGTGTTAGGCCTGTGACCAGATTAAATTTACTTGATTTTAAACGATTAGGAAGTCTATAAAACCTAGTAGATACAATCAAGAAAACAGTTCTTAGTGCAGAAATCTCAAGGTGTCTTTTCCACATGCATTTTCTTTTCATATATTTTCTCACTTGCAAAGCGCCTTGCAGGAAAACTGGCATTTTCTAGATTCTATAATTTTCACTTTACTTATATGTATTTTTTTTCTTTTTAGTGTCCATTCAAGTACTTCATTTCACTGTTTCTGTTTCGTTTACCTAGTTAAGGCAAGTATTGTAGATTAGTACTGATGCCCTCTAACTCATCTGAGAAACATTGTACAAATCCATGTGTGCAGAGCCCAAGTTACTTAAATGTAGCACACAACTATTTTGTGAATCAATATCACACTGCTGTAGTGTTGATGCTGTGCACTTTTTTTTAGTGGATGACTGGTGAGCCAATGGTTGTCCACTTATTGTTAACGCTACTTTAAAATGCATGCCAATAGTTGGCACTGCACACTGCGATTCATTTTGAAAGCTAGCCCCACTCGTAATGCTAGCATTTTTTTATTAAAATATTGATTGCTGAAACAATGCTGCTATGCTTTATTGTGAAAACTATTGTAAGCTATTTGGCCTTGATGTGGAATTAAAATTAGTTTTACTCACAGCTAAGTGATAGGCCGAGGCCGAAATTTGGCTGAATTTGTGAGACGGATATTTCACTTCTCCTACTGTTCATTTAAACGGCTCGCACAGCGCTATACAATGGTTATTCGGCATATATTTTTCTGAGGTCACAACAGATATAACAGCTGAAACATAAGCCCACGTTGGTGCAGTTGAATAAGCTGCTAATTCTGGCCAATGTGTGTTAACTAGCTGTGTAAAAAATAGCACAATTAAGAAGGCAGTCGCTTTCCTCTTTCTATGTCAACTACTTTCTTTGACTCTTTCTCAGCCGTGCTGATACTTGAGACCACATTTAGTGAACTTTATGGGAAATTCTGTCGAAGCAAATGTTCTGCAAGAGCACTATATAAATGGTTGCGAAAATTTAGATGTGTCTATACCAGTGCCCGACATGCTTACATTCACTGCGAAAACTAAAATCAGATAAATTAACTGGTCTTCAAATAATGCAGTATGTGCAGCAATTCTTAAGATTTGGTGTAAAAAAACCCAAGAATTATCTTTATACCAAGAAATACGTATTGTGCACTCATGGTAGGTGATACACTACAGGGAACGTAAAACACTGGCGGAAGAGACTACACACACTGCTAATTTATTTTAATTAGGTAAAATCATAACAGACACCAGGAATATAGCACAGGATGATTATGAAGGTGCCATTTTTCACATCAGCAGTTCACACGGTACACCTGTGTAATCTTTATGTCTGAAAATTTTCTTATAATAGGTTCTTCATTGTCTCTAAACAGTTCAGTATATAACTAAACACGGCCACAATGACAGGTAATGCAATGAGCCGAAATCAGACTCTGTGCATCGTTTCTTCAATCTCTCTCCTCAAGCAATTGACTGCTCCTTGAAATCACATTAGCTACATGTAACATGTTTCCAGCACAAAATTATGGAGAAGCTGAACTATATTGCCCAATTGATTTGTTCACTACAATATTATTTTAAAATGTTTTCTCTTTTAGTGCATTCATGATTGATATGCGGGGTTTAACGTCGCAAAACCACCTTATGATTATGATGGACGCCGTAGTGGAGGGCTCCGGAAATTTTGACCACCTGGGGTTCTTTACCGTGCTTCCAAATCTGAGCACACGGGCCTACAACATTTCCGCCTCCATCGGGAATGCAGCCGCCGCAGCCGGGATTCGATCCCGCGACCTGCAGGTATGCAGCCGAGTACCTTAGCCACTAGACCACCGCGGCGGGGCTGTCTTGTAGTGCAGGTAATAGATATGTGTTGCACGTTTGCATGTAGCTCACAAAAACGAAACACGAAGACATGAATGATTTTGGGGGCCAGGTGAATGCCGAACAAAATCTTAGTGAAGCACATTGTTGGAGTATAAGCGCACGTTAGAGTCCAATATTGCACCCTGTCGTCAAGAACTTTGTGGTTGCGTTTATTTTAACTCAATGGTGACCACACAGCCGCACCGTGGGAATTAAAGCCACTGCTTGCAACATCGATTTGTACACGAGCTCAGTGTGCCAGTGTTGCTTTTAGTGCAGACCTACACATTTGTTATCTAATGGCTCTGGTAATAAAGTGTACAGTTCATCTAGTAGTAGAATATTTTGGGGAGTGAAGTATATACTGAGTCGTGTCGCCGAATGCATACGGATCTGTGTGGCTAAAAAATTTTCACTACACGGAAAGAGTTTGATGGTCAGTTTCATGAGTGAATGTTCAAGCTCTGTGAACAGGGGAATCATAAACACAAGCGACGTGCAGAGCTGCAGTTGATTTCGGTGTTAACGCTTTTGAACACATGTATACTCAACGCACGCGACATGCAGCTATCTACAAATTTGCACCCTATTGTGCACTTTTATTTCCTTCCGAAAGGTTGTACAGTTATCAGTTACTTAGCGATTTCAGATATTGCACGTACGCGATGTATACTGCGTGTGACGACACAATTCCATACGCGGGTCTTCGTTTAGTTAGTCGCGTACAGAATTAGAATACCGTACGCAGACCTTGCGGGCCTCACATTAGCGTTTGTCACTTGGCAGCTAGGAGCCCGCAATAGGTTAGCGTATGAGGCATGCGCAATGCACTCGCAAAGCTTTGCGTACGCTATAACAGAAAAGTGCCACGCCGTCTGCCCAAACATTTTTGACGTGCGAAAAATTACTCAGCTATACAGGGGACAAACACAGGCCAGCAAGCACATGAATCACATTGCGGGCATGGAGCGCGCATGTGGATAAATCGATAGATAAAAACGAGCAGTTGTTCCGTGTACGAAAACAGCCTACGAGCAAAGGTTCTCAAAAACGGGACTACTATACGCGTGATGATGTTACTGGCTTTCATGAGGCTGTAGGACATGGGGTACTATTTTTGTAACCAGTATATTTCTACAGCTTCACTCGATCGCGACACACGCGGCTGAAGCATGAATATTGTAGTCCACTATACGTTTACACTTACGACGCATGCTGTTTCATTTTGCATGACTTGTGCTCGTATGATCGGACATGGCCGGCAGCACACCCTTGCTCTCAATCCGAAGCTAGTCGCAAAGGCGCACTTGCTAAAGCGAGTCCTCGACGCAACTCTTTTTTTTGTGCTAGCTTTCTCCGTACTACGTGCATGCTTTACGACCGCGTACGTTGGGAGATGAAACAGCAGTGTCGCAAGTTCTTGCACCGGCCTTCGCGTTACTTCTCAGAGCAAGCGAGCAAGCTACGAAACTGACCTGGAAACGCTGGAGCGAGCGTGGTGATGCAGGCGGATATTAAACATCGGCAGCGTCGGCGGGGTGCGGGCCTACAAAGCTTCGCTACCTAGAAATTTATTGAACAAAAATGCAGGAGAGCCGGGTCTTATACCGACCCTCATGCAGGCCGCTCCCTCGTTTGAAAAAAGGGGGATATATACTGCTCACGGCATCACGATTCATGGGCCAGGCATTGCCCGAAGCTGACGGTGATGATCCATCTTTCTGATGGCACAATAAAAGCCATGTCTTATGGTGATTTGTGCCTTGAGTTTCTTGGGTATGGGAGGAGAGGGGCACCTAGTCACCGTGGCGCATTTGTTAATAACTTTCTAGTTGCATAGTATCTTTTTCAAGCTAAGTGTCTGTTGTTGGGGCTCCGAAGAAATTTTTTGGCTTGCTCAGAGCGGGCCAACAAAGAATTCTGTGGCTTTGTTGGCTTAGAGGCACACCATTATAAAATTTTGTGGGGCATTGAAGGCACCTATTGGCAGACCCACAAAATGTTCTGTGGCTTTGTTGGCTTAGAGGCGCACCCTCAAAGAGTTTTGTTGGGCATTCATAACCTTTATTGGTGGACTCTCAAAGAGCCTTGTGGGACATTGAAAACGTTTGTTGGCGTTATAAGCAGGCTCACAAAAGTTTTGTGGGGCACAGAAGAATATCTTGGCTTTTTGAAGTAACCCAACAGATATTTTGTAGGACCTTCAAAGTCCAACAAGCAAACCATGTTGGGAATTTCAACTGGGTAGAAACGATTTTGAGGTGTTTATTTCTATTCACGTGTGCAAGTGTTTGAAAAAGATCAGCGTTTCATTAAGATGTGGCTGTAGAAGTTTGTTGGCCTCGATGGAGGTTTGGAAAGGCACTACACCGATGTGTTCATAGATTTGCAGCCCGATCGCTCCGACAGCCTGTGATGGTTGGTTTCTTGCACAATTGTTGGTTGCAGGACCCTGGGCAGCCCACCGTCATTGCGTCATCTCCTGCTGCAGTCTCTAAATAAATGCCCCACCTCTGGTGCCCTGGCCAGCCCTATGCTCATAGAGCCTCACTGAACTCGCCTCCTAGTTTGGGCTGCATTACTGAACAGCAGTAACTTGAAAAGCTGAACTGAAAAATAAATGGTTTGACTTGGTATATTTAGAAATATAGTTACGAAAATTGTGTTCTGGTATTCTTAATAATAGATTGCTTGTGCGCGGAATATTTGCACCAAGCAGTTATTTTAGTTAATGTTTTTAGCTAATACTTGATGAAACAGCCTATGTTACGATTTCTCGCAAAACCTGAGGAATGTGTGAAGAAAACCTGGCAGTAACTAGACTTGTGCAGTCTTATGCTCTACATGTGGGGAGAGTAATAGGCAATGCAAGAAAAAAGGCAACAATGGACAATATGGTGGAATCGTGTAGTGTTTCTACACTAGTCATCCAGTGGTCAGTCGCCTTGAAGTATACTACACCGTGAAGCTCGTACGGGGCTGCTATATGCTGCTAGGGCAAGTTCTGGGGGCGTAAAGTAAAGTGTACTGGCTAAGGAATGCCAGTAGTAAAAAGCTCATACTAATAACAGTAGAATATCGACAAGCCAATGGTAGCCAATATTTGTCGTAAAGCAAATGTTAGCGTAATTATGGCATTTCATTGGGAATGACGTGGCTCGAGAAAAGTCATATGCTGAATGTATGTTGGACACTACCTCGGTGAAATGACGGGCTTTCATTGGCATGTGTAGAGTGGGCCGGTGTCGGCTGGATACTGGCAAATGCAACGGCAGAACGTCGGCCCCAGGTTGGCTTGAACATCGGTCCTATATCGGAGGAAGTTGTACTTGGCCGAGATGCCAACCTTAGGCCAATATTGCGGCCGACATTAGCCGAAACGGGTCCAAGATTTGTCCAACGCTGGTGGGCTGCCTGGGACATGGTCTTTAGATAGTTATTGCAGGTCCTAAGTGAAAGTAGCAGATTACGTGGGGAGTCTTCACAGACAATCTAGCATTGATTATTGCTTTATGAGAGAGGCAATGTATGGTAAACTTAGAGAGGTGAGAATAGACCAGGAAGACATTAGGAGCTTGCGTATTGATTATAAACGCGTAAAGCTAGAAGTGCGATATAAAACTGAAAAAAGGACATAGAGTCAAAGTTTGGAAGCTCATATTTAAATGACACACAAATAAGAAGTATAGCCGCAAGAGTCAAAGACAAAGCACGAAAACTAACGGGAAAACACTGGGAACTTTAGCGAGCTGTTCAATGTAATGACGAGAGAAATGGAAACAGAAAACAAAAACGATTTGTTGGTAAAGAAAGAGAAAGCCTAAACGTTGGTGGAAGAGAGAAATTCGGGAAGCGATCAAGAAGAAACGTGAGGCATCACGGGAGCACAGACTCACAAAACGAAAGAAACGCCCACAGGATGAAGTCAACCAGGTATGAAAAATATATTTCAACAAAAGTAACCAGTGTGCCGAAATTGATCAAGGCGAAATTTACAGGTCTAAGTGAACGCTGGATAACAGAGATTCGAGAAAACAAGAAGGCTGCATTTAGAATATTTTGGAGCCACCTAAAAGCGCTACATATAAACTCCGTGGCAATGCAACATATGGTAGAGAAAAGAAGAAATAATTTGGAAAGGTACAAAGCACTAGGATATATCCGAAAGGTAATAGCATATTCGTTTCAAAAGGTCACCCAGGGAACTTCTCCAGTGACTGAAAGTATGAAAAAGAGTGCAACTGAGGAAGAGGTAGAACTTGAGAATTCCATCAGGAAGAATGCCATAAAAAAATTTTACCGCACTACTCTAGGCTTAGATGAGGTTTCTATCCGCCTTATAAACACAATAAGAAACAGAACTACTAATGAAGCACTGCTATTCGTAAAGAAGCATTTGTAGGAGAACAAAATACCACGCACTGGGCGGAAAAGTTGAATGCACTTAATCTATCAAGTCAAGGGTGAAAAGGCTCACATTCGCTCGTCTAGACCGCTAACCATTACAGCTGTGCTATACAGGTTGCCAATGCAGGCAGTGAAATCGAAAACAAAAATGGGGGTAGAGCAAAATGATATTTTGAGAAAACTTCAGAATGAATTCCAAATTGACAAGCCGTTGGATGATAACATGTTTTTTCTTACTCAGTGTATAGAAACACCTAAAATAGAAAAAAATGGCAGATCTCACGTACAGCGGAAATAAATTATATGCAGATGCTGAATGAGGAAGGTTGAATTGCCACATTAAAATCACCCAAACGTTACAAGGCGTAGGCAGAATGCCATACATGACTTCGATGTCATGATTATCATGTTTGCGCCCGCCAATTGTGCTCGTTGTCATCACGTCACGTAAAACCCGATTCGGCTTATGTGGAGCCAGCGAAATGACCACGAGCACGCTATGAGCTTAGCAAGTAGTCCCCTTTTACGTGACATGCATTTCATGATTACCATGTTTCGACGTGTCATTTATCTTCTCCATATATTGACGTCGCGTACTACCAAATTGCGTATATGTAAAGCTAGCAAAACAGCCGCGAGAGCGCTATGAGTGTAGAATGTAGTCATGTTTTATGTGGCACGCATGTCATGATTATTATGCTTGCGCCAGCAATACACATTCATTATCTATTCACATCACGCAATACGAAATTTTGTATTGATTTGATTTGCTTGATATGTGGGGTTTAACGTCTTTAAACAACCATATGATTATAAGAGACGCTGTAGTGGAGGGCTCCAGAACTTCAGACCACCTGGGGTTCTTTAACGTGCACCCAAATCTGAGCACACGGGCTTACAACATTTTCGCCTGTATCGAAAATGCAGGTGCCATAGCCGGGGTTCGAACCCGCGACCTACGAATGAGCAGCCGACTACTTTAGCCACTAGACCACCATCACAGCGGGGCGAATTCGGTATATGTGAAGCTAGCGAAACGATGGCGAGTGCACAATGAGGATGGCGTGTAGTCATAAGCTACATCACACATGACATGATTTTCATGTCAGGGCCTGTAACTTCTGCTCACCATGCAGTCATGTCTTACCATACCAGTTTTGCGATATGCCGTGTGAGCGATACTATCACACGAGCAGCAAGACCGTGTCACGTAAGTCATGACAGTCATGACATAGAGACATTATTTTCATGTTATGACTAGTCACCTATTTAGGCTCATCATAGTCATGTTATGCCACAGCAGTTTTGGTATAGATCCCATCAACGAAACGACCAGAAGAGCTAGAAGCCCTAGGAGGATAGATAGATAGATAGATAGATAGATAGATAGATAGATAGATAGATAGATAGATAGATAGATAGATAGATAGATAGATAGATAGATAGATAGATAGATAGATAGATAGATAGATAGATAGATAGATAGATACTCTGAAATTCGCTGAAGCTGACTAATAAATGCTTCGCATATAAGACAGGCCCTTATAGGTAGCTTATCTGGCCATCACTGGTGCGCATGACAATGTCAATTAGAAAGTTTTGTAGTACATATTGAAGGAAGTGGACATAGGTGAACACTTTACACAGCTTTTTAGAGAAATATACTGAGAAGACACAGTTTGCATAGATCGGGTAAGAATAAAAGGCAATGACAGTGTTGAGATTAACGAGGGGCTGAAACAGAGATGTCCTTTGTACCAGCTGTTATTTATGCTGCACAAGGGCAGTATGTAAATGCGCTAGAAGGTAGCGAACTTCGATATGATCTGTCACGCAAACAGGTTGGCGACATGGTTGAGGAGAAGCTTCCAGGTCTATTTATTATAGACAATATTGTCCTATTTGCGGACAGCCACGACCATATGCAGTGGCTTGCTGATATATGCAGAAGAGAACGCCAGTCTCAGGACAAGAATTTAGAGCAACAAATCGTAGATTGATGGTATTCAATTATCACAAAGACCAGGTGGTCTCAATACAGGGCCAAGAAATACGGTTGGTGAGCGAGTACAAGTACCTCGTAGTAGGAATAAATGAGGGAGATATATATACGGAGGTATATGAAAAAACATTGGCAGCAAAGGGAAAAAGTAATGCTGCAATAATGACGCACAGAGCGTTATCGGGGTATAATAGGTACGAACTGTTTCGAGGTCGTTGGAAAGACGTAATGGTTCCAGGGCTCACATTTGGTAACTCATTGGTGTGCATGAAGTCAGAGGTGCAATCAGGAATGGATGTAAATCCAAGGTCTGAGAGACTTCTCGCGGTGGCCGCTCAATAGAAGATGACGAATGAAGCTGCAAATTTGAATATCAGCTGGGAAGGCTTTGAAATAAATGAAGCTCATAGTAAAATGAGATTTGAATAGAGGCTTACGAAAATGAAAGGCAGAAGAATGGCCAGGAAAGAGTTCAGGTATGTGTATAAGAAGAGCGTTGACATAAAGTGGAGAAAAAGAACTAGGAGGCTCACCAGTAAATATACACTTGAGGTGTAGGCGATATGGCAACAAGGAGCATTAAGCTAGAAGTCCAGGGGGCGGAGAAGATATATTGTATGAATGCTATGGAAAATAAGCCGTCTCTGAGCAACTACTGAAAAGGCGAAAACAAAATAAGGTGAGAAAGGTTTCATGATAATTCAAGGAGAAACTATTTACTGTTCGAAGCAAGTTCAGGTTGCTTGGAACACGTCGTCCAAAAGCGAAATTCAATATAGAGGAAGAACGATGTACATGCAGTGGGCGACCTAAGGAAATGTTAGAACATGTTCTGAATGAATGCGCGGCGATATGCACCCAGGTATATGTGTGAATACAAGCCTACATAAGGCTTTGGGTTTTGTGGACAAACATAAAAACTGAACACGTCAACCATAAAAGCAAGTAAGAGACGGTTAGAGTATTTTTGGCAGAAAGGTAGAAATAAAATACGTAAATAATGGAAAAATGTGAGTACTGTGGCCGAAGAAGCAGAGGTGGAACATAATTTATTATTTTATAATAAGATTGATTTATTCAATGTAGAAAAGACCTTCGACCAAAATAAAAAAGTTTCCATTTTTTTAGCGCGATGACATACATGTTACCGCCCCGTTATAAAGGGGACGCTCATCACATCCATCTATCTATACCCAGCAACTTGCACATTCTGTGTCTGTATATGTGTTCGCAAACAGTCCAGAAAAACGTGGAATGGCAGTCAAGGTCATTTTTACATTTCTGAAATCAGTCTTTGTACCCTATTCATTTCCTTATTTCTGAATACTGTGATATTTCTTTCTGGTAAGTTTCGAAATATGACTGCATCTATGGCAGCTTCCGTTCAATGATATCTGAAACGTGTGGTGCAGCGTAGCAAATCATGTTTGTTTGCTGCGACGCGTACAATTTTTAAGCAACATGCTTTCTACTTTTCTATATTGCCACAGATACCGAAGTTGCTGGACTGGCCCAGCACCATTGCCCACGGGTAGCGAACCAGGCTTGTGCCTCTCCTGAATTTTCTGCCATGTGATGAAAACTACAAAATGACATTCGGTAGGGTTGCGACCATAGGGTATTCACCCTATTTGCAGATTATCTTTGAAATCTTGTCAAGCTTGGCCAAGGTTCCACTCTTACAAGAGAAAGCTTGTAAATTTGCAGCCCAACTGTTTCTGCCTTTGTGCAGGTTCAACTTAGCTCCTGCTTTTTTCTGGTGTCACCATGCTGAATTCAGTGATTGAGGCGATCAAATAAAAAAATTCAGTTCTTGTTTCAGCCAACAAGAATCTCATGAGTAAGAAAAGAATGGCATTTTGAGCAAGAAAGTTTCCTTATTGTAGCAGTATTCAAGGCAAATAACGTAGAATTCGAGGGTGTCCCTTAGTCGAAGGGTGAGGATTTTTCCACCTTCATTAAAACCATTCCCTCGAAAGTTGACGGAGGGATCGCTGACTCTGATATCGACATTGTTCATCGTGTGCCCACAAAGCCTGGGTCTACCAAAAATATTGTCGTGAGATTTTTCACCCGGCTCGGGCAAAATGCGAGAATTCGTAACCAAAGTGAGGAACGCTTTACTTACTTCCCGTGACTTTGGCTTTTCTGGCTCTCAGTCAAATGTGGCCTTTGAAAATGACCACATAACTTCTGAAAACAAGCCGCTTTTCGCGAAAACTCTGTTCCTGAAGAAAAAAAAACAATGGCAGTATCTCTGGACTGACAATCACCAAATTAAAGCTAGAAAGTCGAGCGTAAGCCGCGTTTTCCGCATTTCTTCTGAAGAAGACCTGTCTGTTTTCCAGCCGACCAGCTGAGCCTTTTTTCTAGCTTCGCTTCTCAACAGTTACCGGTTCTTCACAATGTATTTCACCGCGAATCAGCTCCACCAGTTTTGCTGCGATCGATGTTTGCCTGTTCACGTTTTTGCACGCAGTCTTTAAGAATTCTGATTGCATACGTACATTTTTGTTGTCGTATAACTTGAACTTTCTCTTAATTTGCCTCACTGAAACATGGTTATCTCCTATTAACAAAAATTTGTTCCGCGTCCCATCATACGTTCCAGAGCATTATCATCGAACGTCTCGTAGTTTTGGTGGTGCAGCTATATTCTTATGTGGATCAATTTCATAACAAAGAAGATATGATTTCAGCCTTTTTATGGAGATTTCGGAGTCTAGGTGAAATAAAATTGCTCACCCATCTTTGCCATCAAGAGGAATAAAACAATCATAGGGTGCATACATTGTTCACCATCTTCTTCTGTTCCTGATTTCTGTGGATCATTTTTATCCATTCTCAACTAGTGATCACTTGAAAATAAGAATGTCGTCATCCTAGGTTACATAAACATCAATCTTCTTGACGTTAGCTGCTTAGCGTACGCTGATTAGACTGCGTGCTCTCTAGAATATTACTATGAATCTCCAATCTCGGTTGCTACTAGATGTGTACTTAGTGCGCCCAGTTCCCTAATCAATCACATTTTAACAAATTTTATCCCATCAAACGATTGCGGCGTACTTGAAGCCTGCTTAACTGACCACTACCCCGTTTTCTGCCGATTTGAATGTGCCATACAAAATAAGCTAAGCTCATTTCAAAACACATATTTGACAAAATAACTTTCAGTAAACGTGTTGAAGCCAAAGAACGGTATTTTTTGGAACTGCTGAGTTATCCTGAAGCTTTTTTTATCTCATTTTCATCTGCCATCAAAAAGTGCTTAGACGATTCTACCAGGTATGTCAAATGTCGGAAGAACGCTACGGCCCCACACTGCCCATGGCTCACAGTTGGCATAATGAAAAGATTGCGTAGGAAAGACAATTTATACAAACGATTAAAGAAACGGCCTTTCAATGCTGCACCTTGCGATCGCGATATATAAACTACTGCAATCTTCTCAACAAACACCTTGCAGAAGCTGAAAAAATTTATTATATGAACAGGATACACAATGCTGACAATTGCAGCAAGGATCAATAAAAAGCAATTCATTCATTTTTAAACAGATCACTAAGCGAGCTAGCTATAACTGAATCACAGTCATCAGAGGGTGTGCTTGGAAACGCAGTCGACATTGCGAACGCCTTCAACCAGTAATTCTGTGCTAACACTTCCCTCTGGCCTAATGCTTACAATCCAACAATCAGGGGATGTCTTCATTCATTTTACCTGTTTTCAACAGGCCTAAATGAAGTGGAGGAAATAATTAATCAGATGAAAACAACAGGCCTAGATGAAGTGGAGGAAATAATTATTCAGGTGAAAACAAGTGCTGGTCTCGATAATATTCAGCCTATTCAACTGAAATGCATTTGTCACTTGATCTCGGCTTCATTAGCCTATATCATTAACCTTATGTTTCAAACAGGCATCTTCTCATCACAGCTTAAAAAGGCTAAGATGATTCCAGTCTTTAAAAAAACGATAGAACGTCCATTGGTAACTACCAACCTATTGTCATTCTTTCATCATACAGCAAAATTTACAGCATCTTTTCTTGTATGCAGATGATGCAATTATACTTACTAAAGACAAGTCTATCAAAGCGCTAACTAATAAACTGTCCTCTGTATTTTATAGTATTGAGAACTGGTGCACAGCTAATGGTTTAACAGCTATAGCAGCTAACACCAATAAAACACAATTCATTGTCTTCCATTCTAGTCATCACGCTTTTTCACCTACACCCGCTGTAACTATCGATGGCCACAGTCATCTCAGTACCACGAAGTGCCCATTCTTAGTAGTATTCATAGATGCTCATCTAAAGTACCATCATAACAATTTACTGATGAGACAGATGATAGCTCATGGTATCAGAACATTATTTAAAGCATGACCTTTCTTCAAATAGGAGACTTTGTTTAAACTATACTACGCCTTCATCCACAGTCGTATTACGTAATGCATCACGCCATGAGTGAACACCTACCCATCTCATGTTCTCCCACTTCACTTTCTTCAAAACCAAGCCATTTGCATTCTAACAGTCAGTACACCTATCACCAGCGTGTCGACACTTTTTCAGCAACTTAGTGTACTAACATCGTCTAATTTATTCAAATGCAAACTGGGTATTCTTGTATTCAAGTGTCTGAACGGTTCTATAGCACCCAATGACTTACAGAAATTTTAATTGGTAAACAATAATCTCACCAGGTTATCCTCAAACAAAAACTTTTACTTCCACATACACGCGCTAACTACGGTAAGCATACTGCTATATTTGCGCCTATGCAATTTTGGAACTCAATATCACTACGCATTAAACAATTGCCATTCAACACTTTTAAAAAGGAACATAACTATCTCATTTCGGAATCATAAATAATCTGTATTTTTATGTGGGTGTTCTTTTACATCTAGTGCTATTACCGTACGAGTTATTTCTATATTAATTGCGCATGTAGATTGCAGTTGTCTGATTAGCTATGTATCAATAATTAAAGTCACTTTTGTTCAAGATTCTACTTCCGTTTTTTGTGCGTGAGTTTTTTTCATAGCCATGTAAATTACTTAACGTTGGTTTGTTTCAATTTTTACTGGTGTTTATATTGCATGTATGCGTTCTTTTTATTCCTACTAAAATGCTTGCCGCTTCTAGTTGCCATTTCGTTGTACTTATTAACATGTATACTTCTAACAGGAGGTCCCCTTTCAGCCTTGTGCTATGGGACCCCCTTCTGTATATGCTAACTCTAATGCGTTTATATATTTTGCAACAAATAAAGCCTATTACACTCTAAGGCAAAAAGGTGTTAAAAGGGTGTGTGGTTCGTCTTTTTGGGGACTAATGGGGCTGCCACAACCATTAATTTCTTTAGGAACTAACGGCAACGGGTCTAACACTTAGTCCCCTCAAGGGAAAAACATTTAATCCTCACATTTAGACTTTTTTGAGTAACTGTTAGTCCCACAGTACAGCCCAAAGGACTAACATTTAGTCCTCACATTTGCACCTTATAGAGCAACTGTTAATCCCCACAATTACACCTTACCGGGTAACTGTTAGTCCTCACCGTTGCACCTTGCTGGACGAACGGCTGATCCACTCAAATACTCCAATCGAATGAACTTTTTGTCCCCAGTTCAAACATTGTTTTTGTTTATTTTACGCCAGGACTAATACTTTTTTCGCCTGTTTTTCTGTGCAGTGAGCAAGAAATTCTGCAGAAAAGAACACGTGAAAAAGTAGTTAGCCACCTATGTGTAACTGCTCTCACTGTTACGGCGACAACGAAAGACAAAAGTGAGACATCAAAATCTTTTATTTTTCTACATACGCATGAAGTTTCCCCATTCTTTCAAGTGAATTCATGGTGAAGTGTACAAGTCCAGTCTCGTTATCAAATTTTGTTTACTCCTTGGGGAGCTCGTCCGACGGAAGCGATAGATGACAGGCATTGATAGATTACAGGCATTGCAGACGCCAGCGCACGCAGCCTGCCTGTTGTGTTCCCACGGCTGCAAGTGCAATATTATAGTAAAAAGAGTTGGGCACACGTCACAGAAGATGAAGATGCACGCATATGACAAGTACGTGCAGGCTAATATAGAAACAAGCGTTAAAATTTGACACACAAACAACTTTACCTTCCCATCTCGCAAAGTCCTCCTGAAGCTGCTCTGATGAAAGAAATAGATGACGGGCATCGCAGACGCCAGCGCAAAGTCTCAAGCACGGTGTGTGCCCACGGCTGCACAATAAGTATGTAAAATAGTGATTCACACGGGACAGAATATGAATACAAATGCACATGAGAAATACGTGCAAGGTGAAATGAATACATACGTGAGATATGACATGCTAATAATTTCATCGTGATGTCACACATTGTCAAAGACTCATTTCGAACCCCATAGCGCAACAGCTTAGGAGCGGTGGCCGCAGCCACAACTCCGCGAACCACCGTGTCGCTAACAAGTCGGCGAGTCCTAAGCGAGCAACGTCGTTCAGCTCGAGCAAGCAAACGCGAGACCAAACACGGTGCTGCACGCGGAGCGTCTGCCGCCAGCGAACTTCTAACAGGAGAGCGAGCGTACGCTTGGCCGCCGCCACGAACAGCGCTGAGCTGGTTTGGAGCTAGCGCCGAAGAAATCGACGGTAATGCGGCCATTTTCCACAAAATCGATCTAGTGCAGCGCGCAAACGCGAGTCCTCCGCCGTGGCCAACGGACTGCGCCGAGCTGCTTGCGACCGACTGACTGACGGGGAAGCAAACTGTAATGGCGACCGATTTTCAGTGAGTTCCGACGCTAGCGAAAGCCCCACCAGCCCGTTCCGGTGCACTTACAGCGCGCGACATACTATAACCAAGCTCTTTACGAAAACACGCAACGTGTTTTCGATGACTCCCAACACAGCGACGAGGCCTCAGCCCACTATCGTCAACATGGAGCTCATCATGGCGGTTAAGACAGGCGAGCACTCGCTGAGTGAGTGTACGGGAGGCCGACGGCATTGGTGGCCAATTTCTAGGCGGTCGGAAATCACAGGCGAACTGCAAACGCCGAAGCCGACCTTCGCGATGCATTTCGTGCATGCGATATACAACATGACCGAGCCCATTACCACCAAGCGCGATCCGTATCGTACACGCGACAAGTAGAGTAGAATAAAGAATGATGACCAACTTGCCTTAGAATCCAGCGCTGTTTTCTGCCCTGAGTCGGACTGAAGTATATATCCGATAGGCCTGTTCTTCTCGGCCGCCATAATGGCCTTCCCAACTGTTGCTGTCGTGTGTTGGTCGTGACTACCTTGGAGATATACAGCGCGGCGTGGTGACCTCTCGAGGCTTGCTCCAGACTTCATGGGTGCAGCGAAACGCTAAAGCAGCAGCCCACGCTCATTCAGGCGTACACACAAGCACCACGTCGAAATTATTAGATCGCCGAATCCAGGCAGACGTAGTCGAGCACTCCAAGCGCAACGCTACGCAACCGTCACCGGCAAAATACAGGGAAAGACTGAGCCAGCAGAGGAGGAGAAGTACATGAGTTCTGTGGAGAAGGAGGGTTGTCACCCTGGCAACGCTTTTTGCGCTGCCTGCAATGCCCGGGCGGTTCATCCCTAGTGAAGACTAAGTGGTTTAGCGCCACACGCCTCCCTCTGTGGTTGCTCCTCAACGGTCTATCCGTTCATCGCGCACGCCTATTGGGCTCCGTTACTCCTTTTTCGGGTAATTTTGCCTTAGAGTGTATAAGGTGAAAAAAATAAAATAAAAACTCCAAACTATTGTTAACAAACTTCGACGACTTTAAACGTATCTATCTATCTATCTATCTATCTATCTATCTATCTATCTATCTATCTATCTATCTATCTATCTATCTATCTATCTATCTATCTATCTCTATCCATCTATCTATCTAATCTATCTATCTATCTATCCATCTATCTATCTATCTATCTATCTATCTATCTATCTATCTATCTATCTATCTATCTATCTATCTAGCCGCTAACTCCTTTTAGCTCTTCTAGCAGTTTCGACAAATGTGCTGATACCAAATCTGGTATGGCATAACCTGACTGTATAATGAGCATAGGTGACTAGTCATAACATGAAAATCGTGACATGTGTATCATGAATGTCGTGATATACATGTCATGGTCTTGCTGTTTTTTGCGCTGGTTTTGATCATATGAGATGCTCCAAAAGTTCATGGCGAACACAAGTGATAGATCCTAATGTGAAAATTATGAAATGCGTGTCTTGTAAATAATGACTACATGCCACGCTCATGATGTGCTTGCGGCCGTTTTGCTAGCTTCACATATACCAAATTCGGTATTACGTGACGCGAATGGAGGACGGAGGTAAATTACACGTCCAGTTATGATAATCATGACATTTTTGTGATGTAAAACATGACAACATGTCACTGGTAGCGCGCTCGTGATTTCACCAGCTTCATTTATACCAAATTTGGTATTACGGGACGTGAATGGATGAAAAAGATATTCGCAATCTTCCTAGGCTGTCGCGCCGCCTAGCGGAATTCAGAAGCAATTTCTCAAGGATAATGAGTAGCAACACGCTTCTAATACTTCCTTGTTTGGCGGTTATAGCTGCAGCGCTAACGCGTTAGCAAGATACGAACACAAACCTTTTTGTATGTTTCGTGCATCGGTGTATATACCGGACCATTCGTGGGACCATAAACTTGATTTGTTCTCGAAAAACGCGAAGTTTTTGTCAAAATACGTGAAACTCGCGCTTTCGATAATAGCCCACAAAGTACAGATATCAACATAGCAAGATTTTCTGCGGCATTTTTAACAGTTAATTGTTATCGTCTGCCCATTCAAATTAAAACTTGCCTTGTCTTACGTGCGTATAGCATTCGTCCGTTGTCAGTTCTTTTGTAGTGCATAAATTTCATAACATTTATTGTACGCGGAAAGTAGCGCAGGCTGGCAGTTCGCGTTTCTTAACCTTTGTCTACGCGGTGCTGCTTGTTTTTTTTTTACGTTCGTTGACAGATGGCAGCACACTGCAAGCGAATCCTTTCTTGCCGGGTATGGAAGCGAAATGATCTTCGCACCCTGAGATAAACTTGTTGAGTGACGCCGTGTGGGTGTTGTGCGTGGTGAAGGGCGCACTGTTGGTGCTATTGAAGTTGCTTGGCGGAGAGCATTCCTCAGAATACTTTCAGCAGTGATGTTCAAAGAAACCGTCTTGGCATCAAGGTTTTTTCCCTAGTTGTAGATGGTTGACAACGTGCTGAGAGTGACCACGAAGATGAATGATCAGCTGCTAGCTCACAAGCAGGGAGTTGCATTTCACATCCAGTTGAGCGTTAATGTTTTTTGACGCTCGTAAGTCACTTTGATTGTATATATTTTGAATTATCATTCGGTGAGCTCAAAATAAAAGCATACTTTTTCTTGGGCATTGAATGTGTTCTGATTACGGTAGATACTACAAAGCACCACATGCCGCAAACACGCTCTAGCTCGACCAGAGAAGCGAATTGGCTAGAGAAATGAAATACGCAGTTACGACTACAGTTCACGCTAGCTTCTGCACTTCACCGGTGTCATGCTAATGATGTTTTTTGACAAATTTTCGCAATTTTGACATTGAGAAAAGCGTAGGCGTGTCGATATCCTTGTTTCGATCGCGCTAATGGAACCTGCAACATCCGAGTGAAGGGAATTGCGCACTGTTAGGGTAAGATCATGGCTGTGACATTAGTGTTAGCTGATGGCAAGTTAAATGCTTGTGTTCCATCGGAGAAGCAGCTGCATGATGCTTACAGCGCAAGTGATGACGATGGCGTAATATGTTTGCAAATGATTGCTACGTTGAACATTCGGTCCTGCGCAACCGCGAAGGCGCGCTACTCGCTAGGGGCCTACTACTAGGGCGAATCCCCCAGACAGGCTCGGCACTAATGATCTCGGAGAGCCGGTTCCGTTCATACGTAAATTCTAGTTCGCACGGTTTTCTCTACCACGCACAGGATTACGGAAAGATCTTTGATACACGGTCCATCAGCTGACTCCACCACCCTTCGCACTGCAGAGATGAAATAGCGTACATTCAGCAGTTTCTATCGCTTAGGAAAGTGGTTTCGTTCGATATACGTTCATTTGACGATCGATAATTCATCCGGTGAAAGCGGCACAGCGAGTACGACCATGCGTCCTATCTTTTCTTTTGCGAGTTCACGGGTTGATCATCCTTCCGAAGTCATGTTGAATTGCACGGCGCACTCCTATAGGCCATGGGCATTGCGAATATGACTGGTGTAGACATGATAATCATGAGATGCGTGTGATGTAAGAACATAACAACATGCCACAATCACTATGTGCTCACGGCTGTTTCGCTAGCTTAACATATACAAATTTGGTATTACGTGACGAGAACGGAGGAATGACACGTCCAAACATGATATTCATGACATGCCTGTCATGTAAAACATAGCTAAATGTTACGCTCTTGGTGCGCTTACCACTGTCTCGCTAGCTTCACATGTACCACTTCTTGTGTTACGTGACGTCAATGGATGACAAAGGTATAAGGCTGGTGCAAACATGATAAGCATGGCATGCGTTAGTTATGTAACAATATGACAGCATACCATCCTCATGATATACCAATTTTGTATTATATACCGAATACCACATACAACAAATTGGGTATTAGGTAACGTGAATGCACGAAAAAGATAAATGACACGTCCAAGTATGATAAATATGACTTGCGTGTCTTGTAAAAAATGACCACATTTTACGCTCATAGCGTGCTGGCAGCTGTTTCGCTAGCTTCACGTATACCAAATTTTATATCACGTGACGTGAATAGACGACGAACGTAAATGACAGGTTCAAACATTATATTCATGATATGAAAGTCATGTACGGAAAAGTCACGTCCGCCCTGTAACTTTGTGCTGATTTTAAAGTAAATCATAAACCTTCCTCATTCATGCTTTGCATATAATTGATTCCCACCGTACGTATGATCTGGAAATTTTTTCAGCCACGTACCTACATTTTTGCCACCAATGCCACCGTAAGTTTGACATGCTTCTATTGCGGACCTGTCTACTCTTCATTGTTGCCCACAAATCACAAGTGTGCATGCAGGCTAGTGTCCTAAGCACCCGGGTGGATGTCTTCTTGCGCATTCAATAACACAAGCTTCATCGTTCCTTTCAATCACCACGCTTGAACATTTCTCTTTTTTACTGGGTCTCACCTAATGAATAAGCGTCTCAAGAAGCCCTCCCTACTTCGCTTCAAACCGCAAAACAAAGTTCTCTGAATTCACATAAAGTGTGTACTTACTTATTTCGTCCTTACCCTTTCCGTAAATACCAATATTCAGTTTTTTCCCATCGCTGCTATCCCAAACTTCACCGCCTATGACGTTTATTTTAACGCACTTTGTCATTCTGTCACTTACAGTGCCAATATTTGCTGATGACTCTCTCCTAGCTCTTTTTTTCAATTCAGAATTAATGCTATTTCTATGCTTATACTGGAATCTTTTACCTTTCCGTGTTCTGATGTTACTTATATATACACGTATCTATCTATATATGAACCAAGAAAGAAAAATATTACAAGAAAAGACTCCGGCACCCGGAATCAAAGGTCTGACCTCTCGTTTGTGAATGCGAGGAATTCACCACTGAGCCACGAAAAAGCACATTCATCAACGTTGACATGGTAATCTATTTACATCTGTTACTTACCGCTGGCACTTCTGATCTTCGAGGAGATAGCGTGTTTTTAGCATTACCAGCGAAATTTCGCATAAGCGCGCACGGCTTGTAGTTCCTCAATACGCGCGCCCTCGTTTACAGTGGTGTCAGACTTCGGAAAGGCAGGTGCCGCCTCCTCGGCATATACTTAGTATACAGACTCCAGAAGAATAGCTGGGCCGGAAACACTACAACCTTCAAAACGCTGCCCTCTTCGAACGTTGTTATTATTGCTATAAAATACTTGAAAGATGCGCTAAATATATCAGTTTAAAACAGTCGATACCTCAGAGTGTAACTCATAAACAAGTGTGTTCACGTATAATAATCAAATCTAGATTGTGTGATATTCATATCAAGAAATTTTACGAACAATACAATGGTAATTTCTAAATTTGCAGCGAGTAAGAAAATGGGTTTCCAGGTTTTTTTTACTTGAGGGCGTTTTCATACTTGAATCCTAAGAACATTCGGGAGTGGGTCAGTGTGCCATGCTGCCGATTCCCCTGGCTTGCTTCAGCGTCGTCGTCCATGTTTCTTGTTTCCATGAGCGAACCATTCAGTTTATGCGACAGTATCTTACTGCGATGCAACAGAGATCCACAAAACGGAGAAAAAATGCCAGGGGTTATGCAGTGGCGAGTGCGTACATCACCCGAAAGCTGTGTATACTTCTAACATAGCGGCACACAAGTGATTATAGGCTTTAATGCATGGGCCCATTGGGGAGCTTCTCCTCTAGATACTTTCTTATAACTCTATGCTCATCAGCCTTGCCGGCAGCGTGGCCATCATTTTGACTCCTGTGCCCGGTAACCTGTGCATGTTGTTAGGCCGGTGCTCGTTTCCCGTCAGTTTGATGCGCTCGCTACAGTCACTATGGCTGCGTGTTGCGTGCCGCAGGGCGTCAATCGTTGGTGAAACGCCGAAAGGTGTATTGTTTTTCAAGAGGCCCGAAATGAAAGCTTTTTTTCAACCGTAAAAATCAAACGGGACAAGTGGCAACCGACACAGACACCAACCACTTGTTGCGGGTATTTTTATTGGACATACAAGTAAAATTGGGCCAGCGTCAATCTTGTGGAAGAAATGGACACACTATTGGTTGCATGCTTGGGAGGTTTTAGTTACCGTGTGCATTATTGCTGCATTTTACTTTGTAGATATACCATGATGCTCTTGGTTAGTTCTGTATGTCGAGCTTTGATTTTCGCTTTCGTTACTTTTGTGGTGTCAATTGGACCATTGAATATATTGTGCATGTTCGTTGGCCGAGGATTGATAGCCTTCTTTTTTTCTAATATTATTTATCTGTGGGAATTTACGATCCGAAATCACGATATGATTATGACGGAATACACATATAGTGGAAGGCTCCAGATATTTCAAACAGCTGTTGCCCTTTAACGTGCATCCAAGTTTAAATACACGGGCCTCAGGCATTTCACCTCTATTGAAATAGGGTGGCTGCGGTCGCAATTCAATCCCGTGACCTACAGGTCAGCAGCCGATCACCATAACTATTAGAAAGCCATGGAAAAATTTTTGCATCTCTTCCTTGGTGTATGCGTACATTTTTTGCTAGTTTCATAATCATGTATGGAAAGCTAGAATTTATTTCTTCACCGTTTTTTGTGTTTCAAGGTTACCTTTTCGACCTGGCTTGAATCATGTCACAATTGTTATTTTTTATTAGTTTACGGTCACTGCGAAGTGACGAGTGGCAGTCCTCCACCAATTATGCCATAGAGCGTACCATTTGTGTTATCGCTTTTGACAGCACAGCATAATTACGCAAAAATTAGTAATTTGTACAAGGTACGCCAGGAGCTTACGCTCACACACACACGCACACACGCACACACACACAAACACAGTATTTAAATTTTTGAGCAAGCTATATTTACATACTTATCTATTCATTTATTTATTTTAGTGTATTTTCATGAAGGCTGAATTATCAATTCTCATATACAAACAGTACTCGCAAAGCGTCTATATAAAAAGAAGTTGCTTAAAAACAAGGAGACAGGGCTCTATTGTGTACACACGGTGAACAGGCTGTCAGTAAAAAAATATGAGAAGCTAAGTCAAGTTGTGCAATGTGCAGCGCGTAAAAAAAATACAGGTCATACAGTGAGAAAGGCGTCCGCCTGGGTAGTGTAGTAGTTACGGTGTTCGGCTGCTGTCTGGAGGCTCGTGAGTTCGATCCCGGCCGCGGTGGTCGCATTTCAATGGAGGTCAAATGCCAGAAGCTCGTCTACTGTGTCATGTCAGAGCACGTCAAAGATCACAAAATAGTTGAAATTTCCCCAGTGCTGAATTGAAACATGCTTCATAATCATATCATGGTGCTACCCCCAACGTTAGCGTTATGAAACAAAAAAGAAACAAAGTCGTTGATCTGCCACACAAAATTTCAAGCAGTATTGGAAACAACAACATATGCAAGCAAACGAGCATGCCGAAACAAAGAGAAAAAAAACTGCTGAAAAATAAGGAGAAACTGCAGGAACAAAGAACCAAAATAAGATACTAGGTGTATGCCAAGTGTTCTGACAAAATGCATAACAAGGTTTTCATTCTTATGATAGAGACTGAGGTGAAACTAGAGTGCTAATGCGAATAAAGCAACACAATACGCGCAAGAAAGATATGAAATATTATGATAAAGAAGCTTTCATTTATTCTTCGCAGGGTACTTTCCCCACACTGCCCCCTGGCCTTTTATCATGCGTAAAATACGTATGATCAGACTTACTTAGCGCAGTAAGAAACGCAGCACAGAAAAAAGACACACAAGGGACGTGTGTTGCGTTTTTTCGTGAGCTACGCAATTTTCAACATGCATAAACTTGACCCCCCCCCCAAAACTTTGTTTAATATTTATGATGTCATTTAAAATAAACCATTTAATTATTTGCTAATATTGCAAAATAAGACACTTTCAACGCGCTTATCTTCAAAACGCTCAAATGTGCGTGTTGAAATACACTGCTGCTTTCATGTATACAAATACTTTAGGCTAATACGAGGAATCGATGTAAGGTTTTAGACTCTGTAGTTTCTAGTGTAAGGAAAAGGAATCATTGTCAACATTACAAAGCCAACGGCTACCAGTAGCGCAAAACACATGCACAAGCTGTCCGCTTATATCAATTGTGTGTTCATGTATTTCAGCAATATGAGCTTTGAAAGCTGATGTACAAACTTAATAAATGACAGCGAAAGCTTGCAAGAGCACCTATTTCAGGGTGTGTTTGTGCACTGTGATCGCGCGTCGTGTAGCGCGTTTCGCAGGCTGTCAAGCTGCGGTGTGAGGCGGAATGGCGGCCTTCGTAAAAGACGACGCGGCTGTCCTCACCATCAGCGGAACGCGCAGGCATCAAGGCCCCCAGTTCGGCGTAGCTTGGCAGTCATCTCATCGCCATGCGCCGATATGCTTATGTCCCACGCGCAGTTTGGCCCACAGAAAGTGTGGAGGCTAGGTGACTGGGTGCACGCCCTTATCTTTCGGTGGGGGAGAATCAAGTGCCTTCAGACATTTCACTCGCTGCACAGGCCCCATTTGCGAAAAGCGCGCGTTTTCATACACAACGAAGTAACAACTGCCGGACGTTCATTATCTTGCACTGGTCTGTACCTGTGATTACGTTGCGTTCGTCGTTTTTGTTTAAACAGCGCGTTATGTGTCCTGGGGTCTCGGATGGAGCACGCCACGCTCTTGAAGTGAACGGACACAGTAGATATGGTCAGAACGAACCAACACCCTTATTCATTTTACTGCTTCTAGAAAGACAATATTGTCAGTCGAATAATTATACATACATTGTGCTCAAATACGCTAAAACAGCCTTACACATAATTACGCAACACTTAACAGCATAACAAACACAAGTCGGCAGCGCCAACGCCTGACTCACCACAAGGGCCCCCGACAGATATCCCGCCGTGCCATGCACCGGGGACCCACGCGAGAGACTAACGTTCCAGCCAACTGCCACACGCCAAAAATACTCCCTTCACTCTCCTGCGCCGCCAGCCAGGCTTGCCGCCAGGTGTCACCATAGGCGCTACCGATCTAACAACCATGATGATGATGGTGATGATAAATGCTCACGAGCACAACTCCACCTACCGCCCGGTAGTTGTAACCTGAAATGCGGCTTCTTAGCGACACACGTGCGCCACGAAGAGCAAACAACTTTAAAGGAAATGTCAGCACACCCACAGTGGGGATTTGTAAAAGTTGTTACTTCGCTCTCATACTGTGTGTATTGTTTTAGTGCGTTAATTGTGCATGGGCAGCGTGCTGCACGTTTTGATATACTTACCGTTCTCAATGTTACATTCGAAGTTGTTGATATCGCACTCACTGCTGCGCCCTTGCGGCGGAACTGTGACTTTCAGTATCAAACATATCAGTTTTCCAAGCAGGCATTTGCATACAGCCCAGATGTAGTTGACCAAGAAACCACAATTTTTAGCACACCAGTTCAAACATAAGTGGCCACAAGTTGACATTCATGCCGCAAACAGCGCAGTGGAGCAGTGGACTGCTGCGACGCCTGTAAGCGCTGCACATTTCTCATGGGAATCCACGCAGCGTAAAATAATAAAATACACATTCGACATAAATTATTATCTTTATAATAGTCCGTGATGCTCCATAAGGAGAGCTATTTCGTGTAGACGAAAACATAAAGTGTATTTTAAATATTTTACTTCACTTGAAGAAGCGCGCCAGACGCTTTCTATGAACTCTAATCTATCATTTTTACAACCCATTCGATCACATACAATGTTCTGATGCTTAAGACAAAATGCTCTCATAATATGATTATTTATTATAACTCAGTAAGTTGAACATTAAAGAGCCAGTCACCAAGCTCTGACTTCTTTATGCCCCACAAACAAGCTCAACAAATGGTAGTAGGTTCTAGCGATCACATTTTTGGAATATACAGCGCTGCGCGCCACGCAAAGCGTTCAGTGGGAAAAACAGTTCCCGTGCATTTTTGCTGCACCTGAACAACCTCCTTCCGCGCGGATTGACGTCAACTCGGTGATCAGTGCCGTGATGCAGCGAGAAGATCGTCGATTGGTCTAAACCAGGTCTCAACAAACAGTCGACAGTCAACAAAAGTTCCTGTTCTCGAGTTATCCCCCCACAGCTAAGACAGATTTATTCAATCATACAAGTTGCGAAACTTCCCGTAGGCTGCATGTATTAAAATCCGGACTAGTCATTGGCACCGTTTTCGGGAGTCAGCAGATAGCCGCAACACCTGTTTATATGCACACTGACTATACGACACATTATTTATATTTGTGTTGCTGCTCCCAGATGACGCAAGAGACTGCTAACTCCCGAAAAAATGATGCCAACTGCATGTCCAGGTTTCGGAACGCAGTTTCACTGGAAATCGTTGTCGACTGCAAATCGAGATAGTGGCTGCGAGAAGCATCGACATCGGGTGAACAATAAACAGCCAGGCATATCAGCAAGTGCAAGTGGGTTTCGACCAATCGAGTTAGCCGATGACGTCGATTGCTGACATCATAGCACGTTGCCCAGGAGGGCAGAGTAACGACGACGGGCTACGCCTTCCCCTCCCTCTGAAGGAGATTGTTTGAGAAACTGAGCGAAAATTTGGCACCAGCAATGTTTTAACTCCGGTAACTTTCTTATTAGAGCATGTATTCGCATTAATTTTGCTGCTGCTTGCTTACAAAGCAAAAGTGCACGTATTTCTCTTGATAACAATTTTTGTACCTTCGTGTTGTTTATTGCCCCTTTAAACGCCATAAAACAGTCCATGGTCAGGCTGCTTTCGTAGTAAAATAAGGTAATAAGGTTTCGTAGTAAAATATGCTGCAAGCTGCTTTGTCTTTGGTTTCTTTTTATATTTAAGAACAGCTAATTTTTTTTATATCTGGAAGAGCAAATAAAGTACAGTAAACAACATCTAAAATAGAGGGCCGTCTTCTAAACTCGGTAGTCAAAAAAAGCACAAGGCTTAGCAGGCCTCATTCTGGTGGTAATTGGACAAGCGAAAGTTCTGGCAAAGGGCGGGAAGTTCATGACAGCTTTGTTGCAGTCTCCCGTGGACTCCACACCCGGTCGACTGCACATTAGGAAGCAAAGAGTGACGAAGAACAGCTGCCGCTCGGTGAAGCCATCATGAAGACGTTGATGAGAGTCGCTGCTCTGACTAAGTTCCCGCTCTAATGCACTGTAGCTAACCTCGAGTGCCGGTATTTCGGGAAAGTGGCTTACGTAACCACCCAGACAATTGTCAACGTCATTGACTGCATGACGCCACGCAGACGAAAGCCACAAGCCAGTTATATGTCCGCTGCCGTTAATTCGCAGCCCATGTTTGTCCAGAGCACGCACCAACTGGCTGGCGTAAAGGAATCCTAAACCACCATAAAACATGGCCAGTGTGCCCTGAGCATAGAATACAGGTGCCGAAAGTGCTTGTTGGGATATGTGAACTGTGTTAAGTATGTAGTCGTAATCTAGAAGTGGTAGGGCAAGGTTGTGGGGCATATACAGTGCCTCGTCATACATCTTGTTCTTGGACATATTATGGAAGGATTGTCGCAAACGTAGCCAGAGGGGGGCAAAAGTGGTATCGGTTTGGGGAAAGTCGGTGTACATAAGGGATATCGACGATTCATCGATAAGCTTTTCGGGTGGCCACAGCACCGTGAGTGTCGCGTTTAACTTCTCTTGGGCTCGTCGCTTTGACAAACGATCAATGCGCGTAGCATTGGCAACCTTGTCCAGGGCAGCCTCTCGTAAGACCCGAAGCCTTGCATCGAGCTTTTCGCGTTCATCGCTCGGGAAATTGGCGAGTGTGTGGAGTGAAATAATGAGAAAGCGATACGTCCACTCCACTTCTGACAAGCAAAATGCAGCTCGCGCTGCTGAGACCGCTGTCCTCTCCCAGGGCCCGTTTGGTAAGCTTTCTTCGCTAAGCTCTAGTAAGTCGAAGTCAGCGACGGGTCCAACCACCTGCAAGAACAACCAAGCAATGTTCTGAACTAGTTCACAATTTTCCTGGGTCCTGGTGATCTTGTCAATAGCATAAAGTAGCATGTCGTGTGTCACAATAACGTGGTCCTCGCCGGTGATAGCGGGATGCGCTTGCAAGTTTTTGTTTAGCAGATCTATCCATTCCTTCGAAGATATTTTTGTAATGTTCTTTTCTATGTTTTTCAGCATCATTTGTCTTATAGATAACACAAGGCAGGCCTCCAAGAGTTCATGAAGTACAAAAGTATGTACTTTTTCTTCCTTTTTGCTCTCCGTTTCTGTAGCGGGGACAATACCTGGTGGGGCGAAGAGCTCGTAGTACTTGCGCCAATAGTCGAAAAACGCGCCGCTGTACACGAGTTTTCTGTGATGCTTAGATTGCTTGACAATGCTCGCCGCTGGACTAATGACCATGGCGCGCCTCCCATTATGCAGCTTCGGCAGAAGGCGCACATGAAACCACAGTGAAGTGCCCCATTGCAAATCTAACTCAAGAAGGACTCTCATTGGATGGACGTTCGGCTTGCACTGTGCCGGCCAGCTTAAATTACGCTCGTCCATAAACTTTCGCAGCACTTGAACAGTGAAAGTTTCGTTGGGCCTATTCTGGCAAGTTTCTAGCATATTGAGGGCCTTCTTTCTTGCTTCCGCGAAACCCTGCCCACCTTTGAGCAATGAATCAAAGCGCATCGACCACGTTTCCACGACGTCCTGTTGTGTAGAAAGTGACCCATCCTGATATACGCTTGACGCCGTCCAGGCCGAACAAACGAATGCACTAAAGTCCACACAGGGGTCGATGCTTCTGTTCAGACGCACTCCGATGAGCGCTTCGTGGTGACGGCAGTCGTAGCTTTCGCAAAAAAGATCTTCATCCCTGCTACCGCCGCCCAGCCAGTAAGCAAGAATTAGAGTGCCACCCACGACAAACGTTAAGAATGTTAGGATGGCCGCCACCTTCAGTATCCATGTTCTCCTTCTTGTCCATGTAGCTACCAGTGGGGCAGCGGCCTGTGTAGCATAAAACACAGTAAACAAATAAGCTCAAAAGAATGTCTTTGCTCTCAAAACTGCTACGTTTACCAAAGTGTAACTGTACATATAATCCAAAGAGGGAATGGACGGCTACATTAAGCGAACTTTGCTGGTAAAAGCGAATGCTAAACTGGCCTTGTGTGTCGGGCATGAATAACGCTAAGATATATCAATCAGACCAATTAGGTTATCTAATGGTCGCAAATACAGGGAAACCACGGCTCTACCTAGGGAACCACCTAACATGTTTGAAATATTTCGTACAACTCAAAAGGAAAGCTCTAATTCTGTCGACTGTTTAGTTTTGTTGTATATTCAGGAAATTTCAAATAACTAAACAACAATATATATTCATTTCTAATTTGATGTAAACACCAAAGACTGATTACAAATTGATGTACAGCAACCTAGTTTCTGTTTAAGGTTAAAAAACAAACATTGTTCTGGCTGTTTTCGTAATACACTTGTGGTGCAAACATGAATGTTTTGTTTTTTTCTGATTTTAGTCATCCTGCCCACCTCAGCTGGAGCACAAGTTTTAAGTAGTGTGCGTTCATAATTCGTACAGACCAATGCAAATAGCTTTCAGTCCTAGGTCTTAGTATTTTCGAGTTTCTATTTTTAAAGGAAAGTGTAAATAAGGAACGCTCAGCGAGGCAAGAGGTAAGTAATCAAGCGTAAATTTTCGATTGATTGGTTGTCACCGCAGGATTTCTGGTTTAACGTCCCAAAACCACCACATGATTAAGAGAGACGCCGTAGTTGAGAACTCCGGAAATTTCGACCACCTAGTGTTCTTTAACGTACACCCTAATCTGAGCCTACGGGCCTACAGCATTTTGCCTCCATCAAAAATGCAGCAGCCGCAGACGGGCTTTGATACTGTGCCCTATTGGTCAGCAGCCGAGTACCTCAACCACTCGCGGTGACGATTATCATGCCGCTTTTGCCCAGAAGTACCGGGCGCGTGGTGATAATGCGCAAAAAATTATATATAAGGTATGGGAGGTAGATGACGATGCTTATTGTGTGACAAAATGACACCGCAAACATTCCCTTCATTTTAGAGTGTCCCTAGCTTTGAAATGCATCCGGAGCGTGGGAGCACTTTTGGCTACGTTAAAAAAATTCTAGATACAATGCCTTAACACGAAATTCGGGGGTCTGAAACTCGCCTTACTCAACAGGCCGCGTGCAGTAAGGCAATATAGCCACATAAGGACCGCTGCGGTGAAGGAGGTCAAAGTGGGAGTGTTGCGGAAAGGGGGCGTGCTTTGTATGTATAAATTGTCATCAAGAGTTGTCATTTGCAAATAAAGTTTTTTTCATACCTCATGTACAGGTAATTTCCGAAGGTAATAGGGTGACAAGATTTCTACTTATCATTATCGTTTAAAAAGTGACGCCGAAGCACGAAAAAAAAACTTAATCGAGCAGAATAAGCCAACTTTTTTATGTGTAAACGTATGCTTTACGGGCAACTGTTTTACTAGTAGCTTATAAGTGCGTAAGCCAGTAGAAGGTCCAAAATATCTCGTGAGCCATTCTGCCCTAACGATGCTTGCTTATTGCCCGAAAAAATTGTGCAGCGTTTGCCAGGCAGTGCGATTGAGCCCTTAACTATGTGCAAAGCGAAGAATTCTCGTTCTTTACGAATAAAATTGCAGACATGAATCGAAAGCACGTCGTCATCGGGAACTTCGGTAAATTTTGAGCATGTGAGGGTCTTTGAAATGCACTTAAACATATGTACAGGGACTTTCGTCCATTTCACCCTCTGAAATGCCACTGCGTGTCGAATTTATATCAGCGAAACGCAACAGCCACTACGTTACCTCAGGTGATAAAGCATTGCGAAGATGCGCACATCCATCTGCCTTTTTCACGACGCTACGGTATATGCGGATTTTTCATAGCGGGAAAGTCACAAAAATCTTCATCACCTTCGTGGCCTTCAATTTAGCAATACCTGTTCGCCCAGCCACTATACACAAACCCTACAAAAACAGCAGAAGGCAGCACAGAAAAATAAAAAAAGAAATAAACAGAGAAGCGTGAAAAGCTGGGCTGATGGGTTCATGTTTAGATATGAGAAAACCAGCAAAGCACAAACAAGTTTGGAAGAATAATTCACAGTCAAGCACAAGCCATTCCTAGTCTTACAACACGTTTTTTCGCCGGACGTCCAACCAATCTAGTCACGAGCCACGCATACCCAAAAACTTTATTCCACGCATGCGCACACACTACAACCTGTAGCCTGGGATCTGTCCGATAATCAGCCTGACCCAGAAATGAACAGACACTATTTTCCTCTTAAATGCACAGAAGGTTCACTAATACGAACGTGCTCTTAATCACGTAGTTATACAAAAATAATTGTAAGTCGGGCGAAAGTGTGTGCTTGAATGTGCCGTCTTTCGTCCTTGTTTCGGAGTCTACTGGTTTTTTTCTCGCATCAAAAAATAAAACACACGTAGTGTTCCGCAACTCCCGATAGATGGCTAAATTGACAGCATTGTAGACAGCGGTCATCTTAAGCACCATTCCACTTCTCACGTAGACAGCAACAGAAACATCTTCAAAAAACTGAGCATTGGAAACAAAAAAAAAAACAAGCCAAGCTGTATACCTTGCTTTACAAAGAAGAGTGCAGCACGGCGAATCGTTAGGCTGTCAAGCCTACGGTCGTCTGCACACCAGCATGCCGACGCTTTTCCACTCGCTCAATGCAAGCTATGTTCAATGTTTCATAGATTGGAACAAAGATAAAGTTATATAAATAGCATAACTGTTATTCATAAAATGCAATCGTGTTCAGATCTATATGAATATTAGTTATGTCTGTCTTTCTCAGCCTTCTTTTTCTTGGGATAGCAATTACATGGACACTCTTGGCTGGATTATATATATATATATATATATATATATATATATATATACGAAAACGCAAGCAAACAATCTAGAAAAAAGACTCCGGTGCGCGGAATGTAACGTGCGACCTCCGTGTCGGGAATGCTAGGCGGTAACCACTGTGCTACTAAGAGGTACTTCCATCAATGTTCAAATGGCAAGCTATTTATGTTGCCACCAGCACGTAGTGGGTCGACCGCAAGAGCGGCTCTCAAATGGAGAAAAAAGAAGATCGCGTACTTCTTCTCTGCTCGAGAGCCAGCCACGACTGATGCATCGTCTAGAGCTAGCTCCTCGGTGGTTTTAATCAACGCCCCAGTACTTGTGATTCATTGTGACAAACTGATGGAGGTGCGGGGTAGTCTCACGGATACTGCAGACCCCCCCCCCCCCAGGGAGTCGTTATACTAGTCCAGTGACCAAGCCGACGAATCAGAGGATTGCCTCGGGTAGTCGACGATACTGCTCCCACCAAGTCGACAAATCTGACCAGCGCTTCGGTGCAAACCTCGCCAACCAGCACGGGAAGCACGACGTCAAACCGCTATACGTTGGAAAGCCCACGGGCACTGGCGACGTTTCATGGTACGGAGCGCGAAGACGTTGAGGAGTGGTTTGCGGACTTCAAGCGAGTAGCCACCTTGAATCGGTAGGACGATGTGGCGAAACTGGGTAGTGTCTTTTTCTATCTTGAACACGGGGCACGTACGTGGTATCAATATCGAGAGGAGCAGCTGACGACGTGGACCAAATTATCACGCAGACTTCTGCAGAAATATGCCAGTGCTGATCGCGAAGAACGAGCTGAACGAGCTATTCTGCCACGCGTTCAGATGCCAAACGAAACTGTGATCACGTACGTCGAAGACATGACGCGCCTCTTCCGAAGGGCCGTTTCAAGAATGACGGAGGACAAGAAGTTGCGTCGTGTCAAGGACCAGCTTTTTGCCAACCTCGTGCGAAGCCATCCAAAACGGTCACGGAGTCCTTGTCCGAGTCCGTGACAATGGAAAAATGCTGCAGCAGCGATCCGATCAATACGACAGGCAAGTCAGTAGCATGTACACTGCTGACATTTTTACCGCCACTGGAACTAGCAATGACTGTCTACATGAACTCATCCATAATATAAAAGATGAACAGTTGCAAAAGGCTGGTGTAACACCTCATCCTAAGGTTAGCTCTATTGCAACTGTGATCAAGGATGAGCTGCACCAGGCCCTCGGGGCACCTTGCCTCCTGATACAGCTGCGCCAGCTCCTGCTGAATACCGCCGTGAGACAATTGACATACGCGGAAGCCTTAAAACGCCCTGCTGCATCGCCGTCATTGTTGGTTCATCTTGTTCCTGCTATTTCACTCCAGTCAGTGCAGCACATACCGTACTACGAAGGCACGAAATGGAGCTATCATTGATCTGCAAGAGCGCCGCGTCACGTCCTCAGTCCAGCAAGCAATCAACGGGCAGGATGACGGAAGGCATGTGGACGTACTTCCTATTTCTGAACAGAGCATGACACTTCCTGCACGAGCAAGTGTTCTAGTCGACGTAACATGCTTTGGTTCGGGCGATGGCAATGTGGTGGCGGAGACAAATTTAGAACACCTCCTGCAGCAAGGCATTTGTGTAGCTAGAAGCGTAATACACCTTCGTGATGGCTGATCTGAACTGCTCATAACCAATTTCAGCAACAAGCATCGACACCTTTTCCGTGGCACATCGATAGCATTTGCCCATGAAGTAGCAAACGTCACCGACTTTCTCACGTCTGAACTAGTAGATACCGCTGACACGTCAATGAGTCATATTGACGTCAATCCTGATCTGTCCACCGATAACCAGACTGCGCTGCGAGTGCTCTTGTTCGCGTTCAGGTATTGCTTCGCAAGTTGCTCAAGGATCCACCGGACGTCCATCACTCAACACAGGATCATCACGTACGAGGACGCACCCCCGATACACCAGAACCCCTACCGCGTGTCGGCTAAAGAACGTGAAGCGTTACGTACGCAAGTCCACGAGATGCTTGGCGATGGCGTTATTGAATCATCCAACAGCCTGTGGTCATCTGCAGTCGTTCTTGTCAAAAAAAAATAAAATACAGGTCTCTACGCTTCTGCGTCGACTACCGAAAGCTTAACAACGTGACAAAAAAGGACGTGTACCCGCTGCCGCGTATCAACGATGCGCTGGATAGACTTCGTCGTGCCCATTATTTAACTTCTCTCGATCTCAAAAGCGGGTACTGGCAAATCGAGGTAGATCAGCGAGACCGTGAAAAAACAGCCTTCGTGACTTCAGACGGCCCATACCTATTTCGAGTACTCCATTTTGGCTTGTGTTCTGCGCCGGCAATTTTCCAGCGAAAGCGAATGATGGACACTGTCCTCACAGGGCTCATGTGGAAGACTTGTCTTGTCTACTTTGACGATGTGTTGGTCTTCTCTGCCACATTCGAGGAGCACTTTTACCGCCTGCGCAGCGTGCTAGAGGCTATACGATCGGCAGACCTCACACTAAAGCCATAGAAGTGCCACTTCGGCTATGAGGAACTGAAATTTCTTGAACGTGTAGTTAGCGCCGAAGGAGCCCGGCCCGATCTGGACAAACTTGCCGTTGTTGCCGAATTACCAGCTCCTGCCAATAAGAAAGCCGTCGCGCGCTTCCTTGAATTGTGCGCCTACTATCGCCGCTTCAGTCATGGCTTTTCACAGACAGCAGAACCTCTGACTCGTCTCACAAGGGACGACACGCCGTTTGTCTGGGAAAATGAGGACCAAGCAGCTTTTGATAAGCTGCGACAGCGCATGCAATCAATGTCCGTTCTCGCTCATTTTGACGACGGTGCTGAGACGGAAGTCCGTACTGATGGTAGTGACATTGGGCTCGGCGCAGTGCTCGTTCAGCGTCAAGAGGACATCGAGAGAGCGATATCCTACGCCAGCCGCTCTCTATCCCGTGCCGAGGCGAATTATTCTACTACGGAAAAAGAGTGCCTCGCAGTGTTGTGGGCAATTACCAAGATTCACCCGTACCTTTATGGTCGTCCCTTCAAGATGGTGACAGATCACCACACACTCTGTTGGTTGGCAAGCCTGCGCGATCCTTCAAGGCGGCTAGCACGGTAGAGCTTGCGGCTGCAGGAGTTTGACGTAACCACCATCCCTAAGTCCGGTAGTAAGCATGAAGACGCTGACACAATGTGACGCGCACCCCTTCATGTCGTCAGTCAGGAAGCAGAGGAAGACGAAGGCTTCCTGAGCACCATTAGCGCATTAGACTTGAGCAAACAGCAGCGAGATGATGCAGAGATTCGTCCAATCATTGATCATTCAGAGGGCCAGGGCGCAATCATACCACGTCATTTATCCCGCTCGTTGACGTCATTCTGCCTGCGAGACAGTGTGCTGTACAAAAAGAACGCTCGTTCGAACAACCGTGCTTACCTTCTGATGGTTCCTCGAGACATGTGAGACGATTTCCTCTTCGCTTGCCATGACAAACCTACATCCGATAATCTGGGCTCTTCAAGGACACTTGCCAGAGTGAGCGAGAGGTACTATTGGCCAGGGCTTTCGGCAAGCGTCAAGAAGTACGTCAAGAGATGTCGGGAATATCAGCGCCGAAAGCAACCATCTGTTAAACCAGCTGGTTTGCTTCAACCCATCGAAGCACCTTGCACGCCGTTCGACGAAGTTGGCATGAACGTTTTCCGGCGATTTCTCTTGTCTGCGGACAGCGACAAATGGGTGATCGTCGCGACCGACTATTTGACACGCTACGCTGAGACGCAGGCGATCGCACAAGCCACGGCTTCTGAGGTAGCACAATTTTTCATGCGTCACATCGTGTTATGACAGGGTGCTCTTTCCAGTATAATAACGGAAAGAGGGACCGCATTGACGGCACAGCTTATTGACGAAGTTTTCATACTGTGCAACACCAGACACCGAAAGACATTTGCTTACTACCCGCCAACCGATGGACTTACCGAGCGACTGAATAAGACCCTCACAGACATGATCTCAATGTACATCGACGTACAGCACAAAACAAGGGACCGGATCTTACCTTACGTGACCTTCGCGTATAATACCAATGTGCAAGAGACAACGCGACTCACGCCATTTCAGCTTCTTTACGGCCGCGAAGTGAAGACCATGCTGGGCTTTATGCTACCGTGTCAAGACGGAGACGAGTTGGCAACTGACGCCGAACAATTCGCAAAGCATGCTGAGGAAGCCCGGTATCTCGCGCCACTGCACATCGGCCAGCAACAGCAGGCAGACGCACGACGCTTGAACACCCGCCACAAAAGCAGTGTTTTACAACTTCGAACACCAAGTTTACGTGTGGATGCCCATCCGCCACCATGGCCTTAGTTAAAAGTAACTGAGCCGGTACTTTGCCTATATAAAGTGTTACGCCACGTCAGTGACGTGAACTAGGAAGTCCATGGACTCAACACCGCAGGCACGGAGCAGGACACAACCGAGGCCGGACGTCATTCACGTGTTGCGCATGAAACCATTTATTGCGCGTTGTTGGTAACTTTTTCTTTACCGTACACCGTTCTTTGTGGTTTTTGTTTATTTTTGTGAACTTGCTTCCTCGTTCATTGACTTTTCCTATACTATCACGCTATTCAATTTCTACTTTCACTTGGTACGAATTTCCAAATTATTTTTTTTCACACCCCTATGTTGTAGCATCGGGGTCATGCAATGTACTTTTCTTTTTCTCTTTTGGGACTATCTTTTTCTTTTTGAAAGGGGGGATAATGCCGCCCGCACGTAGTGGGTCAACAGAACGAGCGGCTCTCAATCTGGAGGATGAAGAAGAACACGTGTTTCTTCTCTGCTCGAAAGCCAGCCAGGACTGACGCATCGTCTTAAAGCTAGCTACTCGGTGGTTTATTAAATCCGCCGGTACTTGTGAATCATCGTGACAATACGTACCCCTTACCGTTTTTGGTGGGTATTTCTGGGGAATTGCACTATATTTGTGTACAGTGGTTGAAGTGCTCAGCTGCTGTCTCTGAGGTTGCAGTTTCAATCTCGGCTATGCAGCTATTACATTTCAAATAATGCGTCATCATGTAGTGGCTCGTGTACAGTGAAACAATAGTCGTTAAGAACACCCTACGGCTGAACTTCGCAAAATTCCCGGCTATAACATGCCTTTAAATCATGTCGTGGTATTGGGTCGCAAAACCACAGGATTATTATAAGGGGCAAAAAGTGATTAGGTGATACGTCAAACCCATTACGTCGCTTAGAAATAAAGTTCTTAAACCAATACTTAAAATATACGAAGTCTCATTGTAGCTTTTTTTTTTAAATCAACTTTACTTACAACTACGAAACAGTGGGGCTTTGCTATATTGGCTGTCACATGCTTGTTCTGTAACTTTATAAAAATTGTTCAAAACAAACTCTAATCTCGATGCAGCATTCATGTTGTGGCTTCCTTTTGCAGTATTTTGCGTCTTATGGTGCTGCTTTTGCCTTGTCTTCGTACCATTTTTGTTAGGGATGAACGTTCGCTTTCACTAGTTTTACGGCGTATTAAATTTAACAAAAACAGCTACGCCTTTACACAAAAGCACACTTTAGCATATGAGTGAAGGAAAAACTGTATGTTTAAGGGCTCGTTTTCAGACAGGTGAGTCGTAGAGCTCACGTCGTCTGCAGGAGCAGTCTGTGAGAGGTCGTTTCTTTATCTCCGCTGCTAGTGTCCATGTTGCTAGACGAGAACTATTCCGTGCCAACTATCGTGACCACTTTTTCAAACGCCTATAATGCCTTCATCAACCACATACGATTATGTGTGCCGCTATAGAAAAGCTTTTTCTCAAAATATTTTAATTGAAAAATATTTAAATACTGGAGGCCACTGTGATATTTCTGAAAGAACGAGAATCCAAACAGGGTGGGGAGGGGGGGGGGGGCGCTACTCGCTAGTAAGATGCATTATAAGGGACATTGAAGCTTGCATGTAAATTTTTCTGTTTTTCGCATTAAAATGTTCTTAAATTCTAAAATAGTTTTGAACAGTGCTGTTGCTCTGTATCTTGAAAAGTGTGCTTCTTATGTATGGATACACGCTGCTCTTATTGACCTAATATTCAAAATATGTTGTGTTATTCTCAATTGAATATCATTTAAATATTTAAATAGGTATAATTAGTAGGCATATTTTCTCGTTGCAAAATATTTAGGGTATTTTTCATGATATTTTTGAGTGAATTGCTCCTAAAGTGGTGGTGCCACCATAATCGTGGCTTGGGCAATCTTTTCTTGAAGCATTTCTTATAGCTCTAGGTAGCATGATTCACACACTAAAATAAATCTATTTTGCTGAATAAATTAATATTGCTCTTATTACATGGCAAGTTTTCGGTTTGAATTTTCGGGAGCCGAACTAGGCTGTGACGTGCCATTAGATTGGTTTATTCAAATGACCCCACAATATAGTGACGCACGTCAGGCTGGTTATTGTCTGCTCTCGCACAGACGTGCCACACAAGCACCTGCAAAACAAACCTACAGCAGCCTCGATACTTAGACTGTACGTACGTAGCTCAGGTCTCCAGAAGTCCCTCAAGTCACTACAATATAGTGTGCACAGAAGCGAGGTAAGGGGGCAGTCATTCCTGTAGTCAATGACGAGGGGGGGGGGGTGCACAACAGCCACAGGCATTGACCATTGACATAACCAGGAAGGGGCGCTGCGACTTGTGGGGGAGGGGGGGGGCGAATGTAGCCCCATACATTGTGATAATAGGGAGGGGGTGCGCTGCGATGAACTTTTATTCCCCCTGAAGAGGAAACCATACTAGGCTCATTACCAATATGTTGTGATGTCACTGCAACTTTGGTTGGCCTAACTAGAGAGCTACGACAGTTGTGGACGTGCTTGCGATGCGATTAGGTCAGGATAATGAGCATAGGTACAGTTTGGAACAGAATATAAATATACTAGGTGTTCAATGTTAAGCTTTACGATTTTTATACATAGGTGCTTGAAGGCATGGGAGAACCACCTGGGCCAATAAGTTAAGCGGCCAGGGGGACAGAAATTTACATGATAACTATTACTGCCAGCAGACTAATGAACTAAAATTATAATTGACTTTTTAGTGGCTGCAGTAAATTTGCATCCTAATATTGAAAACAAATGTAGGCAGTGGTATTTGTACACAGTTGGAACATTGTTTTCCAGCATGTCTGTGCTCCGAGGTATCCGGCTCCAAAGCTTAATTGTATTTTCCATGACTACGCACGCAAGAGGGTGAGGGTCAGCGCGAAGCTCCTCCCTTAAGTAACGCATGTGTTGTGTGCGCTCATGAGTGTGTAAAGAGTGTGAAAGCGTGGGCATAGGTGATAAGATTTAGCGATCGCATTCTCGGCCATAGAAATCAAAATCGAAGCACCCTTGCAACCAGTGTCGTTGCACGCAACTGAAGAGCCTCTAATGAGAATGGCAGCTACCATGCCAAGATAATGGTTCGAGAAAAGAAAGTGGATGCCAGTGCGTGTGAGTAATAATGATCAAAGAAGCAAGAGGGGTCGTCGCTTGGGCTACGCGAATAGCGTGACAGATGATGTCCGAGTGCTGTAACTTTTATTGAAATCAAGAGCAATAACTCTACCAATAATAACTGAACGAGTTTTATTCTTGCTAACGCCTATTTCTTACTGCTACATAGCTTATTAAGGTCATGCCCAAATCTCATCAAAAGTCTTCCTCCCTCAAGACTTCAATGCCCCAAAAAGTGTTCAAAATGTCTGCCTTTGGCGGCAACGCAAAGCTTGAATCACTCTCGCGTCGACTCGATGACTCGGCGCACTACTTCTGCAGGAATACTCGCACATGCAGTTGTTATTCTGTTCTTCATGTTATTACCATCAATGGGTTCTGTACCGTAAACTCGATCTTTAACGTATACTCCCAACGGAGAAAGTCGAGTGGAGAAACGTCAGGAGATCTTAATAGCCAAAACACCACTCCTGCATGTCGAAGCAACTGTTTTGGAAAACGTCTGCCTAGCTAGTTCTTCGCCCTGGTAGAAAAATGTGGTGACGCTCCGTTGTGCTGAAACCATACTTGACGCAGGTCATTCAGAGAAACACTGCAGACAAGGTCATCAACGAGAACACCTAATATTTCTTCTGTGTACACTTCTCCGTTCAAGTTGTCCGAAAAAAGTGAGGTCCTAAGATTCCTGTCCTAGAGTATGCCGCACCACACATTCAAACTTCAGCGAACTTGATGGTTGTGCTGCCTCAGCCAGTGTGGTTTTTTGTGCCCAATAATGAGCGTTGTGAAGATTAACGCTTCTATTTCGGCAAATCCAAGCTTCATTTCTCCAAATTATTTTGTGTAAATAGTCATTTCTTATGAACAGTTATGATGACGCCCCAATTGCAGATGTCAACTCGCTTTTCAAAGTCCGCCTTGTTTAGGTCCTGATGAAGGTAAACGTGACAAGGATGAATTTTGTGCTTTAATAGAACATTTGTGACGCTCCCGACGCTGTCACCGCACTGATTGGCAATCTGTTGGATGCTGACCTCTGGCATCGATGTTCGCACGCGACAACGTTGATTTCAATGTCTTCATCGGCGATTGCCTTCATGGTTCGTCTTGGAAGGTGGACAGAGCCTAATGTGCAAAAGCATCGAAATAAGTATATGAAAGGGGGCCTAGTTGGAAGGGGATGATGTGTGTGGCGAGACGCGTAAAGCTCCATTGCTAACAAAGCGGTGCCATTCGTTTCAGCCATTACAAGCACTACGTCTACTTTTTCTTTGGTTCAATATCTCACGCCAGCAGCAACCATATTATCTCGTAAAGACTCCACGTGGATTTCCTTATTAGACCTTCAACACAGAAAAGCTGTGCTACCAGAGGCACCCTAGTACAGGAGATGCAAGCTAACGCGTGCCCAAACACATGTCATTGCGTATTCTAATGCCATAAAAAACGTCATTGAATGTAGTATCCTCTTATCGCGTTCTTCAGGGTCATGCGTAAGGCTTACGGCGCCCAGCACTGCCATATTTTGATTTGGTCACACATGCATACGCTTCTACGCTCTTCCCACACTAAACACCACACGCAACAGATTTGTTACATTAGAGAGGAGCTTTGCGGGGACCCTCAATCTCTTGCATGCGTAATCATGTGAAGGACAACTTTGGCGCCGGATATCTCGGAGTGCAGCCGTGTTAGAAGAAATCTTCCAACTGAAACTGTGCACAAACACTACTTCCTATATTTTTTTCAACACAAAAATGCCAACTTACAGCCGCCAGTAAAAGGGCTATCATTAATTTTTTGTTAAATGGACTGCTGACAGCGATAATTTTCATCTAACTTGCTGTCTCTGTGGCTGCTTATTTGCACAATTGGTTCTCACGTGCCTTCGAGCGCCTAATTAAAAAAAATTGTAAAGCCAAACTTTCAACATCCGGTACTCTATGTTTGTTCTATCTAACCATTTTTGTTGAGTGTCCTAGCATACAGAAGAATCCACCACTTGGCTTGTTATAAACTCGAGATTCGGTCGTAACATGAATTTTAATGTATTCAGGATACTACAATAAAAGAGAATATAACAATGGTAGGATATGAAGCTCCAATGAAACCAATACTATCAATATTTGTTTTCTGCTAAAATTGAACTTCTCTTATTTTTGCGAACAAATAAGTTTAAATAATAGCATTGTGATAAACAATTTGATGTTGGCTGGAGCTGTTGTGGTCCCTTAAAAATTCTGAAGAATGGGGTCAGAGCAGAAAATGACATTAGCTACTCATTTATAAAGTTTGAAAGGGAGTATCCTTGTATTTATGACATTTAGTTTTTTTAATTTTCGCCCAGCATTGCAAAATACTGTGGTTGCAAGTTAGGTTTCACCACGAAAACTTAAAGCGAAAATTCCATCCCGAATATTATGTACCGCATGAAGATTCACATTTGCAGCACCTGCGACAGTTTAAACACGTCCAAATAATAGCTTCCGTGGTGCAAAAAATGCAGTCAAGGTCTCAGGGATTTTTTATTTGTACAGCAATAGAAGTGACTAAATTGATCATGAAACGTTTTTAACCACAAAGCTCAAGAGTGGTCTCTTGGTCATTCACTTGCGCTGGTGGAGATATAGCGCTGGTCTTTGTAAGAAAGTATTTTTATTAGTTTTTATGGATTAAACTCATTCAAACGTGACTTATAAACAGCTAGTTTTTTAGTTCTTCGTTCAGTTTCAATTCACTAATTGATCTAATGCATTGGTTCTCTCATTGCTCATTCGGAAGTCACTTATATCGATTGCTGCTGAACCGAAGCACGTAGCTCCGTATGAGGTAAAAAAAAATATAGTATGCATTTTTCTCATTTACACCAATGAATCATTTAGGTCACATGTGGAGTTCCACCACTACTACTATTTAGTGAAGGGAAGCACCACTAAAAATAAACATAAAAGTTATTTCAATAAAGACGGCTAGATGGCTTAGTAATTATGTTGGCTCTATTTTTTTGTTAAAATTCATCACAGCACTGTATTTCCGTCCTGCCTTCCCGCGTTTGTATAGGCACTGATTTCACTGTCCTCCACAACCACTCCAGCTAGCATACGTGAAACTTTTGGCACACACATAGGTGCCCTAATGAAAAAACGTCCACCATAGGAATGGCGGATTCCACCATCCACCCGTTTGGTGCATTATGACAGTGAAAATGTTGGTGGCACATGGTGGATGGTGGCGTATGGTGGAGCGGATGGTGGATAGTGCGCTCCAGCTAACAATGCTGGAGCGCGAAGCAGCGTGAGAACAACCGTGACGAACTGCCACTAAAGAAATAGTAAAAATAATTGTATAAAATTGATGCAGAAAGCACCCGAAAAAGATGTTGGGACACTGAGGAATCGAACCTGCCACCTCTAAATTTCAAGCTGAGCACACTTACCACTGTGCCACGCTGACAGATGGCGATGTAGACGTTAAAGAAGTAGTCAACGCAGAAAGTCGATGTTTAACTTCAGTTCTGTTTGTCGTTTACTCGGGAGGGCAGGATATGCACCTGCTACTAAAATTTGTACATTTGATAACCACTAGCAACTGCTGCCTGTAGCGATTGCCACTGCAATAATAGCAACAGCGCTATGTTTTTGTTACAATTTAAAACCGCAAGGAAAAAAACAACTCAGTGGACTAAGGAGCGTGTAGAGTTTGTCGGCGGTTACTGCCAAGTTTATTATCCGTTTCTTGCTCCTTTCAAAGGGCGATAACAGTTCAGGATTTATGGCACTTCTATGCTCATTCAATATATACGCCTACACAATTGATATTAGTGTTTTTCGCGCGACGCACAGCGCAGTCGTGCCAGCGCACCACTGTTGCTCTGTCGTTAGGAACAACTACATAACGGCTTGGTCAAAACTAATGCAGAGCGCCGGAAATATTATGCTGTTATATTGGTTCAGTAAGCATACAATTTGACGTGTCTATGTTCTCGCATAAGAGCCAGTGAAGTGCCGGCGAGTGCGACCGGCGGCTGTCGGTGAGGCGAGGCGTACTTTTGATGGAAGTGCTGAAAGCGCGTCGCATCGACGTTTGTCGCCTCTTGCGCGGACACCATACACAATAAAAAAGGCTTCATTTAAATTAATAATGCCGCAGCTGTGCTGTATTGTCATTTCCACTGGTGAAAATTGTGTATTCTGAAACCCAGAAGCACCGATAACACTTGTACGGGCTCGGTCGGTATGACTGATTGGTTGATATGTGGGGTTTAACGCCCCAAAACCGTCCTATGATTATGAGAGACGCCGTAGTGGAGGGCTCCGGAAATTTTGAACACCTGGAGTTCTATAACGTGCACCCAAATCTGAGCACACGGGCCTATAACATTTCCACCTCCATCAGAAATGTAGCCGCTGCAGCCGGGATTCAATACCGCGACCTGCGGGTCAGCAGCCGAGTACCTTGGCCACTAGACCACCGCGGCGGGGCGGTCAGTAAGACTAACTTTTGGTGGAAATCATGGTGGTAGAACAGAAGGGTTAAAGTCAAATTAACTGGGGCTCATCTCGACCTATGTCGAAAGTGAAAGTTTATGCATATTCGCGCGCGCTTTGTTAACACAAAGGTACGGCTCAAACAATAGAGTGTGGAAGAATTACCATAGTTTCGTTTCTAGCGCGGCGACATCGAGTGACCGCTGTGTTCTGCCCTAACATTGAAGGCAGCAATTGCAAACTGGACCCCATTTATTTGTCCACAACTGCGCGCCGATGTGACACATTTATTTTCATGTTCACAGTGACAATTCTAGTCTTCTGAACATCACAACAAAGAACACATCCCGGATGTCGAACTGATGTAAGTAGGTGCGCGAAATGCAACCACATTCCCGGCCGCATAGTTTATGCTCCACAAACGTTGAAGTGTTGTTGACACCACAGGAATAAAAAACAAAGGTACTAGAAAGCGTAATCAGCAGCGTTGGTTTCTTTTGACCGTAAACATATATCTCTGCGCATTTAAGAATGAAACAGTACAAATAAGTGATCTTACATACTGTCTTGTGCTTTTCATCATGCCACCATCATTCACCAAGCTTCCATCATGCCACCGTCATCAACCTTGCTCAGCAAGCCTTCCACCAAACACTGTTTTGCCTCGCCACCATGAGCCGGCATTTTCCACTATCACCACCATTGGCTCGCCACAACTACCACCATCTGCCACCATTTTTTACACTCTAGCCGTCATCAGCCGGCATTTTGAACCATCACCACCATTGGCTCGCCACCACCACCACAATCTGCCATCATTATTTCCACTTTTGCCTTTCATCGGGTAATATGCCCACTACAGTTTCCACCATATCCACTATTCTTTCCACCATATTCACCAACGATTCCAGCATCCACCAACCTAGGATTTTCAATAGGGGGGGGGGGGGGGGGCGTACCTCCAGCGCAGGAATGCTGCAGTGTGCTTTTTTCTCCCTGCGGTAGACAAGCGACGTATCCTGTAGAGGTTGCACATCTACTGGACCACTGCTGGGTTGTGTAACAGCTGCCGGCTTGATCTTGCCTTTTGCTGCACTGTCGAAGTTATCTGCATTAAATTTATACACGCTCAGGGCTCGTGTCAGGGATTACATATTTGTTCATATGAATACCTAGTACTAAGAGGTAATTCTCATAGGGATGAATACTGAACCAAAAGCTTTGATGCTCTTTGTTTGCACGTTGATTCTGCACAGGAAACTTCACACCTTCAAGGGTGTAAACGGGTGTTTTGTATTGACGCATTTTCACACAGTTCAACCCCAATTTTTCAGATCGTACACTCCAAAAGAAAAGGTGTAAGTGTAAAACGGGTCATAATATGCCTTTTGTGAGGATGTTACTAGAAGAACCTAAGGGTTACACTTGTAATAATAATATTATTTGTTCGGTTTACCGTCCTAACCCCACTTAATGATTATGAGAAACGCCGTAGCGAAGGGCCCTAGAAATTCAGACCATTTGGGGTTCTTTAACGTGCAGCTAAATATAAATACACAGACCTCGAACGACTTCACCTCCACCGAAAATGTGGCCGCCATGCACGCCCGGGTTTAATTCTTGCGACTTGCAGGTCAACGGGTGAGCATCAGAAGCACCAGAGAACCGGAGCAGGTGTTGCACGCGGACGCATTCAGCTGCATCTATGCTTGCATATTTAAATTAGACGCGTAACGCAACGTACCTGTTGTGTGCTGCCATTAGTGCTACAATATTGCAGAGATCACAAAAACAAAAAAAATAGTAGCAGCATTGTCACATTCCGCAAGGAACTCTAAGAAGAAGCAAAAAAATGTAGAAAAAATTTACTTTTTTTGCACTGTTTGATTTGGCATTGTTTCACTGTTTTATTTTTCCTCAATAAATATCAATAAATATACAGGTTGCTGTCACGATCTACTGAAAGGTGATGTTCAAATTTAGAAAGAATTGAGAAAAAAATCACAGCACGTCGAATGAGTGTACGATGATAAGTTGGGTTAAGCGGCCTTCCGCCTGTCCGTCCATTCGTTCTTGCTTCCGTCCATGCGCGCGACCATCCGTGCGCCCGTCCGAGCGTAAGTTCATCCGTCTGTCCATCTATGCGTTCGTTCATCTGTCTGTTAGTCTATCTGTCCATCCGTCCGTGTATCCGTCCACGTTCATCTAGTGAACACTCCAACTACCGCCATCTCTCATATCGCATCCCCTGTGGCACATACCTGCTCAAGAGCGGATATGTGCTACAAGGGATGCGATGTGTCACAGGGGATTCTTCGCACCTGAAATAGGCTTGAATTTGTTATAAAACATTTGCTTGATTAAAAGCCATGCGAGCGCTCGTTGTTTTCACAACCTTCTCGTAGAGGAGACGTGCTTGGTCGAAAAGCAAAACAAGGCACTAGTTACTGCAACCTTTCCGCGACCACAGGGAAGTGATTCCTTAGCGCAAGAAATAAAGCTCAGAGAATGGTGTGGTCAGCGCACACAGCGCCTTTGAGAAGGGAAGAAGGTTACGAAAGTTGTGACAATAGGAGGGAGAGAGAGCAGCAACTATATACGTTGCATCGTAGCACTACACCCGACCATTGCCTCCGAGATAGCGAGCGTGCGGCGTGTTTCTCTCGAGCCGTCCCAATCGCTGCCCTCTCCTGAAAACCAAACGAGTATTGCCTTGCGTGCCCAGCTACCGCTATATGGCGCAGATTTCGACAGTGGCGGAAGATACAGCTGATAGACGAAACCTTGTTATAATTTCAGGTGGTTTAAACAATGTCTTAAATGAAGGTACGCCAGGAATAGCGACCACACTGGCGAAAGGCGTCGATGACATGCGTGCCACTTCTCCTCAGGTGCAGGTAGTTATATGCACGATACCGGAGATACCGGTGCGCGACGACAACACACAAAAAGCGCTTGTCAAGGCAAACCAAGAGATATTGCCGATGAATTGAGATGAAGGCTTTGAGGTGGTGGAAATAAACAGAGAGATGCATAGGTGGGGTGGTTTTCAACGAAACAGAATTCACTTCGCTGGGCGGCTAGGTCATGAGGTGGGTTGGCTACTTGCAGGTCACGCAGTAGCTTTTTTGGGGGGCACGTGGGTCCATCGGGATGCAGAAGAGCTAGTAACAAAGAAAACAACCAGAGAGACTCTGACAGATGGTATGTACAGATACGATTCCAAAGTGGCACCAGTATCTAAGATACGTAGAGTCCGGGGCAGAAATAGACGCAGCCACAAGCACCGAGCCAATTCAGACATAGGGTATATCAACATGCAGGGTGGCAGGAACAGGCTGAAGTGGGAAGAGATATAAGAACAGGTAAGTGAGGAGATGCCTATAGTATACAGTTTGGTAGAAACGCATCTTAAGGACATGGAACAACCTCCTAACAATCTGGACTGGCATAGGAATATTGTAATAGAACAGAAGGCAGCAGAAAGGGGCGTGGTATTGGGACATTCATTCATAAAAGTACAGACTGGCAAAGGGTTAAGGAGGAGTGCAAGGAACATTAATGGCTAAAAGGGAAGGTGGCAGGCCAAAGGACACTCCTTGGTTTGGTGTACTTGTGGACGGGAGCAAAGGCCAGAGAGGAAAACCCGACAATGATAGAGTGTATAACAAAGGACATTGAGGAGTTGGGAGGATAGTGCGAGATAATTATACTAGAAGATATGAATGCGCACATAGAAGATATAGATGGGTATACTGACCCAACAGGCAAAATGTTCTTGGATATGTGTGAAAGGCATGATTTGATCATTCGCAACAGTACCGTGAAGCGTGAAGGACAAACAACATAGAAGGTAGGAAAGCTGCAGACGACGATAGATTACGCACTGATGTCACATAGGATGTATGATAAGCTCAGGGGAATGCACATAGATTAAGGTGGCTCAAGAGGTCTGGGTAGTGATCACAAACGTATCAAGCGAGGTTTTGAAAGGGAGGGGAAAGTGGGAAGAAAACAAGATGAGCAAGAACAGGAAAAGTTTCACTCAGAAAGGCAAATTGAAATAACTACTAAACAAATTGAGAAAGTAATCATTGAGAATAATAAAACAGTGGGGACATACACGAATCTAATTAGACTGTTGGAGCTGGAGCTTGCTAAGGCACGTGACAAGTCACCTCGAAAAAGAAGACACAATCTCAAGAGTCGGTGGGATGAGGAAGTTAAGAGAGCTACAGCAAAACGTCAGGAAGCCTCTAGGGAACAGAGACATGCTAAGCAGCGGGGTGAACCGACAGGTGATGTTGAAAGAAAATGAGAAATCCTTCTCTACTGTAGAAGGGATGCATCCCTTATGTTCAGTGAAAATATTAGAAGAAAAGGAGCTCAGTTGCTGGCAAAAGTACAATAAAAAGATAGAAAGGCAGCTGCGAAATTTTGGAACCATCTAAACTTCTTAAGAGAGGAGGCGAGCCTAGAGCAGAGGTTTATAACTACAGCTAGGCTATAAGGTGTTGGGCTATACGGTGCTAGGCTATAATGTGCTAGGCTATAAAGGGGACGAAGCTATGGAATATATACGAACAAGGGTGACAGAAAAATTTCCACAAAGTGTTTTATCCACCACAATAGACAAGGATGAATCAAGTGGCGCAATGGCTCAATTTTCACAACGAGAGTGGGAATGGGCTGAGAAGAGGGTTAATAGTAGTACATCAACAGGCCCAGATGGCATTCCAACTTTTCTGTAAAAGACATTAGGCCCGAAGTCTCAGCAGGCTTCGAGAGAGGCCTTGAGCAAAATAATAATCGATGGTGAAGTCCCCGATGGATGGAAACTTATCAGGATGAGCATGATTTATAAAGAAAAGGGGGACAAAGCTGACACAAACAAGTACCGTCCTATAACAGTGACATCATGGTGTAAAGGCTGGCAATGCAGATTATGAAGGAAAGACTGCAGGCATGGAGAGAGGATGAACGGTTGCTGGGAGAACTGCAGAATGGGCTTCGGAAACACACAAGGTTGAAGGACAATCTGTTCTCGCTGATGCAATGCAGAAAAATAACACAGACCCCTGTGGCTAGCATTTTTGGATATCAAGGGAGCGTACGATAGTGTGGTTCAAGAGGATATGGGGGGAATACTGGACACAATAGGTGTGAAAGATGGAATCAATAATCTTTTAAAGAATATCTATAAAGGTAACGAGGCAATAAAAAATGGTAAAAGCAGGTATCCAAGCCCACAAAGGTAAACATCAGGCTTAGGCAGGGGTGTCCTCTGTCATCCTTGTTATTCATGATGTACCTAATAAGATTAGAGGCCAAATTAGAGGGAAGTGGACTGGGCTTGAACATCTCTTTCGTCAAACAAGGAAAACTCATTGAACAGACACTACCAGCATTGAGGTACACAGATGATATAGTGCTGATTGCCAACAATAAGGAAGATTTGCAGAGATTGATGGACATCTGTGGTAATGAGGGAGATAGGTTAGATTTCAGACTCAGTATGAAAAATCAGCAGTAATGATTTTTATGATAATGAAGGTAGTGAGCTTAGTATACAGGAGGTCACGCTAGATATAACAGATAAATACAAATATCTGGGCGATTGGATAAGCAATGAGGCCGAGTACCTAAGGCAACGCGAAATATAAGTGACGACTAAAGGTAACAGGAATGCAGTGGTGATGAAAAACAGGGCACTGTGGAATTGCAATAGGCATGATGTTGTGAGAGGATTATGGAAAGGGGCCATGGTTCCTGGTCCGACGTTTGGCAATGCGGTCTTGTGCATAGGATCATAAGTTCAAGGAAGATTAAAAATTAAGCAACGTGGAATAAGTAGGCTTGCCTTAGGAGCTCACAGGAATACACCAAATCAGAGAGTACAAACTGATATGGGATAGACATCATGTGAGAGCAGGGAAGCTAGCAGAAAGATAAAGTTTGAGAAGCGATTGAGTGAAATGTGCGAGGAGCATTGGGCAAGGAAGGTATTCAGCTCTTTGTGCATGAAGAATGTCGATACAAATTGGAGAAAGCGAACCAGAAAATTGACTGGTAAATACTTAGAAAACAGCAGGTGGCCAAACCAAAAAGAATTATCGGTTGAGAAGAAGGTGAAGAAAGCTGAGACCGATATGTAGAGAATCGACAGGATATACAAGTCCTCACTATAAATATATCAATCTTTTAAGCAGGAAATCGCCAAGGAAAGGATCTATGATAATACTCTACTGTTTGAGGACAGCACGGGAGTATTGCGAACCAAGACATAGATTCGGAAATGCCTTGTCGCTGTTGTTTGTATGCTATAAAGGTTTCATGGTGTCTATATTTAAGACAGCGTCCCATCTGACCTATGTAGCTCCTGCTTCATGTCAGTGATTGTGTACATCATGCCTTTAACCCAGGTTACATACTTCTGCCTGTGATGAGTGCGGCAGAGTTTTTACTTCCTTTCATCTGATCGATGAATTTGCGTAGATCAGAAAGTTTTGGGTGCTACTTTAACTCCAGCATTTTCTCCCGCCCTATTTTCTGGTAGAGTTTGGGAGAAACACTGTGCAAGCTAGGTACGACAGCTGGCTTCTTTTCTTGCAGCCCTTCAGATGGTCTGTAGCTCCTTTATACGCCTAGGATACCTTGCATGTCTAAGCAAATCCTCGGCTAGAGGCAACTCGTCTTGAGTTGAACCTGCATTGTGAAGTGTAAACACTTACTTGCAAATTGCTTCTACCACCTTGTGTTAAAGTGATCTTCACAGAGCACTCTGCAAGGCCATGTGCATGGCCGCCTTCTTGGCTCTTTTTGTGTGACCCAACGAGAAATGCAGCAGTTGATTTTATGGACGAGACATATACTGCCAACTTGTGCACCATTTTCTAAAAAGCTGTGTTAAGCGCAAGGATTGGAGTGTGAAACATTCGCGTTTTCTGTGTCATAACAAGATGCTGGAGCTCGTGCTGCAAAACCGTCATACTGCGCTTGACAACCTACTTGCTGTCCACAGATTCTGCCAAATTAAACAGTAAAAAATTATTCACAGAGCAGGAGATTGTATAGCCCTGAAACTGAGCAATCTGTTATTATTGTTCCTTCAAATACTGGTCAAGTGCAGGTCTCTAAGAATAGATACAGTGTTCAATTCAAGACTAATACCCTGCCGTTACAAATACACCTTTATCACCTAGACAGGAAAGGTAGACTCAAGTAACAGTGTGAGAAACACCTCAAAACACCTACCAGTGACATTCAACACTTTCCAGGGAAAGATACTGCTCTAAGAAATTCGATGGCATCCTTGACGCAGAGCAGTACTTCCTTTGCGATGGCAGGCTGTTTCTATTTAGTTAATCATTGCATTTATTTTTGATGACTTGTACTTGGCCTGTTCTGAAGGGAAAATAATAATAAAATGTTGATGACTTCTAGTGCTGTAAGAGCCTGCTGCTTTGTGGGTGATTTTTGGTAATTCACTAGGCAGAATCAATTGGCTGGGAGTAGAATATTGTGCCCACTTTGAAGCTTGCTTAGGATGTGCTCCACCTTCTTGAAATAGCGTAGCTCCTTCTTGAATGAGGCACGATTAAATTCTTGAACTTAAGGTGGTTTCTCAGAGAATAACACTCATACTGGTGGTATGAACCTTGTGCTTGGAAGCCTTTGCTGCTTTTATGTCGCGGTATTCAAAAGAGGCTGAAATACGGAACTTTCACTTGCCTTTGCAGAATGCTGTGTGGAAATCGAGTCATCAGAAACAAGATGCATGATGCATCGTCCGAGTAAACATCCCGTTTTAAGATTGCGGGTTTCACTCAACAAGTGTTGTTGTTGGTAGCTGTGAAATCTCTCACCTATGTGATGGATCCTAGGCATGAAGAAGAGTGGCTGGAAACATCGAAAGCCCAAGAAAGGAATAAGGAAACTGTGTACACTGCATGTACAGTGTCTCTCGCAGACTCAAGGAGGTAGGGAGAAAGTGTTGAATTACAGGCACTGTACTTTCTTGTCTGTGCCTATCGACCTGTTGAATGAATGAAAAAGACTGCAGCTCTGATCACAGGCAGAAGTGTGTAACATGTTTTAAAGTCATGGTGAACACAATCCCTTTAACAAAGAAAAATGAGACACTAAAATTTCCTTTTGTTCATTCAAAGCGAGAGTCTCGTTCCTGTAGACTTAATGCCTTTAGGTAGTGTAGGAGGGCTCATTCAGCTACTAACGTGTAGAAAGATCACGTGCTACGAACCGTGCCCACTAACACTCCCAGATTTACGTGCTCGGAAACATTCGATAATGTCGATAAGAGGACAGCTGCCGCTTTAGCTCAACTGATAAGAGCATCGAATGCATTATCCGAAGGTTGTAGGTTCAGTATTTGCCGGTAGAAAGTTGTGCGTTTGTTCACCCTAATTTCTGAACATTTCATCGTAATTGCCGTACTATAGTGAAAAAGCTACTAATAACGTCTCCTATATTTTTCACGGGCTGATTGCCAGTTCTCATTGAAGGACTGTATATACATCTGCACTGCTTTGTAATAAATTTCAGTTGGAAGATGGTGCTGCATCTTTGTACTTTTCGTCCCTCAAAATGCCCTTGCTCAAAGCAGCTTTTCCAGGTGAGTTAACTTGTGAGGTAGATATGCGGGGCACGATTGTTGTCTACAAAATAATAACAAGTGATATATGATGGAAAACACTTAAAATCAACTTTACTGTGCTTGTCATACCATTACTTGCCGAACACCCCTTTGGTTTCTGTCTAAACAACCCACTGCCTTCTACATCAAAAGTTTGTGTTGGCTTTCGTAACCCTTGCAATTTCTCTCCTTGCAAACTTCTTCCAATAAACCGGGGGCAGACTTGCATAGGAACGCAAAGACTGATGTCCTTGCTTTGGCTGCGCATTTTTATGGGTCATGCATATTTACATCTCAGAGGCAAGTAACGCGGCACCCAGGAAGCCTTCATTGAAGAAAGTTGTCTGTGCAGTGACCATGTCCATGCGGTTTTGTGTTTATGTAGCCAGCTATGTTCGCATAAAAACCACGTTACGTCCCACCTCACTTGTTTAGGACTCTCTGAAACTGAAATCGTGACTGAGCACTGTAAAACCTTTTTCCAGGTAACTAACTGTTCCATACACGATGAGTGTATCGTCAACTACTTATTCAACAGTTAAAAATCCTATGCAAATATTTTGTGCGAGTGCTCAGGCTGTGTCTATGAAAGATAATTGAGCCTTGAAATGCTCCTTTCGTTATGTGACTTGCAGAAGGTTCACTGGCTCCGACAGGAACCTTAACTAATGAGACACTCTGTGAGCACCATTGCAGTCTATAAACAGCAGTTTAAAGGTTTCTCGGAATCCGCGCGTGGGTTGATGGGTTAGGCCCATTTTTGAAGACAGTGTGTTTTTTGCACTTAGTCCAGGTCAAAGGGTCAGAGAGATAGCAGAGGTGGAGGAGATCGCAACGTCAACTGACGCATGTGTAAGCATGCTATTGTTTCACCTTTGAGATAAAGAGCATTCTCTTTTGGTGAGATTTATGGAGGCGAACAGTTGGGCTGAATCATTTTCGTTTCGCTTATCCTGATATTTTTTCTGTTGCATGGTTCGATGCTTCTATTCTTCTATTTTTTCTGTGTACAGTTTACCCTTGCTGTAACTAGACGGCCAGGTGAACAGAAAATGTTTGGTGTTGCAAGAGTTTCGTTATTGGAAAATAACACTGTACTTGCTGAAATATGCAAAGATACATACCATCGGGGAACAAAATTGAGGACAGAACAGAAAAGACGTCACTCGCAACTGAATTTATTCTCTAAAATCAGCAAAATATATAGGCGTAGCAACCATGCGATTACACAATGCCTCACATGCTAGAAAAAAAAACATGCAATAAGATTGACAAAAAAAGAATGATGACAAAAAAGCCACAAAACGAAAAAAGATTCTAAGAAACTAAATTCCCTACCACGCAGACCAACAGGTCTAATACTAACATGCGTGTCTGCCTCCTTTTAATGTAGAATGCTTCCGAAATTTACGTGCCAAGGTATCATTACTCTTTCCAAAGACGGATACACTGGAAAATCTAGCCTCACACTTGCAGGAATCACAATGTGCTGGCAAATATGCCAAAAGTTTATTTTTCAAAGGAAGTTCTTGCTCCCTAATTCTGTTCTTTATGCACCGGCACATGTGCCTGCACATTGTGGTTCCTGCAATTGTGAGGCTAGGTTTTTCAGTGTATCCGTCCTTGGAAAGAGTACTGACACCTTAGCACGCAAAGTTATCAAAGTATACTACATGAAATAGAAGAGAGATACAAATGTTAGTATTACATCTGTTGCTCTGCGTGGTGGTAATTTCATAACTTGAGATCTTTTTTTTTCGTTTAGTGGATTTTTTGTGAATAGTTTTTTGTTGTCAATCTTATCGTGTGTTTTTTTACTAGCATGTGAGATAATGTGCGTGCGCAACGTTGCTACGCTTACATATTTCGCTGATTTTCCGAGAATAAAGTTAGTTGCTAGCGACGCCCTCTCTGTTTTGTCCTTTGTTTTCTTCCCCGATGGTATGCATCTTTTTATAATTAGGTAAACATGTACCAACTAGCCCAACAAAATGATTTATTAAGGTGGCGGTCCCGCTCCGGCAGCACCCACTCTGCAATTTAGTCACTGTTTGCTGATGTTCAGGGCTCAGCCTATTATGTGAATTGTATTGCATTCGAAAGCTTACATTTTCCTCTTTCTAACGACAGTTAGTATTCTTGCCTATTTGAAGCAGAGTTGCAAAGCACTCAAAAGAGTGCGATCAAAGACCAGTGCTTTTGCTGTACAAGCCCCCGTTGCACTGGAAGTGTGGAAAAACCGGCCTACAAAACCAAATGAAATTTCCTGAGCCTCTTCATAAAGCTATATGCAAGGTTTATATAAAGAGATACAGCCAGTAAAGCAATCAAAAAGTCATGCAGGCTTCAATCAAATTGGGCAGAACAATTGATGTTTATGAGTGAATAACTTTTTGTTTACTTTTTAGTATAGAACAACAATATTGTATGGGTTCCCAGGCTACAATGTACCTGAAGTCTATGAGAAGGTTTGTTCCGTTCTGACGAATAGCTCATGAATAATAAACGCTTGAATTCACAAATTTATGGATCCACTTGTTCACGCATTACCTGCGAGATGAAAAAACTGTCCAAGACGAAAATTTTGAAATTTTCAATATTAAAGCAGGAAGCCTTTCTATGCAGAGAAAATTCTCATGAGTTAACAGAAAAACGTAAGACAGAGTGAACTTAGCTAATTTTTCTGCTTCCAGGTTTGTACAAATTTACTTTTCTTTTATTGCCAATTCACAAGTATCGCACATTAACAGGACTATGTCATGTTTTGTAAATACCAGTGCTCACTAACTTTGCGTATCAGCGCTTGACTCAAAAGATCTTCAACAAATATTATATATTGCAAACTTTCTAGGTGGTGGTATCATCTGTGAAAAGAACCATAAAGTTGTCTCGAGTCAGTTCTTAGGTTTGTCAAAAGTGATGCCGCTAAACAAGACTATGCCACCAAAACACGTATGGTTATTTATTCGGATTTCAGACATCAGTGTCTAGCCCAGTTTGCAGATTTAGTCGCTACGTCTTCAATACGCAATCTAACCCCAAGAGGCAGCTGGCAAAAAAAAGAGACGGAGTAACAGAAAGAAAGAAGGGAACAAAGCATGCCACATTTCTGATCGAGTGATTTATCAGTTGTGCCGAGGATTCCAGGACCTGCTCGGCTGCTCGCCTTTGTAGCCAGGGGACTGCAGAAGCGTTTCTGAAGTTCAATGAGAACTTGAACTTGCCTTCTTCTATTTTCGAGACTCGTCAGACATTACCTGGTGGTCTTTCCTTCACAGGGAGACGAGGAATGTCTGGCAGTGTGTGTTTCACGTGACACTGGTTGAAGGTTAGTATAACAATGGTCTTTTTTGGGAGAGACTAGTCTGCACATGTGAAAGGGTGGCGACATGGTGCGCGTCATATTTTTTTTTTGGGGAGAGGAGGGGAGGTCACAAGGCCAAGCACCCTCTATAAACGTTGCGCAGAGTGGCGAAAGTTGCTAACTGAGAGGCAGCTTGAATCGTCTGCAAATTATTCCTGAAAATTACTATGCCCCCGAGATTTTTTTCCAGTGCGTGGCGGATAACTTCAGAGGCTACGGACCCCAGTATCGATTTCGGTGACCTTCATAGAGGCACTTTTCCAACTTGAAATGGTCCCATTTACACGTCTCTCGATAGTTTGCGGGCAAGTTGGTGAAAAACAAACTTGCATGTGCACAGTAACTATATTATAATTTGTGAGTTTTTTAGGCATATTTTCCTGACTGCAGAAAAAAGTGCGGATGGCTGCGTGAGCTCTATAGCGTTCCCAGCCACGCGCAGCAAAACAAACGACAAGTGTCTTTGCGCCTTCTGAAGTTTGGAAACAATATTTTCAGTATACCAACTTCTTCATAAAAAATGTGTTTGCTAGCGTAATATTTACTCTCAAATTATGGTAGCACATGTATTGCGAATGATCATTGTGTTCTCGCAGATCATTGATGTGATGCCAGTTACTTGTTGTAGTGGGCAGTGACTGGTCTAGCAGATAAGTAGGAAGAATAAAGCTTGAACTGCACGAAATAGACAAGACGGTCACCATTTACGTCTAGCAAAGCTAAGCTTTGGCAAATAATATGTTCGCTCATTTAGGTCATGTTATATCTTACTTTCTAGGCACCCGACCTTCACTGACCATCGCTGGTCATAACGTATTTACTCTGAGCATCGACCACCATAGACACCTAGAAAATGAGGTGTTCGCAGAAAACGTAGACGCACTCAAGCGTATTGCTCCAATGAACTTCTTCGTGTGCTCACTGGGTGCAGCCACAAATGTGTAAGCCGCCTATTCCCCTGCACCTCCCAAACAAATGCAATACCCGTACTGGCTTTGCAGCTTCCACTCGTTAAGCCAAGGGTCCCAATCAGCTAGCGTGCTGTCCAGACACTCAACATGGTAAAAGCACAAAGGGAGTCGAAGGGGAGGGAGGCAATTTAAAGTTAGAAACAAAAGAATTAGAACCTTGAAGAAAAAATACTGCTTGAGTTTTCGCGAAAACCATATCATATGCTAGTGCTATGAGTACTCACGTACGTAAGCACTAATGAAGCAATAGTTTCGTGTGATCACTTCGTATACAACACCACTGCACTACTGTTCCAAAACTGGAAGGAAAATATCTGCAGTACACGTGCAGAAACTGATCAGATTCTGACAGGTCTACCGTCGCATTTGTGAAAGCCCAGTAAGTGCGCAGTTGGGGTGTGAAATTTCTGTCCCGAAAAGCCTCCCAAGATCCAATATGCGTTTGTCTTGGAGGATTTGAACGCCGAAGCACCATCCTTTTCGGCTTCTCAGTCGACTGTATTTCCTCGCCAAAAGCTTCATGCACCTCATGCGGTTTGTCAGTTTCTCGGGGATCTGCCCAATTTAGACCAAGCGGCAATGTCACTTGATGATGTCATGATTTCAAAAGTTTTGGTTATATATGATGTCAACCTATGACTTTATTTAGCACTTGTGTAGACAGCGACAGACACTTTCCTCGCTTGATAAGGCCTATAAACTTTCCCGATCTTGTGTACTTTGATGTTTATTTTTTAGGAGCGCGCAAAAATTATCAACTTTTCACACTCAATTGAATACTGCCTAAGGCATATGAAATTAAGTATCCGCTTTTTAGATAAGAAATCTGAGTGAATATGATATCATTAGATGAGTTGTTCATACTGCAGCGGGTGTAATTGGCATCAGTCTTAAAAATTGATTGCGGTGCGAGGGGAATTCTTTTTATAGCTGAAAGAATCGACTCTCATATGTTTCAATAAATCTGAGCACAGCGTTCGTGTATGAAAGTGTGAGACCGCCCTCTAAGTATGAATGTTGCGCTGCTTGACCTCATCTTTCCCTCTGTCGGCTGTCCACGCTTGCATCACATCATGACCGATGTCACTCATATCCCCGTTAATATTCTTCAAGGTTTCAAGTAGCTATGTGAGAAAGAAAAAGAAAGTGGCAACCGATACATCTGTTTAGCAATGTATGAGGCTAGTAATGTTTTGACTGGCAAATTCCTTCTGCCGTTCATGCCCGTGAAATCACCATTTTTTTTCGCTCACTGCAAGACATGAAAAAGGGGGCTTTATGTAATTACAGCAAGGAAGTAGTAAAAGAAAGTTTTCCGGGTAGCTTCTGTATGTAGCGACATAAGTATCAAACGGACCATGCGCAAAACACGCAGTATATGTGCAGAGGGGTCCGCTGTTAAAGCAAACGCCGGACTACGCGTCTTCTGCTCTGGTGTTTTTTACGAACTGCCAAATCTAGTGGCCACGTGAATAAGTAGAGGAGGTGCCATTTAACATCCCCTGAAACGGGTTCGCGAACCTCGCCAGCTATCAGTCGTGTCTCTGAACTCACTGCATTCCCCTTGTAGGGTTCCTAAAACGAATATGAATAGCACCGGCAGTGAATAATACTACCGGCTGAAAAGTAAAGCCCGGAAAAGGGGGCAATCTTAGCACTTCTGTTGAAGGAAGAGTGCACGGTGTAAATCAGAGGTGGAGAAAGGGAAGTAGCAGGACAGGAAACTTACATATGCTGCAGGGACGTCTGACATCGTTTCCATCAAGGTGCTGCCTCACAAAGACTGGTGTGCAACTGCGGCCCGCTATCAAAGTTTAAAAAATACAGGCAGATCTTCAGAAACACTGAAAGTAAATGATTTATCGGAACAGAAGCTGCTCTCAAGTGGAATTTTGATGCTTTCGTTTTGTTTTGTTTTTCTGTTTTGTTCAGTGTGCTTAAAGCTCTGACAAAGGCATTATAGAGGGATGCATATTAGAGTAGTTTGAGTATCAGAGAGACGGTATGTTGTAAACGAAATGTCCTAAAATGCAAGTATTCTGCTGCTTTGCTCGACGCAAAACGTTGCTAACATAAGTTATAGCAGCATATTGAAGGCTAGGGATTGTACGTGACTGAGCCATGTTTTGTTGTGAATTTGCAGCTGAACATGATTGATCTTCAAGGGCATCCCTCTGCGAAGTCACTGATACAGTGTTTTCATGATGAGGAAGTACATATTTTTTTATTCCTATACGACAAAATGTAGAGCAAAAACATTAAGCTTAACCTATTCTAAAAAATGTGAGAAATCTTACCTAAGGCAAATGCATGAAATTGGGTCCAGTTTGTTTTGATGCTTTAATTTTAGACTAGCAATCTGAGAGAGGGAGGAGCACTCGTTGAGCTAACTACGAACAAAAAGTTGGTAGTCAGCTATTGCACTTCTTCAATTAACACATGTGGTGTGGCCGAATATAAGAAGCACATAGATAGCAATTTTCAAGAAAACAGTTCACTGGCAATAGCATAATTATGGGATGGTAGATTACCGGTAGTCAATTGATTGATTGATATGTGGGGTTTAACGTCCCAAAACCACTATATGAATATGAGAGACGCCGTAGTGGAGGGCTCCGGAAATTTAGACCACCTGGGGTTCTTTAACGTGCACCCAAATCTGAGCACACGGGCCTACAACATTACCGGTAGTCAACGCATGGCATGAATGCTGAGTAGCAATGTTTATTTCGCCTCCGGAGGGAATTATGTACGCAAATAAAGAAGGCTAGTCTTTAAATAAATACTTTTTTTTCTGAAAACATTTGAACATATGCCAAATTAAATGGAAATAAAACTCTGCTCCTTAGTGATTATAATATGAGATCCGACTAACAACGCAAAATATAACAAATCGACACAGACATTTCACCTCCTTTGTGAGTGGCATCCTCAGTGTGCACTGTCACCAAATGTGTGGAGGTGACTGAATTCACTGATTGTCTCGTATGTGTCAACTCATCTGTATCTATAGCATGATTGTTGTTGCCCGCTGGCTGGTCTTGACGGTCTAACCACGACTAGAAAAGCTTTCTCTTCCCTCTCTTTTGTTCCCTAGCCAGCGTCATCGAATTACGAAAGTCGAAGGCATGCCCCATTTTAAGCAGTGTTTTATGGGTTTTGTTGGAGAATGCGTAGTTTTTGTGATGTCCCTTATGTGTTCATTAAATCTCGTGGACCACTTCCTGCCAGTTTTGCCAATATAAGTGGTGTCGCAGCCACCGCACAGGAACTTGTAAACAATCCTCTTTTGATCATTCTTAGGGGTACTGTCTTTGGGTTAAAAGAGGACGTTTACCAAAGTACAATGAGGCTTAAAAATTGTTTTGATTCCCACTGGACAAAGTGCTACTTCAAGAGATACTGAAAAACCTTCAACCTAAGGTACAGGAACAATGAATTTGTGTTTTCTCGCGCCACACTTCTTGTTTCTTTTTGCTTGTGTTTCTAAGTGTCGTTGATAAACCTGTTAAGATAATGGCTTCGTTACTATTCAACAACCACGTTTTCCATCTATATGACTGCAAGTGTTGATCAAAGATGTAAGCGACACCACATTCAAGAGTGAAATAGGCAGGAAACGACAAACAGGACTCAAACAGCACAAAGGAGACATTGCAAAAGCCACCCATGCCACGCAATAAAAGACAAAACTCTTCTAACACTGCTCAACGACGGAACGTGCCTTCGACTTCAGTATTGAGACAACGCTAGCTCGTGAACAAAAGTGGGAGAAGAGAAACCCTCTCGAGTCCTGAGTGATTATTGTGACAAGTTGGCGCGCAACAACAACCACGGCCGCACACTAAGCGACACACGGGACAAGCAGCAAATGATGTAACCTCCACTCATTTAGTGCCAGGGCATACTGAGGATGCCAGCTGCATATTTGGCGAAACGTCTATGTAGTTTTTGCTATATTTTGGTGTGCTAAGTATGAGTCTTTATTTTCAATCATGAACTGGCCTGTCTTTTGGAACATTTTTACATCTACTCCTCTGTTATAACTCTGCTGCATACTGAGGCGTACCAAAAAACATATTGATAATTTAGATGCAAATAATAGATACAAATTAATATTATCTGGACTGAATGAACAAGAATAATTGTATCAAGGCAGTTTATTCACCCAATGCACTAAAGGACAACTTGGTAATGAACTGAACAGAAAATAGTTGCTTGCCTTGTGTATTCGTATCGTGATCAATATTTCTCGCTTGGTTGTGGCTGGGAGGTCATTGTTTTGCGCGAAATACACTGAGCAGTTGCTCCACTGACCGTGTTTCGCTTTTTCTGAACAGGTGTTGGCTACCTTAACTATCAAAGGCGTATTATTTATGTAATCAATCGGCCACATTTATTAGGACGCCTTTCACTGAATTCGTGTCAGGCATTAATCATGAAGTTCAGTTGCTTTCAAACTGATAAGCTTCTTTTTATGTTCAGCATGTTTTGCTATACAGATATTGGCAGGCTTTTCTGCTTTGGTAAAAACAAGTTCTTGTTTTGAACCTTTTAAGCTCCGTCAAAACAAGCTGTACCTGAGTAGGATGTGCTAGTATTTCAATGGTGCTATATTGTCTCTGTTCGTGAAGTGATGACATAGACAGTCAACAGCAGTGACAACCATCATTGTATACAATGCATGCATCACTCTTGGAAAATTACCGACAAGGCAATGGCTGTCTATGGTATTCGTATCCTCCTATCTATTTAACACATAGCAGTTTCACCAGTGTCTTCTTTCTTGCATATTCACTTTCCCCCTGATATTGTAAATACTATAGATACAAGCTTTTTTCGTCAAACTTTTGCTAAGATTGTATAAAGAAGTTGCGTTTTCATTTTTCACCTCTATTTGTTTTTTACAACCTTCCAGTTGTCATAGTATGAAAGAAACTTGCAACGTGCCTTGTTCATATTTAATACTGAATGCTTATAGTGTGTTTTGTAACAATGCCATTTATGTCTTTCCTTTTGACAACGACAAATAAATAAGAAGTAAGTACTCTTCGTAAATAGGTGTCTTCTTTTTTTTTCATATGGCATTCAGGCACTTCGGCATGATTTTCCTGCTTAAGCTGTGTGACTGCTGTCCTCATTGTTGCTGCAATCCTGCACATAAAATACAGCACCCTCAACACAAGTTCACTTATTGTAGTCATTGCTTACACAGAGCAAAACCACATTTTTCAATGCTATAAAAATGCAGTATGTATTACATGTGTTGAAAACTTTGAGATTTGAAAAGTGTGTTTTTAGTCTTACGAACATGCATAAGTGTGTTCTGACATTTTTATAGCTTGGCTGTTTCAACACCTCTTGTTTATGCATCTACGAATGCGTTGATGAAGAGCTGTTGGGAAACCGTTTTTGTGCATAGACAATACTAATGCAATTTTTTCACACTAAACCAGAGCTTTTTTTTTTAATCAGAAGCTTCGGGGCGGTTCCCGTAACAAGTCAACGTGCCTTTTAATAATAACGCGCACAGTAGTATATATTTTCTGCGCACGTTGCATGAAAGTCAACACGTTACACAGCATTATTGACATCACGTTGCTGAAATGCTGCCATCACGTTGCTGTTATATTGACATCATGTTGCTGATATGTTGCGAAAACATTGCCGTGATGTTGAAAATGTGATCCTGGACGTTGCCATATCATCCTGAATGTTACAAGCAACGTTATCAAGTTATCAAAAAAGAGGACGTTAAGTGCTTTTAGACAACGTTGCTGACTGCCATCTGGGCGCTTTCATTCAAGGTTGGAATAACATTCTGCGTTACTTGGGAACACGCATACGGGATAAATCCCGGCACGTAAAACTATACGGGCCAGCGTCAACACGAAGCACAACAGGTGAAGCCTTTAGTTGGCAGAACATACAGCGCAAGGAAAAAATGCACCTGCGAATTGTAAAGATAGTCTAGGAGGCCTTGGGAAAATGTGTATTTTAGCTGACGCTTGCACTCACGCCCACCAGCCTAGAGAATTCCGCCTTGCGGTGTGACGTGAGAGGAGGACAGTTACGAAATACGATATGTCGTTATGATTGACCATGGAACCCGAACGGTCACAGTTTATGCTGTCTGGCAGACTATAAGGATTGCGGTGTTCTACAGCCCACCCGAAGGTCACGGGATCGAATCCTGGTTGGTCGCCGTGGTCGCTTTTCGACGAAATCAAAAATAGCTCAAGCTTGTGTACTTGATGAACCCCAGGTGGTTGGTACTTCTGGAGCCCTCTACAATGGCATTCCTCATAACCTAATGTGGTGTTGGGACTGAAAGACGCAGCTAATCTTATCATAATAATAATAATAATAATAATAATAATAATAATAATAATAATAATAATAATAATAATAATAATAATAATAATAATAATAATAATAATAATAATAATAATAATAATAATAATAATAATAATAATTATAATTATAATAATAATATATTATTATTATTATTATTATTATTATTATTATTATTATTATTATTATTATTATTATTATTATTATTATTATTATTATTATTATTATTATTATTATTATTAGAGTTGCTGCGGCATGCACGCTGATCTGAGCATAGCGCCGACTTAAGAGAACGACGAGGTGAATAATGTGAAGCACAATTGCGCAAAAGCTGCTGATTTCACCCAGGAGGCAAAAACACAAGTCACTCAACTTCCCGCAAATGCCTGAAACGATGGTCTTTTTGACGCCGATATGTTGCGATGAAATCTCGCATGGGTGCCTCACGAAAGAGAAACTGTCAGTGCGCAATTAGAGTATTATCGGAGAATGCCCAGTATCGAACAGAAAAACTAAAAAAATACCACCAGAAAGTGCTAACGCTTCATTTGCCTCCTCTTCCTTCACGTTTCTGCTTTGCGTTTCGCGAGATTTTTTAACCTTAATCTAGGCTGCATGTTTCTAGTGCCTATTTTCGACCAGCATGGTCACCGAATACCCCTTCGATTTTGTTGCGCTCGAGTATGGGCACTCACAAGATGGAAAAATCCACAGGGAGCTCAGACTGAGGGCTCCACCTACGCCAGAGCATCTGATTTGAGATGAACTTTCCTAATCCGTTCCGCGAGGCAATATTGCCTACTACCAAATCATTTATATACGATTGCCACAGATTCTTCACTCCGTGATGGCACCCAAGGCTCACCTGCCTTCTTGGGCGAAAGCGCGAATATTCCCGAAGTCACAAATGTCTATATTTTATCTATAGCGCATCTGAGAAAGACTTCGGTTAAGGTCACACAAAAAGTATGATTTTCGAACAAAGAGATACCCTTTTTAAGGAACCCAGCAAAACTGTTAGTTAATTAATTATTTGATTAACATATCTAGTCAAAAGCAAATCGAATAATAGCTAACTCAACAACCTATTGTTGATTATACGATCAAAACTTTCATTTGATCATATTATGCGTTTTCGTTGCAGCCAAAATCACTACGAGCATGCACAGAACTATTGCTCTCAGCTACTCAGGGGAAGGAAACAAATCGGCGTTTCGTTGTGTGATTGTTTCTACATTGGAATTCTCTTACCCTCACTCTTCCAAGAAAGTGTGCAATTGCACGCCCCATGCATGCCTCCTTGAATGAGTTGTGCCACGAATAACCGGTGCTATTTGCCCCGTGGTGATGCGTTTTAGTTGTTTGGTTAGCTGTTTTTCACGTTCAGTGAGCACGCTGGAAAATGAACGTCACTTCTGTGCACTCCGTCATCTGAGAGGCCGCTTGCACGTTGTCTTCCACTGCACCACACCTTCAAACAAAATGGTCAAGCTCCTTGGAAAAAGGTTCTCTTGTCTCCAAGAAACAAGCAGCGGTCGCATCTCCTGTTCTTGGATTCCAAGTACTGCTGTCTTGCTGAAAACTTCAGGCAATTCACCGCTTAATTGTTTAATTGTAAATTTGTTGGGAGCTCCCGTCACTATACTTTTCTTACTCGATGAAAGCCGTGTGGCTGAGGTTTGCAGTGAGCAGCGTACATGCATTAGGTTAATATTTTATTTCCTAATATTGTGCGCTTATTCAATTGTAAAGTAGGTACTTTTTACCAAAACAACCTACTTTAAAACTAAAATTAAACGTACGAACTTCTGTATGACAACTGCACGTGCATTTTTGTTTTATCTCTGTGATTCGTGTGCCCGTGGACGTGGGTCGCGCACCCACATGTTTCATCATCGTATGCAAAGATACGCCTGTTCGGATTCTTTCTCTTCAACGGTCGCAAGCCTTAATTTTTACAATATGACCACAAAATACTCTATTATTTTCAAGTGCACACACAAAAGCAACAAGAAATAGATGGTAATGTTCGGAATGCCATGGGCTGGTCGCCGAGCATCCAGCTTAATTTCAGTCAGCTCTGGAACGCACGTTGATTCTGAAAGATTCGCAGAGTAAATCGCTTTTCATAGCATTCACAATATTAGCATGGATGTATTAGTCAGACGCGTATTTTTATATGTTCAACAGTGTCCCCTCTTTCGTAGAGAGATTGGGTGTGTTATCGGCCTTGAGTGTTGAACTTTCTCGGGTGCTGAACTTTCTTTCTGGAACTATCTTCGGTGTTTTCAAATATTGCATTCAGTTGCGTACACAATGCGAATTGTTATTTATTGAAAAGATTGGATTGGACGATCCTGCTAAATACTTGAGTTTATCAGTTGAATTAATTCTGATAACTAGTTGTAAGTGTCTGCACAAGAAATTTTTGTGAGCGAGAGCAAAACACAATGGGTAAGATATTTGTTAAAAACTTGTACACTTCGAGTTATCCGGAGCCAAAGTTATGAGGAGGGTTTTGTTTTCCAGTTTGTTAATCTTAGTGATTTTCTAGGCAACGGATCGTTAAAAGTAGCTGAGGTTCTCAGCGCACATTAGTATCTCGCTGACTTCAAATTTTCTTGTTTTTTTTAAGGTAAGTTTATTCAAATATACATAGGGATAATGACATATACCCTGTTCATAAAACGGAAAGTGTGTTAGATTGTGAGGAGAAAGGCAGTGTGTCTTAACGCACACCTTCTCATCGTGGAAGCTACAAGTAAAATTGAAAAAAAAAGCAAAAAGTTTGGGCATGTGTGCTGTGAGAAAGAGGGACAAGTGAGCGTGGCTTTAGTAAGCCTGGTCGTGCGTACTGTGCACAGAGGAGGTTGTAACTGCTAAATACGTAGTATGTGCAGGTCTCACATGCATGTTCGCTTCGTGTGCTGTGTCGTTACGCAGCTATAGCTTGCGGTCGTGTAATAGAAAATTGACGGCATTTGCGCTGAAGCAAGAGGCAACACATAAGTGCTTCGTCGTCTGTGTCAGTATAGTGAGCGCTGTAATTACGAGTGTGGGTTAGAATTCAATTTCATCTGTTCATACTTCGTCTAAACGTGAATGTAGTTTCTGAACTGTGTTCGCTCCCAATTTAGAAACAATTAAATACAACAATGTGTCGTTCAGATGTAGCCTCGCTTCTCTGATGTGAATTCTTATTACGATGGTTTTTAGGCTCCCCTCATTTTCTGGGATACACTATATAGTTTCGCCCCGCTGCGTTGGTCTAGTGGATAAGGTACTTGGCTGCTGACCCGCAGGTCGCAGGATCAAGTCCCGGCTGTAGCGGCTGCATTTCTGATGGAGGCGGAAATGTTGTAGGCCCGTGTACTCAGATTTGTGTGCACGTTAAAGAAACCCATGTGGTCGGAATTTCCGGAGCCTTCCACTACGGCGTCTCTCATAATCTTATGGTGGTTTTGAGACGTTAAACCCCCCATATCAATCAATCAAAATCATTACACAGTTTCAATCTTCAACCTATGTGAGATTTAAGGTGCAAACCTGAAAACGATTTATTTTCCTCCCCAGAACTCTGTGGCTGAAATTACACAGTGTGTCCGATATGTTTAATACACGTTATGTCTTACCATGCTTAAAACAGCAACTTGTTGCAGTGTACAAGATTTAAGTGAAGCCACATAGCCATTCTTGTGAAAAATAGACCGTTTTCACTTTGTCAATACACGATGACATACCAGAAGCTTTTTGTATAGGCTTAGGGGGAATTTCCCCGGATTAGGCAGATTTATTGTGGCTTATGATGGGTCATTCGATTTACTTAACTGTTATCTACAGAGGATCGACTTTCAGTGATGTCTGCATACCAACTGTTCTTTCTGCAATGCGCCTGCTAAACGTTCTACATGCTTGTAGTGCTTCCACCGTTTTTCCTGGGCTTTCACAAACTGACGCCAAGGTCTGTTGCCACGTAGTTTCTCAACATTCTTGGAAAAGCCTCACGTTCTTCACTAAATAACTCCTTCGTTATCATTTTTAATATTTTGTCTGTGCCATATATCTTTGTTATTTTTTACATTGTACGAGTGTATAACACTCCAATTCATAATGACTTTTCGTACGATTAACACCCTTATCCTATTAATAATAATAATATTATTATTACTACGTAATGGCAAAGCCACAAACAGTGTTCTCTAGCAATTTATTTTACATGGCTGTGTTATATAAAACATGTATGAAATGCTATTATAAATGAGTATGTTTTCCATTCTAACAAAACCTATGCTGTCGTACACGTTCTTGGCATTTATTCTATGCGAATGTATATTTACTTACAGGAGGTAGAAACAAAGATTTATCGACAAGTGTATAAGCGATGTGTAACACAGCAACGCTGTTACTTTTGTATCACTAGAAGGTTTAAAATAATATACGTGAGGCTGAACTAACGTGGTTACGTGGTGCCAAACTTAACTGCAAATGAAGTTGCTGAAAGATGTACATATCAGCATCCTGCATGAAACGTGCCCACTGCTATGGGCGCTATGTGTCTTCAATATATAGTGTTTGTCGTGGTGTTGTCTATACACGCGTGCATACTAAGCATTCTTGCTGCATCGGCTCACTGAGTCTCCAATGAATATACGTGATGTGCTTACGCTCATTAGATTCGAAATGTTTGTCTTTATTGGCATAACCATAAAACGCAGTTTGAATTTATATAGTCCGCTTCACAAAAGCTTTTAGTAACATCAATGCTTATATATATATATATATATATATATATATATATATATATATATATATATATATATATATATATATATATATATATATATATATATATATATGCCTGTTAATACAGATAGAACAAGGGTACGTTACAATGTGCATAGAACAGATATACAAGCAAAATCAGACTGCAGACATCGCGGGTGGGTTTGCGAAGCACACCTGTAATAGGAGGCAAAAAGCAAGTGTCGTCCAGGTAAAGCTTCATATTCTCAGACAACATTTCAGTAATTTTCGGCTTCAGAACATAACCAACTACATCGTGTGGATGTACGTATAGGTGATATTCCTCATAAAGCGTATAAGCGTGCCGGTCAGGAGTAAGCGTATATGGTGCGGTTTACTAGAGTTTCAACACTACAAGTAGACATAAGCCGTGGAAACCATTGTTATTTTTGAAATGGCGCCGTCTTTCAGTCTTTCCTTGCCTTCGTGCTGTCTTCCGCATCGACTACGCTTAGAGCGCTTCAATATATAGAACTTTTTACTGAATGCTCCCTGGGTGCCGCCTTAAGCCCCTCTGGTCTGTTGTTAACATGCGTGACCCCTCAAAAATGCAGGGCCACAGCTGTGACGTCAGCTTTTGTACTCCCGTGCAAACGCCCATCATTGAGGGGATCTTCTTCCTCTGTAAAAACGTCTAATAATGCCTGCTATATCTTCATGGTGTGGACTGAGGATGTCTTCTCTATACCTCACAATAAAGAATGTTATGCTTCACTATATTTTGCTCTCTTGAATGGGGCCGATCCTGACATAGGTTAGCTCACTGCGTCACAGGTCTCTCCTTTTGCGCATCTTTACAGCATATTTGAGGCCATTCGAAAACCACTTGTCGCCTCCACTGGTCGACTTATAAGTATTATATTACGCCTGTAACATTTGACGAATCTTTTTACTGAATAGAATATAAATGATTGCTGTTAACTAATGATGAAAGAGTTCAAAATTGATATGCGTCCTGCAGCAAATATTTGAAAGCAATAAGGTGGTCGCTTATAACGTCTGTCATTATATACATATGCCTGCTATATGCTTATGGTGTGGGCCAAGGATTTGTTTTTTTTTCCTTACCTCACAATAAAGAATGAAATCAAACACACAGCCGGAGTAAGTTGCATGAAGTACGATAATCGCGAGAACTATCATGACTGTGTCTGCTATCATACACAGGGCCCCTTGTGCATGATAACAGATTCTCGTAGCCATGATTTTTCTCATGATTATTGTACTTCATATATTTTACCTAGACTTTTATCAAGCAAGATATACTGTGATTAGTTCTTGAATATAGAGCTTCCATGGCACCAGAAGAATGCAAAGGCGTTTCTTGAGAGAAAGAATAAGAGTGCCAGAAAGACAGCCTTTCGTTGCTCTTGATTGTAAATTTGGTGCAATCAGATAATCGTGGGCAGATATGCTCATAGGACACCACGAAAATGGAAACTTTCAGGTAAAAGGAAACCTCTTGTTTCTGCTCAGCAGAGGTTACTCAAAACCTCATTGCTCGATCGTATACATTAGGGTTACTTCGACGAGTTTACTTCACTGACTGTATAGAGGACGGCAAGAATACCTGCATTGTAAAAGCCAGGGCTAATAACTAAAGCTGTTCTCCTATGCTGTAGATATATTTAGAAGATGTTTGATTTCGACAGAAACAAATGAGCACTTGCGTGACTTCAGCGGGACGGCATGTCACCCACTAAATGTTTAGTCTAAAGGAGAGCGAGCAAAACTTTCGTACACTTGGAGAAACAGAATTTTGAATCAAAATGACTCCTGTTCTACAAAAAAGCTGCTTTTTCATTTTGTATCTCTCAAGTGCCTATAATGACACTGCATGAATATTCCACAAACTGTCCATGAATCTCTCTTTCTTATAATATTCGCGTGAAAAGCGCCATGACGTATTTTACTTGCACTGAAAGGTAGCGTTGCGGCTATTGTATATATATGTAAGATTTCACTTGGTTTGCTTACAAAATCGTCAGAGCTGACACACCTATACACTGAATAAATGGGTCATTGCATTTTTTGAAGCCAGGAGATAGTAGAAATGCGTTCGATGTATTACGCTCACACACGTGCCTTTTTTCGCCTCGGCTTCTATCAACGATTGTGGTCCACCGTGATTAACATGGCTGGAAGCTCTACTTTGGTATTCGTGGCTGGGTGCTTGCGTTCGCTCTGTAGTGGCAGCTGTTTCTTCCATCCCGCCAGCCCATGAGCTGTCCCACATATGATCCTGCGATCAATGTAAAGCCGTAGGCATGATAGATTAGTGTGCTACCAAGATGAATGTTTAGCAGAGCTGAAAAATATTTTTGGCAACCAATTTATCCGAACACCAAAGTTTTTCAACTGAAATCAATTGAAAACGCTAGATCGACTACCCCACGTCATTTCAAATTCACAATCAGCCTTATGCAACAATAATCACGTTTACGTCTCGCAAGGTGTGAATTTCAACATGCTTATCGCACAAATTACGGATTAAACATTGCTCATGATCTCCATCATGTTTTTTGACAGGAGTTGTAAAAGAATTACATGCGAATAAATGCCGACCTTTATGACGGGCACGAGAATTGAAACGCCTTAAGATGAGTTGATGAGATGGTCGAATGTAAAAGGAGCAAGCATAAAAACAATATTGTAGCTGAACGGCAGAGCAAGCTGAAGCACCACAGCATTATATATCTGATGGTTAACAGTGTAACTAACGTTTATCATTCGTTCTATTACTTCATCAGTTCCAAATGATAGCGCGTCGGGATTAGATACGAGACAACGTATACGCCGTAGTATTTGCCCCAAACTTGATGTCGCGTGATGTCCCTTCAGACATCGAAACAACGCCTGAAACATTTTTTTTCTTGACCAGTTTTTTTTTCCTGTGGCATCTGTTCACATAGTGATGAAGTCACTTCTATATGAATGCGGTACAGAAAGAGCATGAAAGCATGCATATTGGTGTGAGATAAATATTATAGCTACACATACACTATATATTCATTCGCTAATATAGTTAGTATTTGCAAATTCTAGCCAATATTGATGCTACATATATCATTCTCGAAATCGGCTGGGCAGTGGCCAAGAACATTTATACCAACGAGAATCTTTGTGATTTTCGGCCGTGTTATGTTTGTGTATGCACAACACCATCAGGCTCCGGCATGGTCAATTTCTTATCTTAATCTTAGTATATATATATATATATATATATATATATATATATATATATATATATATATATATATATATATATATATATATATATATTTAGCTATTTACTTAGCGGCCACTAAGCATACCGAAGATGATCCTGCAGGCTTACGCCACAGGAGCGAAACAAAGAGACGTCTCAATGACAATTTGACGCCAGCATGTAACGCGATCTTTGGCTTCCCTTCCACCGCTAAGTGGCGTATTTATTTTCTTCCACTTGTGGTCGTGCGCTCTCCGTTTTGCGCACCGTCGAAACAAGGGCACTGCAACTCAAATAAGTCTATCTACACACCCAGATCATTTCTGTTGAATGTATGCAAGGGTAAGAATGAGTACAACAAAAAAATATGCGAGAGTTTGCTGTAAAACCAACAGTTCATTTTTCAGGTACGATGCCTCATCAGCTGCAACACGTACTCGCTAAACAGCGCCAGACTATACAGAAAGCTCCAGCATGTAATTTTATGCATATATACTCTTTGCTGCTTTTGTATAGTGGTTGAAAAAGGAATGTTCCCAACTATAGCTCATTCTTTCTCTAACAAGGTTAAATGGTCGCTTGCTACCAGAAAACATTGCACCATGTACACCGTAAGGAAAAATTTGCCGAAATGAGAGTTTTTTCAGCATATAACCCCCCCTCCCCCCCAAAAAAAGTAACTCAGCCCCAATTATTTACCTCGTCGTAGAAATCTGAACTCGACACATGTCGTCTCAAAACGCTCCTGGCGTTTTTGTTAATAAAGCATGTTAACGACATGACTTTGTTAAACTCCCCATGAAGTATCAGGTCACACGGCTAGATGTTTCCTCTGGGAGATTTCAAAACCTTTTTTCGGTCGTAACGTGCGTGTGTACGGGCTTCTGTTTAGCACGCCGGTGAGAAACTGCAGTGCCTTGTGTGGGTGAACGTTTGAGCATCTGTCGACCGACAAAAAAATTATCAGTGCAGTGAAGATCTGCAACGATCAATTGGAGTTTAGTTTTTTTACAAGTGAAGCGCATTATAGAAAACGGATGAAGGGACAACGAGGACAAGTGCTAATTTTTTAAGGTATTTCGCACCGTTGATTCACGCACGACCGCGGCTCAATTCTTCAAAGAACCGCCGCAATAACTCGTTTCAAAGTACCGAGTTACGAAGAATTGTGAAGAATCATTTCAATGATAATGAAAGTAAGCTGTTGTGATGATCATCAGTGGCTGCTTCTGTTGTTTCACCGTCTGAAACCTTCAAGCTATTCACGTAGGCTTCACTCGACCTCGGTAGCTTGCAAGCTGGCTTGCGGCCGCTTCAAGATCTGCGCCAGTGGCAGGTTCACCCGACCAACAGCGACGGTGGCGTCTTGCATTGTCACCGGTATTTGACCGGCGTCAACTTCTATTATTGGTAAGAAGGTCTCGATGGCCGTCGGTCTCAAGCCGGTGGCGTAGCGAGCTCGCATGGCCGCACCAGGCGCCGTGGCGCTTAAGCTCTATAACACTGTAAAAAATATATACCCAGCTGGGAGGAATTAGAGAAACATGCGCCCGCTCTGGATAATACCTTCTGGATCCCACAAGCGACTACAAGCAGCCACGAAGGTTATCATTGAAAGTGGAGGTTGTGCGAACGGTAATCGTGTGATGGTTCCTGGCAGCGAAAGACACCCTGTGATCTCGCGAGCAGTGCGCGACCCATCTGTCACTGGTGTAGCGCAAAAATGGTGAGTGAGCTCTTCTTGAAATATCTGTGCTACTCTTGTTCAGTAGTGTTAAGATTGCGTAATGGTTGTTCGATACCAAACAGTTTATCCATCACAGGCTAGTTTTAGAGGATATAAATAAAATAGTCAGCAAAAATTGTGATAGCACGTTGTTTGGACCATGTCGTTGTTTTTTTACATAGGTTAGGTAATATTAGTCACACCACTGTAATATTTGGAGACCTGCTTTGACATTCAATAATAGAAAATACCATATTTGTGGTTTGACTTTGTAAGAAGCTAATATCTGTTATAAGTAAACCTTACTGCTTACAAAATTTGTTTTATCGCTTCAGTAAACATATACGGCAATATTTATCCGCTTTCTGTAATAATAAAATCCAGGTCAAGGTTTAACACTGCGTAAAATTTATTTTGACCTATCGCGTAGGTAGAAATAATGAAGCACGAATAATGAAAATAGGCGTTAATTCTTTAAAAATGTAGTGAATAGAGCTACCACGATGCGTTTGATACCGACTTTTAGAACGCATACACGAAGTCAATTTGATGAAAAAATTATTTTGGTTGTATAAGTGGCATTGAGATATCTTCGGGGATTGTCGTGCTTTGTGGACAAGAGAGAGAGGGGAAAAGGAGTTGACTAGATTATGGTGACAAGGAATGCGAAAAGAATGCAAACAGGTAAAACTGTCGTTTAGACGCACGGGGTACGGAGCACTCACGTTTCTATGGAAAGAGGGATAAGAAAAAAAAAACATTTGACACGGTGGAACGTTGTAGGAGGGAGAGTCGTGGTATTGAAAGAGAGGAAATGGAGACCACCTTCTAGAGAAACTTGCCGTATTATCTGTTTTCATCATGGGAGAGAGTATTGTGATGCTGCTACATTTTTTTCTTTTATCAGTCTTAAGGGGAGAAAAAAAACCACCTCTGACCTTTTTTTTTTTTTCTATCCACTGTTCCGCTACCCGAAGGCGCTGTGCCATACTTCCTACCGGGCTGTAGAAATTAGGCGCCTTCTTCTCCTGACCATAGCCACCACCACCAGTCTTACTGTCATGACCGTTACTCCAGTCTTTATTTTTTAGAGAAGTAGGTGAACACAGGAGTTCACTTTTCCCGACCAAACAGGTAAAATATAAAAATGTTCGCCTACGTGTGCCCTATCTCTCTAATAAAATGCTTCTATCTCTCCCTGAAGAACTGTGCTCAAATACGAGACTAGTTTTGACCTTGACAATGCAACAACGCTGCCCTACGAATAGAATTTGGGAAAACGAATTCCTGGAATTCCGGCGCGCACGTTGTAACGCCTCACTTGCATCAACTTGTGTGATCTCCGGACGTTTGTACAGACGCGTATGTTGGGTAAACTAGTCGGCCTTCCTTTATTTCTGCCGGTATATGATATAAATTCATTTGGCATGGGTGACTGAATGTTATCACCTTTTATTACAAACTGTTTGCATAGTTGTGAACTTTTCTTTGTATGATAATTAGGGTGGTTCGTTTTGAAGCAATGCATGTCATGATATAACTATACTTTGAAAAATGTTTACTACTACAAGTAGCGGAAAAAGTGGGCAGTGCAAATAAAACAAGGAAACAATAAACAGTGCCAACTCTATCGAAAATTATTTTGCAAAGGAGAAATAAAGTACGCTTTTCTCAAAGACAGGCTGCAAATATAAAAACTGTAAGGGTCTAAATTGCTTGAAGTCGTTTTATGTTTCATTTTTGTGGTTTTTTGCGTGTTTGTTTCTTCGTGTCTTCTATTCCCCAATGCTAGGTTCTTAAACGGAAATGGCAGCTTATTTTGAATGAAATCAAAAATAAGAACAGAATTGATTTTTTTAATTTTATCTGCTAGAGCTCTGTGAAAAAAAAACGCAGTAACTCTGCATTGCTTGCATCCGATTTGAATATTTCTTCATCTAACCGACACGTGAAAGATCAGCATAAAATAGATACAAGAGTAATAACTTAAAAAATACTGATTTGTCTTACTGAAATTCCGTCCGGACGAAGAAAGGTCATTCGTAAAATACTCCGGACGTGACCTGCCAAAACTGCGGATAGCTAGCCGGAGTGACAAACCCGCGAACACGTAATCCCTCCGGCCAGCCGGAGTGAACGGTCGGTAAAAAATGCTCCGGCTGTGCTACGAAATGACTGCGGATAGCCGGAGTGAAATATCAGTGAGAAACGCTCCGGATATGCCACGCAATTGGTCCGGTCAGCTGGAGTGAACACTTTGCTCTGAGGGTCCGGAGCGAAAATTGCTCCGAATAGGGCGGTCGCAAGAGGACAAGCGTTTTACTCCAACCTCGAAGTTATTTTGTTACAGTGTATTGAGCAAACACCGGCCAACGGCGAAGCAAAGAATGTGTTTTATAGAACGTAAAGGCTGCTGGAGAGAATAATAGACAATATTATTTTCTTTGCTGTGCGACCTCGTGCAGCTGTCAAATGACTAATGCGAAGGCGGGCGCCGAGTGAGGCAGTGGCACACAGAAACGGCGTACTGCTCGCCCATGCACTTCGAGCAACAGCAACCGTGACTGCAAACAGTTTAATTTGTTTAGGCCTATCACTTCGTAGCTTGAACCGCGTAGATAGCAGACACCTATTTATGTGCTTGTGAAAAATAACGACGACAAAACTGCACAGCAGAAAGCATTTTGTGATCTCAAGCTGCATTCATCGTATATCCGTGCCGTACTCCTGCCCAGTGAACCACAAATATTGGATAGACATCCATGGTATGTTTCCTATGTACATTGTAAATATCTCCTATAAATCCAAATTACAAAGATTAGATGTACCCGCAACTATGAGAAGGTCGGCCGAGTAAGGTTGCAGGTACGTTGCACATGTACACTGAAGGGACATTCAATAGATATACATAGGAATTGTCATTTTGTAAACAAAAAAGGTTTTTCAAGCAATCCGCACACTTACCACATGTAGTCGGTGTGTTATACATGTGGTCTCGTGGCAGTCTTGCTCAATGCCGCTTAGCTGTACTTTATAGAAAGCATCAAAGGCGTGAGGCTGGCCATAATAATTGATAGATGTGAGGTTTAACGTGCCAAAAGCACCACCCAATAATGAGAGATGCTGCAGTGGAGAGCTCCGGAAATTTTGATCACCTGAGGTTCATTAACGTGCCTCCAAATCTGAGCGCAAAAGCCTACAGCAATTTCGCCTCCATCAAAAACTGCAGCCGCCGCGCTCGGGATTCAAAACCGCGACCTGCGTGTCAGTAGCCGAGTTCCTTCACCACTAGACCACTGCGGCGAGGCTGGCCGGATTGCTGTCAGACGACAAACTTAAGGCCAGTCTCATGGTGCTGATGCTTTCTGTAAGTATGGCACACCAGCTAAGAGCCAGACTGCAGTGAGAGCGCAGGTCCCTAGCACACAAAACTATACATGCAGTAAGACTGAAGGAAGTGTGAGGCTGGTAATAAGTCTGCTTTGTTTCTTTTGAACTTTCTTTCGTTCTCTCTTTTTTTGTTTAGCAAATTTTTCTGTCTTCAGTTCTCCACTATTTTTTATCTATTTTCATTGCCCTTTCCACCTTTCTTCTTATTTCTTCTTCTTCCTTCTCTTACTACTTCTCACTTGCTTCATCATTTCTTTTTGTGTGTGTGGTTTTACTTGCGTTACACCAAGTGACAGGAGCCTAGGCACCTAAAGTGGTTCACACTTGAAAGTACCTTCGCGCCACATGATTTCGCACTATTCATGTACGGCAGAACTAATGCGACACATGTCAATTTTATGGTCGTTCTCGCGTTTTATCTCTGCGCGCATGCAAGTGTATGCATCATGCAAGCTCTAACAAAAAATATTCATTTATGTTCGAGCACTTTTTAGATTTTACGTTCCAGTATATATTTATGATTCTAAACGTCAACTAAAGCAGTTTTAGCAGAAAAATTTTTCTGGGATGCATTTGATGTTCTGAGCACGTATTCATTTGCGACATCATTTGCAATGTCTACTTTTTGTCTAAGAGAGAAGTGCATACGCCGCTAATAATACGTAGGCTCTCTGGACTGTAAAGATGGCACATTATGGGGATGTAGATTAGATGTTATCGATAGACGTAGACGTATTGTACTTATTTCTATGTTGACAGGATATCGGTGGTTCACTGGGTGAGTGAGACCTAGCGATAGAACGCCGAACGCCGTAACGGTGGTGCTGCTCAATGCGCCCCTTGAAGTATGCATGCACGGCCGCTCAGGCATTGTGTACAATTTATAGAGTTTTATGGATTCACGCCCCTCATCCTGCAAATTAAGCCTTTGCGACCTAGAGCACTAGCCTATCAATAAGTTTCGCTATAGTGGAAAAATCATTCGATATTAGGCGTGTGTACGATAAAAGGCTTGTGTGTTGAAGAGTTGTCATCAGGCTTCCACAAATTCATAATTACGCAATAATCTTTAGTGCTTAAATATTTGTCAAAACGGGGTTCATGCAGAGCTACATGGGAAGTCAAAATACGGCGACAGGTTCCTATATATTGGGATTGAGGCCCACCACTAGAGTAGTGGGCGCTGCAATCGCGGTGGCGTAAAGGGTTGGATCACGTGATCTCACGCCTCTATGGCAAAGGAAAGCTGGCGGTTAAATGCGTTGTTTCGAACTGCGACTTCGCGGTGTTTTCGCTTTTGTGCAGCGTTGTTTTGCTCCCCCTTCATGTGATGTGTGCGGACTTCTAGAGACTACACAATCCAGAAAATTTCGGTGAAAGTTATCGGCGGCACACCCCAGCTCACTACGTACGCGATGCCACTGTCATTGTCAATGGCAGTGCCACTGCCACCACTCTCTTTCTGTGGTTTCCTGGTTGTTCATCAAGCCCATGGGGTGAAAGGGAGCAGTAACCATTATTGTTTACATAAAAGGAAAACGCCTCAATTACAGCACGGTTGTTCACAAGTAAAATGAATGTACAAATTAACAGACAAATTGTGTATATTATAAAACACGACGTGCGTGCGTACACTCTGAACAAAAATAAGCCGAGATGAGAGTAAATGACTTGTACTCTAGTGCATGTCCATATGGGGGTTTTAAAAACACCGCCCAGAGAGAGTAAAAAATTTACTCCCCGATAGGAGGGAGTTTTTTGGTGGATTCAAGGGAGGTTTTATTTACATCCATGGGGAAATTTTTCACGTCAGTATGGGAGTTTTTATTTACATCCATCGAGAAACTTGTTCACGTCAGTATGGGAGCTTTTATTTACATCCATAGGGGAAATGTTGTAGCTCAGTATGGGAGTAAATGTTTACAGAAAAAACGTCCACAGCCGTTGCGTGCGTAACTTTATTTAAACTACCTTGGAAGCACACAATATTGATTACACATACACAAACATGCACACATTGTTATCGTTATATTATAACATTTCCCCTGACCGGCTCTAGCGACTCACAAGCACACCCACACTCCTTTCACCGAGTATATATGGGCACCACAGTTCAACCTCCCATGTAGCTCTATTGGGGCGCTATATTACGAATAAATAAGCAATAAAGATTCACAGCGTAGGTATGAATTTGCGGTGGCCTAATTGAAATCATTAAGCACATACGCCTTTTATGCTAATCTCACCTAATAGTGAGTACTTTTTATTTATAGCGAAACTTGATTATTAGCTGGTGCTCAGTCACATAAACTGAATTGGCAGTAGCAGTACTAGGTGTGAATCTGCAAATTGAACTAAATCGTACGCAAAGCCAGCGCGACCTTTTAAACACTTCAAGAGCGCGCATTCCACAGCGTCAGCGAAAAATAGCGGCACCACCACTACCGCGTTTGACCGATAGGCGTCATTCACGAGTACGGCACAGCTTTACGATGAATGACAGCTGGTTGTCACAGAATGCTTGCTGCTGTACAGTTTTTGAGTCATTATTTTTACACGCTTAGAAATGGGCACCCGCTATCACCGCAGTTTAAGCTACGGAGCAATAGGCTTAAATAAGACTGTTCGCAATCGCGGTTCCTGTTGCTCGGAATGCATGGACATGCCATGCACCGTTTCTGTGAGCCTCTGCCTCGTTCAGCAGTAGCCTTCGCGTTAGTCATTTGACAGCTGCAGTCACATGGCACAGAGAAGAGAACTTAAATTGTGATTTCTACCAGTAGCATTTATTTTCCATAAAACACATTCTTCGCTTGATTGATTGATATGTGGGGTTTAACGTCCCAAAACCACCATATGATTATGAGAGACGCCGTAGTGGAGGGCTCTGAAAATTTCGACCACCTGGGGTTTTTTAACGTACAACCAAATCTGAGCACACGGGCCTACAACATTTTCGCCTCCATCGGAAATGAAGCCACCGCAGCCGGTATTTGAAGCCGCGACCTGCGGGTCAGCAGCCGAGTACCTTAGCCACTAGACCACCGCGGCGGGGCCATTCTTCGCTTCGCCGGTGGCTCGTAGAGCTCGCCACGGCGGCTGGTGCGGCAGTTCGTGCTCGCAACGACGCTGGCTTGGTACCGACGGCATAGCGCGGCCTTCTTGCTGCTTAGAGGCAGCTGCTGGTTAAATATCGGTGACACTCTATGATGCCTTAATGCGGAAGCAACTACTGGTCTAATTTAAATATCTAAATCTACTATTGAGTTTGGTGTTGAACTCATTAAACTTAGCATGAAATGCATGAAGGTCGTAGAGGCCTTCACGCCTACATCTAGACATGAAGATTATTCGGTTGAACACTTCTATGAAGACGTAGAGTCCGCCAACAATAAAGTACCAGCAAACTATTCTCATGGGCACCTTTATAGCCAAAGTAGACAAGAAACAGGCTGGAGACCATGCATTGGGGAAATACGGCATCGGCTTTAGAAGTGCAACAAGGGAGTTAATAGTAGAGTTAGCGCAATGTAATACCTTGTGCATCTTGTATACCTTAAACAGAAAATGAGCTAACCATAAGTGGATATGGCAAAAACCTGATCGCGAAACTGAAAATTATATTGACTTCATTCTGTGCGCTCAACCTGACAATATACAGGATGTAAAAGTGGTTTGCGAGATCTGATACAGTTACCACGAAATTGTAAAAGCTTGTATTTGACTGGATTTTAAAAAAGAAGGGCCAAAAACTGATACACAGAAGGCCAAATTATGAACTAGTGGTGAGAAGAAAAATACAGGAAATATTAGTTTCACTACCTAATAGATTCGAGACACTAAACGAGGTAACCGACGTTAGCGCTCACACAATGAATAATAATCTTACTGCTAACATCAAAGAGAGTGCTATATAATTTGGAGGTATTCACTAGACAGCACAATGGCAAACTATCTGAGGAGGCGCAAAATCTTCTTAAAGAAGGACAAACTATGAAAGTCCTAAATGCAACCGACAAAATAGAGCTAGTAGAGTTATCGAAGCTAATTCTTAGACGTAAGGTAGCTGACATCAAAAGGTATAACAATCATAGAATTGAGCAGGCTGTAAAAATCAGCAGAAGCCTAAAAGCTGCGACGGCAAACTTGAGCATACGCAAAAATCGGATGTATGCATTAGGGAACCAGGAAGTCAGTGGCATAACCACTGTGATTAGGATAATCGACGTGGGGGAAGAGTTCCAAAGAGGGCAGTACAGAAGCAAAAACAACCAGAATGCTATCGCGAGTAACTACAATAGCCCAGAGGATTTTGTTTTACTACCAGTAATGACAGGGGAAGTAAGGAAAGCCGCAGAAGGAATGCAAAGAGGCGAAGCTGCTGGTGAGAATAGGGTAAAAAAGACATCCTGAAATATATCAGAGAAAGAGTTTTAGAAACGACGCTGGCTTTGTACCGACGGCGTAGCACAACCTTCTTGCTGCTTGGAGGCAGCTGCCGGTTAAATATCGGTGACACTTTATGAAACCACCGGCGTCGGTGGTCGAAGAGAGCACTTTTGCCAGCGGCCGGGGTGAGTGCGTCGCCGGCGCATCTCTCGCAACTGCGGCCGGTTAGCTTCCAAGCTCCCGAGGTCGAGCGAAGCCTACTTCGAATCAATTCGAAGTTTTAGACGGTGATTCTCAAGAAGCAGACGCTGACGATCGCAACAGCGGTAATTGGGGCGTGCGTGTCGCTGGCAGTCGGAGCAGTCACGTCGTTGCAGCCGGGGCTCACCGGTGCATTTCCCACACCGGCCGCAGGCCAGCTTGCAAACTCCCGAGCTCGAGCAAAGCCTACTTCAGATCACTTCAAAGTTTTTGAGGGATGAAACTACAGAAGCAGCTGCTGACCATCGCAACAGCTTACTTATACCATTGAAACTATTCTTCGCAATTCTTCAGAACTTGGCACTTTGAAGCGAGTTATTTATGACATTTATTTGAGGAATCGGGCCGATCTCCAGCATGGTTAAATGATGTAAAATACCTTGAAACGTTCACACTAAACACCAACCGCCCACTGCACATATGCTCGCACGGTCACCCCCACAAGGCACTGGAGTTTCACCCCGGCGTATTAAACAGACACCCGTACACACGCACGCATGTCACGATCAAAAAGGTGCTTTTAATACTCCCATAGGGAGCTTTAACCACGTGACCTGAAACTCCAAGGGGAGTTCTACGAGGTCACGTCGTTCATAAACTCTGTCATTAAGCAAGGGGCGTTTTCCAACGACATGTGCAGAGTTCACTTCACTACCAGGGAGCCAATGACTAGGGCAGGGGAGTTTTGTTGGCTCATATGATGCAAAAACTCCCATCTCGGCTAATTTTTGCTTACAGTGTACATGTGGTGGAAGTTGCCGTCATTACATTTAAGAATCTGGGCCATCGTCTGAATTATCAGACTCCAAATAAAGGACTGAAAACAAGGTCTTTCCCCTATTTTCGGTAATTGAAGCTTATTCTTGTCTATTTCGTGGCCATTAGCTTCTGCATTTTTGGCTATTGCGTTCGATGAAACCTTCTTGCATCATACATGTGCCACTGCAGTTCATATACTAAAGCTACTTCTCTCGCCAAGGTGACTTTTACCACATTCTGCGCAATCCCCACTCTCCTCCCGGGTGCTTGTCCCCATGTGTGTACCCTACGACACGGGTTTCCGTCTACCAGTGGTATAGTCAGGAGGTGACACACCAAGCCCGCACCCCCCTCCTTCTGAAACTTTTTCTCATGGAGTATAGCAAACAAAATAACAGCCAACCGCATCTGCGTGCCCGGCCGCCCAATTCTAATCACGGTAAAGCACCTTCCGTAAAATGTTTCAGCCTACGCCCCTTCCACGACTTCAGCTCACATGGTTCGTTGCTTATACGTCTGTAGAATGGGTCCATAGCCACTGTCGTCTTTTCTGAATATTGTTCTGATTTCCAGGTGAAAACGTGTTCAGCTTCTAAAACTGGTTCATCGTATAATATTTACTGTGAACTGTCACACAGCTTATGAATGAAGCTGTAAAAACCCTGGACACTGGCATTTTTACTGAAACATGAAATTGCCGTCTAGATCACGGTTCGCAAGACGTACCTCACAGCACGCTCATTCAAGGGCACAAATAATACGGCTGGCACGTAGTGCATTTGCTATATGGTAATCGAGCCAGGTGGGGAAGCAAAGCTGGAAAACTGAGCCAATCATTGAGTATTTTCATCCACGTATGGATCGATGGCGATCAAATGCGCACCGTGTGACAACCGCACAACAATTTGGCAATAGTTATTGAGATTGTTTCGCAATGAAACTTTTTCTCGTATGAAATGTTACCTAGTTAACATTGTAAATGAGGCACGTGCGTGCGGTGTACTCTCGCGTTTGCCCGCACTAGTTAAAGAATTGCAGTTGCATGCGGCTCTGTTGCTTCCCACAAAGTGGGAAATCCGCTTGCGCTGTGCTTGGTAAGGCTATTCGTGCAAACCAAAATGAAAATTGCGCATGCTGGTCGTGTCAGAAACGGCCTGTCTTATACTAAATTTTTAATTGAAAGAAGGAGCGTCGCTGTGCGTATTTATTTCAGCAAAAACAGGTCTCTTTGCCGCAAGCACGCGTTAATACCAACATGATGCTTCAATTCTACACTAAATGAGTTTTTACCTTTAGAAAAGCAATGGGATTGCCCCCCCCCCCCCCCTGGTTTTCATAAAAGTGCCCATAGCAGACGACGTCAGTAGTCGGGCATTATGACAAGCGTAAAACGTTTTCGGAGCGGTTATTTAGACCTTCGTACCGTCACTGAAGAACCTTCCGCAGTATTTTTTAAATTTCGTTGAAGGAAGCACAACGAAAATAAGAATGAAATAAAAAAAGGGCGTGAAAGGGGTTATAGGTGGCGTGCGAGAGGGCTGGTAGAGCAATCCAACCATGTACGTCACAGGGATGCGTACGCATTGTGACGCTATGGTATGTCCTAAAGAGAAGTTGTGCAGCATGAGCGGCGAGCCGTAGTCAGTGTGAATGTAGTAATAGTGTGCGAAGGTTGCGTGCATTTTTCTGTACTTGTCATCAATATTGTGTGCTTCGCAGGTAATTTGTTTTACGATACGCTTGCGCATAGTACAGCCATGAACCTTCTTTTCAGTGCATGTAAAAATTTACTCCCATATATACCTGACAAATTTTCTCAATAGATGTAAATAAACACTTCCCTAAATTTATATGCAAACCTCGTCCTGTTGGGGAGTAATTTTTCACTCCCTCCAGATAGTGTTTATAAAACTCCCATCGAGAAATCAACTAGAAGACAAGTCAATTACTCCGATCTCTGCCTATATTGTTTACAATGTATCTTGAGGTGAATCGCTTCGTTAATGCGGAAGAAACTACTAAGATCTCATTTAAATCTACCATTAGGTTAAGTGTTGAACTCATTAAACTTAGCATATGAACAGCATTAAGGTCGTAGAGGCTTTCGCGCCTACATCTAGCAATGATGATTATTCGGTTGAACACTTCTATGAAGACGTGGAGTCCGCCAGCAATAAAGTCACAGTAAACTATTCTCATGGGCACCTTTATAGCCAAAGTAGGCAATAAACAGGCTGGAGACCAAGCATTGAGGAAATACGGCATCGACTTTAGAAGTGCCGGAAGGGAGTTGATAGTAGAGTTAGCGCAATGTAATATTTTGTGGATCTTGTATACCTTAAACAGAAAATGAGCTAACCGTAAGTGGATAAGCAAAGTCCTGATCACGAAACTGAAAATTATTTTGTTCCAAGACTACATCAAGCTGAAGAATCAAGACAGACAGCAAGAAAGACGACGTGATTTGGGGATGTGGGGCACGCTCTGGTTTGCCATCTCGGCATAGGCTTGGCGTCGCGCAAATATATCTTAGCTGTAACCTCGTTTCTCTGTGTGCCCTCCAGTAACATTTTGGTGGAAGGTGCAGGGTAGCAAATCACGTCGGAGCTCCGCAGTGGACGCCAAGTTGCCGCTTCTAACATGTCTACCGACAGTGATGCTGCGCCAACAGCCATTCCTCGCGGATCAGCGGCACCCACCTCACATGTGGTCATTGTGACCACTCCACCCCGCGATCCTGGCAACTTTTCGGGCACTGATGGCGAAGTCGTCGATGAGGGACTTCAGCTCTACGAGCTCGTGAGTGAAAACCACAGTAGGGACCCAACCATGATGCTGGCAAATTTTATTTTTTTTTCTTTAAAGGTACGGCCAAGGCGTGGTTCAACAAGAACGCGGAAGAGCTCACCAGCTGGGACGTCTGTAAGACGAAGTTGCGCGAGTTGTTCGGCCAATCTGCCGGGGGCAGGCAGGCCGCTTGGTAACCGTGTCCATATATCCACGGAGTCTTACCTGGCCTATATTCAACATGTCTTGACCCTCTGCCGTAAAGCTGGTAACACCATGACCGAAGCCGACAAGGTTGCACACGTACTCAAGGGCATCGCTGATGATGCCTTTAGCCTTCTTGTATTTGAAGGCTGTTCGACAGTTCAAGACGTCATCAAGGAGTACCGATGCTTCCAAAAGGCTAAAAGCCGTCGCATTGCCCACCACTTCACCCGTCTTCCTAACACCACAGCAACATACTTGTGAGGACCTCCGTTTTGAGACCCAGCCCAATCCACTCTCTGCTGACATTACGAGGGTCGTGCGACGCGAAATCGAAGCGATGTCACCAGCACCCTTGAGGGTCCTGACGCCGAACGATCCTCAGCCCACCATATTCCTCATACAGAGCATTGTGCGCCAAGAATCGGCAAACGCGGGCCTTCACACGATTTGTTCTGTGCACCGACCCGATGCCCATCCGCCAAGCTTGAACACACGTCAGCACTACTGGCGTCCTGCTCCACGTAACCGAGATCCAAACGCATGGAGGACGCCTGACGACAGGCCAATTCACTTCCGTTGCGAACGAGTGGGACACATTTCGCGTCGTTGCCGGAGCACGTGGATCTCGCCCTCTCTCACAAACCCAAACTTCACGAACTTTGACACATCAGCCCGCCCTTCTGGCCAAGAACCAACCCGTCGTGATGAATTAGCTCATTAAGACATGACCGCCACGACCAATGCCAAGTACAGCCGCTCGCCTTCACCACGACGTAGATTCTCGCGGTCTCCTCCGCCACCCCGTTTCCCATCCCCATCCTTCGCCCGACGGTTTCCTTCGCAAAACTAACTGGTGCAGCTTCTGGAGGTAACGCTGCTGCTACGACTTGCCCTACAATTCCTCTGTTGACCCTCCCGACCAACCAGAACTTCATTGATGTAAAAGTGAATGGTTTACCTGTTAAAGCTTTAGTCGACACTGGCGCCCTAATTTCTGTTATGAGCTCGCACATTCGTGACCGCTTAAAAAACGTCTTGACTACAGCCCCTTCACAATGGGTTTGTGTTGCTGATGGCAACTGTTGCAACTGCCGTCGTTGGTGTCTGCACAGCACGCGTTACTATAGCCGGACATCAGACCTCCGTCCTCTTTACTGTTCTCACCAACTGGACCAAGCATGTTATCTTCGGTCTAGACTTTTTGTCCACCCATTCAGCCCTTATTGACTGTTCAGCTAGCACGGTGCAACTTGACCTGCCCTGTACGCCTGATACGCTCACTTCGCTCCAAGTTCGTCACTGCTCTTCTGAACATGTCCGTCTGTCACCGCAAACAGTTACCTGCATTGCCGTAGCAGTGTCGCCGCCTGTACCTGATGGAGACTACGTGCTCCCGCCCATTACATCTGTCCTTCTGACTCGCAGTGTTACTTTTCCGCACACGTTACGGGAAAACCGTGCTTGCATCCCTTAGCTGAACTTTGCTCTGTGGCCGCAAGTGCTTCTGTGTGGAATAGCTCTCGCTACGCAGACTCCCTCTGAGGATCGCGTCAACTCAGCTTGGTACCCCATTGATGTGCGTCGCCCCAATTGCACGCAAGCCTGTTCTTCGACAGAGAGTCTATCTTCTAATGTGGAAAAAATGATCACGGTGGACCTTTTGCCGCATCAAACTGACGCGCTCCGTCACGTCCTGGAATCGTACTTTGACGTATTCGACTTCTGTGACCGTCTGCTAGGTCAAACCAGCATTGTGAAGCACCGCTATAACACTGGCGATGCATCTATGGTACATCAACGGCCGTACCGCGTTTCTCCTGCGGAGCATCACATCATTCAAAAGGAAGTCGAGAAGATGGTCACCAAAGACATAGTTGAGCCATCTTCCAGTCCATGGGCATCCGCTGTTGTTCTTGCAAAGGAAAAGGACAACAGTTGGCGATTCTGCGTCGACTACCGACATCTGATTCGGATCACTAAGAAAGACGTCTATCCGTTACCGCGCATTGACGGCGCCCTGGATTGCCTTCATGGCGCTAAGTATTTTTCCTCCTACAACCTTCGCTCTGGGTACTGGCAAATCGCTGTCGACGACATGGACCGCGAGAAGACTGCTTTTGTGGCCCCTGATGGTCTTTACCAGTTTAAGTTCATGCCGTTCGGATTTTGCAATGCTCCAGCCACCTTCGAACGAATGATGAACACTCTCTTGCGCGGATTCAAGTGGTCCATTTGCTTATGTTACCTCGACGACGTCATTGTGTTTTCCCCGACCTTTGAAGCACACTTCAATTGCGTTTTCTTCATCCTTTCTGTTTTTCGTAACACAGGACTGCAACTGAACTCATCGAAGTGCCACTTCGGACGTGAGCAAATAACCATGTTAGGCCACCTTGTGGACTCCTCTGGCGTACGCCCTGATCCTGATAAAGTTCGAGCTGCGCAAAACTTCCCCGTCCCGACCAGCACTAAGGAAGTCCGAAGCTTTTTAGGTCTATGTTCTTACTTCCGACGTTTTGTAAACAATTTTTGCGGACGTGGCCCGACCTCTTACGGACTTGCTGAAGAAGGATGTTTCATTCTCTTGGGGTGCTGCGCAGGCTTCGGCGTTCTCCAATCTCATCAAGTTGCTCAAAACACCACCTATTCTGGCCCATTTTGCATGTCTGCCCCAACAGAAGTCCGAACTGACGCCAGCGGCCATGGAATTAGTGCTTTTTTGGTCCAGCATCAAAGCGACTGCACCCGCGTTATCGCAAATGCCAGCCGTCTGCTCTCTGCGGCTGAGCGGAACTACTCTATCACTGAACGGGAATGCCTTGCTCTAGTTTGGGTGGTTGGCAAGTTTCGGGTCTACTTACATGGTCGTCGTTTCACTGTCACAACTGATCACCACGCCCTCTGCTGGCTCTTGTCGTTAAAGGATCCCACTGGGCGTCTTGGTCGCTGGGCACTACGGCTCCAAGAATATGACTACTCAGTGTCTTACAAATCTTGCCGTTTACACAATGACGCTGACTGCTTGTACCGCCATCCAGTGGACCCTCCTGAGACTCTAGATGAAGCGCCGCCATATGTGCTCTCTCTCTATGCCTTGAGCAACATCCGTGATGAACAGCGCCGAGATCCCGTCTTGCGTGACATTATGGAGAAGCTGAACTCTCCAACGCCCCATCCGTCTACTCGACTGTTTGTACTTAAAGAGGGCACCTTGTACCGCTACAATGTCAACACAAATGGGCACGAACTGCTCCCTGTGGTGCCCTCCCACCTACGATCGAGTGTTATCGCCCAGCTCCATGACGCCCCCACCGCCAGTCACCTTGGTCTCTCTCGGACTTACGACCGCGTGCACCGTCGATTTTACTGGCCGAGGCTTTATCGCTCCGTGCTCCGCTACGTCGTCGCATGCGACCAGTGCCAACGTCAAAAAAAAAACCCTATGAATCCTGCCGGACTCCTCCAGCCCCTTGATATTCCTATCGACCCCTTCTTTCGAGTTGGTCTTGATCTCCTAGGCCCGTTCCATCAGTCTACCTCCGGAAACAAATGGATAGCTGTAGCTACAGATCATACAACCCGGTACGCCATCACACGGGCTTTGCCAACCAGCTGTGCCACAGATGTTGCCGATTTTCTTCTGTACGATAACATCCTCCATCATGGTGCTCCATGCCAACTCTTCACACATCGTGGACGCTATTTCCTCTCCCGAGTTATTGACGACCTGCTTCGCTCTTGCGAAACCAAACGTAAATTTACAACGGCCTACCATCCACAAACTAATGGACTTACCGAACGATTCAACCGGGCTTTAACTGACATGCTCTCCATGTACGTCTCCTCTGACCACCTAGACTGGGACGTTGCATTGCCATTTGTCACATTTGCATACAATTCCTCACGCTAAGATACCGCTGGGTTTTCACCATTCCACCTCTTATTTGGCCGTGACCCAACTCTACCTTCCGACACCATCTTTCCAACAGCTGTCGATTTGCCGACTGAATACGCCCGCGAAACTATCACCAGAGCTCACAAAGCACGAGAAGTCGCTCGGAAGCGCCTCTTAGCATAGCAAGAGAAACAGAAATAACGTTACGACACACATAATCGTGACGTCTCCTTTGCCCCGGGTTCCCTTGTGTTGTGGATACCGACTCGGCATGTTGGTCTCTCTGAGAAGCTGCTTTCCGGTACTCAGGACCCTACCGCGTCTTGCGCCAGGAGACCAACGTTACATACGGAATAGCCCCGATGAAGTCGTCATCTTCAATGTCTACAGACATTGTTCATGTCTCCAGACTTAGGCTCTACCACTCCGCAACATTATAGAAAGCACCGAGACAGTGCTTCGGCACCCGGGGGTCATGTTACAAGACTACATAATGCTGAAGAACCAAGACAGACAGCGAGAAAGACGACATGATTCGGGGATGTTGGGCACGCTCTGGTTTGCCATCTCGGCTTAGGCTTGGCGTCGTGCAAATATATCTTAGCTGTAACCTCGTTTCTCTGTGTGCCCTCCCGTAACAATATTGACTTCATTCTGTGCGCTCACTCCGACAATATAGAGGATGTAAAAGTAGTCAGCGAGATTCAATGCAGTGACCATAAAATTGTAAGATCTCGTATTCAACTAGATTTTTAAAAAGCAGGGCCAAAAACTGATACGAAAAAGGCCAAATTATGAACTAGCGGTGAGGAGAAAAATGCAGGAATGAATAGTTTCTCTTCGTAATAGCTTTGAGCGACTAAACGAGGCAACTGACGTTAGCACTCACACAATGAATAATAATCTTACTGCTAACACCAAAGAGCGTACTATCGCCCCGCCGCGGTGGTCTAGTGGCTAAGGTACTCGGCTGCTGACCCGCAGGTCGCGGGATCGAATCCCGGCTTTGGCGGCTGCATTTCCGATGGAGGTGGAAATGTTGTAGGCCCGTGTGCTCAAATTTTGGTGCACGTTAAAGAACCCAAGGTGGTCTAAATTTCCGGAGCCCTCCACTACGGCGTCTCTCATAATCATAAGGTGGTTTTGGGACGTTAAACCCCACATGTCATTCATCAAAGAGTGTGCCATGGAAGTTGGAGGTGTTCACCAGACAGCACAATGGCAAACCATCTGAGGAGGCGAAAAATCTTCTTAAAGGAGAACAAACTATGAAAGTCTTAAATGCAACCGACAAAATAGAGCTAGTAGAGTTTTCGAAGCTGATTCTTAGACGTAAGGTAGCCGACATCAAAAGGTATTACATTGACAGAATTGAGCAGGCTGTAAAAATCAGCAGAAGCCTAAAAGCTGCGACGGCAAACTTGAGCATACGCAAAAATCGGATGTATGCATTAGGGAACCAGGAAGTCAGTGGCATAACCACTGTGAATAGGATAGTCGATGTTGCGGAAGAGTTCCATAGAGAGCTGTACAGAAGCAAAAACAACCAGGATGATATCGCGTGTAACAACAATAGTCCAGAGGATTTTGTTTTACTACCAGTAATGACAGGGGAAGTAAGGAAAGCCGCAGAAGGAATGCAAAGAGGCGAAGCTGCTGGTGAGAATAAGACAAAAAGGACATCCTGAAATATGGCAGAGAAATGGTTTTAGAAAAACTGGTCACCTTATATACGACGTGCCTCTTCACGGAAAGGGTACCAGAATCATGGAAAAACGCCAACATCATCCTTATTTATAAAAAAAGGAACTTGAAAATTAGAGGGTGATCAGCTTACAGCCTGTTCTCTGCGAACTATTTACAAAAATGATAGCTAATTGAATTAAGCCAGTATTACAGTTCAATCAACCAAAGGACCAAGCATGATTTCCTACAGGCTATTCTACAATAGACCATATTCATACTATATATCGAGTAATAGAGAAATGCGCTGAATACAACCAACCTCTATACATAGCCTTCATACATCACGAAAAAGCGTTTGACTTAGTCGAGATATCAGCAGTAATGCAGGCACTACGGAATCAGGGCATCGAAGAACTCTACATAAACATACTGAAAGAAATCTATAGTGGATCCACAGCAACCATAGTTTTTTATGAAAAAGCGGCCGAATCCTAATAAAAAGAGTGTAAGGTAGAAAGACACGATCTCTTCAATGCTATTCACCACATGTTTACAGGAAGTTTTCAAGAGCGTACGTTGGAAGAGTTAAGGATAATAGTTATTGGATAGTATCTTTGTAACCTCCAATTCGCGGATGACATTGCTTTTTTGAGCAACTCAGGGGGCGAATTGCAGCTCATTATTACAAAACTGAGCCCGGAAGGCAAAAAGTAGGCCTGAAAACTAATATGCACAAAACTAGAGTAATATGCAACCGTATCGGCAGAAACCAAAACTTTGAAATAGGTGGAGAGACGCTGCAAGTTTTAAAGGAATATGTCTATTTAGGACGTAGTAACCGCGGAGTCGAACCATGAGAGTGAAATAACTAGAAGAATAAGAATGCCGTGCATAATATTCGGCAAGAATACTCGAATCATGAATGCTAATTTGCCCCTAACCTTCAAGAGGAAGGTATGTAACAGCTGCATCTTGCCAGTACATACCTACACTCACAGCCCCATGAGACTGCTGGCAACTCTCTTTGCGGGGGTGAAAGACGAAGACGAAGTGTTGCTGTAGCTGAGTGTTTGCCGTTCATCTTCAGACTTTTCACTTATTCTCGCCGTTATACCGGGAACATAGTTCCCTGTTCGGCGGCGATGGAAGTGGACTCATCTGCAAGCCCACCCGAGTTGCCGGCGACAGCGCCGGCAGCCTCAAGGGAGCAAAACTGCCTTTCCATTGACAGCGAGGCTACCCTCATTGACACTGCCGAGAGCGTCGACAGCTCCGACGACGAATACGTGACCGTTATGAGCCAGAAAGCAAAGCGGAGGATGCTCAAGGCATCCATGGACGCATCTGCTGGGAGGGCCCCGCAAAGCCCGCCGAGGTACACCGTCCTATTCTTGCCTACGCAACCATCCATCAACATGAGACTACTGAACAGGCAAACTGTATCTCCAGAGCTCGAGGCACTGTTGCCGAACAGTATTAAGGATATCAGAGTGAAGCCCCGGAAAATGTTGTAGCAGTGGACTTCGTTCAAGCGTCAGCGTTAGATTCACTAAGCAAAGTTACCGTCCTTGGTGGCATGAATGTTTACACTATCATTCCGCTAGGAAATCAGGCAACTACAGGCGTCATATATGGCATCGATGTGACCATCTCAAACGAAGATCTGCCGATTCTTATTAAGCCTGCTAATGATGGGCCCCAAATACTACAGGTGTGCCGTCTAGGAGAGTCGATATGTGTGAAGATAGACTTTAAGAGTGATTGCCTGCCGACACATGTTAAGGTGGGTCATTTCTGACATGCTGTGCGGCCATTAGTCCCTAAGCCGCTTGAGTGCCGAAAATGTCAGAAATTTGGTCATGTGAGCGCCGTCTGTGGAAATCCTACAACATGTTCTCGTTGTGGTGCACCACACTCTGCTGACAACTGTAAGGCTAATTCCTATAATTGCCCGAATTGCCAAGGGCCCCACGACGCCGCATAAAAAGAGTGTCCGAAAATAAGGCAGGAGATTTCGGTTCTGAAGAAAATGGTGAGGGACCGTTTGACTCACCGAGAAGTGGTTGCTGTCGTCAGGCGACATCGTTCTCGTCGCAGACGCTCATCTAGAAAGGCTGCGCACAGTATCAAGTCTTCTGTAAAGCCACCTTTCGTTGAATCGGCTTCACCAACACCGCCGGACAGAAGGAACACGTGCAATGAGAATGATGCCCCTGAAAAGGAGGCTCTGGATGAAGCATGGCCATCACTTTCAAGGATAACCCCTGAAGAAAAACTGGAACGTGCACCGGTAGCACCACTTTCTGCGTCTCGCCAAGATGAGGTGACAGAGCGTGACCGAGAAATTTTGACGATGATCAAGTCTCTCATCAATACCATTCGCACGCTTATAGGCAACACGAACACGCCTACAGCACGATGCGCAGAGCAAGTATTGGATGCCCTGAGTCCAGTGCTTGCCAACTTGGCATAGACAAAATGGCTCCTTCATTCCGAGACGAAGTACGTAGTGCGACAGTTTTACAGTGGAATGCCAGAGGACTTAAATCACGGATCTCATGTTTTCGACATTACGTTTTCCGCAACAGATTTCCTATATTAGTAATATGTGAACCTAATATGTCACAAGCGATAAAGCTTTCTGGCTACGAAGCCTTCACTTCATCGACTTGTGGTGAGCCCAGCAAAGTAACTATACATATCCGCACAGATTTAACCTACATTCCACATTTCGTGCAACCCCATAACGGAAATCAATACGTATGCCTACGCGTTGCAAATAAGAAGGTAGCCTTCACGCTTATCGGCGCATACATCTCACCATCTGGTCAGTTCGATGGTGAAAGACTACATGACATCTTGACCGCTACACCTGGACATTGGATTGTGATTGGTGATTTCAATGCTCATCACTTGCTTTGGGGAAGCACAAATATTGATTCCAGAGGCCGGAAACTTGCTGAATTCGCCTCAAGACACAGACTTACCGTTATGAATGACGGCAGTCAAACGTATTTGCGTGGTTCGAGATATAGCAGTTGCTTGGATCTTGCATTGGTGTCACGGCAATTCCCCCAACAAGTGCGATGGTTCACTGATATTGAGACTCACGGCAGTGATCATATTCCAACGTATCTGAAGGCCACAGGTTTTGCAACTTCCTCCTCATCAACTAACAGAAGAGTTATTTGGACAATGTACATGGCAAAAGTGGAAGAGGCATGCGATGATATCGCGTGCGGCCTCGAGGAGGTAATGAAAAATGTGATGGAAGAGGTTACGTGCGCCTTTAAATACACATCAAAGCGTACAGAATTTGATATAGAACTTGAACGACTACGAACGATTCTTAGGCGGGCGGAGAGGAGGTACAGGCGCACTAATTCGATTCATGACCTCAAAGACGCTCGACGTCTACAAAAAAAAAATCCAACGTCAAATGGACAAGCTGGAGGACCAACGGTGGAAGAAATTTTGTGAATCACTCGATCCTCGCAAGCCTATGTCCTATATATGGAGGACGGTGCGTGGCCTTGGCTCGACTCCACAACAACGTCCATTCAGCACATTGGCTCTCCATCAAGGCCGCCTGCAGGTTGACGTTGCTGAAGATTTCTGCGTGAGGATTGCGGGCAATGTGGTTACCATGAGTGACGAAGTTGTCGGGGATGTTCCTGTAGCACGAGTTTCTGAACTGAATATGCTTTTCTCACTCGAGGAACTGGATGCAGCTCTAGCCACCTGCAGACGTTCATCCTCACCTGGGCCGGACGGTATTACATACGCTGCTTTATGCCATCTTGGAAGACGCGGCCGAGACCAGCTACTAAAATGCTAGAACCAGTCATGGAACGATGGCGTCGTTCCGGAAAGGTGGAAATCCAGCCGCTTGGTACCAATCCTCAAAACCTGGAAAGTCGCCGCTTGATCTGGCATCATATCGACCCATTGCGCTATCCAGCTGTGTGTGGAAAATAATGAAAAGAATGGTTCTGACACGCCTCCAGTGGTACCTTGAACGCTATAATATATACCCAGAGGCCAAGGCGGGTTTTCGAAGAGGCCGCTCTTCTATTGATAATGTCATCGACCTCGTAACCTCTGTGCAACAACAGAAATACCTCAAGCGCATTACGGTTGCAATGTTCCTCGATGTGAAAGGTGCATACGACAACGTAACGCACGAAGCCATCCTAGATGCCTTGGCGAACATTGGAATAGGTGGAGAAACGTTTCGATGGATTCGGAGCTACCTACAGAGGAGATCCTTCTTCGTGCTCACTGCGGAAGGCCACACCGTTGATCATTACACCGCTCGTGGCGTTCCTGAAGGTGGGGTTCTCAGCCCTACGCTGTTTAACCTCACGATCATTGGTCTTGTACAAAGTCTACCTCGATCAGTCAATACCTCTAGATACGCTGATGATATATGTATCTGGGCTTCAGCAGTGACACGACTCTAGGAACGCGCACGGCTGCAAAAAGCAGCGAGAATAACGTCGACGTACCTCCATGCTCGAGGCCTCACAGTTTCCACCGAGAAGTGCGCTTTAGTCTCTTTCACCCGCAAGCCCATGATCTGTTATCCTGTTTCTATCGACAACGTGAACCTTTCGTATACGAGACGTCACCGGTTCCTGGGCACCATTATCGACAGAGATCTCTCGTGGAGTGCTCACATCTCGCACTTGAAGAAGAGGCTCAGCTCTATCACACACGTGATGAGATTTCTCACTGGTAAAACGAGGGGCACATCGGTGTCATCTGTGCTTCAGCTGTTCAGAGCGCTTTTCTTGGGATATTTGCGGTATAGCACGCCCGTGCTTTCCAACGCCGGAAAAACTAACATCAGGGTCCTGCAAAGCATTCAAGGCCAAGTCCTCCGCACATGCTTGGGGCTACCTCGGTGCGCTAATATGTTAGCAACAATTGGTATTGCTAAAGACCATCCGATCATGACATATATAACTGTCGACACACTCCGGACACATATTCGTCACATATCCAGAGTGCCTAACCACCACCTTGCTAGCTTGCCACTAGAAAGACCAAAGGCAGCGTTTTCCAAAGTTGTTGCGGCTAACCAGAATTCCCTCTCGTGGAGATTCTCGCCTGCTACCATACCACTATCTCCAGAGTGGTGCATGAAAAGACCGACTGTGCACCTTGAAGTGCCGGGGATATCCCAAAAGGCAAGCTTGTAATCTGCAGCCCTCAAGCAGATCTCACTGGACCTTTTGCATTTGTCGTATGCTAACCGAATTCATGTTTACACAGACAGTTCGGTCTCGGGAAGTTTGACAGGTGCCTTTGTCATACCATCTCGATCAATCACCGTCAAATTCAAGACATCACACGTCACGACATCTACGGGATCCGAACTCACCGCTCTTCGAGCCGCTGTGGAGTTTGTTACGCAAGAATCCTCTAGTAGAAGGGCCATTTTCTGTGACTCCAAGGCAGCCCTTCAATGCGTGCGAAGTCTACGACGTGAAAACTACCACCAGATGGTGTATCGTATTTATGAAATTTGTCATCGCGCTGCTGATCGAGGACACGATATTGTTTTACAATGGTTGCTGGGCCACTGTGGCATCAGTGGTAACCACCTCGCTGACGACGCTGCCCGATGTGCCCACGAGAGAGCACCCACACTGTTAATACCCTTGTCAAGAGTAGACGCAGCTAGGAACTTCGTCACATCGTGCATAATGCCACGCTTTCGCAGTGAAATTCTCCACCTAACTCCAATCACCGCCCTAAGAATCTTAAGTCATTACTCCAGAAACAACTGTCATTCAAGATTTCTTGACGTGACGCTACAATGCTGTGCCGGCTGTGGACTGGGGTAGCGTTTACCAAGTCATTCAGCCATCGCATTGGCGTGGCGGATTCATCCATGTGTGAAAGCTGCAACTGTATAGAGACTATAGAACATCTCTTGTGCCACTGTGCCCAATTTGATGAAGATCGCCGGACTCTCCAGTGTGCCTTGAATAGACTCGATGACCGGCCATTTAATGAAGCAAAGATCTTAGGAGCCTGGCCGCGCAGCACATCAGCCCAGAAAGCCACACGAACCCTCCTGAGATACTTGACAACAACTTCATTGAGGGACCGCCTGTGAAACTCGGCATTGTGCATGTGTGTGATGTGACATGTGTCTATCCTTCTCTCTCTCTTTTACTCCATTCTCCCCCTCCCCATGTGTAGGGTAGCAAACTGGACGCATAGTCTAGTTAACCTCCCTACCTTTTCTACATTCCTTCTCTCTCTCTCTCTCTCTCTCTCTTTGTGGGAGTAGAGGCTTGTCCAATATTTCACTCGTTTCAGGAGTGCTGGGAACTCTCTTCTGCACAGAGAAGCACACTCTCTCGACAGAGTGCTGACACTCTCGCTGAACGAGAGTGAACAAGCTCCCTCGCTAGAGTGCAGTCACGCTTCTGAAATAAGAGTTCACACACCCTCTGTAGGAGTTCCACTACTCTCCCACAGAGTTTTACGATCTGGTAGGGCTAGAGTGCATCAACTCTCTCCAAGAGTAGAATCACTCCTGCTGCGCTGGGACAAAGGTCTCAAAAAATATGTCGAGCATCTTGTAAAAGCAGTTAACTGCTTAGATAGCTTCAAGCTTACGTAAAATATGCCGTACGGACACCGGCATACACATTATAATAGTACACAACACAGCAAACAACACTGAACATATACCTCTCACGCTACGGAGAACAATTCACGCAGCAACCGGTATTTATACTTATGACGTCCAGACCACTTGTAGTGTGGTTGGCGCTACAATTCTACTGCGTGTTTTGAAGAGCAAATATACATCTAGCATGTATATTTGCTCTTTGATCTGGTGATCGTTAGGTACACTGTAGACCAGTCTACCTTTTATTATAAATTTTGTGAAATACAAAGCCATTGTCAATACTAAATTCTAATTATCAGCTGGTCTTCTTTTATATCAGCTCAATGCGGTAAAGCAACTTGCGCCCAAGCCTGGGAGTGGTACTTAGGCGCTTACAAACACAGTAGGCACGATCTATCAGCAGTGCTGGCTGAAAAATAATCTACAAACGTTATGATCCAGCGTCCAATCCGACACACGAACAGCGTGTGGGGTCTACGGACCCAGAAGACCAGCGAAGGGCCGTCCGGCAGCTCGAGGTCGCACTGGCGCTGCAAAGGCGAAAGGGGGACACCCTCAGTAACCCGAGCGGCGACGGGGCACGAAGGCCTTGAGGTCTAGGCCCGCGTGACATTAGGACTTCTAGTGTAACGTGAGATAGGGTGAACCCCACGCCCTGCGCGGCCGGAGGGAATCCCGCATGCTGGAACCCAATAAAGTTTATTCTCTCTCTCTCTCCAATCCGACATCCGACTTGCGATGCAGCGGCGTGTTCTAGTACGCCAAAAAAACAATTCTAGTCAACAAAACCATAACTCTCACGAATCTCTGGCGTTGCTTATAGTTTCGCTTACCTCGTATTTAGTTTATTATAACAATGAGAAGCTTGCGTATTGCTCAAACGCCAACCTTCTCTATCCACCTGCGCCGAGATCGGTCCAAGTAAATGTGAACCGTACGAGTGCAACTCCTAGTGAATGTAGGCCTACCTTACTGGCAGAGTCCGTCATACATGTCATCGGCGCTTCTGGATTTAATAATGTGCTATGCCGAGGAGTAAGAATGACTGTACAGTAGAGCCTTGTCATCGGTTAATTTGAATGAATCATTGTTACTTGCGTATGGTGTGCGCACAAGGAGCGATGAGAATTGATGCGACGCGCTTTCAGCCTGCTGACACATACGTGGAAACACAGGCTTGTCGTTCGGTGCGCGTTCATAAAGTAACACTATGAGACACTTTCATACACATGCAATTTCATTTTCAGCTATCGGCTATGTAGTTCTAGCGATCGGTTTACAGATCCAAATCAGCACATTCTAACACGACCGTTGCACTATAGCTATCGCTGCTTGCACACGAAAATACACCTAGTTCAATCAACTACGCGCAAACTTATCGAACATTACAGACAGTATAAAACTTAGGCGCACGTATTTGATTGATTGATATGTGGAGTTTAACGTACCAAAACCACCATTTGATTATGAGAGACGCCGTAGTGGAGGGCTCCGGAAATTTCGGCCACCTGGGGGTCTTTAACGTGCACACAAATCTGAGCACACGGGCCTACAACATTTCCGCTTTCGGCGCACGTAAACCAGCAAGAACAGTGAGTAACGGCTATTGCACTCGACAGTAAATCATGTGCCCCAGCTTCTCAAAAATTTTGTATATTTTCTTTTTTATGTTCTGAATTTCGAAAGAAACTTTGCGTCTTGGCATTAGTGGCATGAAATGACTGGAGGCCAGTAGTTCCCATATCATGAAGATGCAGGGTTTAGTTAAAAAAGAAAATCGCGTATGTGTTCAAACTACGACCCGTGAAGCGGCACGGTGTGTTAACCAGTTTTTTTTACCACGCGGGGATCGTGGCACATAGTAGCGTTGTTGTAGAGTGCCTGCCTCGTCATACGTGGTTGCACGGCGAGTTTGAACCCCCCATGTGGAAGTTTTTCTGACCTTTTTTAAAGTATGTGCTGAGATTTACCTCACTGTAGTAGCAGTTTGTTTGTGCGGTAAACTAACTTCTCGCGACGCTTTAGCAGTTGCCGCTGTTTCTTGCTTTGAAGGTGTTGGTAGTCGCGCTCCAGGAACTAAACGTTCCGGATCACACAAGCATGCTTTGGTTATCACTGAAAGTTATCCTATTACTTGACGCATTAAACGTACAAACGGTACGTATACGTGCAGGGGCATATGGCTACGAGACAGTTATATTGTTTTGCGGCGTCGGTTGCCACACGCAAGCGCTAGGTCAGCAACGACGGAGTGCCAAATCCCATTCATGCCTCATCGGCACGATACTTGCATAGATTGGGAACTCCACTTCAGCAGCAGAGAGTTCACAGTCTCTTTTACTTTGCATTCAACGAGAGAGTATGTTCCGCGGCCAACTCTGCCCTACTTTCCCATGGAGTTTAAGAACTCTGCGGAGAATAACACAGTCCCTCTGCTTTTCCAGTACCCCCTCAAATTCTGTGAGTATAGAGAATAAAAACCTGGTAACTAACAAAGAGGGTTTAGCTTAAATTTGGGATGGCGCATCGAGCGATAGAAAAGAAAATGATAATGCAACTTTGAGAGACAAGAAAGTTGCAGAGTGGGTCTGGGAAAAATCCGGGGTCAGGTATATCATAGCTAAAATCAAGAAGAAAAAATGAACGTGGGTCGGACACGTAGTACGCAGACAGGGTAACCGCTGGTCATTAAGGGTAACTGACTAGATTCTCACAAAAGGGAAACGCACGAAAGGGAGACAGAAAGTTAAGTGCGTTCATGAAATTTTAAAAATTCTCAAGTGTAACGTGGCTACGGAAAGCACAATACCGTGTTGATTGGAGGCTCATGAGAGAGACCATTTCCCTGCAGTGGGCGTTGCCAGGCTGATGATGCCGATGATGATGAAATGCGTGAATCAAGAGATAGTACCTGAAGATCTACTAGAATGTACAAAAAGAGGTCGTATGTAAGCCAAGCAAGACTAACTACAAAGCTTTGTTCTGTTGCAAAATATACTGCCCAAGGGGGGAGAATTTCAGCAGTGTATACGAAAATACCCAATAAAGAAATTTCTTTCATTTCTCACACTTTCGTAAAATGAAGAATTTAATGAGGGCAAGAACATTTGAACGTCAAGTATGAAGTCAAAGTCACCCTGAGATTCAGAACTACCACGTCTTCTCAACGTAGCATCCCGTTTGTGTCTATCTTTTGAAAGACGTCGGTAAGCAAAGAAATGTGAGAGCCCATGGTGGGTTGTTTTGTAGCATGTGCCTGTACTATGTATTTTAGGGGAAGTGCTTCGATTACGCTAAAAGGCGATAAACTTCAAGTTACCGCAGACGCTCTGCTATTATACTTACGGCTACGGCCTTTCCGTCATCTGCCATGCCGGTGCTATCGGGCTCCTTACGTCGCTGGCGCTTACGAGCCTTGGAGCTCATTGAGCTACCACGAGACTTCCGCTTCTTTAGCTTAGAGGGTCCGGGAACGGCTAAATCTGCAGGCCCTGAGGCAATCGTAATGTTTTCCGTCTTTTCAGAAGGAGCCGACATTGCCGAAGTGCGCGATGACTTTGAGGACCTTGATACAGACGTGGTTTCCTGCAGGGCTCTTCTTCACTCGGTGATTCAGCGTTGTATCACTTCAACCAGAGGATCGACAAACCCTGTGGCGTCAACTTCACTCGCGGACTGTTTGGGTGGTGTGGATTACGATACAATTACGATGATGATAAGGATATTGATAATGACCTGTATGAATGGCTGACACCCACTTTAAGGCATTGGCCAAGAAACGAATAACATATAGTTAAAAGGGCTCACATTTGAATTGAATGACTAGTGAAATTAAAAAAAAATGAACGATGGTAATAATTGAGAGATGTGAAATCAAAACCACCCCGATTCAGTAGAAAACTTTTCAACCATGAGAAAGAGAACCCAGTGACGATGACCTAGTGATGATGCTCCTAGACAAGGAGTTTCTTAAAATACTACCTAGAGGGGAATATGGCGCTTGTGTCTGCGTGGGCTCTTTCAGCAGCGCTTATACCCCTTTGGAACTCATGGGAAAAACAGGGTTCCGAACTGATTCGAATGGATCACAATCTTGAGATTCGTGGCGCTTGTTTTCAGAGTGTAAAACAGATATATATTAAGTTATATTTATTTCAAACATGCTTTATTTTTTGGTAAGTAAACCTTGTTGCAAAAAGTTTTCGTCACCATGAGGGAGAAGTGAAACTGATCTCTACGAAAAATTCCAGCATTACCAACCATAAAACTTATGGTGTAAATAGTGAGAAGTATGGTGGTTGTGACAGGAAACGTTGTGTACCTGCTGTAAATAAAAGTGGGCGTCGTGGGACACTTGCTGAGGGGGCGGGTTGAGGCTGGGAAAGTAGGTGGGTTAATGGACACACAGTTGGCTTAATGGGTGGATGGTAGACACGCACGGATGGTGGATGCCGGGAGATGTAGTGGGCGTGCTGTGTGTATGCCCACCGCGTCTCCAGCTAAACTCCCACCTCGCAGGTGTTTTGTCGGAGACGCGGTGGGCAAAGTGAGTAGACGATAGCATCGCGGAGGTATGCTGGGTGGGTGCTCAGGGCAAAAGATGTGGTAATAACACATGATAAAGAGCGAGTTTCGATTGGCACGTACTTTGCTTTTGTGAATGCTTAGTGATCAGCAGTATTCGTGATGTGCAGTATTCATTCAAAAAAAAAAAAGCTTGGATTTGTTGTGATACAACTTTGAATGTACTTTGTGCAGCAGTTGTCAGCGCGCACTTACAGATATTTCTCTGAAACAAAATAGTAGTGGGAAAAATTCACTTCTGAACCATTGAGTGAAGCAAGTGCAACACGAAAACCCGACCTAACTAATCGGATAAAACATAAGCAACAAAATGTAACACTTATAAAATGACATTTTGCGTCATCTACATGCTTGCCCTAATTGCGCAAAAGCATGATCTCTATTGTTTCAGATTGCTGTGCTCCCCGGTGAAAAGCAACTCAATCTAACGCAAACGTTTTGGTTGCTCGGAGGTGCACCATCGACTATAATGCACTGGCGCATCTAAAGATGCACTCGAAGAGCACATACATCTTTATTAGTTTCTCGGCTCCTTAAAGGGGTGGTGACACCAAATTTGTGGAATGCGTGTTCTTTGCTGTGAGTGTTTCCTTCATCTCCTGGAAGCATGACACACGCACCAAAATTCGTGTATTGTCACTAAAAAATTTATTATTGCTCTACTTAGGTGGAACAATTTCGGTGTTGGTTTCGCGGTGTCGAATTTGGCAGTGACGTCAATGAATAGGTGGCTTGGCCACGTGACCACACAAAGCTGTGACGTACATCGTGCTGAGTTTTATCTGCTACACGCACGTGCACAGAAGCGCCAGCAAAATAAACGCACTGAGAGTGACCATGGCCAGCTGCAGTAGCATCCAGGCAGTTGCAAGGCAAGAGGCAGTCAAAAGGAAACAAAGCGTTTATATTCGTAACGCATGTACAGAACGTGGACGAGGGAGCCACCCGATGCTAGATGCGCCGGCCTTTTATAGGCGCCAATACGCTGAAGGAGCAGGGGGCAGCTTCGCTGTTGGACGTGCGCGGCGTCTCTTACGGGCAAGGACGCGTCGAATGTCTCTTAGAAACCACCCAGTGTCCTTCACGGACGCGCCAACACACTCTTCCTTACATATCTGGTATGACGTCACGACAACTGCCGTCGCTTCTCCTATTCTGAAACGTGAGTGTTGCTGCGCAAGCGATGGGTATAGATCGTGAGAGTGAGCATTCAGCTACACTTTTAAAAGTGAAATAAATACATTCTATGCAATTGTTTTGTCCAACCCTTCGTGTGGAGAGTCCTTGCATACAGAGAAAACCAACAACAAGCTTGGAATAGCCTCGAAGTTTGGTGGCACCACCCTTTAAGGCGTACATTTTAGGAATTTATCTGAAACACCTCCCTTTAGACAAATATAAGAGATTAGTTACCCCAAGATAACAAAATGTTGCTTTGCATGAAATGGCGCTGCAGGCTTCGTTTAAGCAGCAATGTACCAAGTGCTGTGTGTGTCTTCCTCAATACATCGCTCATATGGAAAAAAAATCGATCACCACGCACATGCATGTTGCCGCAGTTGCCGCGAATCAGCTCCAGTAAGGCCGCGCCGATGCGCCATGACTCCGCTGGTGTCAGCTTTGTCAAAACAAATTGGTAACCGCCCTCGCAAAGGCACTGACGGCTGCCGTTTCACGAAGCCTCGTTCGAGAGTGGCAACACACATGCTTTGAGGAGCATACTTAGTCCACATGATAACGTGTCCCCTTTACCTTTAGTTTCTTTCACAATGTCCTGAGGGAAGCGACCACAAGTGTCAGCCGTCACCTCGGAGTCCTTCGAGCGCCCACACAATCCACCGATTCCTTGGATGACTCGCACTTGATCCACACTCGAAAAATCATGGGAATAGCGCGCAATCTCCGCACATAGCACGAACGAGGAACGGTGCTTTCTTGCGTAAATTTAATGCTTTCTCTTTCAATACTCTTATTAACGCAGCAGCACAAACACACGAAAGACGCAAGGAAACTGCATGCCCATGCAAACGAAGAAGGCAAGCAATATGTGGTTTTAGCTGTGGATGGATTTGACTTGAATATCTTTTTTGCGGGAAAAAGTTTGTCACTGCAATAAACTGTAAAAGTTTATGTTATCTCGCAAAATAATTTTGAAAAATGACAACCGGTTACCCAAAGAAATAGTTTACAAAGTTTAAAAATTTTTGCAGTTTTTTATTTCGTTTTTTTTTTGTTCTAGCGGACGACAGCCTTTTTTGTTCCTTTAACGACAGACGTAGTGTGGTGTTACGTTCGGTTCGTGTCGCCGACACAAAACTCTACAGTAGTTGTATCAGAGCTCTCAATGAACCTGAGGATGACTACAAAGCAGTAACATTTTGATATAGTGCAGTGCGCGATCTTTCAAGGCTTGATATTTCTTTGCTCTGAAGCGAATCGAAGCAAGCGGGCAGGTGCTATCAGCTGATGTCGCCGCTACGCGAGGCACTATCGTGCGCATTAGCGTCGCGCCCAGCGCTCGATTTGGAATGGAGCGAGAGAGCTACTGAGTGGAACACAGCTAGATGCAGGGATCAATGACGTATCACTTTAAGTTTGTGTGGTGGCCGACTCAATCGCAAGAAAGCCCTGGGAAACAAGCTTCAACTACTCAAGATTGTGTGTAAGCGTAAAAAATACTTGTTTTCATCCGCGAGCGAGCGGTCATCTATAGCGAAAAAATATGTGAAAAGCGTGTGGCGTAGATACAATTACAAAACATATGCACACAGTAGTAGATACAATCGCATATCGTACAATATTATGCGAGCACATAGCGTATAAGCACATTTATTTACTAAATAGAACTCGACCGCCACCGGTGTTTGCATAGCTTAGCAAGCTAATGCAACGAGTTCATCCACGCATGCACGACGCGGTGGCGCAGGTTAGAACCCCACTAAGTTGCGGCTTTTTTGTTTTTTTTTTACTTTTGTTGATGTACTGCTGTTTATTTTAATGTATAAGGTGCTAAAACAAAATAAAAGCCATTAAGTTCGAGTACGTATGAGGGACTGTGTTTTTTGCACAAAGGTTACTTTTTATTTTATTATTTACACTTTTATGCACTTCATAATATAACTAAAATAAGGAATAAGGTAAAAATTGAGTCAGCTTTACCGTGGTGAGACTTGAGAACTGAGAAAATTCAAACCAAAACTTTATTTGAGAAAAAAAAATCAGCATTTCCCAGCTGGACCAGCTTCTGCTTCTAGGGTAGGCCCGAGGTATGCGCGAGACTTGCCACGACTCATCGCAAATTTTGGCAGTGGGGAGAAGGCAATGTCACCATGAAGCAGTTCAAAAATAATTTTTTGTTGAAGTTTTTTCATTTCTCTAAAAGAAGGGCTGCACAAATGTGAATGAGGCAAACCGAGAATTGAGGGCACAAAGTCAAGAGACTGAAAATGAACAATGTTCATTGTTTGAAAAATTACCCTTAATGAAAGGAAGAGTTAAGGTGCACTACATAACTTCACTTGCAGTAGGCAATCTAGGATTACATATAGATAGATGAAAATGACCAATGTTACAGGCACACATATTGGTTAAATTTCTTTGCCGCACAGTTGAAGCATCCATTGTGAACTCAAAGGTCAAGAAAAGCTCTCTGCATCCTCACTTTATGGCACTTTACAATGCTTGTGTGTGTCCATGCAGCCATAATATGTTCTAAAGCGTTTCTTTCACCTATAATCTTCTCAATCATTAAAACAGGCCCAAAAGATGTGTCCTATATAGCATGCAATTGAAGCGTAATCTGCACGGTGGGTTGAAACAATGCTTTTGAAAATTTCAAAACAACACAGCTCTATGCAAGACCATCCGTGCATCAATGATAACACCATTATGTGTCAGTACATATCATTTCTGCTCTCATGTTTAAATTTTTTTCTGAAGCAATCCCTCCTACCCTTACGCTGTAGGGCAGCAAATCATCAACCTGATTGACCTACCTGCCTTTTTTTGTCTTTTTCTTCCCTTTTTTGTTAAATTTTGTTTTCCTGTGTACTTCACAGATACATTATTCATCTGCATGAAGACTCACTGCCTCTCATAAAGTAGAGCAGAGCGGCAACTTTGCGTGATGCATCTGTATTTTCAATTTCCTTACTTAATAACTTGCTTGAAAGCTAATAATCAATCAGCTCGACATGGGCTTTGGGATATTCAACGGGGAGCTTCTCTTGGTTATGTACATGTGTTATTGATCACCTGTGAATTGAGGAACGCCCAGCACATGTATATACACCTAAATATGTGAGGTACACATTAAGCCATATAATGAGGTGGTAGAAGTATAATAGCAGTAGGATCAGAAGTTCAACATGGTCACTCTTGGCTATAGCTTTCTCATGAACAGATGTAAATACACAAGTATTACCTCTACGAGTGAACTGTGTAAACATATGTGTGCACTTAGACAACTGCTGCACAACTAAATTAGAGAGAATGAAGCTCTTTACCCAAAAGTGAATTTGTTTGTCTCTAAGTTTTGATATGCATGGCACTGTGCACATGCATGGCACATCATGGGAGAAAACGTTTTTCACCAAAACTATTTTCAGAAATCTTAAAAAGGCATCATATACAGGACACACAGGTATAACTACTAGTTTATAAAGAATGTGCACTTTCTACTTCAAATTTTCATTTCTGCTTGTTCTTCAGGCAGAAACGTAGTGCATGCCAGTTACCTACTAATGTGTCTGAGTAAGCTCTTATGATACACTTATAATGGAAGAAGTAGTGCAAAATACTACCTAAGAAATAGTGCTCCTCCAATGTGAATTTTTCCAGTTTGCCAAGCCCAGTGGCCACGGGGCTTTTTCGCTCAAAATCTTTGTTGTTTTGATAGTACAGAGAATACCAGAAGCTCAATAACATACACCAATGACAAAAGGAAAACAGTTTTCACATTGTTCATTTTACGGCAAAGAGGATGTGTCTTTGTTTCCAGTGCTACAAGGGTTACACCAGCAATTTGCACTGTGCTTAATCATTGGTGAATAATTTTGTTTCTGTAGGATATGTCAATGAACACAGGCAAATATTTTTATTTCAATAGAAAACTTATTTTGTTTAACTGGATCATTTGCAACCATTCTTGTTTATATAGGTCTCTTACTTACAGAATATGACAGTTACAGTTTGGCTTACACTAACTCATAAGTCAGGAGTAAGCACACTCATATAAAAGGTGCAAGTATAATGAGGGGCGTGAGTAAAGTCCAGTATGAAATGGAGTGAGTACATATAGGAGTCAGTTGGTATCAGTATGAATGTGAGTGTAGCGATAAGTGAGAGAAGGTATGAGTACCTATGACTGCCATTAATAATTAACACTGTTATGTGTGCGTAAACAGCAGGTTGCATTGATGTGTATTTTCATTTCTGACCACCTCCACTAATCAGTTCAATGTGATTAACCTGCCTGTCTTACATATACCTTTCCTTTTTTTTCTTTTTCCCATTATATACCCCCGAAGCGTAAATATGTGTATTATTTGTGTGCATCAAGTTTCTTAGTGAATAGGAAAGTAAATGATGAGGGGAACAATTGCTTCATATGTATATATCTTAAAACTGACTACCTAATAACGTGCATGAACACAAATAACCAAGTAGCTCAACGTGTGATCTGAGATCTTCAACAGTGAACTTCTGTGGGACAGTCTGTATTTATTATTGATCACCACAGACGCATGCCACAACTTGGGAAAGAATAAGGCATTTATTCAGCTGTTTAACCTGATGTTGTTCCTTTTACTTAGAGTATGTAGCTTTGTCTTGGACATATTTGAGTAAATTAGCACTTTCTTTGTGGCTGGATTGTGTAAACACATGTACGTATGCTCTTAAACTCGTTTTCTAGAGAGAGTGAAGCTCCTGCAACAAAAACTACTTGTATTTTCTAGTAATCAAAATGTTGTGTGAAAAGGCACAAAGGACAAAGAACCATACACAACAAACATTCGTGGTGTGTGGTTCTGTGTGCCCATTGTGTCTTTTTACACCAAATTATCAATATTAACAAGCACCAACTAGCCCAAGAACAAGTCCTGCATGGGTTCATTTCTTGAAGGTTTCATGTACGACAGTGTGCATATGAACATACAAAACGTATGTTATCAAGACCAGTGCCTCATAAAAAAGTAAAACTGCATTATATGCAGGCCTATGCAGGTACAGTACCACTCCATTATCAACACTCACACTTATTAAACTAAAATTATCTCTGAGCTATATTTTATGAGGTCCTTTAGGCAGAAGTTCAGTGTGTCCACGTGACATAATAGGGCGACTGAGTATGGTCTCATAACATGCACATACTAATGGTGAAAATACTGCCTAATATTGCCTGAGAAAAAGCGCTTGTTCAATGCGATTTTTCACAGTTATCTAAACCTACAGGCTACCGGGTCTGCTTTCATGCAAGTCAATGTTTGCATTTAATACTGAGAACACCAGAAGTTCAATGGCACAACTACACAGAAATAAGAGCACCTTTCATGAAGTCATTTTACAGAAAAGAGCCTTTGTTGCCTTTGTTGATGTTCTGCTACAAGAGTTCAACTAGTAATATTATGTACGTCCTGAATCAGAGCTTAGAAACACAATTCACTCCCTGACATGCCCCCCACACACCACATTATAGGCTTGAGGATAACCAATCTATGTACATAGGCAAATATTTGTTTGTATACAAAAATAACTTATCTTGAATTGAGTCATTTGCAGTCATCGACATGTACCTGGAGAAAATGTTGACACTAGCTCGGCATACACAATTATATTCTATAGGCAACTCAATCATTTAAAAGCCATCAATATAATTATAAGTGAGTGACTAGCGGAATGAGTAAACCTGTATAGAAACTTGAGTGATTACTTACGTGAGTGCGTGTTCAGATCTAGCATGAATGTGAGTGAGTGTTAATGAGTGTGAGTCAGTCTGTGTTTGAATGTGAGTGCCTACTGATGACATTGGGCGAGAGAGTGTGAGTATGAGTTAGTGACGAGTGATGTGAGTAGACTCGAGCATTGACATTAGTGAACACTCATTGATGTGAGTAGGCATGAGGCGGCAATTGGGTGAGCATTGAAGGGTGAAGTAGAGGGAATATTCTTCAGTGTATTTGTGGATACGAGTAAAGTGTGGGTGTGAGTCACGTGAATATTTATCAGTGCAAGTATCGTAAAATTTCGACTAAGCGCCCTCCCCCCTTTGGGGAATTCTAATCTTACCCGATTTAGCAGGGGTGCTTTTGCTCGCTCCCCTACTAGTTACTGGCGTTTATATTAAAACCCCCCGCAAAAGTGAGGGGGGCACCTTCTTTGGTGGGGGTGCTTGCTTAACCTTTCATGGTAGGTGTGAGTCTGAGTATAGGTAAATGTCAAGGGGTGTGAGAATGTGTAGTATGTCAATTGTATTTTATAGGCAACTCACGCTTATAAGTTACACTTTTCTTATAAGTACTCACGCTTATAAAGTTCTATGTGCTCAGGCTTATAAGTTACATATTTGTGCTAAAATTTTATGTGTTTTATACTTTTGTATATGCAACACTGTTATTCCTGTGATACCATAACCTCTTTGTTTACCAAAGCCTGTATTTCTTGTAAACCATACATCACCCTAATTATCATAACCTATAGGAATGCACTATTCAGAAATAATGAAATAAATATTCTGGATATCTTGGTGTGCCCACAGTTTTTCATCAAGGGGGGAGGGTAAATATCAAGGTTTATCGCAACTCCCTTTCCCCTACAAAGTAAAATGATGAGGCAGAGTCTGCACACTGTTCTCTTAGGTGAATCATAATTTTAGGTAAAAGCTGAAACCTGTTACACCTCTTATGTGAAACCTGTGACTGCATGTTCATGTGCTTTCCGTGCACTTAAGGTTATTTATTGCGTGTGCCTTACGAAATCTGTTAATTTCCAAACAGTTTCTGTAATACCACTGTCACACTGGACACTTCATTGTCATTCGAATGGAATGACATTTGCATCTAATGAGAATATGTGACTGCTACACAGAGATCTATATTTCCATTAAAATCAAATGAATTAGGCAATCGAATGAGTTCGAGAAACATGGTCGCTGACGCAGTTAAACCTAATGTATACCTTATACCCCAGAGACTTAAAGGCGACATTCAGCATTATCGATTTGACCTGCATGCATGCAAACACGGGAATAATGCAGCTTTCTGTTTAGGGCATTTATTATTTTAACAAGAATGCTGTCACAAATGTCCTTACTCTCCAACTCAGCGGCTCTTGGCTTCGGCACTGTCGGCTATGATGTAAACAAGCAGACACCTCTGAGCCCGCGTATGCGTGTATCTGCAGTTTTGGCATCAGTAGCACGCGCGCACTGAACCCAGGCAAATACGCTGGCAAAGCTACATCTGTTTCCTTGCAAGCTGTTCGCCCACATGAGCACGTGCGAGACCGCATTTTAAAGTGAACAAATGCAAAACGCTCAGGAATTTTGTTATCTGTGTGGTTACACCACAAGATACGAGCTGTGCATCTGTTACTTCGTGTTATAGAAAGCCTGAATACACGTGAGACGTTACTTCGTCGTTTCTTTGTGACGCCGCGCACGCTGTGTTCCTTGTGGTTATTCTATCGACTGTGTGTTTGCTGGTTAGGCGGGTCGTCTTGGCTCATGGTGGCCATATATTCTGCAATATAAAATTTCTATGTGTATTTATTTACCAAAGTGTCTTTTCGCATGTTTTTTAAAGAATAACTCAAGGAATGAACATCTGCAAGTGAGCGCCCGTCTTGTCGACGTTTTTTCTTCGTTTGTGGGGTCGTCATTGTGACGTGGGACTATTTATTTCTGAATATCTCAACGTTGATTACTCCACCAATCCCTTCTTCAACTTTTCCGGCCATTTCTCTCTGAATTGTTGACATTGTTATCATGTGCAATCACAATTACATTACTTTTTCCGGCTGTGATAGATCACCACCACGGATTGAATAGGATTCGTAGCTGAGACTTCCATTTGCCCCTAGTGAAATTAACATCTGCAGTCTTTAAGTGGGCTGGCACTTTTTATTTCGACATGTTTCAGTAAGAAAGTTTCTGTATGCTCCATATTACTTCCTTAAGGAAGTTTCTGTATACTCCGCAAAGCTTACCATATTTCCACATGTTTCCATATTTACCGGAAGTAATTTTCTGTATATACGACATGACTTTCGCTTCGTTTCGTATCTTCTATACTGAACTTTCTGTATGTCCCACACGATTTCCGTATCATTCCAGTTTTTCCTTAAAAAGCTTTCTGTCGGTGCCACACAACTTTCGTATGCTTCGATAAAAATCTATATTTTTCCCTATAATTCATAAGAAAATTATATGGAGTCAGTATTTTTCCCGTAAGACTTCATGTGGGACGCTTCAGTAGGGTATATTTGATGTTTACTCATCACTTAAATTGTCTAATGCACTGTTTTAGTTTTTCTAATATCGTCTGTCTGCTTAAAATAATGTATTTGTTGAACATGAATTGCTAGGGTTTAGTGTGCCAAAGAAGATATGATTTCGAGGCATGCTGTAGCGTGGTTATCAGGTATAATTGTGACCATTAAAGTTTTTCAATGTGCTCATATACTTTTGGTCATAGTTGTCATTCCTAAATCACCACAATATAAATGCTGCCACCAAGGTTGGAAATCTCTCCCGCCCTATCAAGCACTAGAGCGTGTCACAACCCGTGCAGTGCTGTCACGGTGGTTCTCTTGATCAACGTCCAGGTGCATAAACACCGTGGAAGAGGCGTGCATGTGGTGGCAAAAAAAAATTAAGCCCAGCTACTACTTCCTCCTTATTGTTTTTTGTATTGTTGTTGCTTTTCACTACAGAAGTGGCCAGTGTGGTATCGTCGCCCCACTGGTCTACAAATAGGGTCGTATAAGCTAGGACTAGCTAAGCACAAAATGCAACACGCACCTAGAAAATGATGACGAGGGAGTCGCCAACACAGCACAGCACTCTCCTCTCGATGCCACATGCATAGGCGCAGTCCGTGCAACAGAGATTCTCCATTTATGAATGCTCTTTATGTGGGAGTAGCCTTTGAAAATGTTTTTTTTTTCAAAGCACAGTGCAGCATTACAGGCGCAATAAATTTTTCAGTTGTGTGTTCTGAAATCAAGCGCTGCAGTAGCACACGCACGTGCTCTGCCCGCGGTACACTGCAGCCGGTCGTCAGGGCGTGAATGGCTGAGTTGTGTTACGAATCTCCACCAGGTGCTGTTTTTCGGTGCGCCACCTATCCAGAGCTGGTCTGTTATAGTTATGGTGGTTAGAAAGCTTTTTTTCGAGTTGTGAACGTGCGTCTTCCCAAGCGGTGGCGGAGAAAGCGAATTGTGTGCACCACGACGCCGCACTGTTTGTTGCTGGCGTGGATTAAGTTAAAAATGGCACGATGGAAGGCCGTGTCTTTCGATAGCTTCCGATACACTGCGCAAATAGATGTTTTCGCATGTTTCACGTTTGATTTATAATTATAAGGCAGCAGTGTAAACTTTAGAGGACCTATTACATTAAACAGCTTTTTTACGGGTCAGTCACCAGGTTTTCATTTCTTTGTGTGCGTGTGTGTGTGTTTTGTTTTTTCCTGCCACCCCATTGTGAAGGTGCACGTACACTGAACACGCGAACTTTCTTAGTAGAGCTTAGACCTCTTTTAGCTTAGGGAAGGGTTCATCGTAAGCTGTGTTTGGTAATTATCGAATGGGACAATACATAAGTACAATTGGTGTCAAAAAGACATGGTTCAAAAGACTGTAAAATTTTCAGCATGCTCAGTGGGTTTGATAATGAAGGATAGTACGGACGTAAATGCAGAGAAGGCTGACGCCAAGTGTGAGCAGTATGACGTCGAGAAAAAAACGGAGAAAATTATGGTTGCCCTGTGTGAACTGCCGATGAAAATGGCAGGGCTGAAGACTGCGTTGGTGAGTGAGCAAAAAAAAACGAGGGCTATGGAAGATAGGCTTGCGTCAGCCGAGGAGGCACCAACGAAGGTGAAAAAAAGAACGGCCAATGAAAAGAACGTTAGGGCAACGGCACCTAAAACGTCGAAAAAAAACAAAAAACATGGTCGGAAAAAATAGGTCCGGCCGGTTCAATGGCCAAAGGACCAAGCTTCAGCGAAGTAGTGGTAGGGGTGGGAGGGGACAAAGCAGCCAGCGTCGCAGGTACAAGTAACCTCCAGGTGCAGGAAACTATAGCTAAAAAGTAACAGCACCTGATAAGTGCCGGGGACTCGAATTAAAATCAATGTGCAGAGGCAATCGAAGAGAGGGTGAGAGGTGACAAAAGGGCTTCAGTAGGGACGTTATCAGGACGTAAGCTGGAAGCAGTCACAAGGAAAGCGAGCGCAAAACTCAAAACTAAAGCTGATAGACGAAACCTCGTAATAATTTCGAGTGGTTTCAGTGATGTCTTAAATGAAGATACTGCAGGACTAGCGATCACACAGGCGAAAGGGGTCGATCACATGCGCCATTTCTCCTCAGGTAAAGGTAGTGATATGCACGATACCAGAGGTACTAGTGCGGGTTGGCTACCTGCAAAGATTGTTTGTCGACGCAAACAAAAAGATGTGGCAGATTAGTCTAGAGAAAGGCTTTGAGGTAGTGGAAATAAGCAGAGAGGTGCATAGGTGGGGTGATTATTAAGGAGATAATTTACTCCAATAGGAGGCTAAATCATGAGGTGGGTTGGCGACTTGCAGGACGCGTCGTAGCTTTTTTGGGGGCACGCGGGCCCTTCGGAGTCCAGGATAGCTACTAACAAGGAAATAAACCAGGGGGACTCTTTGGCAGGTGGTAATAGCCCCGAGAACGAACAGTGGCGTCGCTGCAGTCGCGGTAAACTGACGTCATGGCACCAACTCGGCTGTTCCGCCATCGAGGCATGTCGACGGTCACTTCTTTCTAAGCCCGCCGTGTACCCGCTCTGCGGCGATAAGGAGGTGATTTCTGCATTTCGAGTCGTAGATTACTAAAGGCACAACGTAAATGTATTTATTGCTGGGAATTGTTAAGAAAGAGGTAGAAAGTATGGATTCACTTAAAAAATGAAGGCGCAGGAGAGCGAAGCATTATTTGTTTTCACCATGCATGTATTCGACGAAATCAATGCTAGGAAAATATTCGTTCTAAATAGATCTGACTTCATTATAACTTCGCATAGACTACGCGATTGAACATTCGCGTGTAATTATTACAAATGAAATAAGGATGTTTTCAGTTTGCTCACAGCATTGCGATTTACCAATAAAGTTATGTCTTCATCTTCAAATAATGTAGCTCATTCGACAGAATACCACTTTGGAGGAGACTTTAGATGGAGCTGTGTTTCATACAAAATACTTATATTAGTGAGAAAAAAAAGTATCTTGGAAACCAATAATGATTTCCGGAATTCCGAGAAGTCGGTATCTTTATGGGGGAAACGAAGCTCTGTACGTTTATTCGATATGTGTTGATGCCATAAGGCAAACTTCAGCAAAAAAGTTGCATTCACGCTTTAATGTGCAGAGTTCTTCTCAACAGTCGTTAGAAATAGGACTACAAAGTCGCACACCCTAATTTACGCGAAAACAAACGGTAATGTTCACTTCACATAGGAGCACTGCTTATAGCAATTGTTTGCAAAACAAACACAAGAAGGTCGAAATCAACTGTTCCGATGGCGCACGCCGCTTCTTGAGCCATGTGACAATGAAACGCCCTTTGCCTCGGTGAGGCAACAACAGGTCTCGCACGTCATGTTCATATACAGTTTGATACTGTTCTGGGGTAGTCCCACCATGGTGGTCTAGTGGCTGATGTACTCGGATCCTGACCCACAAGTCACGGGATGAAATCTCGGCTGTGACGGCTGCATTTCCGTTGGAGGCGGAAATGTTATAGGCCGGTGTACTCAGATTTGAGTTCACGTTAAAGAACCCCAGATGGTCGAAATTTCGGGAGCCCTCCAATACGGCAATGCTCATAATCACATGGTGGTTTCGGAACGTTAAATCTAAGAAATAAGTCAGTGTTCTGGGGTAACCAACCTGGGAAAATTATTCATCAGAGGGCTATCCAAACTGCTACTTACAAGCGTGACAGCCCAGTTGCTAAGATATACATAAAGACTATTTGAAAATAGTAGCAGTTTTGCAAATAACTTCAACTTGTTTTCTAGTGAAAAATAGCGCCATAATTACTCCTCAAAATATGAAGTTGAATAGCGTGATGAAATATGAGCAACTACACACAATAAATTGTAACTCAACAGCTGCGGTGGTATTCTGTGGCAAGCGCATTCGAGATATCTTGCGACACACGGTACTAACGTAAGCATGCGCCCACAAGAAAACAAAAAAAAAACGCTGCCAGCACTGTCAGATACAGATACATGTCGGATACATGCGTCGGATACAGATACGAATTGTGGAGGTGAAAAATTCCCATCTTTTTAAAGGAATCGCCCATCAACAACGCAACCTGAAATGCAAGTAATTACGCTGCCGTATACGTTTCAGAAGCGTGACATGATTTTGAGGCACGCTGCAGAGTAATTGTGGTCATCTCATATTTTTTACCTTCTGCACATGTATTGTCTTGCTGTTCACCCCCGTCGGAGTTCGCCTTCCATGGCCGAGAAACAAACACATCTTCAACGTAAGCAGCGCGACACCATAAGACACCTCATCAATGCTTGTACGCTGTAGCTCAGCCACCGTTGCCGATTCTACAGAAAAAAAATGTTTAGTTGTTTTTTTCATTGTTTCACCAGGAATATCACTGATTCTGCTTGCGTCATTCATTTTAGTCGTGACATAGGCAAAAAGTGAAAGCTGGCAGCACAACAGCGTTCGAAGCGAGTGCGTGTTATGTATACACGCACCACAGCAAGTTTCGAAGTGTCCGTGCCATGACGTCATGGAATATTTCTACGAGGTGGCGCCACTGCAACTCCTCCGGGCTAATAAACAGATGCCATTCCAAAGTGACACCAATATTTAGGACACGTAGAGTCCAGAGGAGAAATAGACGTAGGCACAAGGCTCGAACCGATTGAGACGTACAATATAATAACGTGCAGGGTGGCTGGAATAGGCTGAAGAGGGAGAGAGAAGGACAGCTAAGGGAAGAGAAGCTGGTGTAATATGCGTTTGTAGGAACACATCTTAAGGACATGGAACAACCATCTAGCAATCCGGACTACGAATGGGAATATTGTAATAGAACAGAAGGCAGCAGAAATAGGGGTAGTGATGAGGCATTCATTCATAAAAGTACAGACTGGCAAGGGTGAAGCAGGAGTGCAGGGAGCATTCATGGTTAAAAGGAGTGTTGTAGGGCAGATGACGCTCCTTCGTTTTGTATACTTGTGGATAGAAGCAAAAGCCAGAGATGAAAATCAAAGCATGCTGCAGTGCATAGGAATTGACATTACCGTGCTAGAAGAAAAGTGCGAGTTAATTATATTAGGAGATATGAAGGCACAAAAAGAAGGTATGGATGGATATACTGACCCAACAGGCAGAATGCTAATGAATATGTGTGAAAGTCATGATTTAATCATTTACAACAGTACCAAGAAATGCGAAGGGAAAAGAACATGGAAGGTGGGAAGGCTGGAACCGACGATAGAATACGCAATGATGTTACATACGATGTATGATCGGCTAAGGATGATGAACATAAGCTACAGAGCCATAGTTACACGCCAGGAAGCCTTCAGTAATCACAGGTATGTTAAACAGGGAGGCAAACCGGAAGATGATGACAAAAGAAAATGGGAGAGCTTTTTGATTTACAGAAGAGAAGCGTCCAATCTGATGGGTATCAAGATTAGAATAAAGGGGACCAATGGATGGCGGAAGTAATGAAAAAATAAAAATTCAGCTGCAAAGTTTTCGAATTACTTGAATATTTTTGTGTGCGTTATTCGCGCCTACTCTTGTTACCTGGAGCCTATTGTATTTTTATTAACGTACCTTTTTTTTTCTGCAGAGTTTATATATATGTTTTTTATTATCCTTATCACCACTGTTGTGTGTACTGTTTTTTTTTCATTTAAGCTTTATATAATGATGCTTCTGATCATTTAATGTATCTTACACATGTTGAAAATCTTCTTAATTCCCCCCCCCTCTATGTAATGCCCTCCCGGGTCCTTAGGGTATGTAAATAAATAAATAAAAGAAATAAAAGAAATAAAAAAATATGAGTCGAGAAGCTTAGGTAGTGATCTAAAACTTATCAAGCTGAGTTTCGGACGAGAATTGAAAACGTAAAGAAGGAATAATGAGCAACCACACGGTATAATTTATTCGGAGAGGCAAATAGAAATAGCAACTAAAAATATTCAGAAAATAATCGTCGGGGATACTATAACAGAGTGCATGTACAAAAACCTGACTCGATTATTTGAGTTAGATTTTGCTAAGGTACGAGTCAAGTGAACCAGGATAAGGAGACACAAATGCAATATCTGGTGAGATTAAAAAGCTAAAGAGCCTTAGTTACACGCCAGGAAGCCTTCAGTAATCACAGATATGTTAAACAGAGGGGCAAACCGGAAGTTGATGTCAAAAGGAAAAGGGATAGCATTTTGATTTACAGAAGAAAAGCGTCCAATCTGATGGGTATCAAGATTAGAATGAAGGGGACCAATGGATGGCGGAAGTAATCAAAAAAGATAGAAATGCATTTAGGATGACTGCCAGTTGGGCGAGCTGGTAAAGGTTCATGATGAGACAAGCGCAAAAATGCACACACTCAGTGAGGACACTTTTTTTACGTTTTCTTTTTTTAGTTCTTGGCACGTGTTTGTTTCCGGTTGTGGGCGCGTGCATATTTTGTTATATCACGTTGTTGATGATGACAGGGGAAGTCGGGAATGACGTACATTCGTGTAATGTATTTATTAGTGTTTGCTTCGAAATCAAATTTTCAGTTGCTAGTAAGCACTTGTCTGTGTCCTCTCTGAGTGTGTATATTTTTGCGCTTGTCTCATCATGAATAGAAATGCAGCTGCAAAGTTTTCGAAACATCTCAATTCTCTGAGTAATAAGACAAGCATGGAACAAGAGAGAGGTTTATACTTGACGTTCAAGGGGTTAAACTAGAAGGGGATGAGACAATGAAATATATACAAATATTGAAGACAAAACAGTTTGAACACCAAGAAAGCGCTAGATGCAGCGTACCAGATAAGGATGAACCAATTAGCGCAGTCGCCCTACTGGGACAATGACAGTGGGAAAGGACAGAGAAAACGGCTCCTAATAGCACAGCAACGGGCCCAGATGGCATCCTAATTATGCTAATAAAAACTAAGACTAAACTTTAGGCAAACATTAAGAGGGGCTGTGAGCTAATCAATATTGGAAGGTGACGCCACCAAAGGGTTGAAACTAAGCAGGATGAGCATGATGTACAGAGTTAAGGGGGACAAAGCTGATATAAACAACTACCATCCTGTAATAGTGACATCAGTAGTGTACAAGCTGGAGATGCAGATAGTAAAGGCTACAGACATGGGTGGAGAAGGAGGGGTGCTGAAAAACTACAAAATGGGATTCGTAAACGAAAGAGATTGCAGGACTATCTGTTTTCTATAATACAGTGTATTCAGATAGCGGAAAGAGAACAGACGCCCAAGTGGCTGGAATTTCTAGATATCAAGGGAGCTTACGACAGTATGATTCAAGAAGACTTGTGGGGAATACTGGACACAGTAGAAGTGGAAGGTGGAATAAGTAATCTTCTGAAGGATCTCAGTAAAAGTAACAAGGTAGTCATAAAATTGGAAGAACAGGTATCTGAACCTATAGAGATACAACGCGGGTTTCGGCAGTAATGTCCCTTGTCACCTTTGTTATATATGCTGTATGTACAGGTACTAGAAGCCAAATTAGAGAGAAGTCGACTCGGCTTCAGCATCTCTTTTGCCAAGCAAGGAAAACACATTGAACAGTCATTACCAGCATTGACCTATGCAGATGTTATAGTATTATAGCCGACAACAAGGAATATCAGCTGAAATTGATAGACATCTGTGGTAATTAGGGAGATAAGGTAAAGTTAAAGTTCAGCGGGGAAAAATTGGCAATCATAATTTTTAATGATAAAATAGGCAGTGAACATGAGATACAGGAAGTCACACTAAAAATAGTGGTAGAATACAAATGGTTGGGCGTATGAATAAATAATGGGGCTGAGTACCCAATGGAGCAGCTGTAATGAAAAAGAGGAATGCAGCTGTAAAAAGAAAGAGGAATGCAGCAGTAATGAAAAAAATAGGGCACTCTGGAACTACAAGAGGTGTAATGTTGTGAGAGGAACTTGAATAGTTATCATGGTGTGGGGGTTTACGTTCGGCAGTGCAGTCTTCTACAAGAAATCGATGGTTCAAGCAAATTTGGAAATTAAACAACGTGTCACAGGTAGACTTGCAGTGGGAGCACACGGGAACACGCCAAGTCAGGGCGTACAAGGTGACATGAGATGGACATCGCTTGAAATGAGGGAAGCTAGCAGCAAGGTAGATTATGAATAGCGATTCGGAAAAATTGGAGAGGAGCGTTGAATTAGGAAAGTTTTTAGCTACTTGAACATGAAGAAGGTTGATCAAAATGGAGAAAATGAACTCAAAAATTGTCAACTTAGTATTTGGACAACAGCAGAATATGAAGACAAACGAAAACACCAGTTAAAAAGAAGGTGAAAAAACTTAGAGAGACATACGAAAGATCTGAATACTTACCAAATGATCACTGGAGGTCTACCAAACTTCAAAGCGAGAGGTTGCAAAAAAAAAAAAAAGATCTACGATAATTCTCAGGGTAGTTCTCTGCTGTTCGAGGCCAGAACGAGAGCGTTGCGGACCATGGCATACCAAGCGAAATGCGAAAGCACAGACACGAAATGCGGTGCGTGTGGAAAGGAGGAGAAAACGGCTGAACATTTATAATGTTCTGTAAAGGGCTCCACCCTAAAGTTCAAGATTATGGTGCGGATTTTTTCAAAGCATTTAGGTTTAGAGACCGTGAATAGACTTTAAACGGGTAGAAATAACCCGGAGAAGGCTAACAGATTGGTAACTACAATCAAGGCGCGAGTGAAATTCTATCCTAAACACATAGTGACAGTGCTTAATTTGATGGCGAAGTGGCGTAAGCCACCAACCGATCTGAAGGGCACTGCCGGATTCATCCATCCATCCATCCATCCATCCATCAATCCATCCATCCATCCATCCATCCATCCATCCATCCATCCATTCATCCATCCATCCATTCATCCATCCATCCATCCATCCATCCATCCATCCATCCATCCATCCATCAATCCATCCATCCATCCAGCGCTGGCGAGTGACGGAGAGGGGAGGTTGACTACAAGGAGGTTTTACCAAATCTGCTGGAGTGGCGGTCCCGCATACCAACCCATGTATCGAAGTGAAGCCGCGGCGGCCATATTGCTCAGGGCAGAAGGAGGCACCGATGCCTTGTAGCACCTTAATGCTCTGGGTGTTTGCGGCCGTGCGTTTTCTTATAGCTACTAAAGCCTCTGTTTCTTATTCTTCGGAGGCGAGAGAACGTGGGCTTCACCTAATGCACGTCTGCTTTAATATTTCTTTGACACTTGGCGTTTTAGGCGTGTTAAAAAACGAGAGACCTGCGCGGAACGCACAGCATATGCCGTCACAGCGAAAACTAGAAGAAGGTTCTTTCAGAGCCTTTTCGAATCTCTCTTTGAGATGCTACAAGCACACTGCTGGGTACCGACATCTTGATAAATAATAACAAACTTTGTGTGTTAGGCGAGCATTCACTATGCTATCTGTCATCATTCTTCGGAGCAGCGTGGTGTCCGCTACCCATTTGTTAGAAATTTTGTGGATTTTATTAGGCAGTAGCTGATGACGATGATGAAATGCGTGAAGTAAGTATGCACCACAATTATATTGGCCCTTAGAGAACTTTCAATCAACATTCAGCAGTTGTTATTGTTACTGATTCACTTTCCATATGTACGATAGCCTCAGCTTCTTCATTCGAGTATGCCCCTTGGAATGCTTTCGCTTCTTTAATCGAAACCACTTAGGTACAGTGCGATTAGTGTCGGTGCCAGGTCACCGAGGCATATTAGAGAGTTTTAGTACTGCGTACGCTGCGTACGTGGCGGCGTTGCGTACGTAAGGACGCCACGTTCTGCGTAGTGCGCATGCACAGACCGCCACGCGCACGTATCGCGTTACGTACGCAGCCGCTACGTACGCACGCATGCGATGCGTGCGTGCGTACGTATGAGGTGATCGCGCTGCTCTCGAACAAGTTCGCGACAGCGCGAGACTTCGTTTTGCAAAATGGCGGCATCGAAGGCAAGCACCGACCGGCTCTGTGGCTTAAAATATGGCCATAATCTGGCTATACCACTTGGATTGGCTCACATTGGCTGTCAACAACACGTGCTTCTATTTTGATCTACCAGATGACGCAACACGCTTCATGCTCGTTACGTACGCGGGTACTACGGCGTACTAAAAGCCGATTAGTGGCAAACGACGCCACGTAACGCAAGGCGCTTGCGTGATGCGTACGTAGCACCATTCCGCAGTACTAAAACTCTCTATTTAAATAAATAAATGGCTGACACTCTTGCGCAGTGGTCTCTAGATGGCCCTGTATTGTCCATCGCACCTGATACAAGTTTTGTCACTGAATCCAGATTTCATAAATAATATTTCCTCCAGGACTCCATGAAAATGAACATACTAGTTCAAGAATATGGTCATCTTTATTTTGCTTGGAATAAAAAATGGTGCCCTCCCTGGCAAATTGGAAGTGCGCATCACAAAATATCACCTCTTATTTTCTATTTACACAGGTCTGGTCAGGTGCCATCTCCCCTTTGCTTTTACTGTCAAAATCCAGAAAACATCGCTCAGTTTTTTTTTCTTTTTTGTCCACGTTTCACAAGCCACAGAAAGAAATATTCACAAACTATATTAAGAAAATTAAGCATTACTCTTAATGCTAAAACATTTTTATCCTTGGGGTTTCTTCTGTGGGCCACAGCAACAGAAGCGTCTGCATATCACTTTGTAAATTTCTCAGAGACGCAAGAAGAGTTGCTTGTCAAATGTCCTTCTCTTTCTTTTTTTTCTACCTGAAGAAATTCTAGTTCTGTGAAGTACCATCCATTTTTTTCATTTCAATTATTAGTGTTTTATCCACCTTATTCGTAAGTCATGCTATAATTATCCGCTCTTATATTCTCTAGACGACTCAATAATAAGTTTTTTTCTTCAAAATTGAACAATTAGTTTTGCCCATTACAATAATCGTTGCTTTATTGGCCATTCCCCCTAGTGGGTACGAGCCAAGGCATGTAGGAACAAGCAAGCAAGAAAGACACCGTTAATAGGGCATCGAGAACAAGTTTTTTATAGGTTGGAGCAATGGAAGACCACGTCATTGCGAGATTCGAATTGTGTGATACCGGGCTTTTACTTTAGTGTTCTAAAACCCTTCATTACTCATATTACCGCAATTCCTTTCTCGACATCAAGCCTGCCTAAGTCTTGTTTAGAAGCGAGTGCGAAGTACTGGCGTAGCTCAGCAGAAGAATACGGGGCTGGCCCATAGCAGACCCGGATTCTAATCCTATTCCCTCATTGGTGTTTTTAATTTCCTGAGTTCATAGCACTAGCGTGGCTCACTAATAGAATACTGAGCAGGCTTGCAGTAGACCCGGGTTGGAATCCCTGTGGCAAGAGGACTGCGGCGGTCTGGTGTTATTTGTGTGCTGCATAGTGTGTTGCGCAGGCTTGGCATCTCTTTGTTGGTGTCTCCCGAATTTGCTCTGGGTTATATTGTTTGCAGATTACTGTGTCCTTTCACGATACTGCAATTTGTGTTTTAGGTTTTCTTTCCAACAACACAGTGTTTTCATAAGGCAGGCTTTCTCTTTGTTGGTGTCTACTGGGTTTGTTGTGAGTGATCGTCCATCTGTATTAGTGTAACATTTCATCGCGGTGCAGTTTGATGTTTATATTTTCTTGCAGACAGTGTGTTCTGCAGGCCTGGGGTTTGCGTTGGAGTGCTGTGTACGGTAGCTTTGGAAGTAACAGATTAACACACTTTTTACGATTGCTTAAATTTTGGCCGATGTTTGCTTACACGCAGTTATTGAGAAGACACGAAATTTTTTCATGTCAATGCGAGCTCCCAACAAAGCTGCCAGAGCAGAGCACGCGAAATAGCTGCTCTATCACACTTTCATCAGACACAGACACTACCAGATACTTGAGTACTGCAAACAGTTGTCAAGGCAGTTTCAAACCAGAATGGGCACCCTTTTTTCCGCAAAAGCTCAGCATGTCTATACATTTATAGCGACTTCGAACGTCCTCCTAAAGTTTCTGCAATCAACCCGCTTCGTCGAACGTTTGTGACATTCTAGTGTGTGTGTGTTTTCGCTTCCTCCCACTCTCTTTTTCTCTCTCATTCCATTTTCCTTACTTTTCTGTTTTCCTTTTCCAAGTGCAGGGTGGCGGACGAGATACTTGCTTTCTGGTGAACCTCCCTGCTTTTCTTCATACCATATCTCTTTCTCTCTCAACCGTGATTTTACTTTAATAATATATCCAGTTACAAATTTTCCTGTTTGCATTTTTGCCCAAATCATTGCATTTCTTTTTATGTTTCCCAAAAGCAAGGTCTCTGTGAAACAGCTGGATTACTAGCTTCATGGTTCCTACTGGTCCCATTACTATTATTCTTGCCAATCATAGGGTTTGTTGTGGCTGTTTCCTTACGTCATGCAAGCATGTAGGTCCCGTTTTAGTAGATCTGTTTCTTGTGTGTTTAATCTGAAAGCCCTCTTTAAATTATGATTGTGGTGATGCATCATACTGGAGGCAAAGTTTGTTTTAACTAGTGCTTGCTCACTTCATAATGTAATGTTTCCGATGCCCGTTTTACAAACACACAGTAAAAATTAAAATAGGCAGGTAATTTCTTCTTCAAGTCTGCATGCATACATACTAAGATGAAGCATATCTACAGCAGGCTTTTTGTAGCCTGGAAATTTGGGGTTCTAAAAGGATTGCTCTTCCACACATCTTTCTCACACATGAATTCACTGCAATTAATCATCATCATCATCATTTATTTTACCCTTAAGGGCCTCTCTCGGGGCATTACATAAGGGGGGGGGAACAATTTAAGTACAAATTTCAATGAAAATGCAGTTCATGGTTACAGTTTTTGAATTACTAAAACATACAGGTAGCAACAAAAAACAAAAAGAAAACAGAGCATGTCAAACGAAATATTCAACAGTCAATTCGCGGTCAAAATTATACAGGCGGCAGAGAACAAACAACAAAAAAAGACAAACAGCGATTAAGAGTCAAGGGTAGCTAGTAACAAATCTCTAAATTTAACAGCAACTTGTTCGCTGACAATAGCATCCGTCAAACCGTTCCACTCATCGATAATGTATCTAGTTACAGACGTACTAAGGCAACGCAATGATCTCCAACATGTGATTGTGTTCTTCTGTTTCGTTTTTCACCAATGCAGTAAATCTGTGTAAAAAACCTATGGTGCGGAGCAATAGAGGCTTGGTCAGGTGACTCATGATGTTTTTTGTCTCCTGCACTACCGCAATCTTGTATTGTCAAACAAATAAATAAATGAAACACAGAGTGCAGCTGTATGAAGAAATCAGATTCCTAGAAGGAATAGTGTGTGAAGAACATAGGCGGAACTGTTGTTGTCTGTATTGTTCATGCTTCTTCTAAAGCTTACTCAACTACACTAGCCACTATCAGCCATTATACAAATGAGTACCCGAAGTGTAAAAAGCTCCCATGTGTGTTATTGGATGTTTCAGTGAATAGGTTCTCCATGTTGTCTCCACTTTCACAGCTAATCATGGGCTTGATGTCTGTATACAATGTTGCTGCAATGTGATTATTTGATTGTTGTTGCCACATGAGTCAATCAAGTTAGGGCAACGTGATAATTTGAATGTTGTTACCTCGATAAAGCAACACGTTATGACGACGTGATAATTTGAAGGCTGCTTCAACAATAAAAACGCTGTGGTATGGCAACGTAATACTATAAACGTCGGCGCAATGTTAGATTTCACCGTCTAACGTTACTTCGAATTCGTTACAATCAAACCGCGTTGACTCAACGTTCTGCGTTACCTGGGCGTGAGTAAATATAGATAAGCTTGTTAAGATCAGTGGTAGAAAGCAGTCTGTAATCAAGCAGTGAAGTGAAATGCCTGTTTTAGATGCGAAAGCATCTTATACACTCGCCTTGTAGTGCGCCGTCCGCGCCGTCCGCGCCGTCCGCACCGCTTCTCGAACATTCGACAGCTGACGCGCGCGCATGCGCCGTCGCGCCGTCGCCCACCATCTGTGCCGCGCGCGCTTCTCCTTCGAGAACATTCGACAGCTGACAGCGCATGCGCCGTCGCGCCGTCGCCATCTGTGCCGCGCGCGCGCTTCTCCTTCGAGAACATTCAACAGCTGACAGTGCATGCGCCGTAGCGCTGTATATATACTCAAGGTCGGCGCTCGCTCGCTCAGTTGCCGCTCGTCGGTTGGTTTGTACGGCGCGTCGACGTCCAAGATCGCGGTGAAATGAATTCCAACGAATCCACAAACACAATGATCGACGTCCCTTCGACCAGCGCCGTCCTTTCGCATAAGTGTGTACGTGTTCACTCATTTAACACCCCCTCCTACAACCACGTTAACCAATTTAGCCATCGACCCAAGTAAGTCGCAATTTAACACCCCATTTCACAACCACGTTAACCAATTTAGCCATCGACCCAAGTAAGTCGCACTTTAACACCCCGTTAACCAATTATATGCTCCGCATCCTCCTCAGTGTTCCCCCGAGGGAAGCTGCGGGCAATTTTTTTTAGTCGTTCTACACCTATCATCATCTACCAGCTGTCCCCCAGCAATGTTCACCCATCGTCCGTTCACGAATCACACCTTATCTGTCCACCATTATCATTGCCCAGCATTCGTCTACCATCCACTCATCGCCCGTCCATTAATTACTCCCACCGCCCAACCACCATTTGTCCATCACTCCTTCCGTCTACCCTATGACCACCACCAATCCCTCATTACTCATTACCATAATCAACAAATATTGCGGTGCTGGGTCCAGTCATGCCCACCAATGGACGAATCTTCAGTATATTGAACAAATTTGACCACCAGGGTGCGCGTTGTTTGACATTGCGTTTCAGATTCGGCACCAAGATATATTTATTTATTTTTCACTGACAGCTTGCATCGCAAGCCATTAGCAGGAGTGGGTAGTACAATAGATAAATGAGAGAAAAGTAAAAATTGTGAATGCACCTTGAAAAAAAATGAAAAAAAAAGTTAAGAGATCTGTCTTAAACAGTATTTACAGCGTGTGAAACATTGTAAACAATACACAATAAGAAACACAAAATATTGAAAGTTAAAATGCAAGAATGCATGATTAAAAATACAAAAAACAAAAAAACATCCCTCTAAAAAGTAACGACACAGCAATGACAAAAATTAAAAACGTTACAAGAATGCACAAAAGAGCACTTGATTACTGAGCGCTCAGCCCATAACAAAAGCAGTATGTTTATTAGCGGATGGCGCGAAGAAAAAAAACGCTAGGCCTACGCGGAAGGCTCAGCACATTCACAGCGAAGGCTAGAAGAGCGGCCTTTCGGAGCCTCTTCAAAGCACTTATTAGGTAACTGCTGCAAGCACACTTGCCTGATGTCCACTACAGCATTACTAATAAAAATTGTAAAGTAGTAGGCCGCAATTCTCAACGGTATTTTTTATTATACTTCTGAAAAGCGTGGTATATATCTCCTAAACTATTGCAACGTATTTTGTGCCAATTTTTTGTGCAGTGGCTGATTGCGATGAAAAATTATGCCTCAAGTGGGTAAGCCGCAGCTAATGGTTAACAAAAACAAGCCATTCTAATGGGTTGGAGCAATGAACGACTCACTGTTTATGTTATTCGCAATGAGTGACGACTGCTTGTTCTTTCGCTGTTTTAAAACGCATCTAAGTCGTATGAACGCCATTGCTTTCCCGGCATCAAGCCTGCTTAAGCAATTTAAATCATCTGTTTAGAAAGTGCATATCTTTTTTGCATCCCCGAGGGATCTTTAATGGGTTCTATTTCCGTGAAAATGGTAACGCGGGAACAAAACTTTGCTCATCTGTGTAAATCTGTATCGTGTTTTTGTATCTGTGCTCAAATCACATTTATCTCTTCCACGTATTATTCCGGCTTTTGACTTTCATAAGTATGGAGCTTATCGTAAAGATAGCTTTTGGAATGACAAAAAAGAAAACGTGACAAGAAGCGCAAAAGAGCACTTGCTTACTGAAGATGAATGGGAGAAGGAAGGAGATGGAAGAAGAAAAAGAAGCAACACTGATAGGCTGTGTTAGGCAATAAGAAGTTACTTATACAAGATAGCGTTGTAGAATTTCACAACTAAATTATTAGTTGCATGAAGCTGCTGTAAAGGCGTCAACGTTATGTTAGGTTTGCAAAGAAATGAAAACAAAAAATCGTTTCTTTTTATTTTGTCTCCGATATTCTTATCAGTGGAAAAGATTCCTGGTATCTCCGCTTGAAAAATTAGGATTAGAAATAAATGTGACAGTAAGTTTATCGTTTGGCAGCATTAAATTAGGTTACAGCCACAGAGGCGTGTGCTCTGTGGTGTTTGATTACATAATTGAAACAAGGCGATTGTCATCATAGTGTGCATATTTACCTATATCTTTCGTTTTAGATCCATTACTACCTCTTCTTCAAACCATATGTGACAGCCTGCTTCCTTGCTCAGATATAATCCTTTCTCAATTATCGGCTTTCCTTCTATATATAAATACACATATTTATATTTTTTTGAGTCCAAAGTTACACTCTGTTTGTAAAACCATAAGCCTTTAACTTTCTGTCAATCCTGCCACCCGGTTCTTGGCAAATTTCTTTTTGTGGGTGCGCGCCAGTTTTGTAAAGATCATCATCATCATCATCTTCGTTAAATTTTCTCTGTGTAGAAGAGCGTATCGGCTGACGGCCAAGGATCATCAACTCCGTTTCTTGATGAAAACTCAAACTATAAAGTCGTCCTGCCACGTCTGCTGATTCCATTTTCCTTCATGCCAACTTTTGTGGTAGGCCGTACAATACCCTAGACTTCCGTGACGAGCACTGCAGACATCATAGAAGTTGGGCAGTATCAAATTAGCCATGTTAACTGGTTACGTGTGCAAGCAGCATGGCGAAACAGAAACTCGTCACTTGTGGTGAGCTCCGAGTAAAAGGGTTGAAGTGCATAGTGCTAGATCCGGAGACCAAGATTATTAGGCTGAAACTTCTTTGCCTTCCACCTCAACTAGAATCGTGACGTGTTGAAGAGGTGTTCCAAGCTTACGGTGTTGTGCAGTCCTTTTAGAGAGAGGCAGGGAGATGTGCCGGAATGGAACAATGGATGACAACAAATAGGAAAGTTGCCTTGCAGCTCAAGAACACCAGCACTGTGAGCTCAATACCACACCTTATGTCAATCTATGGCCACCATGCCTAGAACTTATTTCCGGTAGGCTTCCACTATATCTTCGTTGCAAGCGAGTGGGGCAAATCTGTCGATAGTGGGAAACACCAAGGCGCTTTCAGTGTCATCGATTTGAACACTCGTCGGTTGTCTGAGTGTCGACTTATGCCAACAACTTCCGCTCTCACCAAGGCACAGAAGAGCAACACCTGGATCATCTTATGCCACTGAGGTAGTTGATGCCACAGGAGAAGCAGCAGAAGCAGAAGAAGGTGGTTAAAGGAAGCTGAACACTTGTCCATGAAAACCGACGACGCTCAAAATAGCATCGCTAACGACGCTAGTGAAAGCAGTGCAATGCTCCAAGTGAACACCATTTAGAAGACCTAATGACAAGCCTACTGACAGCGAGGAACAAGAAGCAATGCATAGCGGTCAGACAAGGAAGTGTCAGGCATCAGTCACCGGTGAAGCAACAATGTTTGCGCCAGACAAGACAGAGAAAGTGTCTTCATGTGGTCCACGTGTCGCCTCTTTTGGGGACCGAAGTACGCGCTGCCTATGCCAGCATTCTCAGGAACGTGCTCCTAAAAAGTGCAAAAGAGATAAAACCACAGGGTGCCCTGTGGCTGAATGTGACCTACAAATGTTTTAAGATAGCAAAATGGCTACCGCGCATGCGTTTTTCATGTGTGTAGCGACACTCAGCGTACGTAGATTGACGAATGTAAGGCGTCAGTGGCAGTTCCGCCACGTGCATGAGCTGTACAACATTGATGCACCTGCAGCGCAAGAGACTAAGATTTCAGCTGCTCGTGACAGCGATATTGCACTGGACGTTTTCCGAGGTTACAATTTATACATCAGCTCAGCACGTGCTGCATCAGCTGGATGATTTTTATTAGTCAGAAAGCACTTGAATAATACTTTGATGTCGCTACATGTCGATGGGGAAGGACGCCTCAATTGTGACTTTTCATTTCTATATTTGAAGGTTTATCTGTGTTTATCCTCTATCCGAAGTGAATGGCAGGAATGCTTTTTTCCTCTCTTTAAGATCGCTGCGAAACATTGACTGCACTTTGATAGTTTTTGGAGGATATATTTGTGTTTGTGAAGCTAGAGATCATTGATATATAACAAATTATGATGATTTAAGTGCAAATTTACTGCAGAAATTATTGAATGACCCCACATTATTATACCTGAGAGCGCATGCACCTTTCTCGGTGAGGTTAACGCATTTTCAATGCATCTCTCATGCTCAACTTGACCGTGTGTATGTATCTCTAGGTCTATGGTCTCACGTTCATAATTATGCTTTAAAGCCCATACTTTTTGTACAGACCGTTGCTTGATCACCATTTCTTGTGGTCCGGAAAATTTCGTTAAAACCCTTATAAACTGAGACTTATGGAAGCTTAACGTACCGTTGTTGTGCGAATATTGTTTTATTGAAACAGCAAGAGAATCGGTAAAAAAGGTAACACAGAGTCGAAAGCTGTCAATTTTCGCTCAATGAGAAAGGTTCAAAAAAAGAGCTCAGTATCAGGCGATGAGTATTTCTCGTGAAATAGTGCAAAGACAAAAAGCTGAAAAACGCTATCTTTATATGTACTTCATAAGCTCCTTAGTTTTGAAAGTTTACAGCTGGTATTGTACGTGGACGAGACAAATGGGATTCAAGCACAGATACAAAAACACGATAGAGATTTATACAGAGGAGCAGAGATTTGTTCCCGTGTTACGAATTTCACTAAAGAGGAACCCACTAAAAATCCCTCGGAGATGAAAAAACAATATGCACTTTCTAAACAGACACTGCAAATTGAGTCGCGGGGTTCTTTTTGCACAGAGCAAGTGAAAAAGACGCCGCATTTGAAGAATATTACAAAAGTTTATTCACCACAGCTGAGCTTCAAAAACATTTTGAGGAAGAAGCTGACCATTTCATTGTGCTTGTGCCTATGTTACAAGATGATTATAGACACACTGTAGATGGGCTCATAACCAGATAGTAAATTAGATTTGCAATAGGAACGTTGCAAAAGAACGAAGCTGCTGACCCAGATAGCCTTAGTGGCGAATTTCACATAGCATTTCAAGAACTTGTGATACCTTTCCTTAAGCAACTTTTTAAAGAGGCTTATGAACGTGGTTATTTCCTCCTCTTTTCTATCAGGGTGATACATTAATAATCCCAAAAAGTACTGATTCTGATGCATGAAAGATAGTTAATAGATATAGGGCCATATCGTGATGTAACGTTTACTACAAAATATTTGCGAAGATGTTGACGAAGCGGCTACAGACAGTGATTACTAAATGTAAAGGTGACCACCATACATGTGGAATTCATCGTAACTCTATCGAGACAAACATTCATATTGCACGGTAAGTTCTTGGGAGTATTCATGGTAGCATGAACCAAGCAGAAGATCCTTCATATAGAGCTTGCTAAAGCATTACATAAGGTACAGCATGTTTTTTTGTTCCGGTTCCTAAGACACCTGCACTTGGGTGATGTACTGTACCGTGGTACTTCACTCTGTTATAAGAAGTGCACAACTAGGCTAATTGTAAATCGCACACTTTCCAATATAATAGAGTTAAATTCATATGTACATCAGGGATGTCCGCTCTCGCCTATGCTTTTGCAATTTATCTGAAATCATTATTTTTATGTGTGCTTTAAAAGTCTAGAATAAGAGGCTACCAATATGATGCTACGGAAGTTAAAGTTCTTATGCAGATGACATTTCCTTCTTTTACGTTCATATACCCAGCGTTCAAGATGCAGACGACACTGCTTTACGTTTCCGTGAACTCGCTGGTACAAGCATAAAATTTGTTAAAAGAAGTAACGTTTGGCTAGGTGTGTGGGCCCTAACTGTTTCCGTCTTCGCAAATATTCATGGAATGCGACTCCAATGAAGTACCTTGGTATGCCTCTCAATAACTATTGTGAGAGCAGCCCACACTGGACTGCTGCGATAACTACGATCCGCCGAAAAGTGGCAACATGGCACAGACGGGAGCTTCTCCATTTTTGCCAGAACGAAAGCGTGATATATATTTCTTGCGTCAAAGCTTATTTATGTTCTGCAGGTGTTGCACTGCTCTCGGGTGCACATTCAAGCTTATTACTGGATATTTGCCTGCTTTATTTGGAGCTTTTTTTGGTAACGCGTGAGAAGAGAAAATCTTTTCCTTCCTCTTGAAAAGGGTGGCCTCGTCCTTGTCTTTTGTTTGTGCAACAGTTGGTGTAACGAGTTTAGTTTTTGACCTCAAAGAAGGGTGCAACCCCTTTCTTTTAGCGGTTCTTCGCAGCCGTCTATGTTAACACCATCGTTTTATTCATGTCACAGCAAGCGTTGCTGAGGAATCTCCGAATCGGAGATTCCCGAAAGAAATTGTTGATACTGCCAATTTTCGAAAGCTAGGATTAGTTTAGAGTATTTTTGTACTATTGACAAAACAAATTTAACCGCGGCAATTGTGAATAACCTTTTCGTCGAACCGTTTTATTGAAAGCCACATTCACTTTTATCTAGTCACGATGTAATATTTCGTGTATGTAGAACGTGGATATCTCTTTCTCTGAAAACATTATTTTCTATTTTTTTCATTTTTGTGCATTGTTTTCAGCAAAACTATTGCACACTTCCACGCTGCCAGTGAAAACATGCTGAATGAAAAATTATTATATGTACCCAGGACAGAGAATTGTAGACTCTGCAACCAACCTGAAACAATCGAGCATTATTTTATTATTTGTCGTGACGCTTTCTATTTTTAGAACATTTTAAAAATAACAATAAGAAAATAATTTCCAATCAGAGCTCATGGTATTAGTTTCCTTCCAGTCAAAAAGAGTCTGACTGGCAGTACTCCGTATGATCTGTTTATGTTGTTTGGACTTTGTTCGCTGTGGAAAAGTCGCATGATTGATAGACACGCCGATACACCACGGTCGACGAGATCCGTCTTCCGAGAAGCACCTGCTCAAGTGCGCAGTGTTGTTGAGACTGAGACTCCGTTCCGGAGGGGCTTCCCTTTCTTTAAGCTCTGTGTTTGCCAGACTTTTGATGAAGTATGTTGTGCGTACTTCACTAGTTCACTGGTTATGATTTCATGCATTAAAGAAAAAATTGATTGATTGATTGATTTGTGGGGTTTAACGTCCCAAAACCACCATATGATTATGAGAGACGCCGTAGTGGAGGGCTCCGGAAATTTCGACCACCTGGGGTTCTTTAACGTGCGCCCAAATCTGAGCACACGGGCCTACAACATTTCCGCCTCCATCGGAAATGCAGCCGCCGCAGCCGGGAATCGAACCCGCGACCTGCGGGTCAGCAGCCGAGTACCTTAGCCACTAGACCACCGCGGCGGGGCTGCATTAAAGAAAAAAAAAACCAAAGTGGCTCATGGGTAGAATACTAGGCTGGCAACCAGTAGACCCATGTTGGAGCATCCCCCTCCCCTGTATCATTGTTACTAGTTTTTGTTTTTAATTTCATGCAATTTTTTTCGGACACCCGCGGTGGAGGACAACTACAGCGCTGCGCGAGACCCGAGTTTTTATCTCATAACAGCCTACGCTGTTTGAACAAGTTGGTTTGGCTGAAATAATCAATTTGTTTTTGGCAGCACTTGAAAACCAACTTGGTTCTTGTTGCTTGGAAAGTACGCATTATCTATTTATGGACATAATAGACCACTGCTTTGATGCCAGGTGTGTCTGTCCAAGAGGTCTGCCCCCAACGCATTTTTTTTTTTGTCGTGAAGTCGAGTCAGAGAAGAGACAGCGTGTCTACTTAGCTTCGCCGTCATTTTGCAGTCATTTTAGACGAGAATTCGCAAGGCGCGTTTAACAAAAAAAGTGAACTCAATAATAATTTGCACCGGCGTGAGACGCTGCATCTGTGTGCAGTGGTAAGGGGACGACGCTTCGCTTAAACTGTCAAATACGACTTGTAAAGCTTCATAGTGGCATCAACCCCAAAACCTAATGGTCTTCAGCCTCTTTGAACAACAAAGGCGCTGCTTCATTGCTTTGCACCGCACTCCACTCCCCATGCTGCACAGAGAACTAAACCGAAACTAGAAAAAAAAAGTTGTAGCCGATTCGCAAGCTATCACATTCCAATCCAAAGCCTGTAGTTCCCATAATTCCCGTGTGGGCACACAATCGCAGCGCCAGTTTCCTCTCTCGGTATTATGGCAAGAAACTTTGTGCTACCAGAAATTGAATATTAGAAATAATGAAACCCAGATACGTCTTCCTTGTCACTGTTATTCTGAATAAATGAATCACACCCACTATTGGGAATTGAGTGGATTGAATACAAACAGATGCTCAATGTACCCATAGTAAGAAATATTGAAGTTTTCTCAAGGCACTTCAACTCTTTCGTTCGTCGAGCGTAAGCAGTGTCAGTTCAATCACGAGTTTTATTTCGATATCAATTATACGGACACTCTCGACTGGATTTTGGGGCCGGTGTGAGCGACACTCACCGTCTATGTGTACGTATATATATCTATGAAAACCCAAGAAACAAAAATTCAGAAAAACTCTGGCGCAAGGAGTCGAACTTGGGACCTTGGCGTCGTGAGTGGGAGGGTTTAACCACTGACCCACCACAAAGCACGTCCTTGAACGTGCAAACGAGAAGCTATTTTTATCTACCACTTACCGCTGGTGAGGGCAATCTCGGAAAGGAACTATCATGTTTTTAGCATGAAGGGAAAGATGGCGATATGAGCGCGCAGCGGTACGGAATGGCGCGTGCCCTCATCTCCCACGCGTACTTAGCCTCGGGGAGAGGAGTGAGTGGTCGTAAATGCTCTGAACGCACATTCGCGCACCCTTATCTCACGGTTAGGAGCATCTTATGTCTTGACTGTCCTTAATCTTTCACCCGAACAATTTTGTTGCAGTTACCGGGCACACAAAGGTCACTGCAATTGTTGCACAGTCTCCGTTTGCGAAAAGAGCGCGCTTTGCAGACACAGCGAAGTAACAAATGAGAGACTTATTCGCGTTCATCTGTACTTTCGAGTACGTTTCGTGCGACATCTGTGCGTGGGAAACGCGGGGCACATTTCGGTATGCTTGAAATTCTGCGTTTGACCTTCCAATTTGTTACTATTTCGTTCATTGCATCGCCTTTGCCGCAAAGTTGTCTTTTTTTATTGTAACGAAACTGAATCGAGCATGTCCGAGAGGTATTGATTCAAATTGCTTAAATGCTGCAGACATGTGCATCTTTGAACTAGTAAATATAGAGTGATGAAAAATAAGCAAACAAATAACCACACGACACTGGAAAAGTGAGTATGCCCATCAGTGGCAGAGTACAAAAAGACAGAGGACCAATACACTACATTGAGAGCATAGTGCAAAAACTAGAAGTTTGGATCTGACAAGCCTACGCGTGAGCAAGCAGTCAATCTGTACACACTTGTTTGTTTGTAATAATGTTTCACGTTCTCTCTATTAGAGTATTTCGAGCTATTTCACCACTTCTATTCTATTGAACCAACGAGCCCAAGCTTCTTTCTTAGAGTAACCTGAAGCAGCAATTTTTTTTATTTATTGAGAGGCAGAGAACTTTTATATGCATATTTCAGACAAACAAATCTCAAAAAAAAAAGAAACGCCACTTGCAGAACAGCAACAGTGAAAGCAGGAAGACCTGCCTCTTTAGAGTAGAGCAGAGTAGAACCTTGAATAATAGCACACACCCACGTGGCGGGTGACCCCGTTGTATATTTCTTGGGGTTACTGATGCAAGTAAAGTTGCAAGGTGGCCACTACGCCACAAAGTATCATGAATTTCGTGAAGTTTGGAAATACCCTACCATGCATCGCTCAGAGGTGAGGCGAGGTACCCGCTGAACGCCTGTGAGACGTTATGTGCCCTTTGTTGATGATGCGGCTGATGAGAAATAAATATGACTGAGGTCTTTTTAAACGGTAGGCAGCTTCAAATCACCTAGTTGTGACGCAGTTCGCATCGGGTGACTCTTGGAGCAATTTCATTTTCTACCATGCTATTATTCCTCTGCGAACATTATTCACTGCCCGGCATGGTATGGCTTTTTTTGTCTTTTGTGCAGGATGTCTTCAAGTGCCGGCATGGCCCCTTGTAAGTCTGCCACGCAGAGTTCTTGGGGTAAATGATGGTGACGATCCTTAGATGATTGGTGCTCACCCACTCAAGACCTGGTCATTTAGTCTGCAATTTTTTTAAATTTTAATTGAGACGGCAGTGCCAATCCTACAATTAAAATATGCTCGCACCCAGTGTAATTTTAACCCGAAATTGTGTTATGCGGGAGTCCACCACAGCTTCACTGATGTACTTCCGTAACAGATATGACGCTGTAAAATGTATGCTTACTGATTGCGAAAAAAGGATTATAAGGAAAAATTCACTCGCTTCAGCACCGAGCCAGTGAGCTATCAAACGGCAGCCGCCGGCGCTAACCACTAAGCCACAAACATGCGTTGTCAAAAGTGCCAATGGCAAGCTAGTTAGAAACCTATATACCATTTGGCGATCCTCGGAGCTCCGTGAGCTCAGCGCGTTTTTGTTATGAGTAGCGATATAGCCGGAAGAGCACGCATTGTCTCCTCTTGCGTTTCGGAGAGTCCCACCTTAACGGGGCATGATCTATCTTGCACGCTCCTTATCAGATTCGTGATTCAGCATGCACGCAGGTCATTTCACTCACTGCCGTGCCACGTTTACAAAAGAAGCACTCTGCTCACATTCGAAAATATAAAAATTGTGAGAGTTCACGCCGTTTTTGTTTATTCCAGACTGCTGTTATGGACACCGCTGGTGGCGGTGTCCATAACTATGCCACCGAAATTTCATGTTGTTGTGGTCTCGTAACACTTTTGGCTTTAAAATATTTGTTGGGATGTGGGGGACTTGAGGTAAGAGAACATGCACTTACTGGGCCGTTCGTAATGGCGTGAATCTGGGGTGAGCCTGAAGGTGCAACTTCTTGGCTTGCTTGTGCTTGATTATTTCAAACCTAGTGCCCGCACCTATTCCGACTAGTTCTGGTACGACCCGGCAGTATTACCTCGTTAAGCTTGGCTTGTCAGCTCTTGAACCTTGAGGGAGCATGAATTATTTCTCGCTTGTGTTGCCAGCTGCAAGCTGACTTATGGGAAAAATATTTCATTACGTTAGGTTTGCTGGTGGAGTAGCTCTTAAAAAAAGAAAATGGGTCAAAAAAACAAAGAACTTTTTTGCTTCACCATGACCATTAGGTCACTTGTTTAGTGGACCCCTGCACAACGTTCTTCAAACAATAGTGCGTTCATATAGCAGATAGACAGCCATATTTCTTATAACCGTTTCATGTCACTTTGGTACCTCAAATACTAATTTTATCATGCGAATAAATTTCTTGTGGCGAAAATTAAGGGGCCCATCAAGACTTTTCAGCATTGTCAGAAAACGCTAGCGATCGGTAGTAGAGGCTGCCGACAACACGCGAGTCAAATATTATAGCACAGCAAGCGGCCTAAATTCTACAATAAATTGTGAAATTCTGCAAAAATTGCTTTCTTTTCTCTCAAAAAATCACGCAATATGCGCAATATCCACACGTAGCAAGCCAATCTATTAGTCCTTGGCTGATTTTCACATGGTGCACTCACTCGTTACAAAGATCGCCATGAGAGGCCGCTACTTGTCTTTGCGTGTGCGCACGATCACACTGTAAAAGCAAATCATTCAAAGAAAAAAAAACAGTAAAAAGTGCCAAAGCCAAGAGGCGCGCGTGTCATTTTGCTGTATCCCTGCCATCCCTCCCTGCTTAGCTTCCGGAACTTTCGTCGAGACGAGAGAAGAGAGAATGCAATTGCAGCATGCAACAAACCTTTGTAACTCCAGTCGCACTGGATTGATTCTTAAAATTTTTGCGGCACTGAATTTTTGAGGCAATAAGCTATTTAAGAAAAATAATTTCATGGTTACTTGAAAAATTGTTTAAGGGCCCCTGTCAATGTCGTGGTCTGTTATTCAGACTACCATGCTTGCCCAGCGCTAGAAAATAAACTGATTTGATATCGCCCACATTAAAAGGCAGGAATCTCCTTCCGTCTCACCGTTACATAGAACATGCCAGATCTTTCTGTATTGTGCTAAATTTTACAGACACCAAGTTTTCCGCCATAAATAAGGCTCATCTGATCTTCGCTGCATGAGCAAATTTGGACTCTCTCTCTCGTAGTTTTCAGTTCAACCTGAGCTGGCAGCTGCTTCATGTAACCGTGACCCGGTCTTAAGTAAACAAAATTCTACCTGGCTCGTGCTTAGCTTCCGTGTCTCCTCTAGTTGGCTTTCGTGTCTCCCTCAGCTTGTGCAGTGCTCTGCAAAAACGCAAGCTATGTTGTTGAATTGCATATGAACGTGTGTTCTAACTACTTTGGTGTATCGGTGCCACATTTTTCTCTCTAAAAATGGTTTAAGTCAGTGACATGTCGAGGGTCTCTATGTCTAGCCTTCTTTCTCAACAGTGTGCGCTATTTTTGTTCACGCTTTTCTTATTATGATTGGGTCACACACTGACACAAAAGGATTGCATCGCATTCGTTTATTTCACTAATCACCCCGGGTTGTTCAGAAAACAAGAAAACGGTGATTGGTTCAAGGCCCGGTCAGTGTTTGAAAATAGAGAAAAAAAGTGAGAAAGATTATGGCTCCCTTATTATTGTTAATCTCGCAAGTTCACTGTCCCGGGATATTGGCAATATTGAGAAATATGTGCCTAACTCGTTATTTTTTCGTAGATGCGTCTCAAGCTTCTTCTTGATGTTATTCATCTATCAACTGTGGCCCACACCCACTTTGGACCAGGAGGCGAGGAGCTGCCATGGGCGATTTTTTTTTCTTAGGCTGGCGCCTGATCGTTTTTAATAACCGTAAGAGAGGGGTATCAACTTTTCTTAAACGTTTGTCTGCGTCCTGCGAAGCCGTATCCTATCAAGGAGGCTGTTCTTGTGGAAAAAGCGTGAAATTTGCATTCTTCACAATTAGTTAAATCCATCGAAGGTTTGTTGCGGTTGTTGTTTCAACAAATGGCTCGTACCCATTACATAGGTAATACTTGCCGGTTGCTTTTGTTGCTTGTGCTTCACACATTTGATCATTTAGCTATTACGCCATCCCCATTGGTCATCAATTATTTTCTTGTTCTTTCAGCCCTCCGTCATATTACTGTTATTGTTACTATTTCTATTATTACTTTACGTGAGACCTAAGGGCATGGTTGCAGTAAAGAGGAAGAGCAACACGCCTTGGGCACGTTCTGCAGAAGATGAATACGTTTCGGCATTTAGTACCGAAAAACGTAAAAAAAACTGCATTTGCTATAAGTACCGGGCCACCGCGGATTATATTTGAACGAAATGGCGGACTCTTTAGCAGCAGTATCTCTGGGTGGGCCCACCATCCCAGTTTTGCCAGATACGGCTTACGTGACAGCGCTAAGGTTCCGAAACGCTTGCCTGCAGTGGGGAAAATGTAATTCGGATAAATTCCAAGATTTCGAGCATTTGAGCTATTGCTGGAATAAACAGTGGTGTGTATCTCGCCAGTTAGAGGTCACTTATACCAGATTGCGCTGTGCAGTTCCACAACTAAATTATTACCTTAACAAAGCTCGACTCAAGGTGTCACCGCTATGCATTTGGTGCAACGAAATTCAAACAATTGAACATTCCTTTTTATTCTGTCAACGTTATTCTTATCAGAGAAAAAGATTTTTAGTAGCCTCATTACAAAAGCTAGGAATACAAGTAAATCTACCAGTAATTTTATCACTTGGCGGAACATCATTTGGTTACTGCCACAGGGATGTATGCTCCACTGTGTTTGATTACATCAATGCAACTAAAAGATTACCGTGCTAGTGAACCTCAACCTTTTCAGATATTTAGTTTATTATTCGTAGTTATGTCTATCAAAAACAAGAGATGGTTTGACCGCTTGCTCAGCAAATATTTTTGATTTTTGTTTTGTTTTGGTAGTATTCTTTTTGAACTACTTTTTCAGATTGGCTTCATTTTCATTTTAGTTTCGTTTAAGTATCCTGCCGCCCGGTTCTTGGCCCATCCTCCTTTGTGGGTGAGCGCCATCCATAAGAGGTCATCATCATCATCATCATCATCAAGAGCGAGGTTAGTGCCCATCTCGCGCGTTCGTGAGATCGTCGACAGCGAAAATGCCTGATGGTGACTGCTGTGGTCTATGCTCCGGTCCCATCTCCGAGACGGAAGACTACAGGCGCTGTCGGCGGTGTGACCGACGGGCGCACGTCAGCTGCATTCCCTCGTCGGAGGAGGACGACAACTTGCAGGACCACTGGGAACTACACACCTCTGCTGAATTGAGTTCGTTCGCCGAAGCCTCGCCGAGGCCTAGCGAGGCCTCTTCGTCGTCATCAGCTCACTGTTTTGAAACATCTGCAGTGGCAGTTCATCCGCCAAACTACATGGACGACAGGATTGCTGCGATTCAGGATCTCATGGGTTACGCGCGAAGGGGAATGTGGCTCATCGAACACGGGTGTGCTACGTGGCCTACTATGAACGAATGGCAGCGCAGGCAGTATGCACGGAACTGTATTCTGCAGGCTGAACTTCTCGTTTTCTTGCAACTGGAGATGAGCTCAATACGTGATGAGTTAGCCAGCCAGCTTGTTCCTCCACCTTTGCAGCGCTCGATAGCCCAGTCCGAGTCATACCCTGAACCGCAGGTGCTTCCTGCTACGCCACTGCCCGACTGTCCTGCCTTCCGTGACAGTGATGATGAAGAGGACTTCTAGCAACCTTCGACATCAAGATACACTCCTCCTTGAAAGCCAGCCTGTCACCAATGACCAACAAGACCATCATCTGTCTTCTTCATGGTCTCTTTTCTGTGACTCGGCTGTAGCGAACTGATCCGTCGGCTTGCTTGCTGCGCACATTGCCACCGCCCATATAGGCGATGTTTTTTTTTTTGTACAAAAGTTTCTGCATGGTTTAACTTGTAAAGTTTTTTCCCATTTTTTGTTTTTAATAAACTTTCAGCCTTTCTCGAATACTTTCAGCCTTTCTCGAATACTATCACGCGATAGATAGCATGTGCTATCTATCGCGTGATAGTGGGCCCTTTCGTTAAAAGTGCGATCAGCAATAAAAGCTGAACTTTTGAAAGTTCTCCATAAAGACATCAGGAGAGTATCGTTGAGGTACTGCATGCGCAATTCATACATGTTTTAAGAGCAACGTAGAGCCCTCAGTTACTATGCTTATAGCTAGGCCTCACGCTCTTTGTTTCACAACAGGATGTGGATATAAAAATGGTACTGACTCAACGAATGTGAGTGGTGCCAGTTTGGACGTGTAGCTAAGTATAAGTAATGTTAGTGTGAGTGTGTGTGGGGCTCCACTATGAGCGCCAGTGAATGCTTATGAAGGGGAGCAGGTTTAGAAGGAGAGAGTATCCGTAAGGGTGAGAGGGACACGAAAGAACATGAGCGAGCGCCAGAGAGTGGAAGTTGGCATGTGTGGGAGGGCAGTTTGATGACGTTAGTACAAATGTGACCAATTTCTTGTCAGAGTGTGCGTACGTCTGTGAAAACTATTTAGTCTCAGATGACGACAGTATGAATCCGAGTATATGCCAGATATGTGAGCAGATGCGAGTGCGAGTGGTGGCTCGCGCAGTGAATGGGCACGATCCTGTTAAAGAGAGCGCCATTTCAAACAAACGCGCCTTTTTGTGCTCTAGTAAGCGCCAGTGTGCAAAAGCGCACACGAGAGTGAGGTGGTAGCGATGTCTATAAAAATTGACATTAGAGTAAGGTGAGGAGGCATCTGTGGTCAAAAATTCATATTAAAATTGAACAGTAGATTCATGAGAAGGAGCCGCGATTAGTTAATTTCAGGAGATTTAGAGTTAGGCACTTCACAAAAATGTGACCATAAGAGAACGATTATCTTCAAGCCATTCCTCGCGCCTTTTACATTTCAGGATTTGTTACTGCCCACCAGGTACACTGAGATTCGTAAACACAAGAATATAATATCCAAGTAGAACAAATCAGACTCACGGGCTCACTAAATCGACTTTACTAATACCAACTGTTTAGCCAGCTATGACTGATTCAAACATTTTACCTAGCACGAGTTGCTTGACTCGGATTTGCAACAATTTATTTATGCTGAGGCATGGCAATCTCTTTTCTCCTGAAATATTTCATTTAATACGACAGCTGCAAGTGCATAGCCTCATTCACACCACACATATTAACGTGTGAATAGTCCTTTGGAATTATGCAACGGTCTACAGTGTGAGACAGACGTTTCTGCGAGTAGGTGGGAATGGCACTTACTGTTAGGTAACGTGAAAAACGAAGCACTGTTTCGATTGAAGCACTGTTTCGATTGTATTGTTGTGGTCCATAGGTCAAATAAGCAGAAATTTATACTGGCGTCATGTGGAACTATCGTTTGCGAGATTGATTGATGTGTGGGACCCTAAGTCCCAAAAACCACGCCGTAGTGGACGGCTCCGGATATTTCGACGACCAGCGGTTCTTCAACGTGTCCCAAATTTTAGCACACGAGCTTACAGCAAGGAGTAGTCAGTAAAAATTGCTGGAGTGGAAGCTCCCACAATTCCTAGCAAACTGAAGGGAAGCTAGCTCTTGGCCTGCGAACATGTCGGAAACACGCTCTTTTCTGCTGTTGCCCCCTTAGAGATCAAGTGGCTTTAAAATGTTAGTGTAAATGCTACGTTAAGTCTATAATAAAAGAGTTATTCCCGACAAAATGACTCACAGAAGTTAGTATGGGTGACTGCCTTTCCAAACAACTTTGCCTCCTTTAGAGGCTTACGAAGAAAAACTATTAGCACTAAGACGCACTTAGAGCCCTATGTGTTGCGAAAAAGTTTCCACATTGAACTCGCTGGGCATATTAAGGAAACGCACCGTTCTTAATCGCTGATTCACGATACTATATCAAGCCCCTAGTAAGACATCCGGCGCAGCCGCCATCCTACCACACGTACAGCTTCACTCCTGGGCAACAATTTTCACTCCAGCAATTTTTGAAACCTATTTGGCCTACAGTACTGTCGCCTCCATGTAAAATGAAGCGGTCGCAGCCGAGATTCGATGCAGCGATCTGCATGTGGGTCGGCAGCTGAGTACCTCAGCCACTAGACCACCACGGCGGGGCGATTGCTAGTGAGCTACATGTTGAACGCTACAGTTGCCACATAACGAGACATTGAAAATGAAAACTATGCGCCAACAAGCACACCAAAACGGAGACGTGACGACTCGGTCGGTCTTAAGGTGTGCAAGAAAAATTGACAGATCACTTTGTAAAAACGGAGCGTGCAAGCTGGTGTAAATGAATTCTGAAAAATAAACAGTTCAGTGCTGCCATCTAATGCTTTTAATCTGTACTAACCGAAAAGTGTTCATATGCTTCGGCAGAATAAGGTGCGGCGGGTCCATTCAAGCGTTTGATACCCAGCCACTGTGGATTTAGAGGATATGAACTCGCCCATTCCTCGGCCCGAGAATGACTCTTCTGGAACTCTGACCCCAGCTTATCGCACCCACCCTCGGCTATGCGTATGGACGCGCTCCTAACATACATAGATATTCTAGATCATCATAGATTTGAAAGACGGAATCTTTCAGCCCCGGGGCCAAAGCTCATTAAAAAAATCTCAAGTAGCGTGGCGCCACCTGCAGACCTAGTCTTACCCCAATAAATGCATACTGTCCAAGTTAGATCCCGGCACATAGGCACCACAGTGCAGGCTTTGCGTCAATAAAACAACCACCCTGTACTACATGATATTTGAACGCCCACACAATCCATCTCTACAACCCAGAGCATAGCACAACACTGTAGGGTGGAAGGCAGCTCTGTCTAGCTCGGATCCGAAGACCCAAGATGCCCTCACGAGACGAGCGAGGGCAGCAGCCCGTGCCAATCGGATCCCGGACGCGACATTACATTCCAGCAGCGTTGCTGGATGGATGGATGGATGGATGGATGGATGGATGGATGGATGGATGGATGGATGGATGGTTGGTTGGATGGATGGATGGATAAATGGATGGATATGGCTGTACCCTTTAGATCGGGTGGTGGCTAGCGCCACCATGCCGTAATAGTTCATGAACTAAAAACTAGATTTATTTTTCCCCTTAAATAGTGTGGTTGAGGATTCGTACTTTGCAGTGAAGGGTTTAATTTTCACTGATGTTTGACTTTATCCACCAATCAGATAACCTCCTTCTAGTTCATTCTACCCGCCTAAAGTCTATTTTGCCCTCACTGTACCCGAACCCCACTGCTTTGAAAAAAAAACTCTGCGCCATCATCCTGAACTATAGGGTGAAGCCCTTTACAGAACATTATCGAGTGTTCGGCAGTTTCTTCTTCCTCTCCACACGCACTGCATACCGTGTCTACCCTATCTTGCTGCTAGCTCCCCTGCCCTCAAATGATGTCCATCCCCTATCACCTTGTACTCCTTGATTTGGTGTATTCCCGTGAGCTCCTAAGCCAAGCCTACCTATTCTACGTTGCCTAATTTCTTATCTTGCTTGAACTTCTGACCTCATGCACAAGACTGCATTGCCGAACGTCAGACCAGGAACCATAACCCCTTTCCATATTCCTCTCACAACATCATACCTATTGTAATTCAACAGTGCCCTGTTTTTCATTACCGCTGCATTCCTGTTACCGTTAGTCGACAGGTATATTTCGTGTTCCCTTAAGTACTCGGCCCCATTGCTTATCCATACACCCAGATATTTGTATTTATCTGTTATATCTAGCGTGACTTCCTTATTCTAAGCTCACTACCTTCATTGTCATTAAAATCATGACTGCTGATTTTTCCTTACTGAATCTGAAATCTAACCTATCTCCCTCATTACCGCAGATGTCCACCGATCTCTGCAAATCTTCCTTGTTGTCGGCCTTTAGCACTATATCATCTGCGTACATCAATGCTGGTAGTGCCTGTTCAATGAGTTTTCCTTGTTTGACGAAAGAGAGGTTGCAGCCCAGTCCACTTCCCTCTAATTTGCCTTTAATCATTGTAGGTACATCATGAATAATAAGGGTGACATGGAACACCCCTGCCTAAGCCCCCGTTTTATCTCTGCAGGCTTGGATACCTGTTTTTCCCACTTTATAATTACCTTGTTACTTTTATAGATATCCTTTAAAAGAATAGTGACTACATCTTTCACGCCTAGTGTGTCCAGTATTCCCCACAATTTCTCTCTAACCACGCTATCGTACGCTCCCTTGATATCCAAAAATGCTAGCCACAGGGGCCTGTGTTCCTTTTCTACTATTTCGATGCACTGCGTCAGTGAGAACAGATTGTCTTCCAACCTCCTGTGTTTCCGAAACCCATTCCGCAGTTCCCCCAACACCCCCTGAGACAGTGATTGTAGACAGTGACTGCAGCGCCACGGCGAGTCATGGCGCGAACTAATACGAGTGGCCGTGCCCTAGGTGCTTTTCTGGTGACCGCACGCTGCCGAGGCACCCAAATTGCGCCAACATCCATAAGCGCTTTAGTCCCGAGCGGTGCGCCGACGTCTACTGTCAGCGTTTCCTCTAGTTTAGTCAAGGTTGATTTTGGTTTTGTGCGGCGGTGTGTATAGATTGCGTTATTATTCCTTGCAAATCTGGTGATGTGGCAGTGATTCTCGGGTGGCCGATCCGTCTGAGGGGGGAGATCGAGCACTGTGGTTGTTTCGTGCAAGCGGTAGCGTTGAATGACCAACATCCCGCATCGAAGTGATATGCTCAAGTGCTGGCTGTCTTGAGTGTGCTGTGTTGTGGTTTGTTTGACAAATTTAATTTCCTGCTCATTTGATGATACGTTAGTGTTGGCTAGTTCATGCGAGTCGTACACAGTAAAAAATTTTACACCCTAAAAGGTGTAAAACGGGTGTACGCATTAAAAGCACCCATGTGAACAGCCTTTTTACGCCCCATTTTCAAAATTTCAGGTGTTCGTAATTAAAACTCTAACAAAATACCCTATTTACACCCTTATATTTGGGGTGTAATGAACAAGGCTACAAATAATTGATTAATATGTGGGGTTTAACGACCCAAAACCACCATACGATTATCAGAGACGCTGTAGTGGAGGGCACCGGAAATTTCGACCACCTGGGGTTCTTTAACGTGCACCAAAATCTGAGCACACGTGCCTACAAGGCTACAAATGCGCGGCAATGTCGGGCCGTTTCGCTAATACTGTTAGTATACGTTAACCATCTTGATACCAGCAAGGCTCCCACTACTAGCTGCTTGCGAGTCTAGTAATGAATTGAAGCAGACAGTAATGTGACCAAAACGCGATTTTCATCGATAAAGCACGCAAACTACTATAAGATGGAAGATACATTAGAAGCGACGCTTGTTACATAGAGTAAGGGCCCATTCTCCTGTACTTGTTTCTTTCATCTGTGTCATTTGCGTGATTAGTCAACACTCACAAAGTACACTGATTTGCCTGAACAAGGTACCACAAGGTACCACAGGTTGCGCACATTGGTGTAGCCATGCATGAAACACCCCCCCTCCCCCATTCATAAGATCGAAGCTTTTAAAGCTGGAGATAAAACGTCCACCACCTGCAAAAAAACAACAGCACAGTTGTTTAGCCATAACCACCACGTCAGCAGGCCATCAGGTCCCTTAAAAACGAACATTGACGTCAGTATTTTTAGTAGGCACGTTTTATTTAATTACTGCAGCGACTGTTCTCTTCATGTGTCCTTAAGAGTGCGTCATGAAAATTAGGAAGAGGACACCGACCATATAGAAAAATGCAGAATAAGGGCATTTCGGTGAAGTTGACGCAGCCTTGGTCATATTGACGGGAGCCTTGTGGACTAAATTGCGAACAAAGCTCTCCTCTGGGGAGCCGAAACGCATTCTCTAGTTCTCTTACTCTCTCTCTCTCTCCGTTTTCTTGTGGATCCCCTTTTTTATTTATGTAACTTCCCCAGCAGACGTGCTTCGGCCAAAGCCTCGACTTTGTCGGTAATTAGAAAACAGCATTGATGAAGTATTCTCAGCCGTGGTCTCGTTCAAAGGACTGCAAGCTAAGTACAAATGTATTGCCGCAACGTGAAGACAGAAGAAGTACTTAACAGGTTGAGGAAGTAGCACCAGGTCAGTATTTTTATTTACTGCGTGCCAGAGCGTTCCTCTTCTTTCTTGTTATTGCTTGCCGCATAAAAGCGTGCAGATGCCCGTATGTGATGTCGTCTTCATCTTTCTAGCAGTATGCACGTGGCAATATGTTCTCACACACTCTCGTCACACTATTCGATATGCATCGAATAGTGTGACGGCCAATGCATGCAATGTTGCAATGTATTTACCGAAATGAAAGTGCTGATAAAATATCGTCTGCGTGACCTTCAATGTGCAGTCCCTAAAGCCCCAAGAGCTAAGCAAAAAGCATCAGCTTAGCTTTTTTCCCAAAATTCCCTACATTAGGTCGGTGAAGGTGCGCTAAACATTGCTCCTGAATATTACAAATGCGCGTTCTGACTAGAGCTCGTGCTGGCCGCACTGCACCGTCACAAAGTTCGCTGCGATTCAGATGCACTGTTAAAAACGAGTATAACGCAACCCCCCCCCCCCCCCACACACACACACACCACACTAGTGCAAGCAGTAACCTGTAGCGTAAGGTCCAACCGAACATAACGCCGAAGCAAAAAATTTAAGCCCATATGTTAACATCTGCATTTATTATAGAAAAACTGCAAATCTGACAAACAGGACTCTGATGGCATTCTGCACAATTTTGAAATATGTCAAGTGACCAAGCTTTTTCTCTCTATATACTACAAATTCATTGTTTTCAATACAATAAGTTCCCACAATTTTCAAAAACATTTGCGCTAGTCGGGCAAACCACTGAGAGGTATGGCGTTTATTGACGCCTATACAATAGAAAAAAACACGCAGAAAGATTAAGCGAGTTTCTAGAGTCACATTTGCAACCTACCTTATCTCGCGGTATAAATTTCGACATTAAAAATGAGTACATTCAACAAGGTAGTGTAATTGGGGTTGTATTAATGTAATGTCAGGGTTGGTATACTTTTAACTGCAAAACCACTCGTCACTGCTGCTTGCACAATCGTCTTCAGCTGCTGAGATGACTGGTGCCTTCGAGAGAAGTGGGGCGAAGCTGATCTTTCTGTACAGGAAATTCAATCCCGGAAACCTAAAATAAATACACAAGGAACAATGACTGAAATGTCACAAAGAGTGCAACATACAGTGTGCAGTATGCATAACTAACTGCTTTCCTATGTGTAAGTATAAGTTGAGTGCATAGCAAGCATATTCAGAGTCATCGGGCTCCACTGCAGTGAGAAATGGCAGAAAAGGTATGCTGAGCAATAAACGCAATGAAAAGCGCGCTGTGGCAGAATCCTTATACCTTTCATGCCGTGGATAATAACCTTATCTTACCCTTTCAGCTTGCGCGCGCTGGCAAATAAAAAGGTGCTGCTCCAAGTTGATAATGTTCCATTAGCTGCCTGCAACGACCAATCTAAATGAATGTCAAGTTCTATGCTTAAGTATGCATCAACACAGCTGCATGTGTATTTCTGCAGATCTACCATGGTACACATTCGATTAGTTTATTAAAAGGAATACAGTACGACGCGCAACAACATATACATATTTTATCTGTATTGCACAAAAGCTCAATGCCACTGAGCATACATGACGGTATGCGCATTGAGAAGGTATTCAGTGCAGGTAACTTGTAAAATTAAGTACTGTACAGTTACATATTAAAATGCGAACGATACTAGAGTTCTTGGACTGGCTCACTTTGACACGATTATGTAATGGAAGAATTGTCTATTGGGTCATTCCACATCAGACGTCCCAGCCATTTTGGTGACCACCGCAAATGTATTCGAAAAAAAAATCGCGCTGATTTTACTGCATTAAAAAAGGTAACTGCTAGAATATTTCGCAAACAAATAATTTAATAATCACGTGGCTGCCTCCTGAACTTCCCGGAATTTCGTCTGGATGTTTGTGAAAAAAATTATTTCATAAGTATCTCTTCTTCCGTGCCAAATTTGGTCTACAAGTTCAGTGAAGGGCTAGGGTAGAGTGTTTGAAGCTCAGTAATATTATTATCATTTTTCGACCACATACGCCTCAAATAATTTAGCCGAATTGTGTTATATTGGCATTTTTCTATATCAATACTGCACTTTGAATGAATATCTGAGGAGTAAATACTTAATCCACATAAGGTATATTTGGAGGAAAAAATATTTTAGACATCTCAAGCTGTCAAACTTTACGAGAGAAATCGCAAATTTTACAAAATAATTGTTTTGTCTATAATGAGACGCAACTTGCACCATGTGGTGGTTGAATTAAAATAGTCTTTGTACCTAAATCGAAGCAAATAAACAGTTCTCTTCATGTGCCAAATTTTGTCTTAGCAATTTGTTTTGAGAAAAAAATCACAGCATATCCACGGAGTGAATGATGATGAGTGGGGCGTAGCGTTCGTCCGTCCGGACGCACAAACAAATGGACAGACAGTCTGACGCCAGTATGGACGAAAAGAAAGACGGACGGACTCACGGACACACCGACACACGGAAGCCCGGACGGCTGGATGCATAGACGAACGGACGAAAGCACAAATGTACGGACGAACGATTCGCCCCACGAATCATCATTTTGTCCTTGTATATGCTGAGAAAACCACTAACGCTATCTATTGTGCAATTCATCAAGTGGCTACATTATACTAGTACGACTACAAAAGAGGGAACGACCAACGGCCTCAACAGCTTTGCCCCTAAATGATTTTTGAAGTTCCAAGTTCCCCATTTGCCATTTCGTCATACAGCAGCCGACGCCTCGAAGTTCCCCATTGCCGTTGATTGGAAAATTCAAAAACTATTTTATGCTTTGAAATAGAAACTGTAATGATAAAACTTGTCACATACAAAGAACTGTTTATTTTCTTTCAATTTAGGTAAAAGGTGATTTTTAACTGGACCACCACATGGTGCAAATTGCGTCTCAATACGGACAAAAATTACAATTCTGTAAAATGAGTGATCTTTTTTCGCAGAGGTTAACAGCTTAAGATGTCTAAAAGTAATTTTTCATCAAAATAACTTTTCTGCAAAGTAAGTAGTCACAGCTCAGATATTCATACAAAGTGCAGTATTGCAATAAGAAAATGCAAACATAACACACTTTGGCTAAAGTCTTGCGGACGTATGTGGCCGAAAATTTGTAATAATATTGCTAAGTTTCAAACACCTTACATATGCCCCTTTACTTAACATGCAGCAAAATTGGTATAAAGAAAGGTGCGGTACTTGTAAAATATTTTTTTTCACAAACAACACTCAAACCGCAGTCTGGAAAGTTTGAGAGGCAACCACGTGACCCAAAACTTTTTTCTCTCCAAAATATTGCAGTTCACTGTTTTCAGTGCATTAAATCAGCACAATTTTTTTTTTCAAAAACATTTGCCATAGCCGCATAATTGGCGTGGAAATGTCGAATAAAGTGACCCTGTCACCTTCACTCAATGACCATTGCATACTGCTAAATTAGGGGATATTTGTTTCAATCATGCTGTCAGGGTGAGAAAGCATAACTCCTTCCCGATGCAGCGTAGGCTGTTCAGTGGCTGTGCGTGTTGTGTTCCCAGATAGATATGCTGCCCAGTCTTACATTTTGGCTGCAACACATGCTTAGATACCGTGAAGTATGTATAATATTAAATTGTTTTTGTGCAACAAAAAAATCTAATAATACGCTTCACATAGCGAAAATACCTTTAACATCTGAAGTACTTAGCGAAATTAAACGCCAAAGTGAGGCGATGGCAAGAAAACTCTGAATAACAAGAATATTTTGAAAGTTACACGTAATGGAGACAATCTGAATAAAATGTGCTCGAACGTTAGCAGTTATTTTCAAACAAGCGTTTGCGCTGTTCAAGTAGGCAATTCAACCACACACACAGACTAAAGGTCTGTCCAAACAAAAGTCCAGCTTCAGTGCTCGTTCCGCTACATAGGCACGGCTGTCGGCAGTGTCACGCTACGTTGCAGGTGAACAAAAATACCAGTGCAGACAAATTTAACGAAATTTAATGTATTAGCAAGTAGGCAAACTTTGTGAGGCACACCTAACGCGAAGCAACATGCTGTGTTGTCACCCGATGCATCAACCCGAGTTATCACAGTAGTGTTACCGCACAAAACGAAAAAGAACCGAAAAGAACGACATGGACACCACGCCCTTGTTTTCCATTCTTGGTCTTTTTGTGCAATAAGAAAAAAAAGAAAGTAAATGAACTACCGACATGCCCAAGCATATGCGTCTTACATACGTTTGATGCTTAGAGCTAACAGGCGCCGTCCCCACACATGTAATAATTAGTAAACTAAAATTGATGTGCAGCACGAGCGGGCCCCGTTAAAAACGACTGCCAACAAAGGGCACCGCAAAAATCTGTTTAATTTCTTAGCTGAACCTCAGCGGCGCACGCTCACTCTGCTTTGTACTCCAAACAATCTAAACAAACGAACAAAAAAACGTGGCCACAATCTAACTTCGCCATCATCCCTGTGAAACAGTTCGGACAAATATTCTCGCTAAGTAAATAAATGCTGATTTGTCATCAACTTGTTGAAAAAAAAAATGTTTGAAGGCGTTATTTTCGTGCTTACGCAGTTAACAAAGCGCTGAACGGGACAACGTGAGAGCGGTACTCACTATTTCACTTCGAGTGCTCCACAATATGAATCCACAGGTCCAGTCTTCAGGATTGTGCACCTTCGCAATAATCAGCACTGACAGAACACACAGGGGGAGCACAGAGCGCAGGCACATTTCAAACTAAACACCGACTAACAAACTCTACCGATCGAGAAGCCACGCGCACCACACGCACACACACGGGAGGGTTTTTCGCCAGCGCACGCGGTGACATGTAAGACGATGTCGACCCTTATCCGCGCTGTGCGCCCGGCGCGCAGCAATACCAGACAGTTAAGGTTGTCTAGGCGACGAGACTTGATGGCGCCTTGTGGCGCTCTCAGGCTGACTAGATGCGGTTTGACGCTAGCTACGGCCCTCTGCTGATAGCACGGGCGCTGAATTTTTGTTGTTTTTTGCGGCAGCGATTTGTTGCGTTATACTCGTTCTTCAACAGTGCATCTGAATCGCAGTGAATATTGTGACGGTTCAGTTAGGCCAGCACGAGCTACTAGTCAGAACGCACATTTGTAATATTCAGGAGAAATATTTAGCGCACCTTAACCGACCTAATGTTGTGAATTTTGGTAAAAAAAGCTAAGCGGATGCTTTTTGCTTAGCTCTATGGTTCTCTAGAGACTGCACATTCAAGGTCACGCTGGCAATATTTTATCAGCACTTTCATTTCGGTAAATACATTGCAACATTGCATGCATCGGTCGTCACACTATTTATTGCCACTTGTGTACTGCTAGGAAGACGAAGATGACAGCGCATACGCGCGTCTGCACGTTTTTATGCAGCAAGCAATAACAAGAAAGAAGAGGAACGCTCTGGTACGCAGTAAATAAAAATACTGACCTGCTGCTACTTTCTCAACCTATTAATTTCTACTTCTCTCTTCATGTTGCGGCAATACATGCGTACTTAGCTTGCAGTCCTTGTAACAAGACCACGGCTGAAAATATTTTATCAATGTTGTTTTCTCACTACCTACAAAGTCAAGGCTTTGACCGAAGCACGTCTGCTGGGGAAGTTGCATAAATTAAAAGAAGGGGATCAACAAAAAAACGGAGAGAGACAAAGAGAACTCGAGAATGTGCTTCGGCTCCCCTGAGGAGAGCTTTGTTTGCCATTTAGTCCACAAGGCTCCCGTCATTGTGAGCAAGGCTAGGTGAAGGTCACCGAAATGTCCTTATTCTGCATTTTTCTTTATGGTCGGTGTCCTCTTCGTAATTTCCATGACGCACTCTTAAGGACACATGAAGAGGAACATTCACTACAGTAATTAAATAAAACGTGCCTGCTAAAAATACATGACGTCAATGTTCGTTTTTAAAGGACCTGATGGCCTGCTGACGTGGTCGTTATGGCTAAACAACTGTGCTGTTGTTGTTTTTTTCAGGTGGTGGACGTTTTATTTCCAGCTTTAAAAGCTTCGATCTTTTGGGGGACGGGGGGAGTGCTCAATGCATGGCTACACCAATGTGCGCCACATTACCTTGTTCAGGCAAATCAGTGCACTCTGTGACTTTTGACTTATCACGCAAATGACACAGATCAAAGAAACAGGTACAGGACGATTGGCCCTTTTTCTATTGAACAAGCGTCGCTCCTATTATATCTTCCATCTTATAGTAATTTGCGTGCTTTATCGATGAAAACTGCGTTTCGCTCACATTACTCTCTGCTTCGATTTATTACTAGACTCGCAAGCAGCTAGTAGGGGGAGCCTTGCTGGTATCAAGATGGTTAACGTATACTAACAGTATTAGCAAAACGGCCCGAAAATGCCGCGCATTTGTAGCCTTGTAGGCACGTGTGCTCAGATTTTGGTGCACGTTAAAGAGCCCCAGGTGGTCGAAATGTCCTGCGCCCTCCACTACAGCGTCTCTCATAATCGTATGGGGGTTTTGGGTCGTTAAACCCCACATATAAATCAAATATTTGTAGCCTTGTTCATTACACCCCAAATTTAAGGGTGTAAACAGGGTGTTTTGAGGGTGTTTTAAATACGAACACCTCAAATTTTAAAAAAGAGGCGTAAAAGAATGTTCATATGGATTATTTTAAAGCGTACACCCGTTTTACACCTTCTAGGGTGTAATTTTTTAAGTGTACGGTTTCAGGGTGTTTCAAAACACCCTATTGTTTAGGGTGTTCCTAGACACCCTAAAAAGGTGTTGTCCATTGGGCAAAACAAATACACCCTTATGGATTTAAAAATTTTTAGACTGTAGCGTTGAACTACACCCGTGTAGGCGTTATTGTATGTTTGTGCAGACATACTTCCGAATGAGATTTAGGGTCTGACACATCGTACTGACAACACCACTGTCACACGGGGTCTTATTTGCTATGTCGTACCCTTTTATATTGCAGTTAGATGATGGCTGCACCGTATTTAATCCGATTAGTTTTGGCAGTTAGCGGTGACTAATACTGGTGTCACTCGAATACTTCTGATCGAGATCGTCAGGTCTGTCGCTGCTGCGCCGGATCGAGTTTGGCGCAGACGCCCTAGCTGATTGCAATTAAAAGTGCCCGTGTGACACCGGTATGATCGCACGTGTGGTCTCTAGCTTCTCGGCTGCTGGTTGTGTCAGTAGACCAGCATGCAAGAAAAACAGTTTACTACATATACAAAGCTATTCTATCAAAATTATGCAGAAAAGGGGCATCATACTGGGTAGCTAGGTATGTAATATTAAGACGTCCCTAAATAAGCACATCAACACAGAAGGACTGAAAGCTGGACCAGTTGGTGACAGTACTTTAACATATTTTAACAGAGCGCACGACTATGTGGGCACAAGAGCGATTTGTCCCTTCTCTAGTGCCCGTATAGTCCTGTCCTGTGTTACACTACGTTCAAGCACATGTATGTGTTCGGTTTCACTAAATCAAGTATCACATAGAAAATTAAAGGGCATTTTGTTCTTCAGGAAGTACAATGTCATTGTGGGTCTTATTAGTAGTATTCCTGCGTGTTATCTTTTAATCAAAAGCATGTGATGTTTACTTCACTATCAGATTAGCACATTCGTCCTCGCTTAGTAGTCAGTGCAGATACAGGATTTGGTCTTCGTTGATGCGTGTGCGCAATATAAAATAGCATAAAGTTACATTTCTCGGCTCCTCTATATTATAAGTGACTTCATTTCTTGGGATAGGCACAATGATAAAGTAATATGGTTCTTGTATTGAACGAAATTTCTCAAAATTTTGTTGAGCCTTGTAATAGACAAGTCCACTTGTCAAAACGTTGTCTCCAGCACCCACCCCCCGTTTACAAAATTTTCATGACTCCCCAGTGTGTACTTTTAACTAATAAATACTAATAAAACTGTCTAGCAAAATCATTGTACGAAGTTTCTATTCTAACAAAGAATTTCCATTCACCAGCAGAAGTTTGCAGAATGTAATGTTGTCTTCAGAACGATTTAATTTTTTTTAAATGACCATCTGAAAAAGGAGTAATTTTTTATAATTTTGCTACAACTGATTTGAATATGCGCTCTGACACTACCACATTGAAGCATTTATGTGCCCTCGCTTTACTTTTATGAAGCTGCATGCCGTAAGCGTGTGCTGAAGAACAATGAATTCAGCCTTTGGTAGTGTTCTTACGTTCCAGATAGTGGCAGAGGTGACGGTGGTTGGTTTTGTTATTTCATGGCTTATGCGACAGAAGGCACTGGTCCCTCTTAGACATTTTGTAGCTTGGAATGCTCGCACAATCACTGCAATAATTCTCCTTGTCATTGCATATCGGTAACTTGTCATAGCCTCATCTCTCCCTAGTCTGCATCACCCAGACACGGTGTCCCTCTTCGATGTCAAATTTGCCCCTACGGATTTTTAAACCACACAGGTCAGGCTAGAAGTACTCATTGCTATTCTAATCGGTCCATGTTCTTGTAGAAACCACGAAGATATGGCTGTTTTTAATGACAAAATAATGAGAAAAGGGGTGTAGGGGAGCTCAGTGTTTTGGCAGTTTATTCATCATATCCTGCATCAAAAATTATAGGAAAACATGTGTGGAGTAAGCTAGGCTCACATTGAGAGCATACTAACTAATCAAAATCTGTGAACTTGCTCTCTACCTACCAGAAAAACAAAGTATCATTGATACCTAATGAACCTCGTGATTTTATACAGAATGCATCCATGCATTCTCTAGTAGTAGTGTCTCTGCTTCTGCCAATAATACAAGCATTTTCCAGGTACGGCTCACACTTATGAGAATCGCAATGTGTCAGCGAGTGTGCCCCATCTTTATCTTTTAACGAAAGCTCATGTTTCTGTGCATGCTCATCCACGCATATTCTTGCCCTGCCAACAATCATATTTTGCCGTAAGATAGTGTAAATTCATAAACGACCACGTTGACACATTTTGTGCATGATTGGCGTGCCTTTGTTGCTTCCATCATATAGTATACATGAGAAAGTTGAGATGGTTTTTGTGGCGCAGAAAAAAGAATCGGCATGCCATCTCTATTTGCAACAATTTCTAGGTCGTGTGCAGCTCGGTGCATACACGGTACAACCTCATGTCTCACTGTTCTGCGCTTTTGTTCTACCCCAGTACCGTGGTGTTCTCTCTTGATAATCTGGTGGAGCAACTCAGCTACAGCGTTAAGGAGCATGCGAAGGAAACGAACCAAAGACAACCTGTTCAATCGGTTTTGAAAAGTCTTCTGCATAACACGTGAGCACGACCCTGCACATGCATACTCTGGGCATTGTTCAGCTATGGCACTTTCACAGTTTCGGAATGCGTCAACTCGTATGGAAGCAATTTTTCAGCACACCTAGACAAAAAAGCCAACAGCAGTGATGACTTTGCAAGGTAATGCAATAAGCCAAAAACTACAAAAAGCCACAAGCCTTCAACTCCTGTGAAACACTAATTCTTTTTGAGTCTGCGAAAGCCTGCTAGAACATTTTTAACAACGCGCTAATATGTGACGGTGGTTAGTTTCTTTAAAATAATAAAAAATAATCATCATACGTAAGAACTTCCAAAGCCTCTCACTAATTAAAATGTTGGTGGGACGTAATAAAAGTGGTTATGGTCAAACGTAAGAAATTGCACAACACAGGAGCAACATACGAGCTACCTTTAACTTATAACTTGCGAAGGGCCATAAAAGCTTATATTGCCATGCCCGCCGCATTTCTGAAGGCAACCACGCTACTCTCGTCTGTGCAACTTCTTATGTAGATAAACAATTCATCATGCAGGACAGAATAAAATAGGTCTTCAACATCTACCAAGAACAACTATCCATCGAAGGATTCTTTGAATAAAGTGGATAATGCATGAGAAATTCCCAGTTTAAAATGGGTCTCTCAAGACAACCGAGTCTAGCCGCTTCATTAAAAATTGACTAATCATGTTCTGCCTGATACCTAAATCGCTCACCATTGTCCTGAATGAAACACCTGGCTTATGCGTCTTGACCGTTACAAACACAGAAAGGGTGTTATTTTTGCTATCTGCAGTATGCAATAGACTCTGCTAGTTGTGCAAGTTCCAAGTCCTTACTAAGAGTCCCTGCCTTGCTTTTCAAAGCTTTTCTTTTGATGACTTTTAACTTGACGAAGTTCATGTCGACTGCTTGTCTTGCCTTGAAGTTACACAAATCTACATTCATTACTACGGAGCCACCACTTTACCAAACATTGGTATTTGCTAAACATTGCTTAAAACGTTGCTAAACATTGGTATTTTTGAGCTCCCAGGACAACCTATTAAAACCTGCTCACTGCTCCAGAATTATAATTTCGATGCTTCAAAAACTGCTCCCAATTTAGTTTCAGCCATCTCCCCCCTGTTTGAGTAAAACGTTAGCTTTAAGTCTAAAACGGAAGGTTTGATTCCTGCGGCAGTTCCGTCGTAATGTCAAGTACGCTTCCATTCTCTTTAAAGAGACACCAAAAAGCAAAGCATTTTTTTTGCATATTAGTAACTGTAATTTCACTATCCCAAAAACACCTCTCCAGCCGCGACATGATGCTTGGCAACGGAGAAAACATGCAAGAAGAAAATTCAGGTGGAGATTCCACGGAGACTGCCGTGTCAAACACAGTGACATACGAAATATGGACGGCATCTACTGGGGAAGGGGGGGGGGGTTCCTACATAGCTTCTACTTAATAAAAATGAAGTACATTGTCTTCAGTGAGCGCCCTAGACCTAGCCTACGAAGGTTCGGAAAATTTAATTGAGCCAATGTCGTGTCAATACGAAAAACTCAGTTTGAAATTCGCTACATGATGCGCAAATGCAGAAGTGCGATAGCTCTGCTGATTGTGCCAATTTGATAAAATTCCTCATTTGTGCGCCGAGCTGTGCCGAAAGCAAGAAATTTGCCGAAATTGCGCCACGCTGCACCAAAATGCCCGACCAGCCTCAAAATTTTCTTAATTGCTCGAACTTGAGCGGGAAATGAAGGCCACTTTAGCCACCTGTAGTTTGCGCAATCAATCTATGTGGGCCGACCCTAACCATAAACTGCAGTGTAAGATAGCTGCTCATCAGGCCAAGGCACTCATGAATCGCGATCGACCAGTTGAACTAACAACACCGCGTGCCTGTCGGTCTGCTCACCGCAGCACATATTTACTGGCGGGACGACGCAACAACAACACAAAATGTGTTGCCGTAGCCAGCAACACTTCATGGGAAATATGAATTTCCTAGTCACCAAGTGCAGCCATGGCATGTTAGGAACCATTAAGAACTAAAGCTGGCAGTGTACAAACTCTATGCACGACGAGCTTGTGCGCTTCCAGCTTAAGTTCATGCCGGGACCACGTCAGTTGCCATAGCAACGCCACATGCGATAGATTTCCTCTGCCGTTGCGAGGCCAACAGGTGCGTGCCATAATTACTTTATCTGGTCAGACGCGCCTTGCAAGCAAGCCGAGAGGTTCTGCCTTAAACTTAACCCTTCATGAAAAGAATGGAGGGGGGGGAGGCTTTTTGGTTCGAAAATTTCTTGATCTTGTGCTAACCTGGTGCAGAAACACTGCTTAAGCCACCTTCGCCATAGTACATGCTTGGCCTACGAAAAAGCGTTATAAGATTCAAACGGGGCTTATAGTTGTAGTCTCTAGAAACTTCACAGTTTCTTCAATGACTGATGCATGTATACGCCACATTATTGTGAGTACTAATATGCTCGCTGATATCTAAAGAAGGTACTGGCAAAACGATTTGGAGTACAACGCGACATTCCTGCAGCTGTAGAAAGTCTAACAGTTTTTTCCCAGTTTTGCAAATCTCATGGTCACCATCTTGGGGGATCCACATTTGAATTCTCAGACTCTGTCAAACAATTTGACAAGTATGGCGACTTCTAATGCGGACCTCATCACTGTTTGCTGAGTGGGGCGAATAAAGAAAATACTACTTTGTTGAAATAGTAGTGCTCATTTTCACTGTGCATGGTTTAGAAAATGTTAAATGGCTTGCGTATATATATTTTTAAAAAATATAAGCCTTCTTTTTCAAGCTGCTCGGAATTCAGTCTGCACTGGTACAAAAATTAATGTTTTTTCTTGTAACCTGCTCCGTATTTGGGTTTTATTGCTCCAAAAGTAACATTTTGCTGCTCCGAAAATTGTTCCAAGTTCTATTTAAGCTGTTGCACCCCTGGCAAATATTTAAGCATGAATTGTAACATCCAACTTTTGACCTTGATTTTTATTCAGTAATAATGAAATGATTACAGTAAAACTTGTAGTATTAGAGTTCTCAGACCACAGTTTGTGAATCTAAATCAAGTCATTGTTTCTCTTTATTGTCCAGAGTATATCTACCTGCCGCCGGTCTGGAGTTGCACGCTCGCTTTCATTACGGTCTGTGTACAGGAAGGAGGCTGCGCTTCTACCTATCGCCGCCATCTCGTACCAAAATAACTCGCCACCGTCAATTGAAAAAAAAAAAGGCTAGCGCACTGAAATAATGCTCAGGTTTATTTCTACTGTTGCACTTCTTGGTGGTACCAATGCACTAGAATCATGGTAGGAAGCATATATGACTACTTTTTCTGATACTTGAAGAAAGCTGTAAATTGATAAATATTCCATTCTGCACGCATGCATCATTGTGCGTCGCGTTCAGAAGGCTCCGCCACAGGATCCGTCACACTCTGGCACACGAAATGACAGACGACGTAATCTTTTTTTTTTTGAGAAAAATAGTTTTGGGAACGTTTACTTTTAATCCACATCCCGGCAGCCAGTGCCCATGAAAATGATAAATATTGCGCATTTTTGTTCAAGGTATTGCATTTCGGGTTGTATGAAATAAGTATGTCAAATGGGTGAAAGAAAAACCATATTAAGGATGGCTAGTATTATTCACAAGTAGGTACAAATAGAAATCCTAATAGCAGGAGTACAATAGTAACAAGAGTGTCAATAAAAATATTTATTGTTTGAAATGAAAAAACAAAAGTTAAAAACATGAAAGAGCATGCAGTGATAGAGTTTTGGAAAGTCGTTGTAGTAGAGAAAAAAACAACTCCAAGCCAAAGTACACCACGCTGAGTCTTAGCACACATACAAAATCCCAAGCCCACACAAGGTCAGATGCAATCTTCAGTGCAGATGAAAAGATGTGAAACATTTTCATATGCAATAAGGCTCGCCAGAGACACAGTGGAACAGTAAAATTTTAGATAAATAAAAATCGTTCTCTTTATTATTTATATTTTCATTGCACTTGATGAAACAAAAAGGACTGTCGAAAAACTCTGTCGTGATGCTTTTAGCTGAAGTATCGACATTGTTTCTAACCAGAAATGTTTTTCTGTGGGCTTGTAAACAAAGCCAGACGGCATGTCATTCTGATTCATTAACATTTTTATGCAAATAACTAGAAGAATCCAGAGAAACCTTTCAGAAGTAATTAACGCCGGCCCTTCTACGGGACTCTTGCCCACACTTTTCCAACAGTCCAGTAGCAATTATTCTTCAATGGATGGCTCAAGAATCCACTGCTGATTGTGAAGGATTTTCATTCGAGGAAGTTATTTCGCTGATATGTTTATGAAGGACGCCATAGTGGAAGGCTTCGGAAATTTTCAACATGTTTAGTTTTTTAACATGCACCTAATTGATAAATACAACCACACGAGCCTCAAGCATTTTCGAATTCAGCGAATGTGTTCGAACCTTAAAAAGAAGGTTTTTGTGCGTATGCGTATTCAATACCCATTGCCTGAGTGCAAAAAAATGCAGGCTGTGCCCACACACACCTCTACAACTCTCATCGCTTCCTACAAATGGAAAATAAATTGGCTCGAGAAGATGGCCGGGGACAGCTAATTTACAATGCAATGCGTATGCAGCAAAAGGCGTTTTGAAGGGTTGGCTCTTGACGCCTTCATGCGGAGTGCGCTGTTGCTGCATAGAAACAACTATATTTTACTAGCGGCAGCTGCTTATGCCATTAAAGCAGCGAGCGAGTGAGCACCTATAGACCGGTCGTGATCTACCATCTATTCGTTAACATTGTTATTTTCACTATCGATCTGGTAATCATACATGTACCGAAATATATATTGCCACACCATCTAATATTACTGTCCCGATTCATCTTGTGGGCATCCCTTAAAGGAGTACTGAGACGATTTTTAAATATTTAGGGATGGTTGTTTTACAGAAAACGATTGCTTTCAAGAAGAGAGTTCTGTGTTGCTGGGAAAGCATCGCATATATTTTTAATACTTCTACCTTTAAAAGACACTTTCAGTTTCAATATCAAGTTGGGGGGCTTCTCCGTTGCATGACAAGGCAGTGTGACGTTGCGAGAACTGGGCAATTGACTAGGTACTAATGGCAGATGAGCAATCTGCTCGTGGTACATATAAACGATGAGTGCATTGTCACTATTGACCGTGACAGTGACTTCTGTGATGTAGGCTGCATGGAAACTCCGTTTGCAAACTAAGAAGAACCTTGTTGACTCGTAGCAATAATGTCAACTCCATTGCTTGCCTATACTAAACGAAAACATTAAAATGAAAGTAAATATCTTATGCAGGTTGGCTGACTACTGTGTTGTAAGTGGTAATACTACTTGCTTACCAAGGAAAATAAAATGTCCCTTTTGCGATGTATAAAAATTGTCTCGGTACACCTTTTAAAGAAACAAAACCCAAAACATTTTTCGCGCATCAGTCATGTAAAATTTCTCAATTTAGGAAATACCACTTTTACTGCGGTACGACGCTTGGTGAGAAAACGCGCGAAAAGAAAATGTGGGTGGAGATGCCGTTTTGATCTTCTCGCACGAAACCACGCGACATCATCAAATTCAAACGCGTGTATTGGGTCCTAAGTATATAATTTATGAAAGTTGAGTACACTCTCATCCGTCGGTGTGATGGAAGTTTGAGAAACATTCTTCAAACCAATGTTGCGAAAATACAATTCATTTTCATAATTTGAACATTACGATATTTAAAAATAAACTTCATTCCTAATTTCCTTCACTGATAATGAACTTGTGGCATGAAAGGTCACGGTGTGCAGCGTGTCAGTCTAAACTGAGACATCGGTTCTCTTTAAAGTAATTTTAAGAAAATATTTCCAACTGCTCATGCAACACTGGTCGCTGCAAACACTGCTTTGAAGCAATATTTGCTTTTAAATGCCTACAAAAGCAGAAACATCACAGGTTCTATGAAGCTGTTCACTGACGTTTTAGTCCTATCACTTCATTAAACTTCGCGTTGTCGTTGACCTCGTGTTTTAGCGACTTAACAGCGGTCATGAATTCTTTTGGGGGCATGGCGTAGCGTTATTGTGATCCCTTTCTTGTGCCCAATTCAGGGGCTATCCTGATATTTCTGCAACAGAATGATCCGAAGACATGAAGTGAATTTAGCTTAGATGTCAAAGACATGTACTACCGTGAAATGGGGTTACTTTGTGACTGATTCTTCATGTCTTTCTTTCGTTGCTGGAGAATTGTCAATATAAAGGCAAATGAATAATGGCACAACGTTTACAAAACTTTCCCTTGCACGACGATGTGTTCTACTGATCCGCATTTTAATACAAGTGGCTCTATGGAGCTGGGGAGATGAGGTGAGGCAAATGACTCTATATCGTGTAGGGCAACTTTGTGACATCGTTGTTTTTGGCTGAATATGATTGGGGAAAAAAAGGCTAGCACAAAGCTTCTCCATCAAAAATTCATTTGTGTTATCTACAACTGGTTTCTGTTCCAGCAACCTCAAAGTTGTAGGAAAATTGATTCATACATGTACATCCTCAATCAAGAAGTTTTACCTCAAAGATACTCCGTTTGCCCATGGCCTGGTGGATTCAATTGAGTACAGAATTATTTCTTTTGAGTACAAAATTGCGCCTTCGCAGTCCGGCCATCTCCAGTTCTTTTGTGTCCTCTCCGTGGTGCTGACGATGTGCCTATCAGATTTGACTGCTGTCACTCATCCCAGGTACAATGGTCGTTGAAAGTTTATTATGTAGAAGTTATCCTTCTAAAATGTTCTTTTGTCCGGAACCCGCGCCATCAAATCCGAAAAGTTGCTAGTATAGGGCACCAGCGCTAGAGTTTTTAAGGCCACCCTTGCCATGAGAGCGCGCACTTCTCAGCTTCTCTCGCAGACGAGAGAGGGTGGCTAGTAGAGGTTCTGCGTGCGCGCATCACCATAGCAATACCAGAAGAGTGGCTACTTGGGTTGGTTAGTATTGCATTTTTTGCGAGAAATATACTCCCATAGTGCGCAGAGAATGTTTCAGAGGGAAGATATAACAAAGAGATAGGACAGAACGCACACTCACAGCCAATTTTATTGCAAAGGTGGCGGGAGTATTTTTACGCTCAAGAGGGCGAGGAGATCACGCACAGAAGAAAGGACAAATGATGACGCATGCGCCAGACCACCTTATTCCAATCTTAAAATGACAACTTAGCTGAAAAGATACCGGTCAATCTGTCCAATAATGGGCACAGATATCATTTCAGTTTAGCTGTAATTTTAAGATTCGAATAAGGTGGTTTGGTGCATGCACCATCATTTGTCCTTTCTTCTGTGCGTCATCTCCTCGCTCTCTTGACCGTATATATATTCCCGCCATCCATTCAATAAAATTGGCTGTAAGTGTGCGCTCTGTCCTATCTCTCTGCTATATTTTCTTTTTCCCATGGAGGCGGAAGTGGTGTAGGCCCGTGTGCTCAGATTCGGGTGCACATTAAAGAACCTCAGGTGGTCGAAATTTCCAGATCCCTCCACTACGGCGTCTCTCATGTTCATATGGTGGTTTTGGGACGTTAAACCACGCATATCAATCAATGCTTTATCTTCGTTCTGAAATGTTCCCTGTGCCCTAAGGGAATGTATTTTTCTCAAAAAAGGGGCGCTGGCGGAACTGCTGCGTATTCAAGTGCAACAGTACGTAAAAAAGAGGACGTATAGTGGAAAAGGAGAACGTTGAAAGAGGAGGCAGCGTTGCATCCAAGTGGCAGCGTTGCATCCAAGTGGCAGCGTTGCATCCAAGACGAGTGAAATTCTTCTCTCGCTCTTCTTTCTAGTGCTGTCGGGCTCGTTTCTAAAACGGATTGCACGTGCCTGCTATAATTATTTGATAGCGAAGACAGCCACCAGTGCAAACTAAGGCCAAACAGTCAAGTTTAAACAGTGTTTTGCCAGAAATGAAACGAGCATATTATGCAAAATACGACATTGTAAAGTTTTTATCTGGCCTGCTGAGCGTTGAGTAGGGAACTTAAAGACTATTAAAGTTTCCATGTGCCCGTCCATTTGACCATAACCACCAATTTCTATCCGATGCCACTACGTGAAGTGAACAAAACGGTAGGCAAGTAGTCTATTTTTTTCGTTAACAGTTGCGTGTTGCGGAAATCCACGTTTAACTCCACAACACTTGTTGATTGATTGATATGTGGGGTTCAACGTCCCAAAATCAGCATATGATTATGAGAGACGCTGTAGTGAAGGGCTCCGAAACTTTCGACCGAAAATATTGATGTATATGTACAACTAAGTTCAAAGGAAAAATTGCGCAACTATAGAAAAAAGACACCACAAATAAGAAACTTTTAAACAGGTCGAGCGCACCCTGTTTCGTTGCGCTCGATCTGTTTAAGTGTTCCTTTTTTTTTGTGGTGTCTTTTTTTAGTTGCCCAATTTTTTCTTTGAAGTATTGAACAAACTAGCCCTTCAAGATGTCCTGATGAACAACTGAGCTTTATTACTGAAATAAGCGGGCCGACAGATGATGAATCGGGAGGATATATTACACGCATACCTGCTTGCTCTCGTTGCACAACTTTTAGAAAGTAGAATTTGCCACTTTGAGACACTGTCAGGGTGGTTTCAAACGATCAAACCAAACTCATATGATTCAGAATTGATAATAGAGTTTTTTCTCTCGCATGTACCATTCCCAGTTTTTGTCGATAGTCTATACCATGGCAGAAAACACCGTTTGTATTCTGATGTACTTTGGCCAATGACTAGCGGATCTTGTACATGAGTAGTGCTTGTCGAATGCCGTCTATAACATTACTTGTGTTTTCTGTGTTTGTTTCGACACTTATAAAAAACGTGCTGTGTCGTCGATTCGCAATCAATGATTGCGGCCTCATTCGTCGTGCTCGGCCTCTCCGAAGTCGAAGTGGGGTGGACCCGCGATGGGTCATGAAGCATCACCTCACTCACGAAGTGTTCATTTTGACTCACATAAACCTATCACGCCCTAAGTCGGTTACGCTTCGGTCATTACAATGCACTCGTATTTCTGTCTTTTCATCTAGTCGACGTTTCAAGGAGATCTTCCATCGTGTCCCTTCTTACAGCTCCACATGGATGAAGAGATTTCGCAAGACACTTTGTATTCGCAGGCCAGGTAATAAATAAGATTCGGGCAGTTCAGCAGGCCCACGACGTGGCGGTGAGGCCTTGCGTTGCCATCTCAACATGGGATTGGCCAGCGGTTCTTGCTCTTTCAATATGGGAGTTACTCAGAATACCAGCAAAGTTTACTACCTACTACTGCCAAAATGTTGGAGATTATATGATATGCTGGAGTTTCTTGGTGCAACGCAGACATGTCCACACTGTACGTCTGGTCAGACATCCTCAAACGTGCAACTGAAATTGAATGACACTTCGGAAGTAATAATGCCAAACTGTGCAATTCAGGCGTGTTTAACTCGGCCCTGTTTCAGTGTGCCCTTTCTTGTGTGTATTTATAATACAAAAATATTGGGGTTTCACGTCCCGAAATCACAATATGGTTATGAGGGACGCCGTAGTTGGTGGCTCCGGAAGTCTTGACTACATATTGGGCCCATTAGTGTGCATCCTAAATCTAACACATGGACCCATGGCTCTAGCATCTCACTTCCACCGACCACTGCTCCTGCAGCTGGCATTCCATCGCCCCAACTTCAAGTCAGCTATCGACGTAAGTGTACGCATGCATATTGTGCATGTCCTCTTATATCGTTAATTATTGCGTCTTTCTCGTAAGTTGTCACGCCCGGCCTGGTAAAAGACATGAAATGACGCAAATCTCTCATGTTGCTTTGCTGGTTCGCGAATAAGAAGAGTGTCATTGTGAGTTCACCTTCGAAATACGATACTTTATTTTGTGCTACAACTTAGTATAAGTACCACAAAATCCACGCTGTTTCATATTTATCGTTTTTCCGTGATTCGAACGCTTCGAGCACCACATCGTCTTCAAGAGGGTGCAGCTACAATAATGGAAGACACCATAAAAGCCAAATGTCGTAAAAGCCCAAAGCAGACGAAGCCATCCGTAGCCTCTTAGGCTTATTGGCCCACGCCATTGCTTGCAAGCCCCTAGCTCTATTCCCGGCAAGACTCTGGTGCTGCTTTTTTGTTGTATCAGTTGGTTTTTTGTGTACATTCATTTATGCTTACGCCGTGTATAAAGATGGCGCAAAAATCATTGTGGCGGCCTCACTCGTACGTGATTTCAGGCCGTTGTCGGAAACAGACCTCGCCTCGGGCAAAAATGAAATGATTTACTGAGGAGAGAAGCAGGAAGACAGTGACCTCAAGGACTACTTTCCTGGAGATGTCGTGGAATTAGCAGGAGGGAAGCGTGCAGCTTGCTGTAAAGCATGGCTGTTCATTACCGCATGTATGTTTCTTTTTTGTTTACTGACTCTTCATGCATTGAGTTATAGCGGCCCTTTGAGGTTGTAAAGACTATTTGTGGTGTGCAAGTTGTTTACGTGGATTCTTGGTTCTTGCACTAACGTCTTGTGCAATACAAGCGTATGAAGTTGAGCTTGTTGGTACAGATTCGTGGTAGAACACAGCGTTAACGACGACGACCAGAAAGCCCTAACTGGGCAAGCGCAAACAGGCAGTGATTGATTGATTGATTTGTGGGGTTTAACGTCCCAAAACCACGATATGATTATGAGAGACGCCGTAGTGGAGGACTCCGGAAATTTCGACCACCTGGGGTTCTTTAACGTGCACCCAAATCTGAGCACACGGGCCTACAACATTTCCGCCTCCATCGGAAATGCAGCCGCCGCAGCCGGGATTCGAACCCGCGCCCTGCGGGTCAGCAGCCGAGTACCTTAGCCACTAGACCACCGCGGCGGGGCACACAAACAGGCAGTGCTAGTCCTGCTTGGTCAATCTCGTCCCCGTTCGTGCTGTGTTCTACAAGAAATCTTGTGCATGCGCAAAACATTTGACTGTGCTGCACGCACGCACGCACACACACACACAAATTCAAGGCCCTTTATTTAAACTCTCAAGTGGCGTATACCTGTACCCAACAGAAGTTGGGCAATCGTAGCTCATTGTTATGCTAGTAAGCTCGCAGAACAAAGCGCTGACTCGTCAGTCAGCTACTCCTAAATGCGAAGCATTTCTTAGCGAACTTCGGTGACTTTGAGCATATCTATCTCTCTATCTAGCCGCCTAGGACTTTTAGCTCTCCTGACCGTTTCGACAATGGTATCGATACCAAACTTGGCATGGCATAACATGACTGTATGAAGAACATATTTCACCTATTTGACATTAAAATGAAGAAATGCATGTCATATATATCATGATTTACATTTCGTTATCCTGCAGCTCATGCGATAGTTTCGTTCACATGGCATGTTGCAAAACTGGTATGGTATGGCATGATTGCATGCATGGCGAACACAAGCGACGGACCCTAACATGAAAATCATGGCATGCGTGTCATGAAACAACATGACAACATGCCACGCTGAAGATGCACTCAAGGTCGCTACGCTAGGGTCACATATACTAAATTTGGTATTACAGTACGTGAATGGATGACAAAGGTATGTGACTGGTGCAAACATGATAATCATGAGATGCGTGTCATGTAACAACATGACTACATGCCACGCTCATGATGTGCTGGCGGCTGTTTCACTAGCTTCACTTATACCAAATCTGGTATTTTGGGACGTTAATGAATGACAAAGGTATGATACTGATGCAAACATGATAACAATGAGAAGCGTGTCATGTAACTACATCACCACATGCTACGTTCATGATGTGGTCGCGTTCGTTTCACTAGCTTCACTTGTACCAAACTCGGTATTACGTGACTTGAATGGACGACGTAGGTAAATGACATCAAAAATGAAAATCTTGACACGCGTGTCATATACCAACATGACTATATGCCACACTGATGATCTGCTCGCGGCCGTTTCGCTAGCTTCACGTATGCGAAATTTGGTATTATGTGTCACCAATGAATGATGAATTATATGACTGGTGCAAACATGATAATCATGACACGCGTGTCATATAGGAGCATGACAACATACACTCATAGCGTACTCGCGGCCATTTCGCTAGCTCCACATATACTAAATTTTGTATCACGTGATGTGAATAGATGACGAAAGTAAACGACACATCCAAACATGATAATCATGACATGGACGTCATGTATGGCCTTATTTACCTGCACCTCGTAACGTTGTGCTGATTTTAAAGTGACATATCAATATTTCTCATTCATGCTTCGCATATCATCGTATCCCTCTGTATGTGGGATCTGCCAATTTTAATGTATTCGATGAAGTATAGATTTCTGTATACCACCTTTGTCTAACTCATTTTGCAGTCTTATCACGTGGGCTTTGAAATGCACTTTACCTTTGAGTGGGCCTTTCTACTTATAGATAGCTGTTTTAACGTGAACGTAACCACGCCTTTTCAACAACATCGTTCTCTTTACAGCCTAAATTGTTGTCGTTTTCGGACATGATGTCACAGTGAGCTATCAGTGCTAAGTTGCGTGCAAGGTATACACCAGCCTCATAGGCATTATTACATGCTCCACAGTTGCAAAGCGAATTTATGAAGTGCTTGACGAAACTAAGCCGCCTTCCAAACGGAATAATTTTCTCATATGACAATCAAGGCAGTTGAAGTAAATGTACATAAACCACACATTGAAAACAACTTTACTCTCTCGTATTTTTAGTCTCTCCCTTCTTTATATATACTGGATTGATTGAAAATTCTGTAAGAAATGAATACAAGAACGAAAACATGTCCAAAAGAGAGGATTGTTTTGCAGCAAGATTGTTCAGATACATATTGAAAGAGACTATAGGGCAACAAGTTCAGTGCGATGTAAGAATACTTTGCTGTGTGCATATTCCTGGTGTGCTAAGCTGCTTACATTGAGGATATGAGCATGCATCATCACAAATAAAGTACAGGTGTCTGACAGAAATGTATGGATTTAGTGCAACATGAAAAAATTCATGCCACTTCATTCTGCGGGTTTTACTTTTTTGTCTCTATTGTAGAACAGCTTGGCAAGTAGGTAAATGGTCATACTGATGGAGATGTTTGTGAGAACCTGTAAGAGCATTTCGGCTTCTCTATGATATGTAGGAAAATTGTGCTTGTGTGTATGCTTAAAAGTTGGGATATTTGTGCACTGTCTGAAAGAAAGGTAGTGATTTAGTGCAACATGAAAAAATTTGTGCCACTTCATTCTGCGGGTCTTACTTTTTTGTTTCTACTGTTAGAAAGCTTGGCAGTAGGTAAATGGTAATATTGATGGAGATGTTGGTGAGAACCTGTAAGAGCACTTTGGCTTCTCTATGATAAGTAGGGAAATTGTGCTTGTGTGTATGCTTAAAAGTTGGGATATTTGTGCACTGTCCAACAGATAATTTTGCATTTACACTTGTCCAATAAGAAGTCCATAATCCACATTTGTACTGCGTAGTAGCACTTGCAAATTATTCTTGAACAGTTCATCTTTGTGTGTGAATGTGATTTTTTATGTCATAAATATTCAGACCTTTGGCCACGTATGCGTCATCATTACATTGCTATTGTGCATTAAGTTGCCTGAAACAAGTGCACATGACCTCATCACTCCCTCTCTGAGAAACGTCATTAAACTATTGTTACACCGTCCACAGAGGACCTCACCCGGAAGCTGCTCAGAAGGCGTCTGCATTTTCCTGAGCACGTTTTTGATGACGTCCTCAAAGCTGCGCCTTCTTAAATAACTTAACTTTGTGTTTTTTCTGGCAACTCTGAAACGTACTTTAAACGTACTTTGAAACGTACTTAAAACGTACTTCAAAATGAAACGTACTTCATTTTAAAATCGTCAATAGACCTAAGAAAACTCAGTCATTATGTTAGGTTTATTAGACAGGTTCTTCAAAGCTTCTAGCATAGCTATTGGGGCCATGACGGAATGCCTTGAAATGTCTGTGCACTGCATCACGATCACGTGCACTGAAAGTAAGCTGTGTGTTGTAAGGAAGAAAGAGAATAAAAGTACTTGAGGGCATGACGCACAATGAACAAGCGTACGTACTTCCACCCTTGTCAACCTCGCTTTCCTCCTACATTGCTTTCAGCATGTTCTCTTGCGGTTTTCTGAACTAATCTTCGTTCAAGTGGTATTCTGATTATATTTAATCAGAAGAAAATAAAGTTATTTAGGCGAATATGTTACAAAATATTTTTATATCAAAACTAATTCTAAAGAGTTTCACAAGTGCTCAATACACTTAATAATTCATTATATGTGGCTGGTACTACATCACAACATATATTGTATATGAATTAAAAAAATAAAAAAAACATTTCGAGCATGCGCATTTTCATAGTAAAAATGTAGACATGTCGAGGCAGTACTTACAGCCACGCAGAGTTGTCATGCAGGCTGATTTTGCTTGAAGAGCCGAGCCAAAAAAAGAGGCAGCGAAGCGCAAAGAGATGGTGGCCTTGTCACATTTGCGTACAATGGCGGTGGCCACGAAGAAAAAAAACAGCAAGGTGGTGAGGCTCGAACAAGAAATTATACCTCTATAAAGAAAACTTGGTGATGAAAAAAATGAAATCAGGACTAACAAAGATTGTGGTCAAAGGGATGGGTAAGCATTTGTGCACAGTTTGTATAGGAACTTGAAAAACCTTGCAAAACCGTGAATTTGAAAGTTTTATTCTGAAGGCTCCTAAAGGTGATGAAAACACTTGAATTTGGGACCAGTGCAGACTGAGGTCCACAGTGGAATCTGTTTTCTTTGTAGGTTAGCATTTATACAGCAAACTTCCCCCTTCAGAAACAATACACCTGGGCGAGTTTAGTTGTATTCTGTTTGTTTATGCAATCTACTATCTTTAATTTCACTCCTCATTCATCGTGTCATTATGTATTGCTTCCACTTTGTAACCTTATCTCCTTACGACATCACTTATGCCTCTTACATTTATACTTCTTTTGCCTGCCGGCCTAGGTTAACCACCCTTCCATTTGTATTCCATCTCTCTTCCCTGTTTTACCGAGTGGTGCGTGTGGTTAGTACAATGTACGAGTGGTGGTTGCTTATTCTTCCTATCAATGCTCCCACAATAACACTACTATATTTGTGTGCATGAGAGGTTACACTGGTAGTAAACTTTCTTAGTAGCCCTCTTTTCATATTCACTCCATTTGTTCTCCTTGTCTGCATTTCGGTTGCATGTCATATATCTTATGACTCTACCTGATCTGTGTCGCCTGGAGCACATGTGTCAAAATCAATAATCAGTACTCCTAAACAAACTTTTCACCAGAGCAGGCGTGGGTTAGCTGCAAATGTGATGCGGTAAATTTTGGATGTATTTCGGGTTTGAATCGTTGTAACACCCCTTTATTGATTTTACAAACTTCTGTATTTACCGAAGTATTTTGGGCATGGTGTTAAACTCTATAATAAGTGTAGTAAATTTAGTGAAATTTGGAAGGTCGTAAAAATTTTTTAATTGGATGCCACAGGAGACAGGTTAAGCGAAAATATTTCATAAAACTAATTTCTTTTTTTGCATTATTTGAAATCAGCAGCCTTTTCTGAATCTGAACTAGAATCAGTCGTTTGTCTTAGCACAATGTTTTTTCTCTCTAAAAATGACATATTTCCCAGCTTTGGTAGAGGCCTGCCATGCCCGCAATCTTACGTAGCAAGAGATTTCTTTCAGTTCAAACATCACGGTCATATGACGAAGTTACAGTTAGCAAGCAGGAGTGCATTTGGCACATTCAGAAAAAAATGAATGTGGAACTGCGAAAACGCAAGAAAGCAAAGGCATCAAGCTTTCTGTGGGGAAATCCATATCTGGTTGAATACTTCTTTGTGGTGTCATCATTGGCAAACAACAAAACTATTGTCGTTGGGCCATTAAAAGAAATAGAGCCAGTTTAGAGGACATGCAAAAAGCTGTCCGCTCCACATACTTTCTCGAGGCATTAAAAAATATCAATCACTCACACGGCCTTATTGAATGACGCCGAAACTTAGTGTTAGCTCAACAAAGGCCAGTTGAATGGTGAACAATTTGTCCATAAAGAACACCTTCCAGCATCTGTATTCAGGCTGTTAAGCCAAATTAGTTGAAACTAGCTCATCCGTAATACTAGCTGAATGTCTCTATGGAAAAGTCAAAACCATACCAATTCAGTATATTGTCGTGTGGGAGTGGGCTCCAAAAAAACGTTTTTCTTGATCACTAAACACTGTAAATATGCACCCTTTCGGCTGTGTTCACTTTTAATCAAGGTAATATAGCCCGTGTCAATGAGTTGAACTATTTTAGAATTTCATCAGGGCACTGCACAATGTAAGACCTAGGCACCCTTGAACTGCATTGACAGTACTGTGCTGACACGAATGCATACCAGGCAACAAGTGAGGGTCGCCAGCTTAGGTGTTTCAACACAAAAAGAAAAAAGTTATATTAGTGGTGATTATCTGACTGATGCCTATTTAAACGGTTCATGAATTTTCTGTTACTCGTTAAATACCTTTGAAATAATGCTTATTTTTGACTGTAATTGCGATTATCTCTAAACATGCCTTTTTACGTAGGTTACTTTTCTCAACAACCACAGTTTCTAGAATCGTAAATTTCGGCCAGTATCTTGGTAACGTAATAGGGAATATGCTGACGCACAATAGTTGTTGTATGAGTAAGTGTTCTTGTGCAACGCGACATCTAAAATATATTATCGTGTGATAGCTAGGTGCCTGAAGTATAAATTTACAAAAATTTACCATTAAAATTTTAAGTGATAATTATTTTAGTAAAAATAAGAATGGCTGAATAATAATATGAGAGTAAAATAGTTACTGTAGATCTTACAGTTATGGAGAAAAAGTTACGTAAACTTCGCCTAAACTACAAGGTGGATTCATATTAAAAGAAAAGCGGCGCACAAAAAGACGGAGACAAAGAAGAGAACCACACACAGCGCTGCACTCACAACTGAAAGTTTAATCCGAGCAACAAGAATTTAAAAAGTAATAGCCGCGCATGACAAGTGAGGTACAACGAGATTAAGTGATACGCTCATCAATAAAAGTGAACTCTTTTTGGTGCAATGTAACCGAGGTCTGGCTTGCGCAAGCATCACGTGACTTGTTAATATGATAGGCTTCAGACACCTCACGGGTGAATTGATCGTGGTGCTTAAAAATAATAACAGTGTTAGACAGAACAGGTGTGCACCCACACATGGCACAATGCGATGCCAAATGGGAAGGCGTGCCGTTATGCAAAGAGAGATAGTGCTCCCGCAACCTTTTATTGACACAGCGGCCCGTCTGTCCCACATAATGAAGGCCACAAGATAAAGGAATGTGGTACACCACCCCCACAGCACAAGGCACATACTTATTTCTATGGTTTACGGCACATTTCTTTACATCTGGCTTGTCCTTCTTGTCTAGCTGATTTGACACCAAAGCACATATCTTTCCCAATTTATTGGGTGCCCTAAAAACCACATCAACTCCGTAGCGGGAACCAACATTTTTTAACCCATGTGCCAGTTTATGCGTATAAGGAATTGCTGCGAACTTCATTTTTTCCCGATTGATTTTCCTAGCTGCACGTCCTTTTAAACCACCAATTAACTTATCGCAAACAGCCACAATTATGTTAGGGGGGAATCCTGCTTCCTCTAGTCTTGCAACTTGCTTAGCAAAACCAGAGCCCAACACATGCCTGCACGATTTTTCTAGAACGGATTTAAGGCAGGTGAAAGCGATGCCCTTCTTTGCCACCTTTGAGTGGGCTGATCCAAAATTAAGAATTGGTTTCACTGATCGTGGCTCAAAACACCAGCAAATATGAGAACTCTGAAACCGAAGTTTAAGATCGAGAAATTGTAGACAGTCGGATTCTGGAACCTCCGATGTGAAGGACAGACCCATGCCTTCTGTCCTGAACACCTTCAACACATTGGAAACATTATCCGGGAACGTGGCATCCTTTATAACAACTAAAAAGTCGTCCACATATCGGAAAATACGCATCACAGTTCCGCTTAAAATTGTGTCTACAATGCGATCTATTTTGGCTAAGCAAGTTGCAAGACTAGAGGAAGCAGGATTCCCCCCTAACATAATTGTGGCTGTTTGCGATAAGTTAATTGGTGGTTTAAAAGGACGTGCAGCTAGGAAAATCAATCGGGAAAAAATGAAGTTCGCAGCAATTCCTTATATGCATAAACTGGCACATGGGTTAAAAAATGTTGGTTCCCGCTACGGAGTTGATGTGGTTTTTAGGGCACCCAATAAATTGGGAAAGATATGTGCTTTGGTGTCAAATCAGCTAGACAAGAAGGACAAGCCAGATGTAAATAAATGTGCCGTAAACCATAGAAATAAGTATGTGCCTTGTGCTGTGGGGGTGGTGTACCGCATTCCTTTATCTTGTGGCCTTCATTATGTGGGACAGACGGGCCGCTGTGTCAATAAAAGGTTGCGGGAGCACTATCTCTCTTTGCATAACGGCACGCCTTCCCATTTGGCATCGCATTGTGCCACGTGTGGGTGCACACCTGTTCTGTCTAACACTGTTACTATTTTTAAGCACCACGATCAATTCACCCGTGAGGTGTCTGAAGCCTATCATATTAACAAGTCACGTGATGCTTGCGCAAGCCAGACCTCGGTTACATTGCACAAAAAAGAGTTCACTTTTATTGATGAGCGTATCACTTAATCTCGTTGTACCTCACTTGTCATGCGCGGCTATTACTTTTTAAATTCTTGTTGCTCGGATTAAACTTTCAGTTGTGAGTGCAGCGCTGTGTGTGGTTCTCTTCTTTGTCTCCGTCTTTTTGTGCGCCACATTTATTTTATTATGAATATACACCAACTCGCCCAACTTTCTATTCTGTTACAAGATGGATATAGGGCTTACCCTGTTCCCTTAAGCCCCTGCGATACGTGTGACAGGGTGATTAAGTTCCATGAATATCCTTGAATTTTCTCATCTGAAACCTATATAAACACTGTGTACATGCTGGAATGATGTTATCCCACTTATGTTTATGCAATATTTATGCAGAAAAAATGCTCCCGAAATCATGCTGCTGCAGCCATCGGGCGGCCAGTCAGCAGCAAGAAGTATGTGCACTTTCAGTAATTTTGAAATCGAGTTCAAAAACATTGAAAAGTAAGCTTTTGCATGTGTTGAGGCAAAAAGATGAAGCATTCAGTGCCTAATAAAGCTGCTTACCAGGGCCTCAAAAAAATGGGCGTTCAAACCCACTTTTTTCAAAGGGCCAGTCAACAGGCTCCGACGTTTTTTTACTACCCCCAAACAACCTAGGTAATTCGTAAAGTAGAGCGCAGCGATCACGTTTTCAGAATATTACAGAGCTGTGCACCGCCCACAGCCTTCATTTCGAAAAACGATTACCGCGCTCGTTTCTAACGGCTGACCAATCTCCTTAAACGTGCGGTGACGGCAATTCGGCGATCGGTGACCTGACGCAGAACGCAGCTCGTTGGTTGGTCTAAACCAGGTCTCAACAAACAGTAGTGAAATAACGACAGTTCTCGTTCCCACCCACAGCTACGACAGAGATATTTAATCAGATGAGTTGTGATACTCCCCATAGGCTCCATGAAATGAAAGTGGGACACTTCACTAACCAAGCCTTTGAGAGTGAGCAGAGTGTCGCGTAACCTTTTGATAAGCACACCCACTCTTAAGCGCATTTTATTTGTGCTTTGTGTTGCTGCGCCCAGATGGCCCGGCAAACTGCTCCCAAAAACTGAGCTCCAGAAAAATCAGGCCAGCTTCATATCCAGGATTCGGAACGCAGTTTTTCTGCAAATAGTTGTCGACTGGAAATCTATCGACTGGGCTAGCTGCGGAGAATCATCTGCACCGAGTAAACGGAAACAACCAGGCATCCCAGCAAGCAGAAGTGCATTGCGGCTGATTGAGTTTGCTGATGACGTCATTCGCTGACGCCTTGTCCCATCCCCGAAGTGGGCGGAGTTACGACGACGGGCCATGCCTCCACCTTCCTCTGAAGGAGAAAGGTGGCGAGACTGCGCGAAAATTTGAAACAAGCAGAACGCGACCTTCTAGCTCCTGTAACTTTTTTAATTCAGCACGTATTGGCAAAATTCTAGCGGCAGCATGTTCGCGAAGTAAAAGCGGACATATTTCTCCTTACAACAATTAATGAACCTTGGGGTTGTTTACTAACCCTCTAAAGCGAGCTTTTGCACCCACTGATTTCCATTTTATTCCACGTAAACCTGCTGTGGATGAGCCAAAGGAACAGGACATACTACTGCTGCAGGACAGGTGTACTGTGCATCTGCACACACTGAAGCAACTCAGACCATTGGCATTAAATTGGCCTGAATGGAAACAACTGACAAACTCTTGCACCACAACTTTGGGTTACTTTCTATGCTTCTCATGGGCATTATCCCCTACTTGGTGGTCGTGTGCAGGTGAGGTCACGTATGGAGAGTGGGTCACCGCTTTGTGTGTTAACGTGGCCAGCTCTATTTACACACCACTCGGCGTCCCGCCCTTCTACATGCTGTTTGACTGAAAGTGCAGCTGGGTGCAGTAAAACTGTCTTCAACAATAACAGCCCAAATAACGGACTACAATCAACATTTCCAGATTGATAATTGGGTGGATAGCTGCTCATTTCAACAGAATCAAACGAACATGTAAAATTTTTATGTCGGTACCCCTTTTAGGCTTGCAAGGCCTAAATACAGGAAATGAATCCAGGTCTTGAAGCCAGGAGCTCAACCGGGCTTTTTGATGGTGAGCTTCATCTTGAAGAGGTCGGAGAGACAGTGAACCACAGTCTTCAAGATCAGGTATGCATCACCGAGCTTTCAAAAGTGAACTTAAGCTAAGGCAAGTATACCCACAGAGCTCATACCTTTAGTTTTGTGGGATTTCATGGGACTGTGGCATGATATGCACTGACATTTACAGGTGACTGTCAACCTGCCACAATAATAATATGACATCACTGCAAGCACTGCAACATTCAGTGTTTGTTGCACATCAAAACCTCTGCAAGAATATGGCCTTCACACAGGCATTGTGGCGCAAGTGTTGTATTTAACCAAATATGTGCAAGAGAATAGTGTTGGCTCATCGAACTCATGCACATAGCAAGGTTGCTGTATTCATGAGTTTGCACAGTGAAAGAAACAAGCATACCCTGTACTCACGAACTTGCTCTTGAGCGAGATGGCGCCTAAATTTGCTGAACGTATTACTCTATTTCCTCAAGTCTAGGCGGACCCTTACTCTAAGTCGACCCGCTTAAGTCCGAAGCCCAGGAAAAAAAAACTAACCTCAAATGTAAACAGAATGAAACAGCGAAGAGTGAAAACAGCGTTCACAAAAGGAAAAAATTAATTGAATCTGAATAAGAAAGAAAGCAGTTGCTTCATGATGCTATGAATTTGAGAAACATAAGCCGCTAGTCCTGTTGTGTCCAAAATGAAGATGGGAGCCGACAGATGGTAACAGCTAGTGGGTCATCCGGGTGAACAGTGCAAGTGCCTCAGATACGCTGGCTAACGTTTTTACTGGACGACCTCTCTCTGTGAAAGGCACTTTGTCATCCTGGGCGTGTTAGTTTTCAGGAGATTAGTAGTGACGTCATCTTTTGGTGGTGGCGTATGTCGCTGTTGGTAATATCCGCCTGAAAAGAAAAAAAACTTTAAAGTAGGAGACGGTAGCCCTCGCTTCCTTTCAAATTAGGTTGCGATGTTAGGTCAGTGGTTGGGGGCGGGGAAGCAAAAAAAAAGAAAGTGAATGAAGAAAGGAAGAAAAGGGGGGATGCAAAGTAGGAGCGGTGGGCTATAAAGCGGTGGCCGCTACAGACGCGATCGAAAGAAAGAGCATGAAATACTTCGTAACCAGCACATGGGCGCCATGTCTAGCTCTTGCAAAGGGTTGCCGACGACAGCGGCGTACGCCTATTCTCAAACACATAATAATGGGAAGGACAGCAACGAAGCAGTTACTGAAAGGGGGAGAGGCAGGCGGCGTACATTTAAATGTCAATTTTACGACGGTAAGCGATGCCGGATGGGGTCTGAAGAACATGTGTTTAATGGAACGTCGCAACACGTGGCAACATAAGTGTACTTGAAGCGAGTATACTTCGCCACAACTGTCATTTGCACACTGTCACACGAGAATGTTTAGTGTCGCTCGCTGCCAAGTACACTTGCAGGCAAGTGTGTTCTCCTACCTTACTTCGCTTCGATGGCTGCGATGAAGTGTGTAGCCTCGGTACCATCGGCTTTTACAGAAATATGCTGTTGCATGAATCAGTGTTCATACCATTTTTTGTCATAAAGAATACTGCTATCTATCAGAGCAAGTCATGATACAACAAAAAATCTCGATACTCTCACTCTCAGGCAGCTTGCGGATACGTCTGCTAGAGGGATGTGGCAGCTTAAGAGGCTGAGTCCGTCACGTGTTTACTTCCAGGCACACTTGCACTTGTGTAGGTGAGTTTTTCTGTAGTCATTTACTATGGCGTGCGCCACAGGTGCTACTTCCATGAAGACAACATGGTTCAACGCTGAGACACGGGAACAGAAATAACTAATATATGTTGCGTAAGAAATCTGTCAATCGTCACTAGCATCATTTCCAAAGTACACTTCGCTTTCTCTTGTAGGAGCAAACTGCCATCATGACACTTTGTGAGCATAAGAGCTCTCGCTCAAAGTGCACATACCACGTTTATTTGAATAGAAGGTGGTCACGATTATAGGGCAAGGAGGAAGTTGAAGGACCAAAGAAAAAGAAAAAACTGCACACTACTATAAGGCGAGAGTTCCCGCCAAAAACTTTATTTGGCATCCCCCCTTTAGGTGCGCAAAAATAAGCTTTGTAACAGGATAATCACGAGCTGTCATCCTCTGAAGTACCACTGTTTTCCTTGTCGCTGTCAACTTCCCAAAGTTCACATCTTCGGTGCCGTCCAGCGAGTCGGATATGGAGCACTTCTTGAAATAATCTGCCATCTTTACGCCAGGTATGGCTGCCCAAGCGTCGGCTATCCAGCGAGCCACTATAGACGGAGATGCACGCTTCAAATGGCCCGAAGGTGTCAAGGCCGTATCGTCGGAGGCCATCCACTTGTTGTAGAGACGTTTTACATGGTCCTTAAAAGGCTTTTTCCGACACACATCGAGTGGCTGCAGCTGACTCGTCATGCCACCAGAGAAGACAAGGAGATCGGTGGCTGTTTCTTGTAGCTTTTTCTTGACCCCATCGGTCAGATGTCCCCGAAAAGCGTCAAGGACGAGCATTCATTGGTGAGCCAGCAGAGCTCCGGGACGCCGGCACCGCACAGTTTTTATCCAATTGATGACGAGTGCTTCAGTCATCCAGCCCTTTTCCTGGCAGCGGATGCGCACACCTTTAGGGAAATTTTCATTCTTTGGCATTGCTTTCTCTTCAGCACTACGTATGGCGGCAGCTTACGCCCGTCGGCGGTGCACGGTAACATAATTGTGATTCGCAATTTTCCCACCCTGCGGTACGTACGTGAACTTGGCGATCACCTTTCGCGTGTACGGTTTGCGCCGACAGCATATCAAAAATTATTGGGCACTCTTCCACGTTCCCGATCTGGCCGAAGAGGAAGTTGCGCTCTCTTCGCAGTTCGATTACATAACGTTGAAAACACAGCATTTTTTCTTCGTAGTCACGGGGAAGCTTTTGCGCCATAGATGTCCGCCTTCTAAGTGAGAAGCCGGCTCTCTTCATGTAGCTCTGCACCCAGCCTCAACTAGCCTTCAACTGCGTCCTGGAGATGCCGTGATCTGCAGCGAACTCTCGGGCCTTCATCTGAAGCATTTACGTTGTCACAGCCAAGGCACGGCTCCTAGTTTCTTTGACAAATTCTGTCAGAATTTCCTCCATTTTGAGAAACACACCCTTGCGCGGTCCTCGAAAAGCTTTCCGTGTCGCCGCGCAGGCAAAGAGGGCCCCCTTCTTCCTCTAACGATGCACGTTGTTTTCTGGGCCGCTGCACTTCCGACATGCAGCGCAGTTGCTTAAAACTTCAACATCGGTTATCACCTACCTCTTGAAGGCTGCATCATAGTGACAACGACGACTCGCCATGATGACTAAGGACGACGTAAAGGTTCTCGTAGGTAGTTCAAATTCCACGCCGAATATAGGTCACGGGAGGCAGCACGCTCACCAGCAAGGGAACATAAAAGACAAGGGCACATGCTAAAGCGGCTGAAACAGCAGAAACTCGGCTTGTAGATTGCAGCCTACTGGATTTTTGCTAGCTGTTCTTGGCTTTTAGTGATTTCCCGACGCACCGCTGCCGATCTTTGAGCCCACGAGGTTATCGGCCGTTGCTTTTGCGGAGGTAAGTGCTGTTTTTATTATCTTGCTGACGATTACGTATTAAGTTACAGCGCACATATGTAATAGGGTTATAACGTTCATTATTCGGAATTATTTACTTTTTTATGCAAAGAAAAAAGGAGTATGTCTTTCCTGGCATTGAAGCAATAATTGATGGTTACCTCGAATATAAGGCGGGGATAGACTTTCAGGCCACGGTTTTGGGGAAAAAAATCTTGCCTTACATTCGAATAAATACGGTAAGTTGCCACGTGTGAGAGGAGCATTAGCTTGTCAAAATTTCACCTCGGGAGTGCTTACGAAGGGTTGGATTGAGAGGGAGACGCGAGTCGGCGGTAACACGGCAAACACATTTCAAGGCTACACAAAATGGCAAGAATCTGAACAAACCCTTGAAGCCCAGTGTCGTTTGCTTTGGCTTTTCAAGGTTTGCATTGTCAGTTTTCTGTGGCCAGGCCTGATCTGCGTATCGCACTTTGTGTCGTAGTTTCACACCCCTTGCTTGCAGTGCAAGGCCTGATCTGCTGAAATAGCTCTAATGGCCCTCATTCTGAGGCATTGATACTAATAAAAAGATAGGCAACTACAACATTGTGACGATAATGTTTTAAAAAAAGCAGCGACTACTTGCCAGGTGGAAGACAGCCGACCTAAATCCAAAATTGTTTGGGAGTTTTTGACAGCTCGAAAACAAGATAATCCGTAAAGTACTCAAATTAGCGTAGGTGGACATTATGAGGATGATGTGCTGTCCACTCCACAACCATCATGTGCACCTACAACGCAGGTTGTAACAGTGTATACAGGGATGCCCAAACACTGGCTGAAATAGTGGCCGACTTGTGTAAAGCGTGCGTGTGTAAAATGTATAGATGGGCAAGATTTTTCGGCCAATGAGCTTAAAAAGGTGCTTTTTTGTGAATAATTTTTTCAGCCTAAGCTATTTCGGCTTTTTGGCAGTGCCCGCTAAGTTTAAAAGGTCAGCCACAATGTATTGTAAGCGTCGCTGACTGCTTGTCATGGCATGAAAGACCACTATATATCAGACAGCCACAGTCAAAATAATTTAATGGCACACGGCGAAGCATGTGAATTGCATTCTAAGGACATGTTGACTACTGAGAAAGAACTTTGTTATGTTTCCCTGTCGACACTGTGTGCAGAAACTTCCAAAGTACGTGGCATGTAGTAGAATTGTTTTGAATTTCTGAGCACCAGCACTGCCTTGCCATCACTGAATAAAATTATGTTATAGATATCAGAACAAAAAAGACAAGGCACATCAACCATTCTCTGCCGATTACGACTTGTAACAGGAATGAGACCCACTTAATGCCTGTCTGGGTGAAAACCCTGTTATGAATGACCATGCAGAGAGCACTGTAATCAAAGGCGAGCACAGGGCTCCTGTTTGAGGGGGGGGGTCATCACAATGCCCCTCTCTTTATCGGTATCTGTATGGGACAGATACTTAGTGGGCGCTCTTGATGACAGTTGCCATGGCATCTGAAATTCCGGTTGCCGCCAATTTTGAAGAGTTCATCTGCGTGGTGTCATTCCTGAGTCGACTAAACAAGTGCCGGATGATATTCTAGAAAAAGCGTGGCTCTTTCGAATCAGACGGAAGTGGCTGCTGTAGGGAATGTATAACGTACAGCCACAATGTGGCGCTGAAAAGGTCCGTTTTCCATGCGCCCATCGCTAGAAATTTAGCCTGATGTTATCAGCTGAAATACTGATCTAGGACTTGTTAAAAATGCTTGTGCATCAGTTGTGGCAAATAAAAAAAACATTTTCATAATGTGATTCCGCCACCACAATTTTAGGTCTGAAAGTCCTGCTTCCCCTCTTTCTGTTTAGGGTATCAAGGTTGCCCCGGGTCTGTTATAGGCAGCTGTTACTGAACTGCTCAGAAAATATGACATTTTATTTACTGCACAGTTTTAGAGTGAGCAATTTCCAGATTTTATTACATGTTATGTTTAATTTTCTGGTTCTCTTTCAAAAATCTTTTTGGCAAGAAGCTCGCTTTTTTCAACGAACATTGAAATGATCTTGCACCATCAATGTTGCTTTCAGAATTCTCAGCATTAGGACACAGTTCATTTGTTTACGAAGAGAAACCTAGGCCATGGATTAACCATACCCCAAAAATGGTGGCAACAACTAATGGCCCAGCCGAAGGATTCCCTCTATTTGAAGGAAGCTGCAGAGGCGATATGAGGTGTCCACAACCTTTACATCAGTAGTATAACGTGCACCCCAAGTCGCCGTTTCCTTCACGAGGAGGGTGGTCCTTTGAGCGTAAAGAAGCGGGAGCTGACCCCAAGGAAGTTGGATGCCCTAAGGAGTAAGCCTGTGTTTGTTTGTTTTTCGTTGCAAAAAACTGTTAGCCGTGTGTTATTCAAAATCACATTAAATTACTAAAGAACAATGTGTTATTTTTGAAATATATCGTATATCTCAATTTTATTGCACAGTTCCACGTGACCTATATGAGCTGTAAATTCAGTGGCATACCAACAACACACCTCACTCCAAACGTGTAACATGATGTGCACTGATTTTTGTAAAAATTATTGTATTGACTGTGACATGTTAATGTAGCTAATGTCAGCGGTCTGTGAAGAGCCTTCAAGGATTTGAAATAATGTTATGTATGTTTAGGTGCTTACAAACAAACTTCAGGGGTCGTTTACTAATTTAGAAGCAGTTTGCGCAGTAGAAAGACTGAAATATTTTGCAATCGATTATGCATAGCCCTGGAAACCACTACAGGACAGCTGGTCAGAGATGATTAAATTGAAAATACTACAATCATTACGTGCAGCCGACAACGGCTTAACCTTCGATTGACTTAGCCTTTAATTGGCTATTAGCGCGTGGATGCCAACATTGCTAGTGCATTGATTTCGGCACCAGCTATTCAGCCGTTACCAGCACATTTTAGTGCTGGCAGCCTCGTGAAATGCAGACATCACTTACCTTGACATTGAACACTGCAATTGATCGTGCAGCCATTCAGGGAAAACTCAAGTGGCACACTGTATGAAATTCAAAACTATTGGCCATGGTTATGTATTATTGCAATAGGATGAATAGTGATGCCACCCAAAGGTACTGAGATAAACACGTGTGTCCGAATTCTTCGCTGTGAATAAATTGCTCGCTACTACGTACGCTCTCAATATAGCATGAAGGCGGCGTCCTAAAATAATTTTTAGCATTTTAATGAAATTTGTTAAGATTCTGATTTTAAAAAAATTGCAATAGTGTTCCTGCTATTTTGCACTGCTATGTCATCAGTGCTGATTGAGTATAGTGGTGTTGAAAGACGTTTAAATTAGTGATTTGCTATTACTAGAGTCAATTTTTTATTCGATATATCATGTTTACGAAAAGAAACATGATATATTCATGCGTTCATGAATGCGCAGACTTTTTGATTTTTGGAGTCCACAAGGCTGTGATCAATTTGATTCCAGTGGCCATAGATCCTATCAAAAAATCTTTTTTTCTAATAGAAATTTTCAAATTTACATTATGTTCTTCACACTTTCTATTATGCCTTGAACAAGGGAATAAGCTGCAAATTTTTGTGGGAAGAGAGAGGGGGAGGGTAGCGGGCCCACTATGCCACTGACCATGCCACTGGTCTTGAATTTATGCTCATTATTTGTCTGTTCGTGATGCCCTAATCATGCTTTTAGAGAAAATGCACCTCTGTGTGCAGTGTAATGACATTTTCTCATATTCTGATTATGTTAGAAAAAACATTGGTGGGGATAGTAACTGCATTTCATTATTTCAAGAGTTAAACATTTTGTGGCACGATGTGATTAATTCTAAAACATGCTATTTGTTCTCTTCTTTCTTGGCGAAATGCAGATTCATTAGCATCTGCATGCTAATGAAGCTGCATAAGTCACAGTGTTTACAAGAGAGAGAAACGACTTTATTTATCCCTTTTTAAGGCAAAGGGGCTGCGAGAAGGTAAAGCAACTCAGGTCCGGATAGCCTGCTGAAGCGTGGGCTTTTATCTTAGCATGGCAGCCTTCCATTGCTCTTCTCCGGGCCTTCGTAAAGAATTACGTAGTCCTGTTCGAAAGTTGTGCAAGATGTCATAACTGTAGACAAACTGTAAATATTAATGGGAGTAAATGTACGTGTGCACAGTAATAAATGTTACATTTATTGCTTCCACTCGCAATTCCTAAGTTTTAGTTAATATCCGGTAAACATTTCTTTGTTTTCTAATGATATTTGATAAGGTTTGCATACCGTTCAAAATAGTTGGCACCACCTGGTTATTTTCTATGCGATAGGCATGCTTTTGCCCTTTCTTGCATGCAGACGTAATCATGCAGTTTCCTGTTGTAATCACTCACAAAAAGGGGAAATGCGTGCATTTCCTTTTCAGTTTTACTCTGTGTAATATTTCATCTGTATGTGAACTGTGTTCCTTACATGTACATGTGACATAACATGCGTTTACTATTTATTTATGCAGATGCCTACGAAGAGCCCCTCCGGGTGCACGCATGCCTGGCGCCGGATGTGCAGCGTCGCCTAAATTTGAATAGGCATCCTGCCGACCTTCTTAAGGTGATAAAGAAGGGATTATCAAACAAAAGCGCACATTCTGTAATTTTTATTTATTGAGGAACTTTTCATTTTTACATTCTTGTTGCACTTTGATCCAACTCGTGAAATGATGGTGCTGGGTCACCTCATTTCAGTTCTGTGAACATTGGGAAATGGCAATACACTTAGTTCGAACGTGAATACCAAATAATAAAACAACGAACATATAAAACATGTTCTTGTTGTGCTGTAAATGCTTTCCTTATTTGATAACTATTTTAATATATATTTATTCATATATATAAATACATATATCTTTGTATGCATTACTATAAAACACTGCATTATTTTGTTGCAGTATTTGAATAAGCAGCTAGGATATGACATCCAGCATGTTAATTCAGTATATTTTTAACACATTTGTTTCTTTGTAAACTGTAGTTTTATTAAGCCATCATAAATGTCATTTTTAATTCCTTTTATTTATGCAATATTCAGAAGCTTACGCACAACGTGAATGTCCATTCAATTGCCACGTCGTGATCCCTTCCACCTGATGCAGGTGGCTGTTTCATTGAAGCACGATGTTGTTTTCCGTAACATGAACACATTTTAGTAATTTCTGCATGATACGTGTTTCCAGCAAATGTGGAGTGTCGTATCACTTCCGCATGATACGTCTTTCCATAAAATGCGGAGTTTCGTGTCACTGCCGCATGATACGTCTTTCCATAAAATGCGGAGTACCATATCACTTCCGCATCATAAATATTTTTATAAAATGGGGAGTGCGTATTACTTCCGCATCATACGGCTTCCGTATTCCAATATTTTTGTACCTGAGGTTTCTGCCCTTACGGCATGTTTCAGTAGGGAAGTGAAATTTTGACAGGGAAGGATGTGCAGGAGAAGCTGACTCCCCGCCAAGTTGAACCGAGAAAAAGCTCTTGGTTCGGTGTACACTGTGGGTCTCGCTGCTAACATGTTTGACCAAGTTATGTTTCAGTGACGAATTCTGGCAATGTACAGCTTAATTCAACTGCCTTGAACATGATGTTTTTCTTGTTTGTTGATCGAGTAGGAGCTGCTTGTTGATTTAAGCATGTATTCTGAAATGAGTGCTTTGCAAAATTTGAAGGCTTTTGATTACTGCCCCCACTCCATCCACCCCGTTAGTGTCAAGTTGGTTTGCATATTTGTTTCGTTACTTTTTCTAAAAGCAGATGCAGGGTAGGTACGTAGAGTTGGAAATATTTTTGGCTTTTTGTTTTATTTGTTGGTGTATATTAACATTTATTGGATTTCAAATGCACCGAATGTTGAGTTGCTATCAATATAATGTGTTCCCCGTTACAGTAAAATGAATAAAAAGGGACAGTGAAAACACAGCAAAAATAAGCTACACAGCAGAGTAAAGGACCGACAAAGTACATTGCATGGTCAACCGAACTTAGAATACTCTACGGCACTGTAGTGACAAATTATCGCAAACAAAACACAAAACTTAAGTATTGCTTGATTCGAATCACTTGCTAAATAAAAGCGCTGAATAATTCAAAGTGGCAGTTGGTGTAATAAGTGCGAGGCAATTTTAATATATATAATTTTGTATATAGAAACAGCGAATGTATATATAGCCTGGAAGGTCAGATATGCGCTGTGAAAAGTTGTAACCATGCGTTAAACACCACCTTAGTCATTGAAGAATTCTAAATTGTACGCAATTGTTCACTAGATGCTTCAGGAATAAATAGGCATGCTTTTATAATGGTAGTCTATCTTGCAGTGGAAAGAGCAAGCCATTGAATTTCTAGCTTCAAGGCCACATTCGATGCTAAATATCAGTGTATTTGATCTTTCCCGGATTTCCTCGAAGCTAACATCACTCTGAAGACGTATGCTACCTTCACAGCTACATTTACTAACGTTGCACAGCTCCGGAGCGCACCCCAACATTGTAGCGCCGCGGCCGCTCCAAGGACGCGCAGTGGGCGAGGGTACCCCAAGCAGTTGCCCCTGTCTCTATGTCTAACTTTCGCCGAAGCTTCGTGACCAGTAAAAGTATTCAAGGACTCTGATATTACTACGTTTTGTAGAACACACCCAGCAATTCGGTGATTGTGTTCACGTGTGATATAAAGGTGGTCTTAGCCATTGCTACTTCATAGGGCAGACGCGCCTTAATGTTTATATGGAATGTCAAGAGTCATAAACTGGAGGTTTACTATCTAACTATCTTTACATAGTCAGAAGTGTAAATGCACAACGAAATTCATGAATCAGGTCAGCAGCACACTTTGCTTGGCTGATTGGTCTATGTTCAGGTAACAGCTATAAAAGTAGAGCTGTTTTTGCATGAAGAAATATTGAGGAAATGGGTGGAAGGAAGCACAAACTTTGTACTGTTTGTTCACTATATACTGCAACGAAGCATGTACTATATGCACAGACATGCGCGGCAAGCTGGGTATACATCGAGCGCATACCACTCTTATGACAACCTAGGGTCTAAAAACTTCCTCTCGATGTGGGAGAGAAACAATAAAGTATCGCTTATACATAAGGAACCTCATTCTTCTATATCAATCAATCATTTTATTTCGTTTAGATAAGGTGGAGTACAGGACTAAAAGCTCAAGAGCTTGACGAGGTCCTGACCCCATTCACAAGTTGACAAAGCAGCAGGAATGGCAGTCAATCATGCACAACAAATATGAAATAAACATACAGGTATAACATCACAAACAAGTAATACAAAAAGTTTATGAAAACAGTGCTAAGATAAAAAGAGAATAGTTCAAATGTATGGTCATGAAGTGGCGTGACCATGAAAAGCAATAATAAAAAGGAAAGAATGGGCATAAATTCTGAGTGATGTATCATTGAGGATAATGTATCAGTTGGGCGAAGTGTTTAATCTGACAGTTTTGTTTAGAGGAAGGATCGAAATCTTCGCGGTTTAAAAAATTTAACAAAGAAGGTAGTCTATAGGACAATGATTGTTTGTCATAAAAGGTTCTTCGGGTGGGTACAGTCCAAACTTCTTTGTGCCTGGTGAGTCGAACACTTGTGTTAACGCTAAGTTTAGCAAGATGTATTGTGGTATTGGTACAATGTTTGACAAACTCTTTATAGCATAACATCAGCCTGTAGTTGTACAAAAACAAAACTGGAAGAATATCATATTTTAGAAAAATAAGTTTTGTAGAGGACAGATAGTGTTCTGCCGCAATATGTCGTACGGCCATTTTCTGTAGTAAGTGCAACTTGCGCAAATTTGTCACACCGGTTGTGCCCCACACTAAGCTACAGTACTGTAACAAAGATGATACCAGTGCAATGTATATCATAATTTTTACCTTAGTGGGAAGAAGAGATCGCATACGTGCAAGGACACCAATGGCCGATGACATCTTAGAGTATAGAATATCAACATGTACATTCCACGTAAGGTGTCGTGAAAAATATACACCAAGAATACTAACAGAATCAACCATGTCTAACTGCTGAGAGCCCAAAAATAAGCTCATCATATTTATCAAGGTTTTTCCTTTAGGCATATATAAAATGACTTGTGTTTTTGCAGGGTTTAGTTTTAGTAAATTCACTGAAGCCCAGGTATCTATAGCAGACAGTGTTTTATTAGCCATTTCTTCTATCTCTGTTTCCATGCCCCCTGTAATAAAAACTGTTGTGTCATCGGCGTTAAAGACAAATGTTGCGTTGTTTGTGCAGTGTACAATGTCAATAATATCAATCAAAAATAAAAGTGGCCCTAAAATACTTCCTTAAGGCACACCTACAACGACCGGCTTCCTTGCAGATATTTCATTGTTGGCATCTACGAATTGTGTCCTGTCTGAAAGGTAGGATTATAAAAGAGCATGCGCTGTCCCACGCACACCTGAATATTAGGGTGTGCGTGGGACAGCGTACTGGCCGACTTGGTGTCATTAGGTTGTATACGAGGATCTATTTATCAGCTGACCGCTCGTAATAAGTTCACGTGCTACGTGACGCCACACATGCGCATAAAAGAGTGTTTCACACTCGTCGCTTGGCTTATAGATGGCACTGACTGACACTCCTACTTCTAAATTCACATATACACCCAAAACGTGGACGGAGGGAAGGCCGCTGTGATAGCTCAGTGGTTAGAGCATCGAACGCGTTATTCGAAGGGCGTAAGTTCAATGCCTGCTCACGGCTGGTTATTTTTTCACCCACTTTCCTTTCTTCTTATTTACATTCCATTGGTTCTAATAACTTTCCCTGTACATTCCTTGGCATTACTGTCTGTTAGATCTCATTAATATTGTGTCAAAACACGGAAATACAAGCTCTTAGGTATACACTTCTTCCCCTTAATCAATATAGAGAGACGAGGCGTCGGCTTTCGAACCTGGCTTGAGCTGTCTGTTCTAGGGGCAAAGCTACTTGGATATGCACATGAAAGTACATTTGACAAGGTCTTCGGCAAAAATATTTTTATGTGGGGTCGCTGAAGCAGGCCCTAACTCTCGTCATGTATGCTCGAGCGTCTGTTTGTATGGGTACGAGTATACATACACATACAAATTTTAGGAGAGAGTTACATCCCGCCTCTTCTTGTTATGCCAATGACATCATCTGCATACATTGTGTTAGGAGAAATGTGTCCCAAAACTTCTATTTAACGGGAAATGAAGTATTTGCTCGGGGCCGTCATACGTGCATGTAATGACAATTTTTTTTCTTTTTGTCCTTGGCTCGGGCGCTTGCAACACAGCTTCAGCTCCAATGTCGAGCACCTCATTCGGCTTACTATGCTTGGGCGTTCACTGCCTTTGATTAAGCGGATTGTGCTCTTTGTAGAACTCCTGCCTTTACGGCGCCGCTTCCACCTACGCCTCTTCGGGCCCCTTTTGGACCCTTCCAGTCGCCTCTTTTGCTCGCCAGCACTCTGGATAGTGTCGTTAGCTGTCTTGCTCGTTCAGTCTAAGTGACTTACACAGAAATCTTCTCTCTCACTCTCCAGAGAAGCAAACAGGTTAACGCGTCTCGTAACACTACGGAACTTTTTTTCCGAAGAAGCTAGCTTGCATTTCAGGTAGCTGCTCACAACTGCATCCTATTTACTCATTTTTACTTTTGCTCCTTCTCTTGTGTTCACCCTGAAGATTCTGGCTAGTGTGTCGAAATCCTCTTGTACACCCCATGCAAGATCTACAATGGCGATAATTTCTCGTGAATCCAGCTCGCATGCCTGGGAGCTGTGCACAACTGCTCTACCTTGCACTACTTCCGTACATTGTGCTGGCCCAACGCTCGTGTTCCAGCTTAGCGGGTCGAAATCTCTTTTGACAATGCGGGCAAAATAAAACATCGGGACACCCTCAATTTGTGCCTGTGCCAGGTGGTCTAGAATTATCATAGCTGTTTTGTTAGAATTCATCTCACAAAGCAACACGTTGCACTTATTTTGGCTTTTGTCGGCCCCTACTCTTAGCCCCCCGACATTCGCAGTTGTCAACATTAGTTCATTCTTGAACCTTGTGCTACCTTCACACGTGCTACCTTTTCTAAGGCTCCGATTTGCACCGCACCTAACTGTTCCTTGCACTTCCCGTGAGCTACCTGTACCGATTGATCCCTCCTCTGCTTCGCATCTAGCCAGCGTTCTGATCTTTCACACGCGTGTTTTAACCTTTCCTTCTCCTCGGCTATTTCTTGCACCGCCTTCCTGTTTTCATCATCACTTATTCTCCGTTTTTATTTTCATTCCTGTTTCATTAAATACGTACTCCCAAAGTTCTTAATATCCGCCTTGTTACTTTTACTTTTCAGAAATACGTCATCGAGATGAGACGCATGCAGATCTTGAAATTCTAAATTGAGATTCCAGTACACGTTTAGCAGATGATCTCCCGTGAATGTCATCAGGTTCATAGCGACTACTCTGCTTTGGCTCAGCTGTGATAAAACACAAGCAAAGCAGTTTTCAATCTGGGTCTGGATAAATTGAAGCCTGGCAAACCCTACAGTTGAGAGCAAATGCTTAAGCACACAAGTAGAACTACGTGGCCAACCTCCCTCTCTACATTTTTCCTATTCCTTTTTCAGTCCCGTGCGCTCTCCAACATTCCCACACTTTTCCGTAACGTAGGCTTAAAACTTCCGAAAAACTAACACAAAGTCCTACTGAATTGCATACCCTTCCTGCTTCATCTTATCGCTTAGATAATTGTGTACTGCTGCTCTGTGCTGAGATAAAAATTGCAGTGGCTAGGCAGTTGTATCTATCTCTTTAACTGGTCTAGGCTAAAAGACTAGATACATCTCAAATGAAGCCAGGCACTCACCCCATTTCGTGTGGTTGTAGGACGCCGCGTCGATCTCGCCGAATTCTAGGGCTAGGGTTTTCGGCTGATCTCCGCTCCATGTTCCTCTCCAGCGCTGAGTCTTACCCTACCACTGTTATCCCATTGTCACGACCGGATTTTGCAGGCACTGGAGATCTGGAATGAAGATGCCAACGCAGGAGGAAGGGAGACTTCAAGAGAGGGTCTATTTACCTCATGAAAGAGCAAAAGCTCTCTAGTCCAAAGGTCTACATCGAAGAAAGCCTACATTCTCTACATTAAAAAGCTCTTCATCTAAAAAGCTTCCTGAACAGCTGGCGTGGGCTTAATCTAAACAGTGTCATTTCCCCAGATACCTAGATCGGGAAATAGGTCCAGGCTGCACTGTCAAAAAAAAGGTCTCACAGCACTCATGAGGGTCATTATACCAGCAACGCCCCAAACACGAGTATGGTCCAGGCGATGCTGTCTCATCTGGCGAATCTTGCTTCCAGCAAGCGGTGTTCTGGGGAACAGTAGGCACTGGAAGTCGCAGGTCCAGTCACTAGAAGGACACTGGCAAACTATCTCAGGAGATGGAAATTTTCAATAATGGACGACAAACGATGAAAACAACGATTGCAACCGACAAAATAGAACTAGTGAAGCTTTCAGATCTAATCAAGAGACGTAAGATAGCCGGCGTCAGAAGGTATAGATGGAGAAACGAGAGCATACCGCAAAAACCAGCAGAAGCCTAAAGGCTGTCATTGCAAACTTGTTCATAGAAAAAGTCCGATGTATGAATTGATAAACAAGGCAGGGAATGTCATTAGCAATACGGATAGGATAATTGAGGTGGCAGAGAAGTTCCACAGATAGCGGTACAGAAGCTAAAAACAACCAGGATGATATCGCAAGGAACAGTCATAGTGAACGGGAATTCGATATCTTATCAGTAACGCCAGGACTAGTAAGGAAATCTCTAGAAAGAATGCAAAGAGGCAAAGCCGCTGTTGAGCATAACGTAGCAATGAACCTACTAAAAGATGATGGAAAAAGTATGTTGGAAAAACTGGCCACCATAAATACGAACAGTCTTATGACAGAGAGCTTATTAGAATCTTGCAAGAACGGCAACATCATCTTACTCCATAAGCAAGGAGACGCCAATGGCTTGAAAAATTACAGGCCGATCAGCTAAGTGTTCGTTCTCTACAACTATTCAAAAAATAATAGCTAAAATAGTTGAGTGAGAATATTGTGAAAGCAACCAAAAACCAAGCAGGATTTTGTTCAAGCTACTGCGAAATAGACCATATTCATAATATCAATGAGGCAATATATAAATGCGCGTAATAAAACTAACACCTATACACAGCCGCCATAGATTACGAGAATACGTTTGACTCAGTCGACAGGGAATTAGGAATCAGGGCATCGAAGAACCCTACATAAACACATTGGAATAAATCTTCAGTGGATTCACAGCCCCTATAGGTATCCATAAAAAATTGCGACGGAATCCCAATAAAATTGGGTTTAAGGCTAGGAGACACACCCTCTCCAACACTATTCACCGCGAGTTTACAGGAAGTTCTCAAGATCATAGATTGGGAACAGTTAGGGATAAAAGTTACTGAAATGTGTCTTTGTAACCTGCGATTCGCTGATGACATTGCTTTGATGAGTGATTCAGAGGAACAATTACAGCTCGTTATTACAGAACTCGTCACGAAAAGCACTAAAGTTGGTCTGAAAAAAATACGCACAACTGTAAAGAAAATGGACGAAATTCTCGGCAGAAAACAGCACATTGCGATAGGGGGATAAACGCTAGAAGTTGGGAAGGATTATGTATACTCATGACTGGTAGATACCGTGGAGCCCAACCATTAGAGTCAAATAACATAAAAATAATAATAACTGGGTCGATCACATCCGGCAAGAATTCTTCAATCATGAACTGTAATTTGCCACTAACCTTCAAGACGAAGGTATATAACAGCTGCATCTTGTCAGTACTTCTTACGGTGAAGAAACTTGGAGGCTTGCCAAGAGAGTCCAGCCTAAATTCAGGACGGTGCAGCAAGCAATGAAAAAAATTGATAGGTGTAACCTTATGAGACAAAAAGAGAGCAGAGTGGGCCCGGGGTTAAAGGTAACATTGTTAAAATCAAATATTCGGTTACGGATATCATATTTGCAATCGAGAAATGTACATGGGCCCAGCACGTATCATGTAGGCAGAATAACTGATGATAGTTTAGGGTAAGTGACTTGATTTCCACAGAAGGCAAACGCACAAAGGGGAGACAGAAAGTTCACTCAGCCGATGAGAATAAAAAGTTCGCAGGTGTAACCTGGCAACCAAAAGCACAAGACTGGGCTTATTGGCGGATCATGGGAGAACTCTTTGCCCTATGCCCTACAGAGGTTGTAACCAGGCTCATGATGAAGACGATGATGATGATAACTATAATTTGTAGCTTTGGGTCCAGTAATTCCTAAACTGTATAGTTAATTCTTTATTCCAGTGTATAAAACTCCTGCCATCGTTAATTGTGAACGATGATGTGTTAGTTTGAAATGCCGGTCTGAATACCATCGAAATCTAGCGCTCACAGCGCGCGAGCATTAGAGATCACTTGCACTCAAGCTTTGACGGTATTGAAAACCAAATTTTCAAATTGGAGTCCTGTGTGCACTAAAATGAAATAATTTGTCTGCTTCTGTATGTTAGGCTCATACTCGCTTTACTCTTGTAACATCTCATGGGGCTTGATGTACCCATACCAGTTCTGATGCCACAAACTCAAATGAGCACTCATTCTTACTTTAAAATCAAATAAGATATCGTAGCCAACGTCTAGTGCTAAAATTGTTCATAAGCTCCCCATGATTCAATTTTATTGTCAGCCATGCTTTAGGCTTTTGGTTAAACTGCATGAAAGTGGTTAATTTGATGTATTGCTTCATAATTTAGCAAAAACAGTTCAATCGTTTTTACATCATTGTGTTATAGCATGCCCGAAAAAGTAGTTAAGCACACCACATGTGGCCAGCTGTGCCAATTCAAAAAGCCTGCCTGTTTCTCATCTGCAAGCTCCCGAGAAGTTACTTTATAAAGTAAGTCAGCAGGACGCACTTCTTAGGAATAAATATAAGGAGGAAAAGTGAACACATCTTTTATGCACGAGACATTCATTGATTCGATGATTGATTGATTGAAATGGGGGTTTAACGTCCCAAAACCACCATATGATTATGAGAGACGCCGTTGTGAAAAGCTCTAGAAATTTTGGCCACCTGGGGTTCTTTAACGTGCACCCAAATCTGAGCACGCGGGCCTACAACATTTCCGCCTCCATCGGAAATGTAGCCACCAGAGCCGGGATCCGAACCCGTGACCTTCGAGTCAGCAGCCGAGTACCTTAGCCACTAAACCACCGCGGCGGGCCATTTATTGATTCTGTGCTACAGTAACATGTGGCTGCGTGCTTGGCCATGTGTAGAGATAAACAAGTAAGCTTGTTAGGTTCAGTGGTAGAAAGTAGTCTGTAATCAGGGTTGTAAGTGCAATGTCTGTATTTTTTTCAAATAACTCACGATTCAGTCATCCAACACGAATCAAGATTTGCCAGCTATATCCAGCATAAACCCATCATGGTCTACCCATCGCCCATCCACGTTCTAGCCATCATCTGTTCACCACTCTCATTGACCCCCAAATGCCTACCATCATCCCCTCGTTCGTTCACCACTCCCACTGTTCCAAGCCCCAATTGTACATCATTCCCCCCCCCCACTCCGGCATCAATCTGCACAACATCAGTTCATCATCTTTTTTCATTATGCGTTACCATAATCCACCAAGGCGGTGGGTGCTATGTCCCACCATGTTCATCACTGTACAAATTTTCATTGTGCTACAAATATTTTACCACCAGCATACGCATCGCTTTGTTATTGCGTTCCAGAATCGGCCTTATGATATAATCAATTTTTTAACACTTGAAAACAAACACGCTTGTTTTGCCTTCGAAAGAAGGCATTATCTATGTATTAAAATAACGAAACAGTAAGTCAAAACACTTAACGTTTCGTAGGCTGCAATGCCAGGTGCCTCTGTCCTAGTGAACTGCTTCGAACGCAGCTTTCTTTTTGTCGTGAAGTCAAGTCAGGGGAGTGTGACGGTGCATCTACTTAGGTTCGCCGTCGTTTTTCAGTCAATTGAGCGAGGTTCAGCAAGACGTGCCTAACAAAAAACGTGAACTCGATGTAATACACGTGAGACGTCACATCAATGGGCAGCGGTGAGTGTACAACGCTTTGCTTAAAGGGGTATGGCAGGGTAACCTAATCAAAAAATTGAATTTTCAATTTTGTCACAAAAAATCTACTGTACGTTGAAGAACAAACCTATGGAAGCCGTTATCGAGCGGCCACTCGAAGCAGTTGAAATGCTGTGCTGAATTGAGTAACTGTATATTGCGCTTAAGTAAAGACCAAATACACTTACTCTAGCACTGAAGGGCGCCGCGTGCCCTCTAGCGTAAGCAGTATGCACTCGTCAAACTTCGTGTTTCCTCAAATTGCGTTTTCTGCAAATTCCTCAACTTCAACGAACCTTTTCTGAAAAAGCATTGCATCCGTTTTGATTAAACTTCGTATGCATGAGCTAAAACAAATTAGAAACAATCTAGACTAAAAATTCTTCACTTCCTAAAAGTGAAGCTGTAAAAAACACAAATACACTCAACCCATGTGCTGTTTTGCAAGTAGTGTTCATATTTTTTACAGAAACTTCAAGAAACCTGTAATCTTTTACTTCAGATGTAACCAATGAGTTTCTACAACAACACAGCTGAATATGGTTTATTCGTTTTGGTAGTTGCTGAGAAAAAGTACACTTAAAAAGAGTGAACCCTCTTTCAATTTTGGGAGTAGGCCTTAGAAACGATAAGCAACCAAGACATAACACTTGATACCAAGTGGCATTTTTAGTGAGCACGTAATATTTTATTAAAATACTTGCAGCCGTTTCGATGATATACCGCAAAGACTGATTAATACCATACAAACTTACATATCCCCTTGAACTGTCGAATATGACTTGTAAAGCTCCAATGTCTCACCAAATCCCAGACCTAATAATCTTCAGCCTCTTTACGCAGCAAAGGCACAGCTTTAGTGCTTTGCACCACACCCCACTACTCACACTTCGCGAAGATCGAAACAGAAACTGTAAAAAAATTGTAAACAGCTCGCTAGCTAAGTAATCTCATTAGAAGTATGCAGTTATCATAATTCCCTTCTGGCTGGGCACATATTCTGGCTGGGCCATATTCCTCTGTGGCTATTCTTGTAAGAAACTCTGCGCTCCCAGGGATAGAATATTACAAATAACGACACCCAGGTACGATTTTGTTCTCACTGTTATTGTTTATGAATGAATCATCCCATCTATGGGGAGTACAGTTGACTGAAGATAATAAATATAATGCTTTTTACGGCTAATAAGAAGTATTGAAGTTTTCTCAAGGCACTTCACTTGTTTCTCTGTTGAATGTACGCAGTGTTAGTTCACTCAGAGATTTTTCATTGTGATGAGACTGAATGAAGTACGTCCGCGAAGTACTGAATAAAATTGCCTAATTATTGCAGACATGTGAATCATTCGCTTCTAAAGGAAGAGCGATGGGAAATTAGTAAATGCTTAACCATACGGTGTTGGAAAAGTTAGTGTGCTGATGAGTGGCGGAATACAAAAAGGGACAGGGCCAATACACTATACTGAAAGCGTAGTGAAAGAATAACTAAAAGTTTTGCGTCTTACAAGCTTATACATAAGCAAGCAATCAGTCTTTCAGCACCAGTTGGTCTGTAATGGTGTTTGAAGTTTTATTTAATAGTACATTTCGCGCAATTCCCCACTCCTATTCTATCGAACCAATCAGTCCCAGCTTTTTTTGTAGTGTCTATATTGCAGCAGTTTTTTTTGTTTATTACAAAACACTGAATTTCTAATGCACCCTTTATAACAAACAAATATTAAAAAAGAAACGCCACTTGCAGAACAGTAACAGTGAAAGCTGTACGAACTGCCTCTCTAGAGTAGAGTAGAGTAGAACCTTTAACATTAGCACACCTACAAACTGGGAGCGAGAGCCCGTTTAAATCTCTTGGGACGACTAGTGCAATAAACTTGAAAAGTGGCCACTACGCCATTAATTACAGAATTTGGTGAGCTTGCGAATTACTTTATTCAACCTCACTAAGTGATCAGGCGAGGTACCCACTGCATGACTGTAAGGCGTTATGTGCCTTTTGGAGATGCTGTGGCTGATAATGAAGTATTATGAGTGAGCCCTTTCGTAATCGGAGGAAAGGTTTCAACAACGTACTTGCGGAGCCGTCGTCATCAGGCAACTCCTACAGCAACTTCAAATTTTACAGCGAAAACTGTTATGAGATCACATCTCTGGTCTCGGGCAGTGCCGTAGTTGTCTACCGCTGCCTTCGCCGCTGGTGCCCGTAACCACATCGCGCCGGGTTCAAGGCCACTATTCTACTACTGAGCCACGCTGGTGCTCGAGCCTTGTCAAACTTGCCTTAGGCATGCTTGATGTCGGGAGAGCAATCGCTATATTACAACCTATCAAGTGTTTTAAAACAACAAAAGAACATGCAGTCGTCACACAATGCAAATAGCGTAAAGATTGGTTCGTTCAATGCTGCAACCCATTACGAATTATTGTTGTTCTTTCTTATTAACTGTGGCTCACACCCACTTCAACCACAACTCCTCATCTTTGTCAGCAAATGTACGAAAGGTCGAACGAAATTCGTCGCAATAGTTAACAGGCTACCACACTTCTCTAAAGAATGACAAAAAATAGCAATCGAAAGTTGGCCTACTACACTAAAATTTTCATCAGTAATGCCGCAGTGGGCATCCACCAAGTTCTTGGCCATGTGTACCCATTAGCAAGTAAGCTTGTTAAGATCAGTGGTAGAAAGTGGTCTGTAACCGGGCTGTGAAGTGCAATGTCTCTTTTTTCAATTATTTCACGACTCAGTCGTCGAACCGGTATCATCATCCACCAGCTACACCCCAGCATAAACGCAGCATTATCCACCCATTGTCCTTCCACGTTCCACCCATCATCTGTTCACCACTCTCATCCCCCCGTCCGTCAACAATCAACCAACCATTCGTCCATCACTCCCCCCCCTTACAATCTAACCATCATCAGTCCAACACTTTTTCATTATTCTTCTCCGTAATTCACCAAGATGGTGGGTGCAAGGTCCCACTATGTCCATCGTTATGCAAACTCTAAATATATTAGAAAAATATCACCACCAGGGTATGCATCGCTTTGCCATTGCGTTCTAGATTTGGGATCAGGATGTTATAAATTATAATTACAACCCTTGAAAACAAACGCGCTTGTTTTGCCTTCGAAAGTAAGCATTAGGTGTTTATTGAAATAACGGTACAGAACTGAGTAAGAAGGCAACGATGGCGTAATAGTTAGAACATCAGCCTCACATACAAGAGGTCCGGGTTTCGAATCCCGGTGCCAAGCAGTTCCCAACCGGAATAAAAAAAGTCCGCGGGAAGATGGAACTGCATTAACAGGCCTGGGTTGCGGCCTCCCCAGTGACCACCACCGGTAACGCACTCCGTCACCAGAGAAGTATTGGCCACCCTTGTGCGGTATCTGACCACTACCTTCCACTTCATACGTCAATGAACTCACGGCCTTAAGTCCCCAGTGGCTGCGAAGTCACGGACCATGGCGGCGGTCAGATCTGAAATGCAGTAGAGGTTGCTAAGAATCCCTGGATCCGCACAGGCCGCCATTATTAAATGAACTTGGCGACGTTTACGCTAGAATCTTATCTAGTGAGGCAAACCTACCTGTACTATTCGATGAGCTAGAAGACATTAAATGGGATGTTATACGGCTCAGGGAGATTACGTGGACAGATCGAGCTTCTACGGTGCTACAGAAAGGGCGCGTCCTTTGCTATTGGTGCTTGGCTGACAGAAGAGAACTGGGAGTGGGGTTCCTTATCCACAGAAACATAGCTGGCAACATAGAGCAATACTAAAGCAATAATGAAAGGATGGTAGGTATCGTAGATACATCAACAAGAAATACAAGATGAAAATGGTACAGGCTTATGCACTACGTCCAGCCAGAATGACACATCAGTTGAAAGCTTCTATGAAGATGTGGATTCATTGATATGTGAGGTTTAACGCCCCAAAACCACCATATGATTATGAGAGACACCGTAGTGGAGGGCTCTGGAAATTTCGACCGCCCGGGGTTCTTTAATGCGCACCCAAATCTGAGCACATGGGCCTACAACATTTCCGCCTTCATCGGGAACGCATCTTCCGCAGCCGGGATTCGAACCCGTGACCTACGGGTCAGCAGCCGAGTAGCTTAGCCACTAGACCACCGCGGCGGATCAAAGACGTGGAATCGGCAATGAGTAAGATAAAACACAGTATACTATACTGATGGGAGACTTCAATGGAAAAGTAGGGAAGAAACAGGCTAGAGACCATGCAGTAGGAGATTATAGCATTGGTACTAGAAACGCCAGAGGGTAGGTACTAGTCGAATTCACAGAGCGCAATATTTTGGGATTTCAACCTTTCACCGAAAGCGAGGATACAATAAGTGGACATAGAGGAGCCCTAATGCGAAAATAGGAACGAAATAAACTTTACACTTAGTGCACACCCAGGCATCGCGCAGGATGTGAAAGTGCTTGGCAACGTAAGACGCAGTGACCATAAAAGGGTATGGTCCGGAATTCGCCTAGACTAAAGGAAAGAACGAGAGAAACTGACACGCAAGAAGCCAATCAATGAGCTAGCACTGAGAGGGAAAGTACAGAACTTCAGAGTATCACTTCAGAACAGGTACTCGGCTCTTATAGAGGAAAACAGCCTTAGCGTTGACGCAATAATTATTAATCGGACGTGTATCATTATGAAGTGTGCAGTGGTAGTTGGAGGTATGGTAGTGAGACAAGACACTGGCAAGCTGTCCGAGGAAACGAAGAATCTGATTTAGAAGCGTTAAAGCATGAAAGAATTGAGTACAACAGACAAAATAGAGTTGGTAGACCTTTCGAAGTGGATTAATAACGTAAGGTATTCGATGTATGAAGGTACGCTATGAAAAGATATGAACACGCTCTGAAGAATAGAGGAAGCGTCAAAGCAGTGAAGAGAAAACTTGGGATAGGCAGAAACCAGATGTATGCACTAAGGGACAAGGAAGGCAAAGTAACTAGTAATAGGGACAGAATAGTAAAATTAGTGGAGGAGTTTTAAGGAGATCTCTACCGTAGCCACCAAAACCATGACCCTAATATAATAACTAGCAGTAACGCAGATCACGCCCCGCCAGTAATGATAGAAAAAGTCAGAAATTCTTTGGAGAGAATGCAAAGAGGAAAAGCTGCTGGTGAGGGTCAGGTAACACTAGATATGCTAAGATGAGGTTAAGACGTTTGCGGGTATAAATTGGCAGCAGCAACCAGAGGACCGGGTTAACTGGCGGAACATGGGAGAGGCCTTTGTCCTGCAGTGGGCGTATTCAGGCTGATGAGTATCATGATGATGACTAAGTGAGAAACACTTAACGATTTGTCTGCTGTGCTGCCAGGTGCGTCTGTCCAAGTGATCTGCTTCCAACGCACATCTCGTTGTGTCGTGAAGTCGAGTCAGAAAAGTCTGACGGTGCGTCTAGTTAGCTTTCCCGTCGTTTTGCCGTCAATTTAAACGAGGTTTGTCAAGACGTGCCCAACAAAAAACGTCAACTTGATGTAATATTTTGCACTGGCATGAGACGGTACATATATGCACAGCGGTGAGTGGACGACGCTTCGGTTGGGGAGGTATGGTAGGATAAGCCAATTAAAAAATGGAATTTTCAATTTTGACACAAAAAAATCCGCTGTACTCTGAGGAACAAACCTATGGAAGCCCGACGTCGAGCGGCCACTTCAACAGTTGAAATGCCACGCTGAGTAAAGTAACTGTATATTGTTTCTATGTAGGGGCCATATACAGTAACTGTAGCGCTTAAGGGCACCGCGTTCCCTGTGGCGTCAGCAGTATGCAAACACGTGAAACTTAGTGTTTATCAAATTCCGATTCTGTAAATTTTTCAATTTCATTGTGCCTTTTCTCAAAGAGCATTCCTTCTATTTCGGTCAAACTTTGTAGGCCTAAGCTTCAATTAGAAAAAAATTTGAACCAAAAAAATTGCTGACTTCTCAAAAGTGAAGCCGTAAAAAATTACACAACCATACGCAACCCCTGTGGTCTTTTGAAAGCTATGTTTTAATTTTTACAGAAACTTCAAGAAATATATAATATTCAATTAGTTCAGGTGTAACCCCTAGGTTCTACAACATCATGGCTGAATATTATTTTATTCGTTTCGATAGTTGCAGAGAAAAGGTGCATGTAAATAGTGAACCCCCTTTAAAATTTTGGAGTAGGCCATAGGAATGATAAGTAACCTAGGCACAAAACAAGGGTGTCACTTCATACGCCAAGGCAATTTAGTGAGCACGCAAAATTTTATCGAACTTCTTGCAGCCGTTTCGAAGAAATAACGCTAAACCTGATATATACCATATACCTTAACATACCCACTCAAACTGTCGAATACGATTCAAAAAGCTCCAATATCACACTAAATCTCAGACCTAAAGGTCTTCAGCCTGTTTTAACAAAGAAGGCACTGCTTCAGTGCTTTACACCGCACCCCATTACCCACGCTGAGAGAAGAGAAAAACTGCAATTGGAGAAAAAATATTGAAGACAGCCTGCTAGCTAACGCAATCTAACCAGAAGTCTGTACTTCCCATATTTCCAATCTGGGTACACGATTCCAGAGTCATAATCTTCTCTGGGTAATGTTGCATGAAACTCTATGCTCCCAGAGATAGAATATTAGAAATAATCGATCCCGGATACTATTTTGTTCTCACTGTTAATGTTTATGAATGATTCAAACCCACTATGGGAAATAGAGTGCATTGAAGATAAATAATCAAATGATTTAGAGTCCTAATAAAAAGGGTTGACGTTTTCTCAAGGCACTTCTATTTTTTCGCTCGTTGAATGTGTGCAGTGTTATTTCAATGAACGATTTTTTATTGTAACGAGACTGAATCGCATACGTCCGAGAGATATTTATTCAAATTGCTTAAATACTGCAGACATGTGAATAATTCAACTCACGAACGAAGAGCGATAAGACATTATTTGATGCATAATCATACAACGTTCGTAAAGTTAGTGTGCTGATGAGTCGCGGAGTACTAAAAGGGACCGGGCCATTACACTACTTTGAAAGCGTCTTGAAAGAAGAACTAGAAGTTTTGCATCTTACAAGCCTATGTCTAAGCAAGCAACCAGTCTTTCAGCCCCTGTTTGTGTGTAATGATGTTTCAAGGTTTCTCTATAAGTGTATTTTGAGCAATTCGCCACTCCTATTCTATCAAACCAACCAGTCCAAGCTTTTGTTCTAGTGTACCTAATTGCAGCCCTTTTTTGTTTATTAATAGGCACTGAATTTTTATAAGCGCGCTTTAAAACAAACAAATGCCAAGAAAAATAAACGCCACTTGCAGAACAGTTACAGAAAAAGCTGTAGGAACTGTCTCTCAAGAGTAGAGTAGTGTAGAGTAGAACCTTGAACCATAGCACAACTCCACACGGAGGGCGAGACTCCATTGTAAACCTCTCGGGGTGACTAGTGCAATTAGAGTTGCAAGGTGGCCACTACGCCATAAATTACATAATTTGGTGAGGTCCTGAAATACCCTACTCTGTCTCGCTATGTGGTGAAGAGAGGTACCCCCTGCATGACTGTAAGGCGTTATATGCCATTTGATGATGCTGCGGCTGATGACGAAGAATCATGGCTGAGCCCTTCCGTAATCGGTGGGCATCTTCAAACAACGTACTTGTAAAGCATTTGGCATCGGGAATCGGGCGACAATTGCTGACCTCATAATCTATTCTAATTTGGCAGAACATAACACAGAAGTAAGTATTGGATCAAAATACGCTTATGCAAGTAACAGTTTCCCGAGAATACGCCTATCAATTGTGGCAGTGGAAACCTAGCTGTGCATAAACAATAAACAAAAAAAGATAAAAAATGGTCCAAGTCAAGTGCCGACCTAAGTTATAAATGCCAAAATGTATGCCCAATATATACAAAATGTGGTCGTAAAGCGCATGTTTTAACTTTTAACAGAAAAAATTCTGCACAGCTTGAAATAAGGTACATATTTATGTGAGCACAGACATGGCCACTTTCTAGCACTCCTTGTGGATGACGTTACATGAATATTTTCTGACAAATAGCGCAGAATGTACAACAAATTACAAAAAGCACCTATAAGTGGCCTAAACGGCTCACCAGGGCACTTCGCAATGCGATTTATTGATGTTGCCAACACACACAGACACTGAAAAAATTCCACAACTGCTTGAGACTATCATTGCAGAACACACAATTTATAAATGTGTAGTGACCTTTTGATTGCCTAAAGGTTTCCAGGAAAAATAAAAAAGTCTAGAATGTGCCAGAATCTATCTTCATTCATACCAAAAATAGCAAGTAACCTCCACAATAAAGATGTCATAATTTGGTTGCTCTAGCGCCAATTCATAAATATCTAGGTTAACTACAAACTGTGCAAAATAGAAGAAAGAAAATTTTCTTGTATTCATCATTACCATATAGGAGAACCCATGAAGAGGCGAAACTAGATTACACTGCACGATGACAGGAAGTGAGCAAATGATAGTCATCCAGGGGTGAGAAACGTGTTAGAAAATATTTAGATTCTGCGTGAGTTACCGGTCTTAAAGGGAAAGAGGAGGTGGACAGATAAAGTAATATATATATGTCACAATATTCATCAAGCTCGTCGAGACGATCAAATCGAATTGTCATCACAACACTGAAAAAACACCTAACTCCTGCAAATAAAAAACGCTTTTGAGAATCATACCCTCTAATTTTCGCAATGGAAAAGCGCATCCAGGCACTTGTCATATTGCCACGTTCCTTTCCTTAAGCTTTGTTATCGCGTCATAACACTACGTTCAGCGCAAACCGCGCCTACGATGTTCGAGAACCTGCGAGGCCGTAGTAGATCGTTTTGTTAAGATAACGCTCACTTTGTGAACATTACCGATTATACTGGAACCTCCGTAGCCACAAGCGATAACACTAGAATATTCGATGGCAAGGGTATAAATGTCGACAACTTTCGCCACTTGTCTGTCGATCGACGGCTGGCGCTCCGTTCGCCGCTGTCATCGCAAGACTACATTCCGACTTTCCGTTTACTGGGCACAGGTTCACCCAAATAAACAGGGCCCGGATTCACAAAACTCACTTACGAAAACATTTTTGCGCAAGAGAAATTTTGTTGCGTAAGTCGATTCACGAAACGAAAAAACGTCGTAAGAGGCCATAGTTGTCACATCGGCCGCTGCAAATAAAGCGCGCTGTGACTGCCCGGGAACATGTCAGCGATGGTGATGCAGTTGCTATATTTGCTTACGTCACCGAAAAGTGCTCGTAAGTGGATTCACGAAGCGAAATTGTGCGTAAACACACCATGGCTGAGAGAAAATCCCAAGAGTGGTCCGGACCACTCTTAGGAACGATGTGGCTACTTAGAACCTGCTGCCGCAGCGGTATACTTTGGTGCCCTGGCTGGTTTTGAGTTAGTTCACGCCCATTAAGGGCTGCCTGATAACTGCTGGAGCGTTTTTATTTCTTTCGGCGCTTTGAGCTTCGCGTGTTGTTTCCCTTGTACGCAGTGGATGGTGTTGACAACCACCACCGTCCAATAAGTTCGAAGTCGCAGTAATTGAAGAATTCTATTGGGCGTCAATGGCATAAAACTACGCATGTAAAGATTTGTGGTTGGATGAAAACCAATGTGATACGTGAATGGTCGGTGCATTCGAACGCGACATGACATAGGATCAACCTTATTTGTTATGTTGTTGTGTTGCGCCCCATCTCATCCAATTAAAAGTGCGACTCGAGATCCTTGCCTCATTGGTGGAAATTACCACCAAAGAGGTTAATGGGAGCACGTTCTTTGCACGCTATTGGAAATAAAAATGAGAGGAAGTTTTCAGTGAGTGGTTCCTAAAGTTTGTGATCTAGTGTACTTTTATTGGCTCTAACTGTCCAATGGTTGCGATCTCTGAAATACAGCTGTCGATACACTTTGGGACGATCTGGAACAAAGCGTACTTTGTAAACCAAAGCGTATTAGGGGTGCGCGTGATTACGCATGGAACTACAAACAAATCATGCATCTTCACCTTTACTGTTCAGACACCGATATGGATCGTGATATTATGGCAAGCAATCGGAATGAAATGACCCTAGTAACTTTGTATGACACCGAAAATATGCAAACCCTCACGATTCTGGAGCAAACCTTGGCAGAATTCATCCCTGCGTCTATTACCAGCCATTTAACTTGGCGCACGAACATCATTCAAAGGTAGAGCGAGCCACTGACATGTATTTTGTGTGACGTAGCGACCACTTGACCTGAGAATAATAGCGTTGCGAAGGCGAATCCCCTGTCGCATGCTCTGATCGAAGCAGACGACAAACGCGAGCAGACGACGGCTTGGCCGACAGGCACAGCTTGTGATTGGTTGTGAAGCAATACCCTCTACATCAGCTCACTCCGTGACGTTGCCAAAACACTTCTTTCATCTGGCACGCCTGTCCTGTTCGTCATATCACCCCCCTCGCACATAAGAGAAAATTTTGTCACGCCGTGAAAATAGTGCAAGTACTTTCTAAGAGCTCTCTTATCATCTTATGTGCTGCGCAGTTGTCGAAAACATGGCGTCGTAAACAGCATATCGGTCGGTGCGACTTTCAGCAAACGCTTCTCGCACGAGTTACTTCAGCGTTTGACCGGATGTGTTGTGATTACACCAGCTCTTTTGGTGCGTGTAAGAGTGCGGAAAGCTGTGGCAGTGCAATGGTGTACGGTGAAGCGCAGCGAAGCCTGTGCGTCAGTGTGGTTATCAAGCGGGGATCGGCGTCGATGTATCGACGGCAACTAGCACTCGAGAAGCCTGCAATGTGTGTTTGTGTGCCGGTAACAGTTCGTTCGCTTGACTTTCCAGTCTCTCAGTTTGGTGCTGTGCGACATTTCGGATTGACAGCGTTTTGACACGTTACTTGAGTGACCCCAAGTACGTACGGAAACGTATGAACTACGCGCTCGGTTCTTGCTTCGCCACTAGTTAGCCCGTACGCTTCTATTTACATGAGAGCAATGTACTGTTCGGGAGTGAAACGATGTTCGTTGTGAAGAGTGGTGCTGTGTTGACGTTCCAAGACTTGTGAACAAGCTGTGCTCGTGTGACCGAAAACTGAAAGACAGCGTTGATAACTGTTTTGCCCTGCGAAGTTGTGGTGGGGCAGCTTGGCGCTTTTGTTTGTTAAGTCGTCACTTCTCCTTTTTGTGATAACCATAGTCCTAGCGCTGTGATGTGATCAACCAAAACTGCGAGATGCTACATTCTGTTGTGGATCGTGTTACTTTGGAAGCGCGCCTAGACTGGTATTCGGTAACAAATTGAGAGTTCTATGTGGCAGTGAGAGCCCGTGAACGTCAAGCTTCCCTCCAGCCCCCCCAAAAAAGCAAAAATTTCACCGGTGCCTTGCTTTGGATGAAGTTGTAGGCCAATATCGCCTAACTACAGGTTTCCGAGTTCGTCTGGCCATCGTTTTGCACGGCACTAGAGCCTTGACAACAGCCGGTCATGGCCAGTTCTTACACTTTATCAATGGACGTGCACGCCTGGCCAGCCCTTCATTGCTGTCATCGGCAGCTTCCAGTCTGCAGATGCCCTTTGCCTGTTGGCCGTACTTGGTTCTTTATGACACCGACGGCTACTAAATGCTGCCATCGGTGAGTTCACCTTGCAGAACTAAATTTCACCGGTACTATAATTCACGCAGTTCTATAACATGTGCAAGTTTTTAAGCACATCAGATGTAATGTTTCTCTATGGTAAGTTGAAGCATGAAAAATTTACTACTACTGTTATATACATACATATATTACGGAGCAAATACATAAAACATTTTTTTTGTGATTTGATACAAGTGAGCTCTTGTTTGATTATGAGGTTGGGCCTGTCGATTGACCACGTTTGATAGTTGGAAAGCTAATGTGAATTTATTTTTCAGGAGCCAGGTTGCACTTAAAAAATTTATGTTATTTTGGAAAATTAGTTCTATAGACGATTGCCACTGTGGCAGTACTATACTTCAGTAGGACATATATATTGCGGTACGTAAATTTTACATGAGGCTTCAGTTTATTTCAAAAGTGAATATAGCAGATTTTGGTCACTTTAACGAAGTGATAGCTTCCTCAATTAAGTATTAGAAGTGAGTGCTTTTAATGATTGTTTTTAATTAAATATCTCGTTTTTGGCTCTTCACAGATCGCAGAGATTGGTTTGTTAAGGTCCTGTGATGCATCGGTTGCACATTCTGGCACATCAATCCTCATCATTACTTGGAGCACCTGTAAAAAAATAGGAAGGACACGTTCTCCCTAACAGTGCAAGCCTATGTCACTGCTGGGACTGTTATCATTCAGCGCATGTTGCGTGGAAGCATGCATGGCAGCCTCATCTGGAAGGACTGCAATCTGCTTGGGAGCTTAGAGGGCACAAAACTGCCTAACGGCTGGCTGCAAGGTTAGTTTTTCTTTAATACATACGATTACGTGAACACCACTTACTGTGCACAAATTGAAAACCCAAGCATGGTTGCTTTCAGTGGATACCTGTAATATTCTTACACATAATTCTTATTCAACTTTTATAGAACTAAATTGCAAGATAATTGAGAATGTTGAAAGCTGAAAGCCTGCAGCTTATGAATGAAACTCCAATAATCTGAGACTCAAAAGCTTGTGCTTTGAAACGAGCACAAATACTTTGATTCCTTATTGAGCTCTCGAGTTTGTGACTCCCTCTGTGGATCAAGTGCTCTGGAAGGAAATAGCAAGTGGGTGAAAATTGCCTGGCTGTTCACAACTTGCAAGGACAAAGACCTATTGAAGAAGCCTCAGATGACATAGGGCCAGTAACTGCATCTTTTACCTAATGTAGCTTTTTCTCTCTCAGTGCTATTGCTTGTGTTTCAGCCGAACATGTTCACCAGGATTGCATAGTGATATATATTTTTCTAAAAATTGTACCTGACCTAAGTATGCATTGTTGATCTCTAAAAGTGACGTTCAGTGTGTTTCAAAGCCATGGCTTCTCATTTCTTTGTCTGTGGCTAGCCTATTTCAGCAGCAGAGCGATGCAGCCAGCACACACGCAATCCAAGTCATGGAGCGCTCCTTTAGTGTTCTGTGCAGGACGCAGCATATCCATCCGGCAAGACACTGGTATCAACAATAATGGTGAGTGTTGGTGGCACCTGTAGGAGCCCGTTGTATTTGTTGCGTATGATTATTTCCCCCGATGAAGTGCAATTTTGAAAGGTTTTCTTCATTTAGAATAATAGATGTCAGCAACAAGCACACTCATAATCCACAAGTTCTGTGTGTCTTCTAGACTGCCCATTTGCTCCTATATGCGGTATGGTGAGCTGGTTATGTTGGACAGCCTTAAAATTATCAACATTGGCTGTTGTGTTTTAATGCAGTCTAACTTGTGTTTCTTAGTGAACTTATTTGCGGTCTACTTCTCGCACCTAGTGTAAAGTCGAAATAGAAGAAACTCTATTGGCTTTTTATGCCTGTCAGAAGTTTCATGTCTTCATCTATAACATTGTAGTTTTGCTCTTGTATCATATTAAATATATTTTCAGTCTTCACTGTTTGTGTGTGTGTGTGTGTTGAGGCTTGACATTGGCTTCTGAAAATACAATATCTGTAAATATGAGCACATAATTGACAACTATACACTCTTGCATGTAGCATGGTTGTAACAATGATCTGTATTTTTCTAAGCTCCAGCAGTAACAAGGGGTTCGGTGCTCCACGGTCATGAACAGCGTATCAAGAACAGAGCACAGAAGACCGACAAGTATAAAGGGACTGCCAGTGACTGTTCTCCAGCTCAAAGTTTACAACAGTAGAAAGAGCACATTGTGATGTCAGGAGCAGCTGCTGCTTAACTTCTTAGTGCATTATTCAGCAGTTCATTTGCTTGCATTCGAAATTATTTAAATTTTGCATGGAAGATGCCAAACTATGACACTAATTTAAAGGCTGCTGTAGTGTTAGTGGGCAAATATTTTTGAGCTGAAGTTTTTAACATGTGTGTTAAGTGCCTGCGTGCCTCTACATTTACATGCCAGAAATCACAGCATCTATGGTCGCCAATGGTAACTGTGTTTGCATTCTTTGTATTACAAGAAGTAAAGCCATGGATGCAGTAATCTTGTACTTAGTCGATGTAATCCTTCAGTGTACACTCATTTGTATAGCACCAATGATGCCATGAGTGTATAAGCTCTGGGAAGTGAATCTATGTGAATTATTTTATTTGGAAGGAAGAGGATCATCACTACTCCTAGTATATCTTAACAGTAGATTTTAGTGCTTGGGTATTATCCCACTGCCTATCCGTCCTTCAACCGTCTACTTATCTACTGTGTAAGTGTAACTTTTTAAATGTATACTTTGCTCGGATAGGTTTGTTCATAATGTAATGCAAGTGAATTATCATCTATGCAGCTCTACTCAGGCTAAAAATAAAAGTATTTATTTTTATATGTAGCTATAGCATGCATTCACTTGTGTTTTTCTAGGTGCCTGTACAACTGTTTAGCCCTACTAAAGTGCTGGTATACTCTAATATTGAATCTGGCATTTTAAAATGGTTTGTTAGTGGAAGTAAGAATGTGTTTACAACCAATATTACTATCCACAGATGAACTGTGAAAACTCTGTGGAAATTTATTTACATTTATTGAACTTTGTGAAGGCAAATGTTGTTATGTTCTTTTATTGTGGTCCCTGTTTCATGCAAATGACACATAATTACTTTGCAGTGGCATAGTATTAGTTGTTATTTTACACATATGTGCTGAGCAACATCGCAGTTGAGGCCAGCAGCAAGACATACATGCAGTGCACTGGAGCATCACCTCACATAGTGTACAGTCTTTGCCCACCAGTAAACTCAAGATTTTTCAAGCAGACTAATAGACAGCTGTATGGGAACTGTGTTGATGCCCAAACTTTGAAGTCTTCTTGAGGAGTGTTTTTCATCATTTTGTCCAAGTGAAGTAGCTACCCAAGGCCACAAATGGTGGGAATGTGGTGGTTTCCTCTCTCCAAAAGCACTCCTACCAGCTGCCTCATTGTTATTATGGGGTGAATTCACGAACTGGAAAATAATTGGTCTTTGTTTTCTTGGCCGAAAGAGTCACTTCCACCGTTGAGCCACCACGACGCGCCAGAATAGAAACTTTTAGCTAAATAAAGTTGATTCTACTTTTGAGAAGTGTTTTGGGGAAACGAAATGCCACCTATAGCTGTCAATATAAACACTGTTTGCACCAAGGAGCTTAGTAGCTTATAATTGTATTATTCATGTATTGTCTAGAATTTACTCGCGCTGTGCCAACTTTCAGCCCAAGTGTCCTAACATGCTTTGTTAGTGGGTTGTGAATGAGCCAAGCTATGTAAATAAACAGAGTGATATTGCAGACATGTACAAAATATTGATGCACAGCCCTTTTCTTTAGCAAGATATTGTCAAGGGCTTTATTCTAGTGTTTTTTAAAAAAACTGCTTGTCACTGGGCAGCAGCGGAAAACTATGCATCAAGCTTTTGCGAGATGGTTCGAGAAACACCGTGTTCAGACATAACAGTGCCGGTGGATTTCTCTCGTCAGTTACTTTCTGTAGTATATTCAAAATGAGTGTATTAGAATTGTTGTTTTATAGCCATTCATTTTATTATTTACACCTGAGTGTGTGTATGTATGTATGTATGGATGTACATCTGTATATGTGTGTGTGCGTATATGTATGTATGCATGTATGTATGTATGTATGTATGTATGTATCTTTTAAATGAGAATCCGTTTATGATTGGTGAGTAAGTTTGGTAATGATTTGGCTGAATTTGTTTCTAGTTATTTCTCTTTTGAGCCATTATACATTTCAATTTGTTTTGTACTGCATAAAAATAAATGTAACCTTACACAGAATATGTGTCTTCGAAGAAGTTTCATTTACCAACCTACAGTCATGGGCAAGAAATTGGGTAAAATGGAACGAACCTGCGAAGATTAGTTTCGAGCATAGCTACTCTACATGGCATATCTCGTACACATTGCGTTGGTTGAATATGTCGATTTCAACCTTTCAATTTTAATCAGAATAAGCAAGCTATCACCCGTGGTTGTATATGTGTGTGATATTTATGCATACTGTGATACCGGTTCGCAATTACAATTAAGGTCACAAACCTAGTCAAGCTGAATACACGAATTTTGTCCATGCACCTTTCATCTGCACTGGAACTGTTGTTAATAAAAAATAAACTTCAGTTTAGAAATTTATTCTACTAACCAAAAGCAGGGTATCTCTTTATCACAGAAATCAAATTGCCATTGTTCTGTTCCATTCTGGACAACAGGGAACCCTCTCAGCAGAACTCGATTAACTTCTATAGTTCATTTTAACCATTGACAGCGACATTACACTGAAGCGTGCAGCATGACAAATAGCGGGAGCGAAGACACAAACTAATCACTCTGTTTGCTTCAGCTCTAACTGTCCGTGCTCTTTGGTCTTGCTGTATGTGATGATGCCCACCAAATTAGCACGAAAGCGTGTCCCTACAAAGGCAGTCAACTTGGCTGCAAGCAGTTAGCTCACTGCGTGTGTAGATTTTCTTCAACACACCGTGAAGACTGATTGCTGGTCGAATATCCAAACACGTGAAAAGTAATATACCAGGTATGATATTGGTATTTTAGCACTGGACACTTTTGCGATAAGAGAGGATGGAGGAGAAAATTATGAATCCTGAATTGTTTAATTTTTGAAGGAGCACAGTACAGCACTTTTGGGTCAAAAGGGGAGTGAAAGAAGCAAGTGCGAAAGCCTACTTCTCAAAAAACTAGTACCCACCACCACGCATAATGTCAGGCCGGGCAACCTCTTGAAAAAAAAAAGTGCTCAGTGATTCTGCGAATCGAACCACGTACCTCCTAGATTGTAGTTGAGCGCTGTAACCGCTCGTCCACTGCAGCAGTGCTTGTGTTCGCCCTATTGCTGATATATCGTCCTTCCTTCGAAACTTTGTCAAAAATAGAAAAAATAGTTAGAATGCGTTTTCCCAAGGTTACTAGAAGATAGAAACCGCCACGTGTGACTGTATAACCGTGCGCTATTTATTCTTGTACATTACTGTCATGACATTGAGATAGCCGGCTCTAACGTACGCTACCTTCTCATAATTGATTGATTTGTGGGGTTTAACGTCCCAAAACCACTATATGATTACGAGAGACGCCGTAGTGGAGGGCTCCGGAAATTTAGACCACCTGGGGTTCTTTAACGTGCACCCAAATCTGAGCACACGGGCCTACAACATTTCCGCCTCCATCGGAAATGCAGCCGCCGCAGCCGGGATTCGAACCCGCGCCCTGCGGGTCAGCAGCCGAGTACCTTAGCCACTAGACCACCGCGGCGGGGCGCTACCTTCTCATAGTTTGCCAAATATAGATAAGAAAATAAAAATATATATCGGCATGTGACAACGCTAATCAACTATTATGAGTTCACTGTCACTACTGTCACTTTCACTAGATGAATGCTCAGTTTGCTTCCATTATTGTTATTCAGGAAAGTTTTGGCTCATTAACTCAACTCTCTTAATTAGCATTGATTCTCACACCTAAGGACAGTCACACTTCATCTCGCTTTCTGAGTGGCTGTCACTCCCATATAACGCGTACTCCACTTTTTTATGCTCTCCGAGCATCTGACCCTGCTTTGCGGAGACTTTCCCTGACGTCTGCTGGGCCAGAAAATTGTCTTTATTATCTATCAATTTCAAGCTTTCGCGAAGCCGAAACGAGAGTCTCTCTCTCTTTTCATCCTTTTCGCACGTGTGATAACGTCTCTCGACCTCAAGACTCGTATACACGTCCCTTGCTTCGTTTGCGCACTCAAACAACGCTGGGCAAAATATTTGCACCGTGTCTTGTGAAAAGCATTAGCACTGAGACACCTCCCGACGAGTCTCCCTCATTTTACGTAGACATATACCTAAGCGTAAGCGTTTGCACGTTCTCGCATTCCGGCTTTATAAAAATGCTGCGGTGCATGGAACCAGCGAAATTGCGCTCACAATTTCATTTAATTACTGCTGTTATCTATTTTCGCACAATTCGTCTGCAGGCACCAAAGTCGCTCATGTGTCTTGTAATAAGAATATTGTAACAAAGGCTACCTTTGACTATAGGTACAAAACACCCTTACGTTCACCACTATACCGTACTAGATTGCACCGAATTAGTTAAGTAGCAGCGCAGCTTCAATGAAATGTAAGGTAACTGGTCGCGTTAAATAGGGGAAGACATTCGAGGCACATTTTCAAACATTGCATGCATCGATTTATGTGTGGTATCATTTATGTGGTACACCTGGAGTGTTGTTTACTTGTACTTGGCGAGATAGGGCATGGATTGCTCGGTGGCTTAAGGCCATCGAGCAATTATTTTTTTAGCTACAGTCGTTAATTAAAGGCAAGTGCTTGACTTTGCACAGCCCACCAAAGCGTCTATTATAACGTACGCGGCATCCCGTAAGCGCTGTAGCAGACGCTCGCGGAACTGAAACTTAGATGCAGCAAATCATTGGCTATCATCGTATACTCTCGATGCTAGACGCTTTGCGTGCTACCTTGATATTATCGGCACACACTTCTTTTTTTTCTTGTCGTTTCATCGGCTATCGTGTGTCCTCCTTGCCCTCTTAAGTGCCGAATAAGTTAAAATCATACCCGCGCTATAGTAATCCCTCCAGATAAGAGAACTTTTGGCTAAGAAAATGCGTAGCCAAAGAGAAAGCTTTGTGAATTCGGCCCCAGTTTATTACTCTACTCACAGTGTGCTCAATTGGTCCACGTCGCGATCCTATAAAAAAATTCTTATACCAATAGTAGGAACGCCGATACGAAGGTTAACCTATGCGCAAGTCTGTTGCAGGGACATGAAAAGTACGTGAGACATATGTGTATTGTGAAATTTCTTACGTGGTACACACAGCTAAGCTAATTTGCATATATGAAGTAGCTCTACTCACAGTGTGCTCAATTGGTCCACGTCGCGATCCTATAAAAAAATTCTTATACAAATAGTAGGAACGCCGATACGAAGGTTAACCTATGCGCAAGTCTGTTGCAGGGACATGAAAAGTACGTGAGACATATGTGTATTGTGAAATTTCTTACGTGGTACACACAGCTAAGCTAATTTGCGTATATGAAGTAGCTCCATCAAGCCGCCAATGAAGATTATATGGATTTTGTTCAGCGAACGCTGGTCAATTATATTAATAATATTTTCATTCATGTGCGCTCAAAAATGATTAAAAACTGTAACTAACAAACATATTTAAACCACTAAATAATGTATTCAGCATAAATGAAGCAGTTATACACTATTATGAGATGTCATACAAATAATACGGGATACAACACAACAAATTAATTTGGTTATTTTATCATTTTTAGCGAGTCTAAAAGTGAGTACAACGCAAAGAAAATTGCTTATTTTCAGATATGACAGTAGCCTATCGTTTATATCGAAGCCATAAATCCAAAGAAAAGTATTCGCACATCCCAGTATTGTCTATATATACCTCGACAGAATAGAAGAAACGAAGTTTTGCGAGCAAATCAACTCGCAAGGTGACCCGTGCATTTTTTCATTGGGAATTGAACGGCACTAGGCCTATAGCCGTCAGTCGGCGTAACAGTCACACCAGAGAAACTTACTTGTATTTGATCGGGCCCACAAGTTGCACATGAAGTCTTTTTCGCAGGTGCGTCTGTAGTCTCAAGAATCACAAAGTAAACATGAAGCATCGCAAAACACAATATAACTGAAGGGGGCGACCTCACATGCTGAATCAACGAGCTTAACTGACATTGACATTGCAGGAGTTGAAGGAGGTGCGCGAAAGGATACAAGATCTACGCTAAAGATATCGGGAGGAATTAAGTTGGACGGTTATCTATGCCAGTAAATTACGTAAAGTTTGTGAAGGTGTAGAGTTCGTTGAAACTATGTCAACACCTCACGCCTTTGTCATTTCGCGCGTTACTTTTTCTATCGCAGTGAGCGATCGTGTGCGCAGGATTGACTTCAAATGCCCGGTGGTTCGAAAAGTCCGTGCAAGTCCATGCACGCATTGAACAAATGACGTCAATCTCCAACATGGCGGAAAAAACAGGTCTTTAAAAGTTTGTATTGTAGCGGTATTTGAAGTTATAGTTATATTCTTAATGAAGTCTAGTTCTAATATCTGTATTGCTGACCTCTAAGAAGATATATTCGTAAAAACACAAGCTATAAATAAGACAATGATTGTAAGAGTCCTTAAAAGTCCGTCTCACAGCTGGGTTTTTCGTCTTGATTATATCCTTCTTGAAGTTGAGTTCTCTAATCTGGCATGAAGTCAGTTTAGATGATATATCCCCTAATAAGATGAATTATGTCTCTTTTGTGCTGCCTGGTGAGCTCCGCAACCTCAGCGGGTTTTCGTCATCAGTAGCAAGACGGCGCGAAGAGCACGCGTTGTCACCTCTAGCGTTTCGGAGAGCCTCGCCTTGAAGGGGCATGGTCTCTCCAGCCCGCGTCTTCAGATTCGAAATTCAGGAGAGCATGCAACTTATTTCGCGCAGTGCTGCGGCCGCGTTTACGAAAGAATCGCGCTGCTCACACACGAAGGTGAAGAAATTGTGACAGCTTACACTTGTATCTATTCATTCGCGGCATTGTTGCGCACATTGGCGGCGGTGGACCACTATGGCAACCGAAATGTCATTATGTTGTGGTCTCAGAACAACATATTTGTTGGGCTGTAGGGGACATGAGGCATGAGAACATGCACTTTCAAGGCTGTTCGTACTCGCATGAATCTGGCCCGAGCCGGAAGGTGCAATGTCTCGGCCTGGTTGTTTATTTCGAACCTGGTTCATGCCATGCCAGAACCCAATCCAACTAGTTCTGCTACGAGCCGGCCATGTCTAATTTGTCAGCGCTTGAATCTGGAGGAAGCCTGGTTTAGTTCCCACTTGTGATGTCAGCTGCACGCTGATTTATATGGGAGAAATATTACTTTACGTTAGGCTTGCTGGTGGAGTAGCTGCTAAAGAAAAGCAATGGACCGAAAAAAAACAGTTTCTCTTCACCATGAAGGTGGGGTCAAATGTGGAGTGAAAGCATGCACACGTTCTTCTAACAGTAGTGCGTTCGTATACAACTAAAAAGGCACAATTCCTCCAAACATTTATTCGCACTTCATGACGCCAAATACTCATTTATCGTGCAAATGAAGTTGTTCTAGCGAAAACTCATATACTTTGATCTGTTATAATTCAAAATACGTTGCTTGCCCATCTGTTAAAAACGCACTGAATTGAAATTGCAAACATTCAAAAGCAGGATTCATGGGCCGTCCAATCGGCACAGTTTATGCGCGAAAAATTTCAATTATGCCAAATTTTACAGACACAACATTTTCGGCATAAATTAGCCTGATTGTATACCTTCACAGCATGAGTAAACTTGGACTCTCTTTTTCGTGAATTTTATTTCAACCGGAGCTAAGAGCTTCTTAATGTAACCGTGAGCCGGCCTTAAGAATACAATAGTATACCTGGATCGTGCTTAGCTTTAGTGTCTCCTTTCGTTAACAATGTGCGCTGCTTATATTCACACTTTTTTATTTAAGAATGTAATTGCATCGCATCCATTCATTCGCCTAATCACACAGGATCGTTCTGCGACCAATAAAACAGTGATTGGTCCAGGGTCGGAAAGCGTTTCAAATTTGGGGGGCATAAAGAGAAAACATTATGGTTGCCCAAATATCGTCCATCTCGCAAATTCATGGTCGTGGGATATTTGCAGTGTTGGTAAGTTAAGTGCCTAACTAGGCCGCTTGTTTTTAGATGAATCTCAACCTTGTTCTTTTCTTATTCACCTTTTAACTGTGGCTCACACTCGATGTGAAGCATTGGCCAGGAGCTGCTACGAGCGAACTTGTTTTTTTTTTAGACTGGTGCCTGATCCTTTTCAATGACTACACAAGAAGGGTATAAACATTTTTGAAACATGCGTTTTCGTACTGTCAAGCAGTATCATATCAAAGAGGCAATTCTTGAGAGAAAAACCTCGGATTATCATTCTTCACTATTCCTTGAATCCATTCCAGGTTTCTTGCATTTGTTATTGTTTCAATAAATGCCTCATACACAATACATGGCTAATGCTTGTCAGTTGCTTTGGTTGCTTTTGCATCACACATTTGATCCTTTACCAGTCACGCCAACCAAGGTTGGTAAGTTGGTTAATCCTGAAACGAATGGCTCGACTGAACACGAGGGATCGATCATGAACAGCGTGGCAGTTGAGTGTTTAGAAACTAAAAAAGGGAGTGTGGGGGGATGTCTTTTTAACATAAACAAACACTTAGTTGAGCTAAAAGAATATATGAATTGGTATAGAAAAAATTATAAAATTCTACGTCAGCGTAACTCACTGTATATGTATACGTGTCTATATATATCAAAAATGCAAAAGAAAACAAAATTCGCGAAAAGATTTGGCGCGAGGAATTGAACTCGGGTGCTCTCACTTGCGAGTGTGAAGCGTTAACCAATGAGCCACAAAGGAGCACGTCCTCCACCGTTCAAATGACAAGCTATTGACATCTACCAGTTACCGCTGCTCACGGGCAGCTCGAGGGGAACTATCATGTTTTTAGCATTACCAACAAGATGACGCACTGAGCGCGCTTCGCGACATCACGTGGCTCACGTGCTCTGATCTCCCACGAGTACTTTGCCTCGCTTAGATGCAACGCTCTCTCGCGCGTCCTTATCTCGCAGTGAAGAGGAGAGGAAGATCATACGTCTTGGCTGGCCTCGGGCTTTACCTCGAACAATTCTGTTGTAGTTACCGGGCACACAAAGGTCACTTCAATCATTGCAGTTGCCGTTATGAAAAGCGTGCGCTTTTCCGACACAGCGCAGTAACTATTAAGAAGTTTATTCGCGTGCATCTGTACCTGTCAGTATGATGCGTGCGTCATTTGTGCGTGATAAACGCGGGACAGGTTTCGATCTGCTTTCCATTCTGCTGGTCACCTTACAATTTGTTGCTAAAGTGCTCATTGCTTCGCTTTTGCGCCAAAGCGGTAACATTCTTCATTTCATACCACAGCTATAGGTGCGCAGCCTCATTTACACCACATATATTTGCATGTGAATCGTCATTTGGTATACTAATACAGTCTGCATGGTGGGACAGACGTTGCGAAGATGTGGAAATGACACTTTTTGTTAGTAAGGTAAGGAAACAATGTACTGTTTTGATATTGTCGTGTTTTATTGGGCAAATACGCAGAAAGTTTATTTCGTGTTATTGTGGCACATTGTGGCGAGATTGATTGATATGCGGCGTTTTAAGTTTCGAAACCACGCCGTAGTGGAGCGCTCTGAAAATATTCACGTGCGCCTAAACTTTAGCATACGGGCCTCTCTGGGGCCTACAGCATTTTTGTCTTCATCTAAAATGCACCCCTCGCAGCCGCAATTCGATGGCGCTATCTGCGGGTCAGCAGCCGAGAATATCAGCAACTAGACCACCCCGGCGGAGGAATCGTTCGTAAGCTACATGTTGAACACAATAGTTGCCGCATAACGAGACATTGGAAATAAAAAATATGCGCAAAAAGAGCACTCCTAAACGGAGACGTGGTTACTGAGTAGGTGTGCAACAATGAAATGGACAGGTTGCTTTAGGCCCGTTCAATTCACCTGCAGCAAATGAAACCGCCTCATGGCAGCGCACGTGAAGTTCAGAAATTACGCAGCGCCACTTCAGTGGTGCAGGCACAGTGCACGCACGAAACGAACGGCTATGTGCCGACAAGGTGCAGGTCTTATTTCTGTTCGCTTAGTTAACACCGTTCAGCTAACACTGACTGATGGCAAACCGCACATGCGCACAGTTTATGGGGCGCAAACATCTTGGCGAGACACGTCGCGTTAGTGGAGGCGGCTACGGCGTTTACGCCAAAGAGCTACGTCGTCTAATCAGCGGCACGCGCAGCTGCTCCAAGCCGGCACCGATAGCGTAGGTGGTGCAGTAAAATAGAGAACCGGCGCTGCACCTTTTTTGCACCTTTCAATGAGATTAGTAGGGTCCAGAGGTCGCGAATGCTGCACCACTGAAACGAATGGTAAGTTGCAGCAGTTCGTGAACTGGTTCATTCGGTTCAGTTGAATTGAACAGACCTTTTGTAAAAGCGGCGCGTGGAAATCAAGGCTGAAAAAATTCAACAGTTGAGATTGAGTGTTGCTGCCCTGGGCTTTTCATCTGTACTAGCCAGCAAGTGTTCATATCAATCGAAGGAAGATGGCGCGAATGGTCCAACTTCTTCAAACTTTTGAACTTGAAATGCTTCAAAAATGTGCATGGACACATTACTTTGCCGGCCTTCAAAGCTACGGAGAAGCGGAATACGCGAGAAACTTGTGGAGTATCAGTGACGGAGAAAAGTGTGGAAAAACGCCGGACAGCTGTCAATAAAGCAGGGCCATTCACAGCATAAATAACCTTCAATCATTGAAATGTATATGCACTTTATTTTACAACAGGAAAAAAGTATTACAGTACACTGTAACTAAAAGGCATTTTGTTAGGAAAAGAAGGGAGAACATTTGGAAGAGAAGGAAGAGAATGGGGAGCAGCTTGCGCCAAGTGGCGTAAGGCTGGGTAAGTGCTGAGGTGGTGGACTAGTGCTGTATTTGTGTGGTCACTTGTTATATATTATGCAACTGATATGACGTGATAAACACCGCAACGCTCTTCCATCCTTGTTAAAGAAACGAAGAAGGAGGGGCCGAAGAGTACGAAGTTGAAGAGGTTTTATTTTAGAATGAAAAGTGTGAGCACCAGCTAGCTCATACCCCAGGTTTCTTTCTGTTGGTTTCGTTTCAACGAAAGCCTCGTACCCAATACATGGCTAGTGCTTGTCAATTGCTTTGCATCGCACATTTGATCCTTCAGCTATCACGCCAACCTAGGTCAGTTGGTTGGTTGGTCCCAAGACGAATGCCTCGACGGATCACGGAGGATTGGTCATGAAACGCGTGGCAGTTGAGTGTTTGGAAACTAAAGAGAAAAAGGATGAGGAGGATGCCTATTATTTTTACATAAATGAAAATTTATTTGTGCTAGCAGAACATATGGATTCTTACAGAAAAATAGTAAAGTTATTAAAAATAATAATTGTTATAGTACAGAATATGTGAAATAGACTAAGGACAAAATAAGTACTGAGAAAGTATTTCTGAGACTAGCACAGTAGACGTTTTATTCGTATATATAAATATATACCACATTTACATGTCACTGTAGCATCCCCGATGGTCATAAACCTTTTCTTCTTTTTTTTATTTCTCTGTCCCCGCACCATTATTTTACCGTTTCTATCATTTATGTACGTGAAATTCATAAACGCGGTTGCACAAAAGAAGAAGAGGGTTACGCTAAGGCACGTTCTGCAGAAGAGCAAGATTGGTGCCCATCTCGTGCGTACGAAAGATCGTACCTGGTGAAAATGCCTGACGGCGACTGCTTTGGTCTGTGCTCCGATCCTATCTTCGAGACGGAAGAGTACATTCGCTGTGAGCACTGTGACCGACGAGCGCACGTCAGATGCATACCCTCGTTGGAGGAAGAGGGGAACTTGCAGCACCGCTGTCAGCTACAGAACTCAGGTGAATGGAGCTGGTTGTGTGAAGCCTCGCCGATGCCTAGCGAGGGCTGTCTTTTTTCGTCACCTCTCTTATGCGAAGTACCGGGAGCTTTAGTTTATCCACCAGGATACATGGAACGCCGCCCTGTAGCTATTCAGGGTTTTATCGATTACCAGCAAAGGAAAATGTTTCTCGAACAGGCCTGGTTGAAATCTAGCGATGAACGCCAGCGCAGCCTGCTTGCAGAGGACCTTAATCAGGAAGCTCAACTAGTCGCCACCCTGCAAATGGAGAGGAGCTCACTAAGCGAGGAGTTAGCAGGCGAGCGTGTTCCTCCACCTGTGCAGCCCTCGATGGCTCATTACGACTCATACCTTGAAGAACACGAGCTTCTTGCTACGACACCCGCCGACTGCCCCGCCTTCGGTGACAGTGATGACGAAGAGGCCTTTTAGCTACCTTCGCAAAAAAAGTGAAACTCCCCTCTTGAAACCCAGCATGTCCCCTTTGGGGCAACAAGACTGTCACCTGATGTCTCCTTAATATTCTCTCTTGTGTGACCCGGCATTAACGAACTACTCCGTTGGACCACCTGCTGGCGCCATTCGCACCTGCCCATGAAGGCGACGTGTTTTGTACAGATGTCTATGCTGGGTGTCACATATAAGGTTTTGTTCCTCCTTTTTTGTTTTACATTCTCTTCCATCTCTTCTAAAGTACTTTTTGGAGTGCACTCTCTGTCGCGTGAAGGTGGACCCTTTCGTTCAAGGGCGACCTGCAGTAAAAGTTCAGCTTTCAAAGTTCTCAATAAAGACATCAGAAAAATGGCGTCGTGGTGCTGTGATCGTCAATAATTCAATCTTTAGGAGCAATATAGGGCCTCAAGTGACTATATTTTAGTGCGTCCGTATGCTCTCATTTCACAGCGGGAAGTGTATGTGTGATTGGAACTGATTCAATAAATGTGAGGGGCACCAATTCGGACCTATAGCTATTTATATGTAATGTTAGTGTGTTAGTATGTGCACTGTAATATTGACGTGTGCACTGTGAGCACGAGTGAATGCTTATAGCTGTGACTTCAATAAGCCATTCCTCGCACATTTGCATATGAGGATTTGTTACTGCCCAGCAGGTACACCGGGAATAGCAAACAGAAGAATATGATGTCCAAGTAGAACAAATCAGACTCACAGGCTCACTTATTCGACTTAACTAATGCCCATCGTTTCACAAGCTATAACTGGTTCCAACGTAGAACCTAGCACGAGTTGCTTGACTCGGATTTACAAATTAATTTCATGCAAAGGAATAACAAGCTCTCTTTTCCTGAAATATTACTGTGATAGCAGTTATATGGACACTATCGGCTGGATTTCACCGCGGGTTTCTACGTCACCGTAACTCATTGTATATGTATACGTGTAAATATATCAAAAATGCAAGAAAGAAAAACAAAACTCGCGAAAAGATTTGGCGCGATGAATTGAACTCGGGTACTCTCACTCTCAAGTGTGAAGCGTTAACCAATGAGCCACAAAGAAGCACGTCCTCAACCATTCAAAAGACAAGCTATTGACATCTACCAGGCACCGCTGCTCACGGGTAGCTCAGGGGGACTATCATATTTTTAGCATTACCAACAAGATGATGGACTCAGCGCGCTTCGGGACATCACGTGGCTCGCGTGCTCTGATCTCCCACGAGCACTTTGCCTCGCTTAGATGCGACGCTCTCTCGCGCGTCCTTGTCTCGCGGTGAAGTGGAGGGGGCGATCATACGTCTTGGCTGGCCTCGGGCTTTACCTCGAACGATTCTGTTGTAGTTACCCGGCACACAAAGGTCACTTTAATCATTGCAGTTGCCGTTTATGAAAAGCGTGCGCTTTTCAGACACAGTGCAGTAAATATTGAGAAGTTTATTCGCATGCATCTGTACCTGTCAGTATGATGCGTGCGTCATTTGTGCGTGATAAACGCGGGACACATTTCGATCTGCTTTCCATTCTGCTGGTGACCTAACAATTTGTTCCTAACGCGCTCATTGCTTCGCTTTTGCGGCAAAGCGGTGACATTCTTCCTTTCATACCACAGCTACCGGTGCGCAGCCTTATTTACACCTCACATAGTAGCATGTGAATCGTCATTTGGTATACTCATACAGTCTGCATGGTGGGACAGACGTTGCGAAGATGTGGAAATGACACTTTTTGTTAGTAAGGTAAAGAAACAAAGTACTGTTTTGAAATTGCTGTGTTTTATTGATCAAGTACGCAGAAAGTTTATCTCGTGTTAATGTGGCACATTGTGGCAAGATTGATTGGTATGCGGCGTTTTACGTTTCGAAACCACGCCGTAGAGAAGCGCTCTTAAAATATTCACATGCACCTAAACTTTAGCATACGGGCCTCCCTGGGGTCTACATCATTTTTGTCTTCATCTAAAATGCACCCCTCGCAGTCGCAGTTCGATGGCGCTATCTGCGGGTCAGCATCCGAGTATATCAGCAACTAGACCACCCCTGCGGAGGAATCGTTCTTAAGCTACATGTTGAACACATTAGTTGCCGCATAACTTTATGTAACTTTAAAGCAGCTAGAGCCAATAGAAAAATATATTTACTTTTTTTGGGGGGGGGGGGGGGTGCACGTGCAAGAACACTTCCTCCTGTCAATGCTGTAATCTTATTTAATCTTACTTTTACCACAAAATATGCTTCCTTTGAATTCAGATACACAGAATATCCATAATCAAGTGAGTATGCTAGTATTGTATACCAAACTAAAAATAAGAATGACCTTATTGGCAAGACCGCAATGTAACTTGAAAACAAACAAGAATTAGAAACCTTTCGATTCTTACAAAAAACGGTTACATCAGTACCCAATCACAGCCAGATTATAAAATCACAAAATGCTGCAAGTTCCATTTGTAACAAAATGAGCAACACTTCATAATCATGCAGGTAGATGTGCCAATTTTCAAACTACGAACTATAAGGCTCCTATCTTTTGTGAGGCATTGGAGTGCACAAGGCAGAAATGCAACACAGTCACCATGCACTATTTATTTACCAGATATAATTTCCGCGTGTGCAGGTTTAGATAGTGCTCTTTGTTTGCATTGACAACTGAAGAAAATAATGGCTCAAAAAACGCCACCTTTGAATGACGGTTAAGCACAACAATGCCCAGCTAAATTCACGTAAGACTGCAAACAGTTATGCCGTAAATGACCCAGCAAATGTCCCACATTCATTGATTTCACGAGTTGCACCAATGATGTGATCGGTGCCAGTGGTAGGGGCCAAGAGATGGCTACAGGAACATATAAATTTGGTGTTGAATGCTCCCATAATACTCGAGTTTTCGTGTGCATAATCTCTACATTCAGTTCCAATGACTAACTAGGAATAGTCGAATGATTATGTTATGTGTAACCCCTTTAACAATACAAAAAAGGAGGTCAATTGTATGCTGAATCTCAGAGAGATCTTTTCAAAACTAAAGGTCAGAAAAAAAATGCCACTCATTTCGCAGTGCCAGCAATTTTACAGGAGATAGCACTCTTTTTTCTGAAAGAGCAGGGCCTCCCTCCTTGCTGATAAACTGCCGGCATGGGGCACCAGTTATACTACGGTTGTAGAACTCTTTGATGCCCCACAAATCCTTGGTGGTCTCTCGCACAAAGAGGGAGTCCTTTGGCTCCTGCAGCAGCCGTTCCATTTATTTTGGCCCACGAAAATCACTGGGCCAAGGTCACGGTGGAAGTCCGAGGTGACGGCTGACGCCTGTGGTCGCTTCCCTCAGGACATTGTGAAAGAAAGTAACGGTAAGGGGGACACTTTTTTATGTAGACAAAGTATGCCACTCAGTGCAAGTGTGTGTTGCCGCACTCGAACGAGGCGTCGTGAAACGGCAGCATTAAGCGCCTTTGCGAGTGCGGTTACCGATTCACTTTGACAACGCTAACGCCACCAGAGCCATGGCGCATCGGCACGGCCTTACTGGAGCTAATTCGCGACGACTGCGGCAACATGCATGTGTATGGTGATCGATTTTTTCATATGTGCAATGTAGTGAAGATGATGCACACGGATCTTGCTACGTTGTTGATTAAACAAAGCCTGCAGTGCCGTTTGATGCAAAGCAGCATTTTGTTCACGTTCGCGGCCAATACAATTTCTAACTTGGCTCGATGCACCTAGCCAACCGCCTAAGTGAGTTTATAAGCATACGTTCATGGTAGAGCGTTATTATGCCCCTAAACAGTGGCGTATGCTTGTTAAAAGATATAATGTGGGTGCCTAGTGTAGAGAGAGAGAGGTGTTCGTGCAATCTGTATGAATACCTGCAAGACGCCTTTGCTTGTAACAAATAATGTACCAGCCAGCACCTACATTGTACGCCTGACTTTGAAGAAAACTTGCATGAACAATGTGAGATTTTGTAATCTGCCAGAGATGCTTTTTATAAAATAATACACTGCCAGCATGTTCAAAATATGTTTCGCTGCTGTGTGGCAGGGGTGCGGTTATGACGCTGTTGTATAGTTGCTGATGCAAGCACTTATAGTTTTAATGCATTCATATTTCTCATCTGACTCATCAGGTCTTTGGTTGTTTCAGCACAAACAAGGCGAAGAGAAAAGGAAGAAGGGTAAGGACAGGACCAGTGCCGACTTTTGTTCGCAGGAGAATACCAATGTTGGTGTCTTTATTGTGACTGTCTTTCTGTGTTGCTTCTTTGCCCAATTTATGCAACGACACACTTGTCAGCAATATGAGAGAGAACACTGAAATTAGTTTTTAAAGATCTTGGTGACTAAATGCCCAGTAATTCACAGCACAAAGTAAGAACAAAAGACATCAGTATGATCAATGTGGGACGAGTACAGTCTGTCATCTAAAAATTGTATTGTGCAGAATGTCGCCTAAGTGAGAAACCTCTCTATGTTTGCAAACAGTGTGACGTCACTTCGAGCACCGTGCCAGCCATTCTCTTCCTCGGTGCAAGGACTGGTTGGAAAGGAAGTTGTTGGTGACGTTCCTGATAGCCCACTGAGATGTATGCGATTCTAAACCTGTAGCCTAATATATACATCATTTTTTGTGCAGTTACATCGCTGCATCTGACACCTACAACTTATTTGCATATTTACATTGCTCTCTTAGGACGTAACACACAAACTTGTAGTGTGCATTGTCACTTCATGAATATCGAGCGGTAAAGGTACTGAGTATACGTGAAACAAGAATCTCTGCTTATTGCACGAAAACATATGAGGCCTTCGATAAAACGAGTTATACCTTTATTGGGCTTGCGTACTCGTCGAGACGATGCATGCATGCAGCTTCAGCAAATGGTATCTTCCAGCCCCGTGACCATGCAATTTTTTTTCTGCACGCAGCACAAACACCGAGATGTACCCACTCGCAGATGATCGCGTCAAGTGCATATTTACCTTGACTAAAATGTCGAATGAAGTTTTTTCAACAACCGGTCGCTGCCACAAGTGTTAACGTCTTCGCAAACAAGACACATTGTTATTCACACTGTACACACCACACACAATATTCTCAGTTGAACTGATATTCTCAATACGTTTCAATGCACACTACATGCCGCAATCAACAGGGCACATTTTGAAGACTATGCCGCTGTTCCTCGCACAGGCCACCACGTGTGTTCACTTCTTCAAGGTAAACAGACAGCGTGGCAAATATTTTACCACACAGTTTATCACACAGCTAGATGTTTGCTGACACATACTACAGCTAATGTCGACATTGTAACGTGAAGTGTAAACTTTGAAAAATTAAACTTGCCCCAAACACCGCTCGACTGTACCGGGCTGAGCCACCAGCGGGAGTGTTTTTCCAGCCACGCCTTTTACGTGTGCCAGTGACATCCTGCTGTGACGTACCTCAGTAGGGGCCTATCGCTGCATAGTTTATATGAATGAGCGTCCTGTTAGAGAAAGCAGGCAATGTTCATTTCGTAACTTGTTCATTTCCAACTGGACCTTCATTTACACAAGTTGTCTGACTGATATTCAGACGAACTTTTGTGCAATAAATTATTCAGTTAGCAGTCTGTGCTTGCCCCATACTCTTGTTACTGGTGTTTCTCGTTGTTTGCACTGCTCATTACTGCTCACCTACAGAAACTAGCCTAGCTTGCCGCTGTTTTGCATAAGATGCAGCGGGCAAGTGCGATTGTTTTCATAACTCTAAATGCTCAAGCAAAAATTATCGTTTCATATTCAGTTAGTTGCATTCATATCAGTACATTAAAAGTAAGCATTGATTAAACATGAATTCGTGTTCTTTCGCATAATGCTCACAACTTTAAATATCAAGATTAATGGTGTTTATAAAAACATTGGTTTTAGCTAAACTTCATGCTGTTTTCTTGAACAGCTGACAAAATGCCATTGCATGCTTGCTTGCCATAAATTGGGTTGTGTTTGAAATACATTGCGATTCTTCACGGGACTGCCAGTAACACTTCACATTGGAAGGACATTTATTAACCATGGATTGATTATTTTTAAGAACGGAAAGAAAGAATCGATAGGCCGGGATACTTACTTGATATTGGCATTCATTTTGCTACCCAGCGCATTATCTCGCAAACTTTCTATAGAGTAGTTATGCATCTTGCATGTGTGTCTGTAAACCAAGAACTTTGGGTAGAACTATATTTGTCTTACAAATGGTTGCAGGACTGTGGAGACTGTAGGGCTGCTTAGCCAATATGAATGGTGGAATCCCTGGACATGTGTTCACCCATGCTGCATCAGCTGCTTGGTGCTTTCACGGCATCTTTACAGATGTGTTGGGTGAGTAAAGCAAGCAGGTTTCAGCACAGGGAAAAATGTAATATGGCAGCACCTCTTGTGCGTGCCTTACATCCCAAGTATATCAAATATATATCTCGCACCTTGTGGCCTGTAATTCTTAAAAAGACACTTCTTTTTGCTTTATATTTGAGTCTTGATGCTTCAACAGCAATGTATTTGTGTTTGACAACAAGTGTTCTGGAACAATTAACTGATCTCAATAATGACAAAACACCCTTCATACTTGGTCCTTATATAAGCTTGCATATATCTATAGCAGATTCAATTGTTCATATTTTGCTGTGATGATAATGGGCAAGTAGCAAAGGCAAGTTCAGATTGGAGTGGTCGGTGACATCTGTTTAGGCTGTGCCATATTGCTTTGCAACCAGAGTTACTTGTGGCCACATATACAATAAAGCCATATGACGTGCATTCTAAATGAGATTACCATATCACATTTCACTGCATCATAATATGTGTCGAACAAATGCAGATATCTTTAGCTTGCCACTCTAAAGGGATCCTAAAGCAACACAACGTTGAAATTTAGTCGTGGTGTTGCAGCTTTACATGGCTTATACAAGGGTTAATGAAGAATGCACTACAGGCATGAAAGTGCCAAGAATCTGATGAATGTTGTTATAGAAAATCGTAACATTTTCGTGGTTTGTTAAGGCAGGAGCCTTGCGTCCCACTGGTGGCAGCAGCTTCTGCTGGGGAATGTGACGGCCAGGTAAAGTACCTGAATTGTGGATTAAAGTTTCATTTTTAGCATGGAATTGCTATAAATAAATATTTTTAAATTATTTGATGTCATCGCTACTGGAGCATCTGTATGCAGGGAGCTATTTTCGCTGTGTCCACCTAGAGGAGTGTCTGTTAAGGGGGCCACTGATTGGATAGTGCTGAAAAGCTGCCTGTTCTGTTACTGTTTTTGTTCTCTCATGTCATTTTTATGTTGCAATGCTTTCAAAACTCCCAGCACAAAAGGGAAAGCTTAAATTCTCTTCATGGCCATGAACACAATCTCCGGGATTATGCTTCTGGGTGCACTTTTTGGAGGCTGTGCATCAACTCTGATAACATTAGGCCTCGCTAAGCCTCATATTTTTTTAATTGACATCGCCACTGCAGCAACTGCATGCTGTTGTGCTTGAAATGTATTATGTTGTCTTGTACTACCATGAACGGACAATCTGTCAGGCATTTATAGCATGACTGAGAACTTGGCGAAAAATCTTTCATTGAGGAAAATCATAATATGCTTCTGGCTGGTTAACGCAGATGGCTCCTCCAAGAGGGGACCTTCTAGAGGCGTCCACTCTGGAAGGTGATGGCCAGGTAAAGCACCTAATTTGCAGATAAAATATGAGGATTTTGCATTCATATTATTTGCTGTTTGTTATCAACTTTTCAACATTTCAGTGTGTGTTTCTATGTATGTTTATGCTGCAGTTACTTTTGACAGTAGCATAAGAATATCCAAATAGCATAGCTGCAGAATTGCAAAAAAGTAATGGTACGAGGCTGGTCAGAGTGAAACAATTGAAACTAAAAGAACCTTTTCAAACAATTTTTAAAAAAATCTCTGTAACAGAGTTTATTTGCCTCATGAACCGTTTGCTGCGAATATTTCATGATTGGTCAAGAACAAGTGGAGTTATCTGGTTTTGTCATGTGCTTTAAGCACTTTCTCTTCTGTCTTCACGAGCCTGCTAAAAGCTACACAATTAATTAAGGAGGTAAGGGGGAATGTTTTGTCAGGATATGGCCACGACTTCAAGTGTGCATGGGGAAATGCAATTGCTTTCTCCCACTGTGTATAATGTACATACGTATGGCTCACTGTGTAATGTTAGCAGACTATAGGATCCTCAAGCATCACTTAGTGGCACTACAACTGGGTCGAGACTGACAGCGTGTCTGGCAAAGAAAATGTGATCTGAGGATATATGATGTGCATTTTCCCTTCTCTAACTCTCTTCCACGCATATGCAGAGCTCTCGCATGCACTTGTATCGCCGCACAATGTGCCACTCAAAAAAAGATCTCCTGGCTAAACAGGCACTTTGAAAAGTGAATGTAATCAAAGCAGAAAATTTTATTATTCACGTTTGGGATGCGGAGCAGACGCCATGACGCCCGACTTAACACGAAATACATTTTCGAAGTCTGAGACATTGCTGTATTAGGACAGTATGCGTTGAGGTAAGCTTCGTTCTGTCATATGTTAAAATACCTGATGGTCTATATGCACTGCAAAATGAAACCACACACTCGATCGATGTTCTACGTTATCAGCTATGCTAAACATGTAATTGTAGTTTTGATGTTCATGGTAGCACTAGCAGACACGAACTGTCGTGAATGAACTTTCACAGTGTACAAAAAAAGGAAGAAATGAAAATTGAAAAACAGAATAAGGGTAGAGTTATGTCCTCTGTACTGCTGGAGCATCACCCACTGACTTAACCGTGAGGCAGCTAGCTTAGTTTTAACCACTGTAAAGTTGATTGATTGATTTGTGGGGTTTAACGTCCCAAAACCACCATTTGATTATGAGAGACGCCGTAGTGGAGGGCTCCGGAAATTTTGACCACCTGGGGTTCTTTAACGTGCACCCAAATCTGAGTACACGGGCCTACAACATTTCCGCCTCCATCGGAAATGCAGCCGCCGCAGCCGGGAATCGAACCCGCGACCTGCGGGTCAGCAGCCGAGTACCTTAGCCACTAGACCACCGCGGCGGGGCACCACTGTAAAGTTGAACTGTCCCCCCCCCCTCGTTTTCAGCATTGATCTTTCGGCGAAATTAAACTGCCCCCCCTCACCCGTTTTCGGCGTTGATCCTTCAACAACATGCTGGCAGTCTGAAAGAGTGAGCACAGGCCTAGCTTGCTCTGTATGAAAAGGTCTGCTTCTAAACTCTTTGCCATGTATAAGTACAAGATTTCACTGAGTTGTTCACAGCAGTTTCTGCTATTTGCAGGATATGTTTTCTCTCCAAGCCCGGGGGATGATTGATGACTCCTTTATCTATATATACTTCTGACTTGCAAATTCCTATGTGTTGTTCCACATAGTTGGTTACCTGACAGCTCAGTCCATATACAAACACTCATGCGATTGATAACACTAATATTAAATTGAAATATGGCACAAGATTGAAATTGATTGTAAGGAGGCAGTTTACATATTTTTCAATGAAGTGACACTATCTACTATCTAGCTAGTGCCAGTCACAGATAAGTCTCCTTAGTAAAAAATCACAATTAATTTTCCTTCAGTTGCACATGCATGGTGTCTCATGGTGCTATAGTTATACATACAGGTGACACAATTTGCTACTGCGAAAACTTCTTAATTGGAACAATTCATTTTATTATGACTATGCTAATATACTGGGCAAAAGAGGAATGAAAATTTTAGCTTTCCCCTTGCCACTCATTGTGCTAATGAAAGCTTACCTTGTGTATAGGTAATTCCCTAACGAGGTGCCCCTGCCTATCTTGTTTCGCCGTTATCATTGTAATTTGTCATTCTATGTGCCATTTAAAGGGACTCTAAAGAGACAAACAATTTTTCTCCTATTGGTAAATTACTCTTTCACCATACCAAAATCTCCACGCATGCCGGGAGAAGATGCTTATAGTCAAGGGATAAAAATTTGCAAAAGAAAATGTGGGTGCCAAAGCCACCTGGAAGTTCCCGCACAAGTTGAGGCGACATCATAGATGTTCACGGAATGAGTGGATTGTCTTCCATGAACGGTAGACAAGTATTACACCAAGTCGCTCGGCCACTGTGGCTAAAATATAAAGAAAAACTGAAATCTTTGACACCTCCACTGAAGATTTAGGCAGGAAATCAAAACAAACTTTTCTCATAGATTTTGTCATCTATAATAAACGTATAGTAGTGAAGTTCAAGGCAGTTGGGTTTTGAGAGCATAGTTTATCAATGTAAGTTAATTACTGTTTTGACATGTGTACCTGCATCATAGTTTATTTGGACATCCATTTGAGGAGATGTTATGTGGCGCTTTTGGTCAACTGAAATGAAATGGCTGAATTTGTTGTGAATCGCAATCTGGCTTTTTTCCCTGTGGTAAATATATGACAGTTATTTTTGTCTTTAGTCTGGCATTAGGTACAACTAAAAATTTACATTTGTTGTGTGCCTTTGAAATGGCATGGGTGCCATACACAGGCATTGTTTTATACTCCAGCTTGATTTGATGTGACTGTCGCACTTTATTTTGACTTATTGCATATCAGCCTGTCATGTGTTTTGAGAATTTCATGCTTTCCAATAATGATATCATAAGTATTTAGCCACAGCAGTTGCAGTAGACTTGTTTTACTTTAGCTGCGTGGGCAGCTGGGCACCTACCTTCAAAGTGGCATGCTTATTTGTACCGACCTCGCCCCGCCGGGGTGGTCTAGTGGCTAAGGTACTCGGCTCCTGACCCGCACGTCGCGCCATCAAATTCCGGCTGCACGGCTGCATTTCTGATGGAGGCGGAAATGTTGTAGGACCGTGTGCTCAGATTTGGGTGCACGTTAAAGAACCCTAGGTGGTCGAAATTTCCGCAGCCCTCCAATACGGCGTCTCTCATAATCATATTGTGGTTTTGGAACGTTAAACCCCAAATATCAATCAATAATTTGTACCGACCTTATTGATCAAAAATTACCACAGCATTTTTTTTTTGCTTTGTGCAATGCCCGAGCTATGTCGTAAAATGCTACAAAAGTTCTTAAGGACGAAGAACAATTTCACCATAGTCCGCATGCTGTCGTGAAACACTCAAAGTGCATCATGGTGGGTGGACAGTATTTTGCTCAGAATCTCACAGGCAAAAAATATTTACCTGTAGCAGTAAAAATTAAGCCAGTGTGACATAAAGCGACAGTTTGGCAGCAACGCAGCAAAGAAAGTAGCGAGCTCCAACGATAATTCCTAGCTAACATGCAAAGTTTTGAGACATTATAAAACAATTTGCCATTCCCTGTGATTTGTATTCGTGAATACTTGGGTGAAGCAGAAATATTTGAAAGAGTAGTCTTGAATAGATTTGGCTTTGTATTATATTCTGGGTGAGGCGATGGGGAATTTTTCGTCACTGTGGTGGGATTTTTGTAGCAGGGTTTACATATAGTGGAGTTATAGGAACTTCATTTTCATTCTGATTTTTCTTGTGCAGGTCAACCTTGGCCACGGTGGAAGAATAAGAGGTGTCTCAACGGGGCCGGCTCGCCGCTTGGGTGGCGAGCGCGCAGCCTGTTCGTGCTTTTGAGGAGCTCCGCTAGATGGCGCCACATATTCGGCGGCCTTCGGAACGTAAGAAAGCTGCGACAGCGATTTGTTTCACGGGCATGTTCAGTGGAATGGAGTGCCGTGTTTTTGTTGGAAGTGTTCAGTGAAGTTCCGTGATGGGAAAAAAGTGTTTCGTGCCTCTTTGCACGACAGGATATTAGTCCTGTCGCGAGAAGTTTTCCTTGTTTTCGGCACCGAAAGAAGAGGAACGACTGAAAGTGTGGCGCCATGCAATCCCAAGGAAAGACCGGGTGCTGCAACCGACGGACCACGTGTGTGAAAGACATTTTGAGCCGCACCTGGTATCGAAAACATGTACTGCCGATTACAAGGGACACGTCCTGATGAGCGTACCACGACGTGCGGAACTTTCAAAGGACGCTGTGCCAACGAAGTTTCCTGATTGCCCTGTGTACCTTTCTAAGACGACTAAAAGCAGCAAGCGACCCGCAGAACGACAGCCTCTCCAGCCCATTCGATTGATTGATTTGTGGGGTTTAACGTCCCAAAACTACCATATGATTATGAAAGACGCCGTAGTGGAGGGCTCCGGAAATTTCGACCACCTGGGATTCTTTAACGTGCACCCAAATCTGAGCACGCAGGCCTACAACATTTCCGCCTCCATCGGAAATGCTCTCCAGCCCGTTCCACCAGCGAAAAAGAAGAATGCGGCGCCTGTAATGAAGGAGCTTTGTGAACAGCCGAATGATCTCCATAGCCCAGAGCACGGAGGATGCGGCTCCCGCCCACTTTTCGCGGCGCAGCCCGATGAAAGCGCAAATTTTGCAGGTGAGCGTGAGCAAAGTGCCCCAGATTTGTCAACGAAGGCTGTTTCCTCGCCCTTCGGAACGTTGTTTGATGGCCCACTGGAGCCCTGCCTTCCATCGAAAACATGGGGTTTTCACAGTATTGAAGCAAGGATTTAAGGGTTCTTGCTACCTTCCTGCATTGGCTAAATATGTGGGAAAAGGAGGCCGCATCAGGCAAGATAGGCCGAGCAAGCTTCTTAACCGAACAGACAGCTGAAGGCCTTCGTGTGACAGTCCTCTCAGCACTGGAGCTGTCAAGATACCTTCTAAAAAGCTGCGGCTTTAAGTATGTTTTGACGGGGAAGTTTAATCAGGATGTGCTAGAGCGGTTTTTTGGCATCATTCTCCATGTAGGAGGTCAGAATGAGCCCCCTTATAAGCCCACTTTCCTTCAACTTTATAATATGCTGTCCTTCTATAGCCTAATGAATCCACCGAAATTTGGAACTTGCGAACTTCAGGGTAGCCAGGAACGCTGTGCACTAACGCTGACAGGCCTAAAGCTTGCTTTCCAAGAAGCTGGTGCACAGACGACAAAGCTCAAGGAGCTGAAAGAAAAACTAGATGAATTATTTTCAGCAGAAGTGGAATGTGAGGATGTTTTTGATCATGTTTAGGAAATCCCAGGGACTTCTGAGTTTATTGTTTATTATGTTGTAGGGTTCATGTGTAGGAAACTTCTTCGGAACACGGTCTGCCTCGTATGTCGAGGAGGCCTGGTTGAAGAAAGCGAAGTGCATAAACAACCGGAAGGAGCTCTTGTTTTGTGCAAAACCAGAGGTGGTCTTCTGCACCCGAAGCGTCATATTTTCCACTTTCTTCAAGCCGCAGAAGCCCACTTTCATAGGCATGAGGCTGACAAGAATGTGTATGAACTCACTGTCGAGAGTGTTCTTGAAGAGCAAAAATTTTCATTTCCTTGTGGAAACCACAAAGAAGAAATCATGGCTACCTTGCTACATGGTTACGTTGCCATGAGAATGAGGCAGTTTTGCAAACAGAGGCTACTTCAAATGAAGAACAAAGCCCAGCAACTGCGCAAGCTTGCCAAGCTGACGTGACTTGGTGGATTGTACTGTGTGCGATTGCCGAAGCAGTGTTTGGTTACATGCCTGTTTTCCAAAAAGAGGGGAAGGACGTGAGTAGAAGTTCTTGTGTTTTCTAGTTCCTTGTGCTGTAATGTGTAAATTCTGATGTCTTTAATAAACAAGTGAAAATGATTGTGTAAATTCTGATGTCTTTAATAAAAAAGTGAAAATGATTGTTTTTTATGGGGCTACGGCGCCGAAAGTCGAAAAACCCGAGTTATGAGGCGCGCCGTAGTGGAAGATAGCTTCGTATTAATTTTGACCACCTGGGGATGGTTAACGTGCCCGGAATCTCGAACACACGGGCGTTCTTGCTTTTCACTTCCATCATAAAAGCAGCGGGGAATCGCGTCCGTGGGCTCAGCAGCACAACGCCATAGCCACGAAGCTACCGCGGTGGTTAGCGGAGAAATGCAGTCGCAAAAGTGATTTTTTGAGTTTTCAGTGCACTCTAAAAAAAAGGGAGCGAAAATGGAGAAACGGGCTCCGTTCCTCCTTCGGCGCAGCGACTTCCTCCCTTTCGGGCGCTTTACCCGTCGCGCCCTCTCGCGGCAAGGACCGAAGGAGCAACGTTCCTCCTTCAGCGTTCAAGTTACTCCTCAATCACGGGGGTCTTGCTCGCGCGCATGCACACGCCAAGCCTATAGCCGCCCGCGGCCAGTCGCGAGCGATTGCTTTAACCTTAAGATTGTTGTAAGCAATGCAGGAATGACGTTTTCTTTTGTTTTATTAGTATAGAGTAAAAGCTTCTCTTTTTTTTTCATCGTCAGGCACTCGCACGATGCTCCGCACACTTCCATGTGTGTCTCGTGTTGTTTCATACTACCAATTTGTCACGAATACAAGGAGCTCTGCTTCCCAAGCAGTCTTGCTTTATCGATTACCTTAGAGTGTAAAAAAATAATGATTTTTTTCGGTGTCGACATACTTGGTCAGCCCACGCATTTTTAGTTTCGCACGGCACCAACAGCACTCATGAATTCAACGAGGCGCGTAAAAAAGCATCACACTTATTTTTTCAATAGTGTAGGAAACCTGATACCACTCTACAGTCCATGCGTGAAAGTACGATCATATACAATTGATAGAGTTATACGTGCCACTACCACCATATGGATGTTCTTTGCACTTTACCCCCATTCGAATACGGCCGCCGTGGCCGGAAGTCGTACCTGCGTCCATCAGCATAGTCACACGACACCCAATAAGGCTATGCTACCCCGGCAGGTGAAAGCACAAAGGGAAACAGGCTGCGAAGTTTCACCGAGCGTTTATTCGCCAGACTAGATTACAACCATCAGAAACTTTTTAAACATCATCATAACTAAACTTTTGTGAAAAGTGAACCAATGACTTCTGTAGGTTAAACCAAATTCTCAATCGCATTCGTTTTGAATTGCCCATGCCAGCACTGAGAAGTAGGAAGGAATTATGCACGCGAGCAGTATGTCTTTCTCGTCCATGATTCTCCTTTGTCGTGAGAAACTCAACACAAAATGCACTTCTAGTAGCAGCTGTGCACAGCAAGTAAGTACTAACGCTCACTCACCTTTGTGAAAAGAGTATTCCGAATCCAGAGTAATAACCACCACAGCCACAGCGCTAACAACAAAATTGTGGCACGCACTATGATTGCAAGTTGACACGCGAGGCGAATCGCGAGAGGCATCTGAAGCAGAAAAGTATGCAGGCACAACATTCTATAAAGTTATAGTAAACTTGCGCACTGCAGCGATTGTTCCTCCACTCAAGTATGAGAGCTCCCGCGACGCCAACAGCCACTGTCATGGCTCACGAAAAAATACCATCGGATGCGAGGTCATCGCTTATTTATCTCGCAAGACCCGCGTTGTAACGTACGTATACACTGCTAGGACGGTCGTTACCGCATTAAAACATTGTCATTGAAGGGCTAGTGGTGTACTATATCCATGGCTAACGACCACACTTGTGGTACGCACGTAAAAAGAATATAAGCAAACGTTAAGACGAAACAACTAAACGAGGTCGACGTGACCACAGAACGCCTACCACGACGGAGACAAAGTTTGGTCTGCATGCTGCGCCCTCTCCAAGTAAGAAGAAAAAAAAAACGTGACCTCCGAAATGGCTAACGCGTGGCAAGTGTTTGCACTCTCAGAGGCTTCAAGAAAAAAAAAGTAACTGTGGCAGTGGTCGACAGATGGCGCAGCATTCGAATTGCCGTGGGCATTCTAAGCACGGCTTGGGGCATCCGCCTTCGTGAAAACCTGATAAGCTCTAGTAATTATTCCGTTCATTACTGTGCAACCATCGATTAACTAAGGTTTACCTAAGCATCAGATACAATATATTTACGTGTGCGCATGTTGTGGTATTGATAAAAAACGTGAAAAAAAGTGTAAGAAAACCTACTTGTAACCTGTGCCACTCAGGTCAGTTGAAATTCATTGCTATATAAGCTGGCGCGCTTTCACAGTAGAGTGTGAGTAAACACGTCGAGGTGTGAGCCGTTGGTTTTGAATGGTTGATTGTGCTCTTGTTGCGTACTATTTGTGTACTATGTGACCATGTGTGCATGTGTAGCTATATAGATTGCATCAGCACATAATAGGCTTTCGGTGCCCGTAAGTGGTCTTGAATGGGTTGATGCGTAAAATATCCGCAAGGGAGCCGTGATAGTGGGTAATAGTAACAAACGTCGCGGCAGTCAACATTTTTTTTTTAACTTTGATCAATCTCTCCAGATGGCGCCACCTACCACCTACTTCATTGCTTTGACGCTCTCACACCTCCAGCCATTTATATCGTTGAACATCTATCTATCAAAGCTGCACTACGGATTCGGAATGGTTTCGCTGCGATCGAGTGTACGATTTGGAGGCACATCTCGTGACCTGCGGACCCGTAAGCGCATGGATAACGTCGCTACACTATGTGAATCTGCGAGAAATAAATACAGCAAGCCTAGCATGCACTCTTCAGGTGAGGGCTCTGCAGAAACCGTGTCTTTCGGAGTGAACGTGGCTTTGCTGACCGAACGAAACGTACTTGCACCATCGTTCTCTTTCGCGATGTGTTCACCGCCACAGGTTCGTCTGCTTGTTTTTATAATAATTCAATATCAAGCTCAGCGGGACCGTTTTTTGTAACTTTCAGTGCCGTGTACTCCTTACCAGTCGAGAATCGTTGCATTTGCTAAGCCTACTCGCTTCGCCGGGGGGCAGCCATGTTGATTTTCATAAGGAGGAACGTGTTTCTCCGTGGATGAGGGAGCAACGTTTCTCTATTTGAAGACGAACATTGGGGACATCGCCGTTCCTCCCTAAATGGAGAGTACGTCACTCCATTTTTTTTAAGAGTGCCCAAGAGGGATCATTAGCTTCCTATTTTTATTCAACAGTAGTGCTTACCTTTTAGGTGCGGTATAGCAGTGTTAGATTTAATCCCCTGCGCTACTGCTATATTTCTGTTGCAGGCTAAACGAAAATAGCGGCCGCATGCCGTGTGTACATAACGTAGCGCCAGCTGATTGTAACCATCCCGCTTTAAACGCCCGTGTTGCGTAGGAGACAGGTTTCCTTGCGATCTCTCGTGCTGCATCGAATAGAGCAAGGACGCACATTACTGGTCACCCAGTCTACACAAGCCATCGATTGAGTTTGTGATTGCTGCGCTTGCCTTTCACGGCCTCGACGGGCATGGGCAATGCATTGAGCCCAGCTACGATGGCCCCGACACAAGTGCTGCCACCTGCCGGAAGGAACGGAAGCGCGACTGAACCGTCGGCGCCCTCACGGCCTTCGTTCACACACCTCTTATTATTCTTCCACCGTGACCTCGGAGTCCTTCGAGCGCCCACACAACCCGCCGATTCCTTGATCCGCACTCGAAAAACCGTGGAAATAGCACGCAATCTTTACTTATCGCACGAACGAGGAACGGCGCTTCCTTGCGTAAATTTAATATTTTGTGCTCTCGTGTGTAGCAGCGCGAACACATGAGAGACGCACCGAAACGGCATGCCCACAAAAACAAAGACAAGAAACATGTGGCTTTAGCTGTGGATGGATTTGACTTGAATATCTGTGTGAGGAAAAAAAAACATCTGTCGCTGCATTAAACTGAAAAAAAATGTATGTTATCTGGCATAATAACCTTAAAAGTGATAAACGGTTATTAAAGAAACAAGTTACAAATTATGAATATTTTCGCAGGTCTTTGTTTTGTTTGGTTTTTTGTTCTAGCAGACGACAGCCTCCTGCTGCTTCTATGACAGACGTAGTGCGGTTTTACGTTCGGTGCGTATCGCCGACGCAAAGCTCTATAGTAGTCGTATCATAGTTAATATTTCTCAATGCATCATAGGATGACTACAAAGCAGTAACATTTTGACATAGTGCAGTACGCGATCTTTCAAGGCAGGACATTTCTTTGCTCTCGGAAGCAAATTGAGGCAACCCCGCTGGCGCAATCAGCTGATGTCACCGCTACGCGAGGCATGGTCGTGCGCATTAGCGTCGCGCCCCGCGCTCGATTTGTCATCGAGCGAGAAAGCTACTAAGTGGAACACAGCTAGATGCAGGGATTAATGGCGTATCACTCTAATTTCCTGTGGTGGTCGACTCAATCGCAAGAGAGCCCCGGGAAACAACCTTCAACTGCTCAAGCTTGTGTGTGGGCGTAAAAATACTTGTTTTCATCCGCGAGGGGGCGGCAATCTATAGTTGAAAGACATGCGAGAAGCATGTGACGTAGATACAATCACAAAACATATGCACACAATAATAGATACGATCGCATATCGTAAATAAATATGCCAACACATAGCGTGTACACAGCAAATTTCTATACGTATCCTAAACATGCTGTATTCTTCGGCACGCATGGCTTGGCAAGTTAACGCACTAAGTTCACATATGCGAGCACGACTCAGTGGCGCAGGTTCAAATCCCGCTAAGTATCAATTTTTTTGTTTTTTTTTCAATGTTTTTATGTACTTCTATCTTTTCTAATGTGTTAGGTACTAAAACAAAATAAAAGCAATATTGCGTTCAAGTAGGTATGTGAGACTGTGTTTTTTGTACAACAGGTATTAGTATTTTTATTTTCATTACACATTTTTATTTACTTCATAATATAACAAAATTAAGGACTAAGGGGGACATTGGGTCTGCTTGATTGTGAAGGAACTCGAGAAGTGAGAAAATTCTAACCAAAAATTTATTTAACTCTAACCAAAAACTGAGCATTTCACAGCCGGACCAGCTTCTTCAAGGGAAGGCCCTATAGGCAGCTCAGCCCTTGGGAATATGTCTTCAGGCACTAACTTCGTGCACCCGATACTGACTTAAAGACTGTTTTGTATTGCTGAAGTTTTTCTTCATTTAGAGAAAGCCTTTTCACTCAATGCTTGCATGGTTGCCTCCCACTAGGTGTTTACACATTTTCCTTGTTGGTGAAACAATAGCACACGTTCCATGCAATTTACTGGTCGTGGTGCGCAATGGCAGAAGAGTCTAAATTGTCAGGGTATATGTGAAATTGATGATAGCCTTTGCTAAATATCTGCAAAAGGTCTGATTTTTACAATGTCGCTTTGTCGTAGGAAAGGCTATCCACTTGTACATACTTATAATCAAGTCTGCATTGCATTGAATGAATTTATGAATTTAAGTTGAGCACACAATTGTTCACTTTCCTGCCTGTTCCTACCATGAAGTTCAAAGTGTAATCCACAGCTTGCACAAAGTGTGTTGCAACATGGACCATTGATCTTCTGAGCATATTGAGCCTGTTGCGTACCTATGTATACAGGAACTATTGACTGTGAACTTTTCATGTGCAGTGTATCGAACAACTGGCCTAATAGGCTTGAACTGCTGAGTTTTGAAATGTGTATAAACTATGAAACACCTGATCATATATGCTTCATGCATTCAAGATTTACTTCAAACATCCCACCATTTTTACAGAGATTGAATTGTATAGGATGAGATCAATCACACTGTAGATATTCAGAAATAATCAGCATTGACTGCTGTTTCAATGAAACCATTGTTTTACTGTGTATTGATTTTTATACCTCAAAGTATTTGTAATTGTAGGGATGCTTTCAATTTGTGTTGCTCATGGTATTGGCTGTGCATTATCTGCTGTGCATTATCCTCAATATTTTATTACACTTATGTAGTTCACTCTTGTTTTTTATCTAATTTTTATTAAAATTTATCCCATTACGGTGTTTACTGACAAGCATCATTCTTACACTGCTCTTGTCTCCAGCAACAGCTTGAAAATGCGAAAATGGCTGCTCACTCAATGCATCACAAAACGAGGCAAGACATGCGAATTGACAGACACTAGAAAAGAAAAAGTACAATATAAATGCAGCATTTGCACCCAATCTCTTAATTTTATGTACCTTCCTTTTTTACTGATGAATCACAACCTTAGGTCGGCAAAAAAATTAAAGCCCACTCAGCAATCTTTGTCTTTAGCAGACTCCCTCAAACTAAGAATCGCTAAACGTTTCCTCAATCGGACTGAAACTTTCCAAATATTGCTCAACCAATCCTGTGGCTCAATCTCAGTCTGAGTAAGTTTGAGCCGACTCTCGAGTCCATTAGTTTTGAAGTAGTTTTTTCGACTATGCTGTCAATGGTTTTTAGTGCCAATATCTTGCGTAATCGGTGCTCTTTTTGGCGGCTTTTGATAGATTACTTTCGAATATGAGTTCCGAGTGGTTGCAAACCAGTAAGTACATTTTTATTGAAAGAGATGACAACATAGGATATATTTATCAAGAACTTAGCTTGCTGCAAGTGTTTGTGAGAGAAGTGATGGCACCTCTTACGCAGTTTATGCCTCTGATCAATAAGTATTGAAATGGTGTATCAACGATATTGCTTTGGAGTGCGTGGGAGTAAACGTTAGTATAGACATGAATTAAAGTATGACTAATATTGCTGAAAATGAGTAGAAAGGTTTTTTATAGGACAGCAAAAATGTAGAACTTACTCAGAATTACTCAAGAAATATATATATTGCACTATTTGTACTTACTTGGACTCAGTCTCGCCAAATTTTCCTTAGCCGGGCTCTGTCAGACTCACACTTACGAAATTTTTTTTCAACTCTGTCACTCGGATTCATACTAAACAAATTATTATTACCCAGACTCACTCATCTCTCGGCTCGATCATAGCCTCAGTGAGACGACTCGTGAGTGAGTTTGACAACCTATAAGCTCTCACTGAACTCAACATTTTGTCTAGCATTAAAAACCTATGAGCCTACATGTAAGCTTGGCCTACAGACTAGAGGATCGTAACACCTGAATTTCGATCACATTAACAGACCAGGAGTCCCTGATATTAATGTTCTAGTAAATATAGTGAGCACACTTTAACAGTGATACACTCAAAATAGATTTAACGAAAAATATTGGTTAAAACGAAGTTATTGAAGAAGTCTTGTGAGTGCTAGGTATGTACATTTATAGTGAGTTTTTGGATATAACGAGCTTATTTTCAAGTAACATGCAACCAGTATAATCAGTCCTGAGTGAAAATGTGCTTCACATATATGTACTATACATATTGTTGATCTCTTCCACATAATCACAGGTACACTTCTGGACTCGAAGGTCATGAACATGTGCCACGCATAAGCATATGCGCATAGTTCAGATCTCCTGGGAGGGAGTGAAGGTTTGCCACCCCATTTATATCAATGCATAGGGCTTACCATTCTCTAAGCCCGCTCCTACTCATGTCAATGTGTGGGGCTAGCTGTTTTTGCACCCCCCTTTTTAGGAAAGCGGGCACCTGTCCTAACACTATAGGCGTGCGCAAGGGGGGTGGGCAGCCCTCCTGTGTGCATGTTTTTTGTGGGTGCACCGCAATCAGCTGTTCCACCAATACATTTCTGTTCTGTCCGTACAGTCCTTAAGGTTTCCGTACAACATAAGGACTCCGTATACATAAGGATTGACCGTATATCCTTACATCTTCCGTATGGTTCATATCGTCTTTCCGTATATTCCTTATCTCTGTATGAGTCTTTCCGTATAACAAATAAGGACTCTGTTCGCTCCTTATGACTCGATTCGTATAACCGTAAGGATTTGCTTATGCACCGTATCCGTCCATCCGTATTTTCCTTACAATTTCCGTAAACTTCCGTAAGCTTCCGTAAAAAATCCATTTATTCCGTTTGGCAAACATACGGAGTCCGTATGTTTTCCGTAAGACCGCTTATGGAAACTTTCAATAGGGATGCCAATGACAACATCTGTACAAATTGTGTTAGAAGAAATGTGTCCTAAAATTTCTACACTATGGAAAATGAAGTATTTGCTCAGGGCCTTCATAATTGCATGTAATGAGGTTTTTTTCTTTTGTATTGTAGCTCGGGCACATGAACCACAACCTTGGTGCCCATGTCGAACACCTCATTCGGCTTACTTTGCTTTGACGTTCACTGCCTTTCTTTAAGCGGATTGTACTCTTTGTTTAACTACTGCCTTTAGGCCGCCACTTCTACCTAAACCTTTTGGGACCCCATTCGGATCTTCCAGTCGCCTCTCTTGCTCACCAGCACTTTGGCTGGTGTCGTTAGCTGTCTTGCCCTGCAGTCTAAGTGACTTGCACAGAAATTTTCTCCCTCTCTCTCCAGAGAAGCAGACAGGTTAGCGCGTCTTGTAACACTCCAGCACTTTTCTTCTGAAGAAGCTAGCTTCCATTCCAGGTAGCTGCTCACAACTGCATTGTAATTACTAATTTCTACTTTCACTCCTTCTCTTGTGCTCACCCTGGCGTTTCTGGTTAGTGGGTTGAAATCCCCTCGTACACCCCATGCATAATCTAACGTCGCGATAACTTCTCGTGAATCCAGCTCGCATGCCTAGGAGCTGTGCATAGCTGCTTTACCTTGCACTACTTCCGTACATTCTGCTGGCCCAACGCTGGTGTTCCAGCTTAGCGGGTCGAAATCTCCTTTGACACCACGGGCAAGATCCAACACCGGGACATCCCCGCTTTGTGTCTGTGCCAGGTGGTCTAGAATTACCTTAGCTGTTTCGTTAGAATTCATCTCATAAAGCAACACGTTGCACTTATTCTGGCTTTTGTCGGCACCTACTCTTAGCACCCCGACATTCGCAGTTGTCAACATTAGTTCATTCTTGAACCTTGTGCTAGCTTCAAATGTGCTACCTTTTTCTAAGGCTCCAATTTGCACCGCACTCAACTGTTTCTTGCACTTCCCGTTTGCTACCTGTGCCGATTGATCACTCCTCTGCTTCGCATCTAACCCGTGTTGTAGCATTTCACACGGGTGTACCAACCTTGTCTTCAGCTATTTTTTGCATCGCCTTTCTGTTTTCGTCATCACTTATTCTTCGTTTTTATATTTATTCCTGTTTCAATAAATACGTACTCCCGAAGTGTCTAATATCTGCCTTGTTACTTTCCAGAATCAAGTAATTGAGATTAGATGCACGAAGATCTTAAAAATTCTAGATCGAGATCTCTACACAAGTTTAGAAGGTGATCTTTCGTGAATATCATCAGGTGCATGGCGACTACTCTGCTTCGGCTCAGATTTCATAAAACGCAACCCAACCTGATAAAACGCAAGCCAAAAGTTTTCAATCTAGGTCTCAATAAAGTGAAGCCTGGCAAATCACACAGTTGAGAGCAAAAGCTTAAGCACAAAAGCAGCACTACACAGCACACCTCCCTCTTTACCTTTTTCCTGTTTCTTTTTCACTCCCGTGCGCTCTTCAACATCCCAAAACTTTCCCGTAACGTACGCTTTAAACTTCCGAAAAACTAACACAAGTTTCTACTGAATTACATAACTTTCTTACTTAATTTTAACGCTCTGATAATTGTCTACTACTGCTCTGTGCTCAGATAGCAATTGCAGTGACTAGGCAGTTGTTAGTGTACCTATCTTCTTAACGGGTCTCGGCTAAAACACCAGATACATCTCAAACACAAAGCCAGGCACTCACCCCAAGTCATGCGATTGTAGTACGCTGCGTCGATCTCGCCGAATTCCAGTGCTAGGGTTTTTGGCTGATCTCTGCTCTGCTCTTTACATTTTGGTAGTAGGTCTTAGGAACGATAAGTGACCAAGACATGACACTTGATATCAAGTGGCAATTTTAGTGAGCACGTAATACTTTATTAAAATACTTGCAGCCATTTCGAAGATATACCGCAGACTGATATATACCATACACCCTAACATACCCCCTTGAATTGTCGAATATGACTTGTAAAGCTTCAACGTCGCAACAAATCCCAGACCTAATGATCTTCAGCCTCTTTAAACAACAAAGGCACTGCTTTAGTGTTTTGCACAACACTCACTACTCACACTGCGCGAAGAACAAAACTGATACTGCAGAAAAAATTGATAAACAGCTCGCTAGCTAAGAAATCTAATTTAAAGTATGCACTTATCATAAGTTCCACCTAGCTGGGCACAGGATATCAGCGCCATATTCCTCTGTGGTTATTTTTGTATGAAACTCTGCGCTCCAAGGAACAGAATGTTAGAGATAATGAAACCCAGGTACGATTTCATTCTCACCATTATTCTTTCTAAACGGATCATGCCCACTATATTGAATACAGTAGATTGACGATAGTAAATTTATAGCTTTGTACCCCTAATAAGAAATATTGAAGTTTTCTCAAGGCCCTTCTATTGTATCGCTTGTTAATTGTACGCAGTGTTAGATCACTCCGGGATTTTTCATTGCGATGAGACTGAATCAAGTACGTCCAGGAACAATTGATTCAAATTGCTTAAATATTGCAGACATGTGAATCATTTAACTGATAAAATGAAGAGCGATAGGAAATAAGTAAATGCATAACCATACGGCACTGGAAACATTACTACTGATGAGTGGCAGATTACAAAAAGAGACAGGGCCAATACACATCCATGAAAGCGTAGTGAAAGAAGAACTAGAAGTTTTGCATCTTGCAAGCCTATATATAAGCAATAAAACAATCTTTCAGCATCAGTTTGTCTGTAATGGTGTTTGACGTTTTCCTTATTAGTGCATTTGGAGCAATTTCCGACTTCTATCGTATCGAACCAGTTAGTCCCAGCTTTTTTTGTAGTGTACTTAGTTGCAGCAGTTTTTTTTTTGTTTATTACCAGTCACCGAATCTCTAATGCACCCTTTATAACAAACAAATAATAAGAAAGAAACACCACTTGCAGAACAATAACAGTGAAAGCTGTAGGAACTTCCTCTCTAGAGTAGAGTAGAGTAGAACCTCCACGCGGGCGGGGGGCGAGAGTCCGTTGTAAATCTCTCGGCGTTACTAGTGCAAGTAAAGTTGCAAGGTGGCCATTATACCATTAAATACAGAATTTGGTGACATTGTGAAATACGCTATTCTGCCTCACTAAGCGGTGAGGCGAGGTACCCACTGCATGACTGTAAGGCATTATGTGCCTTTTGATGATGCCACGGCTGATAATGAAGTATTAAGGGTGAGACCTTTCGTAAGCCATGGGAAGCTTCAAACAACGTACTTGTGTAGCCATTGTCATCAAGCGACTCCTACAGCAACTTGAATGTTTACACCGAAAGCTGTTATGAGATCACAACTCACGTCTCGGGCAGCACCATAGTTGTCTACCGCTCCCTTCGCTGCTGGTGTCCGTAACCACATCGCCCTAAATCCTCAAAAAAAGCTAGTACCAATCACCGTGTGGGGCTTGAATTCTGGTCCGCCGAGTGCAAGGCCAATATTCTACCACTAAGCCATGCTGGTGCTCGGGACTTGGCAAATTTGCCCTCGGCAGGCTTGATGTCGGGAGAGCAATCGCTGTATTACAATTTATAAAGAGTTTTAGAACAACAAAAGAACAAGCAGTCATTACACAGTGCAAATAGCGTAACGACTAGTTTGTTCAAAGCTCCAACCCATTACGAAAGACGTTTTTGTTCCCGTAATAACTGTGGCCCACACCCACTTCAACCATAACTCCTCATCTTTGTAAGCAAGGGAACAAAGAAGTCGATCGAAATTAGTCGCAATAGTTTAGAGGTTACCACGCTTCTAAAAAGAATGAAGAAAAATAGCATGCGAAAGCTGGCCTACTACACTAAAATTTTTATTAGTAATGCCGCAGTGGGCATCCAGCAAGTGTTTTGCCATGTGTGCCCATTAGCAGGTAAGCTTGTAAAGATAAGTGATAGAAAGTAGTCTCTAATTGGGCTGTGAAGTGCAATGTCTCTTTTTTCAATTATTTCACGGCTGAGTCGTCGAACAGGTATCATCATCCACTAGCTACACCCCAGCATAAACCCACCATGGTCCACCCATTGTCCGTCCACCTTTCACCCATCATCTGTTCGCTACTCTCATCGCCCACCATTCGTCCACGATCAACCAATCGTCCGTCCATCAATCCCCCAGTCTACAATCTACCCAGCATCAGTCCATCATTTTTTCGTTATTCGTCTCCATACTTCACCAAGATGGTGGGTGCAAGGTCGCACTATGTCCATCGTTTTGCAAATTTTAAATATGTTAGAAAACTTTTACCACCAGGGTATGCATCGCTTTTCCATTGCGTTCTAGATTTGGCATCAGGATGTAATAAATTATTTTTACAACACTTGCAAACAAACGCGCTTGTTTTGCCTTCGAAACTAAGCATTATCTATTTGTTGAAATACTGGTACAGTACTAAGTCACAACACAACGATGGCGTAATGGTTAGAACATCAGCCTCACACGCAAAAGGTTCGGGGCTCGAATACCGGTGCATCGCAGTTCCCAACCAGATTTTAAAAAGTCCGCGTACAGATGGAACTGCATTAAGAGGCCTGGGGGGTGGTCTCGCCAGTGACCACCACCAGTAACGCACTCCCTCACCAAAAAAGGATTGGCCACCCTGGTGCAGTATCTGGCAACTACCTCCCACATGCATACGTCAATTGACTCAAGGCCATCGGTCCCCCGCGTTTGCGAAGCAACTGACAATGGCGGTGGTCAGATCTGCAAAGCAGCAGAGGTTGCTAAGATTCTCAACATCCGCACAGGCTGTCATTGAAACATCAATTTAGTGATTAGTGATTGAAACATCACTAGAACCTTATCTAGTGAGGCAAGTCTAGCTGTACTATTCGAGGATCTAGAAGACATTAAATGGGATGTTATAGGGCTCAGGGAGATTAGGTGGACAGATGGAGCCTCTGTGGTGCTACAGAATGGGCACGTCCTTTGCTATCGGGGCTTGGCTGACAGAAGAGAACTGAGAGGGGGGTTCCTTATCCACAGAAACATAGCTGGCAACACAGAGGAATACTAAAGCAATATTAAAAGGATGATAGGTACCGTAACTAAACTCATTAAGAGATACACGATGACGGTGGTACAGGCTTTTGCGCCTACATCCAGCCAAGATGACGCATCAGTTGAAAGCTTCTATGAAGACGTGAAATCGGCACTGAGTAAGGTAAAACGCTGTATACTATACTGATGGGAGACTTCAATGCAAACGTCGGGACGAAGCAGGCTAGAGACCATGCAGTAGGAGATTATGACATTGGTACTAGAAACGCCAGAGGGGATCTTCTAGTAGATTTCGCAGAGCGCAATAATTTAAGGATTTCAGCCTTTTACCGAAAGTAAGAGAACCGTAAGTAGACATGGAGGAGCGCTAATGGAGAAAATAAGAACGAAATAGAATTTAAACTGAGTGCACACGCAGGCATTGTGCAGGATGTGGAAGTGCTTGGCAAGGTACGACGCAGTGGCCATAAAATTCGCCTAGACTAGAAGAAGGAACGACAGAAACTGACACGCAAGAAGCCAATCAGTGAGCTAGCACTGAGAGGGAAAGTAGAGAATTTCAGAATCTCGCTTCAGAACAGGTACTCAGGTCTTATCGAGGAAAACAGCCTTAGCGTTGACGCAATAATTATTATTTATTTATTTATTTATCGATACTGCAGGCCAATACCTGGCCCATGCAGGAGGGGCAAATACAATAATACAATATTACAAAATACAATAATATTAACCTGACGTTTATCGTTACGGAGTGTACAGTGTAAGTTGGAGGTACCTTAGTTAGACAAGACACTGAAAGCTGTCCCAGGAAACGAAGAATGTCATTAAGAAGCGTGAAAAATTAAAAACATCAAGTACAAGAGACAAAATTGAGTTGGTAGACCTTTCGAAATTGAATAATATCGTATCCGTTGTAAGGTATTCGTTGTAAGAAGGTGTGCCATGGAAAGATATGAACATGCTGTGAAGAACAGAGGAAGCATCAAAAGCAGATGCATGCACTAATTGACAAGGTAGGCAAAGTAACTAATAATATAGAGAGGATAATATAGAGACTTACATAATTCGGTGAGGTCCTGAAATACCCTTCTCTGCCTCGCTAAGTCGTGAGGCGGGATACCCACTGCATGACTGTAAGGCCTTATGTGCCATTTGATGATGCGGCGGCTGATGACGAAAAATCACGGCTGCGCCCTTTCGTAATCGGTGGGTATCATCAAACAACGTACTTGTAAAGCATGTGGCATCGGAATCAGGCGACAAGTGCTGACGCCATAATGTTTGCTAATTTGGCAGAACCTTATGACAGAAGTATGTATTGGATCAAAATACACTCATGCAAGTAACAGTTTCCCGAGAATACGCCTATCAATAGTGGCAGTGGAAATCTACCTGTGCATAAACAATAAACAAAAACAACAACAATGGTCCAAGTCAAGTGCAAACCTAAGTGATAAATGCCAAAATGTATGCCCAACATATACAAACAGTGGTCGTAAAGCGCATGTCTTAACTTTTAACAGAGAAAAATCTGCTCAGCTTCAAATACGGTACATAGTTAAGTGAGCAGAGATACGGCCAACTGGCTAGCACTCTTCCTGGATGACTTCACGTGAATACCTTCTGATGAATGGCGCAGAAGCTACAACAAATTGCACAAGGCACCGATAAGTGGCCTAAACGGCTCGCCAGGGCGCTTCACAGGGCAACTTATTGATGTTTCCAACACACACAGACACTCAAAAAATTTCACAACTGCTGGAGACTATCATTATAGAACACATAATTTTTAAATGTATAGTGACCTTTTGATTGGTTAAAGGTCTTCGGGAAAAATAAAAAAAACTATAATGTGCCGGCCTCTATCTTTATTCATACCAAAAACAGCAAGTAACTTCCACAATAAAGATGTCATGATTTGGTTGCTCTAGCGCCAATTTATACACTGCTAGGTTAACTACAAACTGTGAAAAATAGAAGAAAAGAAAATTTTCTTGTAATCATGATTACCATATAGGAAATCCCGTGAAGAGGGGAAACTAGATTACACTGCATGATTGCAGGCAGTGAGCAAATGATAGTCATCCAAGGGTGAGCAACGTGTTAGAAAATATTTAGATTCTGCGTGAGGTACCAGTCTTAAAGGGAAAGAGGAGGTCGACAGATAAGGGAAGATATATGTGTCACAATATTCATCAAGCACGTCGAGACGATCAAGTCGAATTGTCATCACAACACTGAAAAAACACCTCACTCCTGCAAATAAAAATTGCTTTTGACAGTCACACCGTCAAATTTTCGCAACAGAAAAGCGCATCCAGGCACTTGTCATATTGCCACGTTCCTTTCCTTAAGCTTTGTTATCGCGTCGTTACACTACGTTCAGCGCAAACCGCGCTTACGATGTTCGAGAAGCTGAGAGGCCGTAGTAGATCGTTTTGTTAAGATTACTCCCAGTTCGTGAACATCACCGATTATACTGGAATTTACTTCGCTGCAAGCGATAACGCTAGAATATTCGATGGCAAGGGTAGAAATGCCGACACGCTTCGCCGCTTGTCTGTCGATCGACAGCTGGCGCTTCGTTCGCCGCTGTCATTGCAAGACTGCAATCCGACTTTTCGTTTACTGGGCACAGGCTCGCCCAAATAAACAGTTTATTATACGACTCGCCGTGTGCTGCATTCGTCCACGTCATGACGTCGTGACATCTGGTGGAGGTGCTTCCCGGCCCCTGTACCGAATGCCTCCTTTCAGCCGTGAGCCGAGCCCACACCGTCAAGGGGACATCCACGCCAACGCTGAGCAGTGAGCCAGCCGCCAGCAGCAAGTGCTCCCGCCAGAGTTCGGGCTTCTACCTGACCCAACCCGGACGACAAACCCTGAGCTCGACTACTGGGACAATGACAGCTTTTGTGCCATCTACCCATCCTGCTCCAGAGCCTAAGGAGCCTCCCACTTTCTCGGGATCATCGTTTGTAGACCCAGAAAGCTGGCTGGAGACCTAGGATAGAGTTACGGCGTTGAACAGCTGGGACACCAAAGAAAAAATGTGCCACGTCTGCTTTTGCCTAAAAGACGCCAAAAAAACTTGGTTAGAGAACTTGGAACCTATCCTACGAAACTGAAATCTCTTTTGGACAACGTTCCTGAAAGTCTCCAGAAGCGTCTTTCGCAAAAAATGTGCCGCTAGTGCCTTTGAGACACGTGTTCTACTTCCCATCGAAGGTGTGAACAACTTTGTAGAAGAGATGACCCGGCTGTTTCGTCACACCGATCACAACATGACCGAGAAATATATAGTGAGCTTCTTTATGAAGGGTGTAAGGAAAGAAATTTTGTCGGACTGATCAGAAACCCGCCGAAGACTGTCGCTGAATTCGCATCGGAAGCATCAGCAATCGAGAAGACGCTAGAAATGCGGACACTGCAATACAACCACCGCTTTTCGGCTGCGCCCCGCCGCGGTGGTCTAGGGGCTAAGGTACTCGGCTGCTGATCCGCAGGTCGCGGGTTCGAATCCCGGCTGTGGCGGCTGCATTTCCGATGGAGGCGGAAATGTTGTAGGCCCGTGTGCTCAGATTTGGGTGCACGTTAAAGAACCCCACGTGGTCGAAATTTCCGGAGCCCTCCACTACGGCGTCTCTCATAATCATATGGTGGTTTTCGGACGTTAAACCCACAAATCAATCAAATCGCGAACCTGAGCACTGCGGTCGTTGTGCTTTATCGCTCGTACTTATTGTTTTTTGTCTTCATTATTATGCCTTCGTCTTTTGTTAAAGCATAGGGACGATGCCTTTTTCAGATGGGGGCAATGCCACGTTCTTTTTCTCAACTTTTGTGATCGCCTTGTCACACTAAGTTCTGCGGAAACCGTGATTACGATGTCCGAGAAGCTGCGAGGCCGTAGTAAATCGTTTTTTTCTTCATATTACGCTCACTTCGTGAACATTACAGTTTACTCTAGAACCTACGTTGCCGCTAGCGATAACGCAATAATATTCGATGGCAAGGGTATGAATGACGACAGGCTTCGCCACTTGTCAGTTGATCGACGGCCGATGCTCCGTTCACTGCTATCAGTGCAAGACTGCAATCCGACTTTCCGCTTACTGGGCACAGGTTCACCAAAATAAGCAGTATATTATTCGACTCACAGTGTGCTCAATCGGTCCACGTCACGATCCCATAAAAATATGAAGATAACTGTGGTAGGAACGCCATATACTGGTTATCCTATGTATAAATCGGTTGCAGGGGCATGAAAAGTACGTGAGACTTATGTGTATTTTGAAATTTCTTACGTGGTACAAACAGCTAAGCTAATTTGCATATATGAAGTAGCTTCATCAAACGACCAATGGAGAATATATGGATTCAGTTCAGCAAACACTAGTCAATTAAAACAAAAATAATTATGTTATTGTGCGTTGAAACACCAATACAAACTGTGACTAACAACTATATTTCAACCACTAAATAAACTATTCAGCATAAATGAAGCAGTTATACACTATTTAAAGCAGTATACACTACACGCGCCTTATCAGATTCGTGATTCAGGAGAGCACGCAGGTCATTTCACGAACTGCCGCGGCAACGTTTACGAAAGAATCGCACTGCTCACACACGAAGATGGAGAAATTGTGACAGTTCACTTCACACTTGTTTCTATTCATTCGCGACATTGTTGCGCACATTGGCGACGGTGAAAGGTACGGCCACCAAGATTTCATCATCTTGTGGTCTCAAAACAACAAATTTGTTGGGATGTAGGGGACATGAGGTATGAGAACATGCACTTCTCAGGCTGTTCTTAATGGCATGAATCGGGCCCGAGCCTGAAGGTGCAGTGTCTCGTCCTGCTTGATTATTTCGAACCTGGTTCATGTCATGCCAGCACCCAATCCAACTAGTTCGGGTACGAGCCCACCATGTCTTACTCGTGAGCGCTTGAATCTAGAAGAAGCATGGTTTAGTTCCCACTTGTGAAGTCAACTGCACGCTGATTTCTATGAGAGAAATAATACTTTACGTTAGAGTTTGCTGGTGGAGTAGCCGCTAAGAAAGAGGAACGGGCCGAAAAAAAAACATTTTCTGTTCGCCCTTACGATGGAGCCAAATGTGGTAAGAACGCCTGCACAACGTTATTCCAACAATAGTGCGTTCTTATGCAGCTAAACGGCACAATTCCTCCAACCATATAATCACACTTCATAACGCCAAATAGTCATTTTATCGAGCATATAAAGTTGCTGTAGCGAAAATTCAAATCCTTTGGTCTGTATAATTCCAAATACGTTGCTTGCCCACCAGTTGAAATCGCACTGAATTGAAAATTTCAACATTCAAAAGCAGGATTCATGTGCAGTCCTATCGGCACATACAACCTGCGAAAAATTTTTATTATGCCAAAGTTTACAGACACAAAATTTTGCGGCATAAATTAGGCTGATCGTATACCTTCACAGCATGAGTAAACTTGGACTTTCTTTTTCGTGAATTTTATTTCAATCGGAGCTAAGAGCTGCCTAACGTAACCGTGAGCCGGTCTTAAGAATACAATAGTATACCTCGATCGTGCTTAGCTTTAGTGCCTCCTTTTGTTAACAATGTGCGCTGCTTATCTTCACACTTTTTTATTTAGAAATGTCATTGCATTGCATCCGTTTATTTGCCTAATCACACAGGGTCGTCCTGCGAACAATAAAATGATTGGTCCAAGGGTTGTACAGCGTTTCGAATTTGAGGGAAAAAAGAGAAAACATTATGGTTGTCCAAATATCGTTGATTGCACAAGTTCATGGTCGTGGGATATTCGCAGTGTTGGTAAGTTAAATGCCTAACTAGCCCGCTTGTTTTCATATGCATCTCAAGCTTGTTGTTTTCCTATTTACCTTGTAGCTGTGGCTGACTGTCTATGCGAAGCATTGACCGAGAGCTGCTAAGGGCGAATTTGTTTTTCTTCTAGACTGGCGTCTGATTCTTTTCAATGACTGCACGAGAGGGGTATAAACATTTTTGAAACATATGTTTGTGTACTGTGAAGCCGTATTATATCAAGGAGGCTAATCTTGAGAGAAAAACATTGGATTATAATTTTTCACGATTCCTTGAATCCATCCCAGGTTTCTTGCTGTTGTTATTGTTGAACGAATGTCTCGTACTGAATACATGGCTAATGCTTGTCAGTTGCTTTGGTTGCTTGTGCATCACACATTTCATCCTTTAGCTATCACACCGACCAAGGTTGGTTGGTTGATTGGTCCCAAGACGAATGGCTCGACTCAACACGGGAGATCAGTCATGAATCACGTGGCAGTTGAGTAATTGGAAACTAAAGTAAAAAAAGGTGTGGAGGGTTCCTAGTTTTTTACATAAATGAAAACTTAGTTGTGCTAACAGAATATTTGAATTGTTATAAAAAATATAAAATAATAAAAGTAATACTGTTATAGTAAAGAATATGTGAAATAGACAAATGACAAAATTAAGTACTGAGTATGTATTTCTGATACTAGCACAGTAGCTGTTTGATTCTTCTATATATATATATACCATTTTATATATGTCCCTGCTGCATCCCCTATGGTCATGGACTTTTTCTTCTTTCTTTACTCCTCCGTCCCCATCACATTATTTTTACCATTCCTATATATTTATGTATGTGAAATTTATAAACGTGGTTTCACTAACCAAGCAGAGGGAAACGCTAGGGCACGTTCTGCCGAACAACAAGGTCGGTGCCCATCTCGTGCGTGCGAAAGATAGTAGAAGGTGAAAATGCCTGACGGAGACTGCTCCGGTCTGTGCTCCGGTCCCATCTTCGAGACGGAAGACTACTTGTGCTGTAAGCACTGTGACCGACGAGCGCACGTCAGATGCATTAGCTCGTTAGAGGAGGAAGGAAACTTGCAGGGTCACTGGCTGCTACAGAACTCAGATGAAATGAGCTCGTTGGGTGAAAACCTTGCCGATGCTAGCGAAGGCTCTCTTTTTTCATCACCTCTCTCTTTCGAAGTACCGGCAGCTTCAGTTCATCCACCGGGCTACACGGATGGCAGCCTCGTAGCTATTCAGGGTCTTATCGATAACGTGCAAAGGGAAATGTTGTTTCTCGAACTGCCCTAGTTGGATACTAGGAATGAACGCTGACGCAGCCAGCTTGAAGAGAACCTTATTCTGCAAACTCAACTAGTCGCCGCCCTGCAATTGTATATGGGCTCATTATGCGAGAAGTTAGCTAGCGAGCGTGTCCCTCCACCTGTGCAGCCCTCAATTGCCCACTCAAACTCATACCCTGAAGAACAGGAGCTTCTTGCTACGCCACCCGCCGACTGCCCCGCCTTCGGTGGTAGTGATGATGAAGAAGAGTTCTAGTATACCTTCGCAAAAAAGTGACACTCCCCTCTTGAAAGCCAGCATGTCTTTTGTGGGGCAACAAGGCCGTCACCTGATGTCTTCTTCTAAATATTCTCTCTTCTGTGACTTGGCTGTAGCGAACTACTCCGTTGGCCCACCTTCTTGTGCCATTCACCCCTGCTCATATAGGCGACATGTTATGTACAGATGTTTATTCATGGTATGACCTATAAGGTTTTGTTCCTCCTTTCTTTGTTTTACGTGAACTTCCAGCTCTTCTAAAGTACTTTTCGGAGTGCGCTATCTGTCACGTGAAGGTGGACCCTTTCGTTCAAGAGCGACCTCCAGTAAAAGCTCAGCTTTTCAAAGTACTCAATAAGGACATCAGAAAAATAGAGGCATGGTACTGTGTACGTAATCAATACAATGTTTAGGAGCAACGTAGGGCCTCAAGTTACTATATTATAGTGCATCCTTATGCTCTCTATTTCACAGCGGGAAGTGGATATATGATTGGGACTAATTCAACGAATGTGAGGGCGCCAATTTGGACCTATAGATATTTATATATAATGTTAGTGTTTTAGTATGTGCGCTGTCAATGTTAGCGTGTGCACTGTGAGCACGAGTGAATGCTTATAGTGGTGATTTCACTAAGCTATTCGCCACACCTTTTGCATATGAGGATTTGTTACTGCCCAGCAGGTACGCCAAGAATAGCAAGCAGAAGAATAAGATGTCCAAGTAGAACAAATCAGACTCACAGGCTCACTCATTCCACTTTACTAATGTCCATTGTTTCACAACCTTTAACTGGTTCGAACGTAGAACCTAGCACGAGTTGCTTGCCTCGGATATACAACATTTAATTCATGCAAGAGAAGAACGAGCTCTTTTTTGCTGAAATATTACTGTGATAGCAGTTATATGAATTTTGGCGCCAATGTCTACGTCAGCGTCACTCACCGTATATGTATAAGTATGTGTATATATCAAAAATGCAAGGAAGAAAAAAAAACACTCGCAAAAAGATTTGGCGCGCGGAATTGAATTCGGGCACTCCCACTTGCGAGTGCAAAGCGTTAACCAATCAGCCACAAAGGAGCACGTGCTCCGCCGTTCGAACGACAATCAATTGATGTATACCACTTAACGTTGCTCACGGGCATCTCGGGGGGCACTTTCGTGCTTTTAGCATTACCAACAAGATGACGCACTGAGTGCGCGTCACGACATCACATGGCTCGCGTGCTCTAATCACCCACGCGTACTTTGCCCTGCTTAGATGAGTAAAGCGATGCTCTCTCGTGCAACCTTATTTCGCGGGTAAGAGGAGGGGAAGATCATACGTCTTGGCTGGCCTTGGGCTTTACCTCGAACGATCCTGTTGTAGTTTTCCGGCTCACAAAGGTCACCGCAATCATTGCAGTGGCCGTTTATGAAAAGCGTGCGCTATTCAGACACAGCACAGTACTTATTGAGAAGTTCATTCGCATGCATCTGTACCTGTGAGTATGTTGCGTGCGTCATTTGTGCGTGATAAGCGCGGGTCACGTTCCGACCTGCTTTCCATTCTGCTGGTGACCTTACAATTTGTTGCTAACGCGCTCATTACTTCGCCTTTGCGGTAAAGCTGCGTTTTTTCTCATTTCCTACCACAGCTATATGTGCGCAACCTCATTTACACCACAAATATTTGCTTTTGAATCATCATTTGGTATACTGATACAGTCTGCATGGTGTGACAGACGTTGCGAAGATGTGAGAATGACACTTTTTTTTTAGTAAAGTAAAGAAGCAAAGTACTGTTTTGATAATGTTGTGTTTTGTTGGTCAAATGCGCAGAAAGTTTATCTCGTGTCAATGTGGCACAACCGTTCGCGAGATTGATTGATATGTGGGGTTTTACGTTCCGAAACCACGCCGTAGTGGAGCGCTCTGATAATACCAACTTGTGCCTAAATTTTAGCACACAGGCCTCTCTGGGGCCTACAGCATTTTTGTCTTCATCTAAAATGCACCCCTCGCAGTCACGATTCGATCGCGCTATCTATGGGTCAGCAGCCGAAAATTTTACCAACTAGACCACCGCGGCGGAGGAATCGTTCTTAAGCTACATGTTGAACGCTATAGTTGCCACATGTCGAAACATTTAAAATTAAAAATATGCGCTAAACAAGCGCTCCTAAAGGAGACGTGGTGACTGAGTAGGTGTGCAAGAATGAAATGGACAGGTGGCTTTAGGTCCGTTTATTTCACCTGCACCAACCAGAACCACCTCACGGCAACGCACACGAAGTTCAGAAATTATGCAGCACGACTTCTGTGGTGCAGGCACAATGCTACACACGAAACGCACGACTATGTGCCGACAAGGTGCAAGTCTTATTTCTGTTCGCTTAGTTTACACCGTTCAGCTAACACTGACTGATGGCAAACCGCACATGCGCACAGTTTATAGGGCGCAAACATCTTGGCAAGACACGTCGCGTTAGTGGAGGCGGCTACGGCGTTTACGCCAAAGTGCTACGTCGTCTAATCAGCGGCACGCGCAGCTGCTCCAAGCCGGCACCGTTAGCGTAGGTGGTGCAGTAAAATAGAGAACTGGCGCTGCACCTTTTTTGCACCTTTCAATGAGACTGGTAGGGTTCAGAGGTCGTCAATGCTGCACCACTGAAACGAATGACAACGTGCAGCAGTTCATGAACTGGTTCATTCGGTGCAGTTGAATTGAACAGTCCTTTCTTAAAAGCGGTGCATGCAAATGAAGGCTGAAAAAATTCAACAGTTGAGATTGAGTGCTGCTGCCCTGGGCTTTTCATCTGTACTAGCCAGCAAGTGTTCATATGAATCGAAAGAAGATGGCGTGAATGGTCCAACTTCTTCAAACTTTTGAACTTTAAATGCTTCAAACGCTTGAAGTGCATGGACACATTAATTTGTAGGCCTTCAAAGGTAGGGAGAAGCGGAATACACCAGAAACTTGTGGAGTAGTCGTTGACGAAAAAAAATGTTGAAAAAAAGCTGGGCAACTGTCAATAAAGCTGGATCATTCACTGAATAAATAACCTTTAATCATTTAAATGAAATTGCACTGAATTTACAGCAGAAAAAATAATATAGTACACTGTTTCTAAACGGTATTCTGTTTGGAAGAGAAAGGAGAGAATGGGGAGCAGCTTGCGCCAAGTGGCGTAAGGCTGGGTAACAGCTGAGCTGGTGAATTAGTGCTAGATTTGTGTGGTCAATTGTTATATATTATGGAACTGATATGACGTGATAAACACCGCATCTCTCTTTCACGCTTGTTATAGAAGCGAAGCAGGACGGGCCGACGATTACGAAATTGAAGAGGTTGAAGTACGTAATGAAAAGAGTGAGCACCAGCTCATGAATATGATAGTATTTTATACGTCACCCAGCAGACTATACTTGCAACATATACTATACATGGCTATGCTTTCTGTGCATGTTATTTTTTAGCTTCGGTGGCTTTCTATCTCTATTTTATCTCCAATAATTTATTTTTGTTAATATTTTTCTCTATTTCCTCTCATTTTCTTTTTTCTCTTTACTTCTTGCTAGGCGTTTATTTGTTTCGCAACCTTTTTCTGCGTACATCACTGATTTTTCGCTTTCTATATTTATCTGTTTCTGTTTTATCTTTTTCTGTGTGCACACTCACATTTGAATTGTTGTACGAGGGTTACACTCACGCATTGCTTAAAAAAGTTCTTTCAAAGAATTTCAGTTTTTTTTTTTGTTTCTCCTTTTTTTACCCTCTCTCTCTCTCTGTACTCATCCTCTCGTTCGTGGAGTTATTGCATTCCTCAACGGGCAAGTCAGCACGCGTCTTCTGGTAAAAAATCAGCAGATGAAGTCCACGATGAAAAAAAAAGGACGAAGATAGCACGTACCGGCTCATCATGTCGATCATTGTCCATTTAAGGACACAGAGCCAAACGCGGTGTTGACAGCTCTGCCCTAAATGGTATATATATATATATATATAGATAGATAGATAGATAGATAGATAGATAGATAGATAGATAGATAGATAGATAGATAGATAGATAGATAGATAGATAGATAGATAGATAGATAGATAGATAGATATATCGATTGGAGCTCAAGAAACACCACAATTGTTTTCTGTGTTCACCAAATCACTTTAATCACAGTAGAGAGACGAGGCGTCGGCTTGAGAACCTGGCTCGAGCTGTCTGTTCTAGGGGCAAAGCTACTTGGCTATGCACATGAAAGTACATTTGACAGGGTCTTCGGCAAAAATATTTTTATGTGGGGTCACTGAAGCAGGCCCTAACTCTCGTCATGTATGCTCGAGCGTCTGTTTGTATGGGTACGAGTATACATACACATACAAATTTTAGGAGAGAGTTACATCCCGCCTCTTTTTGTTATGCCAATGACATCATCTGTGTATATTGTGTTAGGAGAAATGTGTCCTAAAACTTCTACACTATGGGAAATGAAGTATTTGCTCGGGGCCTTTATAATTGCGTGTAATGCCAATTTTTTTTTTCCTGTGGCTCGGCCGCATGCAACAGAGCTTCGGCGCCGATGTCAAACACCTCATTCTACTTTTTATGCTCGGACGTTCACTGCCTTTCTTTAAGTGGATTGTGCTCTTCGTCGAACTTCTGCCTTCTGTCGATCATCTTCTCTCCCGCTCTCCAGAGAGGCAGACAGCTTAACGCGTCTCGTAACACTACAACTGTTTTCTTCCGAAGAAGCTAGCTTGCACTCCAGGTAGCTGCTCACAACGCATTGTATCTACTAATTTCTACTTTCGCTCTCCTCTTGTGCTCACCCTGGCGTTTCTGGCTAGTGTGTCGAAATTCTCTTGTACACCCCATGCAAGATCTACCATGGCGATAATTTCTCGTGAATCCAGCTCGCATGCCTGGGAGTTGTGCACAACTGCTCTACCTTGCACTACTTCCGTACATTCTGCTGGCCCAACGCTGGTTTTCCAGCTTAGCGGGTCGAAATCTCCTTTGACACCATGGGCAAGATCCAACATCGGGACACCCTCACTTTGTGTGTGTGCCAGCTGGTCTAGAACTATGTTAGCTGTTTCGTTAGAATTCATCTTACAAAGCAACACGCTGCACTTATTCTGGATTTTCTCGGCCCCTACTCTTAGTGCCCCGACTTTCGCAGTTGTTCACCTTTGTTTATTCTTGAACCTGGTGCTACATTCACATGTGCTACCTTTTTCCAAGGCTCCAATTTGCACCAAACTCAACTGTTTCTTGCACTTCTCGTGTGCTACCTGTACCAATTAATCACTCCTCTGCTTCGCATATAACGCGCGTTCTAGTCTTTCACACGCGTGTTTAAACCTTTCTTTCTCCTCAGCTATTTCTTGCATCGCCTTCCTGTTTTCATCATCATTTATTCTTCGTTTTTATATTCATTCCTGTTTCAATAAATACGTACTTCCGAAGTGCTTTATATCTGCCTTGTTCCTTTAACTTTCAAGAAATACGTCATCAAGATGAGATGCATGCAGATCTTGAAATTCTAGATCGAGATCCCAACACACATTTAGCAGGTGATCTCCCGTGAATCTCATCAGGTTCATAGCGACTACTCTGCTTTGGCTCAGCTGTGATAAAACACAAGCCGACCAGTTATCATTCTTGGCCTGGATAAATGGAACCCTGGCGAATCCCACAGTTGAGAGCAAAAGCTTAAGTACACAAGCAGCACTACGCGGCCAACCTCTCTTGTTACCTTTTCCCATTTCTTTTTCTCTCGTGCGCTCTCCAGCGTCCCGAAACTTTCCCGCAACGTACGCTTTAAACTTCCGAAAAACTAACCCCTGTTCCTACTGAATCACATAACATTGCCGGTTGGTTGCGTTGTGGGGATCGACGTACCAAAGTGGCTCAGGCTACCGAGAACACCGTAGTAGGGAACTTCGGACACGGGTCTGAAGCGTTCCACCTCCGAAATGTGACCGCCTTTGCAGGGGTCAAACACGTGGCTTGAGGTATTTTTTATGCGAAGGGTTAACTTGTGCAGGTCGGTGGAGCTGGAAAAAACGGGTGCAGTACTCTGAAATTTTTCTAAAGATTCGGTACTATGATAAAATGGGGGGGGGGGGAAGTGTCCGTGATGTTGATTATAATTTGTGACAGTGACGCAATGCTGCGCATCCAGGCTGAGGTTGTGGCGCCGGACACGTCGTGTGGCATTCTTGGGACCTGGACAGGTTGTGCCATCTGTCGGCAAACACAACACTGAAGAAAACGTAGTTGCCACTATTGACGCTACAGGCCACTAGCTGCGCCTAAGGGCCAAGACGGAGCAACTCGCTCCTTCTGTGTCTGCATATGTGTTAGTACATAGTCTAGAAATATATTGACAATGTAGTGTTAGCAATCATTCCAGAAAAAAAGTGGAAGGGCATTCATAGGCAATACTTAAATTTTAATCATTTGTATTTGTATCTTATTTATTTACTTATTTCTCAATACTGTGATCTGTCTCACGTCACTTTTGAAAAATGGCTGCATATTGCAGCTTCCGTTCGATGATATCTGAGACGTGTAGCGCAGCGTAATAAATTATGTTCCTTTACCTGCTACCCATAGAATATTAATCAATAAGTTTGTATCGAAATCCGCACACGTCACTGGCCTAGTTTTTTGGAAGTGGGCCCATTTTCACGCCACAATTGATCAGCACAACCACTATTAAATGATTTATTCGTGTTTTATGCTGCTGCTCCCAGATGTCGCGAGAGTTTGCCAACTCCCAAAAAATGAGGCCAACTGCATGTTAAAGTTTTGCAACTCAGTTTCACTGGAAATCGTTGTCGGCTGCAAATCGAGAGAGTGGCTACGAGGAGCTCCATCGCCGTATGAACAGTGAATAGCCAGACATCTCCGCAAGTGAAAGTGAATTGCGAGTGCTCAAGTTCGCCGATGTCGTCAATCGATGATGTCGTGTCACGTTGCCGAAGACGGCGGAGTAACGACGACGGGCTATGCTTTCCCCTACCTCTGTGGTGCGAACATTCCACGCGAAAATTCGAAACCAATCAAAAGCCATGCTCTACTCCCGGTAACTTCCTTAATACAGCATGTATTCGCAAAATTCTTGCGGCAGCATGTGCACAAAGTAAAAGTGCACGTATTTCTTTTTATAACAATTTTCGGACCTTGGCATTTGTTTACTGATCATTTAAAGGCTACACTACAAAAAATATTTTCTCTTGATTACGTAAAAAGGCATAGGTAACATGCTCCCAACCACTTCCCTAAAAACATAGTACACCGGAGGTCACGTAGAACACATAGAACGTACAGCCCGTTCAACTTTCACGGAGATCTTCACAATGAAAAAATCAAGTTACAGCTGCTAGGGAACAACACCTGCTTTGTAGGGCCATTTCTCACACATTACTCATAATACTATTGCTGCATGTCCGTAAATAACAAACGCATTCCCATTTGATTCACATGAGGCATACGTAATCAGCAGACCTTTCTTCTGAAATTACAAGGTGAATAAAAGTTTCCCAGGCCACTATTCCAATTATTCCTGTGGCAGCGTCAACTGGAAAATTTTCACTGCACCTGCGCATGCTAAAAAGTTTACGAAGTGAATTCAAATGTTTAAAATCCATCAAGGGCAAGTTTCCTATTCACTGAAATCAAATTTTATCTTCCCATGATCATAAAACGAAATACAGCAGAGAGATGCTACAAATTGTGTGAACAAAAATTGTCAAAAACTTTATTTTATTTTGGTGGTTTTGTATCTAGAATTTAAAATATAAAGAAGGAATATCATAACTTCCAGACACCCAAACCACCTGTGTTGTGTTCCTATTGTAACAGTATTGTGCAGACTTCTTTTCTGCAAAAGAGGGAACACATTTTGTCACCACAACCACACCAGGCGAGTACAGAGCAAAAAACAGTGCGAACACAATTATATTTGCCCATTTCAAGACTCTTAATAGGCCTAATTAGAGGCACTGGCTTGCAGCACAAAAATTAATGATCACACATAATAAATTATAATACATTCATTCAGAATGAAATGGCTGAAAGCACACACAACTTCATAAACACACCACCAAAATATTGGCTAACAATAATAGTTGAGACAAAAGGAGCAAATAAGTAATTCAATGTATCAAACAATTCAACAATTAGGGTTATAACATGGAAAATCACCCAGCATTTTTTTGAACATCACGAATATGACGGAAAAAATTTTCACGTTTCTCAAAGTTTGAAACTCGTCCTGGTCATTTAATTCCGTTGCCACAAATTTTGCTGCCGAGTAATGATAGTCTGTAGTATGGCGCCGACTGAGCTAAAAGTCTTCAAACAACAATTTTTTTCAGAAGTCGTTTTGGAATGCACTCAATAAATAGAATTTCCAGCAAGGTAATGAAGTGATCTAACTAAAAGTAATGACTTACTTCTGTATATCAATTCTTCGAAAGCTTTTCCCACGAGCGATATTGAATAATGTGGCCAGGTTTGCGATTTTTCTGGTAACATGGCAAATTCCAAGGACACAAATAAAATATGTGCTGCAGACCTTTTTTAACATGCTACAAATAAAAAATGATTTATGCACTGAAGTTTAGCAGGTAGTCTCGAAAAATTGGGGATTTCACCTTTTTGGGAAAAAGCTCTGTATTCTTCACCAAAAAGCTTGCCTTGGTGGTCGGACAAAAACTATGCACAACATTTCATTTAGAAGCCCTATGTACTACCTCAATATAGGTGAAGTTACTAAAGCGCATTATTTTGTAAACTAAGGAAGTACTTTTTGAAATTATCTATCTCTACCAGTTTTACCCCTGCACTACTCAAGCGGCATGAAGCACTCGCAAGGGCATTTTCCAACAGACTTCAACAGACCTGAGGTACGCAGAGCAAGCTTGATGCATAGCAATTGAAATTGGAATGGGGCTATCATGTGCATTCCATTGCCAACAGACATGCGCTACAATAAATGTCGCTAGAGTGTGAAGAGCAGCAGCGTAGCAAAAAGATATTTTTCGCTTGGGGGTGGTATGTGAGGGGAAGGCGACTTTGGTCATATTTTATGTACATTCTTGTGTGTTTATATGTGTGCATGCAAAGCTAAGAAAATCACAGCATATCTACGAAGTGAATGATGATGTGAGGGGCGAAGTTTCAGAGGGGTCTATCGGTAACCGTGAATCCGTCTGTATGTCTGTCACTCACACTACAACCTTTTGCTAAGTCATCAATAAACTAGGCAGTCACGAACCGCTCACAGTAGATGGACAATCCACGGCTTTAGGATAAAAAATACCTGGACTGTGCTAGAGGGGGGGGGGGGAGTTAAGCAGCTCTTCTTGTCTTCCTGGCTACGCCTCTGGTTATGACTCCCAGATGAGCCATCAAGCCGTTAAAAGTATAAATCACACTATTATCCTTTACGCACAACATAAACTAGACTATCACCTTGGCTACCAGTTCTTAATTTAAAGTTTTTTTCGCTTCGGTATTGATATGACAGGCTTTGGGCCTCAGGGTGCTCTCCTGAATGCCAGAAAAATAAGAAATGGTTGTTTTACAATAGCGTTTATCCGTGTACTGCATAAATGCTACAAGCAGGCTATAAAACATATGTACTGAATATGACTAAATATTTTTATTTAGTGTATAAAACACACCTACTGCATTTTCAGAACTCCCAAGGAAGGCAGGATGTCTGAATTTTAATCTATAAAGCTGCATGGCTCACCTGAAAGCCCGCACAGTGAACCCAGTCCTTGTATTACCCCTCCGTTGGCAATAGAAGGCAGATGATAACCCTATTCCTATTTCAATTACTCTCTAGAGAGCACCAAATTCGCTCTCTGTATTCCAGGTCAGTGGGATTCTGCTGAAGATTGCCCTTGCGAGTGTGTCATGTCACTTGAGTTACATAGGCGAAAAGCTGGTGCAGACACATATTTAAAGAAAATATTTTTCGAATTTAAAAATAATACCCTCTAGTATTTCCGCCTATAATTAGCTTGTCCATAGAGTTTTAAAATGAAATTTTGTGCATATTTCTACTGCGACCACCAAGGCAAGTTTTTTGATGCTGAATACAGAGGTTTTTCAAACAAAGTGACGCTCACAATTTTTTTCAGAGTATCTGCTATAACATCAGTGCCTTAATTATTTTTAATTTGTAGCATGTTTACAGGCCACCAGCACATATTTTATTTGTGTCCTTGGAACTTCCCATGTTCCCAAAAATAAACTAAATGTGGCAACTTTATTCAATATTGCTCGTGTGAAAAGCCCTCAAAGAATTGATATACATAATTAAGTCATTATTTTAAAGTTAGATGACTTCATTACCTTGCCAGAAATGTCTTATATCGAGTGTATTTCAAAAGTTCTTTTGAAAAAAATTGACACCTTTTACCTTATCTTCAGATAGGTACAAACAATAATTAGGGCAGTAATTATAGAAATTAACACAATTATCTATTTAACCAGTGCTAATAGCCGGTGGGGTCGAATGGGCAAATGGAACCCCTTCCTACAAATAGTCCATAGCCACTTTTAAGTTTAGGAAAAACAGCCACTGGCAATCACGGCAGAGTGATGCATTCTGCTCAATTTAGCTGGCGAAACCGAAACCGACACACCAAACAGTGCATCTACCATTCACTTCGACAATGCCCTCCATGGCAACACTGTTTATCTTGCATTGGGGGAGAAGATTAGGTGAGCGTCGATAAGCGGGCACAAAGCAGTGTCTAAATTGACGGTTGATAACGGCTAGAGAAACAGTGTCATCATTGAAGGCAATGTCGAAATCAATGGTAGATGTACAGTCTGGTGCATCGGTTTTTGTTTTGACAGCTAAATTAGGCAGATTGCATCACTACACGTTGATTATCACTGGCTGCTTTTCCAAATTTTCAAAGTGGCTATAGACTTTTCGTAGAAAGGACTTGAATTTGCCCACTTGACTCGACCAGCTACTACCACTGGTAAAAAAGGTAATTGTTTTATGTAATATAATTACTACCACAATTATTGTTTGTGCCTATCTGAATATTCCTTTTGTCACAAGAAAGGCAATTCCGCAACTAGCACGCAAGTACCTCCTTTCTCAAATTTTTAAAGAACATTGGACACAATTCTTGAAACACCCTGTATTTTATACACATGCAGACAATGCGTGGTAAAAACTAATGATGAAGAATGAGCAAGAAGAAATAACGAGCTCATAAAAAGACAGCCCTGAAGCCAGGATTGTTTTTCGGAGGGGGACGGGCACATGTTGATGGCCATGAAAAATGACTTTTTGTATTACTTATGCTCAGTAGGACAACCCACGACATGCGAATTCGGGGGGGGGGGGGGGGTGGCGCAAACTTTTGGGGCACCCCTCTGACTACAGGCCTCCACCGCGCACACTTCCTTGTAATACAGCAGATGTCACATAAGCACAAGAAAAGTTGTCATTATTCACAGATGTAAACAGTCTGCACAAAAGAAAGTCTTCAATCCAAGTGAACGAATTCAGAGGAATGTTTTGCTGTGTTAGTAAAATATTTAGCGACAAACCCTATCAAGAGCTGTAGAAACGTGTGGAAACACTGCATCGATGAGAGCTCATAGCAAGTAACAAATGTGTGCAGCCAAAAGGCCAGCAAGTCTAGTGTCACATGAAAAAACTTACAAAAGCCGCACTCATATTTGAAAATGATGTTACGAACTTCCAGCTAGAGGCCTTGCGTTGCAAAAGGAAAGCTGCTACTCATCGCAGATTAAACTTCTTAATTGTTATACAAGTTGGCAATGATGGGTCTGATTTTACTAGTAGAAAAGTGGCCTAAGCATGCGCTCTCTAAATCAAGGTATAGTTGCTGACTATACAAATTCCTTCATGGCACTGCCACTCATCCTACTGAAGTGATGTAAAGTAACGAACGAAAATTTGGATACCCCAGTTGGTGCTAACTGGACTTTTTGTGCTATAGTTGATTAATTTGGTATGCTATCAAACACATTAACAATGTGCTAGCGATGTTTACAATACTCTTGCTAGATTTCCAGCACTAAATGTTTGCACTAACTAGGGCTTGAAGTTGCCAGTGTAAAATTCAACACAGAAATTGCAACTGCGGGTCTTGAAGGCCACTTTTCGAAGGCTATGTTTTGAATATGGATGTCAAAAGCAAATTTCAAACTATATATTGACAACAAAGTAAACATTATCTCTGTGATACAAGCTTCTTTCACACTTACTAATGTGGGATAACATTAACAATGAGTACAAAATCTTGACAGTAGTGCTATAGCCTAATGCAACGAAGATATTGGTGTGCTTATGAGCTGCTATATCACCTGTCACTGTTCCATGCTGCTGGACTGAACGCTGAACCGTCCAGAATTGGCAGTGGAGGATGCAGCAACAATGATGGCGCTAGATAATTTTATGGTGATGCGGTGACACAAATTCCTGCAACGTCAGGTCACCAAGGCACTTGTTGCATGAACAGTCATAGTGGCGCTGGCATGAGACACGACAGCTGGCCCAAGAACAATAGAATCAGCACCTGGAAGAGAATAAATAGTGAGTGTGACTTTGTAACTGATGTGTCGGGACCCCGTGACATTAATAATGTGACATGCTTGTCTAACTAGATGTCAAACCTTTTTCAGCAGTCATGTGTGTGCATACCAGCACACTACTGTCTGTGAGACGTGGGTAAGACCCACATGTGATTCACTGCCTATGTTAACTCAGAAACAGCAAGAATGCACCTTGGAAATCTTTGAGTAAGCATTAAGGAGACAGTACAACAGTACATCTGTTGACAATTATAGCAGCTTCACAACTAGTGAAAAATTTCAATGAAAAGATACAGTAAATATCAGTTGGGTCTGCATTTAAACCTTGGAATTCCAGGTGGTGTACATAGCCGCACTAGAGGTTGTAAATGCTCCATAAATGAATAATCAGGCATCGTATTGAAGCAATGTCAAGTGTGTTCACATTGTTCGCTATCCTTGCTTGAAACAATGTAATGAAGAATACATATGTACTCATATATGACTCAACAAGCTACAATGAAGCTCTGTTTCACCTAGCAGAAATTATAATATGCACATCATGGCTTCTTGGCATGCACCTGATTTTGATAAACCTTAAGTCTGTGCTCATAAAAGCACAGATGTGAGGGCAGGCATAATATTGTACCATCAGCTACTCATGAGGTATCAGTGCAATTGACATATCTGGTAAGCCCTTGATATGCTGACAGCTTCTACGTTTATAAAAAAAATATATATCAACATAGTAACACTTTAATCAAGGAGTAAAAAAATGCAGCAAAGACATCATGCCATTGAATCTTTCACATATAATCAATCTCCGCTGATCATGAGATTTACTGTATTTTGTTTGGATTTAGTCTGTGAGAATGTTTAAAAACAACACCTTTTAAAGTTATTTCTGCGCGCTCTGCTGCGCTGTGTATAATAATTATATTCCAGGTATAACACTAACAGAACTTAAAAAAACAGCATGTTTATAACGAGCGTCTTAAATCAAATATATGCAACAAAACATAAAAGTAAGTGTATATGAGCTTAAAAAATATCTTGACAGTAATCGTCTGAGCCAATTACTTGCCCTGTAATATTTCAGTTCTCTCTGAACAGAATAGAAGCTTTCCAATTTAGTAGACAAAAGTTGACACTATTGCAACCCATCATGTGAATCAATTTACTATTTATAACCTAGTAATGACAAAAGCACATAGACTTGACCGTATGCAAAAAAGGCATACCTTTTGTGAATGTAGAAGCTTCTGTTAAATAAATTGTAAGGTTTGTTTCCGATTGAAAAAACAATTGATATTATTTCAGTCACAATATTAAGGTATCAACTCTGCTTCCAAGTGAAAAATTGAATCGATTCTATTTTATTAACAACATTAGGGTATCAACTCTTGCTTTTAAGGTGGAAGTGGCATCAAAGATAATAAGTATCTCTCACCCTGCCAAATTCAAACAGAACTGAAGAGAAAGAACACAACTTTTTAATGGAGCTTCACCTTAAAAGAATCAACAACCTTCATGATGAGTGCCCTGCTATGGTTTAATAGTTTTTCTCTTTTTAAATCTTCGACGAGCAGTCTTAAACTGAAGATAACACCAGCCATATAATTTGCAGAGGTTTTAATAAATGGCAGTAGTTTGCAGTGTCTTCGTATTCTTTTTTTTTTCATTCGTGCGTCTATACTTTGCTGCAAATACTCAACGGCAGGTAGCACCGTATTGTCACTTTTATAGCAGGCATTACCACTTTAATACAGCTGCATTGGTTCATGACAAAATTATATCCTTTTTTCTGATTTCAACAGATTCTTTTATTAATTGTGGTGTTCTTGCCACTTCGAAATGTTATCGCACATGTTATAAGTTCTTGCATGTATCGGTGTCACTTACCAGTGTTGCATAAGCACACCATTCAAACTGTCAGAAGATAGCTGCATGTGGTTATATGCACACTAGTACGGTTTGGGTCTGATTTGATTTTGATTAATATGTGGAGTTTAACGTCCTAAAACTACGATATGATTATGAGAGTCGCCGTAGTGGAGGGCTCCGGAAATTTCGATCACCTGGTGTTCTTTAACGTGCGCCCAAATTTGAGCACACGGGCCTACAACATTTCCGCGTCCATCGGAAATGCAGCCGCCGCAGCCGCGGTTCGATCCCGCGGCCTGCGGTCAGCAGCCGAGTACCTTAGCCACTAGACCAACACTGTGGGGCTACGGTTTGGATCTCTCGTTTACTCATGCAGGCTAGTACTAGATAGCAAACTATTCAAGTAAGCACGGACGAAATTCATATGTTGTCTAAATAATCCTCATGCCTGTGCAGCTAGTACTCACCACAAGGACACATTGATTCAAAGTATAAACACGGGCAAGCACAGAGTCCAGCACCCACATCAAAAAAGTTAGCATGTCTTAAAATAAAAAGCAATTTGATGACTTTGACAGTAACTAATCAAGGTTACAACCGAATGTGTTATTCACCACATTTTTTACTAGGACCACCTCAATTCTAAACTTACAACCAAACATTTACAAAAACCAATATCTTTGCAACTTATTCACCAGCTATAAAAATTATTTGACACTGGACACATATCAAATTATTTTTGCGCACAGAAAGAGAACTCTGATAATCAGCCAATACGAACTATCATATTTCACTAAATATTATCTCTCTATGAAAAAATCCCCGATATGGACCACATTCTTCATATACTGAAAATTCAGCAATGTTCTAAACAAAAAATGCTCTCCTAACTGCGTTGGGAATTAACAGATGTTTATGTGACATTCCTGGGGTTGGACGTACCAAAACCACGATATCATTATGAATAACATCGTGGTGGAGGCCTCCGGAAATTTTCACCGTTAGGTCATCTTTATCGTGCACTGACATTGCACAATACACGGACCTTTACCATTTTCCCTCTATAAAAACGCAACTATATACTGCGGCCAGCATCGAATGCGCGGTCAGCAGCCGACCACCATAACCACAATACCACCACGGCAGACGAAGCAAACTCTTTTTATTATTTTTATAACGAGTTTTACGAGTAATGGTTTCTAGCTTTCTGGAAGAATTCACATGCCGCTTTACATTTCTTGAGTTAAAGTTCTCTCTGATTCTTCGCAGCTCGGGGCTACCTGCCATCAGCCACCTTTTCTTATACAACGCGGAGGAGATGAACTTCGGCCGCACGGGGAAAACACGCGTGTAGGCTGCAGCGCGCCAAGATTTCACGGTACATATCGCGTCGTCTTCGGTGCCGCGGCGTACCAGCAGCGTTAACACAACGCCGCCAGCATAAAGGGAGGCGCACACATTAAACGGCTACACTTTGGCGTTGACAAGGCCGAACACTGTTGGCATAGAGTAATGCAAGTGCTGTGGACAAGTAATAAGAGCGCAATGAAAATGTCACGCTCAAATTGTAAACACGACCAACACAGTAAACCGATGCTTTCCGTAAATGATGTATTTTCTGCTCTCAGTACGCACTCCGTCTCAGAAAAAGCATGCATGACACAAGCCGCGCGAAACCGACAACGACAAAGGAGCACTGCGTTCATGGGCTAGACTTTACTCAAAGCGGCCTAATATGAGATATTCGGTAGGTACTACACGACACAGATCATTCGAGGCTTGAGCTGTAACCCAAATGGCGAGTAAACGAGAAGTTAGGTGCTCACCTCCAAGATGCAGACCAGCTAAAAAAGCAACGCCAGCCGGTCCCGTTCAACACCCTCTAGACTTCCGTGTGAGCGTCCTGGCCTTTGAGGACGGCAGTCGCGCTAATAACTAGAGTAGTGACAGCCGACGAATGAGTGACAATGGCGGTGCGCCTGCCGTGGTCGGATGGTTCCTCTTTCCGCGATGCTCACCTAAACTGCCGTTTGGGAACAAATACAGTTCCCTAGAATAAAAGCGGTGCAGGACACGTTGCAGCGATGGATGCAATGATGGTATGGGACGGCCATATTATTATAAATTTCTGGAGCCACGCAAATATATACTCAGAGCCACGAAAATATTTACTTTTGTCTATTTTTTGTTGACAAAGGAGACACTTGTTTTTTGCACTATTCAGTGAAATATCATAGGTAAATGTGTGCTGTATTCATAATATTCGCGAAATGGTGAAGTCTGTGATTCTTAAACGTGTTCTGTATTCTCGATGTTGGTGAAGGGGTGGATTGTGTTTATTTGCTGGACACTATGTCCACTTTTCTGTCCGTAAATACGCGTGTTTTTTTGCAGTGTATAAGAACAGCCCATGATGACGCTGCTTTGAATAATAGGTTTCGTAGTGTAATACGCCTCAAGCCAGTTTGTTAGTTTTGTTTCTTTTTTATCTGAAAGAGACGCTAAAAGGTATTATAACTGGAAGAGCAACTAAAATACAGTAAACAAGACCTAAAACAGAAGGCCATCTTCTAAACTTGGTATTCAAAAAAGGGCCAAGGTCCAGCAGGCCTCATTCTGGTGGTTCGGAAAAGCGAAATTTTCGGCAAAGGGCAGGATGTTCATGGCACTCTTGCGGTAGTCTCACGAAAAATTCGCACCCGCTCGACTGCAGAAAATAATAAGCACAAAGTGACAAAGAACAGTGGCCACTCAGTGAAAACGTCATGAAGACGTTGATGGGAGTTGCTGCTCGAGCACTGGTATTTCAGGAAAGTGGCTTACGTAACCACCCAGACAATCGTCAACATCATTGAGTGCATGGTACCACGGAGAAGAAAGCCGAAAGCCACGGGCCAGTTGTGTGTTCCTTTCCGTTAATTCGCATCCCGTGTTTGTCCAGAGCGTGTACAAACTGCACTTTAAGACAAAATTACCCGAAAAAAGAGCAATGGAGCCCAATAGGCAGCGCGATGAACGGATAGATCGTTGAGGAGTAATCACAGAGGGAAGCGTGCCACGTGCAAACCACTTAGTCTCCAAACACGCTCCAAAGGGACGAACCGCCCAGGCATTGCAGGCAGCGTGCAAAGTGTTGCCAACGTCACTAACCGTCCTCCTCCTCTCCTGGCTTCGTCTTTCCCCGTATTTTGCTGGCGACGGTTCGCGTTGCGTCGCGCTCGGAGTGCTCAACCACGGCCGCCTGGATTCCACGATCCAGAAATTACGACGCGGTGCTTTTGTGTACGCTTGGGTGAGCGTGGGCTGCTGCTTTTACGTTTCGCTGCACCCATGAAGTCTGGAGCAAGTCTCGACACGTCACCACGCCGCGCTGTATATCTCTGGCTTCAAGATAATCACGACCAACACACGACAGCAACAGTTGCGAAGGCCAACATGGCGGCCAAGAAGACAGCAGGCCTATCGGATATATACTTCAGTCCGACTCAGGGCCGAAATCAGAGCTGCATTCTTTCGCAAGTAGGTTATCATTCTTTATTCTACTGTACTTGTCGCGAGCACGATACGGATCGCGCTTGCCGGCAACGGGCTCAGTCGTGTTGTATATCGCACGCACGAAATGCACCACGAAGGTCAGCTTGAGCGTCTGCAGTTCGCCTGTGCTTTGCGACCAACTGAAAATTGGCCGCCATTGTCGTCGGCCTCACGTACGCTCGCTCATCGAGTGCTCGCCTGCCTTCGCCGCCGCAATGAGCTCCGGGCTGGCGATATTGGGCTAATACCTTGTCACTGTGTTGGGAGTCGTCAAAAACACGTTGCGGGTTTTCGTAACGAGCTTGGTTGTAGTATGTCGCGCGCTGTAAGTGCGCCAGCATGAACAGGCGGGGCTCTCGCTAGAGTCGTAACTCAGTGAAAATTGGTCGCCATTACAGATGGCTTTCCCGTAAGTCGGTCGCAAGCAACTCGGCGCCGTCCGTTGGCCGCGGCGGCGGACTCGCGTTTCCGTGCTTCACTCGCTTGAGTTTGTGGGAAAGGCCGTGTTACCGTCGATTTCTTCGGCGCTAGCTCCAAACCAGTTCGGCATTGTTCGTGGCGGCGGCCAAGCGTACGCTCGCTCTCCTGTTCGAAGTTCGCTGGCGGCAGACACTCCGCGTGCTGAACCGTGTTTGGCCTCGCGTTCACTTGCGCGAGCGGAACAACGTCGCTCGCTTTGGACTCGCTGACTTGTTAGCGGCATGGTGGTTCGCGCAGTTGTAACTGGGGCCGCCGCTCCTAAGCTGTTGCGCTACGGGGATCGAAATGAGTCTTTGAAGATGTGTGACATCACGGTGAAATTATTAGCATGTCATATCTCACATATGTAATCATTTCACCTTGCACGTATTTCTCATCTGCATTCGTATTCATCCTCTGTCGCGTGTGACTCACCATTTTACATACTTATTGTGCAGCCATGGGCACACACCATGCTGAAGGCTTTGCGCGCTGGCGTCTACGATGCCTGTCATCCATCTCTTTCGTCAGAGCAGCTTCAGAAGGAGAGTGCGAGATATGAAGATGAAGTTATTTGTGTGTCATATTTACACGCATGTTTTATATTAACTTGTACGTACTTGTCATATGCGTGCATCTTCATCTTCGGTCACGCGTGTCTAAGTATTTTTAATATCTTATTGTACGTACAGACGTTGGAACACAACAGGCAGAAGGCTGCGTGCGCTGGTGTCTGTAATGCCTGTCATCTATCGCTTCCGTCGGAGGAGCTCCACAAGGAGTGAACAAGTTGTGACAACGAGACTGGACTTGTACACTTCACCATGAATTCATTAAAAAGAATGGATAAACTTTGTGTATGTAGGAAAATAAAAATAAAAAAAGATTTCGATGTCTGACTTTTGTCTTTTATTGTTGCCGTGACTGCGAAAGCAGTTACACATAGGTGGCTAACTACTTTTTCGCGTGTTGTTTTCTGCGCTGTTTGTTGCTCACTGCGCAGAAAAACATGCGAAAAAAGTATTAGGCGTGGCGTAAAATAAATAAAAAAGCAATGCTGAAGCTGGGGATAAAAAGTTCATTCGATTAGAGTATTTGAATGGATCAACCACTCGTCCGGCGAGGTCCAACTGTGAGAACTAATGGTTGCCCGGTAAGGTGTAAATGTGGGGATTAACAGTTGCCTTATAAGGCGCAAATGTGAGGACTAAATGTTAGTCCTTTGAGGTGAATTGTGAGACTAACGGTACTCACTAAGGTGTAAATGTAAGAACTAAGTGTTAGTTCCTTGAGTTCGTCTGTGGGAACTAACTGTTAGACCTGGTGCCGTTAGTCCTTAAAGGGATTAATAGTTGTGGCAGCCCCATTAGTTCCGAAAAGGACGAACCACACACCCTTTTAACACCCCTTTGCCTTAGAGTGTGGCTGGCGTAAAGGAAACCTAAACCTCCAAAAAACATAGCCCGTGTGCCCTGGGAGTAGAATACAGGTGCCGAAAGTTCTTGTAGTTATACGTGAACTGTGTTCGCATATCAGTGGTAGGACAAGGTTTAAGGACTTATGCAGTGCCTTCTCATACATCATGTTCTTGGAGATATTATGGAAGGACTGCCGCAAACGTAGCCAGAGGAGGCAAAAGTGGTATCAGTTTGGGGAAAGTCGGTTTACATAATGGATATTGACAACTCCTCGATAAGCTTTTCGGGGGGCACAGCCCCGTGAGTTTCGCGTTCAACTTCTCCTGGGCTTGTGGCTTTGATAAGCGATCAATGCGCGTAGCATTAAAAAGATTTCCAGGGCAGCCTTTCGTATGACCCGCCGCCGTCCATTGAGCTTTTAGCGCTCGTCGCTCAAAAAAATTGGTGTGTGTGTAGAGTAAAATAATGAGGACGTGATACACTCACTCGACTTGCGACATGCGAAATGCAGCTCTCGCTGCTGAGACCCCTGTCCTGTCCCGTGGAACGCTTGCTAAGGTTTCTACGCTAGGCTCTAGTAGATCAAAGGTAGCGATGGGTCCCACCACCTGCGAGGACAATCAAGCAATGTTATGAACTGGTTCACTATTTTCGTGGGTCGTAGTGATTTTCTCGATGGCGAAAATGAGCATGTCTTGTGTCACAATAACGATGTTGTCGTCGATGATTTTGGGATGCACTTGCAAGTTCATGTTCAGATTATCTATTCGTTTCTTGAACATATTTTTAACATTCTTTTTCTTGTTTTTCCACATTATTTGTGTTATAGATAGCGCACGGCAGGCCTCCAAGAGATTCTGAAGTAAAAGTGTTTGAACTTTTTCCTTCTTCTTGCTCCAAGTTTCCGCTGCGGGGCGAGCTCTTGGTGGGGCGAAGAGCTCGTACTGCTTCCGCCAACAGTCAAAGAACGCGTCGCTGTACACGACTTTCCTGTGAAATTTGGATTGCTTCATTATGCTCGCCACTGCACTAAGGACCATGGCATGCTTCTCACCATTCAGCTTCGGCTGAAGGCACACATGAAACCACAGTGAAGAGCCCCAGTTCAAATCTAAGTCAAGAAGGACTCCAATTGAATGGACATTTCACTTGCACTGTGCCAGCCAGTTTAAACTTTGCTCATTTATGCGATTTCGATGGGCTTGAATTACGCTTGTGAAAGTTTTGTTGGGCCTATTCTGGCAAAGTTGGAGGATGTTGAGGGCTTTCTTGCTTGCTTTCGCGGGAACCTGTCCAGTTGTGAGCAATGAATCGTGCGCATTGATCACGTTGCCATGACGTTCTGCAGTGTAAAAAGTGACCCTTCACGATATTCGCTTGACGCCGCTGAGGCCGAACAAACAAGTGCACAAAAGTTCGCACACGGGTCGATGCTTCTGTTCAGACGTGCTGCGATGAACGCTTCGTGCTGACGGCAGTCGCCGCTTTCACAAAAGGGATCTTCAGCCCTCCTACTGCTACCCAGTCAGTAAGCAAAAGTTATTGTGCCACCCATGATGAACGCGATCAATGTTAGAATTGCCGCCACATCAGTATTTATGTGCACCTTCTGGTTTATGTACCTACCAGTGGGGAAGCGGCGTGTGTAGTATAAAACACAGTAAAAAAATTAAGCTCAAAACAATTTTGTTGTCTCACAATTGCCCCATTGATCAAAGCAGAACTGTAGATGTCATCAAAATATTGAATGGACGACAAATAAGTGAACTTTGTTAAAAAAGCGATTGCTATTTTGGCCTAGCATGTGGTCCCTCTCAGCAAAGCTCGACAGAAATGTCACGGTGCAGTTATTGTACAAACGCACACACAATAACTCAATATCACCTATCATGGTTGTGAGTTTCTCTGTAGCACCACATCCTCTACATTTCAATTCCTTTTCGCTTTTCAGGCGGCAGTTTCGTAGACGATTGGCCCTCACCATACCGAACGACAAATTTTCATCTTGTGAAAGAATGACCTGTGATAACGTGGACGCATTCATTGCGCTGCAACGCCTTCCCCACATATAACATATATACTATCCCACGCAATTTCCTACTATCTGCAACATTATAAATACTAGTTTGCGATGCTAATCCGCCGTTTCGGAAGAAAATGAAGAGCCGCGGCTCGAAGGCTATGCATTACATATATTTGTTTTTTTGTTTTACTGGACAGATTACACCACGATACCAATTTCGTCTTTCAAGTTCATACTGTGCCACATCTGGCACACACCGAGTTCAGGTCCTCAGCTGTGGTTATGGAGAAACTACAGAGAATGAATATTGGACTCAAATTTATGAGCCCCTAAAGTATGCCGAAATATTTGTACTATGTGTGTGAGGTGCAAACATTCATAGCAGAAAAATAGCAATTTATCGTGTTTGCCCACTAAAAGTTGGATGTCGGTTCCCAAAATGAACTTGCCACTGTTTTGCTTATCGTTCAAGAGATATGTAATTACTTGCCTATCATAAACTCGCATAACTATCAAAACTACCCCAACGGTATTACATTCTCAAGAGGGCAGCCCAGAGCCGCAAAAAATGGTAAGTGATATGTGCCCAATATGGGACGCCATGCAGCAGAGGGATATTTCGTTTACAGGCTATAGGTTATCAACGAGACGGGAGATATATGGGGCACCTTACTTTCACTAAGGTCATGGCCATCTGCCTCTAATGCGCTCCTTCTTTTTAACCACTTGGCGTTTCCCCGTTACGCCAAATTCTCCCTCACGGTAATTATTATCATGCCGTTCGTGTCCGGAAATTCCGGACACTTGGGGATAACGCGCCAAAAAATAGAAGGCATGGGAGGTAGATCGCGATGCTCATTGTGGGACAGAATGAGACCCCATACATTCCCTTCATTTTAGAGTGTACCCAGCTTGAAAATGTATCCCGAAGCGTGAGGGCACTTTTGGCCTAGTGAAAAGGTAACTTTTATAAATGCAATGCCCTAACCCATAAATCGGGGGTCTCAAACTCACCTGACTCATTGGCTTGCATGCAGTAACGCAATATAATCTCGCAAGCGCCGCGGCGGGGAAAAACGTCAAAGCTGGAAGGTTGCAGAAAGGGGGGGGGGGGGTACTTTGTATGTATAAATTGTCAGCAGCAATTGACATTTGAAAATAATTTTTCCCCTTAACTCCTATACAGATAATTTCAGGAGTCAATTCGGTGCCAGGATTCCAACCTGTATATACCGCCTAAAAATTGACACCAAAAAAAACGAAAAAAAGAACTCCAGGAAACAGAATAGGTCAACTGTTTTACCTGCAAACGTAGGCTGTACGGGCAACTGTTTTACGTGTTTCACGTGTTCTTATACGTGCGTAAGCCAGAATTGGTGCCAAAAATCTCGCGAACCATTCCATCATTACGAGGCTCGCATATTGCCCTACGAAATTGTGCAGCGTTTGCCAGGCAGTGCCATTTTGCCCATCACAATGTGCAAGGCTGAAGTCTCTCGTGCTTTTCGAATAGAAATGATGATGTTGATCGAAAGCACGTCATCGATGGGAACTTTGGATGATTTTTGACCACGTTAGGGTCTTTGACATGCACCTTAACATAAGTACACGGGCGTTCGTCTGTTTTCTCCTCTCTCTGAAATTCCACAAGGAGTTGAATTTTCGTCTTCACGCATATTAGGGCAACACAGCAGCCGCTACGTTACAACCGGTGATAAACAGTTTAGTGAAGGTGTACGCAGCAGTCTGCTTTTTTCACGACGCCACAATACATTCGCGCTTCTCGTGCCGGGAAAGTCGCAAAACTCCTTCGGGTCTCAGAGGCCTTGATGCTACCAATATCAGTTCTCCCGGCCTTTATACAAGAACCTCATTAAAACAGCAGAAGGTAGTAGAGAAAACTAAAAAATTGAACAAAGAAGCGTGAAAACCGGGTCGATGGGTTCATGTTTAAATGTGAGAAAACCAGAGAAGAACAAAACACGGTTGGAAGAAGAAGGCACGTTCAAGGACACACTATTGTCTGACTTACAATTTTTTTTCTCCGGACTTGCAACCAATTTATTGACGCATCCACGCATACCAAAATACTTTATCCCACGCACGTACACACTACGCAACCTGAAGCTTATAATCTGTCCGATAATCACACCACGCTTGATGAGCCAGGCACTCTTTTTCTATGAAATCCACAGAAGATTCATTAATACGAACTTGTAGCTACAAATGTGCTAATACAAATGTCGTTGTAAGTCGGACGACAGCGTGTGCTTGAATGTGCCTTCTTTCGTCCTTGTTTCGAGTTCACTGGTTTTTCTGGCATCTAAAAATAAACACAGGTCGTGTTCCACAGCTGCCCCATAGGTGGCTGAACAGACAGCTGTGTAGACAGCGGTTATCTTAAGCACCATTCCAGTTCTCACACGTGTAGCAACAGAAACCGCTTCGAGAGGACGGCATCGGAGACAAAAAACAAACAAAGAATTCATCCTATATACACTGCGGTCCAAAGAACATGGCAGCTCGGCAAATTACTTGAACGTGACCTCTTTGATCGTCTGCACACCAGCATGCACACACTTTTCAACGCACTCAGTACAAGCTACGTTCAATGTTTCGTAGATTAGAACATGCAAGATGTAGAAATGGCACAATTGTTAATCATAAAACTTAATTTGTGTTCAGAGCTATGGGGAAATATTTATGTCTGTTTTTCTTAGCTTTTTTTATGCGAGATGGCATCATGGTGTGCAGTACTTATACAGACGCGTTTCACTTTTCTTAATATTGCAGGGTTCGATACTGCCTTCAAAGCTGTCAGTGTCGACTGCCTACAATGCTGTCCAGAATCGAAACACAGTTACAACTCGAGATTTGCGCCTTACAGAAGCAACACTAAAGATTGCGCTGCCTGGTGGTTCGTGTTACATATTGCCAAGTGAGAAAATGCATAAAGAGGGAAGTGCTAGGCTGTTATGTGAAAGAAAGAAGAACTGAGGTCATTCTCTTTTGGCATCGATCCAAAGAAGCCGAGGTGTGCGAACGCTTTCACTACGGCTCCTGCTGTATTCAACGTTTTTGCGGCGCCACTTTGTGATTTCGACATTATATTAGTGCAACAACTTCCAGAAGACACAAGGACTTTGCCGACACAATTTGGGCGCAGGGAGTACTTGCTTCTTGCATTTTATTGCGCCTCCACCATCGTCGCTCGCCCACCGACAGCGAGCCCTGACGAGTGTCTTCTTTGCTCTAACGTGGCGCGTGCTCACTCGCGCGCCCCGTAGCTGCACTGTCTCGATGAGCGATGGAGTACCAAGTGACAGGGGAAGACATTGACCCTGAGGAAATCGCGCAGACCAAGGCTGGCTGACCGCCTCGTGTCGCCGAGCCCAAAATGAAGGCTCCAAACCTGTGCCGTCATATAGCGCTTCGAAGCGCAACGAGCACAAGCCCCGCAACAGAGAAAATGTGAAGAACAAAATTATTCGAGCAAGCAGAATGCCTCACCTACCAAAGAACGACATCTGCATTATCATTAGGCCTAGAAGGGGTCTTAACATCGCTAGGGTTGGCCCAACGACAATCGCTGAAGCCATTTCGACTTCTGCAGGTATCAGCTCATTGGAACAGCAACCAGACACGCTCTGCCCCAACATTAAGCAGAATATCTTAGTAGCAAGCACGCCGAAGAGAGAAAATGCTAATCGCTACGTGCGCGTTAAAGAAATCCGCATCGCTGACAAGACCTATGAAGTTAGTGCCTACGAAGCGGCACCACATTCTACATGCAAAGGCGTCATTCGAGGGATTCCCGTGCAAGAAGGTTCGGAGGACATTGATGCGAAGGTTGTCAACGACCGCAATCCACTAGCTTTGGCTGCCAAGCATATCGGAAGTACCACCGCAGTGATCGTGGCCTTCGATGGACATCGTGTGCCCAATTTTGTGCGATACGGATCGGTGCTATTTCAATGTACACTATACCATAGACAGATATTTGCTACGCCTGCAGTCGGCTCGGCCATCAAGCGGACGTGTGCCCGAACCCTGGAGACGTAATCTGCAGAGGCTGCAGCGTGCCGAACCCCGAAAGAGAACACCGCCGCACACCAACATGCAAACTTTGTGGAGTAGCCCACCTCACTGCCGACAAGAAATGTAAAGAACGCCACCACATTCCATACGTGGTGCGCCGACGACGATGGGAGCGAGCACACTCGACGCGACACAACAGTTACGAAGCAACGAACGAGTTCAACGCAACCGCTGACGACGACCAAGCCTCGAAGCTTTCTACAGACAGTCGATCCGATGGCAGCCGATCCCGGTCCCGATCCCGGAGTCGTCCAAGGAACCGCACCATGCGTGTATCGAGGTCCCAGAGTCACCCTCGGACCCATTCCCGCCGCGCGCGAAGTGGGATCCCAACCAGATCTATATCACGAGGCTACTTCAGGTCCCGTTCAGGTTCCCGGCCCGGGTCACGCTCCGGCTATCACTCTCGTTCTGGGCACGCCGGTTCCAGGCCTCACCCCAGTCTCACCGGGGTCTCACGTCAACGATCGCCTAGCCCATCGGCACCACCATCGCCAGGCAACGCCAACAAGAATAAGCTGGGACCTCTCACTTGGGCGGACGCCGTCCAGGGAAAAGGAAACACTACATCGCAGGTAGGGTTGGGTTCACTCCCAGAGCATAATACACACACCACATCTGAGATAGCGATCTTAAAGCACGAAAATGCGATGATGAAAGAAACAATACGCGAACTCACAGTCGCAATAGCCGAACTGAAAACTGAGAAACGCACATGCTGCTATGCCCACAACCGACAACGACGACAATGCAGTCACCCCGTTGCAGCCGCAACTCGTAGGCGCCGGTAACGACGATGGCGAGAGCGCACCCAAGAAACGCGCCGTCGCCCACGACCAGCCAGCTTTAAAGGCAGAGGATTAAGGAAAGCCTTCGCTTTCTTGGCGAAAGCATGGCTCTCATGCAGTCTACCCTTGTGGCACACGGTATTCGGTTGGGCCAAGTGAAGCAATATCTTGATCACGTCGTCGCCCCTGCCGTTGCCGCGGGTAAGCCGTTGTGGCAACGTACAGACATGCCCAGTCCACCTCATCACGCGGCCCTTGTGCACCCACCGGGTGCTCAGGCCGACTCCTAAATGCTTCAAGATGGCCAGCCCAATTGACGAGTTGCAAATCTGGCAATGGAACTGCAGGAGCTTCGCCCATTAGAAAGCCTTCCTGCAGCAATACCTCCCAAGCCACGAAGCCAAACCTCACATCATGCTATTACAAGAGACTGTGGTACCAACCGCCCCGTTTTCCGGATAGCAGTGGTTGCCCGCCCCTCAGGAAAACGTGGTACCGCCACCCTGGTCACTAACAAGATTACCTGCACAGCGCACAGTCTCAATGTGCCCGAAATTGACCACGTTATGGTCGGAATTCTCTCTTGCAATATATCACAACAAAGCGTGTACATGCTCAATGTATACAGTAATCTCAGCCACCATACACAAAGATTCACACGCTTGTATAAGAAAGCTGTCCGTCTCACGGGACCTAATCCGCTAGTGATTGCGGGCAATTTTTACGCCACGCATAGCACCTGGGGCTACACATACGACACAACCAAAGGTAACAAGCTTTGGAAAAATGCGAATGACATGGGCCTTATTCTCATTACGGACAAGGCCTTCCCCAGCCGCACTGGTACATTCACGCAAAGCGATACTAATTGATTGATTGATTTGTGTGGTTTAACGTCCCAAAACCACCATATGATTATGAGAGACGCCGTGTGGAGGTCTCCGGAAATTTTGACCACCTGTGGTTCTTTAACTGGCGCTCAAATCTGAGCACACGGGCCTACAACATTTCCGCCTCCATCGGAAATGCAGCCGCCGCAGCCGGGAATCGAACCCGTGACCTGCGGGTGAGCAGCCGAGTACCTTGGCCACTAGACCACCGCGGCGGGGCCGCAAAAAGATACTACGCTCGATCTATGCTTCGTCAAGAATATCGCCGATGCCCACTGGTCCAACCTCGTGGTAGATCTCGGTAGCGACCACTTCATATTGGCCATACACCTCCCCACAGTAAGCAGGAAGACAAAGTCGTACACGTGGGTCGACTGGGATCTCCTTCGTAAGACCCGCGCAGAACGACCTCCTCCCGATATCCCACTGAGCCTCGAGAATGGACGGCCCAGCTCAAAGCTGATGTAAACAAGGCAACCAAAACTATCAGCACAGACCTTCCAACCAAAAAGATGGACAGTCGTCTCACCCACCTACTTGAGGCCAAACAGTCTCTATTGGCCCGGTGGAAGGGCCAGCGCCTTAATCGGAGGTTACGCAAACGCATATCTCAGCTGAACAAGACCATGATGAATCACTGCCGCACCCTTTTAAAACAGCAGTGGGACGAAATTTGTAACTAGATTGATGGTCAGGTTAGAAATGGCAAAACGTGGAACTTACTCAAACACCTCCTCAATGAAACCAACACCCGCACAAATCAGCATCATTCGATCGTGAAGATACTTCATCAGGCTAAACGGACAGTGTCACCGGAAGATGTTGTCAAGAACCTCGTGGAAAAATATCTCCCGCTTCCCACGGGCCCTGTGACCCCTCACCCTGATTGCTCTGGTAGCGACAACACCAACTTAGACGCCAACTTTTCAATTGAAGATGTGCGCCTAGCTCTCCATGAGCTCAATGGCCACTCAGCCCCTGGCCCCGACGGCATCACCAACAAGCTCCTACGCAACCTGGACGATTCCTTCGTCACTTACCTCACCGACACTATCAACGAAATATGGAAAAAGGGTGAGATACCCGATGCCTAGAAACTAGCTCACACGGTTCTCATACCCAAACCAGGAAAGGCGCCGAGCCTAGATAACCTACGCCCCCTATCTCTCACGTCGTGCGTGGGCAAAGTGGCTGAGCACGTCGTCCGCAACAGGGTTGGTCGATACGTCCAAGATAACAACTGCATCCCGCACCACATGATTGGCTTCCGACCAGAGTTATCCCTCAAGACGCCATGTTACTCCTAAAGCATCAAATTCTAGATAGCGGAAACAATCGGGACACTCGTGCAATACTTGGTCTCGATTTAGAAAAGGCCTTCGATACAATAACGCACTCGTCAATCTTGAAAGCAATCGCAGCTCTCGGCCTAGGTCATTGATTTTACTACTTTATCCGCTCTTTTCTCACTCGACGCAGAGCCGTCCTCCGCGTATGAGACCTAGTGTCGGAAGAAGTGGAGCTTGGACAGTGGGCCACTCCACAGGGATCTATCCTCTCGCCCACGCTCTTCAACCTCGTGACGATCGGGCTTTCCGAACGACTTTCGAAAATCGACGGGCTAAATCACACTATCTATGCAGATGATGTAACCATATGGTGCTCCACAGGGTCGGATGGCTTCATTGAGTCCGCCCTGCAAGAGGCTATCGACACCTCCGAGTTCTACCTCGAACACACCGGTCTCAGGTGCTCACCCGCGAAGTCGGAGCTGTTGATATATTTGCCCAAACACCGGCGTGCCTAGCCCCAAGGGTGGAAACCTCCGGCGGAACGCAATATCACCCTCCACACCAGAGATGGTCGTACAGTACCCAGGGTAGACGCCATCAAGGTCCTCGGCATGATCATCGAGTCCCGCGGAACCAACACCGAAACAGTACACAAGCTCAGGACTAAGACTGAAAATGCCATACGACTCGTACGTAGAGTAGCCAACAGGCACCATGGCCTCAAAGAAGACAACCTACTGCGTCTCGTACACGCGTTTGTTTTGTGCCATTTTACCTAGTTGCCTCTATACACAAATGGCTACGTGCTAAGCGCGACCAACTCAATGCGCTTATTCGCAAGGTGGTCAAACGAGCCCTTGGCCTCCCTATCACAACTCCAACGTACAAACTCCTCGAGCTTGGCCTACATAACACGCTAGAAGAGATCGCCGAAGCTCAGGAACGCGTGCAATTGACCCGACTCACCACCACCAAGGCGGGCCGCCATATTCTGCGCGAGCTCGGCTTCTTCTCCTCGAGGGCCAGGGACCCCCCTGAGTTGACTCTGATTCCCCGTGAAATCCGCGACCTTATCACGATCGCTCCCATTCCACGAAAGGTACACCCCGAATACAACAGAGGCAGGCGCCTTGCGTGGGCGACTGCCATTCTCAAGCGCATAGACATGGAAGCGGACAACGTCTCGTTCGTGGACGCCGCTGCCTATCGCAACAACCAAGCCTTCGCCGCGGTCGTGGTATCATCCGCGCAGCAGACTCTTAACTCTGCCACAATCCTCACCCGAAACCCCAAAATAGCGGAGCAAGTAGCTACAGCTATAGCTATGCTCTACAGCAAACAGGAATCCATCTACAGCGACTCCAGGCCGGCCATCAAAGCCTTCGAACGCGGAGACATCTCCGACCAGGCGCTAAGTATCCTGCGCAAAGCAGACCCGAGTGCCCTGAAGCACCACACTGTCATCAGGTTCCCCGCCCATCTCGGCCAGGTGCCGGGTGCCCTATCCAACCTCAACGAGATCGCCCATGATGCAGCACGCGCACTTACCGACCGCACCACCATAGGGCAACCCCATCTTGCTCAGTTAGATACCAATCGGGATGCACCCATTACGTACAATGACATAACAAAGCACTTTTACCTGGAACACCGCATTTTTCCACCCCCACATCCGAAACTTAACAGGCCTCACGCATTAACCCTACGCCTAATACAGACACACACGTTCGCAAACCTTGCCGCGCTTCACGTTCATTATCCTCATGCATACCCCAGCGACACATGCCCATCAAGTGGACACACAGCGACACTCGCGCACATGCTCTGGGAGTGCATAACAACGCACCCCGGCTCTACCTCAAGCAAGTGGGAGAGGTCCCTCAGGAGCTCACTTCTCACCGACCAGCAATGGGCCGTCCAGCAGGCCCACGAAGCGGCCGCCAGGTACTTCCTGTCGGTCCCTACGTGGAGACGCCCGCTACGCGCTAAGCGCGTCCTGCAGGACTGAAACAAAGTTTTTTTCATTCCATTCGATTCTGTCGATTCATTCAACATGTGGGTGCAAGCTGGTCTCTGACTTAACACGCATTCTTTGTAGAAACTAAGACAAAGCGCGCCTCACACAAGAGGCAAAGGAAGGGCATAGAATTTTGCCATGATTGTAAAGTGGTTAGGGTGAGCTCCTGTCTCGAAGGTTTCAGGTTTGATCTCGGCTATACGGGTATCACATTTCAATGAACGCATAATCATATAGTGGCTCATGTACTGTGAAACATTAGTCGTTAAGGAACACCATATAATCGAACTTTTCGGACTCTCCCGCTACGGCATCTCTTGTAAACCTGTCCTGGTTTTGGGTCGGAAAACCGTAGAATTAATATAAGGGGTGAAAAGGGCATAAGAGATATGTCAACATCATTTCAACGCTTAGAAATAAAGTTCTTGGACAAATATTTAGAACATTTGAAAATTCAATGTTGCTTTTTTAAAATCAACTTTACTTACGGCTCCGAAACAGTGGTGATTTGCTATGTTGGTCATTACACGCTTGTTCTGTAAATTTATATATATTGTTCATAACAGCAACCACTAATCTTGAAGCAGCATTCACGCTGACTAGTGCTTTTGTAGTATTTTGCATCTTACTGTGCTGCTTTTGCCTTTTCTTCGTGCCACTTTCGTTAGTTATGAGCTTTCATTTTCACCAGTTTGACGGCACATTCAATTTAACAAAAACGGTAACGTCTTTACACAGAAGCACACGCCAGCATATGAATGAAAAAAAAAAACAACTGTGAATTTATGGGCTCGTTTTCACGCAGATGAGTCGTAGAGGTCACGTGACCTTCATGAGTAATCTGTGAGAGTGCCGGTACAGTTTTATGCCAGTCGAACGTCCCACACCGAATGTTTTTCTTTGAAAAGCTACAACATTGTGCTTGTTTGACTTTCAAAATGGTCACAGTCTCTCGGGCGAGCTACTACTGATTCCATTGTATACAGAAATCATACGCACTGAACGTATGCGTATTGTCATGTTTGATGCATATATGTGATGCTGCTGCCTAGAGCCATTCCGTGCAAACTATCCTGACTGCTTTTTTGACCACCTCAAGTACTTTCATCAAACATATATGAATATGCGTGCTGCTATAACAAAGCCGTTGCTCAAATTTTTTTCAGTTGAAAAAAAAATCTACACACTTCAGGCCAATGTGATATTTTCGAAAGGACGCAAAACCAAGTACGGGGGGGAGAGAGGATGGGCATGTAGCTACCCGCTGGTTAGATGCATTATCAGGGACATTGTTGCTTGCATGTTGATTTTTTGAATTATTATAGTGTCGAATTCTCAAATAGTTTTGAACAATGCTGGTGACCTCTATTTTGAAAAGTGTGCTTCTCATGTGTAGATCAATTCTGCACTTCTTGGCTTAGTATCCAAAATATGCTGTTCTATTCTCAATTGAATATCTTCAGTCAATTAAATAGGTATAGTTAGCAGAAATAATTTTCTCGCTGCAAACTTTTCAGGGTATTATTTCATATTTATTGTTCAGAAAATTGCTTTTAATATTATAAAATTTGAACTTTGCACGGCACTACAAAAAAGAGAACGAAAATGGTAGGATATGAAGCTCCAATGAAAGTATCATACGAATACTAGCAATATGTATTGTCTGCTAAGATTTATTTCTTCTCTGTTGTTGCAAACAAGTTTTAAATAAAGCATTGTAATAAACATTTTCACTGTAGCTGGTGCGTAGAAGTCCCTTGAAAACCCTGAAGATAGTGTCATGGCAACGAATGACATAATTTACTCATACAGAATGTTTAAAACAGGGCATTCTTGTTTTACCGATATTTCGTTTTCAAACTATTGGTCCAGCGTTGCAAAACATGGTTTTTGCAAGTTCAGCTTCACCACACAATCTTAACTCAAAAAATGACATCCCGGTTGTTGCGTACCGTATGAAGATACATATTTGCAGCACCAGCGACAGTTCAAACATATCGAAATAATAGCCTACACCATGCGAAAATGCAGTCGAGGTATCTCAGGTGTTTTTGATGCGTGCAGTGGGAGAAATGTTTGGATTCCTCATCAAACAATCGTAATCACAATAAACAATTGTATCGGGCCAGTTGGTAAGGATCCATCTTGCTAGGAAGCGCAGCCACTATAACAAAGAACACACAACACAAGCGCTTAACTTCAACTAAACGTTTACTGGACGTTACAGTGGACGTAAACGTTTACGTCCACTGTAAGGAGTGCGGTTGTGTGCCTTATTTTGATAACACGTGCGTGCTGTATCGAGACAGAGATTTGTTAACCCGTTTGATAGTAGAAGCGGCTGAAATGACACGCGATGATTTTGATTGTGTTAGTGCACCCTCTATCTCGCTCACGCGGAAAGAACTATGTTTTTTGGATGGGGTGATAGACAATAACGGATAGCGATGTACGGGACTGGCACGTGTGTTTTTTTGTTGTCTACCATTTTTATCCTTTTTATTCACTTTGCTCTTTTTCTTTTGTTCCCCTTTATATACTCTGACGTTTGTAATAAACGTTTAGTTGAAGTTAAGCGCTTGTGTTGTGTGTTCTTTGTTATAGTGGCTGCGCTTCCTAGCAAGACGTAATCACAAGGCTTACATTCGGACCTTAGGTCAGTTGCTTAAGCTTGTGATATATATCTGCTCGTCATATGATTTATTTTGAGCACTCCATGGATATCTGAGAAGGTATTTTCAAATATTGCTTATTGAGCCCATTGATTGAAACGTGAGCTATTCGACAGTTTTCAACTCTTGGTTTAGTTTCGGTTCAATAATTGACCTTATGAATTTTTTTGTTTCATTTGGTAGCGCTTTATATCCAATACTGTTGGACCGAAGCACGCAGTATCATTGAGGTAAAAGTAAAAAGAAAAATGTACATTGCATTTTTCTCGTTTACACCAATTGACGTCTGAAATTTATATGGTTTTGACACTACTGCTATTTAGTGGAGTGAAACACCAATAAATGATGATCATAAAGTTTGTTGCAATAAGGATGGTTCCAGGGTTTAGCAAGTATGTAGGCACTATTTTGCTAGAATTGATGACAGCACTCTGTTTCCTTCCTGCTTTCCAGCGTTTGTATAAGCAATGACTTCGCTGTCCCCCACAATCACTCCAGCTAGCACACGTGTAACTGTTGTCGCAGACATAAGTGGGCGCTCCTCCAGTGTGGGAATACTGAAGTGTGTTCCTCGTCCTTGCGGTAGACGTGCGACGTATCTTGTAGAGGTAGCACAAATATTGGAGCACCGCTGAGTTGTAATGCGGCTGGCGTCTTGATCTTGCCTTCTGCTGCGCTGTCGAAGGTATCTGCATTAAAAGTGTACACTCAGTGGTCGTGTCGGGGATTAGCTATTCGAAGGTGCACTCACAATTGCCGCAAGCTGTACACCTTCTGGGCTACGCTGGTATAAATACCCAATATTCAGAAGGTATTTTCATGGGCATGAACACTGAACAAAAACATCAAGATGCTGTTGGTTTGCATGTCGGTTCTGCACAGTAAACTTTTTAAAGCCTTCAGGGTCTAAAGGATGTTTTTTTTTTCATTTACACCCTTTTTGCGTGGTTTAACATCTTTTCTCAGCATGTACAACCAAAGAGAAGGGTGTATGTGGTAATAGGGTGTTATTATGCTTTTTGTGAGGGAGTTAATGGAAGAGCTGAAGGATTGATTTGATTCACATGTGGGGTTTAACGTCCCAAAATCACCATATGATTATGAGAGACGCCGTAGTGGAGGGCTCCGGAAATTTCGACCACCTGGGGTTCTTTAACGTGCATCCAAATCTGAGCACACGGGCCTACAACATTTCCGCCTCCATCGGAAATGCAGCCGCCGCAGCCGGGATTCGATCCCACGACCCGCCGGTCAGCAGCCGAGTACCTTAGCCACTAGACCACCGTGGCGGGGTGGAACCAATGTGTTGCATTGTGGTATATAGCGAGGCGTAGAACACCAATGGAGCAGGATTACTTCGTCCGGTCGCCAAATTGTCGGCCTGCAGTGTAGTTAATTATGTGTACACTGCCAGGGCGGCGCAGCAAAGCTCACGCACATTCGTATGTCAACCAAACTGGCTCGCCGCTGCTCATAACATTTATTGCCACGCCAGCAGACGACCCTCTCGTTCTGCGTGCTTAGGCAAAGTGATACGCATGCTGTGCAAGTAAAACTCAGGATTCAGTTGGAGATTGCGCCTTTTTTGCGTTCGTAGACGTGATAAACATGTGCAGAATATCATGGAAAGTTTACCTCTGCTTTCAGCCTCGACAAGAAATAAAATGAGCGCCAGGCTTGTCTTCATGCAAGGTGGAAATAATATCATGCATTAGTGTCGTTAGTGCAAACTGTAGCCTATTGTTGAAGAAAAAAAGCAGAAGCTCGCTTGTTCTTCTGTGGCCGACAGCCCTACAAATGCTTGCAACGCAGAATAGCCACACGCACTATCAACTGCTCGGGGCGAAACAACAAAATACTAAGTCATTGTTTCGATGCGGCATGAAAACAAGCCCGTGGCTGCTGCTGCTGTTCTTTTGTGTCGTGACAGAAAGCTTGACAAACTTTATATGCTTTTGCGCAGCCATTTATTTCTACGAGCGCATTTAAGGCACGACATTTTAGCGGCATCCAATTTCTTACTTGCGCAGCCTACGTGCCCCATCGTCGAAGGGCGCCAATTGAGAGCGTCGTGCGCTTGCGCCACAAAATAATTGGTTCGCACCGTCCACTGAATTCGGGCTGCATGCATGCAAAAGCACGTGAGCCTTGCAGCCCCACGCTGGCAGTATGCACATGGTTAACTACTGGCTGACTATTTAGCGACCGGATAAAGTAAGCCTGCCCCGTAGCTGTTCTCGCCCTCACTCTATAACAAAATGCCACACCCTGGTTCCGTGAGCAGCCAGGAGCGGCGGTACATGTGCGAGTGGCCACACGCTACGAGTGTCCTGTTTCAGTCTTTGAGTACTGTACGTATTCGTCAAGGTAGACTAGTGGAGAAAGAAAAAAGTGTATATTGCCACTGCCATGTAATGTGCAGTGCTTCAAATCAGATACACTAAACTCTGAACGCGTGCATGCGTAATTCTAGAACAAGCCAAATATCTCGATGTTCGTTCTTACACAGTAAAAATTTTTGCACCCAAAAGGGTGTAAAAAGGGTGCTTTTACGAGAAAGCACCCTTTGCAACACCCTTTAACACCCATAAATGGTCGATCGAAAAAAAAGCACCCCTTTGTTTGGGTGCTTGCCTCAATAGCACCCTAAAATAGGCTCTAAGGGTGCTTTTGTGCCTGAGAAGAGTGTAGGTGCCGATTCATCAGATGGAATATGCAGCATAAGAAGAACACATAATTATAATATTTGGGATTTTACGTCTCGAAAACCTCGATATGATTATGAGGGTCGTCGTAGTGGAAAGCTGCAGAGATTTTCACCATTTGGTGTTCTTTAAGGAGCACTCATATCGCACAGTGCAAAGGCTTCTACCTTTTCGCCTCGGCCTTAATTCGACTGCCACGGCCGGCATCGAACCCGCGACCTTCGGATTGGCGGCCGAGCAGCGCAGCTACTGCACGAATATGTGGACCTTGCGTTAAATGACGGCCTAATTGACTTAGAATGTGTGAAGGTGCTCTCCGAATACAGCAGAATGTCAGCAGAAGCAAATCGCGTTTCATCTATAATGGCAATTAACTGCAATCCGTGTTACGAAAGCTTTCCTTAGCGTTGGTTATAAGCTGCATGTTTGCTATGGATTATATACACACAAATAATGTTCGCCCGAGTATGGGTGTGTGTGCGTGTAAGTGTGATTGTGTGTACACCCGTGCATGTGTGCGTGCGCGTGTATGTGCGAGTCCGTGCTTGTGTTAAGCGTGCCTGTGCACATGTGTATGCCCATGCATGCGTGCGTTTACGGTCGCGTGTGTGTGTGGCCGTATGTGTGTATACGTGTATGTGTGTGCGCCTGTGAATAAGTATGCGTGTGTATCAGCCCGTGCGCCCTCGAATTTCGTGTGTGTGTGTGTGTGTGTGTGCGGGGGGGGAGGCACTGCTTCTTATTGTTTAAGGTCCCACACCTGTTCAGACTGGGAGTCTATATGGGAGGTGGCTTAAGGAATGGCGGTGGTCAACGCACTGTACACGGACTATTCAGTACATGGAAAAAAGCTGCACATTTTCGTACCTGATTGTTGCTTACGAACTTGCTGTGGTAGCTGATTAGGTCCGCTGAGGTGCTTCTACGCTCGAAAACGTGGGTTATGACCAATTCCCACGGAAAGCTGTCACTGCACTTATGCACAACCATCGTTTATATTACCAACGTTTAACAAGAACGTGCCCTGCCTTTGCTACAGGTGCTTAGCTAGCTCATTGGGTAACCATATGGAATTATGTGCTGATCATGTGGTCCGCAAAAAGTTTGTTATAACAACCTCGGCACGTTTCGTGGTGCGTGACAAGCCTTCTAAACATCCGTGACTGTGGTTTAATTTGTTCCAGCTTCGACTACGCATTCAGTGTTTGCGGCACCATACGCGGAAGTGCCAGACACAGACAATGCAAAAAGAAATTCCTCTGGAAAAAGGTGTAGCGATGCTCTCCCGCTAATGCCACCGAGGACGAAATAATTATTGTTTCTGGCCATTCCATGGTGCACTTTGTTTTCCGCAAGTTTTGCTTCACTATTTTTCGCCCACTGCAATCGCATTCCGTCAAAATACTCAAAGAACCCGAGGCTGGTAAATAACCTGCGTCGCTGTGCGACTGGCTGGAAGGAGAGTTGCCATTTACAAGGAGTCAATCCGCGTCGAACGGCCGTCCGCCGTATGCGCCATAGCGTTTGCCTTGCGGCGCCGTCCTGGCGGGTTTCCCGCTCCTCCCCCCCCGCTCACCCCAGCCAGCGTTGCTCCCACAACGGCGGCGTAGATAAGCGAATAGTTGCGTCACCGAACACCTGCGTCGACAGCTGCGGCGCCGCCGCTGCCAGTGCCTCCTCCTTCTCTCTCTCAACGTCGCTCTCTCTGTCTCATCGTCTTTCAAATGCGTTGCGTTGGTCTGGGGTCTTGGTCGCTGTGTGTGTTCTAGCGAACAGGCGCATATTCAATGGTGGTCACGCATGACACCGTGTTCGAAGTGACGCTCGGATTAAGGAATATTCATGGAGTGGTGGACACGGACAACGTGGGCCTGTTAATGGTGAGTGTACTGTTTTCGTAGGTAGTAATCATACAGCGCTAGCTGGGCGCCTGCAGCAGCTCTGCCGAAGTAGGCTGCCAGCCATTTACAACAGCATGCGTTCGCGGGCCTGTTGCAGATGCCCGATTAAACGTGTGACTTAACGAGTTCACACTGCTATGCGCGATGTTGTGTAAGTGCCTGCATCACTCATACAGTGAGTGATGTGATCACTTATCAAGGGCGGGATTAGTTGCTGATCGCACATTGTCTCTACACTGCACAAAGTGATTGATATTGTTTTAAGATGTGCTTTGGGCTACATCGTAATAACATTTCTATTAATACTCAAATGTGCAACGTGCTTCTGTAGGTGTAAGCGTAAAAAAAGAAAAAGCAAAAATTATGTACACAGGCGCACTGTACGAAATGGCTTTTTTTTGCTTAAAGACGGTATAGTTGGAGGTGCTGATATGCCGCGATGCTCCCAGCACGTGCGCCTCGGTCTTTTAAGCTATTTAGGACAAGTGCCACCAGCAACAGGGAAAGATCTAGTAGACTTCCAATGGCGCGTTGTTGTGGCCATCGCCATGCGTTGTTTTCCCTCGTTTCTGTTTGCTGTTTTCGTGCTTCGCTTTCATCTGCGATAATGTTCGGCGTTATAACAGAATCGAGAGAGTATACGTGACTGTTGGAGCTATGTGCGGTAGCTCTAGCATAAGCCATGGCTGCTGCAACGTAGTCGGCGTCCGCGCGCGTTGGTGTCGTTCGAGCGCTCTTACTTGCGTGATTGTGTTTAACTGAGTATTTAGGCACGGGTTACGTTTGTAAATCCCGTAGTCAATAATCGCTAATAGCGTGCCCCTGATTGCCATCAGAGGATGGGCTTGGTTGTCTAAATATGCCAGACGCTTTTTCTGAAAGCAAGCTTTGAAATTTTTTTTTAAAAGAAGTACTTTCATACGTGCAAGGCAGTGCCTATTGCAGGCCCGCAACTCTTTAAAAACTGGACGAGCTATCACATCTTTTATCAAATTACAATGAATTAAGATGATTGAAATATAGATGACGCATTTCTGTGCTAGATTAGGTGCACAAAACACATGTTCGCAGCCCTACGTCTAGAAAGCAGGCAAATAGGAAGCCCAGCGTCCAATTTGGATTAGATTCCATTGACGGAGCGTCTTGTGAGAGTAGAAAGAACGAGAAAATTGTTCATTTTTGATGCCCTCATAGAGGCAGTCAGAATTGCACTGATTGGTGATTTGTAACAATTCCTCAGATTGTTAGAGGCGTGATTAAAGTCAGTAAATCTTTTACTTTTTTTTTTGCAGACCTCTTCGCTAGTGCCACGCCCAAGATCATTTGTTCTCATGTAAAGGAGAAAGCAGAGATGTCTTCACTGTTTGTACATGAAGAGGTAAGTTTCTTGTGCGTTTTGATTAATGTTACATGTTCTGAACGTTGTACTTTAGGAATTGTTTTTCACACTGGCTCACTACCCTAGAAGGAATTTGATTCTTAGGTGAGTTCAGGCTTTCGTAAGTGCCATTTTTGAGCTGTAGTCTTACACTTCACCTCATTTCGGGAATTTGCTCTATGCTGGAAAACTCTTATCTTTATCATACGAAATTATTGGAATGTATGGGTTGTATGCTTCGAGTTCAGTGTAATGTCAATTACATGCCATTTCGAAGGATACACACTACACATTCTTTATATATGGTGCTGCCAGAACAGCACGAACATCCTATTATGAGAAGTGATATTTGCACTTATTACAGGATGAGATGGTGCCGCTGACGTCCTGCGTAGTCTACCCCCCGGCCCCAGCCTAGAGCAAGCCTACTTCCTGAACCTCCACATGAATAACCGAAAAATCTTCCGTGTCAGTAATGACGAAGAAGGAGTGACAGCACTGATGAGTTAATTTTTTTTTCCAACATTGTCTACGGCCGCAAGGCCTTTAACAACCACCGTGATTGAGCGGCTTTTTCTCGGCGTAGAGTTTGGAGTTTATCAAAGAAGTTGTTCAGGCAGTACGACACTGAAAATTTTAGTGTCACAATGCCTGAACAACTTTTTCTAGTGTGGTCATGGTAGATGAACAAACATTGTTATTTGTGTAAGTTATTTTTGCTTAAATATAGCTGGACCATTCCATGCCAAACGTCCCAGCCACTTTGGCGACCATCTGAATTGTATTTGAAAAAAAAAGTGCTGACTTACTGCGTTGAAAACAGTGAACTGCTAGAATATTTCAGCGAGAAAAAAAGTTTTGTTCAAGTGGCTGGCTTATAACTTCCTGGCATAATGCCGTCTGTGTGCTGTTTGTGAATAATTTCGTTTTAAAACTACCGCTTATTTTTTTAAAGCAAATTCGGTCTACCTGTTAAGTAAATGTGCTTCTGTAAGGTATTTGAAGCTCAATATTAATAGTGCAATTTTTTGCCACATTCGCTTCCAAGAATAAAGCCAAAATGTGTTATGTTTGCATTTTTTATTGCAATATTGCACTTTGTATGAATATCTGAGCAGTGAATACTTACTCCACAGAAAGTATATTTTCAGGAAAAAATATCTTTAGACCTCTCAAGCTGCTGAAATATACGAGCAAATATCACGAATTTCACAAAATTGTGATTTTTGTACGTATTGAGATGCAATTTGCTCCATGTTGTGATACAATGAAAACTCCTCATTATACCTAAATTGTAAGAAAATGAAATTTTCTCTGTAATAAAAATCTTATCGCAAAAAGGACAGAAAAGAGCGCTGTCAACTGAATTTTATTGAAGGTGCTACGAGCGTTTTTATACTGAGCACAAGACCAGGGCTCATCTGCAACAACACATGTGTGCCCATGACAAAATAATTTTAACCGAGAAAAGAATACTCTTTTTCGGAAAAGATAAGTGAAGGTGTACTGATGCATTGATCCTTGGCCTTCCTGATAAAGAGTTCTAAAATCTCTCATTTTTCTGCTTGCTTTTTTTTTCAAAAACCGTGTTTTATGAAACCTAGGACTACACTTACATTCTTTACGGTGTCCGGCCTTGAGACTACTATAGCCCTTCTTAACATTTAAAGCATGCTGTCTTGCTTGATCATTGAAGCATTGCCCAGTTTGTCCTATGTTTAATTTCCCACATGTTAGCGGTATCTTATACACATGAGATTGGCATTCAGTAAACCTATTCTAGTGACGAATGGTGCAAGATTGACTATTCCTGTTGCTGTAAGTACATGCACTTTTGAAAGCTTGCAAGGGGTGGAAAACAACAATGTCATATCTGCTGGCTCTTTTCCTAAAATTGTGAGACACCTTATGTACGTAGTACCGTGTGACATGCAAAGGTGATTGGTCATTCTCTTTTTCTTTTGGTCCTGTTCCCTTTAACTTTACTTTCTGCAGGAGGGTTTCGCAAACAAGTGTGATGATGCTGTTGGGGTATTGGCTGGTGCTATCAGCCCAGGAGTGCTAAGAATGTTCTGCCTTTTGATAGTGGGCATTCAAAATTTTAGAAAGAGGAATTGATACCACATGTACTCAGGCCACCCTTCAGAAGTCATGTTAGCACAAGGGTGAGGTCAGGTTTAAAAACCAGATTAAAAGACTAAAAGATGCTGGGTATTCCAACAGAATCATCACACTCATTTGCAAAACCCTCCTGCAGAAAGTAAAGTTAAAGAAGACAGGACCAACAAAAAACAATGACCAAAACCTTTGCATGTTATACCACATCATGTGTCTCACAATTAAAAAACTAGCCAGCAGATATGATATTAGCGTGTTGTTTTCCACCCCTTGCAAGCTTTCAAAAGTGTGTGTACTAAACAGCAACAGGAATAGTCAATCTTGCCCCATTCGTCACGAGAATAGGTTTACTTAATGCCAATTTAACGTTTATAGAAGTATTTTTTATCAGGTAAACCAATGATCAGTGCATCACTACACGTTCACTTATCCTTTCCGAGAGGGAGTATTCTTTTCACAGTTAAGATTATTTTGTAGTGCTCACACGTGTCGTCGCGCATGAACACGGTTCTTGTACTCCGTATAAAAGCGCTCGTAGCACATTCATTAAATTCAGTTGACAGTCGGTGCTCTTTCCTGTCCTTTCTGTCTCTTCCTAAAGTTGTCGCGCTGTGACTAGCACACAACCACGATGAACCAACTAGCCCAAATTAAACTCTTGTTACGTAACACGTAGACCGAGTTTCGTATGGAAAGAAGGAGCGGTGCTTTTAAAATAAAATTTTTCACATACAACACCTAGACGGCATTCCAGGAAGTTCAGAAGGCAGCCACGTGACCAAATATTTTTCCTCTTCTAAATATTTCAGAAGTTCACTATTTTCAATGGAGCACGAGTTTTTTGAATACATTTGAGATGGTTGCCAAAATGGCTGGGACATTTGGCATAAATTGACCCAGCTGTGTCATTAGCCATAATTATGCATTACCTCTTTTGTTTTTTGTGTGTTTTGACTCAGTTTTGTGTTCGTTTTTAGCTTATTGTGTTTCTGATCATTGTATTGGTTTCTTAAGTATTCGCTAAAGTTATATGTGTGAAAACCCGTATATGTTTGCATGTACATCATTTCTCATAACCAATTGTTATACATCCAGGAATACAAAGCTTAATCCACTGTGATTGTATACATTTGAAAACACTATCCATATATATTTTTGTGTGCATCACCTCTTGGGAACGATTGTGTACACGAAGGCGTATATAGTGAAATCATGGTGATTGTATATATTTGAAAGAATCATAAGTATATATTTGCCTGTATTTCTTTCTTATTAACCGATTGTGTACATGAAGGAGTATTAAACTGGAAACCACTGGGATTGTAGATAATTGAAAGAATTATTGGGATATATTAGCGTATATTTCATTTGTAGTTTCTATGTACTTGAAGCAGTATACTAAACTGAAACCAGTGTAATTGTATGTTGCAAAGAATTGTCAATGAAGTGAAACTGAATAAATATAATAAACATTTGAGGTGATGTGTAGTGTACGTATACGTGAACGTATATCTGGTGAAAAAGTTGTGTGGCAGAAGAAAAGTTTATGTTTTATTTGCCTATTAAATAAACGCAATATGCAAGGGCAGCAAGGCTTCATTTTCTGTAACGCGCATTATGCATATACTGTGAAGTATATATAGATCCAGCACAAGTTCATACACGATAGTACGCGTTTATATTTTTGCCCAGACGCAATGAATGGAGCTTGACAGGTGGCGCACCATTGATAATCAGGACCACTTTCTTCAAGTAGTGTGTAATCAGTGCATGCTGATATCTATTAGTGCAGTCTAAAAGAATACTGGCACCCCTGTCATGGGCACAAAACACTCTTGTGCACCCTTCTCGCACCCTTCTCAGAGGGTGCTAGAAAAGTGATGGACATCGAAGGCACACTTCCTTAAGGGTGTTTTTGTAACACCCTACAGTTTTTTTACATGTACACCCTATTCTAAGGGTGCATGAAAAAGCACCCTTTTTGGAAGGTGCTGAATTAACACCCTTAGGGTATCGTCCACGGGACAAGCTCATTTACACCCTTCTTGGTGTAAAAATATTTACTGTGTACATTGCCGAACAAAACCGCTGAACACCGTACCACTCACAGTGCGAATGGGTGACCGTTTGCACTGTGACCATTGCGCTGCTATGAATCAATTAGCACGTCCGCGAGAATTCTCGATGTGGCGTTACAATGAAAAGCCGCGCTAATTTTTTGTAAGGAAAGAAAAAGGAAACCTTTCATTCAACCGAGTGTAACTTGTGAGCGTTGAACGTGGCACTCTTCTGACTTCGCTTGCGGATCGGGCTGTCATTTTTTGACCTTCTTCGCCAGTGCTCCCTATGCTATAGAGCCCGCCTACTTTGAAGTATAGTAAGTTTTCAGCACATGTGGATTTTTCGCAGAGGCATCGCAATTGTAAGTGCGGTGCAAATCTACAGTAAAAACGCCCATTTAAGAATATATACGCTAAAGCACCTACTTTGTCTCGTACTACTTGGCCCGACATTGCTAAATGTGCGCGAAGGTATAAAAAGGCGCAAAACCCATTTTATCTTGACACATGGAAGCTTCACCAACAGCATGGAAGTCTTTGCGACCATACGAAGGAACGCCACGGTGTGGAGAAAAGAGCGTAGCACGCCCACTGAAAACACGCTCTCTCCGCGCGATTTGGACGGCCGGAGAGAAACCCACCGCCCGCCCGTCATCTCAAAGACCGTGGCCCGACATGTTTACGTTCGGTAGTGCTTGCGAAGCGCGCGTTTCCTGGAATGTTAAAATTAATGAGCGATCTGTCATTTATTCGGTTAAAAGTGCTTGGTTTAATGATTTCTGCCTCTGAATTTATCTAATTATTCTAATAATGTCATTCAATTAGTCGATTTTGTCAACTATCATCCCCGCCTAAGTACCACTTCTTGGCTGTGGCCTATGATTGCAAGGCGAGCAATGCTGAGACGCAGAAGTAGAGCGCACCTAATCTTTTTCACTGTAGCGCATAGTTGTACGCAAGTATAACGAGCCCAAAGCCGTCTGTGGCCATACATATAGTGGCAGAAACAAACTCATTGTGGTCTCCGTCCACCTCTTAGCGCTTCCCAAGGCGCACACGGAAAGTGGCCCCACGCCGACGAAGCAGAAATGCACTCTCCCGCTTCCCTCCTTTCAGATCATTTACCTCATCTCGCCCTCTTCATTTTATTAAACGTCGGCAAATTACTCGCGGTGTTACTCGATATAGTGCGCAATTATTTCATTTTAGTATGGACACTGCTTCCCTTAACATGTACCGGCGAGTCACCGCAAGAGGAGCATGAGATGGACATTGGTCACAAGAGATTCGGAAACGAAATACTGCAATGTGTGATGAAGGTCGTAAGCAGTACTTGAAGCCATCGACGGGAACTCTTTAAATATAAGCTGCCCCAGACCAAACTCATTTGTATACCAAGAACCCTCACAAAAGGAAATAGGTCATGACTAAAATCGCAATGCTGTGACCCAATTCCAGGAGACAGCAATCATTTTTAATGAAGGTATAGGTATATCACTACTTGGGCAAGTGCTTTTGTGTAATTATCTTGAAAATCAAAGCTCTCTTCTATTGCGCAAGTGATTGCTTTGTTTCAAAACAATGGACTGTTGGCCATTAGTAGGCGTTGAAAAAGATTGGTCGTTTTTGCTGCACCCCTTCTTTTGTTCCCGCGTTTTCAGGGCTTTGGCTTTCTTGGGTGAGAGCAGCAAGGCGCTGCGTCAAAGCTCAACACAGAGGGTTGTTTTTTTCTCTTTCTGTACACTTCAATTGCGCTTGGTCTAGTCGCTTATTTTGTTTCTGTTCTTTTTTGTGTCCACGCTGTTTCATCGTGTTTTATTGCATGAACACAAATTTTCTAGATTTTTATAAACTAGCCACTTTCTGCCCCTCTCAGGTGCGCCATGCTAGATTAGTGGTTGCTGTGCTCGACTGCTGACCCGAAGATTGCTAGGTACGACTCTGTGCGCGGTAATCATGTTTCAATGGAGGCAAAATGCTAGAGGCATAGAGGTAATTACTTACTCTAGAGGCAAAGCTGCGCCGAAAAGCTATAACCACCAAAGCGCTGACATCTTGGAATGTTGTCATTGTTTCCATCACAACACTCTTCAGAAGCACTGAATTCAGACATTTGAAACAAACAAGGTTAAGTAGTACAAATTGTAAACAAGTGTGGTCACGTATTGATTTGATTTGTGGCGTTTAATGTCCTAAAACCACCATATGATTATGAGAGACGCCGTAGTGGAGGGCTCCGGAAATTTCGACCACCTGGGGTTCTTTAACGTGCACCCAAATCTGAGCACACGGGCCCACGACATTTCCGCCTCCATCGAAAATGCAGCCGCCGCAGTCGGGATTTGAACCCGCGACCTGCGGGTCAGCAGCCGAGTATCTTAGCCACTAGACCACCATGGCGGGGCGTGTTCACATATTGTAAGCGAACGACAATTGTCTGACGTTAATACCAACTACACATAGGAAAGATATAACGGCCATTTATGTTATTTACTGCGTGTGGAATGGATCGTTTGCAGGTTTGTTTATTAAATTGCGCCACCATTCTTGTAACGTTAAGAGCAAGGGCGTGGCCAGGCGTGGCGGTGCGGCGCAAGGATGATTGCGCCGGGTTAGCGGCATACAGCGCCTCGTCGTTTGTGCGTTTCGTTGCCATGAGCCGAAACCTTGACTTCATGTGAGAGCTTCTTACTGCGAGGCGGCCGCCGCTGGTGCCGGCAGGCGCCCGGGGAGGTCTACATCCATCCCCTCCAAGGGAGCAGCGAAAACTGATCAACAGACTTAAATTACATCTGAAATACGCCGGAGTTAGCAGAAGTAGCTCCTATTCAAAACACACTTCTTCGTCCAGGAAGCGGATGGGACAAGCGAGCGACAGCGACAGTGAAGATACTCATGCTTACTATCTCAGCAGTGAGGACTTCTCAGATGACGGTTTCCAACCTGTGCTGAGCCGCAAGGCAAAGAGAAGGAACATGAGGACATCCTCATCCTCAAATATTCAAACTGTAAGTGAAGCGCCAAAATCGAACACTTATACCAACCTGTTTCTGCCTGCACTTCCTACCGTCAGCATGAAACGCCTTAACAGACAGTCTGTGTCGAGGTCTCTGGAAACGCTCGTGCCAAATGAGATCACGGACATAAGAGTGAACGCCAGAAAGAATATACTGGCTGTGGACGTTTTGCACGCAAGTGCGTTGGGCGTTCTGCGCAGTGTAACTGACTTGGACGGCAACCAGGTGCGCTCTCATGTTCTCTTGTGATGTGATGTAGTAACCGGCGTGATCTACGACATTGATGTCGCTATTTCCAATAAGGACTCACAACTTCTTGTCAAGTCAACAACTGATACTCCAATTGTTGATGTCACCCGGCTAGGCAAGTCTCGCTGTGTGAAGATTGCGTTTAAGAGCACATCACTCCCCTCTCATGTGAAGGTGGGGTACTTCAGACATGCTGTGCGGCCTTTCATTCCAAAGCCTCTCCAGTGCCGTAAATGCATGAAACTTGGACATGTGAGCAGCGTCTGCGAGAACTCGGTGGTATGCAACCGCTGCGCCGAGCACCATGAAGCGGATACGTGCGTCGCAACTGTAAAGAAATGCTCTAATTGCAATGGATCCCATGAAGCCACATCGAAGGACTGCCCGCGGATTCAGAAGGAAATTGCCATCTTGAAGGAGATGGTGCGCGATCACTCATCTCATCGAGAAGCCGCAGCTAAAGTCAGAAGGCGTCGTTCACGTCGACGTTGGCCTTCGAGGACGCCCGCTACCTCCTCGACACGTTTGCGTGATCCCTCATCAGTACCACCTCTTTTGCCTCCCAGACCACATGCCGTGGGAAAGGCTGTAAAGGACAAAGCCAGTGAGCATACCCTAACTGCGACAGAGTGGCCTGCACTTCAAAGGGAAGCAGCATCAAGCGAACCGAAGGAGCTTCATGACGGCCAGTCCGCGCTCCCGGTTCGAGATCTTTCCAACCAAGACAGGCAAGTGACTGCAATCGTCCCGGTTCGAGATCTTTCCAACCAAGACAGGCAAGTGGCTGCAATCGTGCAATCATTAATTGCCACGATTCGCACGCTACTGAGCAGCATACAATCTCCGTCTGCTAAGAGTGCACTGCAAATACTGGATGCACTGAATCCAGTTCTTGCTAACTTCGTGTAAGCACAATGGCTCAACAAAATCTCATCTTCCGCACTGAAGTTAAAAGTGCGTCAATTTTTCAGTGGAATGCCAGAGGCATGAAGTCCCGTATCTCGGACTTTCGCCAATTTGTTCGGGCCAATCAATTCCCTATACTTGTCATATGTGAACCAAACGTATCAACGCCTTATAGATTGTCCGGTTATGAAGCTTTTTGTTCAGCCGCTTGTGAAGAACGAAGCAAAGTAATTGTTTACATTCGCACAGACTTGACTTATCTTTCGCACCCAATAAGTTCAAATGACGACAATCAGTACGTGTGTCTTCGTGTGAAGAAGAATGCAGTTTCGTTCACGCTTATTGGTGGATATATATCTCCGTTATCGCGATTTGACTGCGAAAGATTAAAAGACATCCTAATGAGAACCGATGGGCCTTGGATCATCACCGGTGACTTCAACGCCCATCACATGCTTTGGGGGAGCACTAGGATGAATGCCAGGGGCCGGATTATTGTTACATTCGCTTCCGATTACGACCTTTCTATCATGAACGATGGTACCCCCACATATCTGCGAGGTCTCACGTATGGCAGTTGCCTTGACCTGACATTGGTTTCACGGTGCTTCTCTCACAAAGTTAAGTGGTTTTGCGATATTGAGACTCATGGGAGTGATCACATACCCACCTACGTGACGATCGATGGTATCATAATAAATGTCTCTTCCGGTGTTGCAATTGTCACTGACTGGTCGATGTTTGCATCGCGTGTTGAGAATGCCTGCCAAGAAGGCCTCGCCTGCAGCCTGGAAAATACCATAGCGGAAGCTATGCAAGCGTCCAAATGTAAATTACCATTTTCGTCTAAAATAACACAGTTTGACATCGAACTGGAAAAATTACGAGCTATACGAAGGCGTGCTGAACGACGATACAGACGCACAAGATCAATTTACGATCTGAGGGAAGCAAGGCGGCTCCAGAAAAATATTCAACGACGCATTTACAAACTGGAGAGCGAACGCTGGAAAGCATTCTGCGAATCTCTAGACCCTCATAAACCGCTGTCATATATCTGGAGAACAGTTCGTGGTCTTCGCTCCTCTCCGCAACAACGGCACCCTTTTAAAGCTTTGGCACTCCATCATGGAAAAACAGAACTCGAGGTGGCTGAAGAATTTTGCACGAGAGTTGCCGGGAATATTATGAACGAGAGCATCGACGCCGTGATCGTTCCTGAGACGCGATTACCAGAAATGGACATTCCGTTCACCATGGAAGAACTGGAAGGTGCGTTAGTCTCTTCTAAGCGCATGTCATCGCCAGGTCCTGATGGTATTACTTATGGTGCGTTGGGACACCTTGGACAAAAAGCCGGAAAAGAACTTTTAACATGCTTCAACAACTCCTGGCTCAGCGGCAGTGTTCCCCGAGAATGGAAAATAAGTCGATTAATACCACTTTTGAAATCGGGAAAATCACCATTGGACTTGACAGCGTATCGCCCCATTGCCCTCGCAAGCTGCCTCGGAAAAGTGATGGAAAGAATGGTTCTATTTCGTCTCGAGTGGTACTTGGAACGATACACCAAATACCCTTCTTTCATGGCAGGCTTTCGTCGGGGCCGCTCCTCTATTGACTGTGTCCTTGACTTATCGACATTTGTTCAACAAGAAAAAAGTCGCGAGCGCATATCAGTGGCACTCTTTCTTGACGTGAAGGAAGCATATGATAATGTAGCTCACGATGCCATCCTCACTTCTCTCGCAGCAATGGGCATTGGTGGACGAATGTTTCAATGGATAAAAGATTATATAACTGGCAGGGGTTTCTTTGTACAAACATATGAGGGTACAACTGCCCAACATTACACCTACTGCGGAGTACCTCAGGGAGGTGTTTTAAGCCCCACATTGTTCAATGTGGCCCTCATTGGTCTGGTGAAGGTTCTGCCAAAGTCGGTGTGCCTATCCATATACGCCGATGATATTTGCCTCTGGAGTGCTGCAGTTACTCGCCCTCAGGTGCGTGCACGAATACAGCGGGCAGCAACCCTCACAACAGCCTACCTTCAGAAACAAGGCCTAAATATATCAACTGTGAAGTGCGCGTCGATGGCGTTTACACGCAAACCAATGACGCCATACCCTGTTTACATCAATGGGCAGAGTGTCAAATATGCACGGACGCATCGTTTCCTGGGCATAATAATCGACAGAAGTCTTTCGTGGAGCCCACATTGTGCGTACTTGAAGAAGAGACTGCTATCTATTGTGCATATCATGAAATTCTTGTGCGGTAAAGCAGGGGGAACTTCTGTGGCCTCCATGCTACAGCTGTACAGGGCCCTATTTCTGGGTGTATTGCGTTACAGCTTGCCGGTACTGACTAACACTTGCAAATCGAATACTCATTCATTGGAGAGTTTGCAGGGTCAGGCACTGCGTATCTGCCTAGGACTGCCCCGATGCGCTTCTACTTATGCCACAATCATGCTTGCCAAAGACCATCCGGTCAGAACATATATAGTTGTGGATTGCCTCAGAGCGCACATTCGACATGCTAGCCGTGTCCCCGACCACCACTTGGCCCTTCTACCTTCCGGAAGACCACGTGCGACATTTTCAGACGTCATAGCCAAGCACCTAAACAGCATTCCATCAGAATATACGCCAGCTGCGAGAACGGCATGTCCTTTGTGGTGCCTCGACCAGCCGCAAGTACGTCTAGAAATTCCGGGAATCAAAAAAAAGCAGTCACTCCAGAGTAGCATTGAAGCAAGCAACACTGCTATTATTACATGAGTTGTACTTAGACCGAACGCAGATATACACTGATGGGTCCGTCTCATCCAGCAGCTCATCAGGTGCCGCTGTAATTCCGGCTGCAGAAATGACAATCAAGTTTAAGTTGTCGCATATGACTACATCTACCGCATCAGAGCTTGCTGCTATAAGGGCAGCTTTACAATATCTCGTTCAAGAACGTCCAGGAAAATGGGTCATATTCTGTGATTCGAAGGCAGCGCTTCAGAGTTTGCAGTCTGCCATACGTAGGAGGAGTCATGGCCAACTGGTACAAGAAATAAGACATTGCCATCATGAAGCTCTAGCACGAGGGCATGATATTATATATCAATGGCTGCCTGGACATATCGGTATTACCGGAAATCAATTAGCCGATGATGCAGCCCGCTCAGCCCTTGAAGAAACCCGTCTAGTCCCGATTCCTCTATCAAGGAATGATGCAGCAAGACAACTTTACCTGCTGGCTCGAGATCTCACACGCACGTTCTGATCGTCTACCAGCTTCCAAAGGTGTCAATTTTATGAACTGCATCCTTCCCTCAAGCTAAAGCTACCGTCACAACTTTCCCGCTCCGATGCGACACTGTTATGCCGCCTTTGGTTGGGTGTTGCATTTACAAAGGTGTACTCCTTTCGCATTGGTATGGCAGACACTCCTACATGCGACTACTGCGGAGATGAAGAGACCATCGAACACGTCCTGTGCAGCTGCGCTTGCTACGACACACAGCGATGCCAGCTCCGGATGGTTTTGCATCAACTTGACCCCGGACCATTTTGTGTGCAGAAGATACTAGGACCTTGGGCATCTGCCTCAGTTGCGCAGAAAGCAACTAAAGCACTGCTACTTTACCTTAAGTCAACAAACCTGAGCGACCGCCTGTAGACTGTGTGTGCTCCCCGAGTGTGCTCGTGATTGTGTGTACCTTCTCATCTTTCTGCAACTTCTTTTCTCCCCTTTATCCCTTCCCCAGTGCAGGGTAGAAAACCGGATGTGCGTATGGTTAACCTCCCTGCCTTTCCTTGCATTTTATATATCTCTCTCTCTCTTCTTACTGCGATGTAAGAGAGACCCACGAAACAGAAAAATGCCAACGGCTATTGCAGTATTCAGTGGCCAGTGCAAGTGAACGTAACTTGAAAGTGGAGTGTCGTTCCATCATGGCAGCACCCGAGTGGCTTTAGGTTTTAGTGCATGAGCCCCATGGGGAGCTTTTCCTCTATAGTCTGTGTAGTAACTCTATGGCTAGAGGCCTATACATGACGCGCGATGTCAGGGCACGTTAAGTATCACCAGATAGTCGAAATTTCTGAAGCCGTCCACTTCGCTGTCCCTCGTATTCATATCTGGTTTTAAGCTGCCAGCTTTTATTTTAAGGAGAATCAGTATATATACAAGATGTCCCAGGTAACTTGAGCCAGATTTAAAAAATACCCGTCACGCAATTACGATTCAGCCAATTGCATGTTGCTTACAGTTGCCTCAAGTTAGTCAGACTAGTTTTTGTGTTTATATATAGTTTAATTAGATATGTTTAAATAACTAACTTTTCTAGATACAAATTTCCAGAGCCCTCCACTATGATGTCGCTCATAATAATATGATGGTTTTGGGACGTTAAACCCCACATAACAATCAATCAACCTTTCAAGATACGAAAATGGATAAAAAATTTCAATGAGAAAGTTTTAGATCGGTTTGCAAAACATCTGATTGTATAGTTCTGAACTTTATATCTGTTAGGTATTAGTCTTTTTCTACTATTCACAAATGCCCGCGAAACAAAAAAATTCCCCGTGACAAACCCGCTCGTGCGCCAGTGCTCACAACGTGCGATTAGGCGAACGCAAGGAAGTTTAAAGATGAACTAAAATTCAACAATACCTGCGTGTTACTTGTTAGCGATGATATCTGTCTATAGGCTGTTCCACTTTGATAGCTTGTGGTCGTGTTGGCCTGTAACATATACGTGATATAAAAAGACACTTTCATTGCACAACGGTTCCCCGACATGCTGCCCGACAAGCACATGTTGAATCATGCTCTTTTCTTTCACCGTTCTTTTTAAAGGTAGTTTGCATCTTGGTAACTTTACAAAATTATTTAAAGCGGTGCGACGAAGATTAGACGTAACGAACGAATGCGTTTCCAGGCTTAAGCGCCAGTTGACGCCACCATAAAAAGACTCGGATCGTAGACGTCATCGCTACTAGCGCATCATCACTGAGAATGGTATGTGTGAAATGTATCTCACCAAACATGTAGCACTAGTGTCGATGTCACAAGCCACTCTATTTTCAATAAACTCTCGTACGCTGTTTGCCATCAATATAAAATAACTTGCACGCGACGGACTCGATTCAAATTTGGTCATCACGACATACGCAAACCGAGTAATTACAGTAAGGGCTCATCTTGATTTTGAAATTTAATATCAGTGCTCCTTCTAGTATTTTTCTCGCGCGAACGACAATATATAAGTATACATCCGGCTTGCCAGTGTACAGATTTTCAGTAATATTGATACCTGCAACTCAGAAACCACCGAAGCCAATACAAATGAAATCCACCGAAAAAGTATGCCAGTGTGTAAGTTCACTAAGGCGTATCAAATTTTCAACTCAAAAGTACGCGTTCCTACATGCGAGTCAGAGAAGTACCGGCTACTGCGCTCGGCAGGAAGCTTTCGGGGACAGCCTACGTTGCTAAAAGCATGACACATCGTTCGTTGTCGCTCTTTGTGCGGGCACCGCACACGCGAATGAATTTTTGATTTAGGCTCAGGGATGTCTAAACTGTACTTTACAGTCATTCTTACACTTTATAATTGTGTAAGCAGGCCTACTTAAAACAAAACGCGCCAGTATCATGCACACCAACGCGGCTGGCACGATAGGTCCAATGCTCGCAGGGCCGGGCACTGGGAAAGACCGCTCTCGACGCGGTTATTTAGGGTAGTTGAAGTTTCTCCATTTGAGCTGCGGAACATTTCTTGCTGTTACCTGAAGTAAGAAGGAGGATAAGCAGGCCCAGACATCCATTCACGCGGTGTGGTGGAATCGAACGACCGTTGTTTCTCTCGCCTCCGCTGAGAAACCTTGCGTCGTAATCGAGAGAGCTCATTTACGTTTAGTCAACTTGGCGGCATGCCCCGCCGCGGTGGTCTAGTGGCTAAGGTACTCGGCTGCTGACCCGCAGGTCGCGGGTTCAAATCCCGGCTGTGGCGGCTGCATTTCCGATGGAGGCGGAAATGTCGAGGCCCGTGTGCTCAGATTTGGGTGCACGTTAAAGAACCCCAGGTGGTCGAAATTTCCGGAGCCCTCCACTACGGCGTCTCTCATAATCATATGGTGGTTTTGGGACGTTAAACCCCACAAATCAATCAATCAATCAACTTGGCGGCATAAACAAATACCTGTTTCTGTTAGGAGTGACGTCTAGCTTCACGCGTACACACACTGAAACATGAAATTGTTACAGAAATACCCGACTGATGCGAATATGGCCAGTATACGTTAAGGCAAGCGAGTAACGTGCAATATTTGCTGCGATATGCGTACACCACAAAAATTACGTATCTCGGGATCTGTTAGGGTAGCATCTATACGTGCCGTCGAATCAAGCGTTTTATATTCAATGATACCGAAACATAACACGGCACACGCTACAAAAAAGTGTAGGCTGAGCTGGTAGAAACCGTGCGTGCTTCAGTATTCCCGAGCGCTTCCCAGCGAAAATTCCAGCTCTTCCCAGAGTGCACCAGTCTCACAGCGGTTAAGCCAGCAGCCCTACCAGTGCAACAGAGCTGTTTTCCAGTGCACTCAACGAAGTTCCAGTAAATACCATCGTGTAACAGTGTCTCCAGCGTGCACCAGTACCAAGAAATGTATGGCTTTACGCTGGAGATGCCGTTACTTTTTTTTTTTTTGATAGGGTAACCACTCACCTGCAAGCTGTTGCATGAGCAGTCATTTGTCTGACGAGCCACTTGGCTTGCATACAGCTCAAGACGTGTTAATGCCTCCTGGATGGAACAATTGTTCCATCCAGCAGCAATATCAACAACAACGCTGCACTCTAGAAAAGTCAGCACACACTAAACTCCAAGACGAATAATTAGAAAAGCGAATCTCCAAAATACACGTACGAGCAAAACATGGAACACCACTTTGCCCGTCCATGTGCTCGCCGACAACAAACCATATGAATACGAGTAGTGCAAACGCGAACCTAGTTGCGCAGAAAAGACGTCAGTGACATCATGGGCGTCAGCGCATTGCTTTTAGTGTGTTTTCTTAGTACACTCATAAAATCAATTGCTTATATATACTACAAGTAAGAATTATTCAAGGTCGAATTGCCATTAAAATTTTTCTTTAATACTATTATGCAGGAAGTAATAAATCTTGATCACATTTAAGAGCTACATCGCTTGCTATGCTAGTGCTACACTTGTGCGCAAGCAGGTTTGTCATTTCGCACTCACAATACATGTTGAAGTGTTCTACTAAGTTGCGCAGCTTAAGAAAAGTGCGTCTGGGCTTGCCTCTTCTTTTCTTCTTTTCTTTTTTTCCAAAGCTTTTTGCACGTGTTTTGGCGAGTAGAGATGGAGGTGGAGGCGAGTTTGATCGTCTTTGACGTCTTTCCTGTTGGAGACGAACAGTGCGTGTGGGCTTTTTTTTTTTTTCAAAATCCTCATTTTGCACGCGTTTAGGCATTTGATTGAAATTTACATTCTTTTACAGACTTTATGCTGCTCCTGCGCGTGTTACACGCGCCCCGCCGTGGTGGTCTAGTGGCTAAGGTACTCGGCTGCTGACCCGCAGGTCGCGGGATCAAATCCCAGCTGCGGCGGCTGCATTTCCGATGGAGGCGGAAATATTGTAGGCCCGTGTCCTCAGATTTGGGTGCACGTTAAAGAACCCTAGGTCGTTGAAGTTTCCGGAGCCCTCCACTACGGCGTCTTTCATAATCAAATGGTGGTTTCGGGACGTTAAAACTCACAAATCAATCAATCAATCGCGTGTTACGCGCGTCACTTTCTATCGCCAACCAGCGCTGCTCTTAATAACTATTGACGCTAACTGAATAAATGTTTTAATTTGGTGCAGTTCGGCACAAACTAAAAAAATCTGGCCCCAGATTACCAATGTGGGCGCAAATATATATTTGTTTGCGGTGTCCTTCAGGGGAGTAACCGTTGCGTGATGAGGCCAATTACTTCCGTTTCTTCTTCTGTTGCTTCCTTACCAACTTAAGACTAATGCGATTGCTCCCCCATTTTCGGACATATTGGCCATCTTGTTCCACTTGGTCTTTTTGGGGAGTAACAGTTTATCTCACAGACTGAAAGCGCCTGTTGCTCCCAGTTTGGCCATTTTTAGCATAGAATGTATGTCCCAATGACTGATCATGGAACCCGATCGCTCACAGCTCATGCTCTAAGGTCGTGTATATTGATTGCAGTGCTATACGACCCACGCCAACTTTATGGGATCAAACCCTGGCCATGGCGGTCACTTTTTCGATGAAATCGGCAGCGCCTGATTGATATGTGGGGTTTAACGTCCCAAAACCACCATATGATTATGAGAGACGCCGTAGTGGAGGGCTCCGGAAATTTCGAACACCTGGGGTTGTTTAACGTGCACCCAATTCTGAGCACACGGGCCTACAACATTTCCGCCTCCATCGGAAATGCAGCCGCCGCAGCCGGGATCTGAACCCGCGACCTGCGTGTCAGCAGCTGAGTACCTTAGCCACTTGACCACCGCGGCGGGGGCAGTGCCTGAGGCCCGTGTACTTGAAGAACCCCAAGCGATCAGTGTTTCCGGAGCCTTCCACAATGGCATTCCTGATAACATATTTTGATTTTGAGATGGAAAAGACCTGGTTATTAATATCATAATTGAATATAATAACATGTTAACAAACTTTATTATAATTATTATTATTAATATTATTATTATTATTATTATTATTATTATTATTATTATTATTATTATTATTATTATTATTATTATTATTATTATTATTATTATTATTATTATTATTATTATTATTATTATTATTATTATTATTATTATTATTATTATTTCAGTTCCGGCTGCACGTGTGATTATATGGGCATAGCGCCGAGTTAAGCTAACGACGAGGTGAAATATGTGAAGCGCACTTGCGCAACAGCTCCTGATTTTACCCAGGGCCAAAAACTCACGTCGCTTTACTTCCCGCAGATGACTGAACCGATGGTCTCTTCGAGGCCAGTATGTTGCGATGAAAACTCGCATGGGTGCCTCACGGAAGAGAACATGTCAGCATGCAATTATAATATTATTGATGGCTGCATACGCATTATCTAACGGACAAACAAACAAAAAATTTGCCTCCTCTTCCTTCTCACCTCACCAGTGCGTTTCACGCCATTTTTAAACCTTCGGTCACGCTTCATGTTTTCGGGGCGTCTTTCTGACCAGCGTTGTCGCCGAAAACACCTCCGCTTTTGGTGTGCTCGAGTTGGCACTCTACAATATGGCAAAAGTCACAGTGGCCCCGAAGTGAGGGCTCCACCTACGCTGGAAGAATTGATTTGAGATGAAGTTTTCTATTTCATACTACGAGGAAATATAATGTACTGCCGAATCATCCATGTACGATGGCCTCTGATCCTTCAGTCCGTTACGGCAGTTAAGGTTTGCCTTCACTCACGGTCGAAAGGGTGAATTTTCCCAAAGGCGCAATTGTGCACATTTTATCTCTAGTGCTTCTGAGAAAGACCTCCATCTAGGTCACACAGAAACAATGCTTTCAGAAAAATGAAATACCCTTTTTAAGGAACCCAGCCGAAATTTCAATTAATTGACTATTTGATAAAGTTAGCTCGTCAAGAGCAATGAACTGATCATTGGCCAAATCGATGACTTATTAGTTAATTAGTTAGGATTTTTAATCGACCATTCCTAGTGTTTTTGTTGAAGCCAAGGTCATGAGCGGGCATATACAGAACTATTGCTCTCCGCTACGCGGAAAAAGAAAGAACCGGCGTTTTGTTGTGCAATTCTTTATACATTCGCATTCTCTCCCTCTCACCCCTCCAAGAAAGTGTGCGATTGCGCGCCCCATGCAAACCCTCTTCACCTAGTTCTGCCATGACTGTCTAGTTATATTCGCCCCGTGAGTTTTAGTTGTTTTTTCAGCTTGTGCATAGATTTCTCTGAACACGTTGAAAGATGAACGTCACTTTTGTGTGCTCCGTCATACCTGTCTTTCGACTGTGCCACACCTCAAAGCAAAACAGTCGAGCTCCTTGAAAAAAGCTTCTTTTGTCTCCAGGAAGCAAGCAGCTGTCGCGTCCTCTAGCAAAAATATTCTACCAACCATCAATAAACGTTTCATTGGGAAAATTCGATAGAATCTACCGACAGTAAATTGAAAGTCGTTAAATTGTCCAATATACCAGTTACCAACAAACCATCGACTATGGGCTACTGATAGCCAATAGAAATTTTTTAGTAAAGTTCAATGGACGCCGAATCAACGTGCTAGAGACAGTATAAAAACAGTTTACCAGCATTGTATCAACCACCTTCAAACCATTTATCCAACGATCTGTCGACAAACAACAAATGAATTCATACCCCAAGCAATTTGTAAGACCATGAACTACCTGTCCTTTGAGGGCATTTTCTTGAATAGTCAAGCTGGTGTTCCTCAGTTATGTCATGTATATCCAGGTCCTTGCAGTGTGGACACCGTAGCCGGCTGCATGAAGCTACAATAATTGGCCGCTGAGAAGTGCCCTCGAAACCAGAAAGCCAAATTTAGGTGTTCTCCCTGTTCACCACTTTGGCCTCTGTGAATAGTTGCTGAGCCAGAATTTCGGTCCATACAATGTTATACGGCATGTGAGTGATGTGAACTGTGAAGTGTGTCGGAACCCTGCATTGTCCACAAGAAATAAACAGAAACAAACGAGCTCGGACTAGTTCATGTCGTGCACACAAACATACTTCGCACATTCAAAAATTCTTCTATGCTTGTTTTCTTTGTTTTAGGCTTTCATTTGTGTTAATAAAATTTCCTTAAAGAGCCACTCGCCAGGCCCCATACCGAATTTTAGTCAGACAGTCGAAGCTATTGGGTGTCCGATGAGGAACATTTTGCCACAAAAATGTTTCTAATCGGTTCATCACAAGCGGAGAAAAAGGGTTTTTGAAGCGGCGCGAAACGAGGATGAGAGCAGGCGAGCTCGAACACTTGCCGCTCCTCCGCGTAGCCTTCGCAAGCCAAAGCTCTTCCCCACCCTCTCCAGCATCCGACCATGAGGTGACGTGCGCATGACGGGCCCAAACAAGTCCAGCCCACGAGCACGCGAGCAGCGTTGCTTTGTTGACCAGCGTTATTTTGTGGTCTTTTGCCTGTTACTGCGGGATGGTTTGGAAACGCTGGCTTACCCGCGGTAGAGTAGATGAGCAAAATGAGTGCGCGAACGCGTAGGAGCGTTCCACGGCGGTCGTCTGCTCAATGCGCTGACCACGGGGACACGAACGCATGCGAAACGCTGGCAAATTAGCCCCGCATCGCGTAGCATTTCACGGGGAAAAAATGAAAGAAAAACGCGCACAATTTTTATAGCGTCTCAATATTTATTTCAAGTTTTAATAATGTCCTAAAGCAACAAATACATAAACTATGCATGTTGTGTTAAATAATTTTTCCCATGTCACGTGTTATACTGCTGACAACGTCAGAGCAGAGTCGTCTACGTAGAGGACCGACGTCACTGCACTGCCCTGTACGCAGGGCCATTCATACGCCCACGTCATGCCCTCATTCTCTAGGCGTGCACCGGCAAAGGAGAAGGGAAGCAGCTTTCATCTTGAAATTTAATCCGTTTCCGCGTCGCATAGCGTTGCAAATTTCGGCAGACGTGATCATGAACGCCTCGTCTATTCATTGCGCTTGTCAGCTCAAAATTGTTAAACCTGGTGAGTGGCCCTTTAACATCCACTGCCTGTGCATCAGCTACAGTTCAATGATGTTGTGCGTTCACTCTAAATAAGTCTTTTTATTATTATTTATATGAAATTGGCAATGTTCTCTAAGAGTACCATATGAAATCCCGAGGCAACATAAGGACGCAACGTGTATGTTTCCCAACTGTCGCAGTTTCGCTGCCGTTTTATGTTGCCTCAAGGCGTCATCCTGTATGTTTCCCATCTGTGCTCATTCTGTATGTCTCCCAGCTGTCGCGATTTGGCGGCCGCTTTTGCGTCGCCTCAAAGTCTCCGTTGTGGATGTGTCCTGTAAGTAGCCACTTTTTATGCATACCAGAAATTAGACCCGTTGCACCGTCTGCGTGCTGCGGCATAATACGGCTAATGTAATTGAAATGAACATGTACACGAAACTCTAAAATTATTGATTTGTTATTCTTTATGCTACTTTTTAAAGCTTTTTATAGACAATATTAAAACAGGTAATGCACATTTGTCGGTGGCTGAAAAAAGATGAGATTAACAGATCAGCCTTAACGTCATGAAGCTTCAGCACATCGTTAACATTTTAAAAGTTTCAATTTTTCAGCATCTTTATAGGTTATAAAGGCTACATTCATTTCTGAAAAACACACTCTTCACTACAGTAACTCCTGATCACATGGAAATATTCAAGGCATTCGAAACACTATGGGCTACTTAGAAAGGCTCTGCACACCAAATTAGCTATTTCATGTACGATATGCAAAGTGTATAACAGTGATTGGTGAGAATTTACAGGCTTATAACAAATGTATGCTGCTTTACAGACTATAAAAAAGAAACAATCATGACTTCACAACTCAGAATACATGCGACAGTCATTAATTATTACAAAAACCAGGAATGTAATAAACAACATCAGCACACACTAGCCAGAGCTGCTGAAAAACACGTACATGCTAAAATAATGAGATAATGCAGTAAATTAGGAATGTGACAAACACACGTCATAATGCTAGCAGATATGCCTGGTTGACACCAAACTGTTCTACTTAATATACATCTTTAGAAGCAACACTACAGCCGACAACCACTATACCCTTCACGTAACCCTTGACTGCTGAACTGAAGGCGGCAGAATCAAACCCTGGCTGTGGCCGCAATTTCGATCAAAGGAGAAATGGTTGAGACCTGTCCGCTTAGACATGGGTGTATTTTAAAAAAGACCCAGGGGGTCAAAATTACTTAAGCCCTCCACTACGGCGTCCCTGATAATTAAAGACCGCAACTTTAGGCAAAATGAATAATTTTTCCTTGAGTCCGTTTCGAGCCTAGTTCACATATAAACATGAATTAAGGGATGGGAAACATTTTATTCACATTTTTATTGTGCCTATCAGTGCCTATTTTGAGGCTACTGGCTATATGAGGTTTACAGTGCCTAAAATGATTTTTCGCGTTTATCGAATAAACTTTTTCTTTGAATGAGCTCTTCATAAGGAGGAAAACAACAAACACTTGGTGTGGACATATTACCGACCACACGTGCATAGCGCACTAGTTTTGTTGTCACCAAGCGCTGACATAATTTAAATCGCCAACCTGGAAACGTAGGATTTATCTGCAGTCCCATTGGCACATAAAACGTGCTATTATTTTCTTTATTATGCCAAATTTTACAGACACAAACTTATCAGAAAAATTAGGCTGATCCGAGCTTCACGGCATGAGTAAACTTGGGCTCTCTTTCGTGGATTTTATTTGAAACCGAGCTAGCAGCTGTTTTATGTAACCGTGACCCGGGCTTCAGTAAACAATATTTTACTCTGCTCGTGCTTAACTTTCCTGTCTCCTCCCGTTAGCTTTCGTATCTCCTTCAGCATGTGCAGTGCTCTGCGAACACAGAAGCTATTTTCTAGGATTGCATATGGACGTCTGTTCTCATTACGTGGTGCATAGGCGCCACAATTTTCTAAGAAATCAGTTTACGTCAGCCACTTGTCTAGTGTCTTCACTCGTAGTCTTCTTTCCCAACATTACATGCTACTTACCTTCACATTTTTTTTAAAGTAATTGCATCGCATCTTTTTATTTCACTAATGCCGCGGTGGTCTAGTGGCTAAGGTACTCGGCTGCTGACCCGCAGATCGCGGGATTAAATCCCAGCTTCGGCGGCTGCATTTCCGATGGAGGCGGGAATGTTGTAGGCCCGTGTGCTCAGATTTGGGTGCACGTTAAAGAACCTCAGGTGGTCGACATTTCCGGAGCCCTCCACTACAGCGTCTCTCATAATCATATGGTGGTTTTGGGACGTTAAACTCCACATATCAATCAATTATTTCACTAATCACGCAGAGTCGACCAGAAAACAAGAAAACGAATATATACTGATGGATGGATGGATGGATGGATGGATGGATGGATGGATGGATGGATGGATGGATGGATGGATGGATGGATGGACGGATGGACGGACGGACGGACGGACGGACGGACGGACGGACGGACGGACGGACGGATATGGCTGTACCCTTTAGACTCGGCGGTCGCTAGCGCCACCAAGCCGTAATACTTAATGAACCGAAAACTAGGTTTTTTTCCCTTTAAATAGTGAGGTTGGGGATTCGTACTTTGCAGTGAAGAATTTAATTTTCACTCGTGCCTTGACTTTAGCCACCAATCAGATAACCTCCTTCTAGTTAAATCTACCCGCTTAAAGTCTATTTTGCCCTCCCTGTCCTTATACCCCAGTGCTTTGAACAACTCTGGGCCATCATCGTGAACTACAGGGTGAATTCCTTTACAGAACATTATCAACTGTTCGGCAGTTTCTTCTTCCTCTCCACACGCACTGCATACCGTGTCTACCTCTTCGTAATTGGCCGGATATGTCTTAGTTCGCAATACTCCCGTCCTGGCCTCAAACAATAGAGAATTACCCCGAGTAGTATCATAGATCCTTTTCTTGGCAATTTCCTGCTTAGAAGTTCGATAGATCTCTAGTGCGGGCTTCTTAATCATGCCAGTTTTCCACATATCGGTCTCAGCTTCCTTCGCCTTTTTCTTAACCGATAATTTTTTTTTTTGGTTTGGCCCCCTGCTGTTTTCTAAGTATTTGCCAGTCAATTTTGTTGTTCGCTTTCTCCATTTTGTATCGACATTCTTCATGTACAAGTAGCTGAATACCTCGCTAGCCCAACGCTCCTCCCCCAATTCTCTCAATCGCTTCTCAAATTTTATCTTGCTGCTAGCTTCCCTGCCCTCAAATTATGACCATCCCACATCACCTTGTACTACCTGATTTGGTGTATTCCCGTGAGCTCCTGTATTCCCGTGAGCTTTTCGAAAAAGGGTGCCCCTAGCGCCACGGAGGCGAACTACAGTCTTCCGTCATTGTGAGGGCACCGCAGCAGACAACGCATGCTGTGTGTCCCGGCGACGCTGATTCGGGTTTCTTGCAGCGCACACAGACACATCTTGCGTTACTGCAGGACGCGGACCCCGTTGGGAGGGCCCGCTCATGAGAGCCTCTTGCAGGCCGGATCCATGCATTGCCAGTCATAACAAGCCAAACTGCTCGTCCAACTCGTTGAAGGGTACAAAATATTGCTCATTGTGCAGCAGAAGCAGCTCAGAAAGATTATCGAAGAGTATTAGGAGCTCGTTAAGGCTAGAAAGCGGTGCGATTGCAGCGGATGATACGGAGAACTAGCCGCCAACACAAACATCACAGCACTCGCGCATTTGACGGCTTGCTTTCCATGCCTTCATGATGGGGCTAGCTATCCCACGCTTCTTTGCGAAGCGCTACTGACGAAAAGTTCGCCGTCAGGTGGCGTATTTACGAAAAGGGTCAATTGGTTCAAGACCCGCAAAGCGTTACAAAATAGAGGAAACAAAAAAACATTATGGTTGCCCAATATTGTTGATCTGACAAGTTCTTGGTCTCGGGATATTTGCAGTATTGGAAGTTCAGTACTCAACTCGGTCGCTTCATTTAGATGCCTGTCGAGCTTGTTGTTGTTCTTATTCACCTAATAACTGTGGCTCACACCCGCTGTGGATTATTGACCACGAGCTGCTACGGGTGAATTCGTCTTTTTTTTTCCTTTAGACTGGTGCACGATATTTTTCAATTACTGCGAAAGAGGGGTACAAACTTTTTTTTAAACATGTACGTTTGTGTCTTGCGAGGCCCTATCATATCAAAGAGGCTGTTCTTGAGAGAAAAGCATCAAATTAGCCTTCTTCACGATTCGTTGAAAGAATAGAAGGTGTGTTGGGGTTGTTATTGTTTCAACAAATGGTTCGTACCCAATACATGGCTAATGCTTTCAGTTGCTTAGGTCGCTTGTGCATCGCAGATTTGATCATTTAGCTATCATGTCACCCCCGATCGGTCGGTTGGTCGGTCGGTCCCAAGAAGAATGGCTCAACTCACCACGGGGATAGACTATTAATCGCGCGGCAGTGGGATTTTGGGAAACAAAACAAAAAGAGTGAGGAATGCCTAATGTTTTTACATAAACGAAAAGCTTAGTTGTACTTACAGACTATTATGAATTGTTATAGAAAAAAATATATTATTATAAATGTTATGGTAAATAATACATGAAATCGACTAATGATGAACATAAGTACTAAGTATGCATTTGTGAGACTAGCATGGTAGCCGTTTTGATTCTTTTATATATATTTATTTACCACTGAACATATGTCTCTGTTGCATTCGCGTTGGGCCTAGGTTTTTTCTTCTTCACAATACTAATATTGTTACTATGTCTGTTATTGATGTACGTGGAGCCTATAAGCACGATTGCACTAAAGAGGAAAAGGGACATTCAGGGCCACGTTCTGCAGAAGAGCTAGGTCGGTGCCAATCTTTTGCACGTGAGGGATCGTCTACAGTAAGGATGACTGAGGACGACTGCTACGGTCTGTGGTGCGGTCCTACCTTCGAGACATGCACTGCAGGCACTGTGACCAACGAGCGCACGTCAGCTGCATTCCCTCGTTGGTAAAGGAAGAAAATTTGCAGGACCACTAGCAGCCACAAAACCCCTGTCATATGAGCTCTTTAAGTGAAGCCTTGCCGATGCCTAGCGAGGCCTCTGTTTTTCATCAGCTCTCTTTTTTTAAATACCAGCAGTTCATGTTCATCCACCAAGATACATGGACGGCAGCCTTGAAGCTATTCAGGGTCTGATCGATAAAGCGCAAAGGGAAATCTTGTTTCTTGAACCGGCCTTGTTGGAAACTAGGAACGAACGCTAGTGCACGCAGCTTAAACAGGACCTTATTCTGCAAGCTGAACTAGTCGCTACCTTGCAAATGGAGATGCGCTCACTGCGTGACGAGTTAGCCACCGAGCGTGTTCCTCCACCTGTGCAGACCTCGATGACGCAGTGCGATTCATACCCCGAACAAGAGGAGCTTCCTGCTACGCCACCCGCCAACTATCCTGCCTTCGGTGACAGTGATGACGAAGACTTCTAACTGCCTTCTCCATTGAGAGACACTCTCCCCTTGAGAGCCAGCGTAGACCCTGCAACAAGACCGTCACCTGATGTCTTCTTCTGCATCTTTTCGCTTCTGTGACTCGGCTGTAGCGAACTACTGCGTTGGCTCACCTGCGGAGTACATTGCCACTGCCTATGTAGCTAATGTCTTTTGTACAGAAGCCTGTGCATGGTGTAACATGTAAAATTATCTCCCCGGGAAGGCCAATATTGTTTCACAAACGAGCGCTCAGAAAACGGGTGCGCCGTCAAATTCTGGACTAAGTGCCAGAGAGGTGCCTCAAGGTTAACGATAAAGGAGAAAACAAGCATACAAAGACCCCCCCCCCGAGCACGTTGTCTCCCCCCCCTCGAAAGTGTAGATTCGCCTACCAACCTCCTCACATTGGCAGTTGAGCAAGCCCTGGAAGGTTCTCGAAGGGAAGGGGCGTGGTGATGCAGAGTTGCGTCACGTGTCGTGGACGGTCCTCGAAACGTCTCGCTCTTTCCCCAGCCTTGGCTGCGCATCACGCTGACGAAACGATGAGAACTTTCTGGAATATAGCTCGAAAGGTTTTTAAGGAAGAAGCAAAGAAGAGAAAACAGGAGAAGAAGAAAGTATGCCCCAGAGTGAGTGCGTAGGGTGTTTCCGCCATGTCGTCCGTGAAGGTTTTGTCCTCAGTGACAAAGCAGGATAAGAAGTTTGCGCCAGGGTGCGTAGGGTGTTCCGCCTTGTCAGCGAAGGCTTCTGTCCTCAGTGACAAAGCAGGTAATGAAGAGGATTTCCGCCTGAGGGGTGAAGACTCGTGCTACAAGCAGAAGAGCGTGTCTATCGCCAGCGAGCGAAGACGCGTTGCAACAGCTGCACGTGGGAAGCCGACGTGTTACCAGCGAAGAAGTTTGGTGCTTGGAGAGCAGCCAATTGAAGACCCGAGGTTTACTGGAAGAGAAACTTCGGGGGCAGCAACGGAACGACAACAGCGCTGGATTTTGAGTGAGTGATTCTTGGAAGAGTATCATTCAGACATTTTTTCAAGGACTTTGGACTGAATGAGTTTTAACTCTTTATTTTTTAAGTGTCTTGGTTGTTTGATGCATGTGATTGCATTGGAGCGCGTATTGTTGTTTGTGTCCGTTGTTTCGAGGGTGGCTGATTGTACCGTATAGTACGTTCTTTATTGGTGTCATATCGTATTCATCTAGCGTCGAGTGTGCATGTTTGTGTATCGTCTGATCTGCCATACTTGAGGATATATTTTTGTTTTGTTAATCAACTCTCGGTTCCGACTTGTTCTTTGGGTCACAGCTGGCGTCCGCTGGCGCGCCGAATAGGACCACTTCTAAATTGTCCACGCTTTCGTGGTGCAGTTCGGGGGGCCGATACTTCGGCCCTTGGAATTAGCCCGGCGATCGCCTCCCTAATTAACGGGACCTGTGACACATGGCGGCTGAGACGACACCAGGCCTATCGGATACATTACTTCAGTCTGACTCAGGGCAGAAATCAGCGCTCGATTCTTTCACAAGTAGGTGATAATTCTTTACTCTAGTCTACTTATCGCATGTGCGATGCGGATCGCGCTTGCCGCCAACGGGCTCGGTCGTGTTGTATATCGCACTCATGAAATGCACCGCAAAGTTCAGCTTGGCCGTCTGCAGTTCGCCTGTGCTTTGTAACCACCTTGAAATTGGCCGCCATTGCCGTCGTCCTCCCGTACGCTCGCTCATCGAGTGCTCACTTGTCTTTGCCGCCGCGATGAGCTCCGGGCTCACGATATTGGGCTGAGACCTCGTCACTGTGTTGGGACTCGTTGAAAACACGTTTCGGGTTATGTCGCGCGCCGTAAGTGCACTACCACGGGCTGGCGGAGCGTTCCCTAACGTCGACACAGTGAAAATTGGTCGCCTTTACAGTTGGCTTCCCCGTCAGTCGGTCGCAAGCAGCTGGCCGCTGTCCGTTGGCTGCGGCGATTGACTAGCGTTTGCGCGCTGCACTCACAAGCGCTCGAATTTGTGGAAAAGAGCCGCATAACAGATGATTTCTTCAGCGCTAGCTCCAAAACATAGTCGAGAGTTCGACGGAATGCCGTCTGGTCAGGTAAAGCCATTGTTGAAAAAACAGGTCACTGACCAATGTCAAATAAAAACAAAGACGTTTCGGGATCCGTACGGATCCCTTGTTCACAATGCTCTAGTCTACTCTAGTCTACTCTAGTCGCGCTAGCATTGTGAACAAGGGATCCGTACGGATCCCGAAACGTCTTTGTTTTTATTTGACATTGGTCAGTGACCTGTTTTTTCAAGCATTGTGAACAAGGGATCCGTACGGATCCCGAAACGTCTTTGTTTTTATTTGACATTGGTCAGTGACCTGTTTTTTCAACATAGCTCCAAAACAACTCGCCGCTGTTCGTGGCGGTGGTCAAGCGTACGCTCGCTCTCTTGTTCGAAGTTCGCTGGCAGCAGACACTCCACGTGCAGCATCGTGTTTGGTCTCGTGTTCACTTGCTCGAGCTGAATGACGTCATTCGCTTAGAACTAGCCGACTAGTTGGCGGCACGGTGGTTCGTGGAATTGTGGCTGCGGCCGCTACTCTTGAGCTGTTGCGCTATGGGGTACGAAATGGCTTTTTGACCATGTGTGACTTCACGGTGAAATGAATAGCATGTCATATTTCACGTATGTTTTATTTTACCTTCCACGTATTTCTAATATGCATTTGCACTCATCCTCTGTCACGTGTGACTCACTATTTTACATACTTATTGTGCAGCCGTGGGAACCCACCATGCTGAAGGCTGTGTGCGCTGGCGTCTGCGATGCCTGTCATCCATCTCTTTCGTCAGAGCAGCTTCAGAAGAACTGTACGAGATGTGAACATAAAGTTATTTGTGTGCCATATTTTACACGCATGTTTTTATATTAACTTGCACCTACTTGTCATATTCCTGCATCTTCATCTTCTGTCACGTGTGTCTAACTATTTTTACAATCTTATTGTACGTGCAGCTTGGGAACACAACAGGCAGAAGGCTGCGTGCGCTGGCGTCTGCAATACCTGTCATCTATCGCTTCCGTTGGAGGAGCTCCAAAAGGAGTGAACAAGGTGTGATGACGAGACTGGACTTGTACACTTCACCATTAATTGACTTAAAAGAATGGAGAAACATCATGTGTAAGCAGAAAACTAAAATACTTTGATGTTTCACTTTTGTCTTTTGTTGTTGCCGTGACTGCAAAAGCAGTTACGCAGAGGTGGCGAACTACTTTTTCGCGTGTTCTATTATGCGCCACTTGTTGCTCACTGTGCAGAAAAACAGGCGAAAAAAAATATTTCATTTTGCCTGGCCAAAAAATAAAAACAATGTTTGAACTTGGAATAAAAAGTTCATCGGATTGGAATATTTGAGTGGATCAACCGTTTGTTCGAAGAGGTGCAACTGTAAGGACTAACGGTTGCCCGGTAAGGTGTAAATGTGGGGATTGAGAGTTGCCCTGTAAGGTGCAAGTGTGAGGACTAAATGTTCATCTTTTGAGGTGAATTGTGGAGCTAACGGTTACTCACTAAGGCGTAAATGTGAGGACTAAATGTCAGTCCCTTAAGCTCGTCTCTGGGGACTAATTGTTAGACCCAGCGCCATTAGTCCTTAAAGGGTTTATAGGTTGTGGCATCCTCATTAGTCCACAAAAGGACGAACCACACTCCCTTTTAACACCCTTTTGCCTTAGCGTGTACTGACAAAACAGGTGTTTACGTTCTCCATTCTGCTCAAGTGCGACATGTAATAGCATTTCTACTCGTGTGCCCTCCCATTTCTGAACGCGGAAGCAAGGCAGTTTTTGCAACGATTTCCCTAGCAGCCATTCAACAAGTGAAGGCGACTTGTACGCTTCACGCAGAATCGACGTTCACTAAAAAAAAACTTTGTCCCAGCTAATTGTGCACGCCTACGTTTAGTTGAATGTGTTGTTCTGTTTATTACGTCACAGCAACAGCACACGCTAATTTATAAGCAAGTCTGCATCATCGGTTCATTCTGAAAAGGGAGCCACGGTGTTAAGGCATGTTTGTTTGATGTTATTTCGTTTTCTCCCTGGGGTGTGACAAGCTGCCGTTTAGTGAAAGGACTTGTGCGTGACTGCAAACGTTTTTCAAGGACTTGATGTGCTCGACACACTCAATGAAATGCAGGAACGTGCAATTAGCCACTATAAAGCTTTTTGCGTGAACGTGTCTTTTGAGGGAAGCGCACGAGTCGCCTTCACTTGTTAAGCTGCTGCTAGTGAAAACGTTGCAACACAGTCTTGCTTTGGCATGCAGCAATTTCAGGGAACGCGAGCACAAATGCCATCTGACGTCTTATTTGCTTAGAAAGGAGCACACAAACATGTGTTTTGGGAGCAGTAGCCGGAGCACATGCTCGAAACATGGTCACTTTGAAAAAATCACGAAAACTGAAAGGTACGGCTCATCTTTCTTTTTTTTAGGATTTCGGGTTTCTCTCCGTGTGCAGAAAAGGATGCAGTAGTTCCCCGACATTGATATTAACAGCCAATACACGCCTCACGTGGACATGCCTTACGTATACGTACACGTAAACACATGCGGACTATGCGTATTGCGCGGTGCTCGAGAGTCTAACATGGCGGCATGCACACGACGGCCTAAGGAGGGCAGCAATTTCTCATAAGGTCTATTGGCATGCGAGTAAGTTGAGGAAGTACCTGTAGTTAAAAATTCAGAAGATAATTGAACAGTATATTCACGAGCCGAAAGTTCGATGAGTTGATTTCATGAGTTGATTAAAGTTAGGCACTGCACGAAAATAGGACCGTAAGAGGACAAATATCACTAAGCCATGCTTCGCGCCTTTTGCATTTGAGGGTTTGTTACTGCCCACCAAATACAGTGAGATTAATAAACACAAGAATATGATGTCCAACTAGAAGTAATCAGACTCACGCGCTCACTCAATCGACTTTACGAATACCCATTGTTTCGCAAGCTTTGACTGATTCAAACATAGAACTTAGCACAAATTGCTTGATTCAAATTCGGAAATTTTTTTTTTCATGCCGAGGCAGAACAAGCTCTATTTTACTGATTTTTTTCATTTCATACCCCAGCTATATGTGCGCAGCCCCATGCGCACCACATATATTGGCATGTGAATCGTCATTTGGAATACTGCAACAGCCTGCTGGTTGCGACAGACGTTGCTGCAAAGATGTGGGAATGCAACTTAGTGCTAAGTAACGTGAAAAATCACGTACTGTTTTGATAATGTTGTGGTTCATTGGTCAAGTGCGCAGAAAGTTTATCTTGTGTCATGCGGCACAATCCTTCGCGCGATTGACTATTATGTGGGGTTTTACGTCCCAAAACTACGCCGTAGTGGAGGGCTTTGAAATATTCAACATGCCCCCAAAATCTTAGAACATGGGCCTACAGAATTTTCACCTTCTTTTAAATTTTACCCGTCATAGTCGCGATTCGATCGCACTATCTGCGGGTCAGCAGGGGAGTACCTTAGCCACTAGCCCACCGCGGCGGGGTGATCATTCGTGAGCTACATGTTGATCATAGTTGCCACATAACGGAGCATTGAAAATGAAAAATAGGCACCAATACCAGAACTTCTGAACGGAGATGTGGCGGCTTAGTAGGTCTTAATGAGTGCAAGAATGAAATCGAAAAGTGTTTAGATCCGTTTGATACACCTGCACCAATCAGAACCGGTGCACGGCTGTGCACACGATGAATTGTGCAGCGCGAGTTCATTGGCGCAGGCATAGTGTGGCACCCGAAACGACCGGCGTTGTCCCGACAAGTTGCAGGCCTTATTTCTGATTGATTGATTTCTGTTCGCTTAGTTTACACCATTCAGCTAACACTGACAAATGGCAAACCACTTGTGCGTACACTTTATGAGGCGCAAACATTTTGGCGAAACACATCGCGTTAGTGGAGGCGGCTGCGGTGTTTACGCCAAAGTGCTACATCGTCTGCTCAGCGGCACATGTGGCTGCACCAAAGCGGCATCGTCAGCGTAAGAGGTGCAGGAAAATCGTGAACCAGCGCTGCACCTCTTCTGCACTTTTCTTTGCGAATGGTAGGGTTCAGAGTTCGTCAATGCTGCACCACTGTCACAAATGGCAAGTTGCAACAGTTCATCAACTGGTTCTTGTGGTGCTGGCAAGTTGAACGGACCTTTTGTGAAAACGATGCGTGCAAATGAATGCGGAAAAAAAATTCTACACTGTAGTGCTGCCATCTCACGCTTTTCATCTGTACTACAGCGGTAGTGTTCATATTCTGCGGCAGAAGATGGCGCATAAAGTCCACCTCCTTCAAGCTTTGGAACTTAAAGCGCGTGGACGCATACCCCCAAAACACCTATACACTAACATTTAGATAAGGGAAACTGTACCTTTGATAGTGCAACGAAAATAAGGGTAGCGGCTGTTCTGAAATATCTTATCCGGCCTGGAGACGGCGCTGGTAGGCCTCTCATCATCATCGCGCCATGCCCATATGGCGGCTGCTTCGGTACCGAGAGCGGAGGGCCGCGGTGCGCGCCCGCAGGGCTATGAGCGTTTATTCGCGGCTATTGCGGGGTGGTATTCCCGCGCACGGCCCCTTAACATTACTATAAATATTTTAGCTATGCCACCAGGTGACCAAGACACCTCAACGGGCAAAAAAAAAAAAAAACGCCAAGCAAGTAAGCTTACATTGTTTATTGTCGATCGTGAATGCAGCAGTATACACGTAAACAAGCAACACTGTCTCTCACAGAGTTGAACAATACATGCAAAAAACAGTAATAATCATCTGTTTAATAAAATTACCCGCTGAAATTGTGCAACTTCGTCTGTTGTCTCGTTCAGTCAGACAACTATATTTACACTGGACACCCCTTGCACAGTACATGATACTGTGCTTCCCATTGTCTTTCTCACCACACGTGCTCTCAAAAAGTGATGTGTCAGTACGATTAGGCTGAGCCGCAATATGATATTTCACAACGCATTGGTGAGAGGCACATTGTGTTGAAAAAAAGAAATGACCCCATGCTGTTGTGCTAGGTATCCCTGCATATAACATTGTTGATGATATTATGTTTAGAATCTCTGGCTTACCTGTGCGTCCGATATTTTTACGACTAACTAGATTAACTGTCAGTTGCGATAAGCAGGTGCACCCTGGGAAAACGCCATTTACAGGATCATGTTCAAAAGGAAACTTGGTTTACGTTTCAAAAGAGGTAAAAGGGTTGCAGTGACAGGCAAATGAATTGCGTAACAGTTGGCGAATTATGAAAGCTTGAGTCAAACATTTCATCAAGTCAACATTCTTGTGAAAGTTGTCACAATGCAGCCTTGACAGTGTAACCTACATTACCCTTGAGATCAATGACTTACACGCTTTTCATAGGAACAAAATTTTCCTAAGCTTATTGACAAACAAAGTTTCATTTGTTCACTATCAATCACGCATTATTATTACCACACGACTGAATGTTTGCGCAAACAATTTTCTTCGTTGTTACTGAAAATGGGCCGCGGCACTCTCTTGTCTGCTGTGTCAACCGACTGCTATGGGTAGAAAACGTTTCCCGAATTTCGCACCCCTCCTACTGGCTCCCTTTCACATTCTTTACCGCGTGCATCCTTTGCAAACTTCCAAACAGCTGCAATGCAGTCAAGCGAGTTTTATGGGACAATGTAGCTCAGTTTCTCCCTGCGGACCCAGAAAGCTCCAGGTGTATGACTATGAGACAGCCAATCGGTGAGTATGTTGTCACTGCTTCGTGTAGGCTGGCTACTAAGACGCGTTCTAGCCCAATTTTCGTCTTATTTTTCAAGCACTTTAAGGTTATTAATAATAATAAATAAACCAGTTATCAACCAATTATTTATTTAACGTATCCAGGAACAACCACATGGTCTTTCTTGCTGGCACACGCACAAATAAAACAACAACAAGAAAGAATACATTAAAGACTGTCTACAGAAAATCAAATCAATAAATAGAACGAAAACGCGCTGACAAAAAGAATTCAACGCGCAATGGGAACAATAAATAAAAAAGAAGATAGTTGTGGAATGGGACTGAAAAATAATGTAAAATATACACAACTCTGCGGAAGGCTTCTTGAAAGACGGAAAAGGAAAGAATCTGTGCGTGTGCAGTTCTACGTTACGAGAGGGCAAACCTCACAGATAAAAAATTACTGTGGACTATGAAAAACATAACGAATCACGAAAGTCGATGTTAGAGAGACTCGTTATTCTGAAAATGATAGAGTGTGAGAAGAAGCTAGGAGGTACATGCAACGGTCGATTCTCTCTGGATACTTTAAATGGAATTTGAAAATTACTATAACCGAGAAGGGCAGAATATCTTACCCTGAACTAGCTTGTAAAGAAATAACGGCTCAGCGTGATTTTGTTAGCCGTTAAGTGATGGCAAAGACAATATTCTAGCAGTGTTAAAAAGAGTCTACAACAATGGGTGTAAATGCTTATGAATTTTTTTTTCTAGACACGCTCAGTGGCGTTACTCCTGGACTTAGCAAGGCCATTCCAGATCAGATATGCATATATACTCAAGTTTAGAAACGCATATCGCGTTGAACAAGTTGTAGAAGGCTATAAGAGGACTGAATTCTCGAGAGACATTCTATCAACAGAGAGAAAACGAAGGCATCGCATGGCAGCACATTTAATGCGAATAGAAAAAAGCGAGCATGTTGTCAAAAAGAACACTAAGGTTACCGATGTCATAAACCTTACATAACGGCATAGTATTGACAGAGTGTGGAATTGACAGTGACACAGTGACAATAATAAAAATATTCATAATACACTCATTAAATTCTCACATGGCCGAAAATATCTGGCCACATTGAAGCGAATGCTAGTGTCTGGCTGTCCATCAACCTCCATACGCGAGGGTGTAATGGCACATTTTGGTGCCATGTACTGGCATATATATTTTTAAGTAAATGCACCACAGTTAGTGTTGAAAAGATATGTTGGCAAGCAGTTTTAATTATTAAGTGGCTGCACAGCGGAAGGCTGTTTACAAAATGTTGAGTTTGGCTTAGGCCTCATGCCAGCTTTTATTCACAAAATTGTGTAATAATAATTGTATTTGCAAGTTACTATTTAAGCTAATTCTGACGAGGCACGTGCAACCTCGACCAAATAATGACACACTCCTACAATATAGAAGTTTCGTGAATTCGGCAGCCTACGTTAAATATGCCGATAAAGCCTCAGCATTTCAATACATGGTTCATTAAATGTGTTTCATGTGTGAGTCAGCTGCACTTTTCTTAACGTATGCCCATTAAGTGTGTATGACGTGAGATTGATTTGACACTTGCAAACACTCCAGCAAATATATTGTTGTCTCATGCACTCATAAAATTTTCAATAAATTTACTATCTGCACAGCCAAGATTGTTATACGTAGCCGATGGAAATGCAAAATACATTTTGCAATAAATTAGTACAACGTCCATCTTGAATTTAGGCAAATAATTGCCTGCGAGTTGCATTCACATAAGTTCTTTTTTGTTTTCGAATATACTCCCTTAAACATCGCACTGTGCATAATAATATGGTAAGTGGCCGCTGAAAGCTGTCACATATGGGGCCAACCTTATTAACTAAAATCTTATTAAATGAAGGGAACATATAGCCATCAAAACCTTCCAATAATCAGCAATTTTGTCCATCGATATGGATGCTAGAAAATGCATTGATATTACCATTCCTTGCTGCCACTCCAAACTATGCAATAATGTGGACAATATAGGTTTCATGCATGTCGTTTTTACATAATACTATATAGGAATGCTTGATCATAATAGCGAGGTTTGGGAGCTTCAATACCATTTGTGACCTGACACGATTCCTTCCGTGTAAAACATGTCTGCTCTGGTATATATTATTAACGTCGTATTAATTGCAACTGATTGTTGCAAACCTAACTTTTACAGAAAACTTGTACAAGTTAAATTACACGAATGCATGCATAGTTGCAACTATCATGTACATCAAGCTGACCTAAATTTTTGTTTGTTTTATTGCACTTCTAAAAACAATATATATACCTAATACTCTTCTTGTAGAAAATAAGCAGGTAACCTTTGAGAAGGGATTGTTATATACGAGAATCCTCATAAAAGTTTGTGATCGTGGTGCTTTATATATACGTAGTTCATCCCATACAAGGGAGCATTTCAACATATAAGGATCTACTTCATATGTTATATATGATGTGGCTGTGCCTTATAAGGCCGGATTTGACTCCTTATATGCACCAATCACGCCATATCTGGCTGTGTAGTACCCCATATGTTAATCGACCCCACCAGATTTACTTCCAGATATGGTAAACGGAAGCCACATATGCTGATATATATGCCTATATGGGGCCAGATATAACTTATATAAGTGCCCTGGCGTTTCCGTAAGGAGTGAGATGGCACAGTACACGGGCTTCTATTATATCGCCTATAATGACGTGTGACCACCACGGCCGGGATTGAATCCACGACTTTCGGGTCAGCAGCTGAGTACCACATATTACTCTACCATTAGGGCATACACTAGCAGAATTTGAAGACGCTTCATAAAGTATTGTACATTTATGTTTGTTCTTTGCCAACCTAGGTTTCGCCCTCTATGACAAGATTCAAATCACTGTAAAGCACAAATTTTCTTTTTTTTAAATATATAAGGCAAATAGCATAATAAATTATGAACAATTTTTAATAGAATTCGAGAGTCGAGCAAAGTGTGGAATATTTGGCGTGAAAGTACTGATAGCCTGGTAATTAGGCCTGATATAGATACCACCCATATCCAAAATCTTGAAAGCTTTCTTTCCCAATTCACTTTCTTTTTCATCCATATTTTCTTTGTTTTCTTTTTTTTTCTTGTTGTATTTCACAATCATGGATGATTTCCCTGGGTGTGAATATATATTTATTTTATTTAAGAACACCTGTATTTGAATAGTAACAATTGTTAAGGTTCTACATCTGAAAACCTCACCTGCAGGTTTCTCAAAGCAATTATACAGCTTCCCCTGAAGTTGTTTACGTTCAATAGATTACACTGGACCAAGAAGCGTTTTACTGTACTTTCTTTCTGAGACTATATTATCAGTTAGTTATGTGGACGCCACTCAACACTTCCTCTGGTGAACATGTCTTGAAATTATGTGATTATTGATTTTTGTCGAAACTAGCGAACGTTTTCTCCCTTATTTTTGATGAATACTTTTTAGAAACAACATTTTCATGTCTCTTAAGGAGCTCATCCAGTAACACGTCAACGAGATCCAAATTTTTTAATCAGTTGCTAACATGTATAAGCTCGTTCATTCTTAGCGTGAAAAGGCTCAGCAGGGCCTCTCCCCACGCATCGCAAATGTATCTAGTGTGGCCGCGCATTGAGGCGAAGCAGCACACACACACAGGAGCACACTGATTTTGCTCTGCTAGTGCAAACAAGAGTAGCAGGCGATGCCCACCCCTGAGACGTTGTGCGTCCGTGCCGCCTCGCATCGACACAACCCCCACCCCTACCATGGTTGGACTGGCGTTCCACCAAGCGCAGCCAGGCTGAGTGCATTTTGCACCTTATGAGTGCACGACAATGTACATCACATTCAGAAGGTATATGTCCCAGGTTGTAAAACGAGCATGCTATAGCCGTTCTTTAAATATTTTACTGTCGAATATATCTATGACTGTAAGCAGAATCTGATTATCTGATCGGAAATGAGCTTTAGGAATCGTTTAAACTTAATTATGAGCCTCATCATAAGCTTGACTAATGTATAGCATTGCCTTCCTTGAAGTTTGCTCTACAACACATTCCTGATGGCTGTGGAGCTCTTCAATTTTTGCTCCATCTGCTCCTGAAGTGTGGACCTAGAGGCCCAGACATTGGGAGCTAATGCAGACAAAAACTAAAGACAGAGCCCACCAAACAACACATCAGCCCAAGTGTATGCGCTTCGATTGAGGTGTAGTTCTGTCGGTTGTCTCACGCTTTGCTAACCACACTCGAGGTATGTGCTGCTATCATAGGTCGGTGAACTCACTCATGAGTCGAGTCTCTCGGACTCACTTAGACTCAGATTGAGCCACGAGTCTTAGCCTGAGTGAGTGCGGATGAGTATTATTTTTGTGAGCTTGAGTCCGAGTGAGCACAGTTGAAGAAAATTTTAGCTCGTGTGAGCCCAAGGGAGCCCCAATAAAAAAATTGGTACGTCTGAGTACAAGTCAGTCCAAAGCACAAGGCAGATTTCTTCAGTGAGTCTTTGCGAGTTCCACTTGTCGTTGCTGACCTATGGTCTCGTCTACTAATTTTTGGAATCACTATGAACGTTACCTAGTCATGTTCATGCTCACGTCTACTCACAAGTATTTCAACGGAATATTGTTCATACACCATTTCAATATTTATTGTTCAGAGGTTTGAATTACGTAAAGGCGTGTCTTGTATCCCCCCTCTCTCGCCAATTTTTTTCTGGGAAGGCTCTTGACAAATATATCTCATACAGTGATCTCCTTTAAAAAATGTCATTGCTTGTTTTCAACCACTCATAACTCGTATTCGAAGCTACTATATGAAAAGGCGCAAAAAGGACCGATGAAGTGCGATACTGGTCCTAAAGAACACTGACACCATAATCGAAAACGCCTATTTTATGTTTGTGGACCAAAGCGTCGACTCACTCGATCTGACTCATACTCAGATCTAGCAGTGAGTCTAGGTGTCATTGATTCCCCGTGAGGTGAGTAATATTCTGGTGAGTTTGAATCTGCGTGAGTCCAGCTGAAGACATTCTTTGTAAGTGTCAGTTCGAGGGATTCTGGCTCAAGAAAATTCTGGTGAGTGAGTCCGAGTGAGTCGAAAGCGCATGATACATATCTTAACTGAGGTTGTTGCTCAAAGCGGCATAAAAATTGCTCTTGTTTCTTTCCTTGACTAAATAGTTTTTATTAAGGCAATGTGACGTATGAAGCATGCCTGCTTGAATGCAATAACACAGCGTTCAAATACATATACTCGTATTTCATGGAATATTCATGCAAGTTCAATCAGGAGCAAACAGGGAGGAAGCAGCGCCGTAAGTGGAGTGTGTGGAGTATATGAGTGACCCTTTGATAAATGCACTTTTAAGTGACAAACCCTAGCATTACGCTGCTTCATTGTTACAGATTTGTGTTGTCACAACAGCCAATGAAACTAATCAATCTAAGCTCTTAATAATAATAATAATAATAATAATAATAATAATAATAATAATAATAATAATAATAATAATAATAATAATAATAATGTTTATTTTTCATCAATAGCTTAATGAAGGACAGCTGCAGGTAAAAGCTGCTCTCCAAAAGAAGCCGCTTGACAAAGGCCCACAGCTACCTTTTAGCACGACAGCAGTGGCAAACAATCAGCAATGTGAAGTCAACAACAATAACAAAAACACCAAATAGATAAATAAATAAAAAATTAATAATGATATAAAAATGAAGCCCGAATTTCAAAAATAAAAATAGATACCATGATAATACAGCAATTGCAAAGAAATGTTAAAAACTAAACATGTGTATATCGCGCAAATGAATCTGTGTACAATATAAAAAATCTATGCCAGCTTTCACATATTTATTAAGCAACGTCGGAACTATGTAGGATAACTTATCTGTGGAGTAGTTTGTTTTCGAAGTTTTTATTTGCCTAGTTTTTTTATTTCGTGTTTCAAACAATGTAATATTTGGCTGCAGTTTTGAGAGGTCATACAAAAAATGTCGACTTTCTTTCAATTCACGCCTGATTGCCAATGCTAACTTAAAAATGTAGATACGATGTACGGGTAGTATTCCAGCCTGTCGAAACAATTCGCTTGTGTGAGCATCATACGGCAAGTTATAAATGATTCTAATATACTTCTTTTGCATCAGGTACAGTTTTTGCAAGTTCGTGTAAGTTGTAGCCCCAATACCAAGAAACAATAGGTAAGATGTGAATAGAAAAGTGATTTATAAAGTGAGAGTTTTACCTTGTATGGTAGAACAGTTTTGCCTCTGTACACCATACCCACTACGTGGGATAACTGACTCAGCACACTGTCAATGTGTTCAGTCCAAAGCATATTGCTCGAAAATGTAACTCCAAGAATTTTCACAGTATTTACAAGCTAAATATGAGTATCGCCATACTTGAGATGTATGTTTTCATTAACGGGCTTATTTTTAGGTCGGAATAGTACCACCTTTGTTTTACTAGTGTTTGTGTTTAAATTATTAAAGCATGACCAGAGCTTTAGTTTCACAAGAAAATGGTTCATTTTTTCCTCAAGCGTGATACTATTTTCAGCTGAAACAAACATGCTGACATCATCGGCATATAGGACGTATTTAGTATCTGGATAAATACGAGTTAAATCATTTATATAGACTATAAAAAGAAGGGGTCCAAGGATGCTTCCCTGAGGTACACCCTTAGTAATAGGCTTCAGCTCTGAGAATTTTCTATCTATTTCAACCACCTGTTTGCGATATTTAAGGTAACATTTTACTAGGTCTAGTGCATGACCACGAATTTCATAGCACTGCAACTTTTCAAACAACGTGGAATGCTGAATGTTGTCGAATGCTTTACTAAAATCAACAAACATTACATCCAAATTAAAAATTCAGGGGCACGAGTAAACAAAACGAAGTCATTTACGAGTAAGTATCAGTCACCATGCAGTTTGAAGCAGTGAACTTTAATTTGTAACCTCAAATTCCAGCATTTTTTGTTGCTTTTGTTGTAGCGGTGGTGGTTGCGCGTAGAACGTACGTAAAAGAAGTATGCAGTGAAGAACATTATGAATCCGACATATAAGCGGGTAGAGTCTCGAAAGAGAAGATAAAATAAGAAATAAATATAATACAGGTTTCGCAAAGCCACCCGTCCACTTCGGTTAAGTGAGGCGGCTCGCGCTGTTAGTTTCCCTTCACTTCCGCCCACGTTTCATCTGCCACCCCCTTGCCTATCACAAACCGGCTACTTTCGTTTCGAGCTCATTGCCGTCGGCTTACTTGCATCACTAAGGGGCGCAGACCTTGCGCGCAGCGTTTAAGCTCCAGCGCCACACATTGTGCGGGAGTGCATTCCTGGGGCTCTCGACTATCTGGATGCAGGCTGAGTGTTGCCAACGTATACGAGTAGGCCCTGCGATAGGACCGAGAGTGAGCAACCCTCTCTTCCACTCTTCAACCCCCACCGTACACAGCGCGGGTGAGCTTTCGGTCAAAGGCTGCAAAATAGCACAGCGCTGCAGCAGACGTTCCGCGATGAACAAGTAACCCTACTCCCGGCCTGCCCCACTCATTGTATTACACGCGACGCTTTTTGACAGTCTTTTTACGGCTCTCAAATGCCGAGCATGCGCTTGTTCATTGTAACTCTCTCGTACCGCTGCGAAGCGAGACCGCTTGCTTTTAATTGAGATCTTTTTTCTTTCTACCAGGCAGAGATGAGAGATTGAGCTACGACGAGGCGCACGGCAAGCGTCGAGCTGGAGGAAAGGGGTCCGCGTTCGGGCCCACGGGGCAGAAAAGGGTGAGTGAGTGCAAGCGCTGTTACATGGAGCCGAAGGGCTTTACTTTTTAGTTTTCAATATTGGCAACCCGAGAAGGCAACTGCGGGCCTCGAAAGTAGATCAAAATCTATTGCTTCCGTGTGCACGCACTCTGTGATGACCCGGTTGCAACATGGGCACGTGCAAGCATGAAAACGGCATTGGTGCAGTTCCGAGGTCGTCGTTTGCTGCTGTGTGAGGCTCAATATCCTGCCTGTTGTTGCTCTTTCTCCGGCAGTCGTTCGTACAACATACACTTATCTCTTTCTTACTTATATTTTTTTACCTTTTACCCTCTGTGAAACCTTCCACCCTACCATGCTGCTTGCCCACATTGTAAACAACACTGCGCTATTCACTAGACTATTCCTTAGCTATCCCTTCTTAAGTATTTATAGCTAAGCAGCCAGCGTACTTTTAAGACACTTGGTAAGTTCTCATAGAGATGTCAACTTCAAGAATAGTTTAATTTATGGAGCTTTCTTTCTCGAAAGGGCGCATACCGGCCTTGTCGAGGCGTTGCAGTGGTATAAAGTTATTTGACCACGAAGTCATATTTCACACCAAATATTTAGAACAAAGGCCACGTGCACGCGTGCGCACACACACACGTGTGTGTGTGTTTTGATTCTGAAAATATTGCTCTTGCTGATAACCAGGTTGACGCAAATATTTTTGCCCTTCAGAACCTTAAGACTTCGATTGGGAAGAACCTAACATGTAATTATTCTTATGTCTCTCAGAAAACCGCAGACTCGTATGCAGACGTTCTTGTTGCTGTGGCCAAGAGAAGCCTCAAGAGAATGAATATTATCAGAATTAAAAGTAATTCTTTCAGAGCTTGTGTGTGGTGGAGGAGGGGGTCTCCGCAGCTATAGCGCTGCAGTGGCCAAACTTACGACATCGCACTGTGCAGCCCAACATTATTGTCATTGAGGCGCCTCGCCAAGTACACTTTCAATCTGGTGATATGAAGGCTTCAGTTATTTCTCTTGTTATTGTCTACGGTGAAGGCTGGAAAGAACAGTTCTACCAATAAAATGTGAATTGCATCTACACGAAAGACAATGATTGGCAAGATGATAGGTGGTGGCATTAGAGGAGAAGGGCGAGCGTCGGTGTTTTTGCAGCCTTGCATTCATGCACCTTCTGGTCTGACCGACGTATATATACATTGCCACACGATAATAGTATCATGTACACACACTCTAGCTTGCAAGACACAAAATCATTTACATGCTTAGTTTTTCATACAGAGTTTAGAGGTGAACTTGATTTTTCATGATGAATGTTAAAATCCTTCCAAGTTTCTACGTGGAAAAAAAAATGACGTCCAACCATGCGGGAGATTGTGATGGGCGCGAAACCCTCTTCAACTAATTCTCCGTTTTCCGTGTTTGCATCGCTTTTCTTGTAGTTAAAAAAAACGTTTCCATCACATACCAGGTTGACACAGGTTTTTCCGCCCTTCAGAAACTTCGGATTTTATTACCAATAACCTAAGAACTGATTTTTCTTGTGTCTCTAATAAAATTTCAGACGGCTATGCAGACGTTCCTGCTACTGTAGCCCAAAAAAGAGAAGCATCAATAAAAAGGATACTTTGCGAAGGATGAGTAATGCTTGATTTCTGAATAAAGTTCGGAAATCTTCCTTTCTATGGCTTGTGAAATGTTCGAAAATAAGTACAAAGTGACCGATGTTTTCAAGTTCTTGACAGCAAAAGCAACAGCGAGATGGCAGCTGACCACAGATTGGTAAATAAAAAATAATAGATGGCAAGCGGCATCAAAATATCTGAAACACACAGTTTGTGAATAGGGCATCATTTCTATTAACAAAACAAAAGAAAGATGACCGTATGCTTAAGCTGGTAACCTCATTTCAGTTAAATCCTCAAGTAAGTATTGTTTGTGAAATCTGGATTCAGTGACAAAGACAGTATCAGGCACAATGGACATTACAGGACCATCTAAAGACCACTGCGTGACAGCATGAGCCAATGCATTTATAAATATGCCCCGATGACCTGGCTCATATGCTAACTACACTGTACTCAGGTTTTTTTAGGGACTAAAGAAGCGAAAAGCGTCTAAAATGCAATACTCTCAAGGCGTAGCTGAAGTTAACCTAAACACTGAGAGCGAATAAGTGACTCTAACAACTACCAAAGCAGTTAGTGAAAGTTTACGAAAGGCTAAATGATTGCTGAAAGCTCTGCTTGAAATATGAGAGCGTAGACCGAGAAACGCATTAAGAATGAGCAAGATAAAGTGTCTGGGAATACACTTACACCCTGTTTCTCTTCACGCAAGAATTCATCCGTAAGAATTAACAATTCCGCAGTGTAGTATACAGTCTTCTAACAAAGCTATTAGCTATCTAGAATGTATGAGTTTGGATTTAGATGGGAACATATTTATTATTTCTTTCTTTCGCCAGTAACTAATTCAGGTAATACGGCGTATGTTAAGACAAGAGTTCTAGCTAATCTTGTAGGAACAAAACTTGAGGCTCATATAACTGCGACTAAGGCTAATTAAAAATGTTGCCATTTAGAAATGAATATAAAGTGTAATCATCTAGGTGATTATGCGTAAATTTTTAGACATATTTTGACGGTAAGCATGTGGAATTTGCAGGCTAGAGTGCCATTTCGCACTTAATGGTGTAACGCACACTTCACAATAAATTTCAGAACCCCAGAAGAACTCCCGAAGAGCCTCTCGCACTAAAACAACTGAATAATAATTTTTACGATGCCCCCCCCCCCCTGCTAGAGTATAAAACGCAACCAAACTATAGAATCAAGTGAAGCTACATACGGTAAATGAGAATTACATTGCCCCTGTGTAGGTCAGTGGGGTGTCGACCAAGTTTACAAATTGTTCAAATAGCTCAAGTTACGTAGGAATTAATATGTTCAATGTGATTTCGACAAACTATTTTTTTTGATAAAGTACACCTAAATATTTAGTGCAGTCATACTGGGGAAGACCTCTTCGTCATGCTAAGGAAAATTGTAATAGGAGAACTTAAAGAAAAAAAATTCCAGAACATTTGCCAATATCTATAGTGATTAGAATCTAGCTGTTTAAGCCACATTTATATTTATGCTAAGTATGATTCTAATGTTACATGTAAACAGTTAATATCACATGCAGAAAAGTACATCACGTCAATAAAGCAAAAAGAAAGAATGCAATGTCATCTGTATGTATGTACACTTGCACGCTTCTGGGAAGTGGAACTGAGCTTAGTAGAATATTTAGGTGCAAAAAAGGACGAAACCTTGAGTTACCCCACTCTCCTGATAGTATTTTGAAGGAGATAAGCCATCTTAGGACAGTGAAATGTCTTATCTTTTTGAAACTAATACACTAAATTATAATATATTGCGTGAAGTTCAAGTTTTCTAATGAATTGAGAAGCGTGGCATATGTTCTGGATTTCCGTCTACCTTAGCCAAATCTAGAGTTGCTATAATGCTGCATAGTGACTTTTGTGCGATAGTTACTGCGATAGTGCGATAGGTATTACATTAATGGTATGTGTCCACCGCAGTGGTGTAGTGGTCACAGTTGGCTGCCGACCCGAGGTCGGGTGTTCGATTCCGGCAGCGGTGATTGCATTATGATTGAAGCAAAATGCTAGGGGCTTGTGTGCTGTGCAATGTCAGTACACGCTAATGAACACCAGATAGTCAAAATTTTTCTCGAGCCCTACGCTACGGCCTCCCTCATATTCCTATGGTTAAGCCGACGTTTTACCGCGAATATTATATTATCATTGTGCACCAATTCCTTGTTTTTGAAAAGGGAAAATATTATTTGAATTTTTAATCCTGATTTAAATGTACGCCTGTTTTCTGCTGATTTCTCAACTTCAGAAAGAGGTGGTGTATATCTTCATCGACATATACCCATTCGCATAGACAAATTTCACGAAGGCCAATTGAGCGCGAAAAATACTTTGTGCACGCAGTGCCTAGTTTTAACAACACTTTTGCCCAAAGATAACACGATTTTGAATTAAAGGGCTCAATATGATTTATATCAGTACTGTTGGAATTCGATTACGCTACGCATTTTTACATATGCTCAAAGATTTTACCGTAGAATGCTACGCAATTAGGCGTTCATGCACACGAGTGCATTGAAATTTCACCCCCAGCAAAATGCAGCAGCCGCAGCCAAGATGAAATATGCGATATCATCCACGCATAAACACTGTGGTGTCTCTAGGTTTGAGAAATGTACAAAGATGTGTGTTTCATATGTCCAAGAAGTAAAAAGAGAGACGTTTACTTTGAGTACACAAACAGCTGCAGATGGAAAAAAATCAAGCAGGAGTCTACTTCGTGGCACGCGTCATGACCAAATTACGGTTTCGAACGTATAGCCACAGGTCACTAAAAAGGTTTTTCACTGTGAGATTGGACCAGAATAGATGAAGTACCTTCATCAAAGACGTCCGCAGCTGAGCAAAAGGTGCGCTTTTTAGATGATTCACGCAACTTAAGTCGTCACACAAACGATTTTAAAAGCAATCCCTATCGGAAAAATTGCCATGGTGGATACTGGAAAACATGGTGGGCGTAGTGGAAATAATAGTGGGCATGGTGGAAATATTAGTAAGCATGGTGGAAATTATGATGGCTATGGTGGGACGTAGTGGAAAATATGGTGGTTATGCCGGGACATACTGGGCGGTATGGTGTACAGATGATGGGTAAAGTGGAAATGATGGTGGAAAGCAGAGGCTAGATAGTGGGCAATAAGGGGACACTCTGCCCACCATTGTGATAATGCTGGGAAGCCCTAAGCATATGGTGGGTGGTGCTTATTATGGTGGGCTACATGGTGTACCAAGCTGAGAAACTCTTCCCACCATTGCGATAATGCTGGGAAACACTAAGCAGATGATGGGTGCTGCTTGTTATGGTGGGCCACATGGTGTACCAAGCTGAGAAGCTCTGCCCACCATCGCGATAATGCTGGGAAGCAGTAAGCAGATGATGGGTGGGCTTATAATGGCGGGCAATTTATATAGTGTACCAAGCTGAGATCTGTTCACTACATGTTCTACCACCATGATTTCCACCAAAGGTTAGGCCTACCGACCGAGCCCGTACAATTGTGTTATCCGTGCTTCCGGGTTTCAGAATACACGATTTCGACGATTAAGTATGACAATACAGCGCAGCCATGGCATAAATTAACCTAAATGAAGCATTTTTCATTGTGTATGGTGTCCACTCAAGAAGCAACAAACATCGATGCGAGGTGATTAAAGCACTTTCAGAGAACGTAATTAAGTGTCTTCTCACCGACAGCCGCCGGTCGCACTCGCCGGCACTTCTCTAGCTTTTGTACGAAAACTCAGACGTGGCAATTCGTATGCTTGGTGAACCAATATGATAGCGTAATGTTTCCGGCACACTGCATTCGTTTTGGCCAAGCCGTTATGTAGTTGTTGCTTTAGCGAAAGAGCTACAGCATTGCGCTGGCGCGACCGCCCTCTAAATTGCGCGAAAAGCATCCCAATACTCAATCAAATAGTTTAGGCGGGCGTATCTATGAAATGAGCCTAGAAGCGTCATAAAGCGTGAGAAGATGTCGCCCTTTAGAACGAGTGCAAAACGGATATTAAACTTGGCAGACCCCGCCAGTAAACTGTTGCTGCTCCCCAGTCCACTTGGTTTTTTTCTTGAAATTGTGAATTGTAAAAAAAAATAGCACTAGTGCCATTAACATAGTGGCAATCGTTACAGGCCGCAGTTGCTTGTGTTTAATAAATGTGCAATTTTTAGTAGCAGGTGGAGATCTTGTCTATGTTGTGTACACGACAAACATAACTTAAGTTGAACCGTAAGTTTGTATGCCAACTAAGTATTTAACACCAATCAACGTCATGTTGGTGTGGCGCAGTGGTTGGCGTCTTCGAATGGGAATCCGCAGGTTGCACGTTCGATCCGCCGTGGCGCCTTATTTTTTTTCAAGGGACGGGTGTTTTTTATACCGTTTTTATAGAATTCCTTTTTATTTTTTGTGGCAGCTCGTCACGGTGATTCTGACGTCATTTCGCGCTCAAGTGTTGCCGGCACTGCTGCACCCACCATACCCACCGTGCGCCATGGTGGGCGTTTCCCACCATTCACCCACTACATTAATCCACTATAATGGCGGGTGGTGGTTTACACCATGCCCACCAATCGTTTTTTTTCTGATAGGGATGTAAGTCAAAATTTCAACTGGTTGCTACCTTTCAGAATACCTAAAAATCTAGAGTATTTATATAGTTTTTCATTTCGACTTCTCTTATACAGGACGTGTCCGCCTATAATGATCTTATCTTGCGAAGCACAAAGAACTTTATAGTGGATCTTGGCATCGCTTAATATGTTTTTTAGTACAGACTTGTACTCTGGGGTATAGGTAGACTTGTCCGTTCCTCTGTGTGTCGTGATCGTCACCCATTTCATCGTTCTTATCTCTACCCATTCCCCTCGCTCAGCGCATGGCTGACTGGAGAGAAGGGCCTGAAGTCGACAGTTACATGTTTGATATTATTAACCACCCTCTCACTCTCTTTATCTTATGCGAAAGCGCAGCATCCCGATCATGAAGATCCGCTACTCCAACACATCCGTCGCGTTATTAGAACTGCCCAAAAAGAAACTGCTTCTTTGCAATAGTAAAGGCTTACGCGCATTTATACTCACCACTACGACTATATATTTTATTCTGGCTGGGTTTTATGGTGCATCATGTTTGATGTAACAGGCAAACAACGAAAATTAACCTGCTTACAGTGCTGTCATTATCGCTGTCCATGGATTGTTCAATGATGTTACGCTGTAAAAATATATGCATGATTAAAAGCCGTTCAAGAAAGATGCTGCAATTAGAAGAGACTGATCTTTCAAACAATAACTTAAAACAAGATGACTGGATGTGCGTAACCATTTAGAATATTGGACTTTTCTGAAACAATGTGAACAAGTATCATTCCCTTGAGCCTAATGAAATGCGTGAGGAGAGACTGTGTAAGCCAGTAGCGGCAAAACTACTAAAACTCGTAACTAAAGCTCGTTTTCCTGGAATTAAACAAAAATGGTGCAACTCACTTTACTATTGAGCTTGCACTCTGAGTTTTAATAACTACCATCATCGCCGTTTTTGTGATGATAATCTTCATCCTCATTACCAACAACATCAACATTGTCATCTTAATCACCAGCTCATGGATAAAGCGTGTGGCTCAGTATTTTATTCACATCTGTTAATATTGCTTCGGTGATAGCATTGTACTTCGATAGTTGTTTCGCAAGAAAGCTGTGCAAAAGCCTGTTTTTTTTTGCAAGTACGGGCAGCCAGTGCTTCAGGAAGAAATGTTCCAACAAATCACGGAAAAAGAATTATCAGCAGGGACTGCCAACGCTGTTTTGCCGCTACGGTTCTTGATCGGGTCCAACCACCAAGGCATTCATTGCTACCCCGGCAGCTTTCGGTGGAGCAGAGTGGAGCAATACGATGAACGGCAAAAAAGTTTGCGTGGCCGCAGAGGCACAGATATAAGCAGTGGCGCATAATGGTCGCGCGAGTGGACAAACACAAACGCAGCTGAAGAAAGTCCTGGGATGCGTACGAGCGGGACGAGAAAGAACGGCCAGATTTATGAACCTCGGTGGATCCGGGAGGCTCCCCGAGTGCACTCGGGGCTGTACGCGAACGAACTGCATGGCAGCCGTTCTTGTTTGTATGTGCGCCTGTACCACTGGACAGTGCGACAAAGTCGACGGACCGGTCAACGGCTTTATGGCCGCGTCGTAGGCATCGAGAGCGCCGCTCTTCATGCAGCGCGCTTCGCTTCCCGGAGCCGTAACAGGTCTGTGTGCCCTACCGCTACCATTGTTACGACGAGCGGGTCCTTGCTTCCCTTTCGCTCCCGACTCCCCAGTGTAAAGAACGGACGCCAAACGACGACTGCGTGCGCACTGCCAGTAGCGACGATTTCGGGGTACGTGGATGTTATGTCGCATTAGTTCTGTGCAACAGGGCAGAAACATAGGACGTGACATCTTAAAGTAACCAAAAGTGGGATTACTGTGACAGTTTCCTTAGCTCTAATTTTTCTCTAAAATATTTCACGCTTGTATTCTAGAAGCAGCAGTGCGCATGATTCAATGACAAATCGCTGTCGCGCGTCAAGCAATCAGTGTAAATTTGCGTCAAAAAGCAGGACGTATCAGTAGCAGAATGACGGTCACACACCTTGCTGTGTTTTCAGGCAATGTAGCGTTTTTACGTATATGATTCCTCTATAGACGGTGGGTCATAAAATTTACAAGGACGTGTAGTGGAATTGAGAAACCTAAACGGATGCTTTTAGTTCTACATATGATCGGGTTGTCCCGTAAAAAGGACATTTGGTTATCGGCTATACAACGGTAGAGTCTTCTCGAGTCGCAGAGAAACTTTGCTGTGAGTGGCGCCTGTCCATGCTATGCCTTACAAAAGAAGTTCGATAAGTACGAACAGCAAATGAACAAACTTTTCATACTACCAGGTTCAGACGTTTGACCTTACCCGTCCTATTTTATGATATTTTATATATTCAATACGAAAATTCTAACAAAGCGCTCTATGCAGTTCACCCTTTACACTCATACAGTACTGCACCGAACGAGTGCATCAACTTCCAGCTGAAGGCATTCGCCCGCGCACAAGGTACACAAGGCCAGCGCAAAGAGGCAGCAGCGCAGAGTGACGCGAGCGGGGCCCCGAGCAGCCGGTGAGGGATCTGCTTGATAAATGGTCGAAAAGGGTTATAAATGTTCACGGGCCGCTGACGCACCACGCGTTGACATTTTGGCGGGCTTCGGAAAGGGGCATAGGAGGGACACGTGGCCACACTCCACGCGAGCCAGGAGGGACAATGGTCAAGAGGATATGCTCTGCGCCCACCCCTCCATTTGAGGAAAATTCGGTGATAGTGCGTGACACACGTATAAGCGTGATGTTCGCGAGCTAGCGCACATGATAAGACGAGTTGTAGTCACGATTCGTCTATTCTGTACGCTTAAAACGAGAAACTGGACGCCAGCGCTGCGGAACATAAGCAAACGTGTAGCATTCCCGTGTATACGCAGACTTCACATAGCTCAAGTCGAGGTCCAGTACTTAGCACAAACGTCACGGTGACAGTTCCGTACAGGATTGAAACGTGATACTCTTGTGCAACTACTGAGGCACTCCTGGCCTCTTTGATACATTGATAACTTTAAGAGAGAGGCTTCCAAGTCGACAAGGGAGTGCAGGAGGGGCCCTTGCCACCCTCAAGTCTCACCAGCCCTTACCCTCACCCAAGCTACACCAGTGCTCTCCTCCTGCCCCAGCACGGTTAAAGACTAGTTTGCACCTCCCCCCCCCCCCCAAATCATGCCAACGACCATGGCTTCCGATGAGTACACAATGTAATTGATAAGTGAATTGGGGGTACACAAGCTAAAAGACCGAACATATAATGAGAGGCACATTTGTGGAAAGTACAGATCATTTTATTTTGTTTCTGTGGTTTTTCAGTGCGCACGTTTAAAAGTACTGGAAAGTTATCGCATTTCACTATAACTGAAATGCAACTGCCATAGACGGGATCGTGTCTACACCTTCATCAACGCAATGACATTATTGCCATTTGTGGTGATCATTAAACAGGCCCAATATGCTATATCGGTTCAAAATGTGAAAATAATAATAATTTCAGGGTTATTTAGCTACGAAAACTTTGATATAATTATGATTCTGGCTGTATAGGAACTATCCGAAAAATTCGACCACCTGGGGTTCTTTAACGGCACGTAAGTACATACAATGGCCTCTAACATTTCACATCCCCCCAAATGCGACCTTCATGACCGCGATTGAACCAACCTATTTTAGGTCAGGTGTCAAATTTATAAATCATTTAAAGGTGGAACTCTACACACGTGACTGCTAAAAGAAAAAAGGTATTCCGATTGATTTGAAGGACATAGTGCACAAGATATGGGATGCTGAACTGTGTGTATTGCATTGCCTTTCTGAAGTTTTGCGGAGCCTGCCCAGTAAGCTAAGGTGCGCGCCAGTATCCGGGTTGTATCTGGCAGGTCTATTATGTAGCGAGAATTGTACATTGATGACAGCTATGCATCTGAACAACCAACTAGGGTACGAATTCCTTTACTATATATACTCAACTTGAAAAAAAAACTATGCTACATGCTTCTAGCTGTTCACCCAACCACAGCGAATTATTCGGAAACAAGTAAAATATACTTCCATACGTATTGCCAAGTAAAATTTAGAAATGCCTGATCCTCCTCGTCCATGCTCACTCACGAGGTCCTATATATGATGATCTGACGTAGCCACATTCAGTTGGCCTCGCTATTTTCCTATTGAGGCCGTTTCCTTGGCGCGAGTACATCAACAGAAGAAAGAGGACGCATGCCTGTCCAAACGAAACGCGGTTGCGCATGCCATTCTTGTTTACGCAAGCTCTTTCACTTAATATTGTCCTAATGATTAGAGTATGAAGAAACGCACAAGTAAGCTTGATATTTTCCCTGCTATCAAGATATCGTAAGACATTGTGGATAAAACTAAAAGTAGAGTGGCGCATACTAACAATTATGCCTAATGTGCCTCGTGAATCTAATCATGCGTAAATATCAGCGGAGTGCATTAAATTGTTCACATTGTGGTTTAAGAAAATGAAGACGACTCTTGCCCAGTTCAGCTTGTGCGTAATCAACCAACGCACGTGTTCAAGAAACAAAGAAGAAAAAAAGAAAGAAAGAAAGAGAAAGGGAGAAAAAAAGAAGAAACAGTGAATAAATGAAAGAAAGAGAAAGAAAAGCGGGGAATCGTGACAGGTAATAAAGGCTTTTTTGCCCTCACTCAAGCGCTCTCGGGCAAGTTACTGTTGTCTTGCCCATGTGAAGTTGTCCTATTAAACACGCACCAGCCAATGAACCGGCGTGACAAACTGGTTTTGGCCCTATGCCTTTTTCTTATGAAGCATTTTGTTCGTGGCAAAGCAGCCGAAGCGGGTTCTCTCGCAGAGTCAGGGACTTGCCCACACGTTACGGCCACCCGACCCCATTTAATCCCTTTCGTCGACAGGCTTTTCTTCTAAGTTCCCACCTCTTCATTTGGGCGTAATATGAATGAGTCCTTTGTCAGCGGGCACTAGGGAATGACACGAACACAGCGCGTAAGTTAAGCTAAATACGGAAGTGCTTGCTTTAACTTACACGAAAGTGAGAGCCTGCAACGGACACTTAACGGATATTGCGGTTTTTTACACTTTGTTGGCTGATGACCCTATTTTGACAAGTTAAACTTCAACAAGACCTCGGCCTATTATAACGCGTCTGACGTAAGTATTATCATCGTCATCATCATCGTTCATGGAGCCTTTTCTCACTAATAGCTGCTTCAACAAGTTTATCATAATCGTTCATTACCCCCACTACCAACGCCTTCATCATCATGTTCATTGAATTCATTCACAATGAACATTATTAAAGGTGCCTACGCTTGCCAACAGCACTGCTTCAACGCGTTGATCATCAATACCATCGCCTATCATCACCGTCAACGCGTTTGTCAATATCGTGCTCATGGGGCTCGAATTGAAAGCTTTGAAGCTTTCAGTCAGTATCATTGTAGCGGCATTTGCTTGCCGTAAGCACCACTTCAACAGGTTCATCATAATTATTGTTGCTGATTATCATCGTCAATAGGTTTATCGTTATCATAAGCATTAGTAGTACAAAAAGCCGACGTAGTTGGTAGGAACGCATCGCGGAATAGTTCTACAACACTCACGGACACAACACAGACAAGTGAGAAGATACAAGTGCTAACTTTCAACTAAGTACAATCGTTAAGAAGGACAAAATATATACACACAACTACCAATGCGCATTGACTCCGTCAAAAAGCAAAACATGGCCGCCATTTAGCTTTTCCACTTACAGCGCCGCAACAACCTAAGCTAGTTCCTGAGAAATCTACGTTTCCTCAGCTCACTGATGCCTGCAGACTGCATGGAAATCAATACACAACTGTTGCAACAATCAGAGCTACAACCCCTTGTGGCCCCAGTAACAACAGTCTTAGCAACAAGCGAACCTACAGTTTCTTATTCGAAAACGGTAGAGATGGAGGGATTACGCACTTATCTCCCAATCTTACAACAAAAAAAAGCTTTGCATCCCTCTCTTTATAGCTCTCTTATCACCGTGTTTAAATGATATGGTTGCGTCATAAAAGAACGGGGTACATTTGCACATTCACTACGCAGAGTGCAAATCTACCCTTTGTTTTGATGATACTGAATTGTTTGTGTTGAATGCACATGCCTTCACTAATGCTCTGTTTCACTTAGAGAGAGGGGGGAGAAAGAGATGAAGAACGCCATATATTGGCATCCAGTTTGTTATTCAGCACTGGGGTGGTAAAGTATGGGCAAGAAAGAGGGCAAAAAAGAAGAAAAGGATTGCAGCATACCCAAAGAGTGAATGATAATGAGCGGGGCAAAGGATCCGTCCGTTCATTCGTTCGTCTGTCTATCCGTTCGTGCATGCGTCCATGATTGTGAGGTTTAACGTCCCAAAACGACGATATGATTATGAGAGACACCGTAGTGGAGGGCTCCGAAAATTTCGACCACCTGGGTTTCTTTAACGTGCACCCAAATCTGAACACATGAGCCTGCAGCATTTCCGCCTCAATCGGAAATACGTCCATGTATTCGATCATATTTGAGAATGCAGGCGGCACGCGGGTAAAACCGACGAGACGCGAGCCGAGGAAGCCGAGCGTAAGCATTTTCAATGCGCCCGCTACTCTGCTTTGTTCATGGTCCACCGACGATCCGCCACGTACGGCGACTATCCAGGATACTGAGAGAGGCACTTGTTTGCGCACTATGCAGACGGAGCGCGTGTAACACCGAGGAGATGCGAGCCAAAGAAGCCGAGCGCAAGCGCGTCTTTAACTCGCCCACCGCTCTGTTCCGTCTATGCTCCACCAACGATTCGCCGCGTATACTATCAAGGAGACTGAGAGAGGCACTCGTTAGGAAAGCGCGCGCAGCAGCCAATCGGAGAGTATCGACACTTCGGAGAGTAGCGATGGAGTAATGCCATCTAGCAAATGAGATGAGAAATAGTCATCCATTTCTTTTGCCTTCTTTTCTTTCTCCTCTCTCCTTCTTTCGGTTACGCATGACAAGTCACAAGGTTAGACTACAAGGAGCTTCGCCCCTAAAACGCATGTATAGTGTGCAGGCCACGGTATCGCGTGGCCGATGACATCACTGTGCTATTTGGTGACGAGGCACCTGCTGCGGTGCGCATACGTGCCCCGACGTATCAGTTGGCCTCTCATGTCACTCTCTCCGACGCATTCATAGTCAAAACGATCGACTGGGTGTCGCTATCCTTACTCCTACAAATTCGTGGCGCTGTTTTTTTTCCTTCTTTTTACGTAGCAGCTGAAATGGTGCCGGTTCCAGCGCCGGGCTCGCGTCGGGATTTATACCGGTTTATTATCATAACTAAGCGTAGCCAGCCTTGCGGTCACGTCTATACCCTTACGGTAAAGAAGTGACCGTAAAAGTGCTTTGTAGCTAGACGTAAAATGTTGCCTTTTTTTTACAATAATCTTATTACAAGACACAGGAGCGGCTTTGGTGCCTGCGGACGAATTCTGCAGAAATATAGAAGAGCACTGAAGAAATGGAATCGTGAGCGCAATATCACAGGTTCCTTGCACTGCAGCATTCTGATAAAGCCAGAATGCGAGAACATGCATACGCTTATGCTTAGATATGTCTACGTAAAACGAGAGAGACTCGTCGGAAGGTGTCTCAGTGCTGAGAATTTTCAGAACATATGGTTCCGGTATTTCATCCGGCGGTGTTTGCGTGAGCAAACGTAAAACAAGGGACGCTCACGTGTCTCGGCGTCAAAAGACGATACCACACACGCAAAACGAGAGAAAAAAAAGACAGCTTAGCGTGACTCTCATTTCATCTTCGCGAAAGCCTGCAAACAAATCATTGAGGAGGTAGCCCCACCGTGGTTGCCTTGTGGCTAAGGTACTCGGCTGCTGACCTGCTGACTCGCAGGTCGCGGGATTGAATCCCGGCTACGGGGCTACATTTTCGACACAGGCGAAAATGTTGTAGGCCCGTGTGCTCAGATTCGGGTGCTCGATAAAGACTTACATATGATCGAAATTTCCGCCCAACACTACGGCGTCTCTCCTAATAATATGTTACTTTTGGGATGTTAACCCAACATAACCACAACAACATCGAGGAGGTGATAAGGACAATTTTCTAGCCGAGCAGACGTTAAAGAAAACTCCCGCAAAGCAGCGTCAGATGCATATTTACGGAGTAATTGATGAGGGGAAAAGCGTCTGTCAGTCCGTGTGCGTCTGTCCGTCGGTCCGTTCATCCATTTGCTTCTCTGTCTGTCCGTCCATCCATCTAGTTAATACTCCATGTACCGTCATCTCGCATGTTTTCATCATATATTCATCATATACATGTACCACTATCGAGTGGACATTCCAAAGACTAAACGAGAGCTGGCTACCTACTACTACGACGACGATTACATTCATTGGAGACATGACCCACAGCTTTAGGAGCTTCGCCCCTAAAAAGCGCAGTACGCGTTCTATAGGAACGACAGCCACATAGAAAGCGAGATGAAGCGTGACAGTTGTTATATACGAGCATCAAAGCTAGTAAGACAGTTGTGCGTTGATTAGCGATAGTTTGCTTAAATCACGATAACGGAAACAACCAGAGTATTCATTTAGTGAAAGTGACACTAGGGACAGTGAATTCAGGTTAGTTGATTAGCGTTGTCATACGCCTAGAGCCAGACTTGGTGGTTTTACCTTCTAGTCGCCTTAGGCGAACGTATTCCGATCCTTCTTTTTTCTATTATTGAAGAAGTTTCACCGGACGTTTTCCAGTTGGCATCATTCGAGGGAATGACGATATATTAGCAATGTGGCATATGCTGCAATGGCAAGCTCTCGCTCAAGCACTGCAGCAGTGGACGAATGGTTACAGATTGGAACTGTCATCTAGTAGGTACTGGGTTCAATTTGCAGCGTCACCGAACACTTTTTTTAATGGGTTGCCCGGTCTGAGATTATGCGTTGCATCAGGTAAGGTGGCTTTTGCGCTCTCTTCTTTCACTCCCATTTTGACCCAAAAGCGCTGTGCCGTGCTCCCTCACGAATTACAGAGTTCACAGTTCATATTCTCCATTCTTTTATCGCAAGAGTGCCCAGTGCCGAAACACCATTGTTATACCTGCTATATTACCTTTCACGTGTCCAGATATTCGACCGGCAGTGAGTCATCATGATGTTTTGAAGAAAATCTAGACATGCAGCGATCTAATTGCTTCCGACCAAGTTGACTGCCTTAGTCGGGACACGTTTTCTTGCTGATTTGGTGGAAATCATTACATGCAGCAAGGCAAAAGGCCAGAGACAGATAGCGAAGACACAAGCAGAGTTATTAGTTTGTCTTCCTTCCCTTTGTTACCTGTTATGTTGCGTGCTCTAATGTAATGTCCCTGTCAATGGTTACTAAGAACTACAGCAGGCTATCGAGTTCTCCTGAGAGGGCCTTAGATTGGTTCAAGCGGAACAGTATAATGTCAAATTGATTTGCGTCATAGAGAGATATTTGCTTTTGGTTACTACAAAAAATTATGAAACCAAGGTTTATTTTTATCAGTAACAGTTCCAGTACAGGTGACAGGTGCATGGAAAAAATCCGGGTATTCAGGTTTGATTTAGTTTGTGCCTTTAAAACTATTTGCCAACAGGTATTACAATATTGAGAAATATCACGCACATGTACAGCCACGGGTGATAGCTTGTTTATTCTGATCGAAATTAATTAGTTGAAATCGACATATACGACCAACGCAATGTGTACAAGCAATGCCATGTAGAGGAGCTGTGCTATAAAATAATGTTTGCTAGTTGGTTCTATTGTTCTCATAATTTTGCTCATGTGTATACGTTGGCTATTGAAACAACTTTTTCAAACGCACATATTTTGTGCAAGGTTATATTTATTTTATGCCGTAGAAAACAAAAAATATAATTGTTCAGAAGAAAGATAACTAGAAAAAATTTGCGAAATCATTATCAAAGTTACTTTAAAGGATAAAAAACGGCTATTATTTTAAAACACATACATAAATACATACATACATACATACATACATACATACATACATACATACATACATACATACATACATACATACATACATACATACATACATACATACATACATACATACATACATACATACATACATACATACATACATACATACATACATAACTGAGATGTAAATATTAATATGAACGGCTATAAAACAGCAGTTCTAATTCACTCATTTTGAATAAAGAACCTTACAGAGAGTAACTTACGAGAGAAATCCCTCAGCGTAGTTATGTCTGAACTCGGCGTTTATTGAACTATCTTGGAACAGCTTGATGCGTAGTTTCGGCTGCTGCACAGTGACAAGCAGTTTTTATAGAAAACACCAGAAGAAAGGCCCTGACAATGACATGCTAAGGAAAAGGGCTGTGCATAGCAATTTGGTGTATGTCTGCAATATTACTCCGTTTATCTACATAGCTCGGCTCATTCACAACACAGTAACAAGCCATGTTAGGACACATGGGCTGAAAATCAGCACAGCACAAAGAAACTCCAGACAACACATAAATAATAGAATTCTAAGGTACTAAGCTCCTCAGTGTAAACAATGTTTCTACTTGAACTTCTAGACTCCTTTTCATTTAAAAGAGAACACTCATCAAAAAGGCTGCAAAGTTTGAAGATCAGCACAGTTGCCTTACAGCTGTCTGTTATTCTACTAGAAAAATTCAATTCAATGCTGGGCAAAGACTCTACTCTAAATATGCGAGGTGATGCTCCAGTGCCCTGCATGCATATCTTGCTGCTAGCCTCCACTGCTATGTTGCTCAACACATATGTGTATAATCACAACTTATACTATGCCACTACAAAGTAATTATGTTTCATGCGCATGGAACAGGGACCTTTACACAGTTAAACATGTAAATATATTTCTATAGAGTATTCACAGCTCATCTGAGAATACTAATAATGGTTATAAACACATTGTGACTTCCAATAACAAAATAGTTTCAAGATGCCAGATTCAATATTAGAGTATAGTACCCTTGTAGGGCTAAACAACTGTATAGGCACCTAGAAAAAGATAAGTAAATGCATGCTATAGCTACATATATATTAAAATAAATACTTTCATTTTTAATATGTGGAAAGCTGCATAGATGATAGGTCATTTTCAAAGTACACAATTACATCATGAACAAACCTATCCGAGAAAACACTACATTAAAAAGAAACAGTGACACAGTAGAAACAGAGAAGTAGACTGTCGAAAGACAGACAGGCAGTGGGATAACATTACACAAGTACTAAAACCTAGTATTAGATATACTAGGAGTAGTTATGATCCTCTTCCTTCCAAATAAAATAATCCACATAGAAGCACTTCCCAGAGCTTATACACACATGACATCATTGGTGCTATACAAATGAGTGTATACTGAAGAATTATATGGACTAAGTACAAGATTACCGCATCCATGGCTTTATTTCTTGTGCTACAAACAATGCAAACGTAGTTACCATTGCCGGCCATGGATGCTGTGATTTATGGCAGTGAAATGCAGAGACAAGCAAGCACTTTGATTAACATGCATGTTAAAAACTTCAGCTCAAATTGATTTGCCCACAAGTACTACATCATGCTTTAAGTTAGTGTCACGTTTTGGTATATTCCATGCAAAATTCAATTAATTTGGGATGCTCATGCGCAAAAGAACTCCTGAATAGTGCACTGCTAAGAAGTTAAACTGTAGCTGCACCTAATGTTACTTCGCATACAATTCAAATTGCTCCAGATATCACAATGTGCTCTTTCTGCTGTCGTGAACTTTGAGCAGGAGAACACAGTCACTTCCACTCCCTTTCTACTTGTTGGACTTCTGTGCACTGTTCGTGATACTCTGTACATGACCGGCAGAGCACCTGATCCCTTGTTACCGCTGGAACTTGGAAAAATGCAGATAATTGTTACAACCATGCTACATGCAAGAGTGTACAGTTGATGAGTGCGGCGAGTTGGGCAGGTTGGTAACGATGCATGACTAAGAAATCTTAGCGCCACAGAACGGAAACAAAAGAAAGAAACGTGTTAGCGCTCGTGTTGTCTACGTTTCTTTCTTTTGTTTCCGTTCTGTGGCGCTAAGATTTCTTAGTCATGCAGTGTACAGTTGTTAAATATGTGCTCATATTTAAAGCTGTCGTGTTTTTAGAAGCCGCTGAAAAGAATGAAGAAATGATTAAAAGAAAGAAACTCTCTACACACACAAACAGTGAAGACTGAAAATATATTCTATCATAGAAGTACATAGCTACCGCGATGTCAATTTTGAAGGCACGGAACTTCAGCCAGACATAATGAGCCAATAAAGTATATTCTCAATTGACTTTACGGTAGGTGCGAGAAGCCGGCCACAATTGAGTTCACTAAGCCACACAAGTTAAACTGCGTTACAAGATAACAGCTAATGTTCATAACTTTAAAGTTATCTAATATTGCCAGCTCATCATACAGCGTACATGAGCAAATGGGCAATCTAGAAGACACAAATCACTTGAGCATTATGAGTTTGCTTGTTGCTCAAATGCATTATTCCAAACTAAAAGAAATCTCAAAAATGCACTTCATTAAAGAAAATATTCGTACGCAACAAACACAGTTACAATCTGCCTATTCATTTTAATGGGATCTTAGAGCTGCCACCCAGACTCTCCTCTATTACTGATGTCAGTGTCATGCCGGATGGATATGCTGTGTTCTGCACAGAACTCCGAAGGAGCGCTCCATGGCCTGGTTCGCATTGGTGCTGGCTGCAATGCACTACTGCTCACGTAGGCTTGCCACGGACAGGGGGATTCGGAGCCATGGCTTTGAGGGACACTGAGAGTCACCTTTAGAGATCAACAATGCATACTTAGGTCAGGTGCGATTTGTAAAAAATATTATCACTATGCAATTGTGGTGAACATGTTCGGCTGAAATACAACAAGCCACAGCACTGAGAGAAAAAGCTACGTCAGGTAGATCGTGCACTTACTGGCCCTGTGTCACCTGAGGCTCGCACGACAGGTTTTTCTCCGTGCAAGTTGTGAACAGTCAGGTAATTTTTCACACTCTTGCTATTTCTTTCTAGAACAATTGATGCACCAAGTAAGTCGCAAGCTCGAAAGTTCAATAAGGAATCAAAGTATTTGTGCTCGTTCAAAAGCACTAGCTTTTCAGACTCACATGAGAGGAGTTTAATTCATAAGTTGCAGGCTTTACGCTCCTAACATTCTCACTTGTCTCGTAGTTTACTTCAATCAATGTTCAATCAGCATTGTGAGTCAGAATCATACAAGCATCCACCCATCAAACCCAAAAATGGAACCATCTTTGGGTTTTCAACGTATGCACAGTAAAGAGGCACTAAAAGAAAAACATTGGCCTCGCGTTTTTTTCTGCTGCAATGCGTTGTTGGGGGCTTGTTAGTCATAACACGACATATCGTTTGCTGCAGCTAGTGACAGACAATTATGTACAAGCCCCTTATCAATCGGTTTCACTTTTTGTTTGAGAGAGCTCCAAATACAAAAAAGCCGCTGGGTGCAACTATCGCCACCTAGTGTGTGAAGCTCTCTACCACGTCAGCACACAAAATTGTGACACACTTCCGCAGGGTCCGCATCAAGAATTACTTTCTAATAAGAATTGCGACTGCGGTGTCGCGAAAACAAAACATTTAAAGAGTGCGCCACGCCACGCACTTGCATCCAGCCGCCGAGAAGTATAGACCATAGTAGAGACGGCGGGAACAAACGCGGCAAAGAAAAATGGCGGCTATAACGTAAGCATAACTTAAGTGGTGACGTGGGGGAAGTAGGGAGTCCCCAAAGGTTGACCTTCGAGAGTGTCAGCGGCAGGATGAGGCCGAGCGTTCACACAAACTTCAAAATTAATTTAAAATACCTTCCACGCTGTATTCGCTGTTGATATTTTGCAGATAAAGTACCACTGTTCCCGGAAATCGACCCCGCAGACTATCTAGATGGCGAAAAACTGAGTCAGTACCCTTTTGAGTGGTGTTTGCTTAATCTTGTGTATATAAAAAAACTAATTTATAGCAACCAGCCACTAGGCCCTTTTCTGCCGTTGAAGCTACCAGGCAGACAACAGTTCACCTAGCCTAGACGATGCTGCCATGCATGCTTCCAGACCACTTACAGGTCCGCCGAATGATAACAGTCCCACAAGTGACACAGACTTGCACATTTAGCGAGGACGAGTCCTTATTATTTCTGTACTGGTGCTCCAAGTCATGAGGAGGCTTGATTTACCAGTGCGTGCAACCGATGCATGCCTGAACGTTATAAAACTCTGTAATCTGTGAAGAGGCTAAACAGATATATTCGCTTCTAAGACTCACTTCTAAGTACTCACTTCTAACAATTCTTTGACTAAAACGCACAGCTATCACTTTGTCAAAGAGATGAAATCTGATATTCACTTTGAAACAAACTAAAACACCATGTAAACTTTACATACCGCAATGTATATCTCCTTGTCATGTATGCTGCCACAGCGGTAATCCTCTTAGAAATACTTTTCCAACATAACATGAATTTCTCAAGTGCAACCTGACTACTGGAAAATAAAGTCACATTAGCATTTCCAACTATCAAACGTTGTAAATAGACTCTCGTCTTATTATTCAAACAAGGGGTTGCTTATATCAAATCACGAAAAACTGCTGATTTATTTGCCCCCCCCCCCCTACATAATATATGTACATATGTAAAGGTAGCAGTAAATTTTCCACACTTCAACTTACCATGGCGAAATAATACATCTGCTGGGCTGAAAAATTTGCCCACGTTATAGTAACACACAAATAGCAACAAATTTAGCTCCGCAAGGTCAACTCACTGATTGCAGAGCGTTTTAGTAGCCGTCAGGGTCATCAGGGATCAAGTGTGCTCTGGGGCCAACAAGCAAAGGACGTCTCTAGACTGGAAGCTACCTATGACGTAGCAAATAAAGGCTGGCCAGGCGTGCACGTCCACTGATTAAGTGAAAGAAGTGTCCATGGGCTGCTGTAGTACCACGAAAAACCACATCCAGATGGTCTCGAAAACCGGTAGTTAGCCGGTACTAGTCTGCAACTTCTTCTAAGCAAAGCACGGGTGAAATCATTGCTCTTTCTGAGGGTCGGAGGGAAGCTTGACGTTCACGGGCTGTCACTGGCAGGGACTTGAGTTTTCACCGAAGAACAGTCTAGGCGCGCTGCCTAAGCAACGCAATCCCCATCAGAATGTAGTATTTCGTGACTTCGGTTCGACGCATCCCGACGCTCGGACTGTGGTTCTCACATAAAGGAGAAATGATGAGTTAATAAATAAGAAAAACCTCCAAGCCCCACCGCAGCAACTTCGCTGCCCAAAACAGTCATCAACGCTGTCTTTCAATTTTTTGTACCACGAGCACAGCCTCTTCTCAAGTCTTGGCAACGTCAACACAGCACCACTGTTCACAACGATCATTGTTTCACTCACGAACACTGGTCTCCTCACAATAGGAGCGCACGAGCTAACCACTGGCGAAGCAAGCACCCCACACAGCTTGTTGTTTATGCGTTACCTTACGTATACTTGGGTTCACTCAAGTAACGTGTCAAAATGCTAGTCACACAGCACCCAACTGAGAGACTGGAAAGCAAAGCGAACGAAATGTTACACAGGCGCCAATTCCCGCTTGATAAACACGCCGAGGCACAGGCTTACCTACGCTTCACCGTGCACCATGGCACTGTCGCAGCTTTCCACACTGCTTACACGCACCGGAAAAGCAGCCGTAATCACAACGCATTCTGTCGAACGCAGAAGTAACCCAAGCGAGAACCGTGTGTAAAAATGAGCAGAAACACACCTACGTGCACTGTTCACGACGTCATGTTGTTTTTGCGTACTACGGAGCGTAAGAGAGCTGTTAACGAGCTCTTGCGCGGTTTTTACGGTGAGACAAAATTTGCTCTTATGTGTGAGGGGGAAGATATGACGAACACGACAGCGGATCTTGAATTAAGTAGTGTTTTGGTAATATCAAAAGATGACCTGATGTAGAGAGTACTGCTTCCCGATCAATCACAAGCGACGCTTGTCGGCCCAGCCGTCGTCTGCCCGCGTTTGTCGTCTGCATAGATGAGAGTATGCGGGGGGGGGTTTCGCCTTCGCGACGCAATTATTCCCTGGTCATCTGGTCGCTGCTTTTCGCCGAATACAAATCAGTGGCTGGCTTCACCTTTAAATGATATTCTTACGCCAATTTTAACGGCTGTTAATTGTCGAAGGGACGAATTCGGCCAAGGTTTGCTCGAGAATAGTGAGAGGCTGCACATTTCCGGTGTCATTTAAAATTACTGTAGCGATTTCATTTCAACTGCTTGCCATAATAACTCCCCTCAGATCGGTTTTGGAACATTGAAGGCGGAAAAGCTTGATTTGTTTGTAGTTTTATGCCTAATAACGCACACCCATAATACGCTTCGGTTTGCAAAGTACGCGCCCGTTCAAGAGCACCCCAAAGTGCATCCGCGGCTGTATTTCAAAGCCCGTGCCCATTACAGTTAGAACCAATCGAAGTAAACGACAGTACAACCACAGAAGAGGCTCTACGAACGGCCAACTGAAAAGTTCCGCTCCTTTTTATTTCCAATAGCGTGCAGGTATTGTACTCCTATCAACCTATGTGGTGGTAATTTCCGCCAATATCGTGAGCATCACAAGTTCTTTTTTTAAATTCGATGATGCGAAACGCAACACGATAACATGACAAATAAGGCTGACCATATATCCTGCCGTGTTTAAAGTCACGGAATATTCACGTAGCATATTGGTTTTCATCCAACCACAAGTCTTTGCATGCATACTTTTACGCTATTGACGCTCAATGGGATTCGTTAATTGCTGAGACCCCCAGTTTATTGGATGACTGTGGTTGTCAATACTGTTAACTGCGTACCAGTGAAACAGCACTCAAAACTCAAAGCGCTGAAATCAATAAAAACCCACCGGCAGTCATCAGGCAGTCCTAAATGGCCGCGAATTAACTCTAATCAGCCACAGCACACATGTATCCCGCGGGGCCTGCAGATTCTAAGTATCCACAATGTTCGTAAGAATGGTCTGGATCACTCTTGGGATTTTCTCGTAGATACGCTGTTTTTACGCAAATTTTCGCTTCGTGAATTCCCTTACGAGCATTTTTCGGTGACCTAAACAAATATAGCAACTGCATAACTATCGCTGACATGTTCCCGGGCAGTCGCAGCGTGCTTTACCACAGCGGCCGATGTGACAACGATGGCCTCTTACGACTATTTTCTTGCTTCGTGAATAGGCTGACGCGACAAAATTTCTCTTGCACAAATTTTTTTTCCTATGTTTGTTTTGTGAATATGGCCCCAGTTCTCAGTTTTTGAGAACCACACCCCGAACAAGGCGGTGGGAGACGTGGCTTTCTAGTATATGAAGAGCTAGCTGGCTCTGCTCAACCAGTCGCAGTGATCCGCAAGGACCAGTGGAGTCCCGGACTTGAAATCCCGCCCACATGCCCAGAAACTTTACAATCAATGAGTTTTCACTACTTGCTACCGGCAATCATATATACCTGCTACATATAGGTTCCGTGTTCCTTCAAAATCGTCCTATAGTGTTAGAAGGATGAAAAATAAAAAGTTTCCTTCTAAAATTTTTGTAAGATAAATGAATAAACAATCATGAGGCAACACACAAAGGCTCCTCCATTTTATCAAATCCAGCCAGATGCAGCCATCCAGCCGTTCACCGCCCTCTTCTCTATCCTTTTCCTGCTCTCACTCATCGCATAGCCTTCACGTGTGCTTTGCCGTCATGGGGGAGAGAACGCCTCATGCAGTGCCTTGATACAAAAATCATACGAAGTAATTTTTTGTTGAGTAGTGTACATATCCATGGGCGGCGTCTTGCATTCCTCGTGTTCACAATATCGGTGGTCACGCTGTCTCTGTAAAAGATACGGTGTTTAGAGATAGCATGTCGCCGTTCGTGGCATTATGCGGACGACCAATCGGGAAGCCTCCCTGCAACGCTACTCCATGCGCTTTCTTTAGGAGCGCTGTGATTCGGCGGCAGCATTGGTTGGAGCCACAAAGAAGGAGCACGAAGGAGCATATCTGAAAGACGTATATGGTATTAGAGTGGAAAACACGTCTGTCGCATCTACGGGGGAAAGCGCTCAGAAGCACGTGTGGCCCATCGTGTATAGAGTCGCATCACGACCACTCCCTGAACTAAGGCGGACCGACGGTTCCCATCCAAAAACAGGCGTTTGCACTGGCATTGAAAGAAACAAAAGGAGGCATTGCAAATATCCTTACCAATGGTGATAGGCCAATGACAAACAGAACTCATAAAAAACCGTTGAATTCAGGTTCATAAGTACATCTTAGGCGACAAATGCTTGCTAGATATTTTTTTACCGCTCTGACGATGGGTATATTAATAGGGAAGGCGGGCTTCTCATCACCAGGAAGCTAACTACTCAACTTGTGTATTATTATCAGCCTATTGACAACTCGTGTTGATACTCGATTCTACTCGCAGATACTTAAACGCACTGGCATCCATATGCCAGTTCAATATTTATTGATCAGAGGCGTGTCTTAACCTTCCCCTATTTTTCCCGAGGAAATTCTTGACAAATATATTTCGTGTGAGTCACCAAGTCATATATTTCAATACGAATCTCCTCACTATAATGAAATCACTTGCGACTCGTATTATATAAAAATGCGTAACGTAGATCACCGATTACGTGAGATATTGGCACTTAAGTACATTGAAATCCTTATAAAAAGTTATTCATACTTTGGCAGACTCACGAGTCGACTTACTCAGACTCAAATCAAGCCGTGAGTCGTAGTATGAGTGAGTTCGAATAAGTAATAGATGAGTGAGTTTGAGAGAGCCCCCTTGAAAAACAAATTGAGTGAGTCTGTGTCCGAGTGAGTCCGGTCGAGGAAACTTTGCGTGAGTGTGAGTTGGACTGAGCTCTAAGGGAAAAATATATTCCATGAGTGAGTCTGAGTGAGCTGCACATTATTTGCTGAGCTGTGCAAGGAGCCTTTACGAAACACATGCTATGTGAATGCGGCACTTGTTATTTATTCCATCGGTACCTTCGCCATCATGTTCTAGTGGGTACGTTCCTTTATACTATGTATGTATTCTAATACCTGCTGCATATAAAGCTATATATAGATCTCCCTTTGTTTTTCGCCCTCCTAAACAACTTTCATTCTCTTTTATTTCTTTTTTCGCCCGCTAAATCATCAAGGGCTTATGATCTTTTCTTACAGTATGGACCGACTCCTAAAGCAACATGTTACACGCAGCTCCATAGCACGTTTTATTGCAATACCTTGAGCTTAAATGCTCCAAACAATGACTTTTTGGCTCCAAAAGTCATTGTTTATTGAATTCCATTTAGCTATGTCACACATACGAGTTCAACCATATACGAAACATTCAACCGTTATAGAAGGTATGAAGCAAGCATGTTTATTAATTCCTTATATGTATACATAAAAATGAAAATTAAAGCAAGTGAGATGTAGACTATTTCAAATTTGCAGCTTTTATGGAGCAAAATGATATGCTTAATGATGCAGTGTCAGAAATATTTCTAAACATTCTACTCACACAAGTGCCGCATGAAGTCATTTGTATAAACGAATGCCAGATGCATTTTATGTATACACGTATTCACACCAGTGTTAATCAACTATTGAAGATTCAGCTGTTCAAAACTCTGCAAAAGATTCTACAAGTGCAACACTTTGGCAGCTTGTAAGTCCAAGTCACCGCCATGATGTTTGCATTGCTTTCGCGTTTTTCTATATTCTTTATTACGTTTTCCAAATAGCAAAATTATAAAGTGTCTAAATCTAGGCTACTGTATTTACTCAAATGTAGCGCCACCATGACTGCAACGCGAGGGTTGGTTTTCCAAGAAAAAGAAAGTAAGATGAAAATAAAAGAATCGCGCTAAAAATTAGATTTGTAGCACACTAAGCCCGCTTTAGACTGTGAATTTCTCTGTGAGTGTCTGACTGACCCCATACTGCAGCTGAGGGCAATATATTCGTAAATCAGAATATTCTAGCATCCTGAAACCTGGTAAGCTTGGCCTGGAATTCAGAAACCCAGCCATGTGCATGCATAAAGACGGGTCACCTCCAGAACCTCGTCATGCAGCAGCCCCGTTCCCTACAGCTGAATCATCTGGGGACCAGTAAACACACCTAACCGACATTAAGTTTGGACTTGTGGTGAAGCTCTATACTCAACTGATGCTGTCATGACTATAGAAACAGTACTTTCTAGAGCTTATCAACCATTGAGGATCTAGTGCAGTGGTTATCAAATTAGACAGCCGATCCTTGTTTTGCTGTAATGAGCTTGTAATATTGCTTCATTGTATGTTCTATAAGTCCCAAACATAACTTCATAGCTAGCAGTAGCTTTATGAATATCTTAAATTCATGTTCCTGACATTGTTAAAGACTTCTACAGGAAGAAAAGTGATCACAGTGAACAATCAGATGCTGAACCATCATGCATGTGCGTCTGTTCACTGAAAAGTCAAGGCTTTCAGCTTAAGCCATGGCGAACTCTCGGTGCATGTGCTGATGTTTCAGTCGTTACAGCATACTCGGTCTGATGGTGCAGAGCAGTTAAAGTGACAAGAAACAGGTCACAAATCCTCACCAAAATCTACAAAACGATATACTTGTCGCGAGATGATGATAATAGTAAAAAAAAGAGATGGCAATGAGGCGGTCCGTTAGCAGAGGGAGCAGACCTGCTTCACGCGGTGTACAAAGCGACGTAGTACACGTCGACGCGGTGCCCAGCCAAGCATCAGTGAGCCTGTCCCGCACGAGCCATGGGTTCTGAAGCCGACGACAAAACTGCTCAGCGGTAGGGTGGGAACCGGTCGGGCCGGTTCACGCGCAAAAAGGCACCCTCTTCCTACGCGCAGACAAGAAGTTGGCCTCAAAGGGGGCGTGGTTGGTCCCTGTCAAAAAGCCACAGCAGCGCCCCTGGCCACAACACGCAGGAGTAGTTCCAATGAGACCAGACTGCATGGCTTATCCAAGCCGTGGAATTCATTCTGCCTGCTCCGACACCCGCGCAGTTGTTACTTCGTGTGAGGCAGTTTATGAACGGCGAATGAACTATGCATCGGTGGTTAGTTCTGAGCTTGGAGGCATCGTCCTGTGGACCGAAAGTGGGGAAACGCCTGTGACGGCTGAACTCGGGAGAAATTATGGCTCCATATGTCACTGACTTGGTTATTGCCATGAGCGCATGTAGGCAACACCCCGGCACAACACATAATGATCTAGAAAGTGGTCATGCAACCTTGTCTGGTGTGACTTTCTGTCGAAAAAACATTTATCGTTGAAAAAACATATACTAAATATAAAGTAACAATAGTTCGATTATTTTCTTGTTATTCCTCACTTCTCTAACATGCTTTTGGTGGCATCCTGACGTCAAAGAAGTTACGCAGCAACCAGCTAAACAGAGTTGTAAAAAGCAGGCCAAAGTTCACGAAAATATACACTCACTACCACCGCCTGCCCGATCTTCGCTTGTGCTGTTAATACTGAAGGCTGAAAATGTTTCGTATCACTTTGCACACTACCATTAGCCTTAATTGTTTGCAGTGAATGACACATGTAGATTACGTTTGCCGTTATAAATTGAAGATCAGCAGGTGTCAGCAACTCCGAAGAACATCCGTAATAATTTCCGAAAAACTGTTTCGATGATATGTGCCAAACGCTCTTTCCCAACTTCTTTCATGCATTCGTTTACTGTTTTTCCTCTAGGCAATATTTGAGAGTATAACTAAGCTAGAACAATTTCAGCCACTTAACAGATACACCACATCTGGGGCACTTTTACCCACTTGACACCATCCTGGGCACAAGTTCACCCGTTAGATCACTCCACGTTTTTCAGTCTGAATGAGGCTTTCTTCATCGTTGCTATACCATGCGACAATAAGGCAGTGAAAGAAGGATATTTCAAGTTTAACAAAAATTTATATACTAATTCATAATCTTCGCAATTTGAGAAGATGCAATGACTTGGTCCTGTTACAATGCGTATGTTTATGTCCGAACGCATTATTTTTTCTCTTTCTTCATCTGGAAAAATAAAGAGTGTAGTCTTAGTTTATAGGTTCACATTCAAACATGAACAATTTGGTATGAAGTGGCACATATAGAGAGTCGTGTACCTTCAGGAAGCCGTTGCTGTAGTGTTCATTGACAAAATAAAAATAAACTACAAAGAAGGTGTTGGGTTAGGGATGCCATTAGTGTTTTCTACAACGCAGTATACTTCGATCATGTATCGCCAACTGGCCCAATCATTCACTTTGATTACCCATTAGTGAAATGCATTGACCAAAATAGGCAAAGGGGCCAAAGAATAGAGCTTATACGAGGAGTCGCGGAGAAGCCATAAGTCTACCGACCTATCTTGCCGATTTCGTTTCTTGAAAATGTAAAACTCTCTTGCACCGAGATATGTGCAGCCAGCCAGCCCAGTTAAAAAGCCTAACGCTCTACCGACTGAGCTGCCCGGGCAACAGCCAGCCCAGTTAGCCTACTTACTAGCAGAGGCACAAGCCACACGCACACGTCGTTGAGAAACAAAGTTTTGTGTTCGAACAGACCCCTTTTGGCCAAGTTCGAAGAATTTTTGAACTCATGCGCTTACATGCCAAGCTAGAAGATAGCTGTCAAAACGTAGTCATGAAATTATACATGTAATTATATTTATTTTATTTTAACATATTACATTGTTCGCCTAACTCTGGCAATGAGAACGCTAAAGTTCAATGTCAGAGGAGAAAAGTCAAATAATTTTCGTCGTCGGAAATGCTCAAAATGGGCTACTAATTATGTCGACACACCTTGCTGATGAAAGCTGCAAACTATACGCCCTGAAAGTTATTCTGATAAACTAAATAGACTTAATAGTCTGCAATGTTTGTCTTTATTTTTTTAACTCTCCACTAGTGTCCATACAAGCGTTGAAGGCATGCCTCTGTCGTAAAAAAACATATAAGTTCTCCGCGAACCCACATAAGATACTCCGTTGGGAAAGAATTCATACTACGAATGGTTTGTGCTTTTTGCAATATCTATTATAAATAGACACGACATTATGGAATTTCATGTTACGAGACTCATGTGCAATATTTATGCTTGGAGCTGTTTCCACATCAGGCAGCAACAAGTTTTTCAGGTCTAAACACGTTGCTGTTGTTTTTCTTTTTCTCCAGCGTACCTTCGAACGATGACCTCTGAATTTCAATCGGACTTGCGAGGAGTGGCCTTTCTCAGTGAATACGAGGGTTAGATTGTCATCGTCCTCGGAGCCACACATCACATGCATAATTGTTGAACCGGAAGATCGGAAATTGCGGTCAATGGCTGCTTAGACAGGAAAAATTTTACTTTTGGTCTCCATCCTCCCCCCCCCCCTTTTTTTCTATTAAGCTGTTTTCGTTGTACCCTAAAGCCGCACTAGCATTAAAGAATGAAAGTAAAAAAAAGTATTGGCGAAAAGAACAAAGCAAGAATGCGAAACGCGACGCTCTTCTCAAACACGCTAGTACAAATCACATAACGCAAGCCAGGTCGTTTACTGTCCGCAAGTCTTTTTTAGGTTGGAGGGAGCTCTCTCTGTAAGCCGTCTGCAGACGCACACCTATTTGAAGCAAAGGCGTCGCGGTGACAAAAGGCACTGAGCGCTGAACTTCAAAGGCGTCTTTTCTCGTACCGTCGTCGTAGTAGGGCCCTGCCAAGAACGAAAGAAGGGAGAAACAGCGAGAAGCGAAGAGTGTAGGTATATCTCTCTTTCGCTCTGAATGCAGCTAGAATGGCCCACCCGGAGCCAAGTTATTTTCTCGGCCATTGTGTAGCGGCGCGACCCCTGTGTACGCGCACGCTCAAAGAGGTCTCGCCGTCGATCGACCTCAACGGCTTCCTTCAAAGACGTACGACACCAAGTTGTTTCAGGTGTGCAGGTCCAGTGACCCTACGGATGCGACGGTGCCCTAGTCCAGGCAATTGGAATCGCGCTGCGTGGCGTGGCGGGCTCTCTTTGCTTGTCCACTGTGCAGAAATGAACGATAGATTGTAGACGACCATGCCTCTTTGGTCCTGACCGAATCTGGTATGCGCGAGGGAGGAGCACTAGCGCATACTAGCCAACAACGTTGGTCCTTACCCGTTCCCTCACCCCGGCTCCCGATGAAACCAACTGATCGACTTTCTTTTCTTCCTCTACTTTGGTGCAACACCGTGCGTGCGACGGCTAAGAAAACACCAGTACTGTGGCAACAGTGAAAGCGTGCTTGTGAAGCGAGCGCCGCGTCTTAGCCTCCAAGTTCCACAACTTTAATCCCTCCTCGCGTGCGACAAAGGGTGAAGAGGGAGACGAAGTGGGACTCCCTCTATCGTGTCCTAGGTGCTCGAACTGGGCGCCGCATTGTAGCGAAATCAAAATAAACACGCCCTCACTCGCCTTTCTTACCGCCACAAAAAAAAAAAAAAACTCCAACCGGGTACCGCACGCACAGCTTCAAGCTCATGGTTGGCGCGGCCTGAGTCCTATACGACGACTAGAATGAAAACAAGCGGTGGGGCCGCGTGCGCACTAGATATGTCAGAGAAAATCGGTTGCTCAAGACAGGAACCGCGTTGTCACTAGGCGATAGTGGCTGTCTTCGGCGCAGAGCAAAAATAAAGCATAGGATAAAAGTTATATAGATTCGCCATAACGGACGCATATTGGAATTCGTCTTTAGGCTGAGTATTACGCGGTGGCGGCGAAACGATCCGGGAAACTGGGAGGGGGAGATGAATGGATACGCTGGTATGGCTTTGTACAACTATACAATCATCAAAACATTTGATTTGCACAAGGCTAGAAAAACTCTTATAGTGAAACTGTTCTTATGCATATTCGCACGAACTCGATGTAGAAGACGACGCAATCAAGTTGCGTAATTCGGCGAAGTATCTATGCACCAACTGTACCTTCAGTAAATTACAACAAGGACACTGTTCAATATAAACATCGCACTGGGTCATAGACCATGTCCTAAGAACAATAAATGATCACATGATGAGATAAATACAGACTTATTATTCAGTACTTGTTGGCTCAAGAGTGCTTTTACCCAGCAATAGGAGCCAAATATTGGCCTCGAGGACATCGCGTGGCACCACCTACATCATGCCGTCACTCATAGGATGCCGGGGTATGTCATCTGCTGGAACACCACAATTTCACCACATTTGCCACCACGTGGTTTTGTTGGGTGCTCCGCGCGTGCTTTCCCCCGGTTATGAAGCACGCCTAAACCTGCTAAAGGAGCACCGAGACCAGCGTGGGGCGAACGCATCGTTCCCTCCCCGTGTTCGTGGCCATGGCTTGCCTTGACATAGATGTCATCGTGAGGGCACAACTAAATACAACACACAAAAAGAGACAGAGGAAGACTAGCACTAATCCCTGTCTTCGTATGTCTCTTCCTGTGGGTTGTTTTTAGTTGCGTCCTCACGATGGTTTCTATGTTAAAGCGCCCACTTGTTCAACAGTCAACTCTTTTGAAGTGACTTGCCTCGTCATTCCAGAGCGCTGTAATAAACGGCTTTGTGCTGGTGTGCAAATGATTACATCGTCAAGGGCGTGTTGACATTCCGTTGTGGGCAGCCTATGGCTCCTGCGAAGCATTTGAGAATCTCATAATATACTGTCCCGCATTTTCTACGCAGCGGGCTTTGCTGAATAAGGAGTATAAATTCCTGGGACATTAGTGCATGACCCTAGAAGATTACCTCTTCCTGAGACGTTCTGCTTCTTGACACGCTTGCGGCCTGAATGCCCAGTGAGACTCAATGTCCATCGAGACAGAATGTCTAATAGTATACATACAGGCTCATTGGACATACAGTTTCGTTGGACATTCCACCTCGGTTGGACATCCAGACTTCTTGAACATTTCGTCTCGTCGGACATACAATCTCTTTAAACATTCAGTCATGCCGCGGTCACGTCATGTATGGGACATTTCATTTTGGTCGGAAAACAAGTCTCTGTAGTCACAGGAACCAAATGTTCTGGCACGTTCTGGGTGTATGTTTCTGACACGTTAAACCAAAGAATTCACTCTAAAACAAATATTTCCTCTCTAGCTTTTTATACCAACACTTTTTAAAAAGAAATAATTGTTCGAAAGGATCACTTCTTTGTCAGAAAACGAACAAACAATAAAGCCAAGGAAACCATATATACTTTGTTGTTGTTTTTTCACTGCGGTGTGTTGCGAATGACGCAAAACTGAAAGCGTGAAGCGGGCGCAAAATCATTCTTCCTGTCACTGGGATCTGACCACCCAACTTTACAATAACGCGTCTTATGCTTTCATGAAGTATACCGACGAAGGGCGCTTCTGTTTTTATTTTGTTGTGCATTTATGCGTGTACAATCATAATAGTGTTAGCCAGCAGAACTTGTACCCGTAATTATAAGGTTGTGGACTAGGAACCTCGCTTTACTTCCTTCCTCCCTGTGAATTTGCGATCCTACTGAGATAATGGTGCTGTTTTGTGCCCTAAAATTTTATTCAAAATAGACTACAGTTACAGTTTGTTGAAAACACCAACAGCGTTTGGTGTGTTCGCTTTCCGCAAGGTATCCACTGTGCTCTAAATCATTGTTTTTGTGAAATAAGACAGTACTCATCACATCATTATTCGTCATTAGTGGATAAGCAAGGTACCGTCTACACCGGTGTCTGTAAGGTTATATTACTTACAGACGGGTCTACTGTCAAAGGGAACACTTGAGTGCACAGTATTTTTGAATTTCACTCTCCTGCAAAAGCTTAGTGATTTGGATTTGCGTGAGACTACCACTGGTTGACAGTTTTGATTTCCTTTGACAGACTAGTGCCACGCATGAACATTGTTTCCTTATCCACTTGCTCTTAGAGGGCTGGTTATATCAACGATGCTCATTGTAGTGTTTCCTTTAACAGTTGACGGTACTATACTTGGTTGAAGCTGCGTTAATATGATGACAATAACGATTGATGGCTGAGTACTTTGAAGTAAGTTTGAATCCCACGTACGTGGCGCAGTTCGCATTGCCTGATGACTAGTTGTCATCTTCTGAATGGTAGATCACGTATAGATTAGTAGGTTATTCTTGCCCGACATGACTCCTGTACAGGATCTTTTCGCAAACAAATTTGAAGAACCATCATGGATTTGTGGTAGAATACTCGACTGTCATGGCAAAATCCCGGGTTCTATTCCTATTCTGTATTGCTTTATTTTTTGCTTCTCATGTTTTTATGCTCATGACTTACTTTCTTCATGTCTATATACTAGGTACACCACCAACGGTAATGGCGATGGCACTAAACACAGGAATGAGCGCCCAGCAGCTGTGCTGTAAAAGATAACACATATTGTCTGCAATGATTTATTTGGATTAATTGGTACTTACTCTTATAACAAATAAAAGAACCCTTAGAACAAGCCCCACCACGGTGGTCTAGTGGCTAACGTACTCGGCTGCTGACCCGCAGGTCGTGGGTTCGATTCCCGGCTGCGGCGGCTGCATTTCCGATGGAGGCGGAAATGTTGTAGGCCCGTGTACTATGATTTGGGTGCACGTTAAAGAACTCCAGGTGGTCAAAATTTCCGGAGCCCTCCACTACGGCGTCTCTCATAATCAAATGGTGGTTTTGAGACGTTAAACCCACAAGCCCTTAGAACAAGTATCGTTCTTTCACATTGTCATAGCTACGGCTTCCACCCAGCATACATTACGCTTTAGGTAGCATCTAACAGTTCATTTGTCAACTGCCACCTCACCTCGTGTGAAGATCATGTGCCTCATGACACTTTTTTGAAAAAAAAAGAATTCAATACTTGCCTCCTTGGTTATGAGTAACACTGTCAAACACTTTCGGGCACTAAACGCACATAAATATGACACAAGGTGGGTGAGAGAGCACCCTCACTTTCGTAATTCTTTAGGTGGTGCGATTGAACAGCATTCGAACAGGAACAGCAGAGTGTGCAAAAAAGAAAAAAATGGTCCCGTATCTGCATTTAATCTGCAAATATTGTCGAAAGACGATAGTCCTACGTGTGGAGAGAGTGAACAAAACATTTATTTTATGTTCTGCTCAGGAAAATCGATGAATGGTATTCTGGAGGTGCTGCGTTAGAGTGCCTCGAGCGTGCAGCGGAGGCGAACGAGTGCATCAAGTCACGTCACACGTGAGACATGATCGCCATCTGGCAGTTTTTTTTTTCAAAAACAAAGCGCGTGGCTCTGAGACGTGTGTGCGCGTCCGCCTCAGAAGTGATAAGGTGTAGAACGCAAGGCAACGGGTAGGGGCCACCACCATCTCGTTTTAGCAAAGCGTTGGAAGCACTCGCCTTTCCGTGCAAGCGTTGGATGGTCAGCGCAGCGTGATAAGCACTACGGTCCTTAGTATTACTTATGTATATCTTTTCTAGTAAAAGACGAACATGCAGAATATATACGTGTTGTTTGTTGCCTCAGATATGCGCAATAATTGCTTTTTATTTGACAATGCGTTCTATCCACTAAACACTTGCAAGAAATTTTGTGCCAATTGTTCATGCAATGGCTGGCAACGATGAGTAGTTATGCCTGAAGTGGGTATGTGCCACAGTTAATAGGTGATAAAAAACAATCTTTGTAATGGGTTGGAGCAGTAGACAACCCACTCGTAAAGCTATTCGCATTGTGTGACGCCTCGTTGTTCTTTTGCTGTTCTGAAACGCTTTATTACTCATATTAACGTGATTACTTTCCAGACATCAAGCCTGCCTAAAGCCAGTTTCCGAACAAGTCCCAGGCACCGGCGTGGCTCAGTGGTAGAATACTAGCTGGCAGGCAGCGGATCCAGGTTCGAGCCCAGCTGTGTCCGTGGTACTAGGTTTTTTTTTTTCTTATTTCGCGATAGTGTTTACGGACACCAGCGGTGGCGGCGGACAACTACGGCGCCGCGCATGACCATAGTTTTGAGCTCATAACAGTTTTGGCTGTAAAATCGGCAGACCCACATATCCTACACTGTATGAATATATCTTATGCGGAGCATGCGGATAGAAGCTGGCTGCATTGTAATTTTTCTATTCCGTGAAACGTTACGAAGTGACGTTAAAGATATGTACAAATGTTGCACGCACACAACACGTTCACACTCTAATATGTTTTATATGAGCAGTTGTTTACAGTTGCGTAACGGATGTCAACACCAACATGGGTATTATCACCACCAGACGCGTTTAGCTGATATGTAGCGCTTGCGCTCGTGTGGATGGTAACCCTGGACAAAGCTACATAAATCAACTTTAGCAAATGACGCCTAACTACAATTGACGTTAAGCTGACGTGACGGCTGTATCATAGGAGTGCATATGTAATGTTTATGAAATGAGATAGCCAGCGCTGTCACACCAATGGGTGCTTCAGGAAGATTCGGGTGTAATTGAAAAGCAGTTCCGGGACCTGAAGTGGCTTTGTGGTAGAATACTTAAATGCCACGAAAAATGCTGGGGTTCAATTACTGCTAGGAGCCCGACATTCATTCTTTGCACTTATCGGGTCAACGCTGCCGTAGTCACCTTTTTGACGTTCTCGCGTTAAAATACCAATGTCTGTTCTCGCCATTCCTGGGTATATATAAGCGGTCAATCACCTGTTGCACATGCTCGCATAGTTTTGACTCATACTCACTCGTGATATACGGGTTCATGTCACACGTGTCTGGCGAAAAGGATTTGCTGATGTACGCGATGGAATTAGACAGTTATAGTTTACCATTAGCGTGATAGCGGAGGTTAAGAGAATGGCGTTACCATGCAGCAAACGTTCGTTGTGATTGATTGATTAATTGATTTGTGGGGTTTAACGTCCCAAAACCACCATTTGATTATGAGAGACGCCGTAGCGGAGGGCTCCGGAAATTTTGACCACCTGGGGTTCTTTAACGTGCACCCAAATCTGAGTACACGGGCCTACAACATTTCCGCCTCCATCGAAAATGCAGCCGCCGCAGCCGGGAATCGAACCCGCGACCTGCGGGTCAGCAGACGAGTACCTTATCCACTAGACCACCGCGGCGGGGCGTTCGTTGTGCACAGCGTCTTACAGTTTATACAGATATAGCATTTACGTGGTTTACGTGCCCCAGTTGGGATGATGGTGCTACCTATCGAAGGGCTGAAACAGTGAAAGGGGAAAGAAAACGAGAATGTCTGCCTGTGTCACCACGCGAAGCATTTAACAAGTTTATTTTAGTTAAAGTAGAAGTTATTAAATATGAACCATCCACGAAATGCGAAAACATTTCTTTGCCAATTTGTTTACATCGATCTCGTAGTTAGGCCAAGACACGTTCAAATTGCGAAGCTATCTCAAAAACTACGCTAACTTATCTGTAATTCTCGGTCGTCGAAGCTAACTGAAGGCAAGCGAAGCCACTTTAAATAGCCGTTTGCTGCGAACAAAGTCAATTTTTTAACAACTACGCGGAAATCACTTCGAAGCAGGCGTCCGAGAGCACCACTATGTTTTACGTGCACTACGTACACCCACGCTAACGTTAAATCCGAAAAATAGCGCGCGTATTGTAATCGGTACGGGTAACGTACGTATCTGCGCATGCGCACTTCGATCCCGCTATCACGGTACGCCCGATATCCGGGTAAGCCCGGTATATTATGTCTATTGTTACGTTATTCATGTCATGACCACCAAGTCATGTTCTCCAAATTATCTTACCTTTCTATGCTTACTTTGACGTGATAGTGTTAAATAGCTCATTTAAATTCCGGCGTCGGCGTCGGTGTCAGCGTTGGCATTTTTGGTTGTGAGCAAAAAATCATCCTTTCGTGACTGCAAAATCATGAAAGATGCAAATAAAATAAATACTACAAACTCTTGGTCTGAGTGGGAATTGAACCCAGGTGTTTGCGTGTCAAGCGCGCATTCTACTACACAGCCACACCTCTGCTTGAGGATACAGCCAAAATAACTTCCTCTGGTTGGAAATGCAGTCAATATAACTCCTGTTTCACAAACATACGCATCCTCTGTACATGTTTCACAATACAACAATAAATACTGTTGTAATAATGCGTGCAACAAGCTTACATTGCCATTCGGTGTCAGGACATGGAATTATCACTAAATCATAGTTTAAAGCAAGTCCCCCACTACTGAAAGCATACAGGCTACTACACCGTTAAGGCCAGGTATAGTGCTTGGCTGCATAGCAAGTTCGAAAATGTTTCATACACTAAGTGTTTGAAATATACACTAAAAACTGAAATATTGCTGCGTTGAACTCCTAAATGCCAAGCTTAGAAGTCCCTCGACTTTCGGTTTCCCAAGTAAACGGGGTGGTCACGAAAGAGCACAGATGTAGGCGGTGAGATATATAGCTATAGATAGGTATATACGCAGGTAGACGGTAAAATGACCTACAGCATACGCAAAGAAAATGCGAAAATGAAGGAATAAGGTAAGTATGCAATATCCACATGGACACCAATATTATAAAATAAAAAGAAAACTAAGAAAGGCGAATTAATATGGAATGCAGTAACTAAATGAATTAGGCAACAAGAATACGACGCTCGATGCCACAGACAGCCAATATTTCCTAAGCGCACAAAAAATGTCTTAGGCAAACTCCACACAGTAAATTGGTTGTCTGACAAATTTTGAACTCGGGTGCATTATCCTCTTCTAGATTGGATATTTCGTATTGGTAGGGAATTCCATCTCGTTGCACATTACGGTTGGACATTTCGTTTCGCCCCGCCGCGGTGGTCGAGTGGCTTAGGTACTCGGCTGCTGACCCGCAGGTCACGGGATGGAATCACGGCTGCAGCTGAATTTTCAATTGAGGTGAAAAGGCTGTAGGTCCATGTGCTTAGATTTAGGGGCACATTAAAGAAGCCCAGGTAGTCGATATTTCCGAAGCCCTTCAGTTCGGTGCCTCTCATAGTCATATGGTCGTTTGGGGGCGTTAAACCTCACATATCAATCATCAACATTTCGTCTTATTGGACATTCAGGCTCGTTGGACATTCAGACTCGGTTGGCCATTTATTCTCGTTAAACATTCAGTATCACTGGTCACGTGACCCATTTGACATTCCCCCTCGCTGTACATTCCGCCTTGTTGGACATTCAGGCTCTGAATCTTCCCGACGTGACCAGGCCCATCTGGCTGTGCTGCCTTTTCTGTACCAAACAAACCTGCCACCCCTTTATAGAGGTTTTTTGTGTTTAGTTTACTTGTACTTCTCTAAGTCTTCGTCATATTTTCTTTACTTCCCTCTTTTCTTTCTTCTCCACAGTTTGATTTCTCCCTTTTTCCTCTGTGTCATTGTGTATCCATGTATGCAAATTGAATAAATAAGCATGTCTCTTTAAGAAAGGGAATTACCTGACAATCCGAGCAAGGAAACCATGATTCCCTGCACTCGTTAACACCCACGTGTACAGCATGCTACTTTTGTCACCTAAAGTCAGTGCAGCTATTGCTGTAGAGGACGGTGTAAGTGATGTCGTGAAAGCTAAGCTGCTAATACGTCAGAAAGAATTTCCCCGAGTGAATTTTCAGACTGCACAAAACGAATTATACAACTTACATCAACGAGGGAATCCTGCCGCTGAACACTAGCACCCACCGCGCGTGTGGTGCAAATGCACAACTGTCAACGAACACGTTCGAATGGTTAGCGGAGTCGCCACACATGATTAGAAAGGCTGGTGTAATCTGCCAACAAAGGTTAGATTTCCCCTCCACTGCTCATTTTCGTTGTGCTCCGATCTGACTTACGATTATCACAATTTTGTTTTTATACATCTCAGAAAATTGCTTTTTGCCTTGACTTAGATTTGTCTGCAACTATCGATGTTAATGTTCAGCGCCTTCGATGAGGTTGCAAGCGTGACAAAATCGTTATTTCGTAAAGACCTCGGCGTGAGAGATATTTGAGACGAGGGTGCTCTTCTTTTTACTTGTGAGCGTGTAGTTCTCCATCACCAGTAAGTTCCTCAAAAAACGCACATGATGATCTGCCTCGAGTGCTCTCTGAAGCATACGTCAGCATTCACCGTACATGTAAGCTAGCTGCGGCAGCGTACACGAACTCATTGTTACAAAAATGCTTTCTGCGGACCCGCGAGTTTGGGTTGCCGTGTGTTACCATCTCGAGGTTTACCAGCCAAGTTTCACGCATTTCTTTGCACTTAAGGTAATGATTTAAAACTATAGCGGGATATGGCACATGTGTCTGCACATAGGCATCATGGAGTACACCAACAAGCTGAAACTGATTGCATTCTGCCGCGGCGTTGTAGCGGTTACGGTACTCGGCTGCTTACTCGAGCGTCACTGGTTCCATCCCGCCGTAGCGGTTGCGTTAAGTGGAGGCGATATGCTGGAGGCCCGTGTGCTGTGCGATGCCAGTGCTGGGTAAAGAACACGATATATGGTCAAAATATGCGGAGCCCTTCACTACGGCATCTCTGAATCATAGCGTGGTTTTGAGAAGTAGGTTGCCAGACATTATAATATCATTATTATAGTTGCTTGCACGCAACCTAGCACTGCTTGTACGGCGATGAGATCTCTAGCGGGCCAAATTAGGCTTCACACGCTGAGAACTGAATGCCGCGCACCGCTGTTACTCCCGAAGGTCTTGTTTCACAACAATATGGCGAGCAGGATTACCTTATCAGGGACGTCAAAACGATAACAGCGCCGGCCTCTCCAATAGAGGCCCGCGGCCAACAAGGTAAAATAAGCAAATGGCTTAGAGTGTAGTGTTTATACGCTATTGCTATACACGCTATTTATGCGAATTATATATTTTAGTGCGCACATTGCGCTCGGCATTAGCAACCGCTTTTCTCATACAATCAATATAGTCAAGATCAGAAACACTGCCTCACGTGGGAAGTGCGAAATTCCTTGACCACATGTTGTCCAGACATAGGTGACACTTGTCATTCATATCGCGGTTTCTGCACTTCCACGGTTTCCTCATGGGTGTTCAAGAGGGATCGCCTTCTACTGTGGTCCAACAATACGTGGTCACATTCACAAATGAGGGCAATGAAACATCCCCGTTGCGCCATTGCAGTTCTTCGTACAGGGCTATGAATTAGTAAGAATTTTTGATAAGTGCTCTCCCATAGTAGAGTACCTAGTACTCTTAATTGTAACCCCCTCTAGTTAAACACACTAGGCCAAGTCATACTTTGTTGATGTGCAACAAGGACTGCTCATCGCACTCCTATCGAATACTGCGATCATGAAGAGCTGTGTTCTCACTGTTTAAAGCAAATAAAAGTATTTAAAAAGAGTCCATAAATATTTAAAAAGTTTGTATTTTGAATGTGAGCTTATAACTGCGTAATTATAACGTACTACGGCTATATAGTTCCGTGTATTGTTCTCTGTAAAGCTTTCTTGTCTCGCCAAAATTAAACAGTGCTAAAAATTACCTGGTAAAGATCTCTTCGTCATGGCATTACTGGTTCACCAAAGTTTTCGCTGACGTCTGCAACAGTGTTACTGTTCATATCTGGCATTATCTTTGTGCCTTATGTAAGCCAGAAAGCTGTTTCGCAAGTTATTTCAGTGTGGAGTAGCTGTAGTAATGGTTGTTTGCCTCCGCTGACCTCCGCTGCTGAACTTTAAAGGATAACAGAGAGGAAAGCGGCATGCATTTTGCAGGCAGGTTCTTTCCAAAGACAAACACATGGCAATCCCTACACAGAGTACTATGATTCTCAAATAGTCGCCGAGGTGTTAGACTGCCACCTCTGAAAACGCAAACACGATCCTGAAACACCCCGTCGACTCAATAAACCCGTCGCCGGTGGTCCAGCGACCACCCGCGGTCTTTCGGAAAGGCGACACCCGTCAACTTGGCCGATGATTCATGAGTCTCTCGCTGAGCTCCTGTCGTGTAGGGAAACGTTGTTCACGCGACAACCCGTTTTGCTCGCGACCGAGGTGCGAAGCGCGCCCACGACGCTTTTCCTGGACAGTTTACAAATCGACCTTCCATACTTTTTTTTTTCAAAGTTTATTTCATACTTGCTTGTCTTGTTCATTCTTGTTTTATTTTAAGGAATGCTGGATGAGTTAGAACCAGGCCAAGTATCTTTTTCTCCGGCGAAAGAAGAAAAAAAAGAACAAAATAAATGTGCGGGCGTGAGGGAAGGTACGGCTTCAGTGAATAAAACCTACGGAACAGCACCCGTGGTTCACGATCCGGAACGCGTGCGACCGTGTCACTTGAACCGCTTCTTGGACGCTTCTTGAGCGACACCGCGAACATGAGCTCAGGAATAAACTTCTTAGGCAGCGGAAACTTAGGTGCCCTTTTGGTCATGCCTAATTTACAACGTCGCTTAAAAACAGCGCGAGCCTTGTCTGGAATGTTGAGCGGATCATTGGTGTCTGTTTGAATGAGGGATCACTCTGACGTGCAAGCTAGGAAACCCGGAAACATGACCGATGACACCTCAGAATTAGCACTCGTTGTCACAGTGGAAATGTTGGAAAAAAAAATGATATACGGAGAAAATTGTGAGACAAGTAAGCTGCGTAATTTCATATAGGATCCATACGTAAAAGAAAAACATGCTACGATGGCGGTAAGGTTTACACCGTGTAGAATCTACGCGACACGCACCCTCATATTATTATTAAGCGGCCGAAAATCAGTGTCAAACTAAATTCACCTAGTGCTGACTTTATGGTCAACATATTGCTGCGATATGCTGTATCAGAGCATTCGTTCGTGCTACAATTGTTGCCATTGCTTCTGTCTGATGGTTTTCATCCCGCGTATACGAAACTCTCACGTTATGTCAGTCGCTTTTATCCTGAATGGTTCCTGTGCACCGTAATGGTTGAAAAATAAATGGATAAATAAATAAATAAATAAATAAAACGTAATATATGACAAAATATGGACGCGGAAAATTCCCTTCCGTGAGATTGTGTATTTCTACCAGCGTACAGTCATTCTCGCCGTTTCCAGAAAAATAGTGGCTTTATTGCTGCTGCTTCAAAATATGCGTTGTACTTGAGTTGTTTGGCACAGAATTTGACTGCCGGGTGGCTGCTTCAATTATTTATTCATCATTATTTTTCTGAATGCATGGCAAGCGTCACACGCTGGCTACGCACGAGTTCGAAGTTCACAGCCCGGATGACAGCAGCCTACCAGCTTCCGCTTATTGCTGTTCATTTTTATGTTCAGATTCAGTTTTGTTTGTTTGCAATCAGCTTCACACAGTGTCAGTCGTATAAAAATGTGCACGGCATTTAGAACCACAAAATGCGACTGCAGGATACATGTACCAAGAGTGTTCACGCTCTCCTCTCCGAAAGACTGCATGATATTGCGCCAGCATGCTTCAGTCACAAAGACGCACGCCCCATGGGTTGTTACAATGGCGCCCTCACAATGTTATTCACAAGGGGCAAAACTGAAAGCTTGAGTAGATCAACCATAACAAAGCGCCGAGATCCCGTGGCATACCGGGTTATCCTTCCCACCCGCAGAACGCAACGCAGATCTTTACATGCGCGCAACTCTTCACGTTCTGCATCCGTCAGGGTGCCTCAACCTACAAGTGTCGGCGACAAAAAATGAACCGAGCCACGCCCCGGCCGCCTAGTCGATCAGCTGCACCCAGGGTTCGACGCACGTAGCCGCACCGAGAACATGAACAGTCCCCAACTCGCTTCGAGAATCCGGATGGAAACAAACCTTACCCTAATTGGCGAGAGGATGGATGGCCACTCGCACCGGCACTCAGTGCCAGTTCTCCATTCAGGCTGCCAAGGGAGAAAGACGTCGTGGCAAATACCCGGGAGTCATCAGTCAAACTTCCCTCGTCTCCACCTCCCCCACTTTCCCTCACGCCGTAGAATTGCAGCATTGAGTCTACAACCCTACTTTCGTGGCGGACCTTCTGCGTGAGCGTCCGACGGGATGCAGCTGAGGGCACCCAAGAGGCATGCACCCCCTCCCATATCGTACGAAGGATTTCCCTTGTCACGCCGACGACGCGGGACGTCAGTCTCCCTTCGCCCGTCATGCGTCGCGAAAGCGCCCTTCAACGATTTTGTCACTTTTCTGTTTCTATTTCTTGTTCCCGGAAGTGATGTCGCGCTTGAGTGAGTCGAAAACGAAGACTTTACATCGGTCGAAATACGCAGGGTCTTCTTCCGGCAGGCACGGCATCTTGGGCCTGGCGATTGCGGGCAGCTCGTCGACAAGCGTTGACAATCACGACGTCGTTATAACCTGCGCATTCATCCACTCGTGTTGTATCGTCATCCATCACCATTGCCCAATGCTCGCGCCCTCTTTTGATATAGTGGTGAATGCATGGGTTGCAGGTCTTCTGGAGACAGATTGTAAGAAACATGTAGCGCAAGAAAAAAGCGACTGGAATGTAAACGTTCTTCCTGTTGGGCAAAATACAGCAAGAACTACTCGCAGACCACTGTGCCCGTTTTGACTTGAGGTTCTGTATACATTTATCTGCTTTCGATGAAAGTGCGTCGTCTGTCCCTCATCCGCGATGACGGCTTTACATGCAGTGTCCTCAAAGTGTCTTTACATCTGACCCTTCCTGCTGAATTGTGAAGTTCACTGCTTGAGGAGGGCACCACTTCCGCTTACACGTGTAGCCAAAGGAGGATAAATGGAGGAAGGAGGAAACTATAAAAGGACGATAATAACGGTTTCCGGGATAGTTCAATTGGATATTTGCTGCTGGAGTCGGAATTTCAAATGCACAAAAAAGAAGTAGCCATTTAACATTTTTTGGAGTAAAACTGCCCCGCCTATTGTTATTTGGAACAAACGGGTACCGCATATTCTATTACGCTAAGGCGATAGTTGACACAGGTTCGAGGAGCGGAACTGAAAGCCAGGGTAAGAGAGAAGACAGACAAGGATAGCGACGTCCTCGTGTGTTTATCTCTGGTGAATTTCATTTTCGGGATTTTCATAATTTCGATTTCATTACGAGTTTAAATTGTGCTCGAAAATCTGCATAAAATATTTCGTTGATACATTTTACAAAACGGCGCGAAACACACAAAAGTAAATATTGCGAAGTTCTGCCTTATGTCAAGTGGCCACTTCCGTAAATGATATAACTCACAGAGTGTTTGAATAGAGCTTGTTCTTCAGAACAGTCATTGTCAAAGTATTATTTAGGTTGTGGCAAGCACGTAGCATTCGACTTCTCAATAAAGCTAATGCTCTGGCACTTTTCGTAAGAGTATTTAGAAGTGAACTGTGACATACAGGACATACTGTTATCAAAGACTGCCAGCCTGTCCGGAAGAGCGCTTTCGAAACAAACTTTTCGGAAAATACTTTTTGGTGCATATTCACGTAAAAGTTCTTACTGTTTTTTTATATTACCATTACTATTACCAATATCGTCACGAAGGCAAAGCTATGACAAGAATACAAGTAGTAATAAGTCGTCATAATGGGCAAACGTCTACCGAAAGCAGCTGTAGGATTAAATGGGATCAGTCCTTTCTAATGTTCTTGGTTGTATAACTATATTCCCTGGACCCGACTCTCCGTCTCCAAATCTCGGCCGCGGCGGCCGCATTTTCGGTAGGGGCGAAAATGTCGTAGGCCCGTGTGCTTAGATTTTGTGCACGTTAGCGAACCACAGGTGGTCTAAATTTCCAGAGCCCTCCACGGCGTCTCTCATTATCATATTGTGGGTTTGAGACGTTACACCCCAACAATTATTATTATTATCGAGCACTCTACCAAGGTGACGCTACCTATACTGAGAAGGGTTTGGTTCGGTGTCGCATTTACATAAGCGCTGACGCGTTCTGCATTAGAATGGCCGACACCTCAGCTTTTTACCACTGCGGCAGTGACGAAACACTTATGCATATTCCATGCAAATGTCCACAGTGCTGTTCGAAGAGACACCTGCCTACTTTGCAATGCGCTCGATGAACTGAACGCCTAGACTCTTTCGGAAGAGAGAATCCTGCGCCCATACATAGGACTCGCCGTTACAGAAAACTCTGCCGGCGCAACTTTGCCTTCTGCGTTCAACCGGTTTTTGCAAACGACTCTGACTGGAACGTCCTGCATTTGTTTGTGTATGTGAGCATTCTTTTTTTTCTCTCTCTCTCGCGAAGCCTATTTCCCCAACCAGTTGCAGGGTAGCAAGTCAGTCATTTACAAGGGCAACCTCTCTGCCTCTTTCTTTCCATCTCCCTCTCTCCTCTCTTTTATATATATACATAAGGGAAAGAAGTGTATACCTAAGGGCTCCTTTTTCCGCGTTTTAACACAATATTAATCAGATCTAACAGACAGTAATGCCAAGGAATGTACAAGGGAAGTTATTAGAACCAATGGAATGTAAATAATAAGAAAAAAAATGGATGAAAAAATAACCAGCCGTGACCAGTCCTGCTCATGGCTGGTTATTTTTTCATCCCCTTTTCTTTCTTCTTATTTACATTCCGTTGGTTCTAATAACTTCTCCTGTACATTCCTTGGCATTACTGTCTGTTAGATCTCATTAATATTGTGTTAAAACAAGAAAAAACGAGCCCTTAGGTATACACTTTTTTCCCTTATTTCATTAAACGAGGGTCTCATACTGGCAGACTTGGTGTCATTAGGTTCTATACGAAGGACTATTAATCAGCTGCCCGCACATAATAAGTTTACGTGCTACGTGACGCCAAACATGCGCATAAGAGTGTTTTCACACTTGTCGCTTGGCTTATAGATGCCGCTGACTGTCACTCCTACTTCTGATTTGATGATTTGATTGATATGTGGGGTTTAACGCCCCAAAACCACTCTATGATTATGAGAGACGCCGTAGTGGAGGGCTCCGGAAATTTAGACCACCTGGGGTTCTTTAACGTGCACCCAAATCTGATCACACGGGCCTACAACATTTCCGCCTCCATCGGAAATGCAGCCGCCGCAGCCGGGATTCGAACCCGCGCCCTGCGGGTCAGCAGCCGAGTACCTTAGCCACTAGACCACCACGGCGGGGCTGCCACTCCTACTTCTAAATTCACATATAAACCCCAAAACGTGGATGGAGGGAAGGCCGCTGTGGTAGCTCAGTGGTTAGAGCATCGAATGCGTAATATATATATATATATATATATATATATATATATATATATATATATATATATATATATATATATATATATATATATATATATATATATATTATAAACCACAACGTCACAATTGCTGTATTGTAAGTCCACACTGCCTGTCATTCTCGACTGGTCATCTGCAATGCTGACTGTGTGCAAAACATTATTGCAATCGTTCTCTCAAATGTTTTATGAATTGTAAAGCCGCTAAATCTAGGCATAATACTTCGTGATAGAAATTATCAGAATTGGTGGATATTCACACGGAAAACTAAGAATATAACTTACCATATGTCATTATTTTTTAAAAGCTGTAGTAAGTTTTCATGACGTACAGAAAAGTAGGGATTGATCTGTTATGCTTGCTGAGGCACCGGACGTGTTTAGTTTCGCACAGATTTCATTACAGAACGAGTGCATAGTGTAAGCGCAGGTGAGCACATGCGCAATTTTCGAAATAACACTAGTGGTCAGTTTTTATGTTGTATTCCCTTTTATAGACTTAAACACCCAGAATCTTGTAATAATATATAATTTCAATCTACAAATCATCAGATCCCGTCATGAATAATACAAATTAAGATATACTAGTTGTCATGGATGAATGAACAGAACGAATTATTCATGGGCTAAATATGAAAAGCTTTGTATTGATCGTCTAATCTAAATTAATTTCATTTATGTCGTAATCACTAAAAAACTGCTAAACACTAAAAATAAAGTTCTTATGCTTTCCTGGGCGTCATTTCTTGGTTTCATTATGTCGTGTCGAACGCAGAAACGAGCTCCTTCATTAATTCTCATTTCATGTTTGGAAGTGTAAGGCATGCATACATGAACATAACAGAATATTTTTAAAAAGATGTTTTTTCCCCATGGTTTTACATTTGGAAATTACATTTGGAAACAAGCTCAATTTCTTTCATTTGGACATGAATTTAGCCATTGGTGTGCTGCATGTATTCAACGTTTTAGAACGATGCCACAATGGGGTGGCGGATTCTATAGGTGGACTTCATACACGTAAAAGTTTCCCGTCAGTGGAGAAGCGAAGTAGCATGTTACTAAATGAAACTGCACTAAACGAGGCTGACGCATATAGCTAGGCCAGAATCACCAAAGATTTGGCATTCAAGACTGCATATAGCTGCCTAAACTGAAAATACAATCAGTAATAGTGTGTTGAATGCTTAATCTTCTTTGTTCTTTCATATTCATGACATTGACTTTTGACAGCAATCGCTTTGTTGATCGGGGCAGAACGGGGTGCTTTGAGACACATGCGACGCGTCCGTGTACAGCAACCCACACCTCAGTTTCCCGATGAATGAGGCGGGAAACGATAGCTACCTTGCTGATGACTAAACTAGGATTTCGGCCCACCACCCTGCATGACAAGCTATAGCGATGATATTGTTACGCTGAAGCGGCAACGTGTGAAGGAAGGAAGAGGAGTGCGAAGTGGTCTGTTTGAAGGCAGCTCGGTGTCGGCGCGGCTACCCTTTGCCATTCGTTCCTAAACAAACACACCCCATTGTAACAGTTTTTAGAGAGGGGGTACGATAACGACGCCTCCGCCGAACGACGACTCATCGACCGCTGAGGTGCAATACGTGGAGCTTCGCCGAAGTCGATGACTTGCTGGTCTGCCACCTGCGAAGGCGTCTCACCACAACAATGACAACGAGCGACCTGTTTCCCGCATTCCGAGGCAACCCTACATGCAGCCCCCATCCTTCGCTGGACAAGCTGGGGAAGATGTCGACGCATGGCTCAGCTCCTACCAATGGGCGACTCGGTTTAATGGATTGGATGCCACGGGCCAGCTCAATAATGTGGGACTCTTTATCAAAAGAACCGCATCCGTATGGTTTGAAAACCATGAAGAAAGCCTGAAGATGTGGTGGAAGTACGTTGATGAAATCAAGATGTGCTTTGGGGGTCCGGCAGCGAAGCAGAAGCGTGCCGGGCAAACTATTACGCAACGAGCGCAAGTCCCCGTGGAAACCTTCACGATGTATATCGAGGAGGTGCTCAAGTTGTGCAAGGCACTGGGCCCCTTGATGAAAGGAGAGGACAAGGTTGGTCATCTTCTAAAAGGGATCGTGGAGGACGTTTACCAATTCTTAATCGCAAAAGAAAGTTTGGAGCGTGTGAGTGACGTCATTAAGCACTGCCGTACATTTGAAGTGCTGACAGTGCGGCGAATTACACCAAAGTTCGGCCGCCTGCCCAACGCCACTAATATCGCCAGCGTCGTCGTGCATCCAGCTCCATCTGATCTCGCGTCCATGATTCGCTAAGTAGTACGTGAAGAGATCGACCTACGTGAGGCAGCTTCTCGGCCACCACCTAATGTCCAAGAGCCATGTCCTCCCTGCGACTTCAGCGCGACAACTATCAACGCTACTTCCCTTGATGCCTACAACTGTACGCCTCGTCTTCGACGGCCAATTAGGCCAAACTATGCGTCCGTAATACCCACTGTCTTGACTACGCACGCAGACCACCTACCATTTATCAGGCATGGAACGGCCGGGCTATTCATCCTTCTGCTTACATCAGCGCACCTCGGGAACGTCCCATATGCTTTCACTGTGGCATCCGCGATCATGTCGCCCGATTCTGCCCCGATCGCCGTCGCACGGCAGCACCATCCTATGGGCGACCACGCACTTTCTACGGGCGCAGCAATCAGCATGTTGACGAGACACCCTGGCCTTCATACTTTAACAGCAGGCCAAACCATCGGGCGAATCACCGCAGTGACTCACCGGCGTCTGTGCGAAGCTCGATGTCACCGCCTTCACGCTACCGAAGATCTCCATTTCTTCGACGACGTCCCACTTCCCCGCCACCGGCAAACTAGGCGGCGCGACCGATGGAGCTGAGGTCACCAGTCATCTTCAGCTACGCGCCGCTACGCCTCCACCAGTCACCATGCGTCATAACGAGCTTTGTGTTTCTGTAAACAATGTTACAACAACTTTAGTGGACAAGGGAACAGTGTTTCCGTTGTCAGCATAGATTTCAAAACCCAATTAGGCCGTAAGGTGATGTTCAAGTGGGATAATGCGGGCACGTTTTGTGCTGTGAGTGGAGAATCGCTACGACCTCTTGGTGTGTGTACCGCAAACGTCTATTTCTTTATAACGTCTATTAAGCCAACTTCACAGTGCTCGCTAAATCAACGGATATAGTGATTCTGGGTGTAGATTTTCTGCAACAGTGTGGTGCCACTCTTGATTGCGGTACAGGCGAGCTTTTTGTCTCTCCTTTTGTTGCTAACCAATTGCTACTTGTTTGCACGCCCTCGCCATCTGTGAAGATTCCGTCGTACCCCGCCGTCGTTATCCAGCGTTCAGGTCACTGTTCCTAGTGCGACAACGATGTATTGGACGCTATTGTCGAGCCGATGCCTTCAATCGTTGAAAACAAGAATGTGCTCCTGCCTCGCTGTACTGTCTCTGTGGCGAGTGGCACAAGTACAATTTGGGTGTCAAATTTATCCAACCAGTCTGTTGTGCTTCCAAGCGGTATGCGACTTGCCTCGTTTGAAGCGGGTACAAGCCTTAATATCGATGCCTTAAGCAATCACGCCTCGAACGAATCCCGTGCGCATGAGACTAGCCCTGGTGTGCCTGAATACTCTTCGTGGTTTTTGAACTTGATTAACAAGGCACTACCCTCTGCGAAGTTTCAAGCCCTGGTAAGCATCTCTAGCAGGCATGCTTCATTGTTGGATTTTACCCAGCACGCTACCAATGCTCGTGTTCCCAATACGCGGGCTCGCCACAGGATTGAAACCGGGTCCGCGCATCCCATAAGGCAGAAACCATACCAAGTGTCTTCATCGGAGCGCAAGGTGATTGTCGAACAGGCGGAAGGCATGTTGGCTAAGGGCGTCATTCAAGACTCTTTTACGCAGGACGCTACCAATGCTCGTGTTTCCAATACGTGGACTCGCCCCAGGATTGACACGGGGTCCACGCATCCCATAAGGCAGAAACCATACCGTGTGTCTTCGTCGGAGCGCAAGGTGATCCCCGAACAGGTGGAAGAGGTGTTGGCTAAGGGCGTCATCTAAGACTCTTATAGTTCCTGGGCTGCACCAGTCATCTTCGTGACAAAAAAAAGACGGGTCCTGGAGGTTTTGCGTCGACTACCGGCGTCTGAATTCGGTGAAGAAAAAGGATGTGCATCCGCTTCCCCGTATAGACGACGTTATCGGCTGTCTTCATTTGGCATCTTACTTCTCATCTGTGGACCTCCGATCGGGCTATTGGAAGGTAGGTACCTATGCATTCCGCCGACAAAAAGAAAACCGCTTTTGTCAAACCAGATGGTTGTTTGAATTCAATGTCATGCCGTTTCGTTTGTGCAGCGCCCTGCGACATTTGAAAGGTTTATGGACACGGTACCGCGTGGTCTCAAATGGGAGATTTGTTTATGTTACCTCGATGACATCGTCACTTTTGGACGCACTTTTTTTCAACACAAACATCGACTTGACGTTGTTTTAACAAGCCTTGAACAAGATGCCCTTGTCATGAACTCCAAGAAATGTCACTTCGGTCAGCGAGAAGCACTTGTACTTGGTCATCTTGTAGGCAAACACGGTGTGCGCCCAGACCCTCAGAAGGTGGCTGCAGTTAGCTCTTTCAAACGACCGCACTCACAACGCGAACTAAGTAGTTTTCTGAGTCTCTGTTCATACTTCTGCCAATGTGTGCCCAAGTTTCCTGATACTGCCTACTCATTAACTTCACTTGCAACATCAGAATTTCATCTGGACAGCGGAGAGTGATTCCTCGTTTTGTGAACTTAAATGTCTCCTCACGTCTGGACCCATACTGTGACGTTTTGACCCATCTGTCACGGCAGAAATGCACATCGACGCGTGCGACATCGGTCTTGGCGCCAAGCTCATCCAGCGCTTCGATGACGCCGAGCATGTCATCGCCTACACCAGTCGTTTGTTGAGGAAGGCTGAGAAGAATTACATGGTTACTAAATAAGAGTTCATTGCTGTGGTTTTTGCTGTGCACAAGTTCCGTCCATGTCTCTACGGGCGGCACTTCACGATTGTGACTGACCACCATTCACTAAGTTGGTTGGTTGGTCTCCGTGACCCTTCTGGTGCCTCGCGCAACGGGCGCTACGTTTGCAGGAATTTACCTTTACAGTATGATACAAGAGTGGCCGCCATCATGCAGACGCCAACTGTCTCTCGAGGCTTCATACCAACTACTCTATGTGACGCTGACAATTCTGACGATGCTACTGACATCGACGATACCGCTTTTCATGACCTCGCCACCTTCTAGGAAGAACAGTGCAACAACCGCAGCTTGGATGATCTCTTTAACTCAGCCGCTCAACCTATGGGAGGCCATGGCTTTATCGTCCGAGATGGCTTGCTTTACGAAAAAAAATGAGGCGGCAGATGGTGCCCGCCTTTTTTTAGTGGTTCTCAAGAATGTGAGAATGCACGTACTCTACATTATGCCCGACGACGCATCAGCGCGGCACCTGAGGTTCGCCAAAACGTGCCGCCGCCTGCTGGCTTGAGTCTAGTAGCCTACCATGCGACGCAATAGAGAATAGTATGTAGCCAGTGGTGATAAATTTCAGCAATTCAAGCGACCAAGCACTGCCCTGGTTGGTCTCCTCCACCCCTTGACGTCACCCTCCTCTTCTTTCGAAATGGTTGGAGGGGATCTTCTCGGTCCATTTCCGCGCTCAATGAACAACAACCGTTGGATTATAGTCTGCGTCGACCACGTGACACGTTATGTGGAAACCACAGTGCTACGAACATCCACGGCCATCAATGCATCTAGGTTGATTGATATGTGGGGTTTAACGTCCCAAAACCACCATATGATTATGAGAGACGCCGTAGTGGAGGGTTCCGGAAATTTCGACCACCTGGGGTTCTTTAACGTGCACCCAAATCTGAGCACACGGGTTTACAACATTTCCGCCTCCATCAGAAATGCAGCCGCTGCAGCCGGGATTCAAACCCGTGACCTGCGGGTCAGCAGCCGAGTACCTTAGCCACTAGACTACCGCGGCGGGGCAATGCATCTAGGTTCCTCCTCTTTTCTGAGATACTGCACTACCGACCGCCTCGGATTATTCTGAGAGATCGTGGTCGACAATTCATAGGCGATGTTGTAAAAGAACACTTGCATCTCTGTGCTTGCCAGTTTCGCCACTCGGCCGCGCATGACCCACAGACAAATGGTATTGTCGAGCACACCAACAGAACATTTACCAACATGCTTTCGATGTACGTTGACTCCAGGCACAAGGACTGGGGTGACATCTTGCCAGTAATCCCCTACGCCTATAACACGACAAAGCATTAAACCTCTGTCTACAGTTCATTCTATCTTCTTTATGTCATACTACCCCGCCACATTATTGATACCATTCTGCCTTTTCATGCCCATGAGGACTCTTTCATTGCCCAGACTCTCTGCCGCGCAGAGGAAGCACGTCGCTTAGCTCAGCTCCGTACGTTGGCATCCCAAGACCGCTCCAAGTTCGCCTATGATTTAGGGCACAAGAACGTGTCGTACGAAAAAGGAAAAAGAGTATGGCTTTGGACACCCTTTCGCGAGCGTGACCTCTGCCAGAAGTTCATGGCTTGTTACACCCGTCCTTTTGTCATCGTCGACCGCTTAACTGAAGTGGCATATTCAATCGCTCGTCTCGTATCTCACAGCTACCGTTCTTGGCAGACGCAACTTATTCACGTCGCCTGCCTAAGGCGCTTTCATTCTCGTGACGGATACTCACCCTGTGGGCTTCGTCAGGGAAAGGGGGAGTGTTACGCTGAAGCGGCAACGTGCGAAGGAAGGAAAAGGTAAGTGGTGTGTTTGGAAGCAGCTCGGTGTCGGCGCGGCTACCCTTCGCCATTCGTTCTTGAATAAACACGCCCCATCGTAACAATATTTGTAACAATATAGCTGTGACATGAGCTTGCTTGGTCCCGTAATTTAATGTAATGTGCATGAAGCTGCAAGCCCCATTAATCGGTTCATTACAGACAGTGAAGATGGTCACCGCCTAAAGGATGTTCCTGGAATATGAGGCGTATATAACGGATATTGGTTTGAAATTGTAACACTGATCCTGCAAGATCATGTTGGTGTTACATCGTCACAAACACAGTGAACCGATTTCTATGTACCGTGTTCAATTATTTACATCCTACTTGGAGTCTGCCGAAGATCAACTTATAAACGAGCCGACATCGTGAGCGCAATGCACGTGGTACTACCAAAGCAGCTCGGTGCTCCACCGACGACCGCACATTTTGTTCGTATCTTTATTGCTGCAGCAGGCTTCACACAATTTCATATAGAGCCGGTGATGCAAATTGTCGACAGGTCAACGTGGGTGGGTACATCTGGATAGGTATATTTGCGCCCAGTTCCCACGTTGGATTAGCTGCAGGGACGTGGCGAAGCTATGCCTGATTCGCACGCCCATTTCGCTAGGAACGCTGTTTATCAATCAGCTCATGGGAAAATACGGGCCGTATTTAGTGGATTTACCATATCATTGTGAGTGGTGATAAGGCTCAGTGCACCACGCGACATAGGCCAGCATTGAAGAAAAGACTACAGCGCAGGAAAACGATGCTACATCTTTAAGCTATAGACACAGTTTTCTAGCCAGTGAGCAAAGAATCGCCCTGCAGAACCGAGTAGGGGCGCTATGTAAGATCGGCCGAGTTTCGCCCAAGTTTTGCGAAACTCGGGATATTCCCGAGATCTGGCGACACCCCCTTATGAGCGAGCCAACAATACCAAAAAGTCAAATTCACCGCTCAGGGTACTGCGTTTCATTGGTTACGATAGAACCAGTCATCGCATCAAGGACAGTCGACAAAGTTGGGCCATGTTTCTAAACCAGAGGCATTTTTTTTCATTTGTTTGTCGTTCCACTGAGTGCAAAAGTGCACCCATGCAATAAAATTGTCATAAGCTTTTCGCGATGATAATTTTTAGAGGCACGGCGTGTTTAAATTTATTTTGACGCTTTTAAGGTCTGCACTAAGTTTATTTTAAAATAATTAGCATGGTGGCTTTTGAGATCAGTTCCGGCCGAGCCTCTTACAACACCACGAGAGCACCTAAACCCGAGGCCACGTGTTAGTCATCGTGGCCAGCCCCTACTTTCTTGCGCGCTGCTCGGTGCGCGTCGACTTTGTTGCCATCGCCCGCTAGCACTAGAGCACGTGCGGCTGGCTAATTAGCTATCTGGTTGGACGGTCTTTTGTCGTGTTAGGCCAGGACATGCTTTGACCAAGCTAATTGCGCCAAGTCATGGTAAGGCCGAGGTAATTACGCCACTTTCTAAGAAGACTGTGCTGATAAAGCCATGTACAGCTTGAACCGGGCTAACTAAAGCGTTTTAGTTGATAGGCTAACAAAGTAGGCTAATTACCGCAAAGTTAATCATGAGTACACTAAGTAGAATCATGCTGATTAGCACTTACTAATACGATGACAATTAGTTTTCTGCTAATAATGCTTGCGTATAATCGCTCCATAGTGATTATGGCCTTGTTATTTGCGCCCGAGATAATTATCTCTTATTTGAAGCCTTATCAATGATGACAAGACAGCTCAGTGTAATGGTCAATAAGCCTCAGTCAATTAGTTCAATCAAAGTTAAGGCAAAGCTGATGCGGTCTTCACGTCGAGGCCGACCACGGACATGAGTAGACGATCAACTTGAAAAGCTGCAAGAAGCTAGGTTATCGCAAGCTTCTCTATGGCTCCAGCCTTGCACATGTAGTGTAAGCTCACCAAATTATTTTATATGCAAAGAAGCTGCCGCTTATCATTCACCGCATCAAACGCTTCTCAGTCACACCGGCATTCTCACAGTCACGAATTGAACTGTGGCCTAGGCTTCTGAGAATGAACGAGTTTGTATCGGAATTCACGCTTCATTCAGTTTGATTGACAGATGCCCGCGGTGAAGATCGGGTATCACCCAACAAGTTTGCTCTCGCCGATGCAGTACTCACATCGAGAGGCATGATTAATATATCAGCTTTATCACGCAGAATATGCGCCCACGCACGCAGAAGTAAAAGTGACATCACCACGTGGCTACGTTGTTTCGGTCTCAATTTCACCGCGCTCAGGACGTTGCCAACAACAGCTGCGTTGCCACCATGATGCGAGTGCCCCTGGTGACCACCCGTCCTTAAATTTATCTGCAATATTTTGTAGAAGCGAACCGAGCAGCACGAGTGCTGCGTGTGCACCCTTGCCGCCTTCGAGTAATTTCCGTGCTGCAGGTGGAACGAAAGAACCTGTCCGGAAAAAGGACGGATTCGCTCTCGAACACGCCCGTGGGAGGCGCATGTTGAATCAGCAAAAGGTAGTGCGACAATCACGCTGACTTCGCTGCACTGCTAAAATGTTGACTGAGTGGCGGCGCTAATGTGTTCGCATGCGGTATTTCTTTGATAACGGCCGCAAATGTCCCACTTGCGTTTCCAACGCAACACGCATTTCTGTAGCCATTTTTATCAATGATTTTATCACGTTCTCCGCACTGTCTTCATGCCATGACCGCTGCAGAGCGTGCTCGGAGAAAACTCATCTGCCTGAGAAGCTCGGGCCAGTTTGAGGCTTGGTGGAACTCAATCGCAGCAGAATACAGCGTAGTGTGCAGACGGAGAATATATATGTAGTAAGACATGGCAGCAAAGTATCTGAAAAGCAGCTACTGTCGCACGTACAAGTACACTTTTGGAACACAAAGAAATTACTGCGATTTCTCTAGAACAACTTTGCCGAACATTGCTCAATATACATCTTGCTTGTAAGAGATTTCACAACTTTGCACTTAACAGTATTCTTATATACAGCTCTATTGATTGGACGCCACTATTTCAGTCGGATTTCTTGAATTTTGTTACGCTTCCGGAAACTAAAATCTGACGCGTGCATGGTCATTTCGCTGAATTGACCGCAAGAATACTGTGAATCGTTTCACAAGTTCATAGAATACATGCCTTGTATAACGTGGCGCCTATGTGCGCTATTGCAACAAAGAGCTCACAGAGTTAGATGCTCGTGCTGTGACCATTTAGTTTGGAAATCGTACAATTCAGTAATTATTGTTAATTTCCTAACTGGAAGACAACATCAAGTGATTCACGTTATTGTAAGCGCACTTTTATTCTCGAGGAACGTTCTAACACTTGTGATCCACTAATGATAATCATAGCGAAACATGATGAATACTTATGCCGCCCCATTTATGGCTCCATAATTTGTAGGTAAGTACCACGACAGAGCCTCCTGTTCCTGTGAGGTTCGCATGAAACTGTGAGGTCCCCCGATGCTGGTTTGTGCAATGGATTATATTGTAGCTTTTTTCTGAAAATGGCTAGGCCACTTTTTAGGAAACTTGAAGTCATCTTCATACGAAAATAGTAGTTCTCATTCAAAATGATAATATTATTAATAATAATAAAAAACTTGACTGAAGGTAAAAGACAACTTATCCAAAAGTTGAGCTAGTTGGTGTTGTTTTATCTAAATGGTCACAGTATTCCAAGTTGAAAGGTGAATTACCGAGGAAATGCGGAAAACGCGCTACCGATGAGCAATTACACAAGGATGAGTTTGCGAAAGAAAGTATAGAGAAGTGGTTTAAATTATACTATACTGCATCGCCAATCGCGAGGTTCATCTTGGCTGGCCCTTTTACTCTCGGCGAGCTTTCGTTAGTTGATGCACACATGCGTGCAGCTATCGTAATATATGAGGAGCACAAAAGAACAAAGAAAGGAAAAGAGGGAGCCACGAATGAAGAATAGGAGCGAACGGTCACTTCCTCTCTTGTACCCAGGGGTTTGCGACGCCCCCGCACAGCCATTCCCTAAATGGAGCCTCGCTGCGTCAGCCATCTGTGGCGCGGTCGTATACTGTGTACGTCTCTCTATGGCCTCCGATGATCTGCCATAGACGAGGACGACACGATATAGGCCTGGCACACAATGAAAGAACGCTCGGCCGGTTCAGGCGGTCAGTACCAGATTTATGTGCTTACCGTTCGTTGCTCTAGGGCCAGAATGGACATAATTGAGATTGTTTTGGGTCCACAGCGGGTGGCATGTGCGCACAATGCACACGTGAGCCATGCAACTCAAAGGCGCTTGACGTTAACTGACCTAGTGTAAACAAACGAACAAGAGAGCCAAACCTCGTTCCTATAGTATACCTTACGTATGAAAGTCCTGCGAAAGTTTACTAGAAGTAAAGACAAAGTGGTCAGTTAGTGCTACGGTGCAGTGTAGAAAGCATCATCACACATGCAGGTCACCATAGCGTTATTTTTGAGGCCGTTATTTTCGAGGCATCGTACTTAAATTGACAATGCAATACTTCATGTCACGCAGTTTTTCGGAATAGTTGCTATTCGTACCACAGCTATGTTCCCTTTCTATACCCGCAAATAGATATCCCACTAATGAAGACGAAATTGTTTGTCGCCTTCAATTCTCTATATAGAGACACGGCTTGTCTGTTTTGCTTTCAAGACCTGCCACAGCAGTGCAACGTACGTATCAGAGATGCGGCCATCATGCGCTATTTGAGCGGAAATAAAACGCCGCACGTAGGGGAAGTCTTTAGAAAGTTTCTTAGTCATTTTTTCATTAACTGCAGCGTTGACACAGTGCTTATACGGGGCTCGGCTGCTGACTCGAAAATCGCGGGTTTCATACTAGCCGCAGTCGACGCATTTTGGTGGAGGCGAAACGCGGAGTACTGCGTGATGTGAGTGCACGGTAAACAACTAGTTGGAGGTCGAAATTAGCCGGAGGCCTTCGTTGTACGGCGTGCGTCATAATCATATCGTCATTTTTGTGGCGTGAAACCTAAGCAAATATCGTTTTTTTAATTCCCAATAGGCTCTGTCGACACAGTACGTACACAAAGAAGTTGCTTCTTCAAATATCATTAGAATATGATTTTATGCCCTTATTCTTGCCCTCTATCCCACATTTATCCCATAATTTCAAGGCCACCACACGGCTGCTCATGCAGCAGAAAATATAACGCTGCACATATTGAAATCGCACAAAAAATATTTAGGCAATAAATAAATAAATAAATAAATAAAAGCATCGAGCTGCACCGTACCCCATAATAAAGAACAGGCGTGAATGATTCGGTGTTACGCCTATAAATCAGGTCCTTCCCTTTTGCTTACACCAATAGCCCACCCATGTATTCTTTCCTGGGTGGAGGAAGGGGAGGGCGAGAGTATATTGTTCTTTTTCCTCCTCATTTATTTTTGTACATTAGTCAGTGGTAGTTGGAGCATAAAAGTGTGTAGGAGAGACGAATGGCATTAGGTGCCGCACGATACACACCCTTTTTAAACCATAGGCGTGTTTTATTCGTAAGGGAGTGGCCGTACGTGGAGCACATGCCCGTGTTTTTTTGTAATGCGCGAGTGTGCATGTGTGAAGGCTCGCTTGGGCGTATGCATTGATCTGCCTTATCGATTGGGTGTTTTCATTACAGTGAGTCATATTGACGCTTAATTGCTTGCAACGAAACACTGAAAGTAATTAGTCCTGAGAATAAAACAAAGCTTGAATGAAATGCTTATGGTTATTTCAAGCTTGGCAATTTCGCTTTACGTCAACAAAAACGTTAAGCAGATATCAGCCGTTGCAGAAATTGATCAGCCCGCGGCAATACAGAAGCAGGTTCGTTAGACTCGTTGTCCACGTTGAAATGGATTACGTTCGTTCCAGGAGTATATAGATGCACATTCTGGCCTCAGAGACTGACTTCTGCTAACAGCGCCATACTGGGCGCTGGTCAGCCCTAACCCTAAATAAAGGAACAAAACCCCGGGAGGCGGGTACCGATGTCTGAATGACCTTCACCCCCCCCCTCCCCCCACTCTTTTTTCGCCCTATGCAATCCTGTCCGCACACACACCGCTGGCTGTGTCCACTGAATGCGTTTAACTTGGGACTCACAACGGCGTGGTTTATGGGATTAGACAACCGAAGAAAGGAAAACATTGACTCCTGCCTGAATTGAGCCGTCTCGTCTTTATGGCTTCTAAATAAGGGCGGCCCGAGACTGACCCTGTCCGCGTAGACTGCACATGTCCAAAACGTGGGCGCTCCGCTTTCATTCTGCCCGCTGCGTGATTTATTCGTCGACCAGTGGTCTCGCATATTTTCTGCTCACCGACTTGAAGGGCTTTCAGTTGGCCTGTCGACTTTGATAGCAAGAGAGAAATGCCGCTTCACTGTAAACAAGAAAAAAAGGGAGGAGATATATTCGTTGCGGACGTCAGAACACCGGATGTGACTCTGGGAGTGAATGGTTGAAGCAATCATTCGATGAGAAAAAAAAAAGACATCCTTACATCCTAAAGCATTATAATGTTAAGCTGGTTTTTAATACCAGTCACAGTAGTAGGCAAATAATCGAAAAACCTAGACGATATCACGTGTGTGCACCTTTGCTTTCATGACAGCCCTTAAAGAAACCATGAGCGAAAATCTACCTTCTTGGCATCCAACTAAAGTGAATACACCTTTGTAATATATTCCCCACATAAACGATAGTGAGAAGGTTTTTAGAAAGACCCACCGAATTCAGTATTTTTTCGTGAAGGCTGTCGGTTAAGGAACCTATTAGGAGCCCTTTACAAAGCCATCAACAATTTCTCGGGAATTTTTTGTTGTTTTTTACATGAAGACAGCACAATTGTAAACCTATCAGGAAATAGACAAAGTATACAAGGCCTTGCATTGCACGAAGTAAGCGCTTTGTGATTCGGTAGACGAACCCGTAAACGTGCGACCATAGCTGGCAAGCGATAGAGCTTTCAAGGTGACGAGCAAGATGTTTAGTAGGGATGAGCTTGAGCTGTGTGGTCACTGCACGTTCACGTGATTTTCACGCCTTGGACACTGCATATATGATTACCAAAACATTTCATGGTGTTCTGAAGTATGAGGTACATGAATTGAACATCATAAATACCCGAACAGTCTTTGGATACAAATAGCCCTACGTGCTGCTTTTGACCTTCCATGCACCCGGTGAATTGGGCCTCGTTGTTAGACGCGCAAGACTAAAATTCCCAAATGTTTGAAAGTTGCCTGTTCTTTCCCTTTCACCATCTTTCTCTCTTTTTATGCAAACAAAAAAGCGTACAAAGTGCTCACGATCGCCTGCCTAAGATAAAGTCATTTGCAGATGCGTTTTATTTTTTCTGTGTTTGGTCAAGAGAATTCAAGGAAAAGTATCTAAACTTCGCTGTTTCAGTAATGGAAGCAGATGAATACCATTCTATATGTACATGTCAAGGGTTCAAATCGGAGAACTTTCGTCACCTCCTGTACACCGGTTTTCGCTTTCGCCATGACCAGCCACGATCGCTGGATACACGAGAACAGACTCCACAAGACACTTCTCCTCAATTGAGACACTGGCATTAGCATGTATCTAATGCACACATGCACAAAAATATTAAGCCTTAATTACAAGTCAACTCTATGTCACAATAAAAAATATAGAGAAAAAGGCAACGTTCATCTTCATTGTGAGGGCAAATGGGCAGAATGTCATATAATTTTGAATGAGTGGAACTTTTATTATAAACTTCGTCAAACGGAAACTTAATACATCACCTTGACCATACGCGTCACACCACCACTTCGTCATCAAGATCCACATCTCGCAACAAAGCGCTACTTTATATCGCAAAACTGAAGGCCTGCTTACGTCTGATTAAGAGAAAATGTGTACAGAAGACAATCTAGTCCACAGGCGCGCTTGATTTTGACGGAGTAGATAATTCGCACTCTTCGAGCCATTATAGTCACTAATAACATCATATAAACAAAGTATTCAGTTATTTGAATTTTGTTGCCATTTAGACGCAGAATGAGATATGCTGGCTAGCTTGCATTGCTACCCACCCCAAAGGTACCTTGATTTTGGTGTCAATTTTCTGATGGGGTTATCGACGGGCAATTTTTATTGAAATATTTATATCACATATTTTTCCACTTTGACGTTAAAATGCTTGATTTGCTCCCACATTACAGTTATGACCAGGATTTGGAGCCATACGCACGTCGCGCCATCTCTCGTTGGCCCCAGAGCTGGCCCGCCATAACTGAATAAAAAATGGGCGAAAAAAATCACAACAGAAGAAATACGTTTGTTATCAAAAATGACTCCTGGTTTTATACAGCACAAAGTTACTCTAACAATCTGGCAATGTTACAGTGTCACACTACAAACTGTGCGGCTTCCCACAGCGTTTAATATTTGCAAATGGGACCCCATATGTTTCTCGGGGCCGTGTTCAATTTTCTTGGGAAGCCACACGCTTCGTAGTGGGATACTGCAAATTTCCCCAAAATGTAGCAGTAGACCGCTGCTACGTATATCCCGGAGTCGTTTTTGATAACTGATTTTTTTCAAGCGATACAATTTTTCTCACTTATTTCCCATTCAGCTACGGCAGGCTGCCGTTCCTGCTGCCGAGAGATGGCGCCACATCCAGATGTCCCCACTTCATGAAAATAAATATATTTATCATACTATAGAACGTAACTTGTAGCCACATACATTTTCTGGTTTCTTACAATACAATCAAATATTTTTTAGAATACTGTAATGTTCCGGATAAGTCAACTAGACGTTTTTGCAATTGACTACGTCTTTTTTTCATTACCAAGGTGTAATCAGTTTCCTGCGTCAGCTCTGGTTTCGAAAAATATGCAATTGTTTTGTAGAAACGTCCTGCCAGAGAAGAGTTCCCTACAGAGCAATCGCATACTGGAGTGTCATGATAAAGTGATTATGCTGTGAAAAAGGTTTCATTGGCCATAAAACGAAAACAAAGGTGCTAATACTGTAGACTAAACTATCAGCAAAGCACTGCGTAACTACTCGCTGGTGTGCAAAGTGTTTCTACATTATAGTATACCGGCCTTCCCTGCAGCGAGGGAGTGTTCAGTGTAACAGCGGAACAAAGAAACATAGAGGAATCAGTGACGATAATTTTTAATAAAAACAACTCTTCTTGAGATTTAACAGCGTGTAAGATTATGTCACAGAAGGCACAGTAAACCTACCAGGCTTCGCGCAAGCCGTCAGCCTCCTCTCTCCCATGCATGCCATGGTAGGTCCTTGTAACTGTGTTATTATGTAACGTCAATAAAATGTTCAAGAAAATAACGCAAAATAGTCGATTACTTCACGGTATTTTCTAAGATACTTTTCGGGCTAAAATCTATCACTATAATTAATTATAGTTTAAGGGAAGTAATTCTAGTTGTATAGGGTTACTTCTTTTCTGTAACAGGTACAAATCTGATACTTATGAAGAGATGAGCAAGGGGTTTGCATTGAGCATTATTAAAAACGTACCAGGACAAGTTTTTTTACCCCTTCACTGTGGTCAAACGAATAAATAGTGCTTGAAGTTCTAGAATTTTATTTACTACGTATGTCCCACAGACCATAACAAAAAATTATTGTAGCACAGGGTGTAAGCCTGGAGTCAATGTTTCGACAAGTGGGCTTGTCTTCTTTAAAGAGGCAAGACTTCAAAATCGCTTGACGAAACGTTGCTCGACGGACACGCCTTGTTTAAGAATTCATAACGTTATCAAGCTTCCATCTCCACCTTTACTTCAGCCTTTTTTTATTAACTGGGCAAGTAAGTTAGAAAAAACTTTTTTTATCCCGAACAACATCTCATACAAACAATTTTAGCGCGCGAATGCTTGGGGTGGGGAGGGGGTGGGACGAATACGGGACTTTTAACAATGACAAAAAACATGCAAAAAATAGATTCCCGAAATCCAGTTTTCACTAGCGGTTGGCTATTGACCTTTTAAGGATCAAACGGGAAGCACCTCAGTCTAGGCTGAGAATTGCGCATGGAACGAAATGCATTGCACCCGAGCTTCCGTGACATATTCCAAACACAAGGGCCACACACAGCTATCGAGATTTGACAGTCCCTCCACAACTACTGTTAATACTCTTTCTTGTGATGTATCTGTAGGATTAAGTCGTCATTGGCACAAGAAAGAGAGAGAAAATAGAAAATAGCAATCCATGGAGCCTTAATTGGTTGGCTCGATCATTCCAAGATAGGACAATAACGTGAACAGAAGCAGCGTATTCGGAAAGTTGAGATAAATGCACGGATCGATTTTTACGTATTCTTCTATGCGCGCACTTCCATAGTCACACGCAAATAACTAACAAGCATGTAAACAAACGAGCTTTCGACTGTCTCGTTCTTATTTCGCTCACATCATTACGTCCTCTGAGTAAGCGTTTCTTTTGAAGCTGTAGAGCATTTGGGCGATTTCAGAGTGCGTGTCACTACCTTCGCCGTGTGTGCATGCATATCACACGCTGTGTGCATCCATGTGCTGTACCAACTAACTTGACGCCCACATATATCGATCAACTGCTCCAACAGTCGAATGCTCAAAACATCCCCTCGACCCTATAAAAACAAATATAAGCGTTTTCCGCAAAAAAGAAAGAAAAACAAAAAAAACGAAGGAGTCAGAGAGTGCTTCTATGCTCTCGTACTTGACCACAATGCAGCGAGAACCGTTGCCAGCTTCCACGCGCTTGAAACCATTAACCAATGGCCCTGGTGCACGCCTATTGACGGTTACGACTCAATCTGGACGCTAAAAAGGAAACCGAAAACGCAGTTCACTCTCACTTTTTCTCCCTACTAATGGAAGGTGTGATGCAAGTGTGGGCATGGGGGCGAGTCTCCAATGATGAGGCTATCATTGACAAAGGCCTAATGATCGCGTCCGGTGTGTAAACACCACGCCTGCTTCGTTCCGTCCCATTAACCCTAGTGTACACGGTTACGTCACGCGCGACGGGGAAATGCACGGAGCCCGTTGTTCCATTTCACCGCGGGAGGTGTTGTCACAGATATGTGCACACTATATAGTTTTTATGCTCCAGTAAAATGTGTCCTGCACGTGGGTGGGCCAGAAAATTAACTTCCAGGACAGTCGCGACTCGCAAAATTTCATCAACAGGGCGACTTCGGACATCGCTCATTGTGATGTTTTCTACGTGACTAAGTTTCTTAATACATTATACACTGCACCGGAATTCTCAGCACCGATACAGAAAGTAAGCCGTGGCACATTCATATGAAAGACATGTGGGGAGACCCGGAAAAACACGAAGCGGCTCCTCCTCACTAAGTATTCCTGGTTAACAATAAGAAGGGAGTACCTATAGGTATGGAAGCACAACCTGTCTATTACCTTTTTTCTACGGGCTGTACCTTGTTTTTCTTAAAGGGACGCTTAGGTATTAAAGTGAATTGGCTTAAATTGACAAATTGCCTTTTGATAATTGAAATGTCGTTAATTTGACCACTATAGGTTTATATTACAAAAAAATCAACGTCGAAGTTTACCTTTTGAATTTCGCACTAAAATCATCGCGTGCGACAGCACAGAATTCACATTTTTTTTTTTACTTTTGGCGAAATAGGCTCAAAAATTTTTGCAACGTCCCTGGAAAGCAATGCATTTTCATACGCTTAATGCAATACTATTTCTGAAACAAGTTGGGCGGAAATTTTTTGTATTATCCAAAATTGGACAATATGACTGCGAAGGTTGATGTATACCTGCGCCAAAATATCTGAAAATTAGATGTTCATTCTTCCATATCCTAACTTGAACTGCCTTCTAACCAGCCGCGATCCTGATGTTGCAGAGACGCTGAGGCCGCAGTAGCGTTGGTTTTGTGGAGGAAGGTCGCTACAAACAGGAAGCGACGCACTGAAACAGTTGAACGCTAGACATTGCTTTGTCGTGAAGGCGCAGCTGAATACGGAAACTGCAGTTTTTCTCTTTTTTTACTTTTTAGATGACTTTATTGGTAGACGTTGAAAAGAATTGAGTTCAGCGCAAGTACACCAGAAATACTTCAATGCCGCTCAGTTAAACCAGTTTCTGACACAGTATGCCTGTTTTTTTAACTTTTGATAGCGTATCATAAAAAATCTGACAGAAAAATTAATGTAAAACACGTAAAAGTTACTTTACTGATGGAACTCGTATGTCCTCAACATGTCACTGAATTTATGAACGGTCAGTTACTTAAAACTTATTTTAACTGTGTGAACAACTATAGTTTTATCAACTCATGTAGCATCCATGATTCACTGAGCTAAAGACCGAGACAACTTAATAAAAACACGCACTACCTCCTAACGAGGTCCACGTAGTCAAGTAGGGGGCGTCATCTTTCCCCTTAAATCAGTTGCATGTAAGACTTCATGCACTAAAATGATCAAAGTATAGAGATGTCATGACTGGCGATGAGCATCCCCTCTATAATAGTCAGGGCGCTTTTTTAATGTACTGCAGGCAACTGAACGTTGTGCGGAAAACGCGAAACGTCATTACATTTCCAACACGAGTCGTTATGGTCACGCCAGTGCTGATGCTAAAATATAATGTGCCATCAAAGGTGCTATGCCCAGCAGTGATATAGGAAAATGCATGCATCAGAAAGAAGCGAGTGCGTTCTACTTTCCAAACCTCAGCCGCTGATGCACTTGAAAAAGGGGCAAACTTACTGATTGGCTTACTGAAAGGTGGCTTCACAAGTTTGCTACAGGGCATGGGTAAACACTTTAACCTACAAAAAAATTATGAAGTAACAGCGACACGCGAGCTCAGATACGTAATATATGAGATATGCCTCTCTAAGTAACAATTATCCTTCTTGGGTGGTGATAGATCGATTAAAACAGGAGAACGCTGCATTATACTTATCAATCGCTAAAATTTAATATCAACAAAGGAGAAAAGCAAAAACAACGAAGGTTCATTGACGCACTGTCTTTGAGGTGTGGTTGTAGAGCCGCGTAATAAATACCTTGTTTCTTAATTTGACACTTTTTTCTTAATTATTTTACGCACTCTCGTTATTCTTTAAATCGCAGGTTTCGACTAAATGCATTTCAAGAAAAAAATGTCGTTGAAGGGTAACTGTTTTATTTTTTTTTGTAGAAAAAGCCAACTGCAGTAACTTCTTCGTCTTAATCATAGTTTGCTTCAACGTTTTGACGTAATCTATCTACCGTAAGTTTGAGGCTATAACGCGTAATGAACTTCCAGCATAACGTCAGCAAGGTTAAGTGTAATGGCAACTGAAAGACTTTGCCTGAGCGCGTTCCGGGAATTATCAATTACCAACATTGATGACTCTAAGGTGGCTAAGTTCGGCAAATGCCTAACGGAACAAATAAAACAAAGAACTGAGAGGGTATCTGAGATGAGTGGAATGCTTAAAGCATCTTCGTTTTCTTCTCTGATGATGTATTAACGCGATAGCGTTAGAGAGCTCGTGTCGTAGAAATTCCGCCGTCGGCATCGGCACCATTGGTTCTTAACAAAAAATTGTCCGTGAGCGAAAAATTGAGAAAAAAGCAAATAAACTAAAAAAAAATAAAAGTTGAGGAACGAGTGAGGATCAAAGGGCGCCCTAGGGGCCACATTTCGCTATTGCGTTCAACACTTAAAGGCAAAGCTTAAGGATCCTCTAATTTTTTTTTTATCCTGCCGTGCAACCCTCTGCAATATTTCTGCATCTAAAATGGATTTGTACAGGCTCGAGGACGAACATCACCTGGCTAGGCACAGCTTCTGTGATCGTCCGACCTTCGACCAAGCTGTAATGCCATCTGGTGACGCGATGATGTTACATTACGACTCGAGATGTCACTATGACGTTAAAGGTATGGCGATACGTGATGTCATGGGCACGTCATCACGTGATGTTTACTTTTTTGCATCACTCGTGTTGACGCCGCTGACGGGGGACGCCGACGTGGGACGCCGATCAATTTTTGCGTTTGTAGGGGCATTTAGGGCTTCTCCCTAAATTATGAGCCATTACATATGAAAGCGTCATAGACGAAGCTTCACATCAAGTTACGCGTCTCTTTGGCAACAAAAAAAAAAACGGCAGGAAGATTAAGATGAAAAAATCCGTAAAGGAGGGTTGTGAAAGAGCCCACAACCCCTGTTTAAAGACTTTTTTTCACCGCGTTTCTTTGGCATTATTCAGGGGTTGGATCTGTCCTGAAATATTAGCTCATATTTCCGCCTGTACATATTCCGCAGTGTCTTTAGTCCTTCTCATTCTGACAAAACGTCATCACTACTGACGCTCGAGACAGCTTGTTCCGCGTTTCTTCAGTGCTGACTAGAACATTAGGAATGAAGAAAGGGTGCACTTATGCGGGTAGTTATGCGTACTGCTTGTAGCAAAACCACCGATTATTATATTCTCTGTACCATCTGTCCACTATATAACCATATGGTTCTGGCAGTGCTCAACCACAAAAAACATGATGACAGGGTGAATATGAAACCACCGCAATTCGACGTGCAGCAACGCCCTTTGTGTGAGAACTTAAATTATGAACGTTTGACAGCGTGTACACCGTATCTCATGTGTTGCTTCACAGCACATTCGGGCCCGCAACAAGCGCGACAGCCCAGCAGAATGAACCACTCTGGAGCCTCGTTCTCACGCAAGTGGTCCGTAAGAGGGGATGATGCAGTTGACACTTGTGGCAGAAATACCGCCTCTTTTCACACCTAACACCTCCTATTTTGCGTAAAGTTTTAAAGATAACGTCCTTGTGTAGATTTCTCAAAGTGGCAGTCAATCGGTAAAAACGTGCGCCTATGTAGTCTACCTCATTCAAGCGAGATTTCATACCTTCCACGGCGCGGCTTCTTTCGTGCCCCGTTTACACAGCTGTGGCAAATTGAACCAATTGGAGGGAAAGCTTTTAAACACCAACATTGTGACATAAAAATAAAATAAAGGTGATGTTTGTCGAACGGATGCCCCCATTTTCGTGCACTTGAAATCACTGGAAGTAGCCTTGGCCACATAAGGGCGTTCCCTGCGAATGTGTCACGTGGGACCCATGCTCTCCGCGGAGGCGTCCCTTTCCATGTGGATAAAAGCGCGTCCCTACACTGGCGCAATTCGTTACACAGCCAGAAATGCAATCATCTGAAAGTTCCTTTCGCGTTCTGGCACGTGCCTCGACGCTGGCATGGGGATTGCATTGGAGCGAGGCGGGTCTGGGGCCCCCCCGACATTCCCATGACGCCGCGATTCGAGCCGCCAATTGCGGCTCTGAAAGCATCTAGCGACGCGCGGCGCTGCACAGCTCCGAGCGTGTCGCATTTACCAGCGTCAAACTGCCCCCTATTCTCGGTGGCTTTAATTCTCACGCTGACGACTGGAGAACAAGAGGCATGTGTGGGATGGAAGTGCGCGATCTTCTTTGCATATATGCGAAGTGTATTTATGTATGTTTACCTTATTTCATTCTTCTCCCACTAATTAGTGCCACTTACGCTAACTTTCAGACAAATCAGGAGGACGTGATTGATGGAAGATGGAAAGACTGGATGGTTTCATGGAATCATGTTGACGCATTAGGGGGTTGCATTTAGATATATTTTCGTTCATAAGTCCTTCTTGCTCTTGATCAGCAATCCTCGATAGCGATACGCTTTGCATCGAGCAGGTTGAAGTTTTTCCAAACGGGTAATCTCCTGTCTGAAGATTTCTTTCTTTAGTTTTTTTTTTCAATGAAGGCACAGTTCAGAAACACAAGTATCATTCTTTTAGGTTGCAATTGGCAGAATGTTTTAACTGGTACTACTACGTTCAAGAACTCTGAATATTCCGTTTTTGTAATACAGAAGCTCAAGTGTGCAAACAGGCCAGCCTCTTTAGCCACAAGTTCGGCAGTGAATGTTATACGGTAATTTTCTGGCAAGTATCATTTAAAATCTGTGCAACCCATTTCAAAAATGATTTTTTTGCGTGTGCCATTTGCCATTGGTCGATCACGTTCCACAATTGCACATCTAAAGTCATCATTGGCTGGCGCATATTATCACGAACAGTTACAGCATGGAACCATTAATGTGAGTGAAGAACGTTGGCCCGGTATTCTGAACACTTACTGGGTAAAATCAGCACCTATGACGGCTAGAGGGCCGGGTCTAATATTTTACCCTCTAGCCTCATTGTCAGCCGGTCTGAACTACATAATCTCGCCGACCGTAACGTACAGAGACATCCCAGCTGCTATGTTATCCACGCTGTGTTGACGGTGCGTAACTTTCGACCCGACTACAACCACCGACATCGCAAACTGCAAACCGCAGCGCCGGTCGCCTCTCGGAACAAAACCAGATACCCTTGTGCAGGCATCGTTTACGTGGCTCGCCACCACACGCTGCCTGTGCCCGCCGAGTGCGAATGTGCAGCTTGGAACGAGAGAGGTCGATAACTGACACGTCGTTTCATGGCAAGTTTGGGTCTCGGCCAGTCCCAAACGCCACCCGCTTTCAAAGAATCCACACCGATACTGACAGTGTGTTTTATGGCCGTCTGAGGCAATGGAACAGAAAAAAATAAACAAGAAAAAGTTGAAATGGCCGCACTTACGCGGCTCGTTTTCTCTCCTTTCTTCGAGCCGCTTTCTTTTCGGAAAAGCAGAACGTTTCGTGGTAACAAAAGAGGACGCGAACGCGTTTTATGGATTGAGGTTTGTTTGAGGCCCCTGACGGTGCATCGCTTATAGAAGCTAGGCGCAGTTTGTGGTTTTTGCCGAGAAATAGTACTTGCAGCGAATGAATACGTGCAACAAAACGGTGTAAAACCATAACATGAATGGATATTGCGGCATTCCAGCAACTTTCACGGACGTGTTTTAGTGCTCTTTGCGGTTGTGTTGTGTGTATACGACGCGTATTTCCTGCTACCCGTCCAACACAGTCTCATCTTTTTTTTAGTAAGAGGGTGTTGTTACACTGCGTTCGTTTGCACTGAGATTTTATAGGTAACCACATCGTTTATTACTCACAAACCTATTACCATCGGCGGCTTATATATAATAGTAGGGCGGATAATAGCAAAGATGAATAGAATGCATCCAGCATGGCTTCAAGCAGCCCTAACACATGGCGTTGATATCAGCTCACATTCAGTGCCGTAAATGAAAGTATCTTGTGGTCTTGAATGGTTTTGAAAATTGGCTTTGTTTCTGAAAGTCTATATTATGTCGTCGAAAAGCTTGCGTTCCACTGACTACATGGCGAGCGTATAAAGGCCACACTATGTTTATCAAGCACACCATGACTCCGCATGAGAATCATTAGCGTGCTGGATTGGCACAGTAAGGAAACATTTCTTGACCTGACGAGAATCACGAGTCCGCCGCTGGGACAGGTTACTCGAAGGTCACAGGTTCGGTCCCTGACGGGGTCGAGTAGCCTTTTCATGCAATTTACTCTGTTCTATTTTACAATGTAATCACCGCAAATAATATTTTTGTACTTCCTTTGACTTTCTTCTCTGGAAGCTCTAACTTAACTTGTATAACACTGTGTGATATGCTAGAACTTCCCTAGTCATCTACCTCCACCGAGTATAATAGTTCCTCTTTCTCTCTCTCATTCAACCTATTTAGGTCATTCAGAATGCGCTGTAGCCCCTGAGTAATATCCACTCATCTGCCGTGGCAGGAAGCGTGCGTTGAGAAAACTAAGCCCACTTTAAAAAGTTTTCGGGGCCTGAGTCAGTGAGAAAGATTGTAAAGTACTCTAAGAAATCACACTGCGAACACATGTGCACACAGCTGGTGCAAACGCACATGTGCTTGCACCCAGTCTCCACTTTGATACATGTTCTTATTGATTGATTGATATGTGAGGTTTAACGTCCCATACATGTTCTTATTGAAGTTAGCGTTGAGCAAACCACAAATACAATTAATAAACTCTTTCAATTTACCGGTATATAAAATACTTCTGGCCATCACTCCGTAAATCTGCTGAAGAAATTGAAAGCTAAAGGAGGCTCAAAGGATACCACGACTTCTGATCAGAGTAGAAGTATGGTAATGCTGAAGAGCGGTAAGACGCGAACACAAGACAAAAAAACCGCAATTCCAGTTTTTATTCCCCATACGCTTTATTCATGTCAATCAAGACTTGTCACACCTTTCTCAACCCTTCGAGTATATGCCAGCTTTTCAGAAGTTTTCTTTCTTTTAGTAAAAGGCTCAATTTATTTTTAGTTTATATATTTTCTCTTTTCTGCTGCTGTTGTCACAGGGGCAAAGTATTTTGTATTTCTTCATTTCTTAGCATTACGTCTCTTTGCCGCTTCGAGCACTTTCTCCGCACTATAATGCCCGTGGTCTCTTTGAAAAGCATCGGTCGTTCGTCACGTGCCGAAGAAGAGAGAGAGAGAGCATGAACGGAGCCGTTTCCAGTGTGTAACGACGTGCGCCCTCCCAAAAAGCCCCCTGTGGTGCAGGGTGAGGAAGCCGCCGCCACCGCCGCAGCGGAAAGACAATCTCAGCCTGAATACCACTGAGGCGGCCTTGCTCAAACCAACCGACACGGGGCCTTGACGTCACGGAGACTTGTCTCATCGGCACTGTAGGAACGAGTGCTGTTAGAGTGCGCGCTTCGTAGGTGCTGAAAACACGATGAAAAGGCCAACGAACCGCCATAATTTGAGTGATTTTAACGAGGACGTAAACTTCGGAGAATGCTTTCAGTGAGCCCTTCCCACATGCTGCTTCCAGTGAATCAAAAGAATTCAGAAATTTGTTGTCATAGAAAGGGACCACATGATATTCGCGCGGTTTTTTTACGAGGTGATTGCCATTTTTTAATATAAAGGTTTTAGTAAAAAATTCATTTTTCATTTCTGATGTATTTAGTATCTATTTTACGTAATAGAAGGAAGGATACAAGTAGAACCTCATAATGTTAGTGTAAATTAGTTGGTGAGTTATATAATTTAGGAGATCAATAGTGCAAAACAGACGCATGCAGAGGACGTGTACACAATAGGACAGGAGCCCATCCTGTCATTTGTCTTTTGTTTGCCTCTATTGTGCGCTGTGGGTTTCCTAAAGTTTGGGTTCACAAATATGACGGCGATACAGACAATATATTTCCTCCCTTGTTATTAGGCAGTATTGCCTATAACCACATATATTATACGTAATTACCTGGGACACTAAAACGCATACTTTGCGCAGCGATGCAGGAATGAAGATGAAATTTGCTTGCCTTGACGAAGAGACGCTACTTAAGATTCGATATATCTTGTTGAAAGAGAAAGAGCTGATGATTGGCCACCAACCTTTGGAGTATGTGGAACAATATGTATAAAATTTCAATTAGTAACAGTGCTGTCTACAGAGGAAAATTAAAATATACCCGAAGACTAAAGATATGCTGCAGCCCAGGCGGCAAGCAATATCAAAAATTTAAAAGTAGTCTGCCACTGTTCCTAACAAAGGTAATTTTTGCGACTTGTCGCTTGATGCATTTCTACTGGATGCACCTAGACTTCATAGTGCGCTATTTGATGCATGTAGCTGATATAATCGAAACAAATGTTATCAATCATCATGGCCATCTGGGGACAGTGACATTACGACACTGCAGCACCATGACCTGGCCATACAATAAAACTATAAAACAAATTTTCACTTGGTAGAAGAATGGGAGTAGTTGGTTCATCCTGCACTGGCACGTTTCACGGTTCGCTTAAGCTGCTATATTATTTAAAAAGAGGTTTCATTTCTTGGTGTTTCTCTCAATTATTAAGTCAATGTAGTTTTGTGCTTTCTCGCTAATGTCTTCTTGGCGTTTGCTTCTATGTGCATTTAGAGAAATGCTAGATGAGGGTAGAGGCACACGCATGCATTGACACACACGCAGGCATAAACACATAGAAATTATACAAAGAAACAAACAAAGTAACAAAAGGGACGGCGAGAAAAAAAAATTGGCCCCGTATCAGCATGTTTTATTGCAAATATTGTCGAAACACGATAGTATTGCGTGTGGAGAGAGTGAACAAAACATTTATTTGATGTTCTGCTCAAGAAAATTGGTGAATGGTATTCTGGAGGCGCTGCGTTAGAGTGCCTCGAGCGTGCAGCGGAGGCGAACGAGCGCCTCAAGTCACGTCACACGTGAGACATGACCGCCATCTGGCAGTTTTTTTTTCATAAACAAAGCGCGTGGCTCTTAGACGGGTGTGTGCGCCCGCCTCAGAGGTGATAAGTTGTAGAACGCAAGGCGACGGGTAGGTGCCACCACCGTCTCGTTTTAGCAAAGCGTTGTAAACGCTCGCCTTTTCGTGCAAACGTTGGATGTTCAGCGCAGCGTGATAAGCGCTATGGTCCTCAGTATTAGTTATGTATGCCTTTTCTAGTAAAATACGAACATGCAGCATATATACGTGTTGTTATGGTGCCTCAGATATGCGCAATAATTGCTTTTTAATTGACTATCACAAACGTATGAATGCTGATTCTTGAGCAACATTGGTGGTCGCTGCGGATGGCGTCGGCTGTTCGGGGTATCGGCTGGTGCTCTTTAGAGTACCCAGTTCGCGGTAACGGTAGACAAACAGACAAATGGACAGACAGACAGACAGACAGACAGAAAGACCAAAATTTTTGCGTCGAAGGTCCCCAAGAAAGACTATCGTCTTTAAAAACCACTACATCATCGAGGTAGACAAGACATGATTGCCACTTGAGTCCGGAAAGCACAGTGCCCATTATCCTCTGCAAGTTAGCGGGAACAGATCACAAACCGAAAGGGAGCACTTTGAACTCGTATAGTCCGTCTGGTGTCACAAACGCCGTTTTCTCGCGATATCGTTCGTCCAGCTCAATCTGCCAATAACCGCTTGTTAAGTCAGATGATGAAAAGAAGCGAGAATTGCGTAACTTTTCCAAGGAATCATCGATCCATGGAAGTGGCTAAACATCATGCTTTGGGACTATAGTTCAGCTTTTTGTAGTCAGCACAAAAGCGCAGAGTGTTGCCGATCTTTTTCACCAGTACTACCGGTTATGTCCATGGACTGTTGGATGGCTCGATCACGCCATCGTTGAGCATTTCCTGCAGCTGATTCTTGATGGCTCCCATTGTTGTGGGGCTACTCGGTAATGGGCGCTGATGCACAGTTGTCACGTGTTCCCCGACCACCATGCGGTGCTTTGCGACTAGAGTAGTTTGATTTTTGACGAAGTGAAGAAGCACTCCGCGAACTCTCTGATGAGGTCAAGTATAAAGAAATTGTAAATGACATTCAAGCGCTCGTGCAAGGATGACAATATGTGGATAATAGACCCTTATACCAAATGTACATCAAGCGTCCCCATACATCTCTTACACGATGAACCAAGTTGGATGCAGGTTTCGCGTATATACCGCCAAGGTATTCCTGTAATATTCCTGTAAAATATTCCTGTAAAAATGTGAACTTCTTCACTGAACTCGTGTTGCGCATATACTTTTCATAGCTAGTTTAAACAACAACATCACAGCTTTTTTTTATAATCATGTGTTCCCCTTACAGCAGGCAAGGTGGTAAAGGTATGCAAGCACGCTTGTGTTCCACATTTGTTGGAATTTATCGCAATCGCTACGCTTTGCTTATCATAAACATGCCATATAGATGCGCCAGTCGCACGTGTTTCGTGACACACAACACTTGGGTAAGTCGACGTATTTTTTACCTTATCTCATGCGAGCACCTGATCAGTTCAAGAGGTATGAAATAGCAAGTGAGCAACTGAGTCTCGTTCGGTTTCAGTCCAGGAATAATACGACGTTTCAATCGTTCATGTAAAAGTTATTTTATTCATGATTCAATGGAAGCAGCACAAGAAACGCACCAGAGAGTCTAAGGTTTTTTTTTCGCATACATTATGTAATAATGGTCGTCATGGAAGCTGCATCTTGATGCGGCGCAGTCAGAGCGGACTGCTATAGTTTAAAAGAAATGCCATACTTTTTATTGCGATGGCAATTATATGGACACTCTCGGCAGGACTTTGCTAACATTGGCGTAATTCATCGTATATATATATATATATATATATATATATATATATATATATATATATATATATATATATATATATATATATATATATATATATATATATATATATATATATATATATATATATATATATATATATATATATATAAATGCAAGAAAGAAAAATAATCCAGAACAAGGCTCCAGCGCGTGGAATTGAGCGTCTGACATCTTGCTTGTGAGCGCAAGGCGTTAGCCACCGAGCCACGAAGGAGCACCTCCTTCACTATTCAGCAAGTAATTTATATCTACCACATACCGCTTCGAAGGCCATCGAGGGAGAACTATCGTATTTTCAGCATCACCAGCGAGATGGCAAAATGAGCGCGCGCGTCGCCTAGAGTTACTGTATATGCTACCTTTAGGTAGCAGAGTTGTGCCACTGTTTTCCGGACGCCACTCGCCCCGCCTACAGGAGTTCAGCGCCCCTATTCGCCGAGTGCCATCACGTGGTCATAGGTGGTTCATTTGCACTGCAGAGAAGCCAATGCTACGCAGATTTCGGGCAGATCAAGTGTGGTTGACAACGGCTGTTGTCGTTCTCGCCGCGCTTCTTCGGTTGCCTGTTGTTCACAAGAAATTCTGCAGCAATTGCATTCTGTGTTGAATTGTACTACGTAGAGCCCATGCGTTTAGACGCGGGTGTAGGGGTTGTTGCTATAGAAATATTAGAGTTCAGTCGGAAGGAATAAACGCTTGGCCAATGCCGTCGGCAGGATTTTCTCTTGGGGATGCAAATCATTGTTGCATTGCGGCTCAGGGAAAGCGAGAGCACTTGTCTAGCTTGGGTGAGGGAAAGTGCTGTTGTAGCTTGAGGGGGGCAAGGACCCCTTTTCCACTTCTCTGGTTATGCCCATGCGCTTGGCTTTTTTTAGGGGCGAAGCTCCTTAGGGCGTGGGCTGTGCGTCCCCTGTAGCCTGTATGTAGCCACCTCTAGTTTAGTTCTTGCAGTGTTCACTAGATGGCGGTACCGTCCCCTGTATGTAGCCACCTCTAGTTTAGTTCTTGCAGTGTTCACTAGATGGCGGTACCGTCTCCTGTATGTAGCCACCTCTCGTTTAGTTCTTGTAGTGTTTACTAGATGGTGGTACTTGTAGCTGATGATAAAAAGATGCAAGATGTTATAAACTAGAAAGCGGTACTTGTAGTTGATGAAAGACGCGAGATCTTATAAAATAGGAATGATGTCACATATGGCGCGTGTCATTGGTTGAAGGCAATCGTTCGATTTAGTGCGGCGACGTACGCTAGGGGGAGCGATGTAATAAAATCGAGTGGGCAAAATGTACAGAGGATTCATGGTTTACCAGGTTTACCTCCGGAGCTTCGCCCACTCATCATCATTCACTTCGTGGATATGGCGGAATTTTTTAATCAGTCCACAGCACTGCAAAACTTGCTCTATTTGTATTAACCACAGATGCCGTAGTGAATACGTTACACATGCAGAGTTGGGCAGCGCGTATCAGCTGCCTACGTCCAAATTAGTCTGGTGGTCAAAAGGCTAAAAATAAAGGGAGAATTTAAACTAGAGCTATTTGAATCGGCAATGTATTGCTGCTAGTGCATGAATTTAATGCTGCTTTAAAACCTTAAGTGAAAAGAATGTTGGATACGGCAGGCTTGTTGAACGATGATTCACATCATTTGTCATGAAGCCGCTATTGTAATACGAGATGCGCGCTTGACGCGGGCGTCGCACGGCCGCTCTCGATCGCTATCCAGCTCGATTCAGTTGAAGACTACAAAGCTTTAGCTGGTTAACTCACACAGTTAACGAATCAGCTCAACGCGATGAAAATATTCCATCCCTGGCTCGATAGCGCTCAAGAGTGAAAAATAATTTTATATATGTGAATGGGAAAAACAGTCCAAAAGAAGCCGAAGCTGCCCTACTATAAATATACATATGTACCACTGGTTCAATGAGCTGACGCATGTTTTTTTATATTACTTACCAAATACGTAAACATGAAATCAAGGCTTCCAGGCGTGACCACAGCAGCTGAGTTTGTCTCATACCTTCATAAAAAATAGAAAGAAAAGAAAGCAAAAAATAAATCAAGCAACGCTATAAGCGCGAGCACTGCTCCTACGCATGTGGTAAGTGGCTTTCCGGCAAGACATTTGAACCCAAGATGGCGTATCATGGCACAACTCTGCTACCTAAAGGTAGCATATACAGTAACTCTAGCGTCGCCAGATCATCACGACGCAGAGGCGTGTGCTCTCATCTCTCACGCCTACTTTGCCCCTCAAGAAGGAGGGGGGGGGGTGGACGCTTACCTGCACGCGCGCTTATCTCGTGGCGGGGAGAATCATACGCCTTGAGCTTTCACCGGAACGGTTCTGTATTAGTTACCGGGCGCACAAATGTCACTGCACTCGCTGCGCAATTTCCGTTTGCGAAAAACGCACGCCTTTTGAGACGCTTACGCACGTTCATTTGTACCTGTGAGTACGTTTCGTGCGTCATTTGTGCGTGAGAAACGTGGGGCGCGTTTCGATCTGCTTGCCATTCTTCGCGTGACCTTTCAATTTGTTGCTATCACATTCATTGCTTTGCTTTTGTGGCAAATCTGGTACTTTGTTGTTGTTTTGTTGTACTTCCTATCAGTTTACAAGCTGATTTTTACGTTGCGTTTCGTATCTATAATATTTATTTATATGATATAGATAAAATCGTACACGTATAGATTTTGTCGCATGGTTAATATTTCGTTCCTATACAAATATATTAGCGGAAAAACACAAAAACAGCAATTTCTTATTGGTTTATGGTGATGCGACGTGTTCACTGCATACTATGACAACCTCGGCGACAAAAGAGATTTGTTGTTTGTTAGTATCGCCATGGTTGACGTCATCATCAACATCATCGCAGTTAACGTGGTAGTAGTAGCAGTAGTAGTAGTAACGGCTGACTTTTCCTGGGATATTGCTGCTGGAGCAACCTCATCATAGCCTTTTATTTTCGTCTTATGACAAAGTAGTGAACAAAAATTAAGAATGTGCAGCAGTGGCTTTTGGGAAGACGCATCCGGAGTACCCCCGTCTAATCATCGCCCCACCAAAATTAAGGCAAAAGAAGGGAAGTGCTTACGTACGCACCCATGCGCGACACATTTGCAAAATTATCGGGACGCCACCACACAAAAAATATTAAAAAGGTGCCCCTCGAACTGCTCACTCCTCCCAGACGTTCGCCAAAGCTGCCCGATGAACATTTCCCCCAGCAGCTGCAAGGCCGCGCGAGTCTTACGCGCGATCGCTCACTCACGCCGCGGCTCGTGGCCGATCCCGAAGCTCCCGCGAGAGAACCGCGAGGTGCGTCCGCGTTTGCGCTCACACGTGTCGGCGGCGCACGCTCGCCGCTGACGAAGCGCAAACGTTAGTGTTGGGGCGTGCGCCCACCCCTCCGAAGGCGCACGTGCCGCCGCTGCCACTGGTCGGGGCGCGTCCCAGCTAGATACAACGTGCCGCTCATCGCCGCCCTCTCAGACATCCCCCCTCCCACTGCACACGCATGCACGTTTATTCCGTGCCTTACACGTTCTGTACACGAGCGGAGCTTAAGGAGCGAAGCGTGCGATGTGAGAGAATGAGCGATCTCGTTGCCGAAACGCATAGGTAGGATATGACCCGCTTATTTTTGCTTTGTAGCTGACCCTGGAACCCCGCCCTCTGACTATTATATTCCGCGCAATGGTAAGTACATGATTGACGTCCTAGATTAGGCTCGACCGGCAATCGGTAAAAGTGAGGTGCGTGCGTGCACGCCTACTGGGTTTCGTATTCGGATCAGTCGCTTGCCGCTTAAGCCGAATTCTCGCCGTCGGAAAACAAAAATTTGAGGATGAAATGCAGGATGGTCAAAACATCGTTGCCTACTCTGAAGGCGCATATTGTGTATACGCTGTTTAGGTATTATTTAGTCTACAGTTTCGTTCACTGCATGGTGAATAGTCGTTTGCTCTCTATGGACGAAGAACTGATACCCAAGTTTAATCATCATTTAGACCACCCAGAAATGTATACTCGGTATACGATGATGTGAATACCACACAGTTTCGAACTACTTTCTATCATTTTCTGGCTCAGTACTAGTGTAGCACGGTGAATGTTATTTAAGCTAATAAACACATATTTTTGTTTATGTGCTTTTAGCCACTGGCCGATAGCTATAGACCTAATAATAGGCTCAACATTTCATTAATACCTGCTCTCGTACAATGACTTCTTTTATAACAGCATTTTAATGAATACAAGCTTTCGATTCTGTATCTAAGATTATCAAGGCCTGCATGGATGGGATGGACTCCACGTGTTGTCGGCATCCATCTTTCTCGTTTGTGGTTCTTTAGCTTACGAAGATTGCTATTATGGCAAGATTACATATTCTGGCATTGTAAAAAAGTCGCAGCATTGCCGGAAAGGCGAAGCAATCGACACGATAGCAACAAATAGTAAAGTCACGCACAAATGACGCACGAACTGTACTCACAAGTACAGATGCACGCGAATAAGCGTCTCAGTTGTTACGTCGATGTGTCTGAAAAGCGCGCAATTTTCGGAAAGGGAAACTGCAATGATTGCAGTGGCCTTTGTGCGCTCGCTAACTACAACAGAAGCGTTCCAGGTAAAGCCCAAGGCCAGCCAAGACATACAATTCTCTCAACTGCGAGATAAGGGCCCGCGAGGGAGCGTCGCTCCCCTCCTCCAAGCAGGCAAAAGTACGAGTGGAGGATGAAAGTGCGCGCCGCCACGCGATTCGGTGACGCGCGCTCATTGCACCATCTTGCTGGTAATGCTGAAAACATGACAATTTCCCCCGAGATGCCCGTCGGCAGCAGCAAGTGGTAGAAATGAATAGCTTGCCGTTTGACCGTAAAGACGTGCTACTCGGTGGCTCAGTGGTTAACGCCTCGCACTGACGATGTGCAGGACCAAAGTTCGATTCCGCGTGCCTGAGACTTTTTCTGATATTTTTTTTCTTGCATCTTCACATATATAGATACTGAGTGACGGCGACGTGAACGCGGACGCCGGTGACAAAATACAGCTGATAAAGTCCATATGATTGCTATGACAATAAAAAAGTTGATCATAGATATGCGGGGTTTAGCGTCCCAAAACCACCACATGATAGTGAGAGACGTCGTAGTGGAGGGCTCCAGAAATTTGGGTCACCCGGAGTTCTTTAACCTGCACCCAAATCTGAGCACACGGGCCTACTGCATTTTCGCCTTCATCGACATTGTGAATAAAAAGTGATTTGGGCATACCACTTACGCTATTTCCATATTACTGACTGCGCGTATATTCACAGCAAAGCCACTGATTTCTCAAATTTAAGTTTATGCTTCAATGCGGCCTCTGCAGCGCAATGTCTTCTGTGAAAGTCGGCTGAATTCGCCGAAAAAACATGTGTATAGTTCAAAATGATCGAACATATGAACATCAGTTTGAGAAAACAACAAGATGCTTTATGGCTGCAAAAAGGAAGAAAGGCGCAACTAATTTTATCCCATATACTCAGCAGTATAGTATTACAAACTAAACACACATTTTGAACAGATTTATGCAATCTGTTCGTCTTTCTTCGTTATTATTTAGCGCAATAAACACACCGTGGGCAGGATCCATCGCAGACCATCCGCAAAACACCCGCCATGGAGATCTAGTGGGTAAGGCACTTGGCTGCTTACCCGCAAATGACGCGATCGAATCCCGGCCGTGGCGGCCGCATTTTCGGTGGAGGCGAAAATGCTTGAGGCCCATGGGCTTAGATTCAGGTGCACGTTAACGAACCCCAGGTGGTAGAAATTTTTAAAGCCCACAACTGTGGTGTCCCTCATATCGTGATTCTAGGATGTTTAACCCCTAAAATTATTGTTATACATAAAATGATTAGCATAGGTAGTAGTTGTTTCTCCAGAACTGGAATCGATAGTAATGACAAATATTGATTTTAGAGCAAACTTTAACTTCATGCTTATGCTAGGGTATGCAACTGTGAATGAGAACCTAAATAAAATAAAACTTACGAGAGAGTGCTTGTCTATGGACTGTCAACTCAAAAAGACCAATTTACAATTCTTTGAAGAGTGAGAAAAAATCCGCAGAGCTGCATCGCCTCGCGCGGGATATGAGCGCCTTCTAATACATGGCCTCACAAAACAGCACACGCCGCATTGCCAGCCATTATGTAAGACTAACGCTGATGAATAGAATGTACCAAACTTGTTAATTGGGGCGAATATTTGTTTGACACTCTGCTGCGCCAAGAAAGCTTCAGCAGTATCTCTTCAGCCATCAACTGAACAGTCTCCAAAAAGTCCCTTTAAGGCAAACTCAATAAAAATGCTATCCAATGCCTCACATTTCAGAATGTTGACTAAGTTTCAGCAAGTTTGAGTTGGTGAAGTCATGAGGGTATTTCCTCATATACTTCCGGCCCTCAATTATAACTTTATCTTATCGAATTGCACTTGACGAGCCCGCGTCTTCATGACGTGATATTCGGGTAACTAAAAAATAACATAGGGCTTCCAGTTTCATAGGGAACTAAGGTGCAAGCATATAAGTAGAGCGGGCGAAGAATACTGACCATTGCCGAGCGATAAAATTAAAAATGAGGTTTCGATTTTGGGTGCAGGCTGGTACATAACCAAAGAGATCTACGACTGGATAGCGGAACATGTTCAAGAGAACTTTATCGTGTATCAGCCCGAAGGGTGACACACGCATATGGTCCAAAAGCGAGCAGGCGGTATATGGCGACAAAGCAGAGGCAGCAAAAGCGGCGCCGACCGGTGGCGGCGAAATTCGACCCGCTCCAACGCCGTCTCGAGGACTCAGGTTCGTGGCGTTCCCACAGCGGATTAGCAGCCGCATTAGGCCTCGCTGCTCCCCCTCCCCTATACCCGCTATTGCCGGAGGCTAGTGGCGACAGCGTTTTGTTACGACCTCAGCGCGCACGCACACACACACGTAGCTCCTGTGGCATACGTGCACGAACGAGCACACGACCCTTTTCGGCCGGGGGTGCAACAGCGTGAGTGCGTGCGAGCACGGCTCCGTGATGCCTGCGCTGTCCGTCCTCGGAAGAGAAATCACGTGCGCTGTGTAGCCACATGCGACGCTTTCCTGCACAAGCCGCCGCACCGGTGCGGAGAATGCTTCGTGAACGTGCCGCGCACATGCTGGGGGCTTATGCGGCATAAAGGCGCGATACGGTGCCGGCGTCGTTCGCACGCCGTCCTGCGCGCGCTGTCCGGTGTGGGTCGGCCTGTAGCAGCCAGCGGAGCCGAGCCACGTGCCCGATCGAGGCTAATCCGTAGCACGCGGCGAGCAGTGCGCGTGTGCCCTGAATGCTGTAGAATGTCGGCGATCGCACCCGTGCGACGTGCCACTTCGATGACGTCTTCATCCGCTTGGCAGCCATAGTTTTGTATTTTTTGTATGTAATGGTTTGGTTTCTTTTTTCTCTATTTTTTTATAATTTTTAGATCTCAGTGAATGATTGCCGTCATCACCTCCCACGTATAACATGGTCTGGTGTTGCAGCTTCTGGCACCATAACGTAAACGTCTCTCAAAGTCGATTGTGAATAAAAGGCGCAGCATGGGCTACGCAAAAGTAAACGCTCGACGAGCTCTGCTTTCGATGTAGAAACTGGACTGTGGAAAGAGAGAAGAAGCAGTGTGCCCAGGATTACGGCTCGCAACGGTTCCCACAGATGATGGATGGTAGCGCAGACAACGAACACGGACAAGAGTAGGCACATAGACACAACACAGCGCTAACTTTCAACAACAGTTTATTACACGCAGATCTCCGTGGTGTATGCGATCCACCACGCCAACGTCGCACGTGCGTAGCTCTAAAAACCATCAAATATAACCAACGCGCGTGTTCCAATACTTTACAATTTTATATTTTTCAATCTTTTTCTACTTTTTCTTTCTTCCTTTTATCCCATGTTACCACAAACCCTATCGCGAATACATGTAATCAAGTTCCTTATCTGTCAACACCACTGATGGGCTGCTCACACACGTGTCACCTAGCTCTGCAATTCTGCCGGCCTCCAATACCAACCGCGTCATCTCGTGCCTACTTCTATTGATTATAACCGTTTCCTTGAATTTCGGTGTGCAATTACATCTCTGGCAATGAAGGGAAAGAAAACCATCAGGAACAACACTATTTACTTTGTTATTGTGCTCGCGCAAGCGATCGTTTATGCATCTACTGGTCTGACCGATATAACACTTTCCACAAGTAAGTGGAATGAGGTATACAACACACATGATGCACTCCACAAATAGGTTTCTATGTTTCTTTTGGCATACATTTGATTTTCCCTTGTCTGGTCTTGTGCTTCTGCAAAGACTCACCAACTTATTGGGTGCCGAGAAAACTACGTTAGTGCCACATTTTTCCGCAATCTTTTTTATCCTGTGAGAAACCTTATGCATGTATGGAATTACGGCAAAACTTTCCTTTCTTGAGCTCACCCTATCCATCCCTTCACATCTTTTCTCCAGCACTTTTCTGTGCAATCCTTCAGCAACGGACACGACGAGGCTCTTGGGGTACCCGGCATTGCTTAGCCTCGAGACCTGTTGTCTGAAGCTTTCATTCATGAGGCACCGGCAGGACTTCTTTAGTGCCTCACTCAAGCACATCTTCGCAATGCCTCGTTTTACCAGTTTAGTATGCGCTGAGTGAAACTGTAGTAAAGGCTTACTTGCTCTGGGCTCGTAACACCAGCATGTCTTTTCATCTGAGAATTGAAAGTTAATGTCAAGAAATCTGAGCCTTCCGTCACATGGCATTTCAAAAGTCACTTCAAGTGGGTTAAGCTCCTCACGAAAAACGCTACAAACGCTACTACATTGAGTAGCAAAATCTGCAGTTCTGTCATTGATAAACACTAAAAAGTCATCGACGTACCTAAATACGTGCACAACATTGTATTCATTTAGGCGTCCTGATAGCCTCCTGTCCATTTCAGCCAAAAACAAATTACTTAAAACTGGTGCTAAGCACGAGCCAATGCATACTCCTTGTTTTTGCAGATACAGGGTACCATTGTTTTCAATAAACGTTGACGACAAGTAAAACCTAAGTAATTCTAAGAAATTGTCGACGGACGTACCTGCTTGTGAGCTAAATCTAACGGCACCGTACTCATCGATGCATTCGCCAACACTTGTTAATACTGCTGATTGTGGCAGAGAATAGTACAGATCTTTGATGTCAGCCGAAAACGCTTTTAACCCTATGTTTTTTCGTTCCCTGACGAAACTTATCACCTGTTCCGAATTTTTTGTCAGGAAGGGGTCATTTATGTCAAGCAAGTTTAATGTTCTTTGCAGATACACAGCTACAGCTTTTTGCCACGTGTCCTTTTCCGACACTATCACTCTGAACGGTACTCCTTCCTTATGCGTTTTAGCACTAAAGAACACATCCAGACTGTCATTTTTACTTTTTCTGATACCGCTAAGCACACCTTCTAGATTCATCCTCTTACAAAGTTCTATTGCTTTTCCCCTCACTTTTTCAATCGAAATACTTTTCTTTTCGCTGAACACTGCCGTAATAGCACTTTTAGCCTTTTCTTTAAATTCATCATGCGAGAAAACCGCAAACCCTCCTTCTTTATCGACTGGAAGTACACTCAGAGCATGCTGTGTCAAGTAAGTTTCCACGCGTTTGAGAGGCAAACTGCGGCATGGAGGCCTACACAATTTTAAAGCGTCCACACCTTCGTTGATGATCCTGGTGGCTTGATCCTCGGGAACCCGCTTCGACACTTGACGTACAATTGATACGAGTTCCGGCTTGTTCTTTTGAGGTTGCACGGCAAACTTTGGCCCAAGTCCCAATACTTCTAGTACAAAGTCCGGTAGGCAGATGCCTTCTGCCACATGAACGTTGGAGGTTGCACTCACGCGCACTTTGTCCACCAAATCACGTAACAGTCGTAATTGAAGCTTCCAGTGGAATTCTATCATTTGGTCTGCCAGACGTAGATGCTTTCGAAAGTGAATCTCCGCTGCATATGACTCGTAGGTTCGATGCATCTGCGCCCGTAGGTAGGCTCTGAAAAGGCGTACCTGTCGAAGCCATTCTGAGCGCTGAATTTTCATGATCCTCGTTCTGTGCCCATCTGAAGGGGTACATCCTCCGAAGAGCGCTCGAACATCCTCTGGTAGAATCTTGTTCCTTATGGAAAAGCTGAGCGTTCTTGCCTTGCACACGGCGTTGACGATGAGGGCTACAACACCCGAAGGATCTCGCAGTACATGAACGAAAGAGCCCGTTGAACGAGAAATGAAGTCAATGAGGGTGGCGATTTGGGCTTGTTGGTATGGTTGCATGATACCATACCAACAAGCCCAAATCGCCACCCTCATTGACTTCATTTCTCGTTCAACGGGCTCTTTCGTTCATGTACTGCGAGATCCTTCGGGTGTTGTAGCCCTCATCGTCAACGCCGTGTGCAAGGCAAGAACGCTCAGCTTTTCCATAAGGAACAAGATTCTACCAGAGGATGTTCGAGCGCTCTTCGGAGGATGTACCCCTTCAGATGGGCACAGAACGAGGATCATGAAAATTCAGCGCTCAGAATGGCTTCGACAGGTACGCCTTTTCAGAGCCTACCTACGGGCGCAGATGCATCGAACCTACGAGTCATATGCAGCGGAGATTCACTTTCGAAAGCATCTACGTCTGGCAGACCAAATGATAGAATTCCACTGGAAGCTTCAATTACGACTGTTACGTGATTTGGTGGACAAAGTGCGCGTGAGTGCAACCTCCAACGTTCATGTGGCAGAAGGCATCTGCCTACCGGACTTTGTACTAGAAGTATTGGGACTTGGGCCAAAGTTTGCCGTGCAACCTCAAAAGAACAAGCCGGAACTCGTATCAATTGTACGTCAAGTGTCGAAGCGGGTTCCCGAGGATCAAGCCACCAGGATCATCAACGAAGGTGTGGACGCTTTAAAATTGTGTAGGCCTCCATGCCGCAGTTTGCCTCTCAAACGCGTGGAAACTTACTTGACACAGCATGCTCTGAGTGTACTTCCAGTCGATAAAGAAGGAGGGTTTGCGGTTTTCTCGCATGATGAATTTAAAGAAAAGGCTAAAAGTGCTATTACGGCAGTGTTCAGCGAAAAGAAAAGTATTTCGATTGAAAAAGTGAGGGGAAAAGCAATAGAACTTTGTAAGAGGATGAATCTAGAAGGTGTGCTTAGCGGTATCAGAAAAAGTAAAAATGACAGTCTGGATGTGTTCTTTAGTGCTAAAACGCATAAGGAAGGAGTACCGTTCAGAGTGATAGTGTCGGAAAAGGACACGTGGCAAAAAGCTGTAGCTGTGTATCTGCAAAGAACATTAAACTTGCTTGACATAAATGACCCCTTCCTGACAAAAAATTCGGAACAGGTGATAAGTTTCGTCAGGGAACGAAAAAACATAGGGTTAAAAGCGTTTTCGGCTGACATCAAAGATCTGTACTATTCTCTGCCACAATCAGCAGTATTAACAAGTGTTGGCGAATGCATCGATGAGTACGGTGCCGTTAGATTTAGCTCACAAGCAGGTACGTCCGTCGACAATTTCTTAGAATTACTTAGGTTTTACTTGTCGTCAACGTTTATTGAAAACAATGGTACCCTGTATCTGCAAAAACAAGGAGTATGCATTGGCTCGTGCTTAGCACCAGTTTTAAGTAATTTGTTTTTGGCTGAAATGGACAGGAGGCTATCAGGACGCCTAAATGAATACAATGTTGTGCACGTATTTAGGTACGTCGATGACTTTTTAGTGTTTATCAATGACAGAACTGCAGATTTTGCTACTCAATGTAGTAGCGTTTGTAGCGTTTTTCGTGAGGAGCTTAACCCACTTGAAGTGACTTTTGAAATGCCATGTGACGGAAGGCTCAGATTTCTTGACATTAACTTTCAATTCTCAGATGAAAAGACATGCTGGTGTTACGAGCCCAGAGCAAGTAAGCCTTTACTACAGTTTCACTCAGCGCATACTAAACTGGTAAAACGAGGCATTGCGAAGATGTGCTTGAGTGAGGCACTAAAGAAGTCCTGCCGGTGCCTCATGAATGAAAGCTTCAGACAACAGGTCTCGAGGCTAAGCAATGCCGGGTACCCCAAGAGCCTCGTCGTGTCCGTTGCTGAAGGATTGCACAGAAAAGTGCTGGAGAAAAGATGTGAAGGGATGGATAGGGTGAGCTCAAGAAAGGAAAGTTTTGCCGTAATTCCATACATGCATAAGGTTTCTCACAGGATAAAAAAGATTGCGGAAAAATGTGGCACTAACGTAGTTTTCTCGGCACCCAATAAGTTGGTGAGTCTTTGCAGAAGCACAAGACCAGACAAGGGAAAATCAAATGTATGCCAAAAGAAACATAGAAACCTATTTGTGGAGTGCATCATGTGTGTTGTATACCTCATTCCACTTACTTGTGGAAAGTGTTATATCGGTCAGACCAGTAGATGCATAAACGATCGCTTGCGCGAGCACAATAACAAAGTAAATAGTGTTGTTCCTGATGGTTTTCTTTCCCTTCATTGCCAGAGATGTAATTGCACACCGAAATTCAAGGAAACGGTTATAATCAATAGAAGTAGGCACGAGATGACGCGGTTGGTATTGGAGGCCGGCAGAATTGCAGAGCTAGGTGACACGTGTGTGAGCAGCCCATCAGTGGTGTTGACAGATAAGGAACTTGATTACATGTATTCGCGATAGGGTTTGTGGTAACATGGGATAAAAGGAAGAAAGAAAAAGTAGAAAAAGATTGAAAAATATAAAATTGTAAAGTATTGGAACACGCGCGTTGGTTATATTTGATGGTTTTTAGAGCTACGCACGTGCGACGTTGGCGTGGTGGATCGCATACACCACGGAGATCTGCGTGTAATAAACTGTTGTTGAAAGTTAGCGCTGTGTTGTGTCTATGTGCCTACTCTTGTCCGTGTTCGTTGTCTGCGCTACCATCCATCATCATGCAACCATACCAACAAGCCCAAATCGCCACCCTCATTGGGTTCCCACAGCTTACGTTCTCTATATTTATTTCTTCTGATCTCCCTGAACGATGAGATTAACACATCATGCTGGTGTTCTCATTTACGCTGATCATTTTATCAATATTGCTTTTGTAATCAATGGGAAAGAACTCGCCACAGTGTATGTCATGTGCGCAAAAAAAAAAAAACGCTGGCAAGAGGATTACGATTGCTGACACGCGCACTGCGTTGTTTAGCCAGGCGCCGAACTTCGCTTTTGCCGTACCAGGGCGCTTAAACAACGCATTCCCGAAAGCTGGTGATGATGACTACGTGCCGCGTTAATGCCATACGTGAGCTCCCACGCCGAACGAAAGCGGTCGTTTAGTCGCACTATTACCGTGAAAACGGTTGCCACGTCACTGTAGTATTTTATCGAAACTAGAGGAGCGTGTTCACCTTCGAAGCGCGGAAACTGCAATGACTGACTAGAAACAGCATCAGAATAACTCAAACTTCGCAGATGCATCAGGCGCGTTTACTGCATATAGGCTCGATTCAGACGTATAGGCTCGCTTCAGCGCACAGCCGCACGTTTGAGGGGATGCTTTCACCCGCTCGCACTGGGGTGCAATCATGGAACGATGTCTTTACTCATCTCCATTCTTCCCGTGCATATCGTGCTTGACTAGTGGTCAGGGCGATGGTCCGTCCACGTTATGAATGCGATCAGGCATCCGTGATCAGTTGGTGATAAGAATAGCTTATACCTGTTACAAGCGAGGCATTTTATTAAATGCGAAGCATTTCTTAGCGAACATCGGCGATATCTATCTATCTATCTATCTATCTATCTATCTATCTATCTATCTATCTATCTATCTATCTATCTATCTATCTATCTATCTATCTATCTATCTATCTATCTAGCCGCCTACGACTTTTACCTCTCCTGGCCGTTTCAATAATGGTATCGATACCAAAATTGGTATGGCTAACATGACTGTATGAGGAGCATAAGTGACTAATCGTAACACGAAAATTGTGACATGTACAACATAAATGTCATGATTTAGATTTCATGGTCTTGCTGCTCTTGCGGTGGTTTCGTACACATGGCATATTGCAAAACTGGTATGGTATGACATGAAAGCATGACGAACATAAATAACAGACCCTAACGTGGAAATCATGACATGCATGTCAATGTTCAATTTCAATTTCAATTTGAGATTTATTTTTCTGTACGTGCAACAGAAAAAAACGAAGCAAAAGCAAAAGGCTACATAGCCTGACGGGGGCTTTTAATTAATTTAATGTAATTCGGTTGTTTCGTTAGCTCCACATATACCTAATTTGGTATCACGTGATGGAATAGACGAGAAAAGTAAATGACACGTCCAAATATGACATGCGTGTCATGTAAGAACATGACTGCAAGCCACGCTCATGATGCTCGCGGTTGTTTCGCTAGCTTCACATATACCAAATTTGGTGTTACGTGACATCAATTGATGACAAAGGTATATGACTGGTGCAAGCATGATAATCATGACATGAGTGTCATATCAGAACATGACAACATACCACGCTCATGACGCGCTCGCGGCCGTTTCACTAGCTTCACATATACGAAGTTTGGTATTACGCGACGTGAATGGAGGACGAAGATAAATGACACGTCCAAACATGACATGCGTGCCGTGTAAGAACATGACTAAAAGCCACGCTCGTGATGCGCTCGCGGCCATTTCTCTAGCTGCACATTACTAAGTTTGGTATTACATGGCGTGAATAAACGACGAACGTAAATGACACGTCGAAACATAATAATAATGGCATGGAAGTCATGTATTGCATAGTTTACCTCCGCCTCGTAACATTGTACTGATTTTAAAGTGGCACATCTATCTTCCTCATTCAAGCTGCGCGTATGATCAATTCCCACTGTACGTGGGATATGCCATTATTTTGCGTACTGCAGACACTTTCAGCGTTCGTATCTACGTATCTATCTTCCTGCCCACACCTGGGTGCTCTTGTGATCACTTTCTCAGCTTGAGGAGACAAAAATTATTATAAGAGGTTAAAAAGGTAATAGACACAGTGAGGAGAGGCAATGGTAATTTAAACACGAGAGCGTGAAGAAGAACTGACGAATTTAACCAATAAATGTTATCATCCCAGCAACAATCAAACCCAAGCACTCTGCGTGGCAATCAAGCATTCTACCCCAGATCCATGACAAAACATGGAAGTGCTTTGGAAAAAGACCCCATGTAGGCGTAATATCGGTGATCGGTCAAATATGGTTGCAGTGCTGCCCATCTAGTTTTATAAACGTTACATATATACTGCAATGATTCAGACTTCTTGTCGGCTTAGCATCAATTGTAGTTAAGCGTCATCCCTTCAAGTTGGTATATATGTAGAACTATCCAGGGCTACCATCCTCGCGAGCACAAGTCCTACATTTGAGCATGCTGCATTTCGTATTGGTAATGCCTATGTTGCACTTGGCACCATTGCACAACTGTAAACAACTGATTATATTAAACATATACGGCTATTCAGCTTCCATTTATATGCGTATAACATTTCTACATATGTCTAACGTCATTTCGAATTGTTTCGCTCAACAAAAACAATTACACCACAGTCACGCTCCATCCACATGCTTCGAACTACATTGATTCCCATGGCACGTGGGATATGCCAAATTTTAATTGAAGGAAAGCCCTATGACTGTGGTATGCTGGTTTTCGATGAGCAAATGATTTCATTCAGGTACAAATCAGGTACAAACTGAACAATTCCAACTTTTCGGCAAGTGAGCTGCTTTTTTTTTCAAAAATCTGCATGAAGTATACTGTGGCTTAGTGCTAAAAGCAGGTTGTTGTCGATTTCCCTTTCTCCCTTGTGTTGCTTCCTTCATTCTGGGGTCTGGCCACTATGACTGCATTTTGTTCCGTGCTTCATCAGTGTTCAGAATGCAGTGATTTCTCGACTCGAGAAGACGGTCGTGCAACCTTCAGTACGTGCAGTACGTACATGGATGTATACTAGGTGCGCGGTTATGTATTACTGTGTTCCGTATTGCAAGTCCCGTTCAGGGAAAACACCAAGTGTTTCTTTTCACCAATTTCTAAGCAATGCTGAGCTGTGCGCTAAATGGCAAAATAATATTGTGAGAGACGACTTCATCATCAACAAGTCTGCATCGACTGTCGTATGCAGCATAGACACTCCCGCGAAGAAGACTATGTGCAAGCGTGCCGCATCAAAAAACTTCTTCCCGACTACGCATCTACTGTCTTTGAGGACTATCCATCCTACTATATTCCAAGTGCAAATGAGCCTCGCAAAGATCCCGCTTCACAAGCTTCGCCCCTACGTCAAACATCAAGGAAGCGAAAAGCTGAGACTAACGAGCCAGATCTGGACATTGCGCATATAAGAAGTCAAAATAAACCATTTGTGCGTCTGCGACGCTTAGGAAACTTGTTTTTTTTTAACGAGCGGTGAGTGCAGAAGGGCGCCCGAACTCGAGTGTTGGCATTGCGCACGCTGCATGGAGTGGTGGAGGATGGATGGTCGGATGGATGGATGTATGGTTGCTATGAGCGTCTCCTTTATGACGGGGCGGCGACATATGTACCACCAGGCTCGCAAGAAAAAAATAAAAAGAAAAGTGTCTTTTTATGTTGGCCTAAGGTCTTATCTACTTCAATGAAATCGATCTTATTATTAAAAAATAAATTTATGTTCCATCTCTGCCTTTTCAGGCATCGTTACCTCATTCACCCACTATTTCTGTCCTTTACCTCTACTTTTCTTCCACCAATACTCTAACCGTCTCTTACTTATTTCTCTCACGGACGTCATTTTAACATGTGGTGTAGTAGCGCGAATTTGACGGGGACACAGTGGACAAGAAGAAACACGTGTCATGTTTCTTCTTGTCAACTGTGTCCCCGTCAAATTTGCGCTACTACACCATATGCGTATCTCATCAACTATCCCAGCTCTAGGCCCGACTGATCGTGGACGTGTCCAGCTTTCCATGTTTGCCACTAAAACCCAAAGTCTCATATAGGTTTGTACCCACACATATACCTGGGAGGTTATCACCGCACATTCAATCAGAACATGTTCCATCGTTTCCTCAGCTCCCCAATAGCATGTACATTGTTGCTCCTTTTTATTGAATTTCGATTTATGAGCATGTACATTGTTGCTCCTTTTTATTGAATTTCGATTTATGACTACGAGGTCTAAGGCAACCCGACCTCACTTCGAACAGTAAAGCGCTTCCCCTTGAATTATGATAAAACGTATCCTGCTTTATTTCGTTCTTGCCCTTTCTGAAGTTACTGAGAGCCAGCTTCTTTTCAATTGCTGTCATCGATTAAATCCTCTTCGCCTTTCTGACTTTTCGATTAATGCTGCTTGTTGCCATAACGCGCCCACTGCCAGCCGTATATTTACTGGGGAGCCTCGTAGTTCTGTTTCTCCACTTTGTGTCCATGCTCTAACTATACAAATACCTTAGCACTTTCCCGGCTCATTTACTCTTCTTCATTTTTTAAGCCTCTCATCAGATCTCATTTTGCTTTGAACTTCCCTCACTTCAAAGCCAGTCCATTTCATATCCTATTTACAGCCTCATTCGTCGTCTTCCCCTGAGCGCCTCATGCGAGGCGTCCAACAGTCCTTTGGTTTACATCCATTTCTGATTGCACCTCTGACTTCTTGCACATAACTGAGTTCCCAAATGTAAGCCCTCGAGCCATTACGCCTTTCCACAGACCTCGAAGCACTTCGTACCTATTATATCCCCATAATGCTCTGTGCTTCATTATTGCAGCATTCCTCTTTCCTTTTCCTGCTAATGTTTTTCTTGTTGTTTTGGGACGTTGATCCCCACATATCAATAAATCAATGTTTTTTTTTGTACCTCCGTATATATATATCTCCCTTGTTTACCCATACTCCGAGGTATTTGTAGTCGCTTATCCTCGGTATTTCTTGGCCCACTATTGAGACCACCTGGTTTTTGTGATCATTGAGTACCATCAATCCATATTTTGTAGCACTAAATCCTAGCCCAAGAGCCTCGCCTTCCCTACTTCATATATCCAGCCGCTGTATATCGTCTTGACTGTCCCCAATTATTACAATACCGTCTGCATAAAACATAGCTAGAAGCTTCTACCCCACCAACGCGTCACCCTGTTTGTGTGACAGATTAATCCCAATGTTGCTACCTTCCAGCGCGTTTTCCATCCTCACCATGTACAGCATGAATAACAGCACACAGAAAGGACATCCCTGTCTGTGTCTTCATGTGTCTTCGTAGACACAGAGTTATGGAGGGGAGTGTGTGCTGCTGCCACAAGTATGTTATTCAGCACAATATCATGGTGATGATCATTGCAAGAGAAAACGAAACCTTTCGTTTCACAAAAATCTCTTTTGACCGACACAAGGAGCAGTGTTTTCTTTTTTGCTCTTGCCCCTCTCGTGGTGGCACGTAGTCGCTCATATAACTTAGCGCCTACATGGGAAAGATGTTAGTATTGGGTCTATAATAAACCGTGTAGCCCCCGTGGGCGCTTCTACTGCACTACTGGTACATGGATCGGTATATTTGGTAATGTTTTTTAAATATTCTAGCTTGAAGTAGAGCTCAGAGACTTAAAAACCATTTAATAATTGATTTATTGTAAGTGGACACATGCATCTAAATTTAAAGGAAACGTCTTAGGCTAAGGTGCGGACGAGACTGGCAAAAAATTATAATACCGCAATAAATTGGTAGGAACACCATCAAGAAAGTACTATGCATAGAACCGATGCACTAAGCAATGCAACAGCATTCCTTTCATTTTTCTCAACCGAGTAAACAGAGGTAATACAAGAAGTATGCGGCGCTAATCACCAATAGCAGAATGCTCACCGACCCTGAAGGAAAAACGCGTTTTCTGAAAACGTACTGCCACGTGGGGTTATTAATTCATAGCCAGGACTTACGCCAACAAGTCAGAAGCACACATGATATCATTATTTTAGAGCAAGAATGAAACATGATGGAGATGGTACCATTGGAACGACTTAGAAATATGCAGTGCGGACATACGTAACTTCAGGTCACTGAGAAAATGGATGTCGACGTCAGCTTGACGAGCGACATGCTCCCATTTCATTCTTCTGTTGTCCTTATAGAAAACGAGAACACTCGCAACTTCGGTTCCTCTGCCACGACAATTTACAGGCGGTGATAGACTCACTCGCTGGATTTCGTGCCGACCGGTTGTGCCCCCGCGATCTCCGACGACAGCGCAGCTCTGGCCAACTGGCTCGCCCTACGTCATCTCCTGATGCCGACAAGAGCTCTCACCGAGTGGTCCCCGTCCTCGGACTCCTGCTACCGTGCCCATCTTTCCTATCTTCTCCCTACTTCCGTATGTGGCTGTCACTGCGCCTCTCACTCTCCTTCCATTCTCTATATCTATATAACTTTTAATCATATCCTTTTAATCTCTCCTTAGCCCCATCCCTCGTGAGCAACTGTTGAGGAGTCCTCCCCCTTCGAGACAGCTACAGGGCTCACTTTATCTTCCTTTCATGTAAGAATCACTTAAAACTGCCAGGCGGCATCGCCCAACCGTTCGGATTTGCAGCCGTACAGATTGCAAATATCCAGTGCACAAAGCGCATCACATATCCACGCTGCGAGTCACGGCGACAGAACAACACACAGTAAAAATTTTTACACCCGGAAGGGTGTAAATGAGCTTGTCCCGTGGACGACACCCTAAGGGTGTTAATTCAGCACCTTCCAAAAAGGGTGCTTTACCATGCACCCTTAGAATAGGGTTTACATGTAAAAAAACTGTAGGGTGTTACAAAAACACCCTTAAGGAAGGGTGCCTTCGATGTCCTTCACTTTTTTAGCACCCTCTGAGGGGGGTGCGAGAAGGGTGCACAAGGGTGTTGAGTGCCCATGGCAGGGGTGGCAGTATTCTTTTAGACAGCACTAATAGATATCAGCATGCACTGATTACACACTACTTGAAGAAAGTGGCCCTGATTATCGATGGTGCGCCACCTGTCGAGCTCCATAAATATAAACGCGTACAATCGTGTATGAACTTGTGCTGGATCTCTATATACTTAACAGTATATGCATAATGCACGTTACGGAAAATGAAGCCTTGCTGCCCTTGCATATTGCGTTTATTTAATAGGCAAATAAACCATAAACTTTTCTTCTGCCACACAACTTTTTCACCATATATACGTTCACGTATACGTACACTACACATGCAACACCTCAAATGTTTATTATATTTTTTTCAGTTTCACTTTATTGACAATTCTTTGCAACATACAATTACACTGGTTTCAGTTTTGTGTACTGCTTCAAGTACATAGAGACTACAAATGAAATACACGCTAATATATTTCTATAATTCTTTCAAGTATCTACAATCCCAGTGGTTTCCAGTTTAATACTTCTTCATGTACACAATCGGTTAATAGGAATGAAATACAGGCAAATATTTACTTATGATCCTTTCAAATATATACAATCACCATGATTTCACTATATACGCCTTCATGTACACAATCGTTCGCAAGAAGTGATGCACACAAAAATATATATGGATAGTGTTTTCAAATGTATACAATCACAGTGGTTTAAGCTTTGTATTCCTGGATATATAACAATTGGTTATGAGAAATGATGTACATGCAAACACATACGGGTTTGCGCACACATAACTTTAGCGAATACTTAAGAAACCGATACAATGATCAGAAACACAATAAGCTAAAAACGAACCCCAAACTGAGTCAGGACACACAAAAAACAAAAGAGGTAATGCATAATTATGGCTAATGACACATCTGGGTCACTTTATGCCAAATGTCCCAGCCATTTTGGCAACCATCTCAAATGTATTCGAAAAACTCGTGCTGCATTGAAAATAGTGAACTTTTGGAATATTTAGGAGAGAAAAAATATTTGGTCACGTGGCTGCCTTCTGAACTTCCTGGAATGCCATCTAGGTGTTGTATGTGAAAAATTTTATTTTAAAAGCACCGCTCCTTCTTTCTATACGAAACTCGGTCTACGTGTTACGTAACAAGAGCTTAGTTTGGGCGAGTTGGTTCATCGTGGTTGTGTGCTAGTCACAGCGCGACAACTTTAGGAAGAGACAGAAAGGACAGAAAACAGCACCGACTGTCAACTGAATTTAATGAATGTGCTACGAGCGCTTTTATACGGAGTACAAGAACCGTGTTCATGTGCGACGACACGTGTGAGCACTACAAAATAATCTTAACTGTGAAAAGAATACTCCCTCTCGGAAAGGATAAGTGAACGTGTAGTGATGCATTGATCATTGGTTTACCTGATAAAAAATACTTCTACAAACGTTAAATTGGCAATGAGTAAACCTATTCTCGTGTCGAATGGGGCAAGATTGACTATCCTGTTGCTGTTTAGTACACACACTTTTAAATGCTTGCAAGGGGTGGAAAACAACACGCTAATATCATATCTGCTGGCTATTTTTTTAATTGTGAGACACGTGATGTGGTATAACATGCAAAGGTTTTGGTCATTGTTTTTTGTTGGTCTTGTCTTCTTTAACGTTAATTTCTGCAGGAGGGTTTTGCAAACGGGTGTGATGATTCTGTTGGGATACCCAGCATCTTTTAGTCTTTTAATCTGGTTTTTAAGCCTGACCTCACCCTTGTGCTAACATGACTTCTGAAGGGTGGCCTGAATACATGTGGTATCAATTCCTCTTTCTACTAATTTTGAATGCCCACTATCAAAAGGCAGAACATTCTTAGCACTCCTGGGCTGATAGCACCAGCCAATACCCCAACAGCATCATAGCACTCGTTTGCGAAACCCTCCTGCAGAAAGTAAAGTTAGAGGAAACAGGACAAAAAGAAAAACAGAATGACCAATGACCTTTGCATGTTACACAGTACGACGTACATAAGATGTCTCACAATTTTAGGAAAAGAGCCAGCAGATATGACATTGTTGTTTTCCACCCCTTGGAAGCTTTCAAAAGTGCATGTACTTACAGCAACAGGAATAGTCAATCTTGCACCATTCGTCACTAGAATAGGTTTATTGAATGCCAATCTAATGTGTATAAGATACCGCTAACATGTGAAAAAGTAAACATAGGACAAACTGGGCAATGCTTCAATGATCGAGCAAGACAGAATGCTTTAAATGTTAAGAAGGGCTATAGTAGTCTCATGGCCGGACACCGTAAAGAATGTAAGCGTAGTCCTAGGTTTTATAAAACACGTTTTTTGAAAAACAAAGCAAGCAGAAAAAATGAGAGATTTTAGAACTCTTTATTAGGAAGGCCAAGGATCAATGCATCAGTACACTTTCACTTATCTTTTCTGAAAAAGAGTATTCTTTTCTCGGTTAAAACTATTTTGTCATGGTCACACATGTGTTGTTGCAGATGAGCCCTGGTCTTGTGCTCAGTATAAAAACACTCGTAGCACCTTCAATAAAATTCAGTTGACAGCGCTCTTTCCTGTCCTTTTTGCGATAAGATTTTTATTACAAAAAGAATTTTATTTTCTTACAATTTAGGTATAATGATGAGTGTTCATTGTATCACAACATGGAGCAAATTGCATCTCAATACAGACAAAAATCACAATTTTGTGAAATTCGCGATATTTTCTCGTATATTTCAGCAGCTTGAGAGGTCTAAAGATATTTTTTCCTCAAAACATACCTTCTGTGGAGTAAGTATTCACTGCTCAGATATTCATACAAAGTGCAATATTGCAATAAAAAATTCAAACATAACACATTTTGGCTTTATTCTTGGAAGCGAATGTGACAAAAAAAATGCACTATTATTACTGAGCCTCAAATACCTTACAGAAGCACATTTACTTAACAGGTAGACCGAATTTGCTTTAGGAAAAATAAGCGGTAGTTTTAAAACGAAATTTTCGTAGACAAACAGCACACAGACGGCATTATGCCAGGAAGTTATAAGCCAGCCACATGAACAAAACTTTTTTTCTCGCTGAAATATTCTAGCAGTTCACTGTTTTCAACGCAGTAAGTCAGCACATTTTTTTTTCAAATACAATTCAGATGGTCGCCAAAGTGGCTGGGACGTTTGGCATGGAATGGTCCAGCTATATTTAAGCAAAATAACTTACACAAATAACAATATTTGTTCATCTACCATGACCACACTAGAAAACGTTGTTCAGGCATTGTGACACTAAAGTTTTCAGCGTCGTACTGCCTGAACAACTTTTTTAATAAACTCCAAACTCACGCCGAGAAAAAGCCGCTCAATCACGGTGGTTGTTAAAGGCCTTGCGGCCGTATACAATGTTGAAAGTAAAAAAAAAATCAACTCATCAGTGCTGCCACTCCTTCGTCATTACTGACACGGAAGATTTTTCGGTTATCCATGTGGAGGTTCAGGAAGTAGGCTTGCTCTAGGCTGGGGCTGGGGTAGACTACGCAGGACGTCAGCGGCACCCTCTCATCCTGTAATAAGAGCAAATATGGCTTCTCATAAAAGGATGTTCGTGCTGTTCTGGCAGCACCATATATAAAGAATGTGTAGTGTGTATCCTTCGAAATGGTGTGTAATTGACATTACACTGAACTCGAAGCATACAACCCATACATTCCAATAATTTCATGTGATAAAGATAAGAGTTTTCGAGCATACAGCAAATTCCCGAAATGAGGTAAAGTGTAAGACTACAGCTCAAAAATGGCACTTACAAAAGCCTGAACTCACCTAAGAATCAAATGCCTTCTAGGGTAGTGAGCCAGTGTGAAAAACAATTCTTAAAGTACAATGTTCGGAACATGTAGCATTAATCAAAACGCACAAGAAGCTTACCTCTTCATGTACAACCAGTGAAGACATCTCTGCTTTCTCTTTCACATGAGAACAAATGATCTTGGGCTTGGCACTAGCGAAGAGGTCTGCAAAAAAAAGTAAAAGATTTACTGACTTTAATCACACCTCTAACAATCTGAGGAATTGTTACAAGTCACCAATCAGTGCAATTCTGATTGACTCTATAAGGGCATCAAAAATGAACAATTTTTTCGTTCTTTCTACCCTCACAAGACGCTCCGTCAATGGAATCTAATCCAAATTTGACGCTGTGCTTCCAGTTTGCCTGCTTTCTAGACGTAGGGCTGCGAACATGTGTTTTGTGCACGTAATCTAGCACAGAATTTCGTCATCTATAATTCAATCATCCTAATTCATTGTAATTTGATAAAAGATGTGATAGCTCGTCCAGTTTTTAAAGAGTTGCGGGCCTGCAATAGGCACTGCCTAGCACGTATGAAACTATTTATTTAAAAATTTTTTTCAAAGCTTGCTTTCAGAAAAAGCGTCTGGCATATTTCGACAACCAAGCCCATCCTGTGATGGCAATCAGGGGCACGCTATTAGCAATTGTTTACCATGGGATTTACAAACGTAACCCGTGCCTAAATACTCAGTTAAACACAATCAAGCAAGTAGGAGCGCTCGAACGACACCAACGCGCGCGGACGCCGTCTACGTTGCAGCAGCCATGGCTTATGCTAGAGCTACCGCATGTAGCTCCCACAGTCACGTATACTCTCTCGATTCTGTTATAACACCGAACGTTATCGCAGATGAAGGCAAAACACGAAAACAGCAAACATAAACGAGGGAAAACAACGCACGGCGATGGCCACAACAACGCGCCTTTGGAAGTCTGCTAGATCTTTCCCTGTTGCTGATGACACTTGTCCTAAATAGCTTAAAAGACCGAGGCGCACGTGCTGGGAGCATCGCGGCATATCAGCACCTCCAACTATACCGTCTTTAAGCAAAAAAAAGCCATTTCGTACAGTGCGCCTCTGTACATAATTTTTTCTTTTTCTTTCTTTTTTTACGCTTACAGCTACAGAAGCACGTTGCACATTTGAGTATTATTAGAAATGTTATTACGATGTAGCCCAAAGCACATCTTAAAACAATATCAATCACTTTGTGCAGTGTAGAGACAATGTGCGATCAGCAACTAATCCCGCCCTTGTTAAGTGATCACATCACTCACTGTATGAGTGATGCAGGCCCTTACACAACATCGCGCATAGCAGTGTGAACTCGTTAAGTCACACGTTTAATCGGGCATCTGCAACAGGCCCGCGAGCGCATGCTGTTGTAAATGGCTGGCAGCCTACTTCGGCAGAGCTGCTGCAGGTGCCCAGCTAGCACTGTATGATTACAACCTACGAAAACAGTACACTCTTCGTTAACACGCCCACGTTGTCCGTGTCTACCACTCCATGAATATTCCTTAATCCGAGCGTCACTTCGAACACGGTGTCATGCGTGACCACCATTGAATATGCGCCTGTTCGCTAGAACACACACAGCGACCAAGACCCCAGACCAACGCAACGCATTTGAAAGACGATGAGACAGAGAGAGCAACGTTGAGAGAGAGAAGGATGAGGCACTGGCGGCGGCGCCGCAGCTGCTGTCGACGCAGGTGTTCGGTGACGCAACTATTCGCTTATCTACGCCGCCGTTGTGGGAGCAACGCTGGCCGGGGTGAGCGGGGGGGGAGGAGCGGGAAGCCCGCCAAGACGGCGCCGAAAGGTAAACGCTATGGCGCATACGACGGACGGCCATTCGACGCGGAAGGCAATCGAATTGCGCTTCAAGAATGACTCTTTGTAAATGGCAACTCTCCTTCCAGCCAGTCACACAGCGACGCAGGTTATTTACCAGCCTCGAGTTCTTTGAGTATTTTGACGGAATGCGATTGCAGTGGGCGAAAAATAGTGAAGCAATACTTGCGGAAAACAAAGTGCACCATGGAATGGCCAGAAACAATAATTATTTCGTCCTCGGTGTCATTAGCGGGAGAGCATTGCTACACCTTTTTCCAGAGGAATTTCTTTTCGCATTGTCTGTGTCTGGCAATTCCGCTTATGGTGCCGCAAACACTGAATGCGTAGTCAAAGCTGGAACAAATTAATCCACATTCGCGGATGTTTAGAAGGCTTGTCACGCACAATGAAACGTGCCGAGGTTGTTATAACAAACTTTTTTGCTGACCACATGATCAGCACATAATTCCATATGGTTGCCCAATGAGCTAGCTAAGCACCTGTAGCAAAGGCAGGGCACGTTCTTGTTAAACGTTGTTAATATAAACGATGGTTGTGCACAAGTGCAGTGACAGCTTTCCGTGTGAATTGGTCATAACCCACGTTTTCGAGCGTATAAGCGCCTCAGCGGACCTAATCAGCTACCACAGCAAGTTCGTAAGCAATGATGAGGTACGAAAATGTGCAGCTGTTTTCCATGTACTGAATAGTCCGTGTACAGTGCGTTGACCACCGCCATTTCTTAAGCCACCTCCCATATAGACTCTCAGTCTGAACAGGTGTGGGACCTTAAACACTAAGAAGCAGTGCCCCCCACCCACACACACACACGAAATTTAAGGGCGCACGGGCTGATACACACGCATACTTATTCACAGGCGCACAAACATACACGTATACACACATACGGCAACACACACACGCGACCGTAAACGCACGCATGCATGGGCATACACATGTGCACAGGCACGCTTAACACAAGCACGGACTCGCACATACACGCGGACGCACACATGCACGGGTGTACACACAATCGCGCTTACACGCGAACACATGCGCAGGCTCACGCACACACACCCATACTCGGGCGAACATTATGTTCCTGTATATAATCCACAGCAAACATGTAGCTTATAACCAACGCTAAGGTGAGCTTTCGTAACGTGGATTGCAGTTAATTGCCATTATAGATGAAACGCGATTTGCTTCTGCTGGCATTCTGCTGTATTCGGAGTGCACCTTCACACATTCTAAGTCTAGGCCGTCATTTAACGCAAGGTCCACATATTCGTGCAGTAGCTACGCTGCTCGGCCGCCAATTCGAAGGTCGTGGGTTCGATGCCGGCCGTGGCAGTCGAATTCAGATGGAGGCGAAAAGGTAGAAACCTGTGCACTGTGCGATATCAGCGCCCATTAAAGAACACCAAATGGTCAAAATCTCTAGAGCTTTCCACTACGACGACCCTCATAATCATATCGAGGTTTTTGAGACGTAAAATCCCAAATATTATAATTATGTGTTCTTCTTATGCTGCATATTCCATCTGATGAATCGTCCCCTACACCCTTCTCAGGCACAAAAGCACCCTTAGAGCGTATTTTAGGGTGCTATCAAGGCAAGCACCCAAACAAATGGGTGCTTTTTTTCAATCGACCATTAATGGTGTTAAAGGGTGTTACAAAGGGTGCTTTCTCGTAAAAGCACCCTTTTTACACCCTTTTGGGTGTAAAACTTTTTACTGTGCACGGTGTTCTTCAGTCGCCAACAAGCACACCAGCACGCAACGAAAACGTTCGCCAGGCTTTGCAATAGAAAGCGATAGAAAGCGTACTGATGCGTACTGATGCGATAGAAAGCGTACTGTCGAGCGATAGAAAGCGTACTGATGCGTAAGGTGCAGTAATAAACTTAATAACCAAAAACATGTTTTCTTATATGTGGGGTTTTACGTCCCAAAAACACAATATAAAGGGTTCCAGAAAACTTGACGCTCTAGTGTTCTTTAACGTGTAATTACATCGCACAGTGCTCGAGCTTCCACTATTTCGCCTCCATATGCACGTCTGTGCAGCGAAACACACCGCTCTAAACAGAGCCCGGGGCAGATAGAGTTAGCAGGACTGAAATAATCTAGTTGGTATTGGCTAGGCACGCGTTCGCCTAGATGCATGCAACGTCGACACTGTCATACTGCAGCCATCTCACACGTTGCGTTTGAGTGCTTCGATGCGTACCAGCCTCCTCGCGGGTGAAGGACATGCTTGCGCATCAACTGACACGACACAGAAGCTGAAAAGCAATATACTTTATCTGCAAAAAAAAAAGGAAAATTGGCTACGCAGTGCACCAGAATAGAAGTTTAACGTAGCCAAAAAGAAAGTCATTGAGTCAACCTGAAATTTTCGTATTCGTGGCCATTTCGGCGTAAAGTAACACTAATGGCTACTCAGCCACAATTTGGAAAAAAATCAGAGGACGAGGGGTTGTCTCGACACTGACACTGCATTATTTATACGTTAGCTGATGTTCACATGTTGTAAAGATTGTTAAAAAAGGAAAGGAAGTTCAAAGCAATCCCACTACTAAACACTCCCCCCCCCCCTTAATAAAAGATTGCGCGGAGCAAAAAACACAACACTTCTTTTATAAATATATTCCTACGATCGATGCTTTTACCTTCTTTCTTGGCGCGTTCATGAGCGAACTTTTAAGGCTGCGCGTGAAATGTGGCTTTTTGAATGCACCGAACAAAGAGTGAAACAATTTACCTATTCATGCAAGAGTATATCTCACAAGTGAAGCCCACTGTCGCATACTCGCCGAGGACGAGAACTGGGTGGTTAGTTCTGCCCCCGATTCATTCTTATAACAGAAAGGGTATGCATCATTTAAATTTCGTCTTTGAAGCAATGCAGCACGCGAAGTGGTACGTACTAGGTGCCCTTTTAAAAAAAAAACTAACTGATTAAGGAGGTAGCGGAACTGCTACCTCAAAGGCACCTGCACCAATGGGCACACACTGTTTAGATAACCAACATCGTAAGCCAGACTGCCACACCACCGGTGATTATGTGGTTAGAAAATGGGGTCGAAAACATAAGCGGTACTATTTTTATAGTCACGCCTTCTGCCACAATCCTAAACGGCTCCTGACTTCAGAAATGATGAACCGTGTTAGCTTTGCATGCTGCTTTTTCATAACTATAATAATAAATTCTTATTATTCTTCCACTTCGCCGCCTATTTCCACTTTACGAAACGCCAGAGCCAACAAGCTTTTATCACTTCCAAGCAATATGTTTGCATATTTGTAACGTCATAGCTCTTTAAGATGAAAGGAAAAAGAAGAATGGGGCGGTCTGAGGTTTGAACCCGGGATTTCTCCCACCCTAAGCGAGACTTATACCCCTAGACAAACGAGCCTGTGACAGCTGGCTTTGCCAGCGTGCTTCCACCTTCGTAACGTGGTCAATAACAAGGTATACACGAAAATCAATATGTATCCTTGATCGCATTCAGACTGTCAATGTACTGGGAAAAACCATAAATGGGGCTGGGGCTTCAAAAACTTATTAACACGAGAAAACTCATAAGGTCCCGGATGCATTTGCCCAAGACGACTTGAAAGTGAAACCTATCTTTTTTTCTTCTTCGCAGCCAATGTATTGATCTTCCCCCTATCTTTCTGCACCTAAGGAGGTTTTGCATTGCCTTCATAATCGGGCGACCGTTGAACAAGTGATAACGTCCCCATGTGATATAAAATACGTAACGTAAAATTGACGTCAAAATGACGTTACAGATTTAAGGATCTCAAACGTCTTGACGACACCATATAGAGACGTTATCACGACGTCATGACACCTATTGCACGGTACCCCAGCGGTAAAGTTGCGCATTAGGTGAGCCATCGAAAGCTCTCACCCTAATAAAGTGCCCATAGACTATGAGTTTTCTTCATCAATGGGGGTGTCTCAAGAAAGCCAATTGTACCTTTAACATTCTTTCGTCTGTGTGACTACAATGCCATTTTTGAAAAAGTATTTCGGCATCCGTCTTGCCATAACAACACCGCTCATGATAAAGAATGTAGTCGTTATCGGCTCCACCCATGCATAGCATCCCCCTCGATAGGAGACAAAGTCGAACCATTGCACTGCTTGAGGTGCATTAATTGACCGCCTCAGTAAGACATCTTAAAGGGCGCTGGGTTTGGAATCATATTGCTGTTCTATTGAGCGCGTATCTACTTGGCATCATCGATCAGCAATTGACTAGCACAACATCTAATAGCGTGCTTACAATTTATGTCCGATCGGTTCGCCTGCACCTTCTGAGAGGTTAACAATAGTCTGAACCCTATGGTTTCTTTCAATTTTACAGTATAGGCGAGGTAGTAGTTTATAACTTTTCTGTACACCCACTTGGTTGATGGTGCTGGCTTGGGGCGGACGTGCGGTTACGAAGCTGCAGCGCAGGAGACGACGAGGCTCATGGACTTATAGCGCCACTTTAACCCCACTTGCAAGCATCTGCTTTGCCTTTGCAACAAACTACGTTTGCTCCTCAGAAACCGGCCTGCAGGACGGCATATAGCTGACGAAACATATTTCCTCAAGTTAGTGAGCACATCGTGGTTCGTTGTTGTGCCTGCGCCACTAAAAAAAGAGCTGCAAAACTTTTTTATTATGTCGTGCATGCCGTTGTGAACAGGTTCAGAGTGTCGTAGATGAATCAAACTGGCATTTTGACGTCGCGTAAATAAGACTAAGCATTGATAGATTTTACTATCTATGAACTGCTTCCATGACACGTAGTAATATGCACATATTATGATCGAAGTGGTACCCTGGCTGGATTATGTCTCCTTGTTATGCAAATATATATATATATATATATATATATATATATATATATATATATATATATATATATATATATATATATGTATATATATATACAAAGGGAGGGTTCCGATGAATTTAGTTCACCGGAGCCCAGCAAACCTTGCGCCTGCGCAGTTGAATTGCCAGCAGCCGGCGTTGATAGCGGTAACGGAAAGATTTTAATTTTAACACCCTGCTGACAAACTCTGGTGGCTCTTGTGGGTATATCCGCGAAAATCGTAATTATGCCGGCAGAACAAAGTTCACCCAGTGAAGTTCAATTTGCTCAAGCCATGAAAATTCCTTCTTACCAAACGATAGAACAGAAACATGCTTGTTTACTCCCATATTCAGTAGTTCAAATGCAGGTTATTGTAGGTGCTACTGTATTATGAGTTATAATTACACCCGTAATAAAACATTAGAAGATATAAAAAGGAAATGTTGATAGAACAGGCCTGACACCTGTTACTTGGGGGGGTATGTACAAAGACTGCCTACTATCTGCTGTGCAAGAAATGGGAATAGGAGAAGATTACTTAGAAGAGAAGCAAAGACCAATGACAGAAGACGCAGAGAAAAATAAGCTAGGAACATCAGAAACGTGTTTGACAAATGGGATGGCAAGTGAATTTTGCGAACAGATGAGCCCAACTTGATGACACATGTCAAACAATGGACATGTCAAACATAATCTTTCGCTTAATATTAAAACAATTTTAGTATGGATATCTTAGTCTGTGTCGTTTTTTTGCACTTATGCAGCAGCAGTGATGGAACAAAAAGTGACTGATTTCTTGTTTCTGTTTTACGATTTTTCAAAATGCGCACTGCCACCAAAATCCTCGTAAAACGAGCAGCAGTACTGATAAAATGAAAAATAAATAAATGAATACAAGCGTGTTAGCAAACTTCAAAAAATCAGCTTGTGCATTATCGGTGTGTAATAGAAGATGGATAATAAAGGCTGCGTAGCAAATCTGATTGAATCGTTAAGCATATCTCATGTTGTCGACAGGCTGCCAGTGCAACTAGCGTATGTGTTCTTTTTGAACTGAAATGTTGAACCAGAAAGGTTTGTTTCTTCAGGGTGGCATGGGCTACTGCTTTTAGTTCAGCAATTTAGACGAACGGTACAAAGAAAAAAACAACGGAGACAGATATCACAGAAATGTTTGGCTCTTGCCTGCATTCGCATAACGGGTGTTGTAACAGAAGACACAAGCAATGCATTAGGTGATTTCGATGGATTACGTGAAGCGATGGAGGTGAGATTTGAGAGGCTAAGTACGAGTGAAAGCCTGTGCATAATATCGCCTCCTAGCATGTGTGTACAGGTGCAGCTTCCCAGTTCCCTACATCACAAAAGAATAAAAAATAAAGTAAATGCAGAAACCAAACGCAGTCAGTAGATACTATACTAAAAACCTTATGCGTAGACAAGCGTCGCTCTGTAGCAAAGCAAAGTGTAGTCGCAAGCATACAGTGTGCAATCGCGCCGGATAGGCAAAGCACATTGGACACACAGAGTCATAACGTGGGTCAGAGAACAAGCGCACAGCAATACAAGTGAAGATTCAAGGCTTATGGAGACACACATCACTCTAAGGGGTGACCAATTGGCGTTTGTCATGGAACTCAGCCCCGCCCGCAGAGCACCGCACTCTTGGCTCTCGGATCGTCACGTCGGCAAACACAGCTAGGCCTTTGTGCGTCAATCACCACTCCCTGTGCAGAGGAGCTAATGAGGTGACCTCCCAGAGCCGTTGTCATCCCTGCTTTCACGGCATCACTCCGAGTACAGGGATGCTGGGGACGTCGGCTGCATCCGCCAAAATGACGGGAAATATTTTCTTGTTTTCTGCTTTTTTCTGAAGGACGTGGCGCGGAGGAAGCGGGAAAACGCGTAAACGAATGCATGCATGTACACGCTCGCAAGAATTCGTAGAGCTTAACCGTACCCCCATAATGGGAGGCAAAAAATAGTACCGTTTGTCATCTTTTACAAACCACCGAGGGAAGCGTGACGGGGCAGCTATAATTAAATAATACATATGTACGGAATTGACAGGAAAGACAAAGAAAGTGAAATCGGAAACAAGTACGTAACGTGAGTGCACGCATACATCAAATGTAACTGATTTCAGATTGCATGTGAACAGTTTCTAACGTTTATTTTGTCTTTTCAGTGTTTATATCACGACTTCATCTATTAGAATACCGTATGCACTTTAGAATTTCGGATTCGCAGAAATCACGCGACCGAGAGAACGCTTACTACTCGTACTTTCGGTGCGTGCTATAGCACCTGAAAAATATTAATAGTACGAGGAGCTTACAATAAGGTGTTCTCCCTTCACCTTACCGCAGAAGAATGGCCCCGAATAATTAGGATTCAAAATAAATGTTTGTTTCATAATGAACAAAATGTTCTCTTTCTCAGAACAGAAACCACTGCATAAATTTTACTGAGATTTGTTGCATTCAAAATAAAAGCATGGAATTCAGCGTATATACAAAGCCTATTTTTGATTTTCATAATTTTATTTTTAAAACAGAAAATAAGGAAAACCGAACAGTACTTTTCCAGATACTAAAATGTTATTATTCCACTTTTCAGAGCTACGGGCTCCAACTAAGTGAAAGACCATTCGTGGTTCTGTAAAATGAAAGTAATAATACGTCTACAGAACAAAGAGTTCATGATTGCGACAAATTTTGATAATATATCCCAGTGGCTCGGGCTTTCTCCAGACATTTTGAAATGACGTGACAGTTTTACGCAAGCCCCTGGTTTATGATTTCATAACTTACGCTTTAGTTGTTTTATAAAGATGCAGTTTACAGGAATGCGATAGCAGCTGTAGTGACATATATAGATTAGTACGCTTGAGGCTTTCCTTTTCTTCTTTTTGTAACTCATCAGCTTTCTCCTGCCATTGAGAAAAATATTTGAACACGTTCAATATTTGAACACGTTCAGAAACACGAACACGAACACGAACCTACACGAACCTACACGAAACACCTACACGAACACGAACAATATTTGAACACGTTCAGAAACACTGCCAATTAGTAGTCGAGGCTCCAAGAACAGCCGAGCCAAATATTATAGCGCAGCACGTGCGGCCTTGATTTTACAATAAACACTCAAGGTCACCAAAAAATCGCTTTCTCTTCTCTCGACTATTGATGCCGTATACCTAAAAAACCATTAGGTCATAGGACCAAGTATCTAACCATTGGCTTCTATGGGCATGCCGCTCTCAAGAGGCCGCGACATGTCCGCGCGGGCGAGTGCAATCGCATTGAAAAGCCACGCGTTCAAAGAAAAACGGGAAAAAATGCTGAAGATTATGACGCGTGCTTGCGGTACCTCATTCCCTCGCGCCATTCTTCCCTGTTTAGGTTCCAGTGCTTTTGTTGTCACGAGAAAAGAGAGAGTGTAATTTCAGCATGCCACAAAACTTTGTTAATCCGCTCGTACGAAACGAATTCTAAACACTTTTGCGGTGGTCGACCAATAAACTTCTATCGTGAAGCCATTGAATGGCTACTGAAAAAAGTGTTGTAAAGCTACTCTAATGCGAGAGCTTCAAAGAGCTCATTTCGCAGAAATTCCGCCGTCAGCGTCGTAGGTTAGAATGAATAAGCATCAGCTTGTCCATGATAAAGAGAACTCGGAAAGACGCAAATAAAATAAATAATAAAAATATCCGAGCCCGAATAAGCATCGAGTCATCCAGTCGGGTAGCAGATGTGAGCGATACGTTAAGCGCCTATTTAATGCGCTAACCAAAAACAGCGTGTAAAAATGGATAGTATTTAACAAAAAAACGCGGTATGGTTTTATTTTTATTTTTATAACTTCTGGAGTTTTACGTCCCTAAACTACAACATGATATGGCGGCTTTTTAATGGACATTTAAACAACTGTGAAAGTGTTCACTGACATTTTGCGATCGCAGAAATGCGGCCGTGGTGTCCGAGAACGGAGCGCTTCATATTGCTTGTTGGTAGCAAAACGCTTCAGCCACTTGGGCAGCTTGCGCTGTTCTGGGCTAGTTTGCGATGGGGCAAAAGAAAAGACGCAAGAAGGATGTCTTATTGGCGGTTGCGCACAATATTTGACAATGCAGTCACTACAGGGTCGTTGTTTTCTGATACACGTGGTGCAATAGAAGAAGCTGGCGCCTGTAATACTCGTCGCTCAACAAAGTAAAATATTGCCACAGAATTTGGCACAATATTTTTCACCGATGTGTGCAATAAATCAATGCAGTGAAAAACAAAGAAGCGCTCTAATCCTAAAGCCACAATGTTTGAAGAAGTTGTCCATGTTTCATATGTGTACATTATCCTGCTGTACGTGCTTGAAGTTCACCTCGTCATGCTGCAGCGTTACCGCTCGAGTTAACTTCCTTACACAGTCTGCAATGTTGTGTGAACGTTTATATCAGCAGGAACATGTGGACAGTGCGTAGTGTCCAAATTGTGATTCCTATAATTTTTGTCACCGCATGTTAGTGTACAGCCATCCTTGCGCAGTGAACGTCAACACGTGACCAGTGGTGTGCGTACTAACGCACTCAAATGTGATATATGACTATGAAGAACGCCACGGCTAACCACGTGTCTGCCGTTCCCCTCGTTGACGTAGAGGTAGGTAGCGACGCGTTTCTAAGGGAATTTTTTCTTCGCTAGTTATCCAGAGAGAAATAAGCCTAAACACCTATACAGATTACGTTACTTTAATCAGTAATTTTAATGTACTAAATAATACCCTAATATGTACAGTGTTCTGAAATCACTGAACTAACCCTGGATTGTCTTGAAGAACTGGCCCGGGCCTGTCTGGGGACCGGGGTTCAGCCAAGTAAGGAACAGTTGGATTGGGCCCTGGTAAAGCTTGGGCCGGAGTCAGGCACGTAACGTTAGGGCTGGGTACTATAGGTGCGGGCATGCTATGTGTTACTTCAGAAACTGCAATCTAAAAACTGCGGAGGGTATCGCCTGAGTAAAAAAAGTTAAGTTGCACTTCACAGGGTTTTACTTTCGCACAGCATCAGACAGAGTGAAATTAATTTTCACTGTGCATGAAAGGAGAGCGTGAAACTGCTTTTTATACTCTACGTCTCTCTCAGAGAGTGTAATTCCCATACACTCTTCAGGCCTGAGAGATTACACGGTTATACTCGTGCTCGTCATCTATAAATCGATGCGCCGGCACCGCGCGAGAGATTAGCGCTGCTTCTTAACCTTACATATATGTAGTAAAATGTACTAAATTTTGTTGGTTGCTGTTGTTGTTGTTGTTGTTCTTGTCTTTATTTCAGAAAAATTTATGTCTTGGATACAAGGGCAAAAGGCAGATGTCCTCTGCCTGACGGGACCCAAATACCCGAAAGCACCACTCCGAGAATGGTCAAAGAAATACAATATAACACACTTATAATGCATGCGTAACATTGTTTTTGTACAAAGTAAATGAAGTACATACTTGTACAGTAATAAAGAAAGAGTCATAACACTACAAATAACGAAGCCAGAAAAACATATGACTGCTATATAAAGAACTTATCAATCTTGAGGACAAGATAGAAGGTAAGCTTTGATATATTTTTGGTGCCAGAGACGAATTAAGAAAAGAACCGCGCATTTCCTGCGCATCCCAATGAATTTGACTGTACGGGAAGGCACTTGAAACTATTAATATCCGTGTTTTGAGCTTCCGATTTGTGTAGTTGAATAAGCAGATATGACCTCATTCAATCGGTCACGATCAAAACTCTAATGGTTATTGCTTCTACTTATATACACAATCATGTTTTTTTTTTTTCGCCACCAACATCTCGCAGGAGGATGCTGCCGTAAGCTTAACGTACTGTACGGCTACAGTGAAGTATGGTGGCTTTAGCCATGGAACTAGAACAAAAATAAGACAAATACTGAGTGGTTCATGGTACACTTCCGAAGCGCAATGTTTCGCACACAGAAATGACTAACCGCTTAGCGAGCAAGTGCAAGTACCGTTCATTTATTCGGTTGCGTTTTTATTTATTTTTTACTGTAGACGTGTTGAATAGACGTTCTGATCCCGTGAAGCACAAAACAAACACAATAAACACACGACTTACAGTTCAGTTGATTGTCACAAGTGCAGAAAAAGCTAAAATCTGCGTATGAATAATGTTGCTCAGTGCATATGTGTAAAGTCACAACTAATAATATGCCGCTACAGAGTAATTATGTGTCGTATACACGAAACAGGGACCACAGTAAATGAACTTAAGAGCATTTACCTTCACAGAGTTAAAAAATGTGAATACATTTTCATAGAGTTTTCACAGCTCATCTGAAAATAGTAATAATGATTATAAACACATTGTTAGTTCCACTAACAAAAAATTTTTAAGATGCCAGATTCAATACAGATTATACCAGTACCCTTGTTGGGCTAAACAATAGTGCAGGCACCTAGAAAAATATAAGTCAATGCATGCTATACCTACATATAAATTAAAATAAACACTTTTATTTCTAATATGAGGAAAGCTGCATAGATCATAGGTCTTTTGCATAGTACACAATTACATCATCAACAAACCTATCCGACAAAACACTACATTAAAAAATTACACTCACACAGTAGAGACAGAGAAGTAGACTGTTGAAGGACAGACAGGCAGTGGGATAACATTACGCAAGTACTAAAACCTAGTGTTAGATATACTAGGAGTAGTGATGATCCTCTTCCTTCCAAATAAACTAATCCACATAGAAGCACTTCCCAGAGCTTATACACATGGCATCATTGGTGCTATACAAATGAGTGTATACTGAAGAATTATATGGACTAACTACAAGATTACCGCACCCATGACTTTATTTCTTGTACTACAAACAATGGAAACACAGTTACCATTGCCGACCATGGATTATGTGATTTATGGCAGTGAAATGCAGAGACACGCAAGCACTTTGATTAACATGCATGTTAAAAACTTCAGCTCAAATTTATTTGCCCACTAGCACTAGCAGCCTTTAAATCAGTGTCATAGTTTGGTATCTTCCATGCAAAATTTAATCATTTGGAATGCTCAAGTGCAAAGCAACCACTGAATATTACACTGCTAAGAAGTTAAACTGCAGCTACACAGAATGTTACTACGTATACAATTCAAACTGCTCCAGACATCACAATGTGCTCTTTCTGCTGTTGCGAACTTTGAACAGAACACAGTCACTGGCAGTCCCTTTCTACTTGTTGGTCTTCTGTGCTCTGTTCATGATACTCTGTACATGACCATTGAGCACCTGATCCCTTGTTACTGCTGGAACATAGAAAAATACAGATCATCGTAACAACAATACTACATGCAAAAGTGTACAGTTGTTAAATATGTGCTCATATTTACAGGTGCCGTATTTTCAGAAGGCGATGAAAGTATGCAGAAATAAAAAGGAAGTCTCAACACACACACAAACAATGATAAAGGAAAATGTATTTTATTATGATATAAGTGCAAAACTACAATGTTATATATGAATGAATAAAACTTCTGCCAAGCATAATAAGCCGATACAGTATCTTCTATTGCGACATTACACTACATGCGAGAAGCTGACCACAAATAAGTTCACTAGGAAACACAAGTTAGACTGCATTACAAGACAACATGTAATGTTCATAACTTTAGGGCTATTTAACATAGCCAGCTCATCATACAGCGTATAGGAGCAAATGGGCAGTCTAGAATACACAAAGCACTTGTGGATTATGAGTGTGCTTGTTGCTCACATATATTGTTCCAAACGAAGAAAACCATCAAAAGTGCCCTTCATTAGGGGAAATACTCATACGCAACAAACACAACAACGGGCTCCTACAGGTGCCACCAACACTCACCATTATTATTGATGTCAGAGTCTAGTCTGATAGATATGCTGTTTCCTGCACAGAACACCAAAGGAGCGCTCCATGACTTGGCTGGCATGGGTGCTGGCTGCATCACACTGCTGCTCAAGTAGGCTAGCCACAGACAGGGAGATGAGGAGCCAAGGCTTTGAGGCATACCGAGCGTCACCTCTAGAGATCAAGAATGCATACTTAGGTCAGGTATAATTTCTAGAAAAAATATATTGTGGGCATTTGTTACTTACATTGTCTTCATCCCTGCATGATCACAATCACCATCATCCGCTTGTATCTCTGTCCTCATTGCCACTCTGGGTCATCATCATCATCATCATCATCATCTGCGTACTGGCTCTGCCCGTTCGTTTTGCGAGGTCTTTTCTCAAATAAACGCTGACGCAGCCAAGACTACCAAGACTTCATAATATCACTATGCGATTGTAGTGAACACGTTTGGATGAAACACATGATGCCACAGCAGTAAGAGAGAAAAGGGTACATCAAGTAAAAGATGCAATTACCGGCCCTCTGTCGTCTGAGGCTTGTACGATAGGTATTTCTCTTTGCAAGTTGTCAATAGCCAGGCGATTTTCACCCAGTTGCTATTTCCTTCCAAAGCACTTGATCCACAAAGTAAGTCACAAGCTCGAGAGCTCAATAAGGAACCAAAGTATTTGTGCTCGTCCAAAAGCACTAACTTTTCAGCCTTAGATTATTTGAGTTTCATTAATAAGCTACATGCTTTTCACTTTCAACATTCTCAATTATTTGACAATTTACTTGTAATAATGTTTATTAGGCATTATGTGCGAGAATAATACAGGTATCCACTGCAAGCAACAATGCTTGGGTTTTCAATTTGTGCACAGTAAGTGGTGTTTACCTAATCGTATGTAATTATAAAAACTCTAACCTTGCAAACAGCCGTGAGGCTGTTTTGTGCCCTCGAAGCTTCCGGGCAGATCACCGTTCTTCCAGATGAGGCTGTCATGCATGCATCCAGGCCACATCCGCTGAATGATAACAGTCCCAGCAGTGGCATACACTTGCACAATTAGGGAGCACGTGTCCTTCCTATTTTTGTACAGGTGCTCCAAGTCAGGATGAGGATTGATGTGCCAGTGTGTGCAACTGATGCATCACACGATCTCAAACTGTGCAATCTATGAAGAGCCAAAAACGATATATTAAAAAACACTCATTAAGAGCACTCACTTCTATACCTATCTGACGAAGCCATCACTTCGTCAAAGTGATCAAATGTGCTATAATCACTCTGAAACAGACTGAAGCGCCATATAAGATTTACATACCGATATATATATATATATATATATATATATATATATTCTACTGAAGTATAGTCCTACCACAGGGCCGGGGGGAAGCTTGACGTTCATGGGCTCTCACTGATACATAGAACTCTTAAGTTCTTACCAAAGAACAGTCTAGGTGTGCTGCCAAAGCAACACGATTCACAACAAAATGTAGCATCTCGAAGCTTTGGTTCATCACATCATGGCGCTCGGAATATTATTTTCACAAGAAGAAGAAGTGACGAGTTAATAAACAAAAACACCAAGCCCCATCACCACAACTTCGCAGGGCAAAACAGTTATCAACGCTGTCTTCAATTTTACGAGCACAGCCTCTTCACAAGTCTTGCGAACGTCAACACAGCACCACTGTTCACAACGAATATAATTTTACTCTCGAAAACAAGACTGCTCACAAGAAAATAGAAGCGTACGGGATAACCAGTGGCGAAGCAAAAACCGAACACAGCGCGTAGTTCATACGTTTCAGTGCGTACTTGTGGTCACTCAAGTAATATGCCAAAACGCTGTCACTCCAAAATTTCGCACAACACCCAACTGAGAGACTCGAGAGTGAAGCGAATGAACTGTTAGCAGCGCAAGAACACAAATTGCAGCCTTCTCAAGTGCTAGTTGTGGTTGATGCACAGGTGCCGATCTCGCTTGATAAACACACCAAAGCACAAGCTTTGCTACGCGTCACCGTGAACCGATACACTGCCGCTGGTTTTCACACCACTTAATAGCACCAAAAAAGCTGCGGTAATCACAACACATCCAGTCGAACGCTGAAGGAACTCAAGCGACAGGCGTTTGTGAAAATTCGCACCGACCGATACGCTGTTTCCTACGCAATATTGTTTTTGATAACTGCGCAGCACGTAAGAGAGCTCAAGCATTTGCGCCTTTTTCACTGCACGACGAAATTTGCTCTTATGTGCGAGGGGGGTGATATGACGAACACGAGAGGCGCGCCAGATCAACGCCTCCTATATTTCCCTTGCCTTCCGGATTATCGGCGGTCACTTGGGAAGCGGCGGTCGACGGAACTACGGTGGTGGTGCCACTCAAGTAGGGGTGTCTTCAAATAGGTTTTTACGTTTTTGGAGCTTATATGCAACAAAAATAAAGTAAAAAGTTTTAAAAAGGCGTAAACGTAACTTTAATTAACTCTACGTAAGTGACACAACGCACAACGCACACAAGCAAGCAACTTTTTCAACATAAGGCATATCCTCTGAAATTAGTTGCAAACGCCAAAACTGCCCACCTGAAAGGCCGAGCACAAAGACCCTTACTCCTACGTAGCAGCGCCTTCATAGATGACGGGCGTTTTGCGTTCATCCGGCAGGCAAGGGAAATTTAGGAGGCGTTGGCCAGATGAAAGAAGTGTTTTGGTAACGTCACGAAGGGAGCTGATGTTGAGAGTATTGCTTCACAACCAATCACAAGCTCCGCCTGTCTGCCAAGCCGTCGTCTGCTTCGATCAGAGCATGAGACGAGGGTTTCGCCTTCGCAACGCAATTATTCCTAGGTCAAGTGGTCGCTGCGTCGCACAAAATACATGTCAGTGGCTCGCTCTACCTTTGAATGATATTCGTATGCCAAGTTAAACAGCTGGTAATGGTCGCAGGGACGAATTTAGCCAAGGTTTGCTCCAGAATCCTGAGGTTTAGCCCATTTCCGTTGTCATTTGAAATTACTAGGGTCATTTTATCACTACTGCTTGTATATTAACACGGCCCATATCGGTTTCTGAACAGTGAAGTCGGAAAGGCTTGATTTGTTTGTAGTTCCGTGCGTAATCACGCACACCTCTAATACTCTTCGGTTTACAAAGTCCGCACCCGTTCCAGAAAGTCCCAAAGTGTATAGACGGCTGCATTTTAGAGATAGTGCCCATAGGACAGTTAAAGCCAATCGAAGTACACTAGAGCAAAACCACAGAATAGGCTTTATGGACCATGCACTAACTCAAAAGCCCTGCTATTTTTTATTTCCAACAGCGTGCAAGAAATGTGCTCCTATTAACCTCTTTGATGGTAATTTCCACCAATGAAGCAAAGATCTAGAGTTTTACTTTCAATTAGATGAGGTTGGGCACAACACAACATAACAAATAAGGGTTATTATATGCCGTGATGCGTTCGAATTCACCGACCATTCACGTAGCACATTGGCTTTCATCTAAGCACAAATATTTACATGCGAAATTTTACGCTATTGACGCCCAATAGGATTCTTCAATTAGTGCAACTCTGAACTTATTTGCCGATGATGGCTGTCAATACTATCCACTGCGTACAAAGGAAACAACGCACGAAACTCAAAGTGCCAAAATAAATAATAACGCACCCGAAGTCACCAGGCAGCCCTTCATGGGCGTGAATTAACTCAAAACCAGCCAGGGATCGAAAGTATGCCGCCGCGGCAGCAGGTTCTAAGTAGCCACATCATTCCTAAGAGTGATCTGGACCACTCTTCGGTTTTTTTTTCTAGTCACGCTGTTTTTACGCAAAATTGTGCGTTGTGAATTATCTTACGAACAATTTTTGCTCACGTAATCAAATATAGAAACTGCATCACCATTGCTGACATGTTCTTGGGCAGTCGCAACACGCTTTACAGCAGTGGCCGATGTGACAACGATGGCCTCTTACGGCCTTTTTTTTTTTTCGTTTCGTGAATCAACCTGCGCAACAAAACTTCTCTTGCGCAAAAACTTTTTCGTAAGTGAGGTTTGTGAATACGGCCCTGGATTTTCCACAGAATACTTATACACGGTATCACGCAGAAAACTCTATAAAGATTTGATATCCATGCTTTGTCCACGTACCCTTTACCGCTCATTATATATCGACCTTCCAGGAAAGAATGTAGTAAAACGACTCTGGAAAATGTACACTTTTCTTGATACTAAAACCCTCTTTAATAAGCTGCATACAGATACCCTGCCCGTAAAACTATGGTAGCAAAAGAAGGGTATTTTTATGCGATAGCGTGAAAGAGCTTGTTTTGCTGAAATTCCAGCGTTGGCGTCGTTATTTTTGAGCGAAAAATTATCATCTTAAGCGTGATAAAAACACGGAGAATGATGCAAATCAAATAAATGATGAACCCTCGCTCATAGTGGGGACCGAAACAGGGTAGTTCGGGTCCTAGTGGGGATCAAACCCGGGTTGTGGCGTTCCAAGCGTCTGTTCTACCACATGCCTATGTCTCTGCTTGTGAATTCAGAGAAAGTAAGTTGTTTTGCTTGGAAATGCAGTGCAAGCATCTTTCATGCTTTACACACACACGCCTTCTGTATGCATGCTTCAGAGTTCAACATGAACTATTGTAGTAATACTGCATGGTACAAGTGTCCATTGCCAGCGGCCATCTCATGATGTGATTATTCTTATGGCTTCGGAGATTTAAGCTAGTCACCCCCTACAAAAAGGACATACGCTACTGCGCCTATTCGATTAAGCAACGTAGTGTGCACATAGCTAGTTCACATCGGTTTCATCCACTTATAGTACGCACTAAGAATAAATTCTTGGTCTGGGTGAGGATAGAAGCAAGGCCGTATGCGTGGCACGCAAATGTTCTACCACTCGCCCACTTCTCTGCTTGAAAACACAGGGAAAATAACTTTCTCTGGTCGGAAGAACCACCTTTATTGCGTACAACCCACTACACGTAATGCAGGCACACTTGCATTTAGGAACGTGACACCGCTATCTCTATCAACTCTTAAAGGAGAAGCTTAATTGTCCCCCATTTTTTTTCAGTTAGTTGCTGTCTCTGCAATGTACCAGCGTCAATAGAACACTGCTTCTTTGGGTGCAAAGATGGAATTGTGTTTTGGGACATCCTTCAATGAACCATAAAAAAAGTCACAGCTTTGCCGAAAAGGCGAAGAGATCAATGCGATCGCAACAAATTGGAACATTACGCGAAGAATGGCAAGCAGATCGAGACATGCCCTGCGTTGCTCGTGCACGCACAGATGACGCATGAAACGTACTCACAGGCGCAAATGAGCATGAATATGTCTTTCAATTGTTCGACATCTTGCTCTGGTGGTATTGCGGATGGTACATTTATTGAAAAGTTCTTTTGAAGGGTTCTAAGCTTTTGAAAGCGTTGCTTTAGCTGGGCTAATACGTGGTCCACAAACCGATTGAATGGGGTTATGTTAAAATCTTATTCTACGCTGTCTAATGCATTGGTCCCACGATCTTGGTTCCGGACACGGGCTTGGCGGCTGGTGATTTTCACAATCAGTTTTTCTCCCAATGCCTGCCCTTATACAAATATTATTGAGAATGGTCACATTCTCGCAGTCATTTTGAATTTTCTGCTGCACCGCTTCTATGTCGTCAATGGCAGCGTTAATTTCCAGGCTTCTCCTCTGCAGCTTCTTTAGCAGTGGCAAAGTCAGCACTATCATCTGATCCGCCACATGCAGGCTTACAAGGAAGGCTGGTGAGAAGAGTGCCAACATTACACTGTTTGTCTGCGCTGGATTTTCATCCTTTCCGTTGAATGTAATACTCTGTAGTGCGGCAATCAACTGCAATAAAAAGGCTCACCTAAGAGAGCATGGTCTTGTGCTTCTCTTTCTAGCGTGTTCCACATATTCCTAAAAGGCACTGCCTTGTAGACTCCGGAAAGCTCAAGCTTATCATTTTTTGCAAAACGTGTGAGCGGCTAGAAAATTTACGGGAAAAGGCGAACGTTGCCTTTAGAGTCCCTCTGATATTTGTGATGGAGCATGCTGCCCACAAAATTAGATTAAAGGAGTGACTGGCGCAGCGAGTGTAGATTGCGGCTAGATATTTTTCTCGAACAGCAGCTTCAACACCATTCGTTTTGCCAGCCATTAAGCTTGCACCATGGTAGCCTCCTTGACCACGAAAATTCTGCATGTCAATACCCATGTTTAGCAGGAATCTTATGATGGTGTTTGCAAGGGCCCGTCCACTTTGGTCGGGCATTAGCACAAAGCCTAAGAAGACATCTTCGATTTTGTTGGCATCCTTATTAATGTACCTTGCACTGACAGTATGCTGCTTGATACCAGCTACATCTGTCATTCCATCAGTGAGTATGGAAAAGCAGATTGCAGCGCTTACTTTTGTGACTAGGCTTTCCTTAGTTCCCGCAGAGATTTCTACAATCTGGTTTTGCTCAACTGGACTAAAGTTCCCTGCAACAACAACTTTCCAGCATGATCGGAAGACTCTGCTGATAGGTTGTTTGTAGGATTTTGGGAGCAAGCGAACGAAACGTATTAGTGACGCACGCGGCCTGGAATTTGCGAATTATTCTCAATCAGCAAGACATCGTCCCCTATTTTATCGACAAATGATGCCATGGACTGATTTGACAGTGCCATGAATTCGTAATACAATTGGAGGTCATTGGCTAGTGAAAGGTCTGCGCAGTTACTGCAGCCATTGCTGAAGGCCGCCATGTGCCCCGGCGCGCGTTCACAATCACGCTGAGTGGAAGCTGCGCGTTCACATGGAAACAAAAAAAGACTATGAACAGAGGTTGCTCAGGGTCATAATGTGCGCTAATGGTTGCAATTTATCGCTGGTTTGGTTTTGTTACCTTCGAGTTTGTGGGAATTATTTCCTTCAATAATACTATCACGCGCGTAGTTATGATGTGCTATGTTTGAAGCCACACACTGTCAGCAATGCTCGGAGCAGATTGCCCCTCACGATTGTGGTAGATCGTTTCCTTAAGATTGCTCGCATGACGCTAACCATGCAAGCTTATTCCAGAGCTTGTGCAGCAAGCAGTGATAAGGCTGAAAAACTTGACGCGTGATGCACAAAAAAAAATGGGCAGATCCTATATACAGTGCGAGTCGATGATATGCGAAGCAAGAATGAGAAAGGCTGATATGTCACTTTAAAATCACCGCGACGTTACAAGGCACATGGATATTGTACACAGTAAACGCCAAGTGGTAGATGTTATGCGCACTAAGGTATCTGGATAAGATGCAAGTATGTTGTTTATGGTCGTGTCAGGACGGCACCACTAACGTTTGCAATAGCAGCCCCAACAGTGGTAGGCATGTAAATTATGCCGTGCATGACATCCATGTCATGATTACCATGCATTTGGCTTCAGCATAATTTCACGTCACGTAATACCAATCTTGGTATATGTGAAGCTAGCGAAACGGCGGAGAGCGTGCTCTGAGCGTAGCGTGTAGTCATGTTTTACATGACACGAATATATTGATTATGATGTTTGAATGTCACCTCTGTCCTTCATTCACGTCACGTAATACCAAATTTGGTAGATGTGAAGCTAGCGAAACAGCCATGAGCGCATCATGAGCGTGGTATAGAGCCAAGTTCCTACCTGACACAAGTGTCATGATTATTATGTTTGCACTATGGTCATATACCTTTGTCCAGTCACGTAACACCAAATTTGGTATATGTGAAGCTAGCGAAACGGCCATAAGGGCACTATGAGCGTAGCATATAGAGATGTTTTACATGACATGCATGTCATGATTATCATTTTAGGACTTGTCATTTCTGTCTTCGTCCGTTCATGCAACGCAATACCAAATTTTGTTTATGTGAAGCTAGCAAAAAGGCTGCGAGCACATTATGAGTGCGCCAAATAATCATGTTCTTACATGACACGCATGTCATCATTATGTCTGTTTTCAACAGTGATATACCTTCGTCATCCATTCAAGTCACGTAGTTTGGTATAATTGAAGCTAGAGAAGGGGCCGCGAGCGCACCATGAGCGTGGCGTGTAGTCAAGACTTACATGACACGCACGTCATGATTCGTAAGTTTGAATGTGATTTACCTTCGTCGTATATTCATGTCACCTGATACCGAATTCGGTATATGTGGAGCTAGCGAAACGGCGGCGAGCGCGTTATAAGCGTAGCGTGTAGTCATGTTTTATATGACACGCATATCATGATTATCATGTTTGACGCGTCATTTACCTTCATCGTTCATTCACGTCACGTAATACCAAATTTGGTATATGTGACGTTAGCGAAGCGGCCACAAGTGCATCATGAGCGTGGCATGTGGTCATGTTCTTATATGACACGCATGTCATGATTGTCGTGTGTGCATCAGTCATATGCCTTCATCATCCATTTCCGTCCCGCAATACTAAATTTGGTATATGTGAAGCTAGCAAAAGTCATACAATACCAGTTTTGAAAAATGTCATGTGAGCGACACCACCGCAAGAGCAGCAAACCTATGACACCGAAATCATGACATTCATGACATGCATATTATGATTTTCATGTTATGACTAGCCAGTTATGCTCGTCACACAGTCATGTTATGCTATAAAAATTTTGGTATACATCCAGTCATCGAAATGGCCACGAGAACTGAAAGTCGTAGTCGTCTAGATAGATAGATAGATAGATAGATAGATAGATAGATAGATAGATAGATAGATAGATAGATAGATAGATAGATAGATAGATAGATAGATAGATAGATAGATAGATAGATAGACACGCTTAATGTCGCTGAAGTTCGCTAATAAATGCTTCACATTTAAAACAGCACGACCCCGCGATGATTTGTTTGTCGACCGCCGACGCTCTGTGCGCTGCTCTCAGTGCACAATGTGTGTCATTTGTAGTCAGGTTTTGTATTTCTGGGGCAAAAGTTCACTCAAATAAACTGTTTCATCTTAAACTCGCCAACTCCTTCCTTCTCCAATGTCACGACCACGTGACAATACTTGAGCCGCGGCTAAGTATTTTCGCTTCGACTTAGGGTCAATGTGCGGAGACGACAGGAGCCTGACTATATTAGCATTTTTAGAGAAAATTTTTTGTCTACAAAAAAAAACATCTTCTATGAGCGCTGACATGTGAACTCATGTGTTATAAGGATTGTGAGTTACAGTAAAGCATATATATATATATATATATATATATATATATATATATATATATATATATATATATATATATATATATATATATATATATATATACAATGTGCTCACTTTTGTTGTTAATTTAAAATGGACACCGTTGCATGCCTAATCCATCTTGATGCGTCGTTCCACATGAAAGCCGCCCCTGCGTTTTACCTTCTTATAGAAACTTTAGTAAACTATAAATGTCAGCTTTATTTATTAGCCTAAGTTGGGCGTTGTCTCTTGCGATTGTTGTTGGGAATTCAATTGCAAGGTTCAGTGGCTATAGCGCTGTGTTCATGAGACAGCCAATTTCGCCATCACTTGTATTTCTCTGTAAATATAAATCACAAGTGTCTTATCAAATGTGTAGTTTGTCAGATTTCCATTAACGTAATTAAGAACACTAGTAAAAATTGTGACGCAATCACGAGTCCTCATAACTCCCTCCACAAAATATCTTGCGTAAGACTGTAGCATATTCATGATCACGGAGAATGGGACAACGACTCGTGTATGCTCAAACTGGATGTACTGGATCTGGGCGAGCACTGACCGGGTATAGGCCATGTTTAAGATCACCAGGCCGAAGTATGGCATTTTACGGCTTCGGCCAAGCCGAACAAAACTGACCAGTGCAGTACTTTATTCTGAATGTCTTCAAAGCATATGTCTACGTCTCCTCTGCAAGATCACGTGACATACCGGTATTGGCAACTTTCTGTCGACCGCTAATTTATGAGTCTATAGGATGTCACGAAAGACTTGTTCTATGTTGAAATTGGGGGACTCTTAAGCTTCGCCTCTAAGGGTTGAACCCTTTAGGGATACTCTCTTCCCAGTGCGTATACTTCAAACACTTCGTGTATGAAATATTTTCGAACCTACTATGTACCCACTACGTGACCTTAAGGGTGCTGTAACGTGTGTGCCTTTTGTAGTGGGTGGCTGGCTTTAAACTATGAAATAATTATGGCAATTGCATGTTCTGATGCCTGTGAAAATGTACGCTTGTACCGCGCATTATTACGGCAATATTTTATGTCGTATTCTGAAGCATGTACACAGGACGCGCGTGTTTGTAAAGTTTGAAAGTTACTTTCACTGCTTTTCCAAGCAGAGTAAGTTATTTTAACTTTATTTACAAGCAGCGGCGTGAGTGCTTGGTAGAATGCCCGATTGCCAGGCAAGCGACACCAGTTAGATCCGCACTTCAACCCAAAATTTACAATATTTATTTTATTTGCATCTTTTTTATTTTTCATTCACGCAAGTATGATGATTTTTCACTCACAACCAACTATTCCAACAGCCACAACGACGCCGACGCCGGCATTTCTGCAAAATTAGCTCTGCAACGCTATCGCGTAATAACATAATTTACAGCACAATAAACACTTATGGAATTGTGTGTGCCCGAACCACGATATGGTTTTGAGGCACCTCGTAGAGGGGAAACTGCAGATTTATGTCGATCTGCCGAGGTCCTTTTAATGTATACATCTAGATCTGTATACACAGCGTTTCTTCCATTTCAGCTTCATTAGAACCATGGCCACCATGACTGGGAACCCAGGTCTTTGAATTTAGCACCACGTCACCTAGTCTGGTAAGCTACTATTATGTTTACGATAGTTTACTATATTTATATATGTATAGAGTATGGTATTTACATTTCCTCCAACATTCATAACGCGCAGAAAAAGTGACATTAAGGTAAGTTGAATGCTGTTAAACGTGTTGAGTGGATTCAGCGAGATGCAACGAGCTCATTCGCATCTTTTATATACCTCTGTCTTCTCGTTTAATCGCACAGAATCCACTCAACATGTTCATAATACGTCCTATAGTGGTGTTCAGTCACAACCCCTTCACTGCCCTGCTTTTTTAGACTAGAATTTTTCTTAAAAGTTATAACAATACTGACATTCTGGAGCATCTGAAGACACGACTTTTTCATCAAGTTTGACTTTTGCGCGACTTTCAACCTTTTGAATGTCGAGGGCACGTTCTTTAACAACCTACATGGAACCCTTTCCACTAGGTGTGGGTAATTTATTTATCAACAGCGCAGAGTGCGACATGCTAAATTAAATGGAAAACGCCAGCCCATTCTCGTCACTGACTTTTCAGCGCCGTGTGAATCCGCGCTAAATCCAATCGTTGTCGCACAATACGCTGCGCCGATGACTCGTCCTCCGTCCAGAAAGCCGAGGCCACAGGTTCGTGCGAGTGCGTCCAGTGTGATAGTGGGGGCAAAATGAAAAGGAAACGAGGCATGACAGCAAAACACATAAACGGAAACAGACCACGACACGCCATCTGTCGGCTGGATGCGACGCGGCGACTCTGGAGAGGAGGACATAAGGCGCGCGATTCTGCCAACGGAGATGCTGGGGAAAAAGAGGGAAGAAACAAATAGAAAGAAAAGACAACGCCGGGATGGGGCACGCAATAGGTAGGGAAATGAGCTTGCCACCCTCCCCCGCATGAAGGGTTCGGGAGCATCCCGAGGGACGAAGCTGGGAGCACTGTTTTGGAGGAATATGTTTTTTTTTCTTTTTCTGGGAGGGCGCTTTCACGGGCCAGGTTAGTACTTCCCCGAACTTCGCAATGCTCCCTGCGTGACCGGCTTAGGATGCTAATATTCCCCCGACGTCGCTATAGGCGGACAGCATGATGTTGCCGATTAGGAGTTGCTTTAAGCTATTGACAATGTTCTTTCAACCCTCCGCAGGTCATCCTTAATGAAATCTGAGAGTCCCGCCTTGACCCGTCTTTACTGAGGGTACTTGCATCAAAAAGCGCGGTGCTCCTCCCCAGGATTGAAGTTCCCAACAGGATTGAGACATTCCGGATGGGGGACCAACTCTATTACGGTCGGCAGACGTCTGTGTTGTTTTTGTAAATTGGGTAGTATGTACTGTGCGCAGACGTCCCGGTGAGAAACAGATTTGTTTAACGTCATAATAACACTCATCATTGTACCAAAAAACGGAGGGGGAAAGGTGTAGTCTTTCGTCACAGGAAAATATTTTGCTGATGCAGCAACGAGTAAGGTCGTTATTGTGTGCTGGTGTTAAAATCAACTATTTCAATTTATGTTGGCGTATACTCTGTGCCTACACACATTCTTTCGTAAGCATATAATATCTGCGAATTGAGCAGCTGGTATATTCAAGTATATACGATGACTAGATATCTCGACGTCAGAGTAATCTCTGGCACGATTAAAGCCATGCATGCATGGTACTCGACGTCCGATTCATTCACTAAATTTAGCGATCTACACACCTCGTTCCTATAAAGATGAACACTGAATGCAGCAGCGGAAGCGCCCATAAAATTTTATACGACGCATGAGACTGCACAACTTAAAATATAATTATTTTCATTTCTTTTCGTACTAAAAATTGTGTAATTTTCAGGAACGAGAATGAAAACATATGTGGCATAGAATGGTGGTGTGCCTTATATAAGGAAATGGAAGCGTTTTACGGTGTTCTTTACATAACGACCATCAGGAAGCATTGTATATGAATAAAATTAGTGAACCTTGCTGACAAACTACAATGCTGAGGAGACAGCAGAATTGATTCACTTTTGTAGTCTAGACCTTACTGTTTTGGCAAGTTCTGCAAATTTTGTCTTTCTGACTTTCTTTCAAGTTATTTTTCTTTCTTCTCTGTTTTTTCTGTCTTTTCCCTTGTCTATTTCTATATCTCGTTTCGTCTATCTCATCGTCTTTCTCTTTCTTGCTCCTTCATTCTTTTATTCTTTCTCTATTTCTAACTTGCTTCCTACTTGTTTCTATCCTTTTCTCTCTGTATCTTTCCCTCTATTTCTTTTTCTCTTCCTTTCATTATCTCCATATCTTTTTCTTTCTGCATTCCTTTTTATCTGTTTCTCTTTTTCATTTTCACTCTCTGCCTTGTCCTTTCCCTCTTCCTGATCATCCCATTTCTCTTCCCCATGCTCACTTTCTTTTTCCAACACTTGGCACACTATATTATACAAGACTATTACTCTTCTAACGTGCTCGGATAGGACTTATTCAGATGATCGAGACTTATATAGACCAAGTTGTTCAGGTTGTTTTATTGGCAGAAAGCCAGACACGACAGATCAAATATTTTTACATTGTTGGGAAGTGGTCTATTTCTGGGATGCTTTACAAACACCTAAAAAAGAACTTCCCAGTCACTCACTTGACGTTATGTTTCTACCAATAGAAAGTGAGGATGGGCTGCCAATAGATCTAATAATGCTTGTTAGCATACATTGTCTATGGCAGGCTAGAATGGCTGGTTTTCACTGCGACCGTGATAGGTGACCTGCCCACGTGCTGTTTCGCTAGAGTTGTGGTTTGAAATATTGACGTACAGAAACAACATGACTTAGTACTAAAGTGGCTTTCCAAAAGGAACTTTAATGAAGTTACTCAAAAGTTGGTTGACTGTCTTGCCATTGTTGAAGTTGAGTCTATTATCGTGGGAAGTGCCCGCTATTAATGCCTGCGACATGTTAAGAAACTGTTTATACAGAAAAAAATAGCGAAGTGACTGGGACGCTCATTTTTGAGCGAGTTCTCATATCTCGTGTAGCCTCGCTCATCTTTGAGCGAGGCTACACGAGTTCGAATGCCGCCTCATGAAGACATCTTTCTTCCTAAAAATTTTCGCTGTCTATTTCTTTATATATCTTTTTCTCTTCATTTTTTTGTTTCTCTCTCTTTTTTTGTACTTATTCTCTCACCCATCAGGAGTATTACCGCCACCATCGGATAACTTTGTGCTCGTGTTCTAGGAGCGAAGCAGAAGAGGATGCGGATGAAGGAAAGGAAGTAAAAAGCGCATACTAGTTCATGACGATGATCGTTTTTGTTTCCGACAGACAAAGTACAGTGAGCCTGAACGGACTCACTGTTTCGAAAAAATCAAGCCAGCTGGGCCTATTGTAAAAATGATCGTACAAATGATTGGTTCTTTTTTAACTTCGCCACTGATGACCCTCCATGGTTGTAGAATGACAATAACTGCAGGTAGTTTTCCTCGCATTTAGAAGTTACTGTGGTGCTCTGCTAAATTTATATAATAGTATAGCTACATGCTTCGTTAGTTGTGTCCCATGAAGAAGTCGTAGTGGAAATGTTTAAATGCTAAAATACGGTTTGTGTGTGTGGTGGTGGGGGATTAAATGGTTGGGTTGGTGGAGAGAATGGCAGCAGGCAGTAGAAACATAGCACTTCAATTTCAGTATCTTTCCCAACTAGTTCTTGAGACCTTCAAACATTAGTTCGAGTGGTAAAATATGTCTGAGAGCTATAGCATGAAAGGTCAGCTGTCGAATTCAGCTTAGAGTTGAAGTAAGACATCAGTAATATGAAAGCCTGAGCTGCATTGAAGTTCATAATAAAGAAACTACCACGTACAGCAGCTTACACAAAGAAAGAAAAATTGAAAACGCAGTATTGTTATCATACGTCGTCACACGTATACCGGTGTGCCTAGAGTGAGCGGGAAGATTAGATAATGTGCTACGCGAGAGTATACTCGTCACAAGATCAAAGCAATATTTCTTTTTTTTTCTTTTAGTTATGTGGTATTAGTTGTTTTGGGGCACAAATAAGGTACCAGCTATACTGCATAGCTCTTGAACGGGTACAACACATGCACATTTGGCTCAATATAACCAGTGCAAACAACGTTTTCACATTTGCACTATAGACGTAAAAAATGCGTGATAAAACATACAGACTGAATACAGCATGTATACACGTTTAGTGAAACCGGGACAGAAGAAAGTGGTAAGAATACTAATAATAATGTCACATAACAAGATGATGAACTCGCATGAGTTTGCTGTCAAGCCTTAAAAAAGAAAAATAATTTCTTGGCGTCCGAGGCACTCTCTGCGGAAGTCAGCTCTGAGGTGCCCGGTACTTGCGCGACAATTTCGTGGCGAGCAGGATGCACGTCCAAGCTCCACTTGGTCCATGCCACTGGACGAGCAAGCCATTACTCCTAGCAACACAGTTTCGACACCATCGTGTGTTGCGCGCCTGTCGCACACCGGCGCTGTCCGAACTGTCGCGCTGCGTCCCCTTCTCCCCTGATGATAAATACCGAGTTTATGCGCGCACTTCCGGAGCAACCAGGCGCCGGTACGAAAACTGACGCGTCCTTACCGAGCACACCAGGTGGTCGCGCAGAGCAGAGAGACGCATGAAACCGTTTTTCCCGATGGTGGCAGACTGCACTCCTCGCGCTGAAGGATGTTACTGCATGAGTGACAGCCGAATAGGGCCCCTTCTCAGAAACGCTGCGGTGAAAATGAGGTGTTGCGAGTAACGACGCTCGCGTGTCTTGTACGGAAAAAACTGAAACGGTGGCGGGCGCCTTTCACTAGCATTCCACTACCACAGTCATACAGACGATAAACTTCTAAACAGAACACGAGTTCTATGCTGGAAGCTTAAGGCGATTCATCTTTATTCTCCTTTCTTTTAATTATTCGCTCTTTATCTCACTTATCTTCCACTACCTTGTACTTTGACAATCTCATTATTGATCCCTAAAGACATCCTAATTTAATCACACAGCTTCATTTTCTGGCATCTTCGAACGCGTTTACTTTCACTTGGCACCCATTCCGTCAAGGTTTAATAGACCACTGGTAGACAGTTTTAAGCATAACTTAAAGCTACCAGCCCCATTTTTTTCTCTCATATATATAATGACAGCTGTAGGTTACCGGTGACCCCTATTTGAGCTCTGGGGCCCACTGCTAAAATAGCTTCTTGTTTCTCAGTGCTACATTTAGCTTTTTTAAATGGTTAACATTTTTACGCAGACTTAACTAGAAATCTGAGTTCGTCCGTGCGTCTGTCTAACCCTCCGTGCGTGTCTGTAGCGCTCAATTTTGATATGTCAAGGATATGGGCCATACATTTTAATGATTATTTCAAAGGATGTGTGTTTCTTTATATTTAAAAAAAAACGTTACGTTCCAAATTGTCAAGCATTACATCTACAACTATATAATACTACAATATAAACAACTGCCTTCAAGGTAATGAGAGAACAGTTCATTAACGAGTCTGTTAATTGGTTATTTTAGAGAAACGTCATGTGAGGCAAAGTTTTCCATATCGTCGAAGTGTTAGTTGGCAAAGTTTGCCAAGGCTACAGAGGCCTGACAGTAATAACATTTATTTATAACCTGTATTGCCTAAAAACACCCTGAGTAATTAACGTTGGTGTGTGTACTGGGGCCGACCACTCCTTTTCCTACTGCGCATACAATAAAAGCACAAAACGATTGAAAATATTTTGAAAGCACTGGAGTCCGAAACATTTCTCAGTTCTAAACACGTGTAAAAGCACAACTTGTCGTTTTCCTTATTTCTTGTTTCATTTTCTCTATATTTATACAACCCTAGTACTGTCACTCAGAACTATGGGAGAGCTCCTTCAAAAGAGGACCCTATCACGCGCGGCCCTGTCATCGTACCAACATGGGTCAAGAAACACACGGACCTTCAGAGGTATCTTTACCAAAAATCTCTGAACCTGTATGCACACTACTGGGATAAATGGACGCTGCCCTTTCTACTTTGTGCAGGCCACTTGTGCACGAAGTATATGTTCTCTACCGTCTTGCTGGATATCTTTGTTTCTGTTTTTTTTCAAGAGCTCCGTAGAGATAAGATAGTGTAGTTTTGTGCAGCAGATTGCAAGGTACACCAGTGGAGTAGCATTTAGGTCTGAAGGGTAAGCGCAATGGCAGTGAGCGGAACAGTGACCCTGCGCTGTTAGACTTTGTGTTCTGCCCCTGGATCGGTTGCTATCACTTTGTTATCGACAAGACCGTAAACAACCTTTATATTCACGTGAAACACATCCGCATGGCGGCTCCAAGTATACATATTTGTTTGCTTTTACGTCTGCCCCATTCAGTACCTAGCGGGGGGGGATGCTCGGACCATGAGAAGTGAGGCTGTTTTCATGTCCATCATTAGACGGTATAAAAAAAGTATTTTTTATTGCATTCATCCAGCAAAGTTAAATTAGAAGCATTGCAGGAGACGTTGTTCATTGGTATGTTGGTAACATATTTTCCGCGTGGGATAGCCAACTTTTATTCTGTTTGTATCATACATCCACTTTCATCAAAAGCATATAATGTGTCCTTCTTTCACTATCAACGTAACACGCTACGCCAAGAGCATCTTTCTCTTCGCTGTGATGACTGCAATCTGTATTGGCGCCCACTCTGAAAGTGGGCGGCGACCAGCATTCACCCAGCCAATCTTTTTTTAACATAAAAGCGTCGTTTCATGCAATACACTTCAGCATGCTATCTCTCGTTTTATATCGCTTTTTCTCTAGGAAGTGACTGGGGTGTTGTCTTGAAGAAGCAAAGTAGCACATAATAAAGATAATGAATGAACTCCATGCTGCCCCTAATGCACCGCTGATGATGCGTGATGCGTATAGTTAACATAAGTGGAAATAAAAAAAAGAGAAAAAGATAAAACCATGATATATCGATTTGAGGCCTTTTATAAAGACATTCAATGATTTAACCATCACACAACAGGCACATATCTGTTCAGTTTCAGTAGAACATGTTTAAGATTGTCCCGCATAAAAATAAGTACTTTAAGACGTTTGACAGGATTTCAACAATGCTGACGGCTTATTCAAGAGCTTTTGTCGTGCAAGCCAGCGCGTTCATACATTTTCCCCGTACACATGCTTGCTTGACCTATCGCGCACTTACTCGCACGCTGGCCATGAATACAGAGCAAACCAAAGCCCGTCGTCGTAGTTCATCAGGCTGAGGCTTTAGGCTCCCAGGCCAGAGCTCGCGGGTCTGATTTCCGGCACAGTGGCCGCAATTCGATAGGTGCGAAATGTAAATTAACATCTGTGAACTTCAACTTAGGTGCGCGTTAAGGAACCACAGCTGGTAGACTTAATCCAGAGCGTCCCTATATGACACGCCTCTTAATCATATCGTGGTTTTGGTGCGTAAAATTCTAGACAGTGCTGGTGGAAACCTGCCATAGCTGGCCTCTTGAATGCATTCACAGCGCATCTTGGGAGAGTTGGCACGCAGCAATCGACACGCTTTGGTGTGGAATGTGAGGTATCAAGAATATACACTCATTAGCCGGAAAGGGTGTCTTAAGAACAGGGCCCCCCTTCCGCCTTCTGAAATAGGGATGAATGAGGATGTTTAACATGAAATAAATATTGCAAATACTGTTTTTAAGGCCTTCAACAGGTGCCCTGTCTCCTCGAAACTTTTTTTTTTTGGATTGAGGTCTGTCTAAAGCAAACGCGCTCACATTGTCGCCGCTGCATGAGACAAATAACCTTGTCAGTATAATCGCTTTTATTACAACTTTATTTATATTGGCAAAAGCGCATGTGATTATCTTGTTTCATAGGAGCTATATTTTTCCCGTTTCTCACATGTCACGCACACGCACACACACACACGCATATATATATATATATATATATATATATATATATATGCGTGTGTGTGTGTGTGTGACGCTATGATAAATGGACGTCGTGGCCTGGCTCAAACGTCATGTTTATTCTACTCTCACTTCTTCCTTCTCGGCTTGTACCAACAATCGCTACCTTCTTATGTCACATGATTCCCCCTCCCTCCGGAAGAAGCCGCGTCAGACACTTAACAAAACAACAAAAACGCAGAGTGTTAAAGCGAAAAATGTGAAAATGCACCGTAGTTCCATTTCAGAAGGGAGTTCCTTAGCTCACACAAAAAGTCCACAGCAGAGGGAAGCAGTCTGGCCATATCTAAGAGAGCTCGGCTGGACGAGGCTGGCTGTTGCGTCCTGGATGGCATAACCACACCCTGGAGATTTGCACTGGTGATGACATTCGTTGAGTTCTCGTGAGGAACGGACAAGGTTGTGAGTCCCTGCAGCACTTCAGGTTCGGATGCCGAAGGCGTCGAATATTGTGTCGTGGCGGGAACAGACGGTGTGCTTCCAGTTTGCGAGTGCGATGGTCGTGGCTGACGGAATGGTGTCTTGGTCTCTGCGTTCTACAGATGATGCCTTTTCGTCTCTTTAGTCGTTTTCTGTGGTTTCGGAGCTGTAATTGTAGGCACAGTCTTGATCTCTTGGGCCAAATGCGTTTGTGGTGTATATGCCTCACGTCTTGAGTTTGCTTGAAGAGGCTCGCTTTGCGTCGTCGTCCTTGTTGACGTATCCGTTGGAGTGTCTGCGATTCTTGGACTTGCTTTTACTGGCGTTGCTGATGTTGCTGTGGAACGTATTGCGGTGCGAGCCATTCTTGAACATCTGGCGGGGGTTTTTTTTTTTTTTGACAACTTGATCTGGTGTCCAGTCGACAGCTGGTAGTCTGTGGGCTGTTGTAACGCTTTTCAGGCCGCGAAGTTGGTAGGACAGATTTGACTGGAGGAACATCAGAGGCGCCTTCGACAGCATTGATTACGTAGGCTTCTGGCACCTGGCAACCTGTCGGAGTCACTTCTGAGCCTCCTGTGTTTGGGTTTTCAGGTGGCTGCACTCTCAATGGCGACGCCGCAACAGGCGTGGTTTGGTCAAATACCAGTTGGGAATGGCTGCCTTTCTGCGCAACGAACGATGCGTGCTCTTCTGGTGCATGAAACTTAACCGTAGGTCCCGGGCTTAACTGAGTACGCAGCGAGCTCCTCTGCTCTATTCAGACCATAGTGAACATGTGAGACGTGAGCTGGGCGTTGTGAGCGACCGAAGATCCACGCGATGGAAATTCAGAAGGTGGGTTCATGCGCGAAGGCTGCTTTTGACTGTGACGACCGAGCGTGATTGTCTGTGGATGGTGGGTTATAAGCAAGTCTTCGTCGTAGTCGTCATTGTATTCTTCAAACCTAACGATCATTTCTTGGTTGATCTTTCCCCATGACTCGTCGTTTTGAAATATGTGGGTGAGGTAGAATTTGAAGGCCTCACCGGAGACGTAGTCGGTAAAGTTGGCGACCATGTCCCGTTCCGACCATGATGCAGCGGTAGCGTGGAGCTCGAACAGGTCGAACCAGTCCTGTACAGGTCCATCGTCCGCTGCTCCGGTGTACTTGGGGATGGGAAGGTCAGTCGATGATGCCGTCATGATGCTCGTCGATGTGTACTGCTGGTGCTGGTTCGGTAGTTCGTTTATGGTCAGGGTGTCTTGCGGAGAACCTTGCCGATGATGTGCGACTGATGAAGGGGCTGGCAGGTCTCGATCGATTGATTTGTGGGGTTTAACGTCCCAAAACGACCATTTGATTATGAAAGACGCCGTAGTGGAGGGCTCTGTAAATTCTGACCACCTGGGGTTTTTTAACGTGCACCCAAATTTGAGTACACGGGCCTACACCATTTCCGCCTCCATCGTAAATTCAGCCACCACAGCTGGGATTTGATCCCGCGACCTGCGGGTCAGCAGCCTAGTACCTTAGCCACTAGACCACCGTGGCGGGGGGCAGGTCTCGATCCTGTCGACTCGTGTGACGCTATGATGAATAGGCGACGTGGCCTGGCTCATACGCCATGTTTACTCTACTCTCACTTATTCCTTCTCGGCTTGTACCAACCATCGCTACCTTCTTATGTCATATATATATAGATATATATATATATATATATATATATATATATATATATATATATATATATATATATATATATATATATCACTTTCGTATGACTTAACTCGCACAATAATCACGACGGCGGTCATGTAGACAGAATTACGCCAAATAACAACTAGCTTAGCAACTTGTTCAAGGAAGGAACAATTTTTATAGTATAAAAGGCCTGTAAATGTTAACCAGGAAATGCTATACTATGCATAATCCACGTTCACGTGATCTGTCGACATTTATTAAAAAGAGAAGCGCTAGCTTGCCCTCTGGATTTGTCTTTATGTGATCTATCATTACATTATCAGGTAGGGAAAGTGCATGGTTTGTCAGAGTGATAGTCAACGTTTACCACGGTGTCTGAGACGGATAGATTGAGACTAAAGACCAGCAAATTGTGCTCGCGAAAGGTGAAGCTCCTTTCAATGAACCAGGTGCATGCCTTCGTTGTCTATTATGCCTGTTCATGTAGTGGTATGGCACGTAAACATAAGCAGCGACCTACGCGAATGGTCTCCATGGTTACAGAGGCTATATGGCTATGATACCGCCAAGTCGAGTGCCGTTACAACGTCGAGCAGCTGCCACGCGATGCCCCCTCCACTGGGCTTTCCCAGGAGACGCCAAGCCTGCACCGTTACGTATTCAGAGCGCACCTGGGGCCAAAGTCCTGTGCATTGCGTCACCGTATACGGAGGGCACGCTAACTTAGTGACACGATGTTTGCGCACGTATTGCCGCCAGTCGTTGCCGCCTCATCGAATGCAGCCCTCTTGAGGAACGTTCGCAAGCTGTAGCTAATAGTTGGTCGCCACATTATTTTGCGATTATAGTTTAGCATTAATACATTATTGTCCTATTCAAAAGCAGCTTTTGTGTTTTTTAAACGACATTGTGATGGATTTCTGAAAAGGTACTCACAAAAGGCAAGTAAAACTGTTTTCATATCGATAATGCGCACGCCTGCTTCTTGTCCGTATACGTATACACGGCCATGTACAATGCAATGTCTGTGCAAGTTATTTCATTTTGTTTCAATGGCAGTTATTAGGAACTGCGTGTTTGGTGACTAGATTACCCTCGAGTTGTTCAGTCATCTTTTTCTCTAGGCTGCTTCATCACAATGTGTACGTTGGCGCAAATAACTAAATTCAATTAATTTCAATCCATGTCTTCAGGGCCGACTTTCAGATGTCGCTTTTGTCAATGATGTGTAGGCGTTCGTAACTTTTGTTTGTTAGTTACTTTGTTTGTTTCGTTGCTCATTTTCAGTTCACATTTGTTTTTGTGGTTGCAATTGATGTTGTCCTCTGCAGTGCATTATTAGCAAATAATCACGCTGTTTAATCAGGACTTTGTGCATAGAATTGGTTCATAGAACTGTAACTTATTTCGGCACGCATCTGTGGGAAGCTACAGCAGGTTACGTTCTAATTTGCCACCGCGTTCTATGTTCGCAAACCAGGGGTGTCAAACTCACATCAGGTACCGGGCCGAAATCAAGAATTTAGCCCCGCAGAGGGCCGCAACAGCAAAAAGTGGAAAATCTGTGGGGTTGGGGTGAGGATAAAACCTAACGCTGAAAAAAGGCCTTCATTATATATCATATATGGATGGTTTCTGGCATGTAGTTTACGTGATAATTAAAAAAAACGTATGGATGCCGATATTCGAAATAGCTAAGATCTAGACTCAAGTGCAGAGTTTTTGTTCCGTGGCAATATCATAACAAAAAGGCACCGCACGGGTTTCCTCAGGAAAAAAAATGCATAAGACCAAACACATCTGTGTAGCTTACCCGAACGAACCGCTATTATTGATGATAGACGAATATATAATACGAGCACCACTTAGTAATGTAACAAACAGCCACAAGGTCATAAAAAAACTAAATTGGCCAAACGCGGGCCGTGGGCCACTGGCGGAATGTCGGTGGGGCGCGTGTTTGAGACCCCCGCCATAAACTATACTTCTACAACGCAAGGTGGGAAAGAAACGAAGTGAGAGAAGGCAAACTGTTAGTGTCCATATTATTTGGAAACATCAATCAGCAGTGCAGTTATAGGCGATGCAATGAACACCTAGGCGACAGCAGTATTTATATAAAAAAACTTTTCTACTGAGGAAGAATTTTGGAAAGAGAAGGAAGTACCGATTGAGTGTTGACAACTTTCTCGACATCACAAGCACGCGCACGTAAAAAAATACAAAAGAAAAACGACTCTGCAAAATTTTCAAATTTGCATAACTAACTTTTAAAAAAGCGTTACGAACGAACTTTGAGTGTGACAAATAGGTGCGTTTTTTGTTATATTCAAAATTTAACTGCACTACCAAGTGAATAAAGAATGCGGCGCCTGCAGGCATACAAAAATGTTCGTCAAGCGTTTCTCTCTCTTTCTCTCTATCTATCTATCTTCAAACTGAACAAGAATAATGACACTCCATGCCGATATCCACGTTTCCTGTTGTCGTTATGAGCGTCCACTTGCACTATCACAGGGACTCTGATAGCTCGACTTTCAGATCAGGAAAGGTCACAGATTTAAAAAAAAACCTGCCAACGATCTCTTCATTCTACTTTAAGAGGGAAGGGCGGGAAGGGATCTATTCAGAGTGATGAGAGGCTCAAGCATCGCACGACTTCCCTCGAACCCCGCAGAGAGTCGTCCCATTCTCTTCGCTCCTCTCAACCCCATAGACCCTCAAAATCACTCTGGTGGCCTCGTGAAAACGCCGTGAACTGAACTCCCCCGTGTTCTCTCGAGCTCGAACACAGCGTGCATATCCTACTTCAACGCGTGGAACGCATCGCTAAGTCGAACATTTAGCGCAGTTCTGGGTACAGCTCCGGCGGGATTAAATGAATATTTATGTGCGCTGAATACTGTCTGTCCTTTTTTTTTTCATCCCATGTCATTCATTCGGATCTTAGTACATATGTACCACACAAGAGCTGTAAAGCATGAGTGTCTGGCCCCTCGAATTCTATAGCTCAATTTTAAATGACAAGCTTCTCAAAGGCGAATGATTGTGCAGAAAGCCTTGCGTTTTTCAAAAATAGACCAGGCTATTTGTACATAATAAGAGGTCTCGAAGAAACTTTTATGGGCCCATGTTATCTTTAAAAAGACAATAAGTACGTTCTGCGACCCTCAGTATTGACCCAGGTCTTGAGGCCGAATTGAAGTTTGTCGACTAACAAGAAAAAAAAAAACACCGTGAAACTTAAGCTGGGAATAGATTATCACGGTGGTGACGTCAAGAAACCTCTCACAACGAGCGACGACTGTTACCGTTCTTGTGATTTTTTTATAGAGCTATCGCGTAGTCAGAGTGACTTCCTCTTTGATCTGAAGCACACATATACAGAAGTCAAGCAAAGCACAGGGGTTGTTTTCAGTATACTAATGTATGGAGTTTTACGTTCAAAAACCACAAAATCAATATGAGAAACGCCGTAGTGGAGGGAATCAGAAATTTCGACCATATAACGCTTTTGAACGTGCAGCGGTCATCAATTAGTTTTTAATTGCAGTGTGCTAACTAAGACACAAAGCGAATGAAATAAAACTAACAAACAGCTTGCCGCGGATAGTTTCAGTCACCAAAGACAGCAAAATAGACTCTTTGAAAAATGTTCTTGCGTGGTTTATTTCTGGGCAATAAATGTATGAATTTTGCGTTTCTTTTTTTTTTTCACTTGCTTGAGAGCCTTTTGGTATCACAGAAATGCCTAGCTGAGGCAGATCTGTATTTTTTGCGACGCGTGTATGGTTGCGCCAACCCAAGGTGGCAAGAAATATCCAAATGAAGGTAACTACGCAATTCGTTCATATAGGAAGAAAGAATGCGTGCTGAGAAGTGTACGGAATTTCAGCAATCCGAACACAAGCCTCCCTTTTTCCTCTTGTCTCTTTATTTTTCCGATAACCTGCCTGACCGGCCATGAATAGGGCTGCAGTCTTTCAGAGGTTTCCGAATGCGAGATTGGAACGGCTCTTTCGAATCACCGCCCAATTTAGGCAGCGGTGCTAGAGCCAGCTTCAAAGGGTTGATGCGCGAAAAGCGTTTAAATCCTTTCATGCCGACTGAGCCGTAGCCCCTTGTTCGGCAAATAGCGCGCCTCTAGTGCCTGTTGCGCACTGCACACGCAAGCTTTTGAGAAGGCCGCACAGGGGATGGCAACTGCAGCTTTCGTACGCTATCAATCAGGCGTGGAGAGAAACCTCTTGAAACGAATTGGGGTCCAGAAGTGGGTTCGAGAAGATCTAAAGATGAACACGTGTGTTGGATTTGCGAACAAATGTTGTGCTAACAGAATTCAACGTATAACTGCCAGTGCCTTAAATGTGTGCAACAATTTGATTTTGGTGCATCTGTGTCTGGCATCTTAATAGCGTGTTTGTACGTTTCATTCACATCTTCATCGAGGCGCCGCCACTGTGCGTTCTGTCCATCAGGGGCATAGCCAGAACTTTTCGGGGGTTCAGGGGAAGGGGGGTTCAATTAATATGCTTTACGCTTGTTCGTGCGTGCGCACACATATATACGCAAGCAAAACTGAAATTTTTTAGTGAGTTTTGACCCTCTTTCCCCCACCCTGTTACGCCCCCGCTGTTAATAGCCGTTTAGCTTGTTGGCACGTTAGAGACTAGCGGCAAAGGATACAAACATGCAAACTAGCACACAAACAAAAACGGAAGGAAGAAACAAAGTACGGATGAAACATCGAGCGTACGCCGAAATGAAATCTTCCGCCAACAACTGCGACAGCGCATTGCGTTTGCTTCCGAGAGATGGCAGCACCAGAAATTCAGCCGTTTTGCTGCTCTCGCGTTTCCGGCCGCCTGGAAACTCGCCTTCGCCACTGCGCCCTTATCCACTAGAGGGGGAAGTTACAGACTTTTTGCACCACCCTCCTGCTCTAACTGTATATCTAATGGTGACGATATCTACGGCAACCCTGGCATACTTATTCACGGTGGCATAAATGAGCCCATGCTTTTCACAACTATGCTACCAGCAATGAGTGCAGGAGGTTATGAACATGGCATACCTGAGTCGTGAAGCCACCTAGTAGCATACTGTGGGCTCCTCATATATATTATAATAAGATCATCTAACAGACAATAATGCAAGAAACGTATAGGGGAAGTTATTAGACCTAATTTTAATGCAATTGTGAAGAAAGAAAAGTGGATGAAAAGATAACTGGCCGTTCGAGTAATGCGATCGAGGCTCCACCAACTGAGCTACCATGCCGGAAATACCCCCATCCACTTTATTGGGTACAAATGTGAATTGAACGTGGGAGTGTCAGTCAGTGCCACCAACAGCCATGGCGGTGAGTGCGAAGCACTCTTCATCAGCCTGTTTGGCGTCACGTAGCACGTGAACCTATTGCGAGCTGGCAGCTGACCATTAATTCATCGTATACTACCTAAAGGCACCAAGTATGCCAGTACGAGACCCTCGTTAATGAATGAAGAAAGCAAGTGTATATTTAAGGGCTCCTTTTTTTTGTTAGACACAACATTGTTGAGGTCTAACAGACAATAATGCAAGGAAAGTACAGGGGTAGTTATTAGATTTAATTGTAATGTAATTGTGAAGAAAGAAAAGTGGAGGAAAACATAACTTGTAGTGGGCAGGAACCGAACATGCGAACCTTCGACATTACAATTAGGTCTAATAACATACCCTATAATTCCCTTTTTTTGTCTGTTATATCGCAATATTATTGTGTCTATTAAGAAAAAAAACTAGCTTTTAGGTGCACACTTCCTTCTTTCATTCATTACCGAGGGTCTCGTTCTGACAGACTTGATGCCTTCAGGCAGTATACGAGGGATTACTGGTCAGCTGCCAGCTCGCGAAAATTCACGTACTACGTGACGCCAAACAGGCCCATAAGGAGCGTTCCACACTCGCCGCCATGTGTGCTGGTGGCACTGACTGACACTCCCACGTTTATTTCACATAATCATCACCACCACCATCATCCTGATCAGCCTGACTACGTCCACTGCAGGACAAAGGCATCTCCCATGATCCGTCAGTCAACTTGGTCGTGTGCTTGCTGCTGCCATTTTATACACGCAAACTTCGTAATAATCTGTCCACCTAACTTTGTGTCTCCCCATAACCCGCTTGTTTTTTCTAGGAATCCAGCCAGTAACCCTTAACGACCAGCGGTTATCCTGCCTACGCGCTAAATGCCCGGCCCATGTACACTTCTTCTTGATTTCAACTATAATATTCTTAACCCTGGCTTGTTCCATGATCCATTCTGCTCTCTCCTTTTCTCTTAAGATTACACCTACAATTTTCCTTTCCATCGCTCACTGCGTCGTCCTCAATTTGAGCTTAACCCTCTTTGTAAGTCTCCAGGTTTCTGCTCCGTAGCTAAGTACCGGCAAGATACAGCTGTTATATACCTTCCTCTTGAGGGATAGTGGCAATCTACCTGTCATAATTTGAGAGAGCTTGCCAAATGTGCTCCACCCAAGTCTTATTCTTCTAGTTACTTGAATCTCGTGTTTCGGCTCCGCGGTTTTTACCTGTCCTAAGTAGACATATATACCCATTAAAGTGGATGGGCACCATAGCTGCCGTGGTAGCTTGGTTGCTAGAGCCTCAAACGCGTTATTCGAGGGTCGCAGCAGGTTCGGTTCCTGCCCACGGCAAGTTATCTTTTCAGCCACTTTTTGTTCTTCACAATTACATTAAAATTAGTTCTAACAACTTCCCCTATACTTTCCTTGTATTCTTGTTGGTTAGATATCTTGAATATTGTGTCTAACAAGAAAAAAACGAGCCCTAAAGTATACAGTCCAGTTATTATATATATATATATATATATATATATATATATATATATATATGTGTGTGTGTGTGTGTGTGTGTGTGATGTGTGTGTGTGTGTGTGTGTGTGTGTGTGTGTGTGTGTGTGTGTGTGTGTGTGTGTGTGTGTGTGTGTGTGTGTGTGTGTGTGTGTGTGTGTGTGAAAGAGAGAGAGAGAGAGAGAGACTCATTTGAACCATTGCCCGTCGCTAACATGCCCACACACCCACGAGGGCTTTTTTCTTAGGGCTTAATAGCTTGCAACTAGATTTGCTGTGTCCGTCAACAATGATTACAACTATCAATAAGTTTTGATAATATTGATATGTGGGGTTTAACGTCCCAATACAACCATATGATTATGAGAGACGCCGTAGTAGAGGGCTTCGGAAACCACTTGTGGTTCTTTAATGTGCACCCAAATCAGAGCACACTATCGTCGTGAATATACCTTTTTTGTTAAATTGCTTGATAGCATTTGTAAGAAGGAGGTAGCATACAGATATCACTGCGAAGCAAACAGCCTATTTCAATTCGTCCATGTAAATTGGCACCTCTCCACTCATGGTGTTCCCACCACAATGTAATGGCTAAATAGTTTCCCTTTGATCGCCCCCAAATAATACACTATGTTTTCGCAATAGTTCACATTTTGACGCTATAAAGAGCAGCACGGTCAACCAGAATGTAATCGAACGTTTACTGCAGTGCACGTGAAATTCCGACGTGGCATCTTCGTTCCCTCTGGTATGCATTCCAGGTATGAAACTATAGGTGCAACTGCCTTCAAAATAAGTCCCTGTTTTACGCATCGGTTCAATTACAATGGCGGCTTCCATAACTTCGGCCAATAGCCATATAGTCACAAAAAGTAACACTGGATTTAGCCACTCAATTCTTTAATCAACTATACGAATACAAAATTGCCCTGTGAGTTTGCTGCGATGTTCTCGGAAACGAACATTTGCAAACATTTATCGGATTCAGAAGAATGACGTTTCTTCATCAATACTTTTCTGAGCGATTTGATTCACCATAAAATAAGCAAGTACCAACTCAGACAAACACCCACAAAAAAGACGCCTGCAGGTATACATAGGCTTACGTATGCAGGATTGCCCGTTAAGGGGGACAAAGTTTCATCGCAGCTTTTTCTCTCATGTTGGTCGAGTCCAAAAGGGAACACTTGCCTCGCAATCGATACAAATACGAGAATGAATCGATGACATGCATCTCACAGCAATTTTTCTTTAGTTCCTGTCTTCTCGGGAGTGAAAATAGAAAGCAAACAGCTTTTGAAGTTGCACATCAGGTGCCTTCGGCCACCGTTATCGTAGGAAACTTGCGTCGTCATAACCCTGCTTTTTAATCAATGATGGGACAGGTGCGACTGCGTAAAATCATATGGCAGATATTGTACTATCTCTTATACGATTAGAAGGAAAGGCCATCCCTCTTTTCTTTCTTTACCTCATGGGCACGCCTTTCTGTGTATTAATACGTGCCGTCATTTTGTGGGTTTCTGTTTCCGGTGGTACTGACTCACTCTACGGTGTTTCCTAGGTATGAATACCGTCTGACCTCCATGTGAGCGAGGAAATATGCACCAAGATCTACTCGAGTTGCGCTGGAGGTTTCAAGGGGTACTTTTATCAACTCTACACCTGACACCTCTAGTAGACGGTGTCAGATTTCTTGAATTCCGATCCTCCAATTCTTAGTAAGCTTTCCTCACTGTAAAATTGCAGTAAATGCCAATGAAGATAGCGATGTTCCTTCACATGCACTGTCAACCTCCGAGACCTCCATGAAAAATATTTGGTGCGAGAAGAACAAAACTTTATTTTCAGTGAAAGGGTACATAGAAAAAAAGAGAATGCGGGGTTATTTTGAATGAGGCCCCAAGGATGAAGCCACTGCTTTGGTACAAGTTCTTAGATTAAAAACTTTGACTCTTGAACTTCCCCTACAAGAGTAAATGAGACAGCGCAATCAGACGCTGTTTGTGTTGCTTTCTCAATTGCTAGTATCGCTTTGCTTCTTTGAAGACACTTAAACCTCGCTGTACGAAAGAAAACGTCTGCGCGCCGGTAAATCAGCTATATTAGACCATTAGGGACCACGAAAGCAGTATTGGTTAGATTTTATTGAGACTTCGCACATTTGAATAATTGCAGCAGACAACAACTCGTGCAAATGTTCATAAAGGTTTATGAGTTTTTGCAGAAGATATGGCACTGTACTTTAGAAAGTATCCTGGTCTCTCGAGATAGCATTAAGAAAGCTTGTGAGATGCAAGAATAGGGAGTACGCTGGGTCTTTTCCAAACGAATACCGAATTCATCGTGGTCCATACATTTTATTGAAGCACCAACCCTTTATAGGAAGCGTAACGTCACGCTTCCTGCAATACTACTTCAGTGTATTGTGGAATACTTGCATTGTTTATTAGGATTTGTGAAAATGTCAGCATATATGCATGGATCGAGTGTAAGATTAGAGATAGATTAGATAGATTTGTGGGGTTTAACGTCCCAAAACCACCATATGATTATGAGAGACGCCGTAGTGGAGGGCTCCGGAAATTTCGACCACCTGGGGTTCTTTAACGTGCACCCAAATCTGAGTACACGGGCCTACAACATTTCCGCCTCCATCGGAAATGCAGCCGCCGCAGCCGGGATTTGAACCCGCGACCTGCGGGTGAGCAGCCGAGTACCTTAGCCACTAGACCACCGCGGCGGGGCATGGATCGAGTGTAAGAGCAAGGTCAGCCAACGCCTTCTAGATTTCCCGTGCCTGCCGGATTTTTGGCGGTGACTTGGGAAGCGGCGGTCGCCGGAACTACGGTGGTGGCGCCGCTCAAGTTGGGGTCTCATCAAATAGGTTTTTACGTTTTTGGAGCTTATGTGCAGCAAAACTTACGTAAAAAAGTTTTTTAAAAGGCGTAAAAGTAATTATAATTAACCCTACGTAAGTGACGCTGTCATTCAGCAAGCAACTTCTTTGATACAAGGCATTCTCTGAAATTAGTAGCAAACGCCAAAATTGCCGATCTCTAAGGCCAAATAAAAAACTCTTACGTAGGTAGCGCCGCCATAGATGACCGATGTTTCGCGCTCATCCGGCAGGCACGGGAAATCTAGGAGGCGTTGGCTCAGTGGACGCTAGAGATCTCTTGAAACTTCCGTTAGCTACAAAAACGCCAAGTAAGTGTCTTGTTATTATGTGAGTAAAGGACAATAGTCGTCTCGTAAGGAGTCTGCTGAAACATGGAGTGCAGTTGCAAACCCCGTATCCATTGTCTGCGGCCATTTCCATCATGCTGGTAAATGTAGGCCTGTGCCACTTTGTCTCAGCCATGAAATATCTGTAGTTATTCGCAGCATGGTCCTAGAGCTCAGCCCTTTCCATGACATTGTTACAGATGCTGAGAAAAGTTGGCAGTGGGACAAAGTTTTTTTTTTTTTTTACAGTGTATGGCCATCCGGTTGCAGATCATAAAAGCTACTGTGTGATCGTTCGCCAGCGTAAAAACTATGCCTTTTTCTTTGGCCTTTACGAAACAGGGTTGTTTCTAGTAATAAAACAGAAACTATATTCTCTACGTTTCTTTGTTTCCTTATTTTTTTTTGTTGACACATATCACCCTTCGTACCATCCTCAGTCTTCTCCTCCCATGTGTATATACTCGGGTCAGATGCGACAATGAAACCTAAGAAGGGCTCTCCCATATTCAGAGTAGTATGTGTCCCAGCCTCGTGGGCATGAGAGAACCAAAAATAAACGTCATCATTAAAAAAAATGGCTGGTGCAATCTTAGAGGCGCCACACAACATTAGATACGAGCGTGCTCGCACGAAGTCCATTGCACTATAAAAAGTACACCCGGATTTGACTTAGTCTCCGAGCAAAACTGTGCACCTCATACACTCCTCACGTTTTGCAGGGAGTATTTTGTTCTTGCTGAAGCACGAGCAATCCGTTTTTTCAACGCATAAATTGTAAAACCTGAAACAAATTCAGGATGATCAGCACTGACCACGTGCGTTTGACGGGCACTCATTTTCCTAAAGTTGAACGACTCATAGAGCAGAAAAAATACGACAGAGATTATCTTGCTGCAACCCTTCGCAGCCTCACCGTGGTGGTCTAGTGGCTAAGGTACTCGGCTGCTGACCCACAGGTCGCGTTTTTTAATCCCGGCTGCGGCGGCTGCATTTACGATGGAGGCGGAAATGTTGTAGGCCCGTGTGCTCAGATTTGGGTGCAGGTGAAAAAACCCCAGGTGATCAAAATTTCCGGAGACCTCCACTACGGCGTCTCTCATAATCATATGGTGGTTTTGGGACGTTAAACCACACATATCAATCAATCAACCCTTCACATTCAAAATTCCAATGAGCTAAATCAGACTATAGTGTTATGTATTTTTTTTCTCAGAATAAGGAAGTGTACTTTGTAATGCACACGAGTTCCTAATCGGTTAAACTGTATATTGGAATGCCTACTTCAAGTAGAGTTGCGAAGTGCCCACTATGTCATATTTATTTTGAGAGTTGGCAAGGTAACCACCTAGGGTCTGCAAGCCAATGTGTACGCCTGCGCACTTTGTTCATGCTGTTGATGATGAGAATAAATTATGCCTTGTAAGTGATGGGCCTTCAAAGCACTCGTCACGCGATTCCCATGCCTTTAAGCATGGTGTCATTCCGCGCTTCTGCCCAATGGTATATTACATGTGTTAATGACACTCTTCCCACTACACATAACATTCGTATAGAGTTTAATTTTTTCTCCGTAGCATACACACAACCGGGTGGGGCTCTGCGGTAGGACATTTGCTTACTACAAAGAAATCCTTAGCGCTATTCAAACTGCGCCTAATGGTTGCTCGCGCAAAGGTCGGCGCATGTGCGTGTTGCTTCTTCAACAAGCTGGCAGATATACAGCCTAGGGGCGGTGTGTCGTTTAATGGAGTAAAGTGGCAACTTCGGGAGGCGATCGAACGTTACTCCTCTACGGCGATAGAAAGGGGTTCTCTCACGAGTCACATCATTACTACACAGAAATCCTTTGTGTGGTTACCATTCGAACTAAGTATTTTTGTTATTTCTTTATTTGCATCTGTCTGAAATGTTTGGTCATAGACAACGCTGACTTATCGCTCACGACCAATGATGCCGACGCCGGAGCCGGAATTTCAGCAGAACGAGCGCTTCAATGCTGTCACATTATTATACAGCTGAGGAAGATAGAAAAGTGAACCCAGATAAAAGAGTATACAAGTAATGAGTCACCCAATAGAACCTCAGGAAAGTATTTTAAGGGAGTCATGCATTCAAATCAATACCGCAAAGAATAGCACGGAACTTCCTAAAACGTCATTTGGTTTGCAGTGAAGCGTAATAACTGAAATCGCATGAGAAACACTTGGCCTCTCTTTAAATTGTGACCTTGGAGCATTTGCATTATTTTGGGCAACATTTGTAGCCTTCAAAAGTGGTTTAGGTGTGCCGACACTAGCAGAGCAGTCTGTCTAATGTAAACAATGGTGCGCACTGAGACAAACGCCACACTCTTCGTCAAAACCGCCTACGCCCGGTCTTTTCAGTCTCCCGCCAAAAGTTTTCATCCCCGACACTCCTCGAGCCGATCCCTTTTCAGTGTTCCCCATTGGCCAACAAGTCCCAGCGGGACGTCCAATCAGGAAACTACGGCGCCAACACCCCCTCTTTTGAATCCGCCGGCAAGGGGGCATTGAAAAAGTCTGGCCCCCACCGTACCCACAGAACAGGGGATGATCCCCCCTGCCGCGAAGTACCCAACAGCAAAAGAAGGAACAAAAATTAGAGCGGCGAAACAGGATAAGAGTGCAGGAAAGAGAGCGAGAGAGATAACTAAAATATATATGCACGCGTGGGGTAGAAGGCACAGCACTCACAAACAGCCTCGTGGCACGAGCCTCAACTCCCAGCTCGAGGCGTCTGCCGGGGGGGGGGGGGGGGGGGTAGACGCGACGGAGGGTTCAGGGGTGCGTCTTTTCGAACCGGGGGTGTGCGGGGTACGGCATGAAAGAAGGGCGATAAAGGTAGAGGGGTGGGGATGCAGCGATGGAGGGGGTTATGGGGGGGGGGGGTTGAAAGGGGACTAGTCAAAAAGAAGGTGGTGCCGCCGGTCGGGGTGGATTTATAAAAGCCAGAGTCGAAGCCGGTGGCGAGTCAATCGCGACCGAGCGCTCCTGATTTCGACGACACCTCGTGCCATAGTTATATAGAGCAGTGCAAGCGGCAACACGTTGCACCTCGTGGTTCGAGCGGCGAGTGATTGCCTTCGCTGAACCACAGTGAACACGAACTGTACCTGTACCTACACGAGAGCGGTGTGCAGTGTGACTCGCTTACGATATTCCTCTAAGGACGGTACTCTGAACAGACCCCGAGCCCCGTACTGAAGCGACCGCATCGATTCCCGCCGAACTCGGTTGCTTGCCCGTGCGAAGGGGCAAGGACGATCGCTGTGGTGGCGCGGCATCTGGAATATCAGGTTCTTCAGCGCCAGAACACAGAACAGGTCAGTTTTATAGTACATGCTTGATTTTGATTGAGTATTCCACTTTGCCGCACACGTGAAATGCCGGTTTTATTGGCCGGCATATCGCGCGTTGCTTCACTGTGAGTCGAGATATGTAGTTATATGAATTTGAATCAGGTGGTGCCTTAGAAGATTTCGGGGAAACATATAGTTAAAATGAGTCGCCTAAACAAACAGCACTGGAACCGATATGTTCATTCAGCAATAAACATACGAATTATTTCGGTAGTAGACGCGATATGCTGCTGGAGAAAATATAAAATTTTATCTTATTTTGGTAGAGACCCAAATATTACTTTGCTTTTCTGGACGTTCGTGAAAGAACGTGCTACCAGAAACTGGAACGAAGCTACATTCTGCGGTCATATACAAGCCCCACAGAACAATTTCCTCTCATTATTAGAATAATATTGCTGCCACTCACAAGGCAGTGCCATCGAAGAATGGTAATACTTTAGATTTCGTTAATGCTTGAGGAACGGCGCATGCCATGATCAACCCACGGTTGTGTCGTTGTTTTTTTTTTTTATTGTTTGGGGCTCTCCTATCATCTTTGAAATAATTTTCTACGTATAAAGATAAATGCATATTCCTGCTTTTGGGGTACTGCTGCCATCAAAACAAATCCATATTTGACAGTAATTTATGTATAAAGTAAAAAAAGTGCTGAAGATACATATGAAGCACTCTTATGTGTGAACAAACATTGTAGCTTACTTACACTGGCACACATAATGCAGTAGTTATATAATATTTTCGTGCAGGGCCCATTATATCTCTTAAGGCATTAATCAAGCATGATGTATGCTTTATAAAAGCACAAAATAAAAAAATGAAACTTCTACTGTTCTGCAAGGGTTGAAACAAATCTAATGGTTGGTGTATAATTGGTGAGAGAAAGAGGATTGTAATTTTTTTTTTTTCAATATTGTGTATAAAACCAAAGGGAAGACGGAACGCAAGCCGAGACGCGTACCGTCTCGTCTCTGCTTGTGTACTGTCTTGCATTGTCGGCGACCACACACACAGGTAGAATATGAGAAGAAGCTCAATAACTACAATCATTTTAGAGCGAAGACTCACTGTTGCCTTTTTTTGGAGTATTCGTCAGTAAGCTTGCCAACTGCCTCCTGGGTAATGAGTCGCAATTCATCGCGTTACCTCTAGCAATTTGCGCCAATATATGGCTGTACAACCACACTAGAAAAGCGAGGGCCAAATGCCAAAGCCTAACAGCGTTTCAAGGTGGATCACAGAATACAGTCAGCGCTTGTAGTATGGAGCGATGCTATGCCGTGCAGACAGGGCGGCAGATCACCACCTCGTAACTCCATGTGGTTCGCCGCGTATTGCTCTTCACGTGTATCTTATATCAACGTTTTATTTCGCTTTGCGCACGCCTCGCATATAGGTGCATTCCTTTGCATTCAGTGGATCCACATCCCCAGTCGATGTGCGTTCCGAACAAATTAGAGTAAACTTGCGCCATGCTGCCTCCTGCGACACGCGGGGTTCTGTTTTAGGTATTTAGGTGCAAAACATTTCCCTTTATGAGTAATACGATTCCAGGCAGTGTGTACCCGGAACAATTGAGAGAGCACAGGAGTAATGAATATTTTGAAGCTACAGAATAGTGTTCGCGTTGCATAGGGTGCTGGCAACAATGACCACACTGGTTTCTCTGAGTGAAGGAACTTCAATTGAAGCACGCGAATACCTTGACTTTTTTTTAACGAGGTACGAACGGAATATTGCTCACTCCTGAAATGTTGTGCACGGGCCTCAGGAAAGTAACCAATATGAACTACCCTCCAGAACAGTGATTTTTAGCCACGGATGTTTCAGGGGCCAGCGGAAGTCATGAGGTACACTTTACAGTGGGAGAAAAAGAGGGGGGCATATACCAATGCTACATGCAGTGCGAAATAAGCGCATCTTTTTGTTCCCTGGCAAGATATGCCGTAGAAGAATGCAGATGTCGTAGAAAACTGCAAGAAATGTTTTACAGCCATCTCGTACATAAGTCAGTTTTGCTGTGATGCGAAAATGTTACGCGGTGAAACAATCAAAAAAAAAAAGAAGAGTCTGCTTTATTGGACATGGTCTGTCTTCAGATAAAAAAATTAAGAATGCATTTCGTCGACCGATTTAAGCACAACTGCTCTAAATTAGAAGCATTTGAAATGTCTCAGATCACATATATATTTTCTAGCCTATTATTACTGCATGCCAACTGAGAACGCGTGTGGTTTTCACTGTTTTAGATAAAGCCTTGTAATTAAGAGCAGTGTGTACCCTGTGTCGGGGCACACACGCTGAATCGTTGGGATGCAGCATGGCAGCCATTGCGCATTTGCGAGCCAGCCTATGCGCAATGCGCCATACTGTGACGCGACATATGGATACGTTTGAAATTGTTAGATCATGTGCATAATATTTAGTGACTCTTTGCAAAGAAAAGTTCGAACGGGGGTAGAAACATTAAGACGAATAATAAGCATTAGTAGCACTGTAAAGTGTACGTAATCTTCACCACCCATACCGACAGGAATCTCCAACTTGTTTTATGCATCCTTGGAGGCTCAAAAATTAATAAGTTTGGGCGCAATATACTGCTTAGAAATCCAGGATATAGTCTTTCATGTGATCTAGAATTGTCGCGCTTGCTTTGCTGTGCATGCAATCGAACAGCGTTTCGTAAGCGTGGCAGCGTTAAACAACGGGATATTCAGGACCACATAGTTACAGCGCAGTTAACAATTTGTATCCTAAGAAACACGCATTATATAAGTATGAACACCAAAATGCAAGGTCTCCGACATTGAGGAGCGCCTCTTTGCAATTTCGTTAAGCTGCACTATATGGCACAAAGAAATACGAGGAACCTTTTTTTGTTTCCCTTAAATCATTCTTCTGCGTGATGATGGGTGTTAGGACGTGTAACAGGCTGAATGTGGATTGCTAATCCAGTGTCTCGAAGCGTTCTTTGATTTGGGGGGGATTGTGCCACTTGTTCTTCACGTTGCGTCGATGGGAACGCACTGATACGAAAAATGGAAACTTCGAGTTTTTACTCGGCCACCAGTATATAACTAAGGGAAATAGTTCAATCTACCAAGTACCTTTGCTCAAAGGAGAAACAGCCACATAGTGGTTGCTCATGATGGATTCTGCATAGTCTATAACAAGACGGCTACGAACATGCTAACCATTCCGATATTTCACTTGCAATTAATTTCGCGAGAACAGAAGTAAGGTAATAAAGTGCTATGATTACTTGTACTGAGTTGTGATTATGTCACATGTAAACCTAAGAGATTTTATTCATGCGTGGTGAAAATTTAATCAACGCGATGCCGATTCGATTGATACGTCCCCGAATAGTTGCTCAATTGCTTCTCTTCCTATTTGAAACTTTTTTTTGCGGTGAAGTTTATCGACCGCTCGAAACCCCTTAGGGCAATGAACGACCGGCGGTTTTGTCTCCAGCCCTATTATTCATCTAGGCAGTGAATACACTCTCGTACACTCCCATAGACGTCGCATTTAAAGTTCAAGACGGTCCAATCCAATGAACCACCACCCTACCGGGCCATAATCGATTGGCGTGTACCGCGTCTACATGAGGCCCAAAAACCTACTGTATGTTCCCACACCGCAACCCTCTACCGCGTATCGATTCAGAGGCCATATCTGTATCCTTCCAAGCACTATCTGTACGGTGATGTGACCTGTCCCACTGCACGCAGCCAGCACGACATGTATAAGAAAAAGGCAAGGAAAAACAATTGCACTTACTGCTGGCATATTAGTGTACAAAAAAAAAACGTATGCGCGGCACTGGCTACTGCACGCATTCTAGATACACGTCATTTGTCCTTCTTAATATTTTTTTTTCGAAACCGAAATGTACACAATTGGGATCGTTCCTGGTATTTGAGATGCTTGGCAATAGAAATATATACAGAAAAAATAGAGAGTACTTGCATATGTTTGTGCCAAACATGAGCTACTTTTTTTTTTGCTCTACAATCAATACGATTTCCCCTGTCTTAAAAAACACCCTACCCACCCACCCACCCCTTACTCTGCTTTCTGTGCCTTCTGAATGGACCATTCCAAAATAAACGACCAAAGCGGAAAGCTATACTCATTCCAACCTGTTGAGTCCTGCCCTCGTTGCATGCGTCTTTACCACATGCATCCTTCGCTTTCTCTTCGTACGAGAACCCTTCCTTTGATATGGACAGTTGCATCCAACAAACATGGCATTCACCCGCCTGCTTATGAGCCCAACAATCGCACAAGTTGCTTATGCCTGAATATTTTATACGAGAATCAGACAATGAGCTTCGCTATCACGTTTTTTTGTTCACTGTTTTTAGTTATTCTTTCTATTTTTTTAAAGTCTTTCACTTCAAGACGGTTGCGCTGAATGGTGCACCTCTAGAAATGGGAAGCTCTCTTCCCCCGCCACCAATTTTCTTTCTGTATTTTTTTTCTTTTTAGTTACTTATTTTACAACGACTTGAAAAAAAGTTTTACTATAAAAACGGGGGGGGGGGGAGAGAAGAGGTGAAACGTTAACTCTTCTGAGAAACGCAAATGCATACAAAGAATGAGAGTAAAAAGAAAAGTAAGAACAAGTGACTGTTTTTGCAGCTATTCTTAGCTGCTAACGCTCATTGATAACGCTGTACATTTTTTTTTTTACGTTCTTCCCGATTGCTTTCGGAAACCCACTTCTTCCAAGGTCGCAGAACGCCCGCATCAATGGAGCACAGGGCGGGTGGCTTTGGTAGGTGCAGAGTTTGCGAACCCCTCAGCCCCCGCCCTGCCTCTGTCCCGACCCCTTTCCGTGCTTTCTCGGCAGTGTCTCCGGCACCCAACCCCGCTGATCTTCGTGCCTCATGCGATCTTTTTTTCGAGACGCTCCACTTCTAACTTTATTTTTTAATGCGCTTTCTTCTTTTCGCCCGCTTATCTTTAGTAAAGGTACTGTATCGCATCTGAAGCTACGCTACTATAAGCATCAGACTTGAATAGAAAGACACTTTTAGTTTGCATGGTTTAGTTTTTATTGTCTTCTTTTTCTTCACAGACGCACACTCTGCACTATAGAAAAAAGCAACGTGATAAAAAGATCACCTTTTTTTTTGCGTACATGCCACAAACGAGCGAAAGCTAACCAGGCGAGTCGGGACGCGAAAATTAATGGAACACGCATAGATGCGTTGTGCCAGCAATAACTTATCTATCTGTACTACACTCGCAGGCTTTCATCGTTCATTCATCGCTCAGACTGTTTCCTTGTGTCTCCCCACTTCTCTCTCCTCTCTGTTTTTTTTTTTTATAGCTTTCACGGTTGTATACGTACACATAGCCCACACACGCACCGAAGTGTCGAGGTACGCACTCTGCAGTAGGGCTATTCAAACTGCGCATAATGGTTGCTCGCGCAAAGGTCGGCGCATGTGCGTGTTGCTTCTTCAACAAGCTGGCAGATATACAGCCTAGGGGCTGTGTGTCGTTTAATGGAGTAAAGTGGCAATTTCGGGAGGCGATCGAACGTTACTCCTCTACGGCGATAGAAGGAGGTTCTCGCACTAGTCACATCGTTTATCAAAGCCGTACGACGAAAGGACACAAGAGTATATTGTCATTGATTTCCTTTTTTATTGTTAAGAATCCGTTCATTTATGAGTGATGAAAGTGCTGGCTTTTGGAGTGAGAATAAGTGACGGCGGCGTGCGTGATGCAGGTCTATCGACTGCACGTCGGGCCTCGGCCATTATGTGCCCTTGCACCTGAAGGTACAGACCTCAATGCGCACCCGCGCTGCGACGGGATCGTAACACGTTGTGGTGACGAACGCCCCGTTTAAAGAAGGTGGCGACACGCGTTGTGTAAAGGCGAGGGAAAATGTCTTGAGTTATGGCTTGGTGCGAAACGTCACCATCGGCTATGAACGCCCGCACGGCATGTTAGAAGAGGGCCCACGTCGTGCGAGCTGAGACTGCGCCACCATTCCATTGCCCTTCGAATAATGGTTGTTGACGCGACCGCAACATTCCCAGTGCTTGCTTTCATCTTTTGATCTTGTTTTTGCCGTCTTTGTTGCAGTGAAGTATTGATGCGTTTTCTTTAAAGACGTCATCCGCTTACGGGCCGTTGCCTGCTTACAGCCTCCTTTGGGTCTTGCCGTCAATACAGGCGCCAATTCAGTCGTAATACTAATCTCACGCACAACTAGACCTTGACACTGCTGTTCGTAGTTGCTGTTCAGAACATAGGGTCAAAACCAATGTACATTCCACTGGTAGTGGCTCAGTATGCAAATTTTATGCTTGCCAACAGCTGCACTAAGAATGCTATTTCCAGTCCGTACTACAATAAAGCTACACAGATCGAGATTTCAATATTTGTGGTCATCAAAATAGGTCAAGAAAGAATAGCAGGCATCACGTATGTAACTTTTCATAATTTTGTCGATATGTGGCGTTATTTGGATTTGCGGCTGCACGAATAAATAGTTTTATTTATAAATTATATGAGTGGCTACGTGCATGCCGTCCTGTTTTCTATGCTGCGTCGTCATCCTTGACGTGCCTGTTCACGTCACGCTACATATAATTACGACGCCATGTTTGCATCTAGAAAAATAATAAAAGTTAAGTATATTGCTTATAGGCGTTTGTAAGGAAGTCGCGTTTGTTGCAGGTGCTGCTACGAGTCATTGCACCGTTTGTATGAAGGCCAGTGCCGAAACATGCAGTGTTACGATCTTTACAATACAGGACGTGATATTTGCGTGATATGCTGGGTGACGCAAACTGACGCCAATGCATACTAACGCGTAGTGAGACTCTTATAAGGTACTCCAGATGGCCCATGTTCACCCAGAAGGCAAAAAAGTCTTTCAAATTGCGGTTGGGAGCCATTTTCCAAGTCGTGCGCATAGCGAAGATTTTCATTCCACGTATGTTTTACTAGAAGAAAATTTTGAGAAAAGAACTTTATCATCTTTGTTCTGGTCTAATCAACTATATTTAGGACGCCAGCTTTACTAATACCATATCAAGGATTATTATAAACGGAAAGGTAGTGTAACTCATAGTTACGCCAGTGATTTCAGAAAGTGCTTCTTATGTGACACACCTCGGGAAATATGGCAGCTCCCGACACAGCGGGAATGCGAAGTAAATAGTAGAAATTTTCCACATACATATCTATTGAAATAATTATCTATAAGGTTATGAACATCCAAGTGAGATTTACGGTTCAAACGTGCCGTCCGCAACGAAAAGGTCTTGCAAAAGGACAGTATCGTAAGTGGTATTACTCGGCTCCGGAAACTACCGGTACCAAGAGAGACGTGCAAAGAAAGTTCGGTCTTGTGAGCTTCAGGTATTTCCTGGCATTTCCTTTTTTCTCGAAGAAGGCTATAAGTGACGTCATCCGGTACACTTAGCGCCACCAGCACCCCGTTTCTGAGAATAAACCGGCTGGCAAACGATCTCTTCTGACGGACACCGCTGCAATGACAACGACCGGATAGCGCGGATGACAGATGTGAGAATCAGGCTCATATGGAGGACCGGCTTTCTGATGCTGGCGTAGTTGGGAACAACAGCTCCCCTCTCCCATGCAGATCTCAAACATTGCAAAGTTGTTCGTCGGGCTAAAAAGGTCGGTTAACGACGCAGAGCGCTAAAAGGAGATGACCATTGATAAGAATGGAAAAAAAAAACGATGAACGATATAAAAAAGAAATGGGACACGTTCGTGTATCTCGTTGGGGAAGGTAGCGCCAGCAGCGCTGTCACCCCACTCTGAACGACAGGAGCTGGTGGTGGCGCCTGCGGTGAGTTGCGAGTGCGAATTGGCAACAAGGAGGCAGCGGAGCATCTAAGAATGCGGGTGACGCCCTTCATCCAGCGAGCTGCGACCGGTAACAACGCACGCCACCCTCTTCCGAGACGTAAATAAAGAAAGCCGGCCCAAAGAGGGGAGAAACACGGGAGCGCTCGCCTGTGGCTCAAAGGAGAGGCTTGTTCAGCGTTCCCTCTTTTGCCATGGCGCCACTTAGGTCTGCTCGCTGGCAAAATGAAAGGAGGCCGCGGCGGTTTCTAGAAATGCAAATACTACAGTGACGCGTTTATTTTGTCGCTCGTGTGCCGTCAGCCGTGCTTGCTGCTTCTTTCCTACGCGGAGGGAAACAACTTAAAGCGATCCACCGGGGGTGGGAAGCGCCCATTGGAATGCGCAGTTTATACGGGTGCCGTTTTCTACCTTTTTCTCCCTGTTTTGCTCTCTTTTGAGCGGTGTAACATTACGGTGCCCCTGAACTTACCTCGGGCGCTGTCCTCAATTCTTGGGACGGGCTCGGCGTGTTTGGGAAAATTCCTGAGTGACTGACCGTTATGCAGATGGTGTGTCCCGCGCACAGCGTGAAGTTGTGTGTTTGGTGCCCAAAGAGAATATCAGGCGTGTCCAACCGAAAAAGCAGGTTTTTTCGGCATCTTTTTTCTGATGCCGTATTGTATAAAATTTTTCTTCAATAGAACAAAACCTACCGCAGATGGCTCGCGGTAGTTGTGCATGCATCTTTGCTGGGACGCCTACGAATTAAAACGTAAAAATATTCAACAACAAAAAATGGGAACGTTTGGTGTCGTACTTGAGTCACTGTATAAATTTTGTGCGTGTTCTTGGTCTTTGTTCACACATATCACCGTGTACTGCTCTCCGTACACATTGCACGGTATTGACCGAGAGTGAAATTGTTCAACTTTCCGAAACGACCGCATACGGTAAATATTCTACAGCACTCTAGAATTCAGCAAAACATTCCACTAGTTCATATTAACTGATCACTTTGCCAATAAATGAATCGTGAAGTGAATGTAAATTCAACCTTCAAAAGGCACCTAAAGCAAATTGAACTCACTGAGAGTGCGGATACCGTATCAGTGGATCCCCGTGATATGTTACCATACTTCAGGACAGTGTATGTCTTCTCATACTATATAAGTGAGCCGAGATTTGCATGTAAAAGACACGAGTTGCTGAGGCGGTATCTGCTTGCATTGCTGCCCGCTCTTCCCGAGACCAGACGCTCATCGAGCGAGTTAAGCGTGCAGTGGCCCGATCGGATGTCGGACCTACAGCAACAAAACGAACTGCACCCACTTCAGAACGCCACGCGAAACCAGACGTCAATGGGACAGTGCGAAGTCCTCTCAATAGAAGCTAAAGAATCCAAAACATAGCCCCTTCTCAAGAGCGGCCATATCTTCTATGTGTGACGCTCGTATATATCAGGGTCCGCAGAATATGTTGGCTATTGTGTTGCTCAAGTGGCGACTGACCGCAGATTCTTTCATTTTTGGTCAAGCACAGCGATATCTGCATGCTGTCGGTTAAACCTTATCAAAGAGTCCCCAAGGCAACCGTCACTAGTGTTGAAGAGGTCGTCTACCGTAGACTGCGAGCGGCACACGGCGCCATGCTGTGATCAATGATCTTCGCGCAGCGGAAAGGTCGCCAGGGTGTCTGCAGAGGGAGACCCGAGCATGCTTTCCTCTGGTGACCGCAGTCGAACTTTAAGGCGCACAAAGCTTCCGCTGCCTACATAAGACTCCCATGGAGAGGAAGGGAGCCCCATGGGGAGGAAGACAAAACAGAGAAAGGAGTCTTCCCCACCGAGCCTACCTTCCACTCCCAATCGACCTTTCTTTCGGCCCGATGAGCCAAGACTGTCCGGGTCAAAGTGGACCTGACGTGAGGACAACTGACCAGAAGATAAATTACCTTCGTGCTTTGAGGCACTGAATAGTGCGGGGGCCAGGGTATAGACCTATATAAGGTGGACCAGTCAACCTCCACTGGAAACCAAGCAAGGCTGTCTGTGTGTTCCAATCTACCTTTACACCCCCTTTTCCTGCGCTAGCCGCACACATACGCACAATAAGGCTGCCTCCTTTGTCACCCTAACTCTTTCATTCAAGGCAGAGTGGAACGAGTACCTGCCAGCCGCATGAAGCTCGGCAACGCGAACGTATGCAGCAACACTTTGAGGCGGCCTCAAGAAAGGACTACTCGCAAGTTGCTATAGAAAGGGCTAACGACAAAGAACAGTGAGCGTGATTAGGAAAAAAAAAGTCGGTTTCTGTGTACGACATCCGGACGCCGTCGTGAACAAGCCGAGAACGTGAAACCTGAGATGTACGGTTTCAGTGCGAATCATTGTGAACGGGCTTACAACTCATTCACGCGTCGTCGAGCGCCCGTGGCTCCTGTGCGGTCACTGAAATAGGTTTGTTAGCGGCGGTTTGCGGTCTCGTTTGTAGAAGCTGACCGCTGTTCAGGAGACCCACGCGTCGCTCAAACGACACCTCAGTATACTGAATACATCACTTGGTTACTCCCTCCTCGTGAACTTGCTTTCTAAACCATGGTTGCCTGAATAACACTGCTCCCTCTGATCCGCTACGCTGTCCAAAATGCAAGTGCTCGGTCAGAACGGTGCTCAGTTCACGCCCAAGGGCATATCGAATTTCACTAAAGAATTTCATGAGGTGCACGAGCACAGATAGAAAACACACCTTTGAAGGCTCGTGCGGCGTTAGGAAAAGTATCAAACGCCTTTGACAGAATCAAGCAAGTTGAAGGCGAATGTTTGTTTTTTTTTTCTTTACTGATAAGGTTTCTTGCTTTGCTGTCTAGAGATAAATTTTTCTCTCCTGCTTAGTACAGCGAAGTTTGAAGCTGATATATCGCGTGTTTCTGCGTCGTCTGTTTCTAAAAGCAAGAGAATTTGGGTTAAAATGAACATTTTCTTTGACCGACGTTCATAACACCGGTGAACGTTAGAACTAGTGCAATTGTTGCGAACACAATTGTAACTTAATTTGCAAGCAGTCCTTTTATGGGGGCATTTAGTGATTGCGTAATTGGCGTGATCAAGGAATCAACGCATAATCTTTTGCTAACAACTTCGCGCCCATTTGCTTAGCAGCCGTTTCCTGAAACGCAGACTTCCCCGAAGGTGTGAATTTATTTGCTTTTCAACTTGCAACTATTCAATGCGTTATTTTGCTACCTTTGAAGACGTATTAGCTCAAGCAGCATTGATTTTGCAACTTTTTGAAGTGGTGTAAGGCGTCTAGGCAGTAACAAAAGAATGTCTTGCTCCGAGTGGTAGTGTTCAATAAATTCATTATTTTCAAAACTTATTCAATATAAATGCGCGAAATTCCTGATCATTCGTGATTAAAGTGCAAATAATGATGTTAGTGGCTGGTATAAAATTTTGTGTGAGCTTGTCTTAATTCTCCCTGGTTTAATAAGCTGACACACTTATAACAGAGCCATTTGAGCATTGTAACTACAGTGTTAAAGTCAGAAATTTTTTTCTGATCACAGCTTTTCACATGTGCTGCCGTTTTCTCAGCAACGGAATCAAATTTCTGTACTGAAGCTGTATATCACTGAATGCCGAAGCTATAAGCAGCGAAAAGAAGCTACTGTTGTTAGGTGCTCCTTGTTACTACGACGATGCGAATATACTTCACGGTGTACAATGGAGAAAACTAAAGAAAGGAGGGGGAACGACAAAACTCGAGCAAAATATAGACAAACTTCTCTCAATCACGGTGTCGGAGATGTCTTACTTTTTTTAGCATGCGCTTTTTGGTAAAAACAAAACAAAACAAAAATGAACACGTCTTTTGATGACTGCTTGTTTTATGACAACCATCTTTCCTGTCATTGCAGGTTTTACATGTCGCCGCCTTGAAGAGAGACGGTGTTGGGCTTCAGTACCGCGTGAAGAACTTGGTGGTCCCATCCAGCACAGCTGCTACCTCTTACTAGACCCCCTAATGACTCCGGCAATGTTGTCACTCAAGTCAGAGCTTCCCATATCGCCGCCAGATGACGCAGCCTTCCGCAGTGGCATTTCGGTAGGTTTCAGTGAGGACGATGAGCTCCCAGATGAGCGCTCCCCAACATCCTCCTCTCAGGAACTGTTGAGCCCGTGCCCTTCGTCATATATGGACGCTGATGATTTCGACGACGTAGAGTCCGGCGACTCGTCCTCGACAGCCACAGTGTCAACGGTTTCCTCGAGACGCAAGAGGGCCTCGAAACCTTCAGCGCGATCAAGGACTTCGAGCGCCTCAACAACGCTGAAGGCACCAGTGCAGGTCAAGATGAAGAAGACGCGGCGGTTGAAGGCAAACGACCGTGAGAGAAATCGAATGCACAATCTGAACAGCGCCCTGGATCGCCTTCGCTGCGTATTGCCCACTTTTCCCGACGACACCAAGCTAACCAAGATCGAAACACTTCGGTTCGCGCACAACTATATTTGGGCCCTTTCCGAAACGCTCAAGCTGGTCGAGTCCAAGGCTGAAAAGAAAGACTCCTCGGAGCTGGCTCAGGACGCGCAAATAACGATTCCGGCGCCACCTGCCACCGCTACTGAGTCGACGACGTTGGCAGCGACGCCCATGGCTGCAAATGGGCCTACGACACCTCGAGGATACTACACTCCTCCGCTGTCCGTGACTTCATCTCCATCGCCCGCGAGACAGCACACGCCCTCTTCAGCGTGTCTAGGGTCGCCCTCTACGCCCTGGAACTTGTCATCTTGCCCGGGTTCTGTAGCCGTGTCGACGCCGGCTAGTTCTGTGGACTTATCAGACTCCTCGTGCTCCGGATCCGAGTGCGGCTTCACAACTTACGAGGCCTTATGAGGAATGCCTGCGCCTGGCATTAACGCAGACAATGGCGCCGCGAGTGGAGACTGTGCGCGTGAGCCTCGTGCGAGACTGAAGCGAACATTGAGTGCGTCGCGGGTAGGCGAACGAAGGGAAAAAAAAGAGAGACTGCTTGCAGAGTGCGCGGTCTTAGGTGGTCGAGCCAAATTACCAAATACCTTCCAACAGTGCTTATAGAAACGACGTGGACATTGTGGCAATCATGCAGATACGCGAATAATTTAAGTCTTCTGTATTCCGCGCTTTTTCATAGCAGCAATATATATTTTTGTAAGGTGATGTCTACAACTATGGGAGTTACATGCGTGGTGTATCAAATAAGCGTTCTAAACATCATCTTATAAACAACCGTGCAGCTGACAATATGCAGCTTTTGTAAATCAACTTTTTTTCTGTGCAATGTTGCGAAAGTTAAAATCATTAGTCTTTTTGAATTCCATGAATGTGGCGTAAATTAAGTAGAGGTGTTTCTTTCAATGTATCGCGCTCGTGCAGGACTATAAAAGAGAAAAAAAGATTTATTTAGAGGGCAGATGCCCGCATATCGCCAATGTCAACATAACGTATGAAGAAAGCTACCCTCAAGTTAGGAATCGAAAATATGTTTAAGAAAACACCAGCCATTTTACCTGACCTATAAAATCATCTATTGCCTTGTACCTAAATGCAAGTAAAAGTAAGCATTTTGCTTCATTTTTTTGCTTCTCATGAAGTACTAGTACCATGTGCCTATGTAAACATTTCAAGATTTATGGGGCATCAAGTTTACAGTGCCCACTTTACTGCGAGAGTGTTGCATTATTTATGTCATAATAACTTTTCACCCTGAAATAAAAATGTTGCTGTACAGAAATTAACGTAACCCTCCCTGACTCTTCCTTTACTGCACAAGTGACTTGCCCGTCATTCAGCCATTTTCAGTTCCTGTCTTCTTTCCGGCTCAATTTTCGTGCATCCAAAGCCTACAAGAGGCCGCCCCTCTAATGCATGACAAGCGTTTACCTTTTTATTGAAGGAATTGCACTCGTGCAGGGCCAAAAGAGAGAGAAAAGGATTTATTTAGAGGGCAGATGCCCACATATCAATGCAGCTCGTTAGGAAACAACTTACAAAATATATCAGCACACATTACATTTTTTACAAACATTTGTTAACCATAACATGCGTTCAGGCTTTTGAAGTTTTTATGCATGAATTAACTAGGAAACATGCAACAAAAACCAGCATGGTGTACCCTTATAGTTAGAAGGGCGGCAGAGCACAAAACTATACAAACTTACACTAAAAAAAATTTTTAAGCATTATCCATTGACCTCACCAAAAAAAGTCGTTGTTGCACAAAGTTGAGGCAAGGCTTTATTTCTCTGAATTTCCTTAACATATTACCCGCAGTATATCAACGTGACTTCATGGGTTTTGATGTAGTTTCCTCATTTAAATCATCTCGACTCCAGAGCGATGACGCCATATTTGCAAATTTTTTTCTTTGCAATTGCATGGTTGCTATCGGTCGGTTACCTTCGCAGTCGTGCCCAACATTAAGATTGTCTTAAGTCTTTAGCGTAAGAACAACTTCGTGGAGCATGAATCATGTACCATTGGATCTTGTGTATCTCAAAAATGCTTTGCCGTCTTTTTTCACCTTATAAACGAGCTACTGTAGGACATAGATGCTGTATACTTCACAACGACACGGAGAGCCGATCATCAGACGCCAATCGGACGATGGCAACCGAAGACTTTTATTTATCCATGTTTGCTGGCCTGTGCCAAGCTTCCTGTGACGGTAAAATTTTGAGTTCCCGTTTTCTTTCTGCTATTCATTTTTGTAAGAGTAATTTGTGAGTACACTCAACTATTTATTCATACTTATTGCCCTTTAGTACGTTTGCAAGGTCAATCTGAACGCTTGCTTCTTCTTTTTTTAACACAGTCATAGCGTTCAATGCGTGTAGCGTAGCAGTTGAGTAAACCTCCATGTGTTGCCTTATTAAAGACGATAATTTTCCTTGGCGACCTTCAACGTCAAAATTTTGGTCTTGCTGTCTGCCTGTCTTTCTGTCCGTCTGTCTGTACTTTTGTCTGTTTGTCTGCGGTAACGATTGCCCTAAAGACAACAAACGATATTTTAAATGGCCGACCCCGTTCGCAGTGCCCACCAATATTGCTCAAGTTTCAGCGTTCGTACTTGTGCAATCGTCAATTAAAAAGTAATTATTGCCTATATCTGAGGCATCATAACAACACGTCGATGTTTTATTTGTGTGCCTTTATACTAGAGAAGGCACACACAAGTAATTCTAAGGACCATACCGTTTATCACGCTGCGCTGACAATGCAACGCCATGCTCAAAAAGGCAAATGTTTCCAACGCTTTCCTAAGACGACATGGTGGTGGCATCTGCCCGTCGCTTTGCGTTCTACTCCTAATCGTCTTCGAGACAGGCGCGCATCTTTCTCCGCGGGTGCTAAAGCCTTTCTTCGTTTTCGAAGATAACTGCCAGATGGCACTCTTGTCTAACGTGCCTCGATGCGCTCGTTCGCCTTCGCTGCACGGATCGAGACTCTCCAACGCAGCGCTTCCAAAATACAATTCACCTGATTTCTCGCACAGAACATCAAATAAACGTTTTGTTCACTCTCTCCACACGCAATACAGTCGTCTTTCGACAATATTTGCAATAAAACATGCTGATACGGGGCCAATTTTTTTTCTCGCAATCCCTTTTGTTACTTTGTTTGTTTCTTTGTATAATTTCTATGTGTTTATGCCTGCGTGTGTGTCGATGCGTGCGTGTGCCTGTACCCTCATCTAGCATTTCTCTAAATGCACATAGAAGCAAACGCCAAGAAGACACTAGCGAGAAAGCACAAAACTACATTGACTTAATACTTGAGAGAAACACCAAGAAATGAAACCTCTTTTTAAATGATATAGCAGCTTAAGCGAACCAAGTGAGACGCGCCAGTGCAGGATGAACCAACTACTCCCAATCTTCTCCCAAGTCATAATTTGTTTTATAGTTTTATTGTATGGCCAGGTCATGGTGTTGCAGTGTCGTAATGTCACTGTCCCCAGATGGTCATCATGATTGATAAAATTTGCTTCGATTATATCAGCTACATGCATCAAATAGCGCACTATGAAGTCTACGTGCATCCAGTAGAAATGTATCAAGCGACAAGTCGCAAAAATTACCTTTGTTCAAGTGTTAAATTCTTTATGACCTACTACCTGTATGCTTCCGACACGAAATCGGGAACAGAACGTATCTCAAGCAGTTGAATAGGTGACAATTTACAAAAAATTTAACAGAGTAACAAAAACAAGAATGTTATGTGTACGTTAGAAAAAAGAAGTTAATGGGCAGTTAAAGTTGAGGTTTTACTTCAGCAGAAAGCTCTGCAGCCCCTCAACAGAAGGTCGAAGTAGGTTTTTGCCTTTATACCATGATGTACGCACACAGCTTTCTGCTGTGTGTGGAACGGCCAACTGTCACACACATTACGTGGGAATGTGAATCCGAGCCCCGAAACATTATTTTTTCTCTTTTTAGAGACTGCATCTTGTACAAGGCATTTGGAGACCTAACTTGTTAGCAGGCGTCGGGAGAGCCTACTAGCTCTGCTCGATCAAGCCCAGTGGACCATAAAAGTCATTGATTCCCTGGGCTTAGTATTCCTCCCACTGGCCCAGAAACTGTATAGTCAATGAAAGTTTACACGACTGCTGCTCAAACTTTTTAAGCACTCCCCCCCCCCCCCCTTTTTTTTTCGTTTTACTCTCGCGAACACTGCAGAATGAAGTGAGCGAAATGATGCACGTGCATCTTGTTCATACTTGCGCGCTCACTTCATTTCTTTTTTCGCACAGTTTGGCTTGGACCGCACAGGGCCGCGAAACATTGACATTGAAGGTTTTCGCCTTGAATTCAATATAAACATGATCAAGACAACTAGATCTCATATTTGCAAAAAAAAAAAAGAAAAACGTTTTGCGAATAGTACTATGACCTGATTATGAGCAATATTAAGGTTAAGCTACGCGATTGAACTTCTCCGACGGTTTTTTCAATTCTATGCAGAAAATGTTGGCCAAATTTGGCAGGACAGCTTGTGCCTGGCAAACTAAGGGTTCCTAGGGGGATACCAGGCCCCTTGCGACACTGCATTTATGAGAAGCGTTGGCAACGATGTTTCAAGGAAGGAGACCTGCTGGATACCGTCAATGTTAGTCAGCGCCCTATATAGAATAACATAGTTGAATAATAGTTGATGGTTACTCCGACCTGTGAAACAAAGGATAGCTCAGCAAGGACTTTAGTGCGCTTACGTATTGTTGGCGTGCTCACCGGTCAAGCAAGCTATCGCAGACCAACGCTGTCCTGGCTTCGTCGCCAAACCGGTCCAGCGTAATGTGGATTATGCGCCCGCTTATCTTAGTCATTTTTGCAGCGAAATGCATTGCGCGTCTTCAGATATTCGTGAATCTTCGTCGATGTCAATAAAGTGGGACAAGACGAGAGTGATGCAGACGAAACATAACGTTGCTCCGTTGAAGGTCCGCACACCACTGCTCTAGAAAAAAAAGTACTTATTCCATATTTGTGTGAAAGTTCTAGAAGCTGTTGCCCAGCTCCTTTTCAGTGAAGGCGGGTAGTGCAGATCTCACGAAATAAATTTATTCGCAGCATATTAGGAAACCAGCGAACCGAAACTAGAAATAGCGATGGTTCACATTATGTGAGACTATGCATGCAGATAAGAAGAAACGCCTTCAGAAAAGTGAGAGTTGAACAAAAACCACAATGCTGAGGAAACGAAAGATAGTCGGTGAGGTGCAGGAAGCGAATAATTTCTTTCTTAAGTGTTTCTTTCCTCCGCTTGTTTCGCCCTTCTTTGCGCCTTTCGCGAAATCAGTGAGCGCGAAAGTCGGATGCATGCATCGGGGCTGCCGAGCGGAGAGTGCTATTGTGGGGGGAACCGTGCCTGAATGGAGGCAGAAAAGCGCTGCGCCATAGGGGAATCGTGAAGGGAGTGGTGCGGGAGCACGAACCTCAATAAACACAGACAGCGATCATAAAAAAAGCAAGCATATATGCGGTGAATTCTGCAATTCTAGGAACAGAGTAACAAGAAACTCACACACATAACAGCTATCCCAGGATGGAGGCAGAAGCTAGGAAGCAAAAAAGAAGCAGAAAAATGAAAAGGAAAATTTTCACGTTATAGTTACACAATAAAACTATTCCCTCGTGTGCAAGGAAACGCGGTTGTATAAACTACAATGCAAAAATGAAGAAGTTGGTGTCAGCGGCAGGAAGAGAAAACGAAAGAAGCCAAGGAGTCGTCGAAGCAAGAGAAGGGAGATATAGAGGGAGGGCTCGCTACCGAGCCCGTAAACATTGGGGGAGAGGAATGGGCCGGAGGGAGGACGGTCCTTCGGGAGGCTCCTCCATTCGAACCCGGTGACCTGTCGTACTGACCTCGGCAGCTCCCGTGAGAACGGGGATAGAAGCAACTAGCGACGCCGATGATCGGCGCTTCATTGCGTCTGCCAGGGGTAGCGAGGCAAAGTGCGAGGCGCGTCGCTCTTCGAATGGTTGGGAGAGGAGACGGAGGCATTCTCGGATTATTCCTGGGAGGCTGCTTTTGGCTCGTCTCCACCAGCGGAAAGGAGGATGCACAAAAGGGAGTAAGAAGGATGCTTTGGTGGCCCTCATAGCATGCGTAACTGTTTCCTCCTAACGGTCCTGGGTAAGAGCGTACGAGTTTGATAGTTTGATACAAAAGGCGCCTGTCAACAAGATTTCGTCGCTCAGTGTAGAAAACGTACACATGTAGAAACAACATGGTAGAGGGTTTGAATGTATCGGTTTGCGTGTGCGTGCTAGTGTGCGCGTGTGCTTGCGTGAGCGTGTGCGCGTGTGAGTGTAAATACGCGCACATGTGTGTGTGTGAACGCGCGTGCGCGTGTGCGTGCGTGCCTCTTGACGGTACCCTTGAAACAAAAACTGAAAGCAAGGAAATCCTTACTCGGCAATATTTCGTTTTTTTTTTACCACTTTACACTGAACTAAACTTTTGATGCTGTAGCACCGAAAAAATGCAGTATACTATAAATACTGCGTCCAGCCCTCTCTTTATAACAACACAGTTACTTCTGAAGAACACATCAATGTTATCACACTGAACTAAACTTTTCATGCTGTAGCACCAAAAAAAAAATGCAGTATACTATAAATACTGCGTCCAGAACTCTCTTTATAACAACTCAGTTACTTCTGAAGAGCACATCAATGTTATCATAGTCATTTGTTTTCATTCTCACGCCAATGACCACGATAAGTGTAATTTTTGTTTTAGGTTGTATTTCCGTACCAACCTTGACGATAAAGCTGATCTGCTGACCACCGCTAGACCAGCCCCACTGCGACTGAAGTTGGTAGAAAATCAAATCACACAGAAAACACGGTTGCCTAGACACGTGCACTTTAACTTATTGTATATTTGTACACAGATGAAATTAAGACATGCTTCGGAAGTCATACACATGGTGAACTGACACATATATCAGTATTGTTTACATAAAAAAAGGATTCAGCTATCATCCTCGTCCTGGAGTCATGATGGACGTAACTGTCGAATGAATGTGGCTTATTGTATTCCATTTTCTGCAGCAGAGTATATATCGGGCAGACTGGATGCTGCTTGAATGTGCGCTTGCGAGAGCATTGCAACGCACTAAAGTATGCACCTGCTTCGCACATGTCTGCGCATTGCGCAAAATGTGGTTATGCTTCGGAAGTTGGAACCCACAAGTTTGCACAACATTTCACTCCATCCGCTGCAGTATAGCCTATAGTTTGCTTTGGCATTGCGCAACTCGCTCCCAGTCGAGTGTTTGATGGCGGCCTTGAAGGCTGTTTTTTACGGTAGTTTAATATTCGCGAAGGCAGGTGTACATGTATTTATGAGTACCATAAAATATATCAGGTGGTGAAAATGGATAGAGATTCTGCCTCTATTATGGGTTTGAAAATTATACGGCACTTGCAGCTAGTGATACACCACATTTCATTGGCTTTGACAAACTTGAACCTGCATCGTTGCCGATGCGCGGACAGTTCCGGTCTATGACGGAGCCTGAGGACGATTGTTATAGCACGAGAACAGAACGACGACAAACTGACAAGAAGGAGACGAGCGCTAACTTCCAAGGAGGGAGGTTAGAATTTCGCGCTCGTCTTCTTCTTGTCCCTTTGTCATCGTTCTGTTCTCGCGCTACAACAACCGTAATGTCATACCAACTAGCCCAAACCACCACGCTTCGAAGCCTGAGGATTGAGGCACATAACATGCAACTGCAGGCCATAAACTATTGCTAATGAAAAATAATTTAATTGAAAAGGTTTGTATTTGAGCAGGTTGATAATTCCTCGCTGAAAACAGGGTAAACATCAGGATGTAAGAAAGAATGCACTAGCGCTGACTACGTGCGTTTATTTTTTCAAGCAAAAATACATATGCTTCCTGACGACGGGAATAACCAAAAGAGGAGTAGGGAGAGGGGAAATGCAACCATGAGCGAGCACCCCAACCTGTCTTCCATTTTGCCACACTCGTTTGCGAAGATAAGCAACCACCACAAATTTGTGTTGCCATTTTCGTTGCCATTTTTATTTGCTTCTTGTTTAGTACAGCCGCACATGGAATGGTCAAGTTGTTCCCTGCTTCCAAAAACAGGAAGCATTAAGATGATTCATTGCGCTAAGCGTACTTGTACCGCAAAGATTGACCAGACACGCATCGCGCGTAGTTACTACGATTACCACGCGCGGGAAACGCACGAAGCTGCTGTGATTTATTCCATGAGGCCTTCCTAAATAATCTCACCATGAGCCACACTAACCAACAACGAGAGTAATTATCGCCGCAAAGGAGTCCTGCTCTGTCAAAGACAGACTGGGATGCATTCGCTTGGTTTCATTCCCTCATCTTTTCGTTATTTCTTTCCACAGGAAGCGTACAAATCTATGTTTGCGAAAATAAACGCACATGTTCGTAGTCATGCAATGTCGGTCTTGTTCGTTTTTCTTTTCCCGTTTGTTCACGCTGTTTTTGAGAATAAAGTTTTTATTTACGGCCATATAACATTTTGAACATGATTACTCCTCAATGCTCCCAGTGAACGCACATTAAGCACGGAAATGTCAATACAGGCAGTTGTCGACGACTATGCGTGCCAGTTTTCCAAGGTTGTTGTTGTATAGCACTTGTCTGCGCTTCCGAAATTCAATGTGATTACACAGACTGGTCGACTTGTAATCATTGACAGCTTGCCATGTTTGATTTCCGGGACAGGATATTTGCGTCCCATACCGAGCGCTTTAATCTAAGGGGGGCCTCCTGATAAAGCAACCGCTAGCAATCATCGTCGTCACGAGCCAGCGGGGTCAGTGCACATCTGTGCTAAAGCCAGAAAATATACAGGTTCATTTATTAAGCGCTCATGTCTGGAGAACTTTACCTAGTAATACCATATTGAACACGTATATTACATGCATGATGCCAATATAACGAAAGAAGAGCAACAGTCATTCCCAAGATAGCCACCGAACAGTTCTCATGGTTCTTTGACACTTTTCAAGGAGTCCTCAAACTGGCTCACCAGAGACGTGTATGTAGTCTCAGCGTCAAATGAAAGCCGAACAGCGGCAAGCCTTCGCGATGGCTTAGAAGTGTGGCAAAAACGCAGTCATCAACGGAATACAGAGTTCAACATAGAAACAGGTATGCGGCATGCTCCCGGGAAGTTGTCTATAGGACCCCCCTTTCATGCGGTGCTTGTTATGTCGGAACGACCGGAAGGTGTCTGAACGATCGGCTGAGAGAACACGCTAACGATGTCAGAAACGGGAAAGATGGTTTTCTGGCTCAGCACTGCACTGAGTGCAATTGTGTGCCACTTTTCAAGGACACAGCGACGCTGTACAAGCACAAAGATGAGCGCACCCGAGTCATTGTCGAGGCCGCGCAGATGGCATGCGTACAGGTGTCATGCATTAGCGAGCCCCCCGTGGCTCTGTCCGAGAAGGAACTCAGGTTCCTCGAAGCTTTCGGCGCGCGCAAGTAGTTATATTATCTTTACTTTTCTGTTTCGTTTTCCAATACATTTTTCTTTGGCATTTTTTCTGTGCTTTTGTTTTTTTTTGTTTTTCTCTTACTCATGTTTCTGCTCTTTGTGCCATATGGCTTTTGTCACATGGTATTGTCTCCTCTATACATTTTCGCGCTCTGCGCAATAAACTCGGTTGGAAGTTAGCGCTCGTGTCTTTCGTGTCCTTCTTGTCTCTTTGTCGTCGTTTTATTCTCGCGCTATAACTATCGTAATCCTTCGCGATGGCGTAGTGCGTTTCCTCCAGTTATCAGCATTGACAAGCGCGTGCATCCTGTTCGGCAGCTCCGCGCATGTATAAGTGCCTGTGCATGGTGATAAGCGGACGGGGCGCACTTTACCATGGCGAAGGCTTGCCGCTGTTCAGCTTTCATTTGACGCTGACAGTAGAATTACAAACAGATGGGCCACGTTTTGCAAGGCCACGCACAGGACCATTTACTCTTGTAAATCGGTATTCAATTGTATTTCGGTTTTCCTTGAAAATGAAGAAAACATTAGGGGGCGGGGGCGCTACAAGCAAGTGTAGGGATCAAGGACAGCAAATTTCGTAACCGTTGTGTAAGCGCAGGAACAGAGTAGGCATAGCATTTAGTGTGTCGAAACTCACTGTTTAAAAGTCTCACTGTGTAGGGAGAATTCTCAGTTCGTCACACAGTCGTCGCTACACCATGCCTGTAGTTGGCCTTGGCAAAGTGTTACGAAGGTGCTGACAAGTTGAAGACTGCGAGGGAGCGCTTCCCATAGATGAGCGCTTAGTTCAGTTATAGTTCAGAGCTTGTTATACGTTCAGTGCTGAAGTTAGCCCCATTCACTTAACTATACCTATCCAGCGTTGGACGTATAATAAGCGCTTTGAAAACCCGACGAGCCAGCGTCGCTGTGCAGAAAACAATTCCTGAGCATTGCAATACCCGTTGAAACGCATATACTGCGCACTTCCTGAGCGCGAATCAAGACTACTGCAGAACGAGGGCCAAGAGTCTATATACCAAATAAACGAAAGTCGTCTTGCAAAATGACGGAACGAATGAAATCCCGAAATAAAACAAACACTCTATAACTTCGCCTATCGGGCGTCAAAAAGTGGAAAATATAAGAGTGAGCCTGATATCGTCCGAAGCAAGCCATTGACATATTATCACTTGCAATAAATGTTGCCCCACCTCTAATTAAGGCACGAGTTGTTCGGACACCTTGCCCTTCTTAGTGGAATCAAAAAGTATAAATTTATTACGCTTCCATCTTTCCAATAAAAACATTGTTAGAAAAGAAAGGCTATAAAAACAGGTACAATCAAAAATTCGGACACATGCATGCTGAAAATGGAAATAAATCAACAACGCGCACTAAAGTCGCACTGATTTGCCCAAGGACATGCACCGTTGGGTGCACACAAGCAGTGTCAAGGTGGAGGGCGAACAAACAGACTTGTGATTGAGCGTGACATGTGCGGAAGCAGTGGCAGCAAAGATTCGAAGCAAGAGCACCACCGCCAAGCAATTTGCACAGGTAGGCGTTCAGCGCTACTCGTGCAAATGAAAGGAAACGGTACGTAGCAGTGGCCCAACAGAGCCATCGAAAAGTGTTTCGGAGAACGACTTGCGCAGCAATCGCACCACACAAAAGCTCTCGAAAAAGTCCACAACGGGATCGAAACAGGGGCCGGGAAAAGATAACGCAATAAAAATATTAAAAATGGGGACAAGGTACGTAAGGAAACAAGGATACGTCGAAGAAACCTTGTGTTCGTAAGGTATCGGTGGTGACTCCCACCGACTGAGCAGAGCGCAGAGAATAGGAGCGCTCGGTCTCTTTCCTTTCCACATTGCCAAGAGGTTCACAGGACTTCGCGCAAGGAAAAGCTGAATGACGCCCGACTGTCAAACGCTGACGTGCGGGTGAAGAGAAGACGTCCCCCTGTCTCGAATAGCAGGCTCTTTCATTGTGCGGACCCCAGTATCGGGAGGAGGGCGCGTAGCTAGGCTTGTTTCCTCCTGCGCGTGTGCACCGTTGTGGTGGTTTCGCTTCCAGACGAAGCAGGCGACTTGTGGCTTTCCACGAGCGACGCCCGCATTGCCTGCCTATGTCAAGACGCCTGAGCAGTTGCGTGCACCACTTAACAAGCTGCGTAACCACTATAGGTGTGGCCGTGCTGCGAAAAAGTACACTTCGCCTAATTGGAACAAGTGGGCTTTAATTAGACGTCTTCTTACTAGGAGCATGAATTTAGATATGTTTCACTTCGAGTGACGTTTTCCTCACTGATTACAGTGCAAAAATTTTAAAACGTTGGATGCTTCGCCGAAGAATTGTGTCGTACACGGCACGTCGCGGATTGTGCTGCATGGATTTACCTAGCAAAACCACGTGCGACGCAGCCTGGAAAATGATTCCCATGTCTCATCGAACAACGGTGCCTCGACCAGACAGGCTCTCTCCTGCCCTCGCTTGGAGCCCTCCCCCCACCTCTCGCCGCGCCGTCTTCAAGACTCGGATCGAGACTGTCTACTAGGGGCAAGGAGGTCGAGCACTTGGATTAAATATGAATGGCAAGGACCGAATGCACGGAGATCCCGTACCTGAGGATTATTCAAAAATGGATCTTTGCAGCTTCCCCACGTTGCTGCGGCGACGACAGGAAGGAAGGCAGAGGAGCCCTAAGGCAGGCCGAGTGACGGCTTGAGGAAACACGACGGGCACTGTCACGTGCCTCGACCTTCCGTTTTTGAGGAGACGCCAGTCTGACACCCATGTCCCCCGAAGCATAAAGTACGGCGCAGATTAGGAATGCTAATCAGATGGAGCTTAGCGGGAGCCATAACTTGAGTACGAGGCTTCCCCGAGCTGGATGAAGCTAAGGGTGCACAAAACGACACTTTTGACGCGCTTGTCAGATATCAATGCCGTGCTCGCCCATTGCACGTGAGGGAAGAACTCTGGCGATTATCGAGGTGGTCGACGCTACTACAAACGACGCTGATTTTTCGAGTGCTGCTGACATGCAACTTGCAAGGGAGGCAACTGCTTTTAGAATAGAACTAACTGGAAAAACATTTCGTCACGTCCGGCTTATATACGCTGCATCACACAAAGACCAGATTACTGCACTATTTGACGAGCAAAGAGGAGACGAATGTAAAACAGCGTTTAAAGGTCGACGCAAGAACTGCTTCTATTTTCTTCTCTTTTCCTCAACCGTAGGCTTGAAACAGTACAATAAATGACTTATTGTTATGTAGTTTATCGCACGTTAGGGCCTCCTCAAAGATAGGTCTTCCGATCAAGTTAGTTATCGAACATACATCCATCAGCTTCGTTGACGTTCTTTACGCTTTTCCTGATCCTGCATTGCAGGAAGGTTTCGAGCAATTTACTTGTAGATATTGCAGATGCGCACATATAGGAAAGTAGGCCACGTTCTTATTTTAAGTTGTAAAACTTTACTAGCCTTATTGTTTAATAGATACTCATAAAAATACCACACAAAAACATCTTATTCTACGCAAAATAAATATAAATGCGAAACAAACTCCATCAAGCGACATCAGAAGTTATCAATACAAATGCACAATAACTTTAGTATATATATATATATATATATATATATATATATATATATATATATATATATATATATATATATATATATATATATATATATATATATATATTGTTAAGCGGTTTATTGGCGGACACTCAGCGATGATTAACGACAGCGACAGTCAATGCGGGGATCGACTCTCTGCGCGAGCTGCTCTTCTTCTTGAGAAAAGGGCGACCCACTAGAAGGCGCTGAAGAGGACGACCCACTGTTCAAAGGCTTTACCACAATATATATATATATATATATATATATATATATATATATATATATATATATATATATATATATAAGGGAAAGAAGTGTATACCTAAGGGTTCGTTTTTCCGTGTTTTAACGCTATATTAATGAGATCTAACAGACAGTAATGCCAAGGAATGTACAGGGGAAGTTATTAGTACCAATAGAATGTAAATAAGAAGAAAGAAAAGTGGATGAAAAAATAACCCGCCGTGAGCAGGCCTACGGCTGCTCACGGCGGGTTATTTTTTCATCCACTTTTCTTTCTCCACACGGACGGACGGACGGACGGACGGACGGACGAGCGGAGCGTCCGTCCGTCCGTCCGTGTGTTCGTCTGTGCGTCCAACCGTGGGTGAATCTGTCCGTCCGTGCGTCTGTCCGTCTGTCTGTCTGTACGTCCGTCCGTCACGTGAACACTTCAGGTCCCACCATCTCGAATTTTTCATCATATATTGAATATATACAAGTACCCCCATCTAGCGGACATTCCAATAACTAAACAAATGATGGATACCTACTACATGCATCGAGGACGCACGACCCATGGCTTAGGAAACTTCGACATTCGAAAAACTAAACGAGCGGTGGCTACCTACTACATACCACGAAAACGCACAACCTTCGGCTTATGGAGCTTCGCCCACATAAGTCTATCCCCCACCGGTGTTTACAAACGATAACAGTGCGAACGGGTGACGTCATAAGGAACTAAAAAATACGATATACTTCTTTACTTGTAATGAGCCATAATTGTATTATCTAATATATTGATGAACATGTGGGTTTTAATGTACCAAAACCACCATATCATTATGAGAGACGCTAGAGTGGAGGGCTCTGGAAATTCTCATCACCTGGGGCTCTTTACCATGCACCAAAATCTGAGCACACGGGCCTACAGCATTTTCGCCTACATCGAAAATGCAGCCGCCGCAGCTGGGATTTGATCCCGCGACCTGTGGCACAGCAACCGAATACCTTAACCACTGTATCACCGCGGCGGGACGGGTTATCGATTATAGATACTTCTTTTTTGTCTTTCGTACTTTTGTATATTTTAAAAAAAAAGTTGCTCATTTTTTTTTTCAAGGGCATTTGTGTATAGTGCTTAGTAATTCCGTCTAAAATTTTTCAGGATTTCAGTTTTTCACATATTTTTTATCTTGCTACTGCAAATTGCTGACGACTGTAATGCGTTATTTTAAAACTGATGTTTTGACATATGTTATACTTTTTGAGTTTGATTTTTGTGTCCCTTACCCAAACTTAGAACGAAATTCCTATAATTGTTCCACTTCACTTGATCAATTATATTGGGTGGAAGGACCTTGGTCAGGCAGAAATAATCTGCCTATAGTCCCTTCCACCAATAGGCAATCTTTGTTTTTGTCGGAAAAAACTGTGAATGAATGAATGAATCACTAAAGGCCTATTGCAAGCACAGTTGGTAAGTGCCCCCTACGCCATAAATACTCCTTTTGCGAATCAGCGAATCAGGCCACCTACGGAGCCGTAGTGCAACACGCGAACCTACTCAACTGTTTCCTTTGTTTAATTAAATATTGTCACGTGGTTGTGACGTGAAAGAAGACAACAGTCAGCGTGTCAAAGAAGCAGCTCTTTTTTTGGCCAAACTTGTGGCCGGAAAACTGAAGCTCAGACTACAGCAATACACATGGGCACAGATAGCGGTGAACAGAGTGGTAGCCGTCGATCAACCGACAAGAGCTGACGTGCGTCTGCATTTATATGCCGTAGAGTTATCTAACGTTATCGATAATAGCCACGTAAGTTCCAGAAGAGCCTGTCATGTTCGCTTTGTATGCGTAATCGCATCGAAAAATTCAACGATTATCTTCATGGTTCTTAGTGAATTTGCGTGTTTGCGCAAAGCAGCACTTACACGTCAAATGGGGCGATAACAAAACGGGAGAAAGAAACTTGACAATATGTCTAAGCGCTTTGTATAGAGAGGGCCTTTAAAACACCTGCAAGTTACCAATTGATTGACATGTGCGGTTTAACGTCCCAAAACCACCATTGATCATGAGAAATGCCGTAGTGTAGGGCTCCGGAAATTTCAACCACTTGGGGTTTTTTAACAAGCTTCTAGTTCTAGCTTCTAGACAACTTTTTATTTTCTGGCAAAATCGCCAGGATACATCCGGAAAGACGTCAATTTTAGCCAAATGTCGCTAAACAATAATGATGACAATATTTTTAGAGTCTTCGGTTTTTTATCCGATAACACACGAGAAGAAATTAGATTTTATTGAAAGAATATTTTAAATAAGTTTGCGTTGTGGCGAAGGAAGTTCGACTGCACTGCTACCGCCTGGCTACGTCACTGTGTGCTGGTTAGCAGCTGAAGTCCACCTGTTTGCGGTGAACCGTGAGCCGTTAAACTGAGCCGGTTCAGTTAATTCAAACGATCTGAGCCATTCGGAGCTGCTTTGCCCGTCTCTAACTGCAACAGAAGGAGTGCTCCGAAAGGCCACAATGAACGCTAAAGATCGCAACGTCACTAGCAGCTTGATCCTGTATTCATTGGGCTCATTTATTCAAGCTCGTTCCGAGCATTCTACTGTTCTCACCGTTGCCCAATTTTCTGTGTCTGTTTTAGAACAATCTACCTCAAATTTGGAAGTCAGCAAAAAAACTCGCTAAGGCTCCAAAGAGCCAGTATTGTCACTAGCATGACTCAAAAGACACTGAAGTTTTGTGACTATCTCGCTAAGTTAACACCACGGATATGTGATGCGTTAAGGAGACTCCTTCCTCTACATAGAATTCGTAGAGTATTTGTTTCTTTAGTTTGTGTCAAAGCAGATCCAACTTTTTTTCCCTTTTTGCTATGTGGTAGAACACCTTCTTGCCACCCAGACGGTCCCGCTTCCATCCACACTCGAAGCAGAAAATTTTATTTATTTATTATATTTGAATTGTCGTCAATTTGTATGTCACGGACAAGATCACTTTTCACTCACAATCAACGACGCCGACGCAGTCACTTATGCGAAACGAGCTCTCTATATAACGCTGTCACGTTTAAACAGCTTTACAACGCTAGGCATACCTACCTCCAAATATCAAGGGCAGTGCACTGCCGATTTTAACTGCAGCCACTGAGGAACCTCCATCCAATATCTCGAGAACACCCACCAAGGTGGTCTAGCGGCCAAACCATTTGGCTACTGACGTACCCGCAGGTCGCGGGATTCAATCCCGGCCGCAGCGGCCACATTTTCGGTGGAGGCGAAAATGATTGAAGCCTGTGTACTTAGATTTGATTTCCCATTAAAAAACCCCAGGCGCTCGAAATTTCCGGAGCTTTCCACTACGGCATCTTCCATAGTTATATGGCGATTTTGGGACGTTAAACTAAAACAACGAAACTTCTCGGGCAAGCACTGTCATGTACGAAAGATTATAAATAATTGTAGCCTAACGAAAGCGCATTTTTATGCCTGTACATTTACATATGCTGAGATAATATCATCGAAGTGATTCCGGCTTGAACGAGAATTTGAAGCCTCAGTCGACCAAGCCTCAATCGACTGTCACATAATTAGCATTAATTAGTCTTTACAGTTACCACATAATCAGCGCACAGATAATTAATGGGCATGGAATTATTTGTACTTGTAAAATCTTGTCTGAATTTTATTTCTCGATCATCGCGTACTTGTAACCTAGCGAGCAGTAGCAGGCAACACTCGTCACCTCGACTGTGAATGTGGAACGTTTCTTTTTGATTGATGACGTCCCACATGAGGTTAACTTTACGAGCGATCTCTTTAAAATGGGAGATCAGGCCAAGCGTATTACGTGTGGTGCCTGAGAAGCAAGACAATAAACCAAAGGAACAGCACTCTTGGCGAGCGAGAGTTGCCGTCGTTCGTAACGTTCATGGCTTCAGCGACATACCCTATTCAAGAACACTTTTCTTTCAATTCTGCATTTTCTCGGAAACTTCTGCCTACTAAGGATACAGCAAGTTACCTGCAAATTAACCCAAAAGGCTGTTCTGTGAGCCTTTTATTATCACATCAACCATCTTATCTAATTAGAATATACAATTTGTTTTCAATCAGTCTAGCTTCCAGGAAAAAAAACATATTTAAGTGAAATAGAAAAACCAACAAAAAAGTAGCGTATGGGGCCATTGTTTCACCACACAAAAACAATGAAAAACCACTTCTCTATATGCGACATAAGTGGTTAAGGCCGCCTACGCATCAGGCCACTTATCCTCTTCAAACGATACATTTTTCATTCACTGGAATGTTGACTTTGAATCGTGGGAACCGAGAACACCTAGTTTAACTTTCCCGACTGCACAAGTCGGCCCACTTCCGCCAGTAGCGAAGAGGACCGGCTGACTTCGTCAACACCCGGTGCCAATGATGACAGCGCATGAGTGGTGGGCTCCCACGGCGGTGCTCTTCTCTAGCGATTATGTTTCGGCGCGGCTATTCGCGCCAGCGGCCAAGCAGTGCTTTGCATATGCGCAAGCACTTCATACGTGCCAGAATGGACGACCAGCTATCACGATGGCCCCGGGGACAGAGAAGCCCACGACGCGAATGGAAACCTTGGAAAAGCAAACACGTGAGCGCAAACACTTTCGACTCCCCTTGATATTCATTCCTGCTGTTTGAGGGAAGCGAAGGTGATCTAAAAAATTGATTAAATAAAAAAAGAACACAGAAGCAAATATTGTACTTGACGTTTCACAGGAAGTAGATTGATCGTATAGTACTACTGAATGGGAAATAGCTCTTTAGTCTCGTGAGGATATATGGAGAAGAATTCATCTAGAGCGCATCACTGATCTGGTGATAGTTAACTGAAGCTAATAAATGCGGCCGAATTCGCCTGTAACTGTTCTATACTTCGGATACTGTTTTTTTTTCTTTTTTTTACAAAGCATTGTGGCTTCAATCGGCAGTGTTTTTTAGCCAGACGCACTGATCCAGTGCACCAGTTTGAAACAAAGTCTAAACTACAAAGTATGTGAGAAAAAAGAAAAAGGCAACCTTAGTAGTGTGGAAGTCACGGAAGTTACGCAGGAAATTTGATTTGTTCTGCTAGTACATACGCGTTCAACTTTCACTCTTTATGCCGATGTACGCGCTATCGGTAATGTGCGTGCTTCATATCTTCTTCCTTTCTTTTTTTTTTTGGTAACTAAACGGACGAGGTTACAGCATCGCCGCTGCGCGTATCGCTTTTATTGATTGCAGGCGCTCGCTCGACGGAGAATCATGGTCACGTCATTTCATGTTATCTTTTATTCATATCTCCTTTTTTTTCTCCTGCAGTTCTCTTTGGAGCATCGCACCACCTCCGAAGAGGAGAGCTTTCGGCGCCTGGTGTTTGACTTTCGCACCACGGCGCCGCCTGCGAGCGGTTGCATGTCAAACCTCGAAACGAGTAGGGGCTAGCCGTACAGGAAAGCGCTGCCTACCGTATACTTAAAGCAATTTCAGCCCCCATCTATCGCAACATGCGTTTCAATGTCCACACACTTTCGAACCAGGGGAACAAAATTTAGTGGCACCCGCTCACGCGTCAAAAATGAAATAACGAAACCTGCGCCTGTGGGGCGAGTACTTTACGCTCCTCGATACATACAGCGGAATCATGAACTGGCCGAGCGGCATGTGTGTGCACATCACGCGAGATGAAGACACGTGGACATGCTGTTAGCTTGCGCTTTTAGAGATTATTGAATCTACCGCAAAACCACTGTGGAGCTTGGTTTAGAGGAAGCTAGTCGTTTTCCATGCTCTGCTGTTTCGCGAGAAAATGGTGGTGACGCAGGGAGAGCGGCGGCCGCGTGTCTCCCTGCACGCGCGCAATTTTCTCCTGCATTGAGTGGCGCAAGCTTGATGTTTGTTCTTCACACGCTTAGTAGTTGCTTTAAAAGGTGCCAGACCAAAAAAAAAAAAAACACTTAACACACTCTAAAAACTGCGGAGGGTATCACAGGATAAAAAGGCCAAGTTACTCTTCAAAGTGTTCTACTCTCGCAAAACATCAGATAGAGTGACATTCATTTTCGCCCTGTATGAACGAGAAAGTGAAACATCTTTCTACTCTTCCAATTTTTAAGAGAGTGAAATGCCCACATACTCTTCAGGCGTGAGAGATTAAAACGCGACTATACTATTACTGTTAGATGCGTCGTTACACCGCGAGTGATTAGCACTACTTCATAACCACACACATATGCAGTAAAACGTACTGCGTTTGTTTGGTGAGGCGTTCGAGACGATTAACAAAAGAACAGCGTTACCAGCACGCGCCAGTGAATCTCTGCGCACTGGAAGGCACTTCGAACTCTTAATATCCACGTTTTAGGGGCGAAGCTTTTTAAAACGGCACCCGTTTGTCCCTGATTGTCGTAGTCGTAGTCGCAGTGTGTAAGCAGTGTTACATTTTGACCTGCAAGGTGGTGCCGGTGGGAGATTTCTCCTGTGTTTTGTTGAGCAATAAAAACTTCGCTGCGTGCGTGTTAACTTAAAAGCCGAATGCTCCTGTCTCTCATTCGCCATTAGCAGCCATTGGCATGTACATTTAGCACTATCTGACAAGAAAGGGTTGCTACGTTATACTCGACCTCCTTAGTTTTATAAAGGTTTAGCGAGCGTTGAGCTGCAGTGCCATGAATACAATGAACTAGTATATACCATGAACTTAAGGTGGTTAAAGGTGGGAAGTAGATACGAAGCGCAAGCCGTAAGAAAGTAAAAGTCGAATTCTCCTGTCTCTCATTTTCCATTAGCAGCCATTGGCATGTACATTGAGCACTATCTGACTGGAAAAGGTTGCTACGTTATACTCGCTGGGCGTAACCTGCTTGGTTTTAGAAAGGTTTAGCGAGCGTTGCGCCGCAGTGCCATGAATATAGTGAACTAGTATATACCATGAACTCGAGGTTGTTAAAGGTGGGAAGTAGACCCGAAGCGCAAGCCGTAAGAAAGTGTGCGTGTGCCACCTCTCGTTTAGACCTTGGAATGTCCGCTGGATGGCGGTGCTTCTATATGGGAAATATATGATGAAAAGATGCGAGATGGTGGTACTTTGAGTGTGATGAACGAACGGACACCCAGACAGATGCATGGATAGACGCATGAACGGACGCAGGGGCGGATGCATGGACAAACGCAGGGACGGACGCACGAACAGACGCACGCACGGACGGGTGGATGGACGCATGGACGGTCACACAGAGGGACGAATGGACGGACGGAAGCAAGAACGAATGGACGGATGAATGCTTCGCCCCACTCTTCATCATTCACTCCGTGGATATGCTGCCATTTTTTTAGCTTTGGATATGTGTAGTGAAATAATCGAATACTATCTCATTCAATAGGTGTCGATCGAAACTCAACGCAGACGGCTATGACGTTCTCCTGATATTATTATTCATGTTTTTCGGTACGACCACCGCCCACGGGCGATGGTGCCGTAAGCCTGACGTACGGTACGGCTACAGTAAAGTATTGTGGCTTTAGTCGTAAAAGGTGAACAAGAATGACCGAAATTATGACAAAGGAGTGAAAAAAAAACTAATTTTTTCAGGAGTGCAACTAACGAATCTGAAGCGCGATGTTTTGTACGCAGAAATGACAAACCACTTAGCGAGTCAGTGAAAATGACATTCATATATTTGGTTGCACTAATCTTCCTGTTTATACTGTAAAAAAATGTGTAGAATAGACGTTCTAATCTCACGAAGCACAAAACAAACACAGTAAACATGTTAGCTACAGTCCGGCTGGTTTTGAGAAGCGCAGAGACATTCAAATTTCTGCGTCTGAACAAAAAAATGCAGACATGTCCCCAAAACTACTTTTGACATAAAGAAATGAACGCCCAATTGCCGTTTGTCAGAGTGGTGTTCATTCTTTCGCCGACACTCGCACGCGTCGGAGGCAAGAATCATGGGCTCCCGCGGAGCAGCGAAGGCGGTTCTTGCTGGCCGCAAAAACAGGTTTACAGATGAAAGTGATAAGGATTTTTAGATCATCTTGCCGAATCTGCCAATGAGACGTGTTGTTTTGAACACAGTGTTTTTGCACAGAGATATTTGAGTGAGGCCTTTCAAGGTCGAATATTTCCGGGATGCTCAGAACAAAGAACGACTGCTCCCCGACGTGGAGGCGTTGGGCGCCTATCAGATCAACCATGGTTGGGCGGTGACGTTAAACAGCACGGAGGCAATGAAGAGATTACTTCAACTAAATGAACTCCAGGTCAAAGGAAGACGCTGCCTTGTCGTTGGCCACAGGAGCAGCAGGTGAGGCTGTGACTTCACTGTGGTGAAGCCATGGCTGTTATATATAACAGCCGTGGCTGTTATACGGTGTGGCTGACGACGATGAGCGTGCAGAGCTGGCAGCGTTTTGTCGTGTGACGGCAGTTTCTCGGGAGGGTTGGCACGTTGAAGGAGCTAGCGAGAAGAGTTAGATAACACGTTGTGTGCTAATTAAGCTCAACGCTGGTATCAGGGTGGATTATATGCCACACCAGATCCGGATTGCTAGTGAATTTGCCCTACTGGTCGCCCCCGGTCGGCTATGCAATACCTGCGCTGCAACGGAACGGGGCATGTGCGTCGTGAGTGCAAGGTGTCTCGGTGTTTGCATTGCCGGCGTTTCGGACATGTCGACGCACAGTGAGTTCGTTCCTACACCTGAGTGATGGGATTAGTGGACACAACGGATGTAGCACAGCATATCATGAACGTAACCGAGGCGGAAGACGCCACCCAAGTCAGTGGAGATGGGAGTGTAGCCGCACAAGACTGCCATGCATCAACGTCTACAAGGGACGCTCCGCCAGAACTGGCAGACAGATCAATAGATAGCGCAGCAGCACTGGCCAAGGCCTTGGAGGATGTGAGAATGGATTTGAGTGGGCAGATTACTGGAGCGTCTGAACTGGCGTCTAAACAGGGCCGGCTTGCCTAAGGCGTCTCGTCACATGTGAGCACGGACTTGGATTCGGAGGAAGGGTCACGGAACACCATTGGCACCTTGGGGAGCAACACTGTTGATACATCATTTAAAATATTCCTGGATGAAGCTTCTAGCCAAGGAGACAAAGAAGGCGAGAAGAGCGTCGAGGAACTGCTGGCGAAGACGCCGACTGTGAGACGCACCAGCCTCAGAGGGAGATCTGGTAGTGCTATGGAGAGTAAAGCTGTGGACAATCCGTTCTTAGTGGGCAGCGAGACTGGTCCACCGGGAGGTCCCGAAGGTGTCTCGCGTTACGTTAGACGCGCTAGATAAGCGCCATGGTCCAGGCCTACTTCACCCGCAACGCTAAAATGGCTCCTGCCGTATTCCTTAGATTTGCAACTCTGAATGTTAGAGGCCTTGCTTCCAGGAAGAAGCAAGGCCAAGTGTATCGGTTGTTGGAGGAAAATGTGGATATATTGGCAGTGCAGGGCACGAAGGTGGAGGCTGAGGAAGAAACAGAGAGCATGGTGCGAAAGTTCACGCCAGGGTATTTCGTCATTGTGAGCTATGCAATAGGTACATCAGGGGGAGGCGTTTTTTTTTTTGTTAGAAAATTGCCTGGTTTGGTAGTACAGAATGTATTGGCGGGTCCGTCAGGCTGATTAGTAATGTGCGACATTGTTTATTGTGATACTGAATGGCGAATTCATGGCGTCTATGCTTCAACTACGTTGCAGGAACGCCAAAATGTTTTGATCATGTGCGACAGTACATGTCCGACGAGAAGAAGCTGAAGCTCACATTGGTAGGATATATTAGTTGTCTATTGAAAGAAAGAAATAGATCGAGCAGTCGCAAGTCCAAAGACAAAAGGAGTGATGTGCTGGTGCAAGTGATTGCAGACTATGAGTTAGAGGGTGTTGAAGAATGCCTGCAAAGTTACCGGGCAGTTAAGTTTACCCACTTTCAAGGTGCAAGCAAGGCCCGATTAGACCGACTGTACATATTAGTTGACATAATTGCACAATTTAGTTGCTATAACGTTGTTCATATTGCCTTTTCTGATCATTGCCTAGTAGAGTGCCAGATAGGTGCGAAGAAAGAATACATTAGGTTTTCATGGGATCAGCGGAACATTAACTCCCATATTGTGACAAGTCTTTCAACGTAGTTATAATGAATGAAATCAAAGCAATTGAGGAAGCTCATGTAGAAAAAATAGGACAAGAGTGGGGCCTTTTTAAACAGTGGATCAAAATGATAGCGATTGAGCGATCAAGTGTCCTTGCCTTCGAATCGAAACAGAAAAATAAAGAGCTTAAATTGTTCCTGTAGAAACTGACAGCCCTGGAATGTGAAAAACCTGGTGTGTATGCCGAGGATTTGCGCAATATCAAAAACAAGCTAGAGGTCTGTGATTAAGAGTGCTATCGAGGGGCCCTAGTACGAGCCAGAGCAATGCAAATGAGCTTAGATGAAAATCCAAGGAAACGGGCACCAAGACTCGAGAAAAGTCCTGCAAGGCGAAACCATATAAAAACTTTTGTGTGTAATTGTGTAGAGAGGGCAGACAATGAAAGCATTGAACGGGATTTTTTAAGCACCACGAGGCTCTATTCGCTACTAGACCAGTTGAGAAGGAGATGTTTTTAACAGTCATTCCTCAGTAGAATGCCGCGGTTGTCTGATGACACAAAAGTGGTGTTAGAACAGCCTGTATCACAAACGGAAGTAGAAAACGCCATAGATAATCTCAATCCTGGTAAGTCACCGGGGCCTGACGGCCTGAGTGCTGTGTTTTAAAGAAACATTTAAGAGTAATTTATCCGGACTGCTTTCAGAAGTTTATAACGAGTCATATACACTCGATAGTATGCCTCGGTCTTTTAGTGAGGCTCATGCTATTTGATACCAAAGGCCGATAAGAGAGAGGAGTTAAAAATAGTTTCGTCATATCTGCCTATATCATTAACTAATTGCGACTGCAAAATTGTGATGAAAGTACTAGCGCGGTGACTCCAGGGCATGATCAAAGAATTGCTCGGGTCTCACCAAACTTGCGGTATTATGAGACGTTCCATTGTGACCAATATACAGAAAATGCGATGCATTCTCGAGTGTTGCGACGCCATGGAAGGACGTGTGGCAATTCTGCCGCTCGATCTCGGAAAGGCATTTGACTGTGTCTCTCATGTCTTGCTTCTTCCCTTACTAGACCATGTGAATGTGGATTCGGTAATAAGAGACGGTGTGGCTTTGGCATATCGAAATTGCCTGACACGTTTAGTAATTAATAATACATTAGGGACCCCCATTAGCATTAGGCGTTCCGTCCGTCAGGGATGCCCGCTTAGTCCTCTTTTGTTCAGCATCTATATAGAAACGTTATGCTTAGCAATAAGTTAAAACAGCAGCATTCACGGTTTTATGTTGCAGGCATCAGAAGTTGAAATTCTGGCATATGCGGATGATGTCGCAGTTCATTGCACAGACAAAAAAAACTGTGGCAGCGGTTATCACTGCAGTGAAGAGTTTCAGCAATGCCACTGGTAGTCGGGTGAACTGGGGAAAGTGCTTGGGTTTCTGGCACAGATAGTCGTCATCCACACCTGATTTTTTTGTCAATACGAAGTGGGGGACGTCACCTGTCAAATACTTAGGGGTACCACTAGAACACTACAAAGGCAATGATGACTATTGGCAAGAACAGACAAGAGAAATACATTTGAAGGCGAATAGGTCGCAGCGGAATCACCTATCAATGTTCTCGAGAGCTATGGTTTGCTATTTGTTCTTTGTCTCGAAACTGTGGTACGTGATGCAGGTGTTGCACTGTTCACAGGTCAATATGCAAAACTTCCATCGTGTATTTGCAGTGTTCGTGTGGGCCTCAACTTGGTAATGATGCAGTCGAACTAATTTATTTAGGCGGGTAAAGAAATGTGGTTTGAGAATGCCACACCTATTCTTAAGACAACTCATAAACAGGTTGTTTTTCTTTTTTCGTAACGTGAGTGATTCATTTCTGCGCATGGGGTGTGCCAACTGAGGTTCACGAGAGCTTTACCTGGATATGTAGTGAGTGCAGACCACATGAAAGGCGCTGTCTGCGGATATCTCAAGAAGGTGATCTATGTACGCTCTTTTTGACTGTCACATTTTATAATGAGTATTTATTTTCAGTGTCACGCAAAAAGCTGTACAGAGATGTTTGTGATACAATTTTACCCGTTCTAATGTGCAGGGCCATATACAGTGGAGGTCAAGGGTAGGACGTGCTAAATAGGGTGAAAATAATGCAAGTGCTCCTGCCACAAAGACCTTATTTTTTAGGCTTCACACCGGCACTGTGCACACCAAGGTATTTCTAGAAGAGCGGGGTGTCTTCGTACCGTGGGAGTCAGATTGTCCTTTGTAAGAAGCCAAATGCTATTGACCACGTCTTTTTTTTTGCATTGCTGGGAAGGAGCGTATTTTTGGGATGTATTACAAAGGACAATCAAAAATTAATTCCCGCTAGACCCTAAAGATATGACAATTCTGCCGATTGAAAGTGAGGATGGTTTGCCATTTGACTTAATATAGTGAACAGACCTACACTGTTTATGGCGGGCCCGTATGGCAGGATTTTGCTGTGATTCAGATGCATTACCCGCATGAATGTACTTTCGAGAGTGCATAGGGAAATTTGTGAAAGTTATGAAAACACAGGAGTCTGTTCCTGAGTGGTTGTCGAGGGTGGAACCGCGGACAGCTCTCAAGGAGTTTGAAAGTTAGTGTCTATTCAGTAGGACTGCCACGACTTGTTTTCGTGACCTGTGCGGCATTGTTCATGTACATAGTGTGTGGAAACAGGCAATAAAGCAAAAAAAAAAAGTGTGGTGTAGCGGATAGTGTGGCAGGCTAGCAGTCTGTAGTACTTCTATAGGTTGCACGTTCGAAGCACACTCAATTGTGTTTCTTTACGTTTTTTTTTCTTGTTTGTTATCGTGTTCTTATTTAGCTATTCTTAAAATCTGCCCGTGCGGAAATCCGTCAGAACAATTAAAAAGACTAAATTCTGTTCAAGCGTTGCTATTTTTTTCGTGAGGTTTATTGTTACTTTCTTAGGCGGGGTCATGCTACTTTGCTTCGGGCAGCGTTATGCTTCTCTGTTGAGGTGAAGCGCTTTGACCTTTTCGGGAGAATCACTGTACTCTGCCTCAACAAGAGGTGATTTACTCTGGAAAAGAGTAAAATATGGGACCAGAAAGTACCTTCTCGAAAACAGTTCCCAGCACTCTCTTAGTTTTCACAGTGCACAATCACTTGCTGTCCGACTAACGACGTTGTTTGAACTATAGCCCCCCCAAAAAAGAAAAGATATCAAAATAGCAGAATAAATGTACTTAGCTTTCATAAGACGGAAGCCTATCATGCAGGCTATTCTTGACGAAAATGAAAATTCTGCACTTGATGCGAAGCATGGCTGCTCTTTGCACCTCATCACCATGTGCCCTTAAGTTGAACGTAATGTAATCCTTAACAAGGCACCGCATTATTTATATTCCTTTTGTCCTAACACAACCTGCAACAGTGGGTGGTGCCTCTTCATATAGGCCCGTTCTGTGTAATTTCTTTTGGAAATAATTCTACCTTCAGCATAAACATTACCTATATTAAGTTTTATATAGGCCTGCACTACGTACGTTTTCTGGAGATATTTTCATCTTCAACATAAATATAAAATATACTGAGGTTCCTGGCAAGTGGGAAGAAGACAAAGAAGGTGCTGGTAGAATGTCACTGACGAAAAAATTGAGAGAGATATTGTTCACGTACTCAGCTTAAGTGCCGACGATAGTGAAGTCCACACGGAAGCTAATAACTGACATGATGTTTTATAGTAAAGATGCAATGGCAGTCTGAAATTGAAGAGAATAGGGCAGGCACGTCGTTGAAATATTTTAGTTGTAACGTGATAGAAGTGATGACTTGAAAAACGTTAAGCATTTTCACTGACTTGAACATCACGAAGACTAGTTAAACAGTGGAGCTGGTGGCATCATATTGCTTCTTCATTGTTTTAATTTGCTGTATAGGAGTATGCCCCCACCGGAACTGCTTAACTAGTCTACATGACGTTAATTCAATAAAGCAGTGCATATTTCGAATTGATAACTATCAATGGGTAGGAAGGCGATAGTGAGGTTCGCCCAATTTTTCGGCGGCGCATATGTAACAACGTCGTCCTTTTTAGAGGGCTGGAGCTCAGAAGTGGAGCGTTCCCATTTCATGCGGCACATATCTTGTTGGAACTGCTTGTGGAATGTCTGCCAGACTAGCTTTATAGAGCTTCCTTATTTTTTAGTGAAAAGAAGGTGAGTTGAGGGGCTTCCCCTATTCATAGGGAATGTACACTCTAGGAGCTGCTTGGCACATGCCCGATAGGCTAGTGCGGCTCCCAAAATCCACTAGAGAATAACCAAGCTGTATACATAAAAACCCAGTGGATATACGACAAGAGGGTACATACCACAGAAATTGGAAAAGTCCCACTACTCCCCATCATTACAATAAAAAAAAATCACCGCCCAAGAACTCAGTACAAATGCTTAACCAGCGAAAGGTGAAACGTGCGGCCGCGGTGTTTAGCAGAAGGTTAAACCCGACGGGGCACTGAAGCCTCTCTCAAGTAATGGTTGAATGTTCATTCTTCTTGGTGAGGTTAGACACACGTTTTGTTGGGGTTTACCAGAGTGTTTATTAAAGACGATAGTCTTTTTTGGATACTTTGACGCAAAACTTATGATCTGCCTCTCTGCATATCTGTATATTTGTCGGTCTTTATGTCCGTCTATATGTCTGTCTGTTTGTTTGTCTGTCTATGTGCCTGTCTAGCTGTGTCAATTTGTCTGTTTGTCACATGAAATGGATTTTGTCTTTGCTTTTTATTTTGTTTGCCTTTAACTCCTTAATTCCACCGCATCTGCATTGCCAACCAATATTGCTTTGAAGTCTGCGTTGTTAATTTTTCGTAGTATCGACTAAAAAGCAAATATTGTGCATATCAAAGACAGAAGATCAACACGCTACTATACTGTGGCGTGTTTCTTTACGCTGTAAAAGTTACACGTAATTCTAAGGAACGTAGTGTTTATTGCGCTAAGCTGACAATACAACGCTATGCATGAAAAGGTGGTGGTTCCTGTGCTTCGCTAAGACTATGCCGTGGTGGCACATACCAGCTGCACGCATCGAGGTACTTTAACGCAGCGCCTCTAGGATCCCATTCACCGATTTTCGTGCGCAGAGCATCAAATAAATGTTTTATTCACTCTCTTCAGACGGAAGACTATCATCATGCGACGACATTGGCAATGAAACATGCAGATACGGGGAAAATTTTTCGCATGCCTCACATTGGTCTTCGCATGAACACAATCATGAAGGATTGTAATGAGCTGTTCAATGCGTTTCGCAATGTGTTAATAACAGTGGTTGTTCTCGAACCACAAGCGGCCACAGACGTCGCTGTAGAAGCCAGTGTGCCACAGGAGGAACTCCCGTCAAAAGTGGGCGTTCGCACAGGCGAGCGCGCACCCGCATCATCACATTGACGCCGCAACGCCGCGTTGTTACAAGCGTTTGAAATCGCGAGTTAATTCGGCAGCGTGGTTTGTAGCATCCGTTCGTCACCGGCACTTGCATTACCGTTCAGTATTTAGCGCAACTTGTAAGGCTGTCGCATCATCAGTAGACTGTTGCTGCTGGGACTCGGCCTCTCAGACCTGTTTTTGTGCCCGGACTGCACCATCGGCTCAACGCACGAGAGCTTTCTCACGTTTCCACTGTTGGAGTTCCTTTAGAAATGTCCGTGATATACCCATGTGGAAGGCTTCGAGAGAAACTCGCTCATGTTTGGCGCCATGGCTGCGATGAAATGAACGACTTACGTCACTCATAGCGCAACTAATGGCACGTATGTTTGAATACGACACTGTGAACGACGCAAATGATAATTCAGTCAATGGAGAGTACTCGTGACACCACTGCCGGACGGTTTTCCTTTTCTTTTAGCCATAGGCAGCTTTAGCTGTATAATGACGAAGCTGTATACAGTTAACCTAGTGGGTATGCACCAAGCAGCTCTTTGAGGGTAAGTACCACAGTAATTGTGAAAGCACCACTACTGTCCTCACTTTCAATAACAAATGAAGCTGTATAAAACTAACCTAATGGGTATGCGCCATGCAGCTCCTATAGAGTGTACGGAAAAGAGAAAATGAGAAAGCCCTACTGCTCCTCTCCATATTCCACTAAAATTGACGAAGCTGTATGCAACTAACACGTGCGAAGCAGCTCTTAGAGAGTACGTGCCACTATAGATGTGGGAAGCTCTAGTACTTTTTCTATCCCAATAAAAGATGACAAAACTGTATACAACTAACCTATTGTGTATGGTTCGAGGAACTCTCAGATGATACGTGGTATTGGAATGGCCTCGCTTTTAATCTTCTCTATAGAATGGAGGTGTGAAGCCCCACTTGCAACCTCGATTTCCGGTTGACATAGGTGCAGAGGTCCGTGTCGTTCCTGCGGCGTGACTATCCAGGCCAACGCTCGCCGAAAATAGTACCCTTAGGCAGCCAACAGCTCTACCATTACCACATATGCTTAGCGCTCTCTTACCAGTGCTTCGGGTCTCCAACGCACCTTCCGATGCGTATTTGTTGTTGCGTATGTACGCATGGCCATATTGGGTGATGATTTTCTGACCCCTTTCGCTCTCAGGGTTGACCTCAGCGCACATCGACTCGTCGATAGATCGACCAGTATTCCCATGCAAGGTATATTCGCAATTCTTACAACTATCACTGGAACATCGCCCCAAGTACCATTATCTATGTTCGCCTCAATTCCGCCAGAAGATACAGCCAGCACGATACCTTCCAAACTTGAGCTGCCATTACGTCACGCATCATGCTGTCACTACTGGCCCTCCAGTATTTTGCCGACCCAGATGCCTCTCTGGGAACCACCTTGACATCGCCAAAAGAAAGTGTGACCACATGCAGCAACTGGGTATTTTTCCGTCCTTCGTCGAGCAGTTGTTTGGCAGCTCGGCAAATGGTACCAAGCGTGACCCAGGAAATTGTCGCCCGTGCTATGACTACCATGCTTTCAACGCGCGAACCATCCCTGATCGCTATCCCCTCTCTCACATTCACTTCTCTGCCAACCTCGCAGGGGCGGTGATATTTAGCAAAATATACTTTTAGAAGGCCTACCACCTGATTCTGGTTTAGCCAACAGGTATCCTTGAGACTTCAATTGTGACACTACTCGGGCTTATGGAATACGTTCGAATGCCGTTCAGGTTGAGAAACGCCGCTAAGACGGTCCAGAAGTTTATCAACAAAATAACCCGTGGATTAGCCATCATATTTGCATATCTAGATGACCTCCTGGTAGCTAGTGTTTCCCCCTAACAGATTTGCAACCTTTTGATCCTCCTATTTTCTCGGCTCCAAGAACACGACCTTCTCACACCAAGCACCGTTTGTCTTTGGTGTCAAAGATATCGACTTCTTCGAGCATATTGTGACTAGCGAGTGCATCAGACCACTAGACAAAAAAGTTAAAGCCCTACGCGACTTCCCTCGCCCAGCATCTATTTGAAAACTCCACGAGTTCCCTCAGCGAAAACCAAAGCTCTGTCCCCCCAGTTGACTTGGGTGTCTGAAGCCGAAGCGTCTTTCCAAGCTGCAAAAAAAAACAATGTTTGACGCCACACTGCTGGTGCATCCTCTGCATGTTGCACCAATGCGTCTTATCCCCGATACATCTAGTGTGACCGTCGGCACGATTTTACAGCCGTCACAACACAATACCTGGTATCCACTTGGCTTTTTCTGACAGAACCTGAAACCTGCCGAAACACGCTACGGCACGTTAGGTCATGAGCTGCTAGCGGTATACTTAGTCATTCGACATTTCAGACACCTGCTGGAGGGCTGAAGCTTTCCCGTCCTCACGGATCTCAGGTCTTTGACATTTGCTTTTCGTGGTAATCACGACACCTTTACCACACAATAAATACGGCCCCTCCATTTTATCTTCGAAGTCACTGTGAACGGCCGATACATTGAAGGCCCAGTCAACGCGGCTGCAGATGCCCTCCCCTGTATTAACTCAATATCAGCGCCTACACTTGACTTCGAAGAAATCGCCGCGGCACAATCTAAAGACGTTGAACTTCGGGACATCCACTCATCCACTACCTCACTGGAACTGACCGACGTTCCCCTTTCATTTTCATCAGGCTGAACTCAACCATTTGTCCCTCTCCAAGTTCGCCGTGACATATTCAACAAGCTCCACGGTGCGAGTCACCCCGGAGTTCGTGATACAAAGCGTCTCATTACAACGCACTTTGTGTGGCCGAGTGTGAACTCTGACGTGTGGCGCTGTGCGCATGAATGTCTTCAATATCAACGATTTAAGACGACACGACACACGAAATCACCAATTCACTCATTTCGCCATCCCGATGCTTGGTTTGATCACGTTCACATTGGAATCGTTGACCCACTCCCACCGTCTTGATGTGGTCGCTGCATCCTCACTTATGTGGACCGATATCCCCACTGGCCTGAAGCTTTTCCTCTCGCTAACATAACGGCATTTACCGTGGCTTCAGAGCTCGTGTCAGTGGCTATATCTCACGCTTTAGGTTCCTCAGCGTTGTTACCGCCAATGTTGGCCGACAGTTTGAATGCGATCTCTTCTGCAAACTGACGGGCGTGCTCTCAGTCCACCATATTCATATTATACCGCGTACCACCCATCGACAAATGGATTGGTTGAACGCTTTGATCGTCAACTTAAAGCCGCCTTGATGGCTCGCTATAGACTTGAAAAAGAAACGACAGAAACTAATACGAAAGAAGCTAATCAATAATCTAGCACTGAGAGGGAAAGTAGAGGAATTCAGAGTCTCACTTAAGAACAGGTACTCGGATTTTATCGAGGAAACCAGCCTTAGCGTTGACGCAATGAATGATAATTTGACGTGTATCATTACGGAGTGTTCAGTTGAAGTTGAAGGAACGGTACTTAGACAGGACACTGGCAAGCTGTCTCAGGAGACGAAGAACCTCATTAAAAAGCGTAAAAGCATGAAAGCCTCAAGTACAGCAGACGAAATAGAACTGGCAGAGCTTTCGAAGATGATTGATAAGCGTAAAGTATCCGATGTAAGAAGGTATAACATGGAGAAATTTGAACACGCTATGAAAAACGGAGAAAATGTCAAAGCAGTGAAGAGGAAACTTGAGATAGGCAGAAATCAGATGTATGCACTAAGGGACAAAGAAGGCAAAATAACTACCAATATGGATAGGATAGCTAAAATAGCGGAGGAGTTTTACATAGACCTGTATAGTAGCCTGGACAACCCCGACCTTAATACTATAAGAACTAGCAGTAACCCAGATGACATGAAGTCAGAAAAGCCTTGGAGAGCATGCAAAGAGGTAAAGCTGCTGGTGAGGACCAGGTAACATCAGATCTGCTGATAGATGGAGGACAGATTGTGTTAGAAAAACTAGCCACTCTGTTTACGAAGTGCTTTCTGATGGGAAGAGTACCAGAATCTTGATTTATTGATTGACTGATTTGTGGGGTTTAACGTCCCAAAACCACCATATGATTATGAGAGACGCCGTAGTGGAGGGCTCCGGAAGTTTCGACCACCTGGGGTTCTTTAACGTGCACCCAAATCTGAGCACACGGGCCTACAACATTTCCGCCTCCATCGGAAATGCAGCCGCCGCAGCCGGGATTTGAACCCACGACCTGCGGGTCAGCAGCTGAGTACCTTAGCCACTAGACCACCGCGGCGGGGCTAGTACCAGAACCTTGGAAGAATGCTAACATCATCCTAATACACAAGAAAGGAGATGGCAAGCACTTGAAGAATTACAGGCCGATCAGCTTGCTCTCCATAGTATACAAGCTATTTACAAAGGTAATTGCTGACAGAGTTAAGAAAACATTAGCATTCAAACAACCAAAGAAACAAGCAGGATTTCGAACAGGCAACTCAACAATCGACCACATTCATACTATCAATCAGGTAATAGAGAAATGCTCAGAATATAACCAACCACTATACATAGTCTTTATAGATTACGAGAAGGTGTTTGATTCAGTAAAAATATCAGCACTCATGCAGACACTGCGGAATCAGGGCGTCGATAAAGAACTTATAAACATCCTGGAAGAAATCTACAGGGGATCGACTGCTACCACATTGCTTCATAAAGAAAGCAACAGAATACCAATCAAAAAGGCTGTAAGGCAGGGGATACAATCTCCCCAATGCTATTTACCGCGTGCTTACAGGAAGTTTTCAGAGGCCTAGAATTGAAACAGTTAAGGATAAGATTTAATGGAGAGTACCTTAGTAACCAGTGCTTCGCCGATGACATTGCATTGCTGAGTAACTCAGGGGACGAATTGTAACACATGAATACGGTGTTAGACAAGGAGAGCAGAAAGGTGGGCCTTAAAATTAATCTGCAGAAAACGAAAGTAATGTACAACAACCTCGGATGAGCAGTGCTTCGAGATAGGTAATAGTGCACGTCAAGTAGGAAATTTCTATGTCTACTTAGGGCACGCAATAACTGCGGAGCCCAACCACGAGATTGAAGTAAATACAAAAATAAGAATAGGGTGGAGAACATTTAGCAAGCACTCTCAAATTATGACAGGTAGATTGCCACTATCCCTCAAGAGGAAGGTATATAACAGCTGCATCTTGCCGGTACTTAGCTATGGAGCATAAACCTGGAGACTTACAAAGATGGCTCAGCTTAAATTGAGGACGACGCAGCGAGCAATGGAAAGAAAAATGGCTGGTGTAACATTAAGAGACAACAAGAGAGCAGAGTGGATTAGGGAACAAACGGGCGTTAAGGATATCATAGTTGAAATCAAGAAGAGGAAATGGACATGGGCCGGGCATGTAGCGCGTAGACAGGATAACCGCTGGTCACTAAGGGTAACTAACTGGATTCCCAGAGAAGGCAAGTGGGTTAGGGGGAGACAGAAGGTTGGGCAGATGAGATTAGGAAGTTTGCGGGTATAAATTGGCAGCAGCAAGCACAGGACCGAGTTGACTAGCGGAACATGGGAGAGGCCTTTGTCCTGCATTGGACGTAGTCAGGATGATGATGATGATGATGATGATGATGATGATGATGATGATGATGATGGCTCACCAGGCTCGTTCATAATAGGCTGAAGAGCTTCCTCTCGTCCTGCTTGGCGTGCGCTCGTCTTTCAAGGAAGACCTTAGCTGCACAGCTGCGGAGTTGGTGAATGGTACAACACTGCGTAGGTATGGGGAATTTTTCGCGTCAGGCACTGTCATCCCGCCCGATCTAGGCAGTACGTTGAATAGATTCGTTTCCTCTTCTCACGCCTGCGTCTTTGTCCTAGTCAGGATGCATAATCGACTGACGTTTTTGTCAGCAAGGACTTGGCCACAGCGAGCAACGTTTTTGTCCCGCGTGAGAGTAGCCAACTCTTCCTTACGCCTCCATACGACGGTGTCACAAATGAGCGCTCAAGAAAGCACGCACCTCCAAATTCTAGCAGCGGGGACTTTTCGCGGTGAGATCGGGATAGAGGTGGCAGCACCGTTCCCTCGAAAATGTGGATAGGTGGTCAGCAGCGCGTATACAAATACATGCAGCGGCACTTCGTTGCGTGTGGTCCGAGCCAATTTTCGGCGGATAAATTGAGTTGACTGCTGTTTACTGTTAATATCTACGCTCCTCTCGACTGAATCGGTGGGCGACACCTCTCTAAGGTTAACATTACCCGCGAGTAAAGCGCAATCTGCAGTTCATAGGAATGCTTGCCCTGGGTGACTCTCTTCACGCTTTCGCACTAAAACACGTCTTTGCTGTGTTTCTACGTAGTTAGCTTGTGTTCCGCCTACTACGCACTACTGTAGCGTGACTGGACTACTTATTCACATACTTGTCATCTGCTTACTAGAAAACAATAGAGAAAGAAAGATGGTAGGAAGCCCGCATATCTGTTCCATTAGTTCAGTACCAGCGTTCGCGCCTTATACGCATATAATTTTTTTCTCTCATTCTGTTCACCACGAAATGTATTGATTGATTGATTTGTGGTGTTTAACGTCCCAAAACCACCATATGATTATGAGAGACGCCGTAGTGGAGGGCTCCGGAAATTTCGACCACCTGGGGTTCTTTAACGTGCACCCAAATCTGAGCACACGGGCCTACAACATTTCCGCCTCCATCGGAAATGCAGCCGCCGCAGCCGGGATTCGATCCCGCGACCTGCGGGTCAGCAGCCGAGTACCTTAGCCACTAGACCACCGCGGCGGGGCACCATAAAATGTAGGGCAGTCAATAAGTCTAGTCAGGAAAACTCAGTGGCGGACGGCGCCTTGCGCTACACTGCTTTTACCACGTGTACGCACATGTTTTTGCACCAGTAAAAATATCACAATATTTAGATAAGAGTTCACCAGAAAGATTTCATCGATGGATTACGTGCATGACAGTGCGACAACAAAGGCCTGGTTAATGGGACAAGCATGTTTTTTAGACAAAATTGACCACTGCCTTCCCTCGGTCATTGACAATGCCCCACAAACACTGAAGACAATGTAAAAAAAGAAGAAATTTTGAGTGAAGTCACACGACAATATATATGTGACATAGGAAGGCAGTCACTTATGGTAGAGGCTAATAAAGAAGAAGTGAGAATGAAATAAACACAGGAAATTCAGTATGGATGATCCGCCCGACTCATGACCGATCCCCCAGAGTGGGTAGGTGCCAATGATCCAAGCATCATCATCATCATCATCATCATCATCATCATCATCATCGTATGAGCCAAGCCACGGCTACCATTCTTTATAGCGTCACACAAGTCTACAGGATGAAGACCTGCCAGCCCCTTCATCAGTCGCTCATCATCGACGCAGTTTGCCACAAGTTGCCCTCTCTCAAGCAACACACAGCAAATAGCACCATGTCAGAATCATGGGACGACCTTGACCTCTCCAAGTACACCGGATCAGTGAACGACGGACCCGCACAGGACTGGTTTAACCTATTTGAGCTCCACACCGCCGCTGCATCTTGGTCGGAATGGGAGATGATCACAAAGTTTACTGACTACATCTCCGATGAGGCATTTTTTTTACCACACCCACATCTTCGAAAGCGACGAGTCATGGCAAAAGATAAAAGAAGAGATGATTGTCCGTTTTAGCGACTACGACAAGGACTTCCTCATTACCAACCATCTGGAGACAATGACACTCCGCCGTCACAGTCCACGCTAATTTCTCAATGGTCATTGCTTTTCATCAGGTTTCTCTTCCAAAAAGCCGGTATTTTCAAAGTCATTGCTCCAGCATACGACACGAGACGTTGCTTACCCACCTGATGCACTTCAGTCTTCGTCTCGCATACGTGATCCAGCACCTGGTTTTCCATCACGCGGCTCTTCAAGTGCTCCTGACGCTCACTGTTTGCCTTATAAGGTGGCTGTGTTCCCGATAGATGAGCTGACGCATCAGGAAAATATCCTGTCGAGCCATGCTCCTTCCGCACTGGTTCATGCATCACCGTCCGGTGCCTACACACTCAACAGTCGAAGCAACACCGAAGGCTCAGACGCATCGAACGTCGCATGGTGCCAGGCGCAAAAGCCTCTCGTAGTGAACAGGATAGAAGAAGCTTTTGAAGAATTTCTACCAACTCTGAAGCATTGTCTTCAATACCCGAACTGCATGACAACAGCCCACAGACTACTAGCCGCCGACTGGACACCACATCAAGTTGTCAAGAAAACTGGCGCTAAGTTCAAGAAGGGCTCCCACCACAACACGTTCCACAGCAACATCAACAATGCCACCAAAAAGAAGTCCAAGAATGGCAGACACTCCAGTGCATACACCAACAAGGACGACGACGCAAAGCAAGGGTCTTAAACATATTCAAGACATGAGGCATCTTCGCATAAGGAATCGGCGCCATAAACACATTTCGCACAAGAGATCAAGACTGTGCCTAAGATTACAGCCCCGAAACCTCAGAAAACACAGAGCAAGACAAGAAGTCACCAGTTCTACTTCACAAAGATTCATACACCATCCCATCAGTTTACGACAGCGAGCACGCACGCAGGAAAGGCAGCGACGCTATATGAAGACCGAAACTGCGAAGCCTACCAACATCGTCCATTCGTCGCAAGAATGGCAGCTATTTCATCAATTTCTACGCTCAGGGCATACTTATGCTATCCCGAACGCAACAGCCAGCCTCGCCTACCAGAGTTCTCGCTGATGTAACCGGACTGCTACCCTCTTCTGTGAATTCGTTTGTGTGTGCCAGTTTACGGAACTGCCTTGCCACAATGAACTACTTCGTGTTTGGACATTCTCCGGTTAAAGACTTGGATTCTTTGTGTTTTGTTGCTTGTAACACGCGCATAATTTCGGGGGGAGGGGGAATCCTGTGACGTAGGAAGGCAGCGACTGATGATAGAGGCTGACGAAAAAGAAGTGAGAATGGAATAAAAATGAGGTATGAGCCATGCAGGCCACGTCTCCCAGTCATCATAGCGTCCCGTATATAAGGCATGCCATCTCAATTTCCAATGCCTGGGCTTTTTAAAAGCCTAAGTATAAGTAGCGATGTGTCTCAGTTTATGTGATACTAATATTTCTATGTAGTGGTACCACGGCCAGATAAACACAACTAAGGCTCCTCGCATGATCAATAAACTACAGCGCAAGTACATGGCCTACAGCTCTTTTTTACAGCAAATGCTGTTATGAAATGATATCTCGAGTGATGCGCAGTTGTCCACCGCCACCACCGCCGCTGTCAGTTACCACATCGCGCGAATTAAGAAAAACCTAGCACCACTGGCACAGTGGGGCTCGAACCCGGGTCCGCTGGGTGCCAGCTCAATGTTATACCACTGAGCTACGCCGGTGCTTCCGACTTATTGAAAAACTTGGCTTTGGCAGGCTTGATGTCGTGAAAGCAATCGTGTTAGTACGACTTATAAAGCGTTATGAAACAGTGAAAGAAAAACCAGTCGTCGGACAATGCGAATAGCGTAACGAGTGAGCCGCCCAATACTTGAACCCATTACAAAACCTTGTTCTTGTTCGCCTATTAACTGTGGCGCACACCCACTTCAGCCATAATTCCTCATTGTCATCAGCCACTGCGTGAACAATTGGCACGGAATTACTTGCAAATATTTAGCTGATACCACGCTTCTCAGAAGAATGACGAAATATAGGATAGCGATTATCGGCCTACTGACTACAAAAATTTATTATTGATTCCCTTGTGGATATCAAGCAAGTGTGCTTGCAGTAGTTACCTAATGAGCGTTTTGAAAAGGCTCTGAAAGGCCGCTCTTCTAGCTTTCGCAATGACTCTGCTGCGCCCTCCGCGCAGGCCTGTCGTTTTTTTTTTTACACCCGAGTCACTAAAAGACGCTTTGTTCACACACTATTTAATAGACCTCATGTATTGTAGGATGCGAAGATCAATTCGCTTTTGCTTGAAACAGAGAGCGGCACCGACTCTGAAATTATTCTGATGAATGGAGTCTACGACGACAATAAACATCACTCTGGAAAGTTGCATTCGCCGACCTTGTTACAATGCATTAGCAGCAGACGAAAACCAAATGCTTTCGTACGTCGTTTCAGGTATACGTATAAACAGTTACACTCACGCTGACATGACCGGAGAAACCACACTGAGAACGTGCATGACGTACGCGCACATAGAAATACGACGTGGCTAGCAGGTGACGCACGGAGCAATCTACACTTCGCCTCTTCGGCCAGTTGCCGCCAGGTGGCGACTCTGCTCGCTCTCGTGGGCAATATCGGGCGCCGTTCGGACGCTACAGAGGCTGGTGCAACGAAGAAACAAACATTAAACGAAGCCACCCGCCCGCCTTCTCTCCCCCTCGAAGGCGCTGCCACTATGCCGACCAACTTCCTCGCATATGTCGCCGAACGGTCTCTGCGAAAATCTCGAAGGAAAGGGGTGTGGTGATACAGAGTTGCGTGACGTTAAGAGAAAAGTCCCGCCCTTTCCATGGCCTTGACTGTGCGATGCGCCGACGAAACGACTAGAAACTTCTAAAACCCAGGGCGAATGCATGTAAGCCAGAAGAGGAGGGAGCCGCAGCAGATGAAAACGAAAATTCACCAACGTGCGAAGAGTAGGAGATGAAGAGAATTTTCCACCTGCGGGATGAAGGCTTGGCTTACAAGAAGAATGACTGTGCGCTTACCGCCCGTGGGCCAAGACGTGTTTTGCAGTCAATCGCGCGAGTGGCCGACGTGTTACCGGCGAAGAAGTTTCGTTATTGAAGAGCGCACATTTGAAGACGCGAGGTTTCCTGGAAAAGAAACTTCGGGAGCAGCGGAACGACAACCGGGGCCTGACTTTGAGTGAGTGTTACCTTGAAGAGAAGCATTCAAGCTTTGTTCCAAATATTTTGGACTGAATTAGTTTGACGAATATTTTAGTCTATAAGTGTCTTGGTAAGTTAATGCATGAAATTGCATCGTATTGCGTGTTGTTGTTTGCGTCCTTGTTTTGAGTGTATCTGATTGTATTGTATAGCCCGTTGTTTTGCGTATCTCGTGATTGGTGACGCATTGTATTAGATTATTGAAGAGTGTGCATGGTTGTGTGTTTATTCTGCCGTAATTAAGAATCTATTTGTGTATTGTTATCAACTCTCGGCTCTGCTTCGTTAATTCTTTGGACCACAGCCGGTGTTCACTGGCACGCCCAAAAGGACTGATTCTAAATTGTCCGTGCTTTAGTTGTGCGTTTCGGGGGGCCGACACGTACACCCTTACAGTCAGCCCGGCGATTGCCACCCGGCCCTTACAATCATCCCGGCGATTGCCTCCCAAATTCACGACACTAGAGACAAACGGCTCATTCAAGGGCCTCAGCCGGACAAAAAAAAAACTGCTACCATCTTGCTAAGTGGACGTGAAGAAAACGTGGTGATCGACAAAGTCAAGCATGCCTACCTTGTGACAACGCCAGAGTTGTGTGCTTTGAACGACTTTGCCACCGCTGAAACGCAGGTTTCACCCAATCGCCAGACCTCAAAGACTTTGTTTTGGGCCAGTGCGTCACTTTCCTTCTTGTAAAGAGGGGAAGCCCTCCAGTGGTCACCATCATCTTCATTGGCTGCCTTTTAATTATGGCGTGTTCAAGTGCATGTGCATGTCTATGTGCTTTGTTTCTTGTGCGGCGTGCTCCGCAGTTCAAAGAAGACAATAAAGCTCAGTCTTCTGCTCTTTCCAACTGCCTGAACAGTTTTTTTTGTTTTTTTGTTTTTCGCTCGCCGCCACATGGATGATTTTAGAGTACCTAACCTCGGCATGCAGTTTTCCACAAAACTCGTTGGTAATATAGTGAGAAACTCTAAGTACCTTGGTCCCCATAGGTACGTTCCAAAGGAATTGGAAAAGCCCCACTACTCCCCTCGACTGTACTAAAAAGTGCCGACTGTACCGACGCAACTAGTTTAGTGGGCATGCGCCAAGCAGCTCCTGGAGGGTACATGCCACAAAATTTGGGAAGGCCCCACTACTTCCCTTCATCCCGCTAAAAAATGACGAAGCTGTTCACAACTAATCTAGTGGCTCTACGACAAGCAGCTCTTATAGGGTACGTTCCACAGGGATTGTAAAAGCCTCCTTACTCACCTCGAGTTCATTAAAAAATAAAAAATGAGCTGTCTGCACCTGAGTGGCGAAACGCCAAGCAGCTATAAGAGGGTATGTACAACAAAAATTGGGAAAGCCTGACTACTCGCCTCTTTTCCACTAAAAAATGACCACGCTGTATACAACTAACCTACTGGGGATGCACCAACCAGCGCCAATAAGGTACATGCTACAGAAATTCTGAAAGTCCCACTTTTAATCTTAAGCCTACTGAAAAATGACGAGGCTGTGTACACTAAGTAGGTATACGCCAGCCAGCTCTTAGAAGGTACGTGCCACAGGAATAGGGAAAGCCCCTCTACTTCTCTTCATTCCACTAAAAACTGATGAGGTTGTACACAACAAACCTAGCGGATATGCGCCGAGAACCTCCTAGAGGGTACGTGATCTAGGATTGGGGAAAACCCCACCACTCCCTTTTCTTCCACTCAAAAAATGACAAATATGCACAGTACTAACCTAGCATGTATCGCCAAGCACTCTTAGGGTATACATGCCCCTGGAATTGGGAAACTGCACTACACCCTTCTGTTTCAGTAAATAATGAAGAAGCTTTATACAACTAACGTAGTGGGTAGGCGCAAAACAGCTCCTAGAAGAAGTGTGCAACAAGATTTGGGTAAAGCCCACTACTCCCCTTTATTTCACCAAAAAATGATGAAGCCGTATACAACTAACCTTGTGGCAATGTGCGAAGCAGATCCTATAGTATGCGGAAGTATAAATTGGGAGAGCCACACTATTCCCCTAATTGCAGTAAATAAATGTGTACAACTAGAGTATACGCGAAGCAGTTCCTCGGGAATACGTGCCCCAGGGAATGGGAAAGCCCCACTACTCACCTCCCGTTTAATAAAAAAAAACGAAAGTGTATAAAAAACTAACCTATTTATTATGCGTCAAGGGGCTCCTAAATTAAGGCTACGTGCCACAGGAGTAGCGAGAGCCCCCAATTTCACCTCCAGTCTGCTAAAAAAATTTTGAAGCTATACACGCTTAACCTAGTGGGTATAGGCTAAGTACTCCTTTGAGAGTGCGTGCCGCAGGAATAGTGAATACCCCTGTTCTTTACTCTAGTCTGCTAAAAGATGACGAAGCTGTATACGCTTAACCTAGTGGGTACAGGCCAAGCACCTCTTTGAGAGTACGTGTCACAGAAATTCGGCAAGCCCCACCACTATGCTCTATTCCTTCAAATATAACGAAGCTATAGGCCCTTAACCTGAGAGTTTCCAAAAATTATCTACACGGGACTCTGGCGCTGCGATTGCTCAGCGATCATGGAAATGGTGGGTAGACGCGGATTCGCTTAGTCTTCGTACTTGCGGGCCTCGAACCTACTTGTGGCTTCGTTTAAATCATGGTGTCTTGGTTTTGTTTCGAATGAAAGAACGAATGGCTGTAAACATCGTGGCAAACATTAGACAAATACGTGGACTACACATCATTGCCATGTTTGCTGACGCGTCGTGCATTGCAGCTCCCATAGACACTATAACCAGAGTTCTCTCTATCTGTATTGTTAGGAAACGAGTGTGTTTAAGGCCCGCAAGTGCGTGAATGCCAAGGGGCTCTTTGGGGGTATGGCCCACAGGAATCGAGAAAAGCCCACTACTTTTCTTCATTTTACTAAAAATTGACTTGGCTGTGTACACCTAACCTAGCGCGTAGGTGCCAAGCAGTTCCTATAGGGTATGTGCCACAGTAATTGGGAAAGCCCAACTACTCTTCTACTAAAAAATGGCGAAACTAGCAGCATACAACAAATATAGTGGGTATACGCCAAGAAGCTTATTCAGGATATGTGCCTCGAGAATTTGGAAAACCCACTACTCCCTCTAATCTCTTAAGGAGTTGCGAGTCTGCAGAAAACTAACCTAGTGGATATACTCTAAGCAGCTCCTAAGGCATACGTGCCAGAAGAATTAGGAAAGCCACACTACACACTTGCATTCCACTGAAGAATGATGAAGCTCTATGCAACTAATTAGTGGGTATGAACCGAGCTGCTCCAAGAGAAAACTTGCCAAAAAATTGGAAAATTCCTACTACTCACCAGCCGTTCACTAACAAAATGGTGAAGGTGTACACAACTGACCTCTTTGGTGTGTTATAAGCAGTTGTTACAGAGTACGTACTCCAGAGATTCGGAAAGCCCGCCTAATTCCTTTCATTCTACTAGAGAGATGCAGAAATTGTACTGAAGAGAATTGCCCACTACTGCAGCGACATTGTCACGTTGGCGCGAAGCGTTAGGTAAGACTGCCTGGTTGCTGCTGCGACGACGCCCGTATACCCGGCCAGCTCTTGCTGCTTCTGTCCCGACGCTGCTACCGCTTTTCGCCTGGCATTTACATGATATTTTAGTGGAGGCTGCTGCGGATTTCCCCGACCCTGGAATTGCGTAGCCGAAAGCTGCCGTCCGTCATGCTTGACAACGCTGTCTTCACCTCCCCCCCCCCCCCCCGGGCCTCGCCACCAAGGGCCTGTCCCGGTGCCCAGCTCCTGCGAGAACCCGACATCTTGAGCAGCACAAACGAAAAATACGTTGATGATTGGCTGGAATCGTATGAACGAGCCAGCGCTACAAACAAATGGGATGATGTCATGAAACTCAGTACCTTGATGTTTTATTTAACGGATGTCGCCAAGCTGTGTTACAGAAACCACGAAGCGGACATTCCTACTTGGACGACCTTCAAGACCTGCATCCAGCTGTTTTTGTACGCCCTGGGGTGCGCAAACTTCGCGCAGAAGAACGCCTACGAAGCAGGTCCCAATAAAGTGGTGAGACATTCACCAGCTACATCGACGACATCATCGGCCTCTGCCGGTGTGTTGACCCGACGATGGTGAAAACTGACAAGGTACAAAACATTATGAAAGGCATTTCCGACGACGCCTTTCAAATGCTCCTCTAAAAAACCCTGCCACTTTGTCCGAGCTCATCGAGTTGTGTCAGAGTTTCGACGAACTACGACGACAGCGTCTTCTCACGCGACGCCCTAACGTCTCAGATGACAGTCTCTCAAGCCTGACAACCACCTCTGACTTTCAGTCGCTGCTATCGCAGATCAAGTAGTTTGTTCGCGCTTAGGTCCCTCGTCAGCCTGATTGTGTTTCACACAGGTGAAACACAATCAGGCTTCATGAACTCGAGACGACAACAGTAAGCGCTTTCGGCTCCGACTGCTGTTCGTGGTGCGCCGTTCCACAAGAACGATTAACGTGTGTTCGTGCGTCCTTTTAGTGCTTCCTCGTGAATCGCGGGTGTTTCGCTCACTGAAATTCGCGGGTAGCAGCGTAAAAACGCTGTGTTCGGTTGTCAAAAGCTACGTATGTTTTTCGCACGTGCGTGTGCTGTAAGCAATCTCGCTTATTTGTGTCGCGAGGTATACGCGTGTCAGTGACATCAGCCTATTCTCAGCTGTTTGAAGACAATGCACTTTCGAACGTTAACGTTGCATGGTTACTTTAGCGTGCCTACTCTAAAATTTGCATTTCGTACGCGTGAACTGCCGTGGGCTGCACGCTGGGGCAGCAGCAACTTTTTAGGATTTCGACGATTACTTATTTCCGCAATTAGAATTTATGTGCATTATTTCGTAATATAGAGTGGTTTTTACTCATTTTGCAGTCTTTTAACTGATTTTATTTATGGAGTGGCTACTCTTACCTTTATTCAGCATCACACCGCTGTTCAAGTGAAAACCGAAATGCGCACCAAGCTCAAGTATGACGTACACAAATTTTGCGGCGGACAGGTAGGTCTCCCTTCAAATAAATAATGCTTTTGCGCATCTCTTTCGCGAACGTCCACGTGCAGATTAGGTCAAGAAATGTTGCAGAACGAACCTCAAAATCTTTATTGTTACTGCATGCAGTTGCTAATTAGAAAATGGGGATTTTTATAGCTGGTGCATTATCTCCAAAGCAGTACACTGCATGGTTGCCTTGGTCATGGTTCACTGTTACAAATCCATGCTGGAACATGAGAACTGTACTTAATATTCAACAGAGTGAGCAAATGTTGGTGGTATACGCTCTCCTGCTGACTGCTACACCTGACTTGTGTATACTTGATGTTCAAGGTCATCGTTAAATTACACAACCACTAATCAAGCATCAACCAACCAACTTTGAATTTTGATCTTTCTCTGTCTTGCTGCCTTCCGTTTGTTTCTTTCTAGCCATGCTTCCCTTAAATCATCAGTTCAATTTGTTTTGTAGAACACGAGCATCAAAATATAGGCCTGTGTTTCAGTACTGTCACGCATGCGCTATAAAGCGGCCGCACCGCGAACACGAAACTTCTCAGCTTCCGCAGTTCTCACCTCTGTTTTTTTTTTCTCTCCCCTCCCTTCACGCTCACGCGCTGGAGAACGTGAGTGGGCGCACGGCTCAATTTCTCTCATGAAAATTGCTTACGAAATATTTTGTCCATGGTTTTTTGTAGAAATAAGACAATGAAAATGTTATTGCAAAGTGCTCAACAGAAATATTGTTTACGGAACATTTCGTCCATGGTTTTCTGATAGAAATAAGACAATGAAAATTTTATTGCAAAGTGCTCAACAGAAATATTGTTTACGGAATGTTTCGTCCACGGTTTTCTGATAGAATTGATACAATAAAAATTTTTTTTGCAAAGTGCTCAACAGAAATATTGTTTACGAAATACTCCCTAATGGTATTTCAACGAAATGAGTCAATAACATTTTTATTGCAAATGCTCAACAGAATAAGAAGGGTAAGAGCGCACTGAATACGAATACACAAAGAAAGGACACACACACACACACACAGCGCTACTTTCAACTTTTTTTGTGTGTGTGTGTCCTTCCTTTGTGTATTCGTATCAAATGCGCTCTTACCCTTCTTAAACATGGAATAACAACATGCCCACCTTTCCACCTTGGTGAGCTCAACAGAAATATTTTCGAGGAAGTATTAAAGCAAGTCAATGAGTATTGCGGAACCATTGATCAATTGAGTAAATGATTCGGTCACAGTCCGACAAAGGAAAATCAACAGTCATTTTCATAAGGGATCATTCATCAGACTACCACCACCTACCACCCCCAAACGAATGGCTTGACGGAAAGATTCAACCGTACCCTTGGCGACATGATATCTAAGTATGTTGCCTCAGAGCACTCCGATTGGGACCTCATTCTGCCTTTTGTGAAATACGCATACAATACTGCTCCACAGACGACTAATTAAAGGGCTTTTCGCCATTTTTCCTGTTATATGGCCGAGACCCTTCCACCACACTAGATACCATTCTGCCCTACCACTCCGATTCCTCCGAGTCTACGCCCACCTCTGAAGCTGCCCGCCGCACCGAGGAATGCCGTAGGCTCGCCCAGTCGTTCACAACCATGGACCAATGGAGACAAAAAACTTGGCGTGACGATAACCACCCGTACCCTAACTTTGTTCCGGACACCCTTGTGTGGCTTTGAGGTCCAGCTGCCCCTACAGGCATTTCTTCAAATCTTGTTTCAAAATACCAGGGATCCTACAGCGTTCGTTGTCTCGCAGACTTCACCTGTTGACTACATCGTCGAACCCGCTACGCCATCCACGCACCAGCGCTTTCGGGGTCGTGAAACCGTTCACGTACAGCGGTTGAGACCATATTACAATCCGCTCGTACTCAGTGCTCCGTGAGTCGCCAGGATGGCTATTTTTCCAATGGGGGATGATATGTAGTGAAGAGGAATGCTCCATACTGCAGCGAAATCGACTCGTTGGCGCGAGGCGCGAGCTGGGTCTTCCTGCAGGTTGCTTCTGCGACGACGCCTGTATACCCGGCCAGCTCTTGCTCCTTCTGTCCCGACGCGGCTACTGCTTTTCGCCTTGCATTTACATTATAAAATAAGTAAAAGGAAGAGAAAGGGAGGTAACCCTAAAAAACTGTGTTGCTACCCTGTACAGGGGTGGGGAAATAAGGGTCGGAAAGATGACAGCGATAAGCAACCATAAAATAAATGCAGAAAATAATACACATGCAAACACATGCAGGGCGTTCTGATCACAGTCGTTCGGAAAGACCGGTTGAACGCAGGAAGCGCGGGAGCGCCTTCACGGCCTTTTTTTTTATTGAAATAGAAAATAAACGAAGGGGGTTTTTGTCACCGTTACTTGGTCACGGCTACCCCTTTCCTCTTAGTTGGTACAAATAAAAATATGAAAAAAGAACAATAGCATGTATACATATATGCAGTCCTACACGGGTGAGAGCAAAAGTTCTCCTATATGGGCAAAACAAACACGTAGACGACACGCTCACTTTTAACTTTTGTCCGCTCAGTATTCGTCACAAATCTTCGTTTCTTCGAAGAAATGTTGCAGCACCTTCACTGCTTTGCCGTTTGTTTTGGATGGCCATGGACCTAGTATTTTATTCAACCGAATAGTCGCTCAGGATCTAACCTATGCAGTTCTTGTTCTAGTCGCCTTCGGTGTGTGTCGTGTTTTGGACAGTCGAGCAAGAGGTGACAGATATATCCTCGTCGTCGTGGCCGCATGAACATGCTGACGATGTTGCACGATGAATACGAAGTAGGAAGTGCTTTGTGTAAGCAGTTCCCAGTCGTAGGTGATGAATGAGTGTGTCGATACGTCTTGGGAGGTCACGGTCTAATTGGTATTCAAGATTAGGATCAACAGAATATGGGATCGATTTATTTGTTTTGTCCGTGAAACAGGCATGCATAACTCACGTTTTGTTGTTCTTAAAATTCTATTTACATCATATTGAGATACCGGAATGAGGCACGCTTGCGTAGAATTATGAGCGGTTTCCGCCAAGTTATCCGCCATTTCATTTCCCTTAATTCCGCAGTGACTGGGGACCCACTAAATGCCACTCGATGATTCGACTACGTAGCTTCTGAGAGCTCTTTTAGTATAGCGTATACTATACGCACATCAATGTGTCTTGAAGTGGCACTTTCCACACATGCCAGTTCTGCCAGAGAGTCTGTAATTACCACCCATTTTCTTCGCGTCGTTGACAGTTTAATAAAGTTTATGGCTAGCAAAATCGCTACGAGCTCCGACGTTGTTGAAGAAGAGAGGTGACCCAACGGACATGCATATTCTTCGTGCAATTCCGGAATTATGAATGCTGATGTCGCTGTCTCTTTGGTGACGGAGCCGTCAGTGTACACGTGAGTGTATCCTTGGTACCTGTCAAACAGATGATGTGATGCCAACTGCTGAGCGGCAACGGTTGGCACTTCATGTTTGCTGCGAAGTCCTTCTATTGACGTTTCAATAGTTGGTAGCTCAAGCAGCCATGGAGGGTAGTTTTGGTCCAGTGGCCAATGTGTCGACACAGGAAGCCGGGAAATGTACTGTTGGTACACATGGTGTATTTGCGCTCCAGCATGGTTCACGATGTTGGATATGAGTGGAGGGGAAGGGTGTTGCGTGACTAGACGAAAAAGGTGCCGACATGCCTTCACATTTCTAATTACTATAAAGTTGGGTTCTATTGCCTCTGACAGTGTCAAAGAACTTGATGTTGCATGTGGAACCGCCAGACATATGCGTAAGCTTCGTGCTTGTAACAGCTGAAGTCGGTGTAGCGGCGTCTGAGAGATGTTGTGGAGAACTGGCGCAGAGTAGGCAATTTACTGTCAGATTAGTGCACAATGGACGTGGAGGAGAGACGCTGATGTAGCGCCCCATTTTGTTCCCGCGATGAGACGTATAACATTTATGGTGCTGTTCACTTGATTTTCTAGATCAGCAATATGCTGACTCCATCTGAGTTGGCTATCTAAGGTAACGCCAAGGAAGCGATGCTTTCGTGCGATTTCGATTTTCTGGCCATCCACAAAAAGCTTCAAGTTTTTCACTCTTTTTCTCGTGAATGGCAGAACTACAGATTTGGCGTGAGAAATATGCATGCCTCGCTCTTTGAGGTAATCACTTATTGCGTCTAGTCCTTGTTGAAGCCGTTGTTCGATCACTTCCAGTGATTTGTGAGACGTCTATATGCATATGTCGTCTGCATACATGGATATGTTCAAGGCTTCGGGCAGTACTTCTGGAAGACCTGACATTGCAGCATTGAAAAGACGCGGACTTAGAACGCTTCCTTGGGGTACACCTCTGCTCATGTTGAAGCGATCGCTATCTCCGTTATTGGTTGAAATATATATTTGTCTGTTACATAGGAAGTTGGCGATCCATTGAAGGATACGACCGTGAAGCCCTAGTGAGGTAAGCCCGTGCAGCACAGAAAGGTGGCTCACAGAGTCGAACGCCTTCTTAATATCTATGAACGCCGCAACAGCCATGTTTCCACAGCTCATCTCATGTTCTACAAATGTAACGAAGCCGAGGACGCAGTCCATGGTGCATCGCCGTCGTCTGAAGCCAGGCATCTGTTCTGGAAGTGAGTTGTTAGCTTCAATCAACCACTGTAATCTTCTGTCAATCATTTTTTCTATTACTTTAGATACACAGCTAGTGACGCTGACTGGTCGGAATGAGTCAACCGAAAGCGGTGATGTACCGGGCTTCAGTAGTGGGACGATTCTCGCGACCTTCCAACACATTGGAGCGTACGCCTTCGTCCACATGCCGTTATATATCCGTAGAAGAACTGGCATGCCGTTGGGTCCTAGATTTTTCAGAATACTGTACGATACATTTTCGGGACCGGTTGCCGTTCTTACGTGGGTTAGTGATAGAGCAGTACGCAACTCTAGCAGAGAATACGTGTTATCCAGTTGAGCATGTGATAAAGTGTATGCATCTTGGATTTGCTGCTCTACCAAACTAGGCAGTGCAGTAGTGTTGTAAACCAATTGTCCAGTTCCAGTCAGCATTGTGCAAAACTTATTAGAAACATAACGTTCGGATCATCCAAGAGATATGGCCAATGCTCTGAATGGGCTTCGCTGGGATACTGGATGACTTAGAGCAGTGATTGTTTTCCAGATTTTCGGAAGTGGAGTAAATGGGGTCAATGAATTGCAAAAATCATGGCATTTTTTCCGACCTAACTTTTGCATGTGTCGGTTAGATTGGATATGTGTTGCCTGACTCTTCTGATAATCTTCAAGCCTCCCAGTGCGGTGATAGCGACGTTCTGCTTGCCTTCTAATAGCTCGTAGGTGCTCATAGTCTGCCTCTACACTGAAGTGGCCTGCTGGAACAGCTGTAAATCTTGTCGCACGGGAGTAGCTGCTTTTATAGCAGGACATAAATGTATCCAGTTCATTGACTCCCATCAAGTCACGTCCAGTATGTTCACGAAATAGTTTCCAGTCAGTTAGCTTTGAAATCGATGTGGTCGTTCGCACTTGCATACTTGGGTGTTGCATAAGAACTGGGTAGTGACCTTGTGTTTCGAGGTCTGTACACCAGTTCATATCTCGTGCAATGTCAGGAGAGGCTATAGCCAAATCTAGACAGCTGGCATAATTACTACCTCTTAAAAATGTTACTGACCCATCATTCAGTATAAGACCACATCGATCAATTGCTCTTTCGAGTGTTCTCCCACGTGAGTTGGTACGAGTACTGCCCCACGTGGTATTGTGCGCATTGACATCTCCACAGATGAGGGTAGGTCCCTGGGCCTTACCAAATAAGTGAACCAGAGATAATTCGGAGATGCGTGTCGATGGTTGCAAATAAACACAAATTACGGTGATGGTAAGTTTCTGGAATTAAATTTTGCACCCTACAAATTCTGGTACGTCCGGGTCCGACAAGTATAAAACAAAAGAGGGTATGTCGCGCCGTACGCATAACAGTGCCCTGCTTAAGCCTGGATTTCTACTCGATGCATATGTGACATAGTTAGAAATCTTAAAGTCAGCGCCAACGTTGGTTTCATTTAGAGACAGAACAGGGAAGCTATACTGAGCAACCAGATTCCTAAAATCTGCGCTTTTGGACCTAAGGCCATTGGCATTCCACTGAAACACAGCTGTGTTGCGGAAACAGTTGTTCATTTGTAGAGCCATTTTGCTAGACAACAATTTTTTTTGTACTGCTAGAGGCTCTAATGTAAGGACTGCGCTCACCTCTGGTAGGTCATTGGCCTGTGGAAATACACGCAGGATTGCCTTCAAAGCAACGAAGAGCTACGACATAACCATGTCCACATCACTTGTTTTCGGGGCACGTTGCTGTTGTGCCTATGGCTTCGGCGAGGTGAAAGGTGTAGACGCTTGGTTATCCTGAGTTGCTGACGATTTCGGTGTCCTGCTGTCGCTTGTCTGCCTTTGAACGCTTGGTGATCGTCCTATATGGTTCGTTTTGGCTGTACTTTTGTTTTTCTGAGCTGAAGCACGCTTGGCTATCGTCGCATACGACAGCGGTGATGTACGTTTTGTGATTTTGAAGTCACAGAGAGTGGATGCACAGATTCGGGATTCTGACTAGGCGATCCCTTTTTTGGAGCTCACCCAAGCAAAATTTCTTGTCGCTTTAGACGAGTAACTGCCTAGTCTTTCGGACAACCAGCATATGATGCTACGTGGTCTCCATTGCAATCGGCACATTTGGGATGATTCCTCGATACACATTCTTTGTAATCATGTGCTCCTGCACATATTTTGCAGCGAAGTTGTCCATGGCACGATTTGGCAACATGTCCGTATCGTTGACACTTGTAACATCGTGTAGCGGGCTGTAGGTACTCTTCCAGCGGATGACTTGTGAAGCCTAGGAGAATACTAGGCGGCAGTGGCTTGTCGGGGGAGAACTCACGAAAACACTGCCGAGTAAATGTGTCTCTGCTGAACCATCTTCACGATGGAGCCATTTAGTCTGTCTCCTGACTGAGATTACACCACTGTCTCTTAAATATTCAAGCAGTCGATCTTCACTGTATTGCACTGGTACTTGTCTAATCTTTCCTAGGTTCCTCACATACGACTGCGGTATAAACGGTGCCACTTCAAGACCAGCAACATGTGTTAACTCAAGGAGTCTGGCGGATGCAGTAACTGTAGAGACACTTACGGAGAAGTTGCCATCTCTGTTGACACAGAACGACTCCACTTTCTCTTTAGCAGCAGATACTACTTCCCTGGCTAGTTTTTCGGATTGACTTTCCAGAACGAAGCGCTAGGGTCTGTCAGCTTGAAAATTACGGGTATCCCTGCTGGTCGGGCTTTCTTGTACGTGACTGTTGTGAAAGGCCTGTCTTCTGCTTCTACATCACAGTTCATTTCCGCGGAGTCGATGATTGTTGCATCGCTGTAATGCTCTTGAATATCAGTTCGCACCTTCTTCGGAGTAACACACTCGTCGTCGGCGTTAGGTGTCGACGAGGGGTCGTCAGAGTCCTCCTCGTGTCCCTGAAACACGGGATTATCTTGCTCTTCGGACGCATTCATCACTTCGACTTCATCTGATGGGCGCCGAGAAGAATGTCCACCACCAGTAGCCGAAGCTTTCGGTTGTCGTGGCACCCTAACATAAGGCTTCGGCTCCTTGGAGACGTGGCGCCTGGTGCACCGCGAATGTGGTGGCTGAATCTTGGCAGTAAGATGCAGAAGACGAGTAAGAAAACTTACAAAATTGGCCTTCTTATGCGCCATGAAGTCCTGTCGGTAGCGCAGGATTCTTTTTAAAGACAATAGTCTTTCCTGGGGACCTTCGCCGCAAACATTTTGGTGTCTGTCTGTCTGTCTGTCTGTCTGTCTGTCTGTCTGTCTGTCTGTCTGTCTGTCTGTCTGTCTGTCTGTCTGTCTACGTTCAAACGGCATTGTATTCCAAACGGCATCAAAGTGACCAAACTATACTCCAAATGGCCGACTCCATCCGCAGCGCCCACCAATATTGCTCAAGATACAGCGTTCATACTTGTGCGATCGTCAAATAAATATCAATTATTGCGCATATCTGAGGCACCGTAACAACACGTCAATTATATTTATGTGTATATTTTACTAGAAAAGGCATACATTAGTAAATTTAAGGATCGTAGCCTTTATATTTTTTAAAAAAGTCTGGTTGTCCGTTTTTTCTATTGCATTGCAGAGTGACAGTCTCTGGGAGCAGTAATGTGGACAATCCCAAAGAACATGCCAAGTTGCTTCGTCACTGTCGCAATGGTCACGTGCAGTAGTGATGAAATGCACTAAAAATAATAAAACAATATATTCTTAACCAGGTGGGCATACGCTAAGCAGCTCTCAGAAAGTACGGGCCAAAGGAATCGAGTAGGCCCCGCTATTGTCCTGTATTCCCCCCCCCCCCAAAAAAAAAATGACGAAGCTGTATGCAAGCAACGCTCCGCGTTTTGTGCCAAGCAGCTCTTATACATGGGTTTCACGGAGGTTACATCGTGGAACTAGAGGACCGAAAACTGCGATGTTTAAGAACATCTGGGCTCATGCAGTCGAGAGCTTTGCAGCCGCTATATGTATTCTTTGAACGTGCCCCCGGCTTCACCTTACCTATTTGCGCTATTTTCGGATGTAGACCAATAAGTTGATTGATATGTGGGGCTTAACGCCCCAAAACCACCATATGATTGTGAGAGAAGCCGTAATAAAGGGCTCCAAAAATTTCGACCACCTGGGGTTTTTTAACGTGCACCCAAATCTGAGCACACGAACCTACAACATTTTCGCCTCCATCGGAAATGCAGCCGCCGCAGCCGGGATTGTATCCCGCGATCTACGGGTCAGCAGCCGAGTACCTTAGCTACTAGACCACCACGGCGGGGAGTAGACCGAAAATTTGAATTTCTGCTTTGAAAGTCAAGACATAGCCACGCGTTCAAAAGTATAGCTTGCCCGCGATTACAATAAATGAGTGCGCGCGAACCAGGAAGTCCAAGAAGCGCTGTAGCGCCTGACTGGTATGCATTTAAGAGACAGACTCGTGTCTTTTAGTTTACTTTATCACAGGTAAAGGTATTTGCTATTTGTGCCCAGGTCGAATACGTTTAATTGCGGACGTGATTACGCAGATTTTCCAGAACACTGCCCACATTTTCACAGCAACTTACAGCCGAGCTTATTTTCTTAAATGCGTCTCGAGTGACTCAGTTTACCCTAACAAAGCAACTTAAGTAAAGCTGTTCCCTCTTTAAGGAAAACCTTTGTATATAATGAACGACGCGAACCCAGACTCAATATCGAGCCTGCTGCTGGGCCACAGCCGTTATGACTGCACTACTGCCGCATTATCTGCGCATTTTCACCGCAGCAAAAAATGACAACAGAGTGAACTGGATGCCATTGTTGCGGGCACGCTATCCACGAAGCCTGGAACAGGGTCCGAAAGGGGCATTTGTGCCTACCAAACAACACTAACACTACACCCTCCCCCCTTGCCGCGATACAACACAGATTCGCACTCATCAAAACAAAATCTTGTTGACGCCCAGGTGTCGGCAAGATTGACTTCGAGCGTGCTTCCGTTAGGTGACGAAAGAAAGCAAGAAAACAAGCTTCGACTGTAATCTGAAACAGCGTCGTTAACTTCCCCTGGAACGAACGACAATGCGCTGCAATAAAAGCGGCTTGGCTGCTATACGCTATTCTTCGAACCGCTGCTAAAGTAGTGGTGGCCGTCCAGAGACTTGTAATCCTCATTTGTTGCAGCCTGTCGTGACTTGTTGAAAGCGCCAAATAATTCGCAGTGTCGCCGTGTGTCATGACAGGCAACCGATGGACGTTCGGTGCAGCGTACTTGCCGATGTGCCGATCTTAAGGGCCGATGCGAGTAACGTAACTTAGTCAGCCCTACAAGCTCTTCAAAATACGGCGGGCAAAACGCGTGCACGTTTTCTTTAGCCACGTCACGAAGAATAAATCGAACGACGCCGACAAGCTCCGACATGGCCGCACGCTGCAAGCGCAACCTGACTACAGGGCAAGGTATATGTAAACTGGTAGCGTAACTTCAATAGAAGCCCATGGATTCAGTAGTCGGCGGCTCGTTGCCACCGTCGCCATCTACGAGAGGAGGGGACAACTAACAGCAAAAAAAATTAAAAAATTAAAATGACGTCACAACCGGAAGTTGTAGCATCGTTGCACAATTGTCCTACAAGGCGTGAAATTGAAATTTTCCTAATTGCTGTCCTGCTGCGTGCCTTTATTAATGTGCGATTTTATTGCGCCTTAATTTTGTCTCGCTGTTTGCATGCGAGAGAGAAAACGAACAAAAATAAGAAAGATTGAGGAAGTAAAGTTTTTTATTAACCAAATGACGTACTTGCTATATGCACAAAAAACTTCGCCGAGGCAATTGTGAGACAACTGCTCACGAGCACAGTAGCATAATAGTTCAAGAAGTCACGTTGACCAATCGTTCAAAACCACTGCAGTGAGACAGCTGTTTTGAAAATATAGCTTTGGCAGCCGTATAGAGTACAGCGTCTTTTTGCTTAGCCTGTCGCGTTCACAGTCACGAAAGGCGAGAGCATGCCGGCCGTGCGCCAGCGAAAGCAGTCAGAAGTCACTGGAGCGGCTATCTACACATTTTGTGAGCTACTTGAGCTATGAAATGCACATAAAAAATAAGTAAACTTCTGAAGCTGCGCACAAAACCACCACGGAAAATTGAGCGATGCATCGTTCACCTGGTGGTGCGCCGAACCAAAAACACGACGAACTAAACACAAGCTCTGATAGCATATCGCCCGGATATGAATGAAAAACCGTTAGCTTATGTCACCATACTTCCTGCATGTGCCCGCTGTTTCTGTAACCAAAAGAATAAAAAAATGGGGGCTCAATCACACACTAAAGACCGAAGCTTATTTAAAGTGATCTACTAATTTCTTTGTAACAAACAAAATAGAACTATTGAAAACGAACGTATAATTATTTTTTTCGCTATTTGTCCCCCCCCCCCGCCCTCACCTAGTCGCGCTTCAATCGTCACGCGGTTGTTAATGTCTGTAGCAATAGGTTTCAGACCTCTTTCCGTTCCGAATTTCACAACCTATTCAGATTGACGTTGTCTAGGGTGTATAATACCTCAATGCGTGCGCCCCTATCCGACTCAGTGTTTGTTAAAGGGCCACTCACCACACCGCATTTTAAGACAAAGGGGTGATTTTCTCCTCTCCTTTATACACACGATGCATCTTCTTCGTTCCTTAGTTATTGAATGCACGTGAACAATATCCGCACTAAGCGCTAGAGCCTATCAGAATTTTGCGCTTCTCAGCTGCACGCTGTTATCGCCGCTTGCGCAATTGTAAACACATAAAATAACGTTTGATCGGTAAATTGTGCATAATATTCATGCGCGACAAAGAAGAACGAATGAGCGGCTGCATGGCAAAGCAGTGCAGGAGACAAATCACATGTCATATTTCGCGTGTATCAATCAATCGAGAGCATGTATGCTGTAGACGTCATGGAAACTACTGTCTACGCCACAGTAGTGCGCCAAGAAGGACGAGCAATATCAGGAAAAAATACTGCGCTCTTTTTTGTATATTGAGAGCCTGGTGAGTGGCCCTTTAAATTTGGTGATCACGCGCTTGAAAGCCGGAAACGGCGTCATGCGCAACCCATGTATTTGGTACGTGTCACAGGATTAGGGAAAGCCCCACTACTCTCCTCCATTCCACCAAAACTGACAAAGCTGTATACACTTAACCTATAGTGGGTGTACTTCAAGCGACTCTTAGAGGGCACGTTCCAAAGATATTGGAAAGCTCCACTATCCCCTCTATTCCACTAAAAAACAACAAATCTGTGAAGCTTTCAGTTTCATGTAGCACGTAACCTCTAGGAGCTGCTTGGCGTACAACTTTCAGGGTAGTTAACTGCCGATGCTTCATTTTTTTAGTGCACTGGAGGTAAGCAGTAGATTTTTCCCAATTCCAATGGCACGTACTAACTGAAACAGTAATAATTATGAACGTCATCGTCATTCTCGTTTATTTTTCCTTAAAGGCTCCTTATACATCAGGAGGCTGTTACATAGGTAGTGAAAGAACAGAGATCGGGTAGCATCATCAAAGCACCTCTCTCAGAAAAAAGCAATGGCTATTCAGACGTCAGAATTGAAATTTGAACGAGAAAGAAAAAAAAAAAAACGTCAAGCAGCTTTGCCCTAATGGTGCCACGCCTGAGGAACGTGTGGAGCGAGGCCGTCTTCCATGTCTTTCTTCGTTTTTTTTTTTTGCGTTCTCTCTACTCCTTCTTTCGTGCTCTCTCTTCAAATTTTTCTGTTTTTTTTCCTTACCTATGTTTGTTTTTCATTTGTCTTCCTAATTTTTCTCTTACTTTTTCTATCTATTTCTCGCTTGCTTCCACTTACAATTTTTATATGTGCTTTCTGTTAGCCATATTGGCGGTTTCCCCGCTTTATATGATCATCAAGGCAGTCAAAGAACACAAAGGAGAATACTTATTTTTTGGCGCCAGCATGCGCTCGATATCCTACAGTTGGCTGTGATTTATGTAGTGTCTGTTACGTTAACTTTGTCATCAAGATGTTGGAAGAACAGGAGGAATAGGACTTCTCGTTGGCATGAGCACTTTGCTAAATAAGCGGCAGCTGGCTAAGCTATATAGGATTTAGCCTGCGTTACGCCAAGCGATGCCGACAGCATGCGACAGCCTGGCTCTCTCCGGTTATCATCATCATCGTAATCATCATCATTATCACATCATCACAATCATCATCATCCTAAACCTGTCTGCGCCTACTGCAGGAAAAAGACCTCTACAATGTTCTGCCAATCAACCCAGTCCTGTACTATCTCATGCCACGTTATGCCTTCAAACTTTTCAATCTCATCGGCCTACCTAACTTTCTGTCTCCCTTTCGTGCGTTTGCCTTCTCTGGGAATTCAGTCAGCTACACTTAAGGACTGTAAATGTTATCCCGCCTACGAGCTACATGCCAGGCCCATGTCCATTTCTTCTCAATTTAAGCTATGGTATCCTGAACTCCCGTAAGTTTGCTAACCCACTCTGATCTCTTCTTGTTTCTTAAAGTTACACATTTCCTTCCCATTACTGATTTTCCTTTCCATCGATTAAGGTTAAACCTTGTTTGTAGGCCTGCATGTTTCTGCTTCATAAGTAAATACCGGCAAGATGCAGCTGTTATATACTTTCCTCTTGAGGGATAGTAGCAGACTATCATTCATGATTTGAGAGTTCTTGCCGATTGTGCTCCATGCCGTCCTTATTGTTCTGGTTATTTCATTCTCACTGTTCTTATCAGTGATTACTACCTGTCCTTAGTAGGCGTATTTCTTTACAACTTCAAGTGTCATGCCCCCTATCGCAAAGTGCTGCTCGAGAATGTTGCATATTACTTTATTTCTATGCAAATTAATTTTCAGACCAACTCTGTATATATAAAGAGTTATATACGTACGTATTACGAATTTAAACAATACTGCCTGCTACAGTGTCTATTACTTTTCACCTACGATGTCATAGTGCAAGTTTTCAGAACGCAGGTGGTTTCATGTGATTCAGAAGAACTACTGCTTAGCTATAGTTGGTAGTGCTCACTGTAAGACATCCTGCCGCTAGTGTATTATAAAACCCACACACACAAGAAATACGAACACGACGGAGTTGGAAGTGCCGCCCATGCCGTCGCGTTCATGTCTCTTGTGTGCGTGGTTTTTACCAACGGCTTAATGTCATGCAGCTTTCATATGGCTGTTCCAAGCTTTATTAGCACTCGCTCGAAGCAACGAGACATATTTTTTGTATAAGGAGAAACTGTACAGAAAACCATAATTCAAAACTAACATGAGTACGTAAGAAAAGCATCCACATGAAGGCTAAGAGTTACTTTTATTCTAATGGGCGAATAAAAATGGAAATAAAAAACCTCAGACCAACCAACCGACGTCTCGATGGTGATATCTACGCTTGTTAATGGTGCCTCGTCATCCTTCCCGCATTAACCTAAGTGTGTTAACTGTTGATTTCCCGTCCCGTGGTGTCGCTGTCGTTGCTTTCATTCGCAACACAAAGTGACTCCACGGGACTTGACGTCAGCAACTAATGAACTTGAAATATCGAGCTAAGCATAACGATGTACCTTTGACAAAAATAGGTGCCCCTGTCGAGACGTCGGCAGGCCAGTCGGAGGCAATTTAGTTTTGTTGTACGGCCTCTATTGCGCATTTTGCTTTTACCCCTTGACTCTCGCCTATATTTTGGACTGTTCTAAATTTGCATGGCAAGTGATGCGTGAACACTTTCTATGGTCGTAAACATGGTCACATTCAACAACAACAAAAGCAACTGCCACGAGAACGCCAATGGATGTACAGCCACCCCATCATACGTTTACGTTTGAAAGGGGGGTCTTTTGTGTAAATCAAGAATGAGATTGCACTGTATTCTGTAAGCAAAATTATGGCTTGATGTATCATGTAGAGAAGTACTTGCAACGCACTAATGTCTTTCAGCAAACGCGCCTCAGAAGACATTAAAATATAATCCTAAAAAAATGCCCTGTATAATTACCTCGGCCCGAACAACAGTGCGGGTCGTTTTACTCACCCCCTAAAAGAACTGTTAACATTCTTGTGAATAACAATGAGCTGTGCGCATATCTCGGGCACTACGGCGTACCAAGATGAGCGTGACAATAAGCTCGGGAAAATACGCACACGAAAATCGAGGGAATTAGATTTCGCGTCGAGATAAGGTGCGGTGCTCTCTACAAAGGCCAGTCAAGCGGCTAACGGAAATCCATCACCATTCATCGGAACGGGAGATAAGGTACGCGGGACCCCCATGCGCGGTTTTCGGGGACTGTCTGCGTGCTGCATGCAGTTTGAGCAGGGTTACTCTCGAAGACCTTATCGTTGAAATCAGAACGTTGCTCGGTGACGTCAAACCAGCAACAGCGTAGGAGCAACCGCGTAGAAAAAGGGCGAGCTTTAGATTTAAGGAAGAGGGAAAACAGCAATGAGCAAGTGAAAACGAAAGATCACAGCTTATAGGCCATTCAATTCATTCTCTCCGTACTCTGTGCCCCCTCAGGGCAGAACAATGCAGCGTTCATGCACGAACGCGTTCGGTGCTATAGCTGAATCCTTCATTACGCTTTTCACGTCCCGCTAGGCCATGGTAATGCGCGCTACGTACGTTTCGTTCAGTTTTGCTCAATGCACATATAAGCTTGCTTAGGGTATATGGCACACAACGCACAGGGATAGAGACCTCTGTTATAGTTCAGTCAAAGCAGAAAATGCAAATATTTTTTCAAGGCCCTTTTCTTTGCGTTTGTGCGCAATTAAATAGCCCAAAATAAGTATACAGTGACCAGATATTTGGGAAACTGAAGCTCACGCATCACAAGAAGTTTGAAGCAAGTAGTCTCCACTAGATATACTTGCTGGAATGAAGCATTCAAGACAGTGCTGCTATTTTTTTCTGGACGATCAATACCAAAAAGCACCATTTCTGCCAATGCTCGATTCTTTCAAACATACAGCTATATAGTACAACGGCATGCGTGGTAATTCCCAAAGATCTTTCGCTCACGTATACGCACGCGCCTTGTCATGCGAGCAACCTAAACATCATTGCTGGGTTCAATCTGGCTTTTCTACACATATTCTTATGCTTCAAACATAAAATGCGTGGCCCCAGGACATTTTCTAAGAAAAAGGCAGTCAGATGAATAATTTTACGCCTCTTAAACAAAGCAGACATTCAACTCAGCTCGATAATATCGAGAGGCTTTCTCAGAGTGCGTGCTCAACTATGCAGATGCATATCATCGTCAGCTTCCCACTGAAAAACCAATGTCCATCCCATATTTCTGATTGATTGATTTGTGGGGTTTAACATCCCAAAACCACCATATGATTATGAGAGACGCTATAGTGGAGGGCTCCAGAAATTTCGACCAGCTGGGGTTCTTTAACGTGCACCGAAATCTGAGCACACGGGCCTACAACATTTCTGCCTACATCAGAAATGCAGCCACCTCAGCCGGTATTCAATCCCGCGACCTGCGGGTCAGCAGCCGAGTACCTTAGCCTCTAGACCACCGTGGCGGGGCATCCCATATTTCTCAATTTAATCAGGTACTGTGGTGTAAAATAAAGCTGCGGCCGCGTTATCTCCGCAAACTTTTTATTCTCCTCCACTCACCAAACTTTTCACCACCCTTTACCGGACAGAATTATCATGTTATATATGGGTTAAATTTTCCGCAGCTGCACAGTAATCGTGCCTCGGTGACAGACCACTATGCTATGTGACATAACAACAGAGGTTTAGATCCCACTTCATAAGAACCAATGTTAGGATCACACATCATCAGCGAAAGGCTTACATTTCCGCGTCAAGCGAGCGTACAGTGAAGAACTGGCTAACAGTAATTGTTGCGGTTTAACGTGCAAAAGCTCCACCAAGATTATGAGGGACGCTCAAGAGGAAGCTGATTGATTGATTGATTTGTGGGGTTTAACGTCCCAAAACCACCATATGATTATGAGAGACGCCGTAGTGGAGGGCTCCGGAAATTTCGACCACCTGGGGTTCTTTAACGTGCGCCCAAATCTGAGCACACGGGCCTACAACATTTCCGCCTCCATCGGAAATGCAGCCGCCGCAGCCGGGAATCGAACCCGCGACCTGCGGGTCAACAGCCGAGTACCTTAGCCACTAGACCACCGCGGCGGGGCGCTCAAGAGGAAGCCTCTTGAAGTTTTCACCATCTGGTGTTCATTAGCGTGCACCTAAATTTAAGTACACAGGCCTCCAGCATTCTGTCCTAATCGAAATGTGGCCGCCGCGGCTTGGATTAGCATTCACAACCTTCAGGTTAATAGTCGAACACCTCAACCACTATTGACTACCGTGGCAGATAAGACAAGAAATGAGACATGTGTGCAGGTGCTCCGAAAGTAAAACGAAGTAAGCGAGCTGTGGCCAAGCTACTAGCAGAGCCGTTGAATACTTTTAGTGGTCATGAAGCTTCGGTGAAAGTTTGATATAGAGACAGGAGCAACCGCTAGGAGACCCCTCACTCACAGCGGGGCATCAGAGCGGCCGTGGCGGAGCTATTACATGGCACGCACCGGAGCTGTGAAACGTTAATAACTGTAGCCGAGAAGGTTGAATACGTATTCAGAGGGATGCTATATTCAAGAAAATTTGGGAAAGCCCCAATACAGTGAAGTTTAGCGTAGAATGAGACCTTGAAGCTCGAAATTCGATGACACGCTGATTTCACTGTAAGGTCGGCTACCGCTATAAAGGCATGACTATTTTTTTTCCCTTAAGCATCTACTGAACTTATGTGTACAATCCAGAGTTCTTCAACGACTCCGCTGGTATTTACCAAGTCGCGGAAGTGCAGTGGTTGCAACTTTTGACAGCGCACATCCAGCCTTACAGGTTATATATATATATATATATATATATATATATATATATATATATATATATATATATATATATATATATATATATATATATATATATATATACCAAAAACAAAAGTGATGCTGGGTCCGGGTAAGATTATCCGTAGGGAAGAAGACGCACGTACGAAGTGATTTTATTGACATTTCGGCCGAGGGTCCGGCCTTCATCAGAAGCCTTCTCATGATAAGCCCGCACATAATAAGTTCACGTGCTACGTGACGCCAAACATGCGCATAAAAGAGTGTTTTCACACTCGTCGCTTGGCTTATAGATGGCGCTGACTGTCACTCCTACTTCTAAATTCCTATATAAACCCAAAAAAGTGGATGGAGGGAAGGCCGCTACTGTAGTAGCTCAGTGGTTAGAGCATCGAACGCGTTATTCGAAGGTCGTAGGTTCGTTTCCTGCGGACGGCTGGTTATTTTTTCATCCACTTTTCTTTCTTCTTATATACATTCCATTGGTTTTAATAACTTCCCCTGTACATTCCTTGGCATTACTGTCTCTTAGATCTCATAACTATTGTGTTAAAACACGGAAAAACGAGTCCTTCGGTATACACTTCTTTCCCTTATTATATATATATATATATATATATATATATATATATATATATATATATATATATATATATATATATATATACATATAGGGTGTTTATATATACGAAGATATATATCTCAAAATCGCCTCGCACTTATTAAACTCACGGCCACTTTGAATAAATTAGTGCTTATAATTTAGCAAGTGATGAGGATCAAGCAGTACTTGATAGGAGGTTTGCATCGTTTTCGTGTTTTTCTTTGCGTTAGTTTATCTAGCGCGTTATAAGTTCGGTGGGCCATGCAGTGTAGTTTCTCAGTTCTTTACTCTGCTGTAGAGCTTACTCATGCTGTGTTTTGCCTGTTTTTCTTTGTTGTTTTTACAGTAAATAAAAAGGCTTACATGCCTCCTCAAACGGGGAAATTCACCGACAGCGTTCCGCGCCTGAGGCGTCAGCATGTGGCGCAAAAAAATATTCTTCTCGTGCTCATGGCGCATTGAGCTCCAAAAGTAACTTTTCACGCTTTCACAGCATGCGCAAGATTTCTACAGCATTGTGGTGCAAATTCTCTTGCGCCATCAACCTGGCAAACTTCTATTGGTAGTGCTGAAGTGCCTATTGCATGCAACAGATGTGTGCTTAGATTTTTTTATATTTACTGATACTTAGGAGATTTAAATGCGATCGAATGTTGATTTGCTTAAAATATTAGTGGTTAATAAACTTTTTCCTAAACATCAGAGCTATAGTTGCATGACTAATTCTGAGCAAGAAAATTTTGAATTGGGACAAATGGTCCTCGAAAGTGATTAGAATTTTACCCTTCGTGAGCGCACTGTATATAGTTTCCAAAAGTTTATTCTTTTCTTTCTTTTTGCTCTCGTTTTTCTCTGTCTCTTTCTTATTCAAGTTTTTTTTCTTTTTCTGTCTAATTTTTTTTTTGTTTTTCCCATTTTCCTATTTTTCCTTTTCTGTTCTCGCTCAGTTGTCTTTTTTTATTCATAAACCAAAATTCTCAGGTTTTTTGTGGTCTTTATTTTTTACTTTTCTCCTTTTCCTTCTTCTTTCTTCTTTTTTCTTTTTCTTTTTACTTCGTTGTCTTCCTTTTTTATCTGTTTTTTTCTTTTATGCGTCGTTTGTTTAACATATTTTCCCTTTTACATTCATTTGAACAGTTCCAGATAAACATTACCTGTGAAAAGAGAATCATTCATTAATAATAATAATTTCTTATTACTTGCAGAATGTGTTACAAATAAGAAGGAGCATTCGCTTTCGTTCTTTTTATTATTGTTGAATTCAATATAGTTCTGATCTCTTCTCTCCCTTTTTTCAAGAACCGTGTGCAGCCTCAACACTATCCAGCCCGCTGACGGGTCACGATGACGCTTGTAGGCGGGAGAGCTCTGCATCTTTTTGCACTATGCAACTACGTCGTGAGGCCGTGGGAAATTCAGGGCACAGCGTCAGCCCAAGTTCTGGAACGTCACGCGATGACTTCACAACACCACCTCCGATCAGCCACTGGTCCACGCGAACGAGGTCACTCTTATCGAAGTGCTTTTCGCACACGTGAACGTTTGGGGAAACAAATGTGCAACCACCAGTTTCTTGTCACGGCATTGCGTGCTTACACTTTTCCCACCTATCCCTGTAGGCCGCGAGAACTCGGAGACTTTTTCGTCAATTCTTTTGCAACGGGATCGACAACCAGGTACCCAACAGGTATACGCTATCCTTCCCGATCTTCAGGTACAGCCCACTAGGCACAATAGTAATCATACGGTGAAAAAATACACGATGGCATGCCATGATATTGTGCATTGACTCTATAGCGCCACCAGCAGGCAGCTCCCCTGCGGTGTGCCCGATGGATAGATAGATGGATGCATGTATCTGGCTGCACCCTTCAGATGGGGCGGCGGCTCACGCCACCTAGCCATAAAGTTAAGTACTATCACCATGTGTTGAGGGATTGAATTTCACTCGCGCCTTCATTGTAGCCACCAGTCAGTTAGGCTCCTCTACGTTATTTCTACCCATTTAAAGTCTATTTTACCTTCACTGTCCCTAAACCCCAATGCTTCGAAAAATTCCGCGCCATTATCTTGGACATTAGTGTCGGGCCCTTTTCAAAATAATATTAAATGTTCAGCAGTTTCCTTCTACTCTCTACACGCACTACATAACGTGTCTGTGCCTTCGTATTTGGCTCGGTACGTCTTGGTCTGCAATACTCCCGTTCTGGCCTCAAACAACAGAGAACTACAGCGAGAATCATCGTAGGTCTTTTCTTCTGCAATTCTCTGCTTGAAAGCTCGGTAGGTCTCCAGTGATGATTTCATAAGCCTTCTCATCTTTCACATGTCCCTCTCTGTTTCCTTCACCTCCTTCTTAACCAATGTTTCCTTTTGGCTTGATATCCTGCTCTTCTCTAAATGCTTGCCTGACGATTTTCGAGTTCGCTTCCTCCATTTAGTATCAACATTCTTGATGCACAAGTAGCTGAAAACTTTCCTAGCCCAACGCTCCACTCGAACTTTTTTCAATCACTCCTAAAATTTTACCTTGCTGCTAGCTTCCTTGCACCCAAACGATGTCCATCCCGTGTCTCCCTGTACTCCCTGATTTGGGGTATACCCGTGTGCTCCTAAAGGAAATCTACCTATACCATGTTGTTTAATTTCCAAACTTGCTTGAACTTCTGATCTCACGCAGAAAACCACAATGCCGAACGTCCAACCAAGGACCATCACACCTTTCCAAATCCCTCTCACAACGCCTTACCTATTGTAAATCCACAGTGCTATATTTTTCGTTGCAGCTGCATTCCTGTTACCCTTAGTCATCACGTAACTTTCGTGCTCCCTTAGGTACTCAGCTCCATTATTTATCTCTACACACAAATATTTGCATTTATCCACTATTATAGCGTAGCTTCCTGTATCTTATGCTGACTGCTTTCGTTATCACTAAAAATCATGATTGTCAATCCCTATTGAACATCAAATTTAACCTATCTTTCTTGTTACCGCGGTAGTCTGTTAATTCCTACAGATATTACTTGTTGTCGGCTTCAAATACTATATCAACTGCATACTTCAATGCTGGTAATGACTGTTCAACGTGTTTTCTTTGCTTGGCAAAAGAGAGGCTGAAGCCGAGTCGACTCCCCTGTAATTTAGCTTCTAGTCCCTGTAGATACAGCATAAATAAGAAAGGTCATAAGAGACATCCCTGTGGAAGCCCACGTCATATCTCTATAGGTTCAAATGCCTGTTCTTCCCATTTTATAACTACCTTGTTACTCACCCTACCATCTTATTCTTGTTGACATGCGCACCCTTGTGTATTTATATGTCCTTCTAAGTTGCTAGTGAGCGCTCGTGCTGTGTGCCTCCTCTTTGCTTCGTGTCTGTATTTCTCCCGTGTTCCCAGTTTGCTGAACAAATATGAATTACCAACTATTCAACCATTTTATCCAATTGTTCTGTACAGCTTCCATACTCCCCTACGGGTATGCCAAGCAAGCTCACATCGTAAAGGGAACTCAATGCCTATGGTCTTGACGTCAAAACAAGGAGACTTTCGACCACTCACGAACCGCTTACATGCATCTTGCATTTTGCTACTTCCTGTGATGAGTGTCAGCCGACAGGGCGGCCACGCACTTTGCGGTGAAGTGGCAACAAAGGAATGCAGGGCGTGTTCTGAGAGTCAACCTCAAAAATTATTTTCTTTCTCCAAACAAAATAATTTCAATAAAATTTTTTAATTACTTAACCATGGAATGGCCTATCAAATGGCGGATCTTGAGAAGTTTTCGTTGACCCGCATAAAAACGAAAAATACGGTCAAATATGGGAGTAACTGCATATTTATGCCAATTTCAATTTTTTTAGAAAAATTTGAAGTCCATTTCGCTCCTAAAAGCTTTTCTGCAAAGGTAAAGCATTGTGAGAAGCACAATATTATCAGGATTGCTTAAAGAGTTGCAGCTAGCATAGGAAAAAAAGGGCAAGCTTTGGAGATTTTTTTGTTTTTCGAAAAGAACTAGCTGCTGGGTAAAAGCAAAAATTTCGGAATGGTTGAGAGTAACTAAACAAAACCACTTTAGTAGATCAAGGGGTGTTTTGAAGTTCCGCAAACAAATATTGATTTTATATGCATTTTTCTTTTCTGCACATTTTGGCAAAAGAAAGTGAACTTTGAAGGGGCGCTATGGTCTTGGAAAAGTTTTTTGAGCAGAAATGTTTCGCCGTGATACTCAATGGGGTGTACGCAAAGGATGTAAATTTTATCGGCAGAATCTGCGATGGTCGAGCGTCACGTCTGGGTGGAACATTTGGCATGGAACGACTCAGATATATAAATATATATATATATATATATATATATATATAATTAAGAAATAAAGGAGCACAATTACGAAAATTTGATAGTAGTTCTTTACTCTATGTTTCGGCCGTGCCACGGCCGAAACGTAGAGTAAACAACTATCAAATTTTCGTAAGTATGCTCCTTTATTTCCTTAATTATATTTGCACCAGACCCACAGAATTTCTTTTTTGAATCATATATATATATATATATATATATATATATATATATATATATATATATATATATATATATATATATATATATATATATATATATATGCAAGAAAGAGACGACGAAACTTTCACGGAAGCGTCTTTACTTAACGTTTTCAGCTCATGGACCAGCCTTCGTCACTCAGACGAAGGCTGGTGCAGCAGCTGAAAACGTTAAGTAAAGACGCTTCCGTGAAAGTTTCGAATCCGGTATATTATATATATATATATATATATATTTGATTGATTTGTGGGGTTTAACGTCCCAAAACCACCATTTGATTATGAGAGACGCCGTAGTGGAGGGCTCCGGAAATTTTGACCACCTGGGGTTCTTTAACGTGCACCCAAATCTGAGTACACGGTCCTACAACATTTCCGCCTCCATCGGAAACGCAGCCGCCGCAGCCGGGAATCGAACCCACGACCTGCGGGTCAGCAGCCGAGTACCTTAGCCACTAGACCACCGCGGCGGGTCATATATATATATATATATATATATATATATATATATATATATATATATATATATATATATATATATATATATATAAAGAGAGAGAGAGTTTTTGCTTCATTACTGACGTTGGCTCAATACCACCACTCACGATTATTAGTGATAACGAAATTTCTCAAGCTGCTCGACTATGCTGCCGCCACTGACTTGAAACATACAAAACTCTAGCTGTAAGGAGTGATTACTTCACCTGAAAATAGTGACCAGTCTGCCTAGTTTTACGCGCATTTCCGCATTATTATCCAACTATAGATTAAAAGATAAATTTTAATCAAGTATCATGGCACATGAGCATTTTGCTCCGATCTTACTGGCAGGTAACACAAGTACCAACGCAAAGGAAAAAGCACTAAATAGCTAAAAAAATTCAGAGTGGTTCTTTGTAGTGCTCAGAACATTTATTCATTATTCTGAAACGTTTTGATTGTTCAGTTGGTGCGCGGTATACAAAAAAATATCACGCGAAAGGAAGACATTTGCCAAGTAGAACAAGGCCACGTGATGACCAGACTGCCATGAACGTAAGGACAACTCCCCCCCCCCCGCCCCGCACACACACACACTGGTTTGAGAGGTTGAGAGCTTCGACTCAAACAGAGCTCTACACCTCCATTGCACACGGGAGCCCAAGCTAGCGTCATTCACCACCAGCCACTCGGCGGGCTTGAATAACCGCGAAGGGCGCGCACGTGGTGATCTGACTGGCTCCGCTCTGTAGGTCGGTGGCGCACATGTGTGGCACCATAACAGAAGGCTCCGGACCAGCTGAAACTATTGAGTTTTCACCGCATGTATATTAGAGTGCTCAGGTAGCTACAGTGCAAAACTCTCGACGTTGCCTTTACTAAGTGCACATGTGCAGTCGCGCCGAATATGAGTTGCAGTATGCCAACCAGGCTCAAAGTGGCGCCAAAACTGCATGGTGGCTCCAGCTTAGAAAACGATCAGTCTCTGAACAGTGTTTCGACTACTGGTATTTGTAAAACTAGTTTGAAGTTTATCAGTGTGACAGTCTAGGCTTGGAGCCTCTTCAACCATGGCCACCGTGTGGCAACTGATATTGAGCACCACTGCACGTACGTATACAGGGTGTCGCAACTATATTTAGCCAGATTTTAAGAATGTCCCAACGCACCTAATGACTTCACGGCCAAATGAATTGTGCTTGCTATTGCCTAGAGTACGTCTCACAATTTTAGGGGGCTTTCATAAATTGTTTACTTAGTCTAGTTTAACTAAATTTAGAAGCAACAACGATGGGCCAGAAGTTCCAACGAGAAAGCTCCAGGTCACTTCGCAAAACGTCCCATTATACAGTTTTAAGTGTGAATACACTTTATAAGCGACCCCAAACCATCCACCGCCGTCGGCGGCGTCCGCAGTCTTCTCTCTATCTTTAAAAGAAAGAGGACTTGGCGGGCCGCAGCGTGACGCCCTACCGAATAAGCCACGGACGCGACGCTGATATCGGTGTCAGTAACGCGCCTTATACCCCCTCCCCCTTCGCTCGCTCCTCCGCTCTCCTCGCTCGTTGCAGCTGCGCGCGCACCCCTCTCTCTCGCGCGCGCGCCTTCTCTCTCAGTCTCCCGTCGAGAGCGGGTCGTGCGATGGATGTCCCGGAGGCAACGCTACCATCAACAACGAATGCAGTACAACCGAATGCCAGCACTGCACCCGTCGTTGGAGGTGACGGTACCGCGGTGGTTTCGCCGACGTTGGAAGACAAGGCGGCGCTGCGAAGGGCTCGTGAGACCGAACGTAAGCGGGCGAAGCGTGCAGCGGATGCCGAACTGCGTGCTCGCGAGGCCGAGTGCAAGCGGGCGCAACGTGCAGCGGATGCCGAACTGCGCGCTCGCGAGGCCGAGGACAAGCGGGCGAAGCGTGCAGAGGATGCCGAACTTCGCGCTCGCGAGGCCGAGGACAAGCGGGCGAAGCGTGCAGCGGATGGTGAACTGCGCGCTCGCGAGGCCGAGATGAGGCGTCAGCATCGAGCCGCGAACGCGGCCCAAGAAGCGGAACGACAACGCAAGCGTCAGGCGGAGAAGGGTGATGAAGGCCGGCGTCAAGACGCCCCTCGCAATCGTCAACGGCGAGTGGACGTTCCCGAAGCCGTTCCAACCAGTGAACGTGCCGCGCGGGAGAGGGTGCGAGCCCTGGACTTTGCTCGTCCGGACGCGTCGTGAAGTGTAAATAAATAATACTTCGTATATAATGTATCTGTGTACAAACGCTTCATGACAAACAACACTTAAATTCATTAATTACACTTTAATCATCATCATCAGTAATAAAACTCCCAAGCATTTCCCCGAGGGTGAACATGGTTAAGTGCGAATGCACGGGGTGATGCTATGAGGGGGAGTAAAGTTAAAATCCGTTGGCATTCGCCAGTTAGTTAACGTAAACTCCCCCGTGTGATCAAATTGCGATTCCCAGGAACCATTACACCATAAAGGCACCATAGTGTGATTAATAAATATAATTGTGCGAATTAATAAATACCCCTCATAGCATCACCCCGTGCATTCGCACTTAACCATGTTCACCCTCGGGGAAATGCTTGGGAATTTTTTTCGGATTCTATCCAGTAGATGTTTTTTATGCTCACAACGATTGCCCACAAAATTCAAAAAATACCCCACGACATACACACTCACGAACCAGTGTGCGCTGATTGATTGATTTATTGATTGATTGATTGATATGTGGGTTTAACGTCCCAAAACCGCCATATGTTTATGAGAGACGCCGTAGTGGAGGGCTCCGGAAATTTCGACCACCTGGGGTTATTTAACGTGCACCCAAATACCAGTGTGCGCGATTATTCTATAGTGCTCCTTAACGTTTGCATGCCAATGATCATGAAATTCGCCTGGTTGTGCCGCTTTGACAGGACAGTGGCGATGGTGGTGGCTGTGCGACGAACATGTTTTGCTAGCGGCAACACCGGCAAGCGTTAACCACTGCGTCTGCGTATCGCTGTCATGAACCGCATCGATGGAATGGGATGAAAAAACTTTATTTCAGTCCTGCAGGACGCGCTTAGCGCGTAGCGGGCGTCTCCCACGTAGGGACGGACAGGGAGTACCTGGCGGTCGCTTCGTGGGCCTGCTGGACGGCCCATTGCTGGTCGGCGAGAAGTGAGCTCCTGAGGGACCTCTCCCACTTGTTTGAGGTAGAGTCGGGAGGAGTTGTTCTACACTCCCAGAGCCTGTGTGCGAGTGTCGCTGTGTGTCCACATGATGGGCATGTGTCGCTGGGGTATGCATGAGGATAATAAACGTGAAGCGTGGCAAGGTTTTGGTGCGTGTGTGTCTGTAATAGGCGTAGGGTTAATGCCTGCGGTCGGTTAAGTTTCGGATGTGGGGGTGGAAAAACGCGTCGTTCCAGGTAAAAGTGCTTTGTTATTTCATTGTACGTAATTGGTGCATCCCGATTGGTATCTAACCCAGCAAGATGGTGTTGCCCTGTGGCGGTGCACTCGGTAAGTGCGCGCGCTGCATCATGGGCGATCTCGCTGAGGTTGGATAGGGCACCCGGCACCTGGCCGATATTGACGGGGAACCAGATGACCGGATCGATGGAAGCATATTACTTGTGCAAGCAAATCACGAAGCACTGCAATCACTGTGCGCAAGCGGGTATGTCACGTGTCGTTTTTTTATATTGCGGGCATCTGTAAGAGCAGAAAAACATAATTACTTAATCAAATAAAGTTAGAAGCTGTCAAATCAAACGTATAGCAACCCGATCTACAACTTTCTGCTTCCTAAGTTGGTTATTTAAATGGGCTAAGTAAGCAATTAAGCAGAGCACAAAGACAGCCTGACTTATTTCAACATTCATCCACATGCATTTAGCCGCGTCGTCACTGAGTGTGCAGACAATTTTTAACTCTGGCTAGAATTAACTTTATTAGCTGCAGCACTCTGCTTAGCCTATTAACAAGGTGCTGGTGATTATCTAAAGCATCTGACCTAGAAACACAGTCTGCACAACCTACGCACATTACCATGTTCTCTGCACAAACCGGCCAGAAAATGCCCTACAGATCAATTGCATTGATTGAAGAAATGCGGTTGGTTTCGCCACAAAGACACCGATTCATGGAGCGAACAAAAAAAAAAAAAAACGTGCGTGGTGCCTGTCAAAAGCTGATGAATGTTTAAAAGGCCGTCATTTTAGTGGTGAACGGTGAAGCTTAATGCACATTGGCCCCTATTAAAAGTAATCAGTTCTAAAGTAACCTGAACTAGTTTGTTGGACAATTCGCAATCAACGCACAACACAAGTTCATAAGCCGACAGAAGTTTTCTAAGTTTTAAAGAAGCTGTTCGAACGGCGTTGTTATACGGGCATACACGCCAACTCCAATGGGAGTTAACACAACTAAACTCTGGTTATTTACAACATGAGCTAACTTCAAGCAGAGCAGCGATCACCCTTCGACTTCGTTCTTTTCCGTCTTGTTCAAGCCATGGGTGCAATGCCTTCAGTACACTGTGCATAACTAATCTTGTCAACCATGCCCAGGTAAAAAACTCCAATTAACTTGTTGGTATTCCAGCGCAGTTTGACTCTGGTGGTAGAACACTCACAATGGAATGGGTTCAAATAGAACTACTAACAACTTCCGTGATTACCATTGTTATTTTATTGGAGCGTGTCATTTTCAGACATGCCTAAGTATGTGCTGCATAACATATTAGAATAATAAAATATGCAGGCCCGTTTTACAAAACGTCGTTCGCAAGAATTACTCGAGAGAGAAAAAGAAATTCGCAAGCCTTGATTCTGGAAAAACAATTAACGGGGATAATGAGCAACTGCAAAGGAATACAAACGAAGGAAAAGATGCATGAATTTAGCCTCTGGAGCAGAGCAGGCTCCTTTCGTCATGCGGCTTTTAAGTACAGTTGATTGATGAAAATCGGCCATGCTACGGAACATTATTAACTATGCCATGTATATATAGCATGCACCAAAATAGGCAAATTTATTCGCTAATACTGAATAGAACACCATTTCTTTCCAGAAGAATGCTTCGCTGTTGTCGCGACAACAATAGTGAGCTCAGTTCAAGATTGCATTTTCAAGTGTCAAGTTCAAGCCGATAACTTCACACATATTCTGGACGGCAGATCTTTTCACCTCGCAGTGAAAATGGCGTAGTGCCTAACCAGGCCAAGCTGTCTGGGCAACCAAGCCAGGCAGCATCGAATAATGAAGTCGAGAATGCCGAGGCGCCACCATCTGCAGTGGTTTTGCCTAATACAATTGTGAATTAAAAGGTGCAGGTGGTTCCCGTAGCTTGACTGCAAAGGTTCTGAGGTGGCTTAATATATATATATATATATATATATATATATATATATATATATATATATATATATTTACTTTTAATTTTGGTTTTTTCTATTGCCTCACCTAGTCGCTCTTCAGCAGTATTGGGCAGGCATTGATGCCTGTGGCAATGGGTTTTAGAAAATTTTCGTTCCTAGTTTCGCGACTCGTAAGAATTAACCATGGCTGCCAGTGTACATAAATACATACTTTTGGCGCAGCTAAGAGATGGCGCTGCAGTCTATTGATTGTGTCAAGATGTGGATATTAGGTCCAGGGCAAATAAAATATATTATAGGGTGCTATTTACTCTTAGAACGTGGCCTGCTTTAGAAAAGCAGGAGAACAAGCCTGCAAACAAAAGGAAGCCACTCGTAATGTGTCACCTATCAGGTAGCCCTTTCTTGAGGGCCTATGAAGATGTATCGCAATATGATGAGGGGAAAAAATTGGAAGATTCCACGTACAGTGGGAGTCAATGATATGCAAAGCACGAATGAGGAAGGTTGATATGTCACTTTCAAATCAGCACAATGTTACGCAGCGGACGTCCATTATGCCGTACATGACTTGCATGTCATGATTATCATGTTTGGACGAGTCATTTTACCTTCGTCGTCTATTCACGTCACGTATTATATAATTTGGTATATGTGAAGCTAGCCAAGCGGCCGTGAGCACATCATGAGCGTTGCATGTAGTCATGTTGTTATATGACACGCATCTCTTGATTATCATGTTTGCATGAATCATATACCTTCGTCATTATTCACGTCCTGTAATACCAAACTTGGTATATGTGGAGCTAGTGAAACAGCCACCATAGCGCTATGAGCGTAGCATGCAGTCATGTTTTACATGACACGCATGTCATGATTGTCATGTTTGGACGTGTCATTTTTTTGTCGTCCGTTCGCGTCTCGTAATACCAAATGTGGTATATATGAAGCTATAGCCAAACAGCCGTGAGCGCTTCATGAACGGGGCATGTAGTCATGTTGTTACATGACACGCATCTCTTAATTATCATGTTTGCATTAGTCATACACCTTCGTCATTCATTTACGTCCCGTATTACTAAATTTTGTTTATGTGAAGCTTGCAAAACAACCGCGAGCGCACCACGAGCATGGCATGTAGTCAAGACTCACACGACATGCATGGCATGATTTTCACGTGAGGGTTTGTCACTTATGTTCTAAATGCAGTCATGTCACACTATACCAGCTTTGCAATATGTCATGTGAACGAAGCCACCGCAATAACAGCAAGACCACGATATGTAAATCATAAAATTCATGATCTACGTATCATTTTCCTATTATGAGTAGTCGCTTATGCTCGTCATAAACTTATGTTATTGTTATGTGATACCAACTTTCGTAGGAGAGCTTGAAGTCATAGATAGATAGATAGATAGATAGATAGATAGATAGATAGATAGATAGATAGATAGATAGATAGATAGATAGATAGATAGATAGATAGATAGATAGATAGATAGATAGATAGATAGATAGATAGATAGATAGATAGATAGATAGATAGATTCAAGGTCGCCGAAGTTCGCTAAAAATGCTTCGCATTTAAAATTGCATCCCGACCAAAACTCCTTTGACCGGACTTATTTTGATCTGAAGCAGTACAAAGGATGATATTAAATTAGCTAACTTTCTTCGAGGAACAGATCTTATCCCATGAACTCAAACACATAGTAGCAAGCTGCCTGACATAGCCAACATCCTGACTGCGTGGCATGCATCACTCGCAACGGGAATTTCTGCATGTCGGCTGCACGGACTCTACCGCTTCTCTTTACGAACTGCCACACAGCATTGGTTCATTTCACCATTGATTGCATGAAAAATCCCATGTGCATGGCCACACTACTTAAGTTCTTTTGTACATATTCCAGATCAAAGGGTTAATGCACACACACTGGGTCCCATATATTCATTCGCCAAAGACTGCTCGAAGGCGAAAGCCATTTCATTGTTGTTTTTTTCTCGGTGGATGTGTTTACCCCACTCCCCTCCGAACGCTTCATAAAACTCACTTGGTTTTGCACTGCCTTGGTCATAGAGCCACCTTTGACCAAGCGACGATGTGATGCGATGGCGTCATCTTGCGACGTCGATGATGACGTCGTAGTGGCGTCATGATTAAGTAATTGGTCACGTTATTTCGTTATTGTTTTTTGGATACCTCGTGTTAATGGTCTTGTTTCATCCCTCGTGTTCACGCCGATGGTTGATTCTTGTGCTTGAAGAGGTATCTAAGGTCTTCGCCGTAAATTTTACGTCAAGATAAAGAACATCCTCGGCAGTTCTTTAGCTGGCACTTTTATTTCCAACCAAGGTAATGACGCGAAGTAAATATTTGAAAATTGTCATCAGCGCAGAGCTAAGCAGTGAAATGATTGAACGTGGGAATACTCTGAGTAAATACGACTACGAACAATACGCCCTTGAACTTACTATAAGGTACACTATTTTTACCAACTGTGTGCAAGTTGTTTGATAGACTCACTATATATATATAATTTATCTGACATAGAAAACTACGGCAACATGACCTGAAGTTAGAAAAAAATGTCTTGCACAAATGACTACGCCTGAAAGCTACACTGGCCCTACCATGAAGTATGCAGTTCACGCAGCAGTTGTTCCACCACTAGGCTAGCTGCGTAATTTTGCGCTAGTGCCAAATTTAGCCATTCTTGTGCTATCTCAGCCTGTGCGCGGCAGATAAAAGAAGGAGATATCAACCATTCGGATTCACTCACGTCCAGCGGGAAGGACGACGATCAGGCATCTGCTTTGCATAAGCCGTTTCTAGTCATTTTTTTTTTTGGGGGGGGGGGGGTGCTCCTCTTTCAGTAGCGATTGTTGTGCTGCCTTCAATTTTTCTCTTTTCCTGCGCTCACGTGACCGCTTTTTTTTTGCATGTCGATGTTTAGCAAAGCTGAGAATAAAATGCCACAGTAGCCCAAGGTAAGGACACGCGCTGCAGTGAAGCAGACCACCGTACATTCAGGTGTACAACGATTGTCCGGGCGCACGCGTCCACAGTACCCTGAACGCTTTGTTCACTTCCCACACCCGAGTCGGCTCCGATTTCGTCTCTACGCCCACGCACACAGCTCCCAACAATCGCGATCAGGTGAGGGTGCCAAAGGGTACACATACCGCCCGCAGACTGCACTTGGGAGCACTCCTGTTTTGCTGGTATCATATTTTTCGTGGTTATAGAGTGGAAAGCAAAAAGAAAAGGAGAGACCATCACAATGGGACCACCACAGCAGTTTCGAAGCTCTCCCAGAACGGGCCATAGGGCTTCTGCTCTTCTGTACGACGAACTCGTAAGAAAGCAGTCGCGCAGTGGCTATGGTCGACTGTTCAACGCAGCAGACGGATGAATAGAGGGCGAGCAGCGAAAGAACAGTTTGAGGCTGGCCGAGCACGAAGGAAGAAATATGTATCGGAGCTGCCTGCCTTGGGGGAAGATTTGAATGGCCTCTGTGTTTCGACAGTACACAATGTTCACCTATGTCTTTGCTGCTCCTTTCCAGCCTTCGTAGGTAGAAGAATCGACGGTAGCCCAGTGTAGGTTTCCAGTCAGCGTCGATAAAGTCTCGGTCACTGAACAAGTATCGAACACGCTTTGTGTTCGCGTGGTCAGCGAAGAGCCATGCACCCTCCCTTTCTTTCGTTTCTTGGTGACTGAAAGAACACGCCGAAATGCGTGAACTGTGATGGGTTGCTACTACCCGCGTTCACTGTGCGTGTGCATGCAGATCCTTGTTTCTACAAACTCAAAGTGAGTGTAGTACATCAGCCAGTGCTATGGGGACTATTTGTCGAGCTTTTGATGCTCTTTTCTGGCGTTTTTACTGGGCGCATAGTTATCTTCGTGCGTATGTATATCCTTCTCAGATTTGGCATTTAGATGTTTGTGTTTCTGCACGGGTTTATTGACCCCAAAAGCAGGTGAGGTCAAGTGGTTTTACGATGGCTGAGCCAGACGACAACTGAGGTCATGAAGCGATAAATTGAAATTGAGAACCTTGGGTCACTATGTTGACTTCCACACACCTTCATGTCCCTACTACCGACTGCTCATTTCGTGTCGGCCAGAAGGTACTGTATTGAGTTACCTGGAATCTAAACACTGCCAGATCTTCTGAGCTCTACTGGTGTAGCAGATCCATAGCACCAGGTGTGTTAGCGTTCTTCCCATCTTATATTTACGAGACTGAAATAGAAATATGCCAGAATAATGGGATGCAGGTGTTGTGGTAGACGGAACAGATTAAGCATAAAATTATTTGTCACAGAGATCTACTACGAACCCTATCCTTTAGATTCCTCGTCGTCCCGTTCTTTATAATCATCATCACTCTTTAGAAGTTATAATTTATAACATTTTTATGAGCGAACCCATTTTACCGTAGAATAGATTTATATAAAAAAAGGGGTTGGTCACAAAGATATTGCTATAGTTCAGCCAGTAGCAACAGCCAATACCCAACTTTCATTGACGTCATAACACCAATGTTTGTCAGCCATTGGTGAACATTTTAACCCACCAGCTAGCATGTGATAACAACGTAGTTTCGTCACAGAGCACGAATTCCCAAAAATTCGCTTTTGTAAGAGCTATCTACTACTTCCCACCAGTAGGTTGATTCTAAGCTGCTCCGTCGCTGTTGACAAAGCCAGTAGTACAAAGTTATCGACAATACTCACATATACGATGCATATATTCAATATATCATAAAATGCAGGAGTGTATATCGGCAATTTCCCCGGGCGTACCTGTAGCTATTTTTATACTTCGTCAAAAACGCACTGTTCCTCATTGTTTCATCTTAGCGGAGTGCAGTCTGCATTTGACCACCTTCAAAGAAAAAATGGGTGGGTTAGCCGGGTACATTAGCATCGTGTTAAAGTTTTAGGGAACACTTGTAGAATGTATGGGGGTTTCGTAGGGATTGTTTAGTCTTATTACTGTTTCATTCTATACCAGTAAATGCAAAGTATTCTGCTCGAGAGAACTTCATTGGATCCTACACCTATGATGAGTGCTCATTGTAGCTGCAGTGTAATTTTCTCTACGTTATTTTTGTCCTTGTTTTATAATATAAAGCTGAAAGTCTCTTCAACTCACAACGCTGAGGGTCTCTTCATAGATGAGCCAGATAGCGAGCACTGACAGCTCGTCTCCAGCTCTGCGAAATATCGTGCGAATTAGTTTACAGTGGCCCGAGCGTGATGGTGACTGTCCTCGTCCTCTTCCGACGCATGCACGCAGCTATCAGAATGGATAAAAATGCGCTAAAGGAAGAGGGTCGTTCTTTAGCGTGGCAAACCTTACCAGCGGAACTCAGGTACAGTGTCTAGAAATATACTAGCAGTATATTTCTAGACACTGTAACTCAGGAACTGCGCCGTGTAGCCCAAGCGGCAGACAGAAATTACGGGCATTTTCTCCTTCTTTCTAGAATCACTCAATCCAATCAAATCTGACCGGTGACTGTTGCGCCACCCCATGAAAAAGGAGCAAAGCACACGTGTCGCGAATCTCGGCAGATCCGTATTTCGGGACGAGGCTCCGCCTCCTTTGTAACTGCGTTGAGAATGCTCGCAGTATTTCTTTCGATTGCTATACTCGCTTCGAGTGCTCGTTCATTCACGTTTGCGTAGAAAGCGTGAACATCTTGTCATTATTTAGTACTCTTGTACACTTTGATGTCGCCACTAGGACACTGAGACGGCATTTAACTGTAACTCAGGCTGCCCCGTATGGTGAGAGAACAATACAGCCCATGCTGTATATAGCATTCAACCCCCCGCTTCTGCTCGGTTGTCCTAAAGACCACGCGCCAACGGCGCCACCCACAATACTATAATCGATGTAAAGCATAAGACAAGAATGACCGAAGAGCAAAGGCACACTGTAATAACTAGCATAACGCTCTATTTTCTTGAACCACATATTATGAGGCTTTTTCTTGGGGCATCTGTTTGTTGCTTCGTAAGCGCTTCCTAAGCATTGCTTCCTAAGCGCTTGAAACCTCGTGATCTTAAGAAAAAAAAAAGCCATTCTGTGCGCGGATTGTCATTATTGTCCATTCTCACTGGCAGGGAGTGAGTACGAAATCACTTGTGTAGTATATATAATATTGAGAGGCTATGGTTACGATATTCATTACGTACTCTTCGCACTATCAATAGATATAGTAGCATATAAATAAATAAAATAATGCTTCAAATAATGTTAAATGTTGGGTTAAATAATAATGTTAAATAATTGAGAAAAATCATACCTTCTTAAAAAAGCTAGTTATCAAAAATGACTCCGGGTTACATGTAGCAGAGACCCACTGGTACGTTTTGACGAAATTGCACTATTGCACTATATAGTGTGTGGCTCCCAGGATAATTGAACGCGATCAATAGAAACACATGGGATTCTATTGTTCAAACATCAAACACTCTGGGAAGCCACGCGGTTTGCATTGCGAAGCCGTAACTTTTCCAGGCTGTCCAAATATGTCTCTGTTGTATAGAACCGGGAGTCGTTTTTGATAACTAGCTTTCTTTGTGAGATATTATTTTTTTTTCCTATTTGCCATTCACTCAAGGCAGGCCACCGCTTTGCGCGGCGAGAGATGGCGCTACGGGCAGATTTCCCCAAATCCTGGTCATGAGTTTGCAAAACACTCTGTTGGAAAGTATCTAATTACTTACCTGTTAAACAGTTTCCGGTGCGCTACAGATGCCTGCAAGATACAAAAAGTAATACGTGACGTTTTCGTTTGCGCGCCTGTGCACATCATATGGCAGGGCTTCCCAACATTTCACTTGCAAACGATACACTTCCCGCTCTGGGGTTCATGACCCCGATAAGCATATGCAGTGGTTATCGCGTGCGCTGCGATTCTCAAAACGTGCGTAGTCGAACAGCCAACCATCGTACCGCTCTCTTATGGCGACAGTACACTAAGCCAAGTTGTGTGCTCGTTTGCGTGTGAAACGTTAAGAAGGACTGAAATCGCAGCCCGCGCAGGCAGGAAGTTGGCACGTCACATGTTGTAGATAGAAATTTAGGAACTGTCTAACCGGACGTTCTAAAAAGCAATTTCAAACTTTCTCATTAGAATTTCTGCCCAGTTTTTTTTTCTTCAAAAATTGATAAACTCCACATGACCAATTAATTTTAAACAGGACCCAGAAGCTAGTGTGCCTTGCTGCACGCAATGGTCTGCAACATGCATTTCGTCGCGTCGTCACAGAGTGCACCAGCATATTTTTTATACTGCCTTGAGCAACCTGATACAGATAATGTTTAAGCAATTATGATATAATAATTCATAATAGTAACATATAGGTCCTTTCAGTGTCATAACTGCCTGAAATTTGGGCATGTCAAGGATGTATGTAGAAACACCACAGTATGCCCATGATGCGCTGAGCCGCACACTGCAAGTGCATGTCGGACAAGAAGTCTGAAGCGCGCAAACTATGATGGTTCACATGGATGTTGCTGCCTCCAAAGAATACCCGTGGATTGAAAAGAAAATCGCCACTATCAAACAAATGGTCAGAGGCCATTCAACTCATAGAGAGGCTGCTGCAAGCACCAGGCGTCGGTGTAGTTACCAACGCCGACGTGCTAGACAGGGTGTTGCCCGATTCCCATTTCATTCGAGCACGTGTAAAGTTGAGCATGAAGTGAAATGAGGTGGACAAGCCCAACGCTGTGACAGCACGGACTGCGTTGCCGCGAACAAAGCTTGGAAGGAGCCCCCTCCCAGGCTTCACCACCCAACACCTTCCCCTGACCATATTTTAGTTGTGAACGCATCAAGGGCCAATCAACAGATCATCCCAATGCTGATATCCCTCATCGCTGTTATGGCAGACCTGCTGAAAAGCCTGGGAATTCTTACCACTCGAACCTGGTTATAGGTGTTAGACACGCGAGCCTGATCCTCGCCTCTATCCCGTTGAGCCATGGCTGAATATCTACAATCGTTGCGCAAAGATGTCAGAAGCATCCGCAATCCAGTGGAACGCCAGAGGACTTAAATCATGAATTTCTATTCTAGTCAGTACGTGCTTTCAACGATTTCCATATAATCGTAATTGGGAACCGAAACTATAAAAAGACATCAGGCTAGCAGACTACGTATGACCCAGCCCCAACCCGCTCCGAAAGCAGCATGTAAGGTCCATGTGTATATTCGTCAAGAGTTTGCCTACATTATTCAACCATTATTCATCAGTTGCCTCATGATGAAAACCGATATGTTTACCTGACTGTGAAGCAGGAAACCCTTATTTTTTCATTTGTTCGTGTCAGGGGCGTAGGCAGAAATATTTTTCGGGAGAAGAGTGGATCACCTCTAATTTCGGAGAGGCGGGGGTGGGGTAGGGGGCACCTTTTTGAAATGGTCATTTCTCGCTCTGTATGCCACGACGGAAAAATTCGAGGGGGTGGGACATGAGACGCGGTGTGCCCCCCCCCCCCCCTCCTGGCTACACTACTGGTTGGCATCTGCCTATGTCTCTCCGACCGTTTTGACCGAAGAACACCGGATGACATACTTGCGAGCATCCCGGGTCCATGGATAATTACAGGAGACCTGAATACTCACCATTCTATCTGGAGTTCAAAAGTAAACGCCATGCGCTGGAGACTGGCTTGATTTGTGTCGGCTCATGACCTGTCTCTACTTAGTGGTGGGAGCTCTATATTTCTACGAGGATGAATGTCCAGCAGCTGCTTGAACTTGGCGATTGTGTCCCGTCGCTTCACTACAGGAGTGAAGTAGACATCGCAACACATGGTAGCGACCACATCCCCAGTTACTTTACCCACAAAGGCTTCGGTAGCGGTCAACCACCTAAAATCGTACAGAAGATTGAATTTCCAGCATTCGCAATCAAAATTGAAGATGCTTGTCAAAAAGGCTTACCGTCTGAGATTAAGCGAGCGATTAAGAAAACAGCGATGAGTGCGATGAACACTCTGAAATTTTCTTAAAAGCCCTCGGAAACGGACGTGCAGTTACAGCTACAACGTGCGCTCCGTGGAGCTACTCCGTGCGCGTGTGGAGCGCAGATATCATCGCACAAAATCTCTTTAAGATCTATGGATAGCTAGGCGCACGCAATTGAAGATCCAGAGTCATATGTACAAAGCGAAGCTTAAACGGGAGGCGAAGATTTGAGAGTCTCCGGATCCTCGCAAACCACTTTCTCAAATATCGCGAACCGTGCATCGCGTACGCCTTTCTCTCAAACACTGTTTTCTGTTTAAATGCCCTCCACTTTTCAACACAAAATTAATATCGAGGTAGCGGGAGAATTCTGTATGAATATTTCAGACCTAATAACTGGCACAAGACCCATACATGAACCTGCTTTTTTTTTCATAAAATATCTGGACACGGCTTTTTCTTCATGTAATCAATCGTTGTCACCGTGCCATGGCTTGATGGCGTATCATACCACCTATTATGTAACCTCGGTGATAAAGCAAGAAGTGCTTTGCTGGACGTGTCAATCAGTCTTGGAAAGATGAAGCAGTACCCAGAGAATGGAAAACAAGCCGTTTGGTTTCACTTCTCTAACATGAAAAACACCTCTAGACCTGACGTCGTACCACCCAATAGCGCTGACCAGTTGCGTAGGGAAGCTGATGGAGCGAATGATCCTGGCCAGACTCGAGTGGTTCCTAGAACGCTACAGGCTATAAGCCGACGCCATTGCCGGCTTTCGTTGCCTTTGTAGCTCAATTGACAATGTCATTGACCTGGTGGCATACCTAAACAGCATGAAATGAATGGGAGACTATATGTTGCATTATTTTTGGATGTCAAAGGAGCATGCGACAATGTTTCTCACGAAGGCATACACGACGCATTTGAGTCGATTGGTTTGAGCGGGATGATGTACCACTGTATCTGTTACCTACATTTTATATTATTGTTCGTGCTAACTGATGATAGGCCGACTTCTGAGCATTACACACACCATGATGTTCCTCAAGGTGGTGTAGAATCTTGCGCTATTGAACCTAGTTCCAATCGGTCTAGTGGAACACATACCAGATTCCGTGACCATATCTATCTATGCAGATGATACTTGTGTTTCGAGGTCAGGAATAACACATCCTCGGGTACGTTTGAGGCCCCGCAAAGCAAAGACTTTTGTATTGGCGTACCTTAGAGAACAAAGCCTTGAGATTTCCTTTTAGAAATTAGCACTGGTTGCATTCACGTGGAAACTAATCATGCAATATGCCATCACTATCATTGGATAAAATGTCTACTACGCGAGGGTACACAGGTTCTTGGGGGTCACTATCAATCTAAATCTTTGTTGCAGTTCTCATGTGGCCACGATAAAGAAGCACCTAACGGCCAACGCATATCTTTGCAAATTGACCGGAAGAAAAACGGAGGGAGCGTCAGTGCAGATGATGTTGCAGTATCTGGATTACCTGTGGTACAGCTAGCCACTTCTTATGAATGCTTGCAAAAATAGTATACGCGCAATCGAAAACGGCCCGGGCCAGGCACTCCGAGTTTTTCCTAGATTACCACTTAGCACAGCAACAGCGGAGACCATCGCAATCACCAAAGATCATCCAGCCACAATGCACATTACTCCGGAGGCGCTTAAAGCGCATATCAGACACCTTGTCACACCCCTGCAACCACCTTGCTTTGCTTCTAGGACCGACCGAGGGCCTCTTTCTGTACAAGAATACTGACTTACCCCGAATGCCTTCCAGCAGACCACATGCCTCCGAAATGCACCCTTAGTGTTCGGATCTATACAAAACTACGCTTGACAGTGCCAGGGCATTCCCAAGAACGCAAAACTGTCACCGCCAGCTTTAAAGCAGCTGACTCAGCTCATGCTGCAAGAAGAATACAAACACTATGGTAAACTTTAGCCGGATGGCTCGACACCTGTTGGAGGATCTGCTGGATCATTGGTCATCCAAACAAAAGCCAAAAGCATGCAGTTTCGAATGACACACGAGGCAGCATCGATAGCATCGAAGGTCACGGTTCTCCGCAGGGAACTCCACAGGATTGATCCAGGAGTACCGCTGAAATCGAGCATTTATACTGATTTTATACCAATTCAAAACCGACTCTGGAGAAGAAGAAAAGAAGAAGAGAAGGGAAAGGAAAAGCAGCGATGTTAACCAGGCTAGAACGACCGATATGCTGCCCTATACACTAGGGAAAGAGATGAGAGAGGTTAAAAAAAAGATGGAGAAAGGAGAGCACACACGATCGAAGTCGCACGCTGCAGCCATCATTATACTATTAGTGTATAACCACCGGTTCAAGTCCGTTGCCATCAAAAAGCTGAGGACTGCTTTCATCGCCTTCACTTGCGAGAATCTCTCTGGGCGACATCAAGACTAGTGTGCGCCGTATTAGGTCTGCGATTTATGCGAGCTAGAGCGGCTGCTAAAGATGTTATCTGCGCATTGTATCGAGGACAGTCGCAGAAGATGTAGTGTAGTGTCTTCTTGCTACCACAGTTGTCACAGAGGGGGTTGTGACAATGATAATGACTTCGTGTAGGCCACTCTTAGCCATGAACGGCAAAGTATAGTGGCATCATTGCGGCGTAGTCCAGTAGGCATCCGTAGTCGTAAAGTGTTTCGACTGTAGTTGAGTTGATTGCGCAGTCCACTTTTGTATTCCAAGTGGAGAGAGTGATTTCCCTTGAGGCCACTCAAAGTTGGCCGGCAGCGTTGGTCCTTCATAACGGTATTGCCTCTAGGATGTCGCCTTGAAGCGCTGATTATGCAGCGTTCTCAGTGTTTTCATTACCTATCACGCCGCAGTGACTTGGCAGCCACTGAAGTGTGACGTAGTGACCTTTCTCAAACGCAGTATAGAGAAAACATTGAACCTAAAAGACCAGCTGTTGGTATGGTTCGTGCCGCAGGTCTGATAGTAAGGATTGCTGAGCTGCGTTCGAATCCCTGAAGACTGACCAACGTTAAGGCTGTTCGTGGGTGACTACGTGAAGTGCAGCGTGAAGATCAGCGAGCTCTGCAGCCGTCGATGACGTCTGGTGGTCTGTCTTGAAACTGAAACTAATATCTTTTGCGGGGACGACCACTGCTCCAGATGAACATTGCAGAGTGGTTGATCCGTCAGTATAAACACGTACGTAATTGGCATACTTCGTGTTCAAAAGCATAAGGGATAGCTGTTTCAGCACTGGTGATGCAAGATCAGATTTTTTTCTGATGCCGGTACGATGAGGTTCACTTCAGTTTGAATGAAGCACCACGGTGGTACTGCTAGTTTATATATGCGGGGCTGAAGCCCGATAGAAGATGGATGGCAGATTTAGAAATCGTTGCACAATATGATGCCTGTAGTCTCTCTGAAGGCAGTGTTGCAAAGTGATGGCAATATACTTAAGAAAAATTCTTTAGATGGGCTCTCAAGGTTTCTACAACAATGTGCGTTTGTACTGGATGGTCCCGTGCAATGGAAATAGTAGCTTCAGTCGGCGCGCACTTCTGTAGGCCAAGGCAGGTTCTGAGAGCCTGAGTTTGTATTGCCGGCAGCGTGCGAATATTAGTTTGCAACTATTAGTCAGTACAGGACGAATATATCTGAAAAGACCGAGATACAGTGATCTGTACTGCTCCAGCATTGATTCTACCGACATGCCCCAGGTTTTTCCACATAGGAACTTGAACTCCTGCGAGATCGCTCCAAGGCGCTGTTTCAAGTAAGACACATGTGGACTCCACCGAAGGTTTATGTCTATGATCACACCCAGAAATTTGTGGGTTTGGGCATAGAAAACAGTCCATGCTTCAATAAAAATGGCGTAGTGCGTCTTTGGTTTGCGTGTCCCAGCTAGCGCAAAAGTGATATAAAACTGCTTTGAAGCAGTCCGAAACGAACGTCTTCTAACCTTTGTTTTTGGGTGCTTATAATCTGCTTATCCGACAGGAGTGGTCGTATATGTCCACTAATGTCCGTCTTGGAGACACACAAAGAAGGTCTACAATCATTCTTTTAGCAAGTCACAAAAATCTGTTCCTCTAAGAAGCTATTCGACAAACACCGTAAGCCTTGAAAAGTAGGTATAAAAACCTTTCACAACCCGGACTGTAATATCCTTTTCATTTTTCTTTTATGTCACTCCCCATCCTTGTTTCCCTTCCCCGTGCTTCTATGGTTTTGTCATTTTCTTCTCCCAAATATGCGCTCTCTTTCTGGTACATATTCGGGGCAGGAGAACGAGTGACTGCCGGCACGTTCTTCGTACTTAAATGACGCATAATCTCAAGAAATAAATTATGCGAGAGACAATAGTACAGCGACAAAAACTTTATTACATCACAAGTGAAATTACGAAAATGGCCATGAAATACACGCAAGTGTTGTGAGATCATTTTTCACAACAGGAAAAAGACGGCAGATCTGCCTAGATTTTCACGTACCGTAATGAGCTCAAGTGTAGAATATGACTCGAATAGCTGGGGAGAATGCACTTATTATAAGCTCACTTGCCACAGACGTTTATTTCAAATATTAGTCCACAGGTGCATTCTTCACGCACACTAAATGCGCTAAAGCGACAATCAATGAGAAGTCGTATTGCACAAGTGCTGACCCTGTAATATATGCTAATTTGGTAGAACATTATTCCACAACAGAGTATTGAATCAAAATACAGAGATGCAGGTAGCAGTTCCTCGATATCGCGCTTATCAATAGTGGCAGTGAAAACCTAGCTATGTATAACCAATAAACAAAAAAAAACAATGACAATGGTTCAGATCAAGCGCCAACTTAAGTGAAAAAGGCCAAGATTTATGCCCGAACTACACAAACAATGGCCCTAAAGCTCATTTTCGAACATTTAACATAAGAAATTTCGCACAGCTTGAAATAAGGTACATAGTTAGGCGAGCGCAAATATGGCCATCTCGCTAGCACTCCTTTTGGATGACGTCACGGGAATATCTCCTAATTAATGACGCATAGCATCTACGACAAATTACGAAGCGAGCAGAAAATTGGCCTAAACGGCTCACCAAGACGCTTCGCAGGGACGTTGCCGGACGTTGCCAACACACAAACAATCAAAACCTTCCACAACTGCTTGAGACCATCATCATAGACCAAACAACTTATTAATCTACAGTGACCTTTAATTTGCCAAAATGTCCGGAAGAAAAGTAAAAAAAAACTAGAAAATATTCGCATCTATTATTATTCATACAAAAATCAGCAAGTAACCTCCACAATAAAGATGTCGTAATTTGGTTGCTGTAGCTCTTTTAATAAACATCTAGGGTAGCTACAAACTGCGAAAAATAAGAAAAGAGAACTTTCTTCAAGCAGGATGGCAAGTTGGGCCAGTTGTATTACGTTCATAAATGAAAAGTTTGTTGATTGATTGATTTGTGGGGTTTAACGTCCCAAAACTACCATTTGATTATGAGAGACGCCGTAGTGGAGGGCTCCGGAAATTTTGACCACCCGGGGTTCTTTAACGTGCACCCAAATCTGAGTACACGGACCTACAACATTTCCGCCTCCATCGGAAATGCAGCCGCCGCAGCCGGGAATCGAACCCGCGACCTGCGGGTCAGCAACCGAGTACCTTAGCCACTAGACCACCGCGGCGGGGCAAATAAAAAGTTTGTTCAAGCGCACTGAAATACAGACGGACAGAACGGGCTGACAAGAACAGCGCTTGTTCTTGTCAGCCTCTTCTGTCCGTCTGTTTTTTAGTGCGCTTTCACAAAATTTTCAATTGAGAACTTTCGTATATCCATCATTACCTTATAGATGACCACGCGAAGAGCCGAAACTAGATTTCACTGTACGACTACACAGAGTGCGCAAACGATAGCTAACCAGGGGTGAGTGACGTGTTAGAAAATATTTCGATTCTGCACGAGGTGCCGAGTTTAAGGAGAAAGGAGGATTGAACATGAAAAGGAAATCTATGCCACAAGATTCAACAAGCGCGTCGAGACGGTCAAGACGAATTGTCAGCACTGAGAAAAAACGTCGAACTCCCCCTCTTAAAAAGCGCCTTTCATTATCATGCCCTAAAATTTTCGCAATAAAAAAGCGCATCCAGGCCCTCTTCATATGCATACCTGTGCGAGGAACGTCGTTAGCAAGGTTATCTTATGCACAAGGCTGTTGCAGGGACACGAAAAGTACGTGAGACATATGTGTATATTAAAATTTGTTGCATGATACAAACAGCTAAAGCTCATTTGCATATATAAAGTAGATCTATCAAGTGGCCAATGAAGATTATATGCATTCAGTTTAGTGAACACAAATGAACTATAATAAAAATAGTTTCGTTCATGCACACTCAAACATGAATGAAAACTGTGAGAACAGTTATGTTTCAACAGCTAAATAATTTATTGAGCATAAATAAAGCAGTTATACACTACTGAAACCGGTCGTGAAAGAAAATTTCTAATACAAAGCAACACATTATTTGGTTATTTATCATTCTAGCGACTCTAATAAGGAGTACAACGCAACGAAAATTGCTTACCTTCAGATATGACAGCCTGTCGTTTATACCGAACCCATAAAAACCCCACATCACAGTATCATCTTATATATATATATATATATATATATATATATATATATATATATATATATATATATATATATATATATATATATATATATATATAATATAGCCATGCATCTTTCCGTTGGAAATCTAAGGCCTAACAGTCAGTCGGCGTAACGGTCACTCCACAAAAACTTGCAATCGATTGGGCCCACAAGTTGCACTTGGGGTGACGCCTTTTTCGCGACTGCGTCTGTACTCTTAAGAACCACGACACAAACATAAAAAAACTCAAAACAGAATATAACGGATGGGCGTGACTTCACATGCTGAATCAGCGAGCTTAACTGACAATGACAATGCAGAAACTGAAGGAGGAGCCCGAATAGATACAAGATCAACGCTAAAGATTTCGGGAGTAATTAAGTTAGACAGTTATCTATGCTAGTAAATTACGTGAAGTTTTGAAAGCTCTCGAGATTGCTGAAGCTGTGTAGATGCTCACGCTTTTATTATTGCGCGCGTTACTTCTTTTATCGAAATGAGCGATCGCGTGCGCAGGTTTACTTCAAAATCAGTTCACGGCGGTTCAAAAATGTCCGTGCATATCCATGCGGAAAAAAACGGCTGTTTAAAAATCTGTAATATAGCGGTACTTGAAGTTCTAGTTAAATTTACTGAAATCTACTTAAAATATCCGTATTTCTAAGGGCTAAGCAGATATATTTGTAAAAACACTAGCTGTAAATAAGACGATCATTGTAAGCGTATTTAAAAGTCGTTCTCATAGCAGGGTTTGTCATCTTTGTTATATCCTTCCTGCAATTGACATCTTTATTCTGGCATGCACTTAGTTTAGGCGACTGTATACCCCCTAATAAAATGAATTATGTCTCTTTTGTGCTACTGTGGGTGAATGTGACTAACGCGCTTTTTTCGGGGATATTTTGAGGTCTTAATTGCCGAGGTAGCTCGTCGCCAAACTTGTAGCTTTTTGAAGCCTCGCTCGTATCTAAAAATGTGGGACGGCTGATGTCCACACACACATGTCATCTGCGTATATGGATATCGCAATAGTACCTGGCAAGTACTCAATCACTTCAATGACGGCGAGGTTGAATAGAACGGGGCTTAGTACTCCCCCTTGGGAAACGCACGGCTAGAGTATGGTGTCACGTGGTTGGGCCGTCGTCGGTTTACACAAAGAATGGCCTTGATGTCAAGTAGCTAGCGATTCATCGAAAAACTCTAGCACCCAAGCTAATCATGAAATGGAATGAAGAAACTTTCTGGGTAACGATGACGAAGTGCCTCTGTAGCTGAGTGCTTACCGCTCATCTCCAGACTTTTCTGTTGTTTTCGCATTTCTACGAGGTACATACAGTACTCTGCTTGTCGAAGATGGAAGAGGATTCGCCTGCACGCCCACCCAGTCTGCCGGCGTCAGTGTCGGCAGCCTCGAGAAAGCGCAACAGCATTTCCAGTGACAGCGAGGCAACCATCATTGACACCACCGAGAGCGCCAACAGTTCCGATGATGAATACGAGACTGTAATAAATCAGAAATTGAAGCAGAGTATGCTCAAGGCCTCTGTGGACGCAGTTGCGAAGACTCCGAAAACTCACCGAAGTACACCGTCCTTTTCTTGCCCACGCAGCTTTCCATCAGCATGAGACTGCTGAACAGGCATGAGACTGCTTCAGAGATCGAGGCACTGTTACCGAAAAGTATTGAAGACACCAGAGGGAATTCGCAGAAAAATGTTGTTGCGGTGGATGTCATTCAAGTGTCTGCGTTAGATTTTTTGGGCAAAGTCACCGTTCTCGTTGGCATGCACCTAGCGTTGGCATGCACCTCTCGTCTCTCTAGCGTTGGCATGCGCTAGGGAGACGAGGAACTACTGGCGTCATATATGACATATATGTGACCATCGCGAATGAAGATCTGCTGATTCTCATAAGGCCTGCCAAATATGGACCCGAAATCCTTCAGGTATGCCGTCTAGGAAAGTCCCGATACGTGAAGATTGACTTTAAGAGTGATCGCCTGCCGTCACATGTAAAGGTTGGTAATTTCGCCATGCTGCGCGGCACTTTGTTCCTAAGCCGCTTCAGTGCCGAAAATGCGAGAAATTTAGTCATGTGAGTGCCGTTGGTGGAAATTCTACAACATGTTTCCGTTGCAGTGCACCATATTTGGCCGAACAGCGTAATGCTGCATCTCACAACTGCCTGCATTGCCAAGGACCCCATGACGCTTCATCAAAGGAGTGCCCGAAAACTAAGGCAGGAAATTTTGGTTTTGTAAAAAATGGTCAGGAACCACTCGACTCACCAGGAAGTAACTGCTGTCATCAGGCGACATTGTTCTCGTCGCAGACGCTCATCAAAAAAGTCTGCCTACCGAAGCGTGCTTGCAGCAAAGCCGTTTTCGGTGGAATCTAAATCGTTAACAACGCTGAAGACAAACACGTGCACTGCAAATATTACACCCGAAAGGAAGACTGTGGAAGAAGCATGGCCGTCACTTCCAAGAATCACTGCTGTGGTTAAGGTGCAAAGCGCACCGGTAGCACCACGCTCCGCCTCTAGCCCAGATGAACCTTAAGAGCGCGACCATAAAATTTTGAGTATGATCAAGTCTCTCATCTATGCAATGCGCACCCTTGTAGGTGATATGAACAACCCAACATCACGATGCGCAGTGCAAGTATTGGATGCCCTGAGTACATTGTTTGCCATCCTTGTGTAGGCACAATGGCTCGTCCGCCACCTCCATTCCGAGAAGTAGTGCGTAGTGCGACGGTTTTCTAGTGGAATACCAGAGGACGGAAATCACGGATTTCCTGTTTTTGACGGCATGTTTTCTGCAATAGATTTCCTCTATTAGTAATATGCGAACCAAAGCTATCAGAAAAAAACAAGCTATCTGGCTACGAATCCTTCACTTCATCGACTTGTGGTGAACCGAGCAAAGTAATTGCATATATTCGCTCAAATCTAACCTACATTCCGCAGTTGGTGCAACCCCACAACAAAAATCAGTACGTGTGCCTCCATGTTACAAAACAGAAGGTAGCCTTCATGCTTGTCGGAGCTTACATCTCTCCATCTCTTGAGTTCTACGATGAAAGACTGCATGACATCTTGACGGCTACACCCTGGATTATCACTGATGATTTTAATGCTCATCACTTCCTTTGGGGCAGTACCAAAATCGATTCCAGCGGCCAGAAACTCGCTCACTTTGCCTTACGCCATGAACTTCACATTATGAATGACGGCAGTCCAACGTATATACGTGGATTTAGTTACACAGGTTGTTTGGATTTGGAGCTGGTGTTACGGAAATTCACTCAAGAAGAACAAATGGTTCACCGATATTGAGACTCACGGCAGTGACCATATACCAACCTAATTGAAGGTCATAGGTATCGCAAATATCTCTTCTTTGGTTCACAAAAAAGTTAATTTGTCAATAAATAAGGCGGATGTGCATGAGGCTTGCGAAGTTGTCACGTGCGGCCTGGAGGAGGTAATCGGAAATGTAAAGGAATTTGTTAGGAGCACTATTACGCACGCATCGAAGCACACAGAGTGTGATGTGGAACTTGAGCAATTACGAGCCATTCAGTGGCGGGCTGACAGGAGGTACAGGCGCACTAATTCAATTTTGACCGTAGAGATGCTCGACGTTTACAGAAGAAAATCCAACGTCGAATAGACAAGCTAGAGGGTCAACTGTGGAAGAAATTTTGCGAATCACTCGATCCGCGCAAACCGATGTGCCGTATATGGCGAACGGTACGTGGCCTCGGGTCGTATCTACAACAACGAAATCCATTCCGCACACTGGCTCTCCAACAAGACCGCCTGCAAGTTGACGTTGCCGAAGATTTCTGCGTGAGGATTATGGGTGATGTGGTCACCATGAGTGATGAGGTTCTCGGCGATGCTCCTATAGCGCGTGGCCCTGAACTAAATGTGCTTTTCTCACTCGAGGAACAGGACGTGGCCCTAGCAACCTGCAGGTGCTCATCGTCACCTGGGCCGGATGGCATCACGTATGCTGATTTATGCCATCTTGGAGGACGGGGCTGCGGCGTACAACTGGAATGCTAGAACCATTGATGAACTGACAACGTCGTTCCTGATGGGTGGAAAACCAGCCGCTTGGTACAGATCCTCAAGTCTGGAAAATCGCCGATTGACCTCGCATCATACCGACCTATTGCGCTGTCTACCTGTGTGGGAAAAGTAATGGAAAGAATGGTCCTCATACGCCTCGAGTGGTACATTAGAGCACTCCAATATATATTCAGAGGCTGTGGCTGGCTTTTGACGAGGCCGTTCTTCTATAGACAATGTAATCGACCTTGTGACCTCTGTGCAACACCATAAATCCCTCAAGCGCATATCCGTTGATATGTTTCTCGACATCAAAGGGGCCTACAACAACGTAACGCACGACACCATTCTCGATGCCCTGGAAAATATTGGAATCGGTAGAGAAGTGTTTAAATGAATTCGGGGCTACCTATTGAAGAGACCCTTCTTCATGCACACTACAGAAGGCCGCCCCATAGACCATTACACCTCTCGTGCTATTCCACAGGGTTGGGCTCTTAGCCCTACTTTGTTTAACCTCACGACATTCAATCTATATCTGAAATAGAAAGCCTAATTGCATCAGTCTTAACAACGCATACGAAACTTGTGAATGTGTCGCTACCAAGATCACATCTTGACGCACAATTTGAATACCTTCGTGCAATCCGTCGCCGCGCAGAGAGAAAATACAGGAGGACGAAATCACCATCTGACCTATCTACAGCACACCAAGCACAACGACATGTATTGCGACACCTCGATAAGCTCGATAGGCAACGCTGGAGGGTATTTTGTAGCTCTCTTGATCCCAGAAAACCCCTATCTCTAATATGGCAAACTGTCCGAAGCCTTCAGACGCCCACTCAACAGTTGTTCCCTTTCCGATCTTTGGCTCTAAAGCAAGGTCGACCTGAAGTAGAGATTGCAGAAGATTACTGCCACTTACTCGTAGGTATGTCCTCCTCATCGATATCACATTCGGGTTTAGCCTCACCGCCATCCAGCGACCATCGCCTTGACTTACCATTCACAATGCGCGAACTCGACGCTGCGATTTCTGCGTCCCGACGGTCGTCCGCACCAGGGCCTGGCGGAATTACTTATTCGGCTCTATATCACCTCAGCCAGGAAGCAAGGCAGGCTCTCTTGTTGTTCTACAACTCTACGTGGGAAACAGCGACAGTCCCAGAGAGTTGGAAGTGCAGCCGCATAGTGGCCTTACTGAAACCAGGCAAGTGTTCACACGAGTTGTCTTCTTATAGACCCATTGCCCTAGCCAGTTGCATCGGTAAGGTGATAGAACGCATGGTACTGGCAAGATTGGAATGGCTGCTGGAGAATAATGTCGGCTTACCAGATTTTATAAATGGCTTCTGTAGAGGTCAATCATCTATAGACGGTGTTGTAGATCTTGTTTCTTCTGTTGAAAAGGAAAGACAACGTCGGAAATTGGTAGGGGCCATTTTCTTATATATAAAGGGCGCGTACGATAGCGTCTACCATGAGGCCATTCTTGACGCACTTGAAGACATCGGCGTAGGTGGCCGTCTACGCGCATGGATAGGGAGCTATCTCAGAGGACGCACCATTTTTATGCCGACATCTGACGGTGACACGGCCAGGCACCTCGTAAGCCGTAGAGTTCCGCAAGGCGCCGCCCTGAGCCCCATGCTTTTTAACATAGCACTCATTGGCCTTGAAGCTGAGCTTCCCGACGTTGTCAGAATCAGTGCGTATGTGGACGGCATATGCATATGGGAATCTGGAGCAACACGACCACAACTGCGAGCAAGGCTACAACAAGGCACATCAATAACATCTAAGTACTTACGTCGTCAGGGCCTGGAACTTTCAATAGCAAAATGTGCTGCATTGGCATTTACGAAGAAATCAATGTCGCGGTACCCAATATTCGCTCACGGAGCAGTGATTCCCATGGTCAAGCACCACCGCTATTTAGGGGTCGTCATTGATCGCTACCTGTCCTGGTCAAAGTATGTGACTGTGCTGCGAAACAAACTAATCAGTTTTGTGTATGTTCTTCGTTTTATAGCAGGACTGAGATGGGGTCCTTCAGAGAAAAGTCTTCTGCAGTTATACAAGGCATTGTTTGTGGGCTATATAAGGTACAGCTCACCTGTGCTTTCCAGCATGCGGGCAACGTGCCTTCGTACTTTAAAGAGCCTTCAGGCACAAGCACTGAGAATATTCCTTGGCCTGCCACGGTGCACGTCCACCTCTGGCACTATAGAGGAGTCACACACCTACCCTATACAGGTTTACACGTCCTGTGAGCCTCTTCGAGTGCACCTTCGTCTGCTGACCCGACATGCACAGCACCCGTTGTCTTCGCTACAAGTGGACCAACCAGGCTGTACCTATTCGCGATGCCTCGATACGCATAGGCACATGATCCCTTCAGGCTTTGCACCTGCCGTAATCCCTGCAGTGCCTCCATGGACATTGACTAAACCGCTGGTGTGCCTTCACATACGTAGAATTTTGTATAAGTCGCGTGTTTCTTATATTGCCCTCAGGCAACTCACCTTGGCATATTTAGATGACCGATACAGCGACTCTGTGCACATTTACACCAATGAATCCGTAACTTCATCCGCCTCAGCTGCAGCCTTCGTGATCCCTCAACTCAGTATTTCCCGACAGTACAAATTTGATCATAGGTCATCTTCGACAGCTGCAGAACTTGTTGCTATGCAAGAAGCCAAAAAATTTGTGAACGACCAAGCACCGCGTAAATGAACGATTCTGTCTGATTCAAAATCAGCGCTTCAAGCTATCTATTCTTGCTCAAGAAGAGGCCAATTTTACGAGTTAGCGTTAGGAATCTTCTAAGCATTTGACCTAACACACAGGAGCGGTCACTTGATTACACTCCAATCGATTCCTGGACACTGCGGCCTGGTTGGCAACGAAACAGCCGATAGCGAAGCAAGAGCGGCAATATACAACGCTCCTATGTACGTCAAAGTAGCGTACTCGCGAAGTGACGTCAACACATTGCTGAGATCACTCATGCGCGAGTGCGCTGCCACTTAGTGGTCGCTACCAGATCTCCGGAACAAGCGCCTGTGAGAAACAGACCCCGGTACGACTTTTCGTCTTCCAGATAAAATCAGCCGAAGATATGCTAATATACTGCACCGAATTCGCCTGGGCGTCGCCTTCACTCGCCACTACACCCACCTAATTGGCCGTGCGGACACCCCGAATTGTGAACACTGCCAAGTGCGCGAAACGATAGCTCACATATTTTGTGACTGTGCATTATACGTGGCGCAAAGAAAAATGCTAACTGCAACGTTGGCAAGCATTGGACGAACACCATTAAGTGAAAGCCACATATTGTCAGCAATGAACGACCAAACAGTGTCAAAAACTGCTACAAAGGCTGTTCTAGATTTTATAAAAAGCACTGGACTAGAAACTAGACTGTAGTGTTCTATGCTAAGTGGCTACTGTACATACTCACCACCTCTTCTTGTCCCCATCATCACCCTTCAGCCCTCTTTCCTTCCCCTTTCCCTTATTCCCTGTGTAGAGTAGCAGGCTAGAGCGAACTAGCTCAGGCCGACCTCTCTGCCTTCTAATAAATTCTCACTCTCTCTCTCTCGCACGATTATTAGACTTGCCTGAGTTCTGCCTCGATCAGTCAACCTTTCTGTGTACGACGATGACATCTGCATCTAGGCTTTGGCAGTGACGCAACCCCAGGTACGGGCAAGGCTTCAAAAAGCCGCGAGAACAACGTCGAAGTATCTCAGTGCACGAGGGCTTAGAATTTTTCCCGAAAAATGCACATTAGTTCCTTTCACTCGCAAGGCGATGTTCTGTTATCTCGTTTCTATCGAGAATGTCAGAAGTTTGTATACGAGATGTCATGGATTCCTGGCCATCAATATTGACAGAGATCTGTCGTGGAGTGCTCACATCGCGCACTTAAAAACAGGCTCAGTTCTAGCACCTATGTAATGAAATTTCTTGCCGGTAAAACTTGGGGAACACCCGTTTCAGCCAGGCTTGAGCTTTACAGAGCGCTCTTCTTGGGGTATTTTCGGTATAGCACACTTGTGCTTTCAAATTGCGGAAAAACCAACATCCAAGTTCTGCAAAGCATTCAAGGCCAAGTTCTTCGCGCATTTTTGGGACTGCCTAGGTGTGCTAACATGGTCGCAACTATCGCCATTGCCAAAGACCACCCAATTACGACCTATATAACTGTCGACACACTGCGGGCGCTTATTCGCCATATATCCAGACTGCCTAACCACCACCTTGCTAGCCTGCCACTGCAAAGACAGAAGTCAGAGTTCTCCAGAGTGGTGGCGGTTAACCAGCATTCCATATACTAAAGATTCTCATCCCCAACCATACCGCTATGCCCAGAGTGGTGCTTGCAAAACCCCCTGTACACTTGAAGTGTCGGGGATAACCAAAAAAGCTAGTCTGTCATCTGCAGCCCTCAAGCAGATCTCATTGGACCTTTTGCATATATCATACGAAAACCGAACTCATATTTGTACAGATGGTTCAGTCTCGGGAAGTGCGACGGGCGCTTTTGTGATTCCATTTCGATCAATCACCATCAAGTTGAAGACTTCACATATCACAACATCTACGGGCTCCGAGTTCGCCGCCCTTTTAGTCGCAATTAGATTTGTTATGCGAGAATCCCCTGCTAAGTGGCCTATCCTCTGTGACTCCAAGGTGGTCCTTCAATGTATGAGAAGTCTACGACACAGGAACTACCATCAGATGGTATCTTAAATCAATGAAATCTGTCATCGTGCCACTAACAAAGGACATGACGTATTCTTTGAATGGTGGTCTGGTCACTGTGATATTGGTGGTAACCACCTCGCTGACAACGCTGCTCCTTGTGCCCACGACGGAGCACCCACACTTCTGATACCCTTGTAAATTATAAGGGTTAATGCTGCAAAAGAACTTCGCCACATCGCGCGTAATGCCGCACTTCTACATTGGAATCTTCCACTGAACTCCACTCGACGCCCCCAGAACCTCGCTACATCAACTCCAGTTACAGCTGCCATCAAAGACTTCACGATGGGACGCTACAATGATGTGTCGGTTGTCGGCCGGCGTTGGCTTCACCAATTTATTAAGTTATCGCATTGGTATGGCTGACTCCCGCAACTGTGATAACTGCCATTGTGTATAAACTCTCGACCAAGTCCTGTGCCATTTTCCAGACTTTTAAGATCACCGGACTCTCCAGTGTGCATTAAGGAGGCTGGATGATCGACCCTTTACTCTGGGGAAGATCTTAGGAGCGTGGCCTTCAAGTACTTCAGCCCAGAAAGCCACACGAGCCCTTCCACCATTGGCCAGGCACTTTAAAATCTCAGAGCTGCAGCTAGTTATGCCTACTTGTCTCAACACATGCACGTCATTGCCACCTAGCACAATATGGTCTTAGTGTTAAGTATCCATTCGGGTCGCCAGTGCCTGAATGCCAAACTGGCGGCCCTGGTATATAGATGAGCCCTATTTTTGAAATATCGATTCGATTAATTTCGCACGTATATCAGTCTACGCTTTTTGTAAAGTCTTCTTTATAGAATCCCGCATGCATTATTGCTGCATTGCTGAAAAGGGTGGAAATTGTGCCATAAAAAATAGATGCACACTTATTTGCACATTAGCAAAATTTACCATTTTTTAAACTACTTCTTGGGTGACGATGCATTCAATAACGTGTGATCGTGTTGAATACACATATAGTTTTTTTATTGCTGTTCTAGTGATCACCTTAGATGTGTCATTTTTTACAACTGAAATTCGGCAGACCCTACGTATCTTGGGAATTTACGCTATGCGACGGATGCACAGGAAAGGCAACTGTTGTAATTAGCGAAACGTCAACAAATAACGCTCAGTATTTGTACAAATGCTGTACACACAGATATATGTGCAAACGTCACACATGTTTTATAGAAACAGTTGTATGCACTTCGACAACGATGCCATCAGCAACATGAGTATTAGCAGCATAAGAAGTACTTCAGCCCAGAAAGCCACACGAGCCCTTCCAGAATTCTTGGGGCCAACATCACTGTGCGACAGTCCGGGAAACCTGAATTTTGTGGGTGGTGTGTGTGTTATGTACAATGTGTATCTCCTCCTCCTCTTTCTCTCTTTCTCTCCTTCATTCCTCTCTCCCCAGTGTAGAGATGCAAACGGCACTTATAGTCAAGTTAAGCTGCCTACCTTTCTGATATTTTTCTCTCTCCCTCTCTCTCTCTTATTTTAGTACTGCCGGATGTGCTTATCGCCTAGCGGGCTCCTCCTACGTAGGAACCGACTGGGAGTACCTGGCGGCCGCTTCGGGAGCCTGCTGGACAGCCCATCGCTAGTCTGCGAGAAGTGAGCTCCTGAGGGACCTCTCCCACTTGTTTGAGGTAGTGTCGGGAGCAGTGTTTCTACACTCTCAGAGCATGTGTGCGAGTGTTGCCGTGTATCCACACGAGGAGCACGTGTCACTGGTGTATGCATCAGTATAATAAACGTGCAGCCTGGCAAGGTTTGGGTACCTGTGGGCCTGTAATAGGCGTAGCGTTAGCGCCTGCAGTTTGTTAAGTTTGGGACGTGGGGGTAGAAAAATTCGGCGTTCTCAAGGAAAAAGTGCTTGATGATGTCTTTGTACATAATGGGTGCACCTCGATTGGTCTCTAACTCGGCGAGCTAGGGTTGCCCTGTGGTAGCGCGGTCGGTAAATACACGCGCTGCATCATGGGTGATCTCTTTGAGGTTGGATGGGGCACCCAGCACCTGGCCAAGATGGGTGGGGAACCAGATGACAGTGTGGTGCCTCAGGTCACTCGAGTCTGCGCTGTGGATACATAACGCCTGGTCAGAGAGATGATGTCACGTTGTAAGACTTTGGTGGCCGGTCTAGAGTCACTGTAGATGTGTTCCCATTTGCTGTCGAGCATACCTATAGCTACAGCTACTTGCTCTGCTACTTCAAGGTTTCCGGTGAGGATTGTGGCAGAGTTAAGAATCTGCTGCGCGGATGATACCAAGATCGCGGTGAAAGCTTGGTTGTTGCGGTAGGCAGCAGCATCCACGAACGAGACATTGCCCGCTTCCATGTTTGTCTGCTTGAGAATGGCGGTCGCCCACGCAAGGCGCCAGCCTCTGTTGTGTTCGCGATGTATATTTCGCAGAAAGGGAGCAATCGTTATAAGGTCGCGGATTTCACGGGGATCAGAGTCAACTCTGGGGGATCCCGGGCCATCGAGGACAAGAAGCCGAGCTCGTGCAGAATATGGCGGCCCACTTTGGTAGTGACGAGTAGGGTGAATTTCACACGTTTCTGAGCCTCGCCGATCTTTTCTAGCGTGTTATGCATGCCAAGCTTCGGTAATTTGAGCGTTAGAGTGGTGATAGGGAGGCCCAGGGCTCGTTTGGCTACCTTGCGAATAAGGGCATTCAGTTGATCGCGCGCAGCACGTAGCCATTTGTGTATAGCGGCAACGTAAGTAAAGTGGCACAAAACAAGCGCGTGTACAAGACGCAGCAGGTTGTCTTCTTTGAGGCCATGGCGCCGGTTGGCTACTCCACGTTCGAGTCGTATGGCGTTCTCAGTCTAAGTCCTGAGCTTCTGTACTGTTTGGGTGTTGGTTCCGTGGGACTCGATGATTATGCCGAGGACCCTAATGGTGTCCACCCTGGGAATTGTACGACCATCTCTGGTGTGTGAGGGTGATATTGCGTTCTGCCGGAAATTTCCACTCTTTGGGCTGGGCACCCCGGCGTTTGGGCAAATATATCAACAGCTCTGACTGCGGGTGAGCACCTGAGACCGGTGTGTTCAAGGTTGGACTCAGCGGTTTCGATGGCCTCTTGCAGGGTGTACTCAATGAAGCCATCCAAACCTGTGCGGCACCATATGGTTACATCGTCCGCATAGATAGTGTGGTTTAGCCCAACGATTTTTAAAGTCGTTCAAAAAGCCCGATCATCATAAGGTTGAAGAGCGTCGGCGAGAAGATGAATCCCTGAGGAGTGCCCCGCTGTCTGAGTTTAACTTCTTCCGACACTAGATCTCCCACGCGGAGGTCGGCTTTGTGTCGATGGAGGAAAGAGTGTATAAAGTTGTAGATTCGATGCCCAGGCCGAGGTCTACGATTGTTTTCAAGATGGACGAGTGCGTTATGGCATGGAACGCCTTCTCTAAATCAAGACCGACTATTGCACGATTGTCGCGAGTGTTCCTCCATTTAAATTTTTATGCTTTAGGAGTAACATGGTGTCTTGAGGTGATAATTCTGCTCGAAAACCAATCATGTGGGGCGGGAAGTAGTCGTTATCTGCGAGGTATCAACCAACCCTGTTGAGCACGACGTGCTCAGCCACCTTGCCCAGGCACGACGTGAGAGATATGGGGCGTAAGTGATCTGGGCTCGGTGCCTTTCCCCGTTTGGGGATGAGGAGCGTGTGAGCGAGTTTCCAGGCATCCGGTATTTCACCCTTTATCCATATTTTGTTGATGGCGTCGGTGAGGTAAGTGACAAAAGCATCGTCCTAGTTGCGTAGGAGTTTGTTGGTGATGCCGTCGGGGCTGGGGGCTGAGCAGCCCTTGAGCTCATGCAGAGCTCGGCGCACATTTCAAGAGCACCAAAATGGCCTCGTGTTGCGCGATATCATATGCTCTTTTTATGGGAAGAAACAGGGCCGCACGCAAACGCTTGAAATCTGCGGTATGTTTGACCTGCTCTACATCGTAAATCTCAGGACATATTGGTGCTGGGAATCCGACAATTTTACCATAACCGAATAGACAAAGGGCGCAGCGTAACTTATCAGTGGTTACGAGGTCACTGCAGAGTCACGGATAACAAGCATGCCTACGGTTCAGCTCAAAGTGGTCACGAAAATGGCGTGACGGAAACTATTCTACTGCCGAGAAGCAACGCAGCAGCAAAAATTAATACGCTCACGCATGATACCACAAGGAATGTGTCGAATACACCCGGCTTTCTCGATACCGGTCTTGACCACCTGGATGTAAATCTACAACTTACTATTCCATCTAGCTTACCTTAATCTGACACTACCATGCTCGGCCGCATGTGGCTTGGGGTTACTCCTATAAAAGCGTTTACATAGCATATTGGATGGGCAGAGAGTGCTGCATGTGAACTTAGCTGCACTGATAAAACCATTGAACTTGTGTTATGTCAGTGCCCTCAATACAGCTCTTAGAAACAGTCCCTCGCGGAAGTGGTTACACGCCTCCATGACCAGCCGCCTTCTGAGAAATCAATCTTAAAATGCCAGAAAGATTGAGCTTCATGCTGGAAAGCGATGAAGGCACTTTTGAAGTCTCTGCGAGCGAACCGCCTCGTTGAACGATTGTGACACTCCTGCATGTTTTTTGTGTGTTCCTGCTTCCCTCTCTCTCTCTCATTCCTCCCCTTTTTACTTTTCTGTCTCTGCTCACTTCTTCCCCAAGGCAGGGTAGCCAACCAGATATTTTTATTGCGATAGCAGTTATATGGACACTCTCGGCTGGATTTTGCCGCCAGCGTCGGCGTCGATGTCATGCACCGTATATATATATATATATATATATATATATATATATATATATATATATATATATATATATATATATATATATATATATATATATATATAAACGAAAATCCAGAAAAAGGCACTCCAGCACACGGAACCGAACGTGGGACCTCTGCTTCGTGAAAGCGAGGCGTTAACCACTGAGCCACCCGTTCAAATGACAAGCTATTTATATCTACCACTTACCGCTGCTGTGTTTTCGGCATTACCAGAAAGATGGGGCAATGAGCGCACGTCGTCACATCGCGCAGTGGTGCCCGTTCTAATCTCCTACGCGTACTTTTCCCGACTTAGTGAAGGGGAGCAACGCTCCCTCACTCGCCCTTATCTCGCGGTGGCGAAGAGGGGAGGATTGTACGCCTTGGCTGGCCTCGGGCTTTATGTGAAACGATTCTGCTGTAGTTACCAGGTGCACAAAGCTCACTTCAATTATTGCACTCTCCGTTCGCGAAAAGCGCGCGCTTTTCAGACTCAGCGAAGTAACAAATGAGATGCTTATTCGCGTGCATCCGTACCTGTGAGTACGTTCTGTAATTTGTGCGCGAGACACGCTGGGCAAGTTTCGATCTGCTTTCCATTTTGCACGTGACCTTTCAAAGTGTTACTATTGTGTTCATTGCTTCGCCTTTGCGGTAAAGCTGTGACTTTTTTTCCTGTTAAACTCTCTGCATTTTTGCATCACATCTCTCTGTATATATACAGGTCAATAGCAGATGTGAAAATTGTAATTAATAGTGAGTAGTAACAATCAGACCAGGTTTTGGAAGCTTAAGGCTTAAATGCCTGAAATAAAAGCGCAAGACGATGACGTGAACGCAATTATAGGTTCAGTAATTCTACGCTTTGCTCTTGAAATTAACATGCTGTACGTAAGAAAGAAGATGAATTGTACAAGGGTTCTGCAATATCACAACCTATGAAACTGACAGACAGTTCCGCCAAGGGAAGCAGTGGGCACATTGCTTGTGGTTTTTTAACAAGTGTATTGACGCTCATCGAAATTGAAAGAAACTAAAGTACCCAAGAAATCCCTTTTTCTATTGGCGGGTTGTAAACCCCCAACCTCCAAATCGCGCATGCAATGCATATACCATTTGACCTACGACGAAGGGTGCTCCCTCGTCCACCTTTTTGTACGAAATTTACGTGTTTTAATACCTGCGAGTTTTAATACCCTACAAAAAGGTGATGTTAAGAGGAGTGCCTTCTCTGTTTCTTGTCGCTTTTTCGCACCGTTTGGTAGGTATGAAAAAGATGATTGATTGATATGTGGGGTTTAACGTCCCAAGACCACTATATGATTATGAGAGACGCCGTAGTGGAGGGCTCCGGAAATTTAGACCACCTGGGGTTCTTTAACGTGCACCCAAATCTGAGCACACGGGCCTACAACATTTCCGCCTCCATCGGAAATGCAGCCGCCGCAGCCGGGATTCCATCCCGCGCCCTGCGGGTCAGCAGCCGAGTACCTTAGCCACTAGACCACCGCGGCGGGGCATGAAAAAGATGAACAGGGGAGCGCCTTCCGTCGTAGCTCTAATGATAGAGCATCGGACACGTAATATGGAAGCATAGTCTAGTGTATGGTGAGTGCTCGCCAGTGAGTGTAGACTTCCGTTACGTAAGGGAGAGATACGGTAACGTAGTCGTCACAGCCAGTGTCCATTTACACCAACTTTAGCAGATACGCAAATCTAGTAACGTTACCCTACACATCCTAGACATGAAAACTATGTATTCTAGAAAAAATGTTCTATTTCTTACACGAACATTCTTTTGGTTGCACGAGCGCTCCTACAATTATGTCTTGCTTACAAAAAAGTGTGTAATCAGTATCACAAGCAGCATCGTTCATCGTTCTCTTTTAGCAGCTACCTGCACGATTTCGAACCTGCAACGATGATGGTTTACAAGCAAAACTACGCTACTCTTACGCCTAGTTCACACTGAAGAATCCGCTTTTTACAGCGGCCGCCATTATCCTGTCGCCCAAACACAGCGTCGCTTGCACTGGACGTGCACAAAACCACCGAATTCGCCGAACAGCCATAGCATGCCATCTGCCGAGTGAATAATCAACCACGGGGTCAACGCAAAATGGATGCCGTTGCCGCAGCTCACAGACGAGAGACGCTAGCAATGCTTCGCCAGTATGTATTGAAATCGCGTGTGTAGACTTCAATCTTTCGCGCACTTTCACAGCTTTAAACGACTATGCTGACGACTGAACAGGAAGAATCAGCATTGCTTTCTTTGCTGGCAAGCCGCTGTCTTGTAAGCCATGAAGGATAGAAAAAAAATTGTCGACGCCAGTGGTGTTGGTGCGTTCGTCTTGCTTTGCAAGACCGCGACAAGCTCGTTCACGACAACTGCTTCCTTCTCTACGAGATTGTGACGTGAAGTACTACACAGAGTGAGCTAAATTTCATTTGGTTACGTTCAGTTACGTGCACTGCGAGATCAACAGCGAGTCTGGTTTGCCGCCATTTTTTTTAATTCCTCGATGAGCGTTTCTATTGTTTCAAGGCGTGCAGGTTTTGGGGCAGACGCCGCAAAAATCAGTCAGAGCGATCGGCGCGTAGACGGCGCTTTTGGTGGATTTTGCCGCCACCGAAGAGGAGTTGGCGCCCTTTCGGCGGCCACAATGCTCATTGTGAACGAACCATCACTTCAATCGCTATTGAAACAGAAGAAATGCAGCTGTCTGTTATAAGTGGTGTGAAGTTCATCTATATTTTAAAAAATTAGGCGTTTGACCTAGCGCGAGGCTTGCGAGTGCTTTAAAGAAAACATTGACGTGTGTACTCTTCACCTACGTACCAAGGCTATTTGCTCTGTGTCGATTCCCCATGCCCAAATAAATTTGGGAACATTAAACACAAGAATAAACGGACGAAGTTCTGGCGAGTTGCTCAGGAACAAGGTATACCATTTACAGCCTTTTGAATACACAGACCGAAGCTTGTAATATAAAAGATGTGGACGCCATAAAAAGCACTAAGACACGTTGAAAGTGGTAAAGTGCACTGCTTGCTTGTGCTTGAAAGCGCAACCTTCCAGTACGTTTCAGTCACAACAGCTGAAGAGCAGTGGGCATGCACAAAGTCCACTCCCACACAAAGTTTCTGTTTCCCTTCGGTACAGCTGCCTGTCAACGCAAATCAATGTTCATGAGTTTCATGTCCAGAAACCACCATATGGTTATGAAAGACACCGTAGAAACGTGATCCGGAAATTTTGACCACGTTGGGTTCTTCAACGTGCCCCTAAATCAAAGTACCCGGGCCTCAAGCATTTTCGCCGCGATCAATAACGCGGCCGCAGTGGCCAGTGTTCGATCCCGCTTCCAATGGGTCCGCAGTCGAGCACCATTTCCCACAAATTCGGTTCACAAATTGAGATATGTAGGCATCACAATAGAATATACGTCATTATTGTACTTATTCCTACATATGAACTCCACTCCTAGTTTTTCGCGGCGAATTTCGATAATTCATTGGCACCGAAGTAGAAAACACCCCACCGGAATGGTTCCCGTGGAGCATTGTGATCATCACAGACAGCGCTAAACAATATCTCCTTGCTGGGCTGCTTGATTTAGCATCCGAAGTCGACGCTGTAGTGGCCAGGCACTTTAAAATCTCAGAGCTGCAGCTAGTTATGCCTACTTGCCTCAACACATGCGCGTCATGGCCACCTAGCACAATATGGCCTTAGTGTTAAGTATCCATTCGGGTCGCCAGTGTCTGAATGCCAAACTGGCGGCCCTGGTATATAGATGAGCCCTATTTTTGAAATATCTATTCGATTAATTTCGCACGTATATCAGTCTACGCTTTTTGTAAAGTCTTCTTTATATGAATCCCACATGCATTATTGCTGCATTGCTGAGAATTGTGGCATAAAAGAAGTTTTATAGAAACAGTTGTATACACTTCCACAACGATGCCAACAGCAACATGAGTATTAGCAGCATCAGAAGTGATAAGCAATTATGTAGCGCTTCTGCTCGAGAAGATGGTCGATGGTAGCTCTGGACACTGCTACATAAACCACCTTCAGTGGATGGCACTTCACTACATTGATGTTAACCCGAGATGACAACTGTACTATAGGAGAACACATGTAATCTTCACCAAATTCAATATTCAGCAATGCAACATGGATTGATGTTTCACACATATTACACCTGAATATTGCAAATTTCCAAAGCAGTATCGAAACCTGTTGTCGCTCTTGGGTAAAATGCACACGCAGAATACTTGCCACGCAAAAGACTTGCCATGAAGAATGCTTGAGTTGGATTCCTGCTGGGGCCCCGATATTTATTCTTTGCATTCGTGCCGATGTCAGTTTTTTTTCTTTACGCCCTCGCGTTCCAGGGCAGACAAACTGTCAATCACCTGTGCCACGTATCCGCAGACCTGTGCAAATACCCACCCGCAGTATGCGGGTATGAGCCACACCTGTCGGGCGGAAAGGGTTTGACGACGTACGTGACGGGATTCTCCTATTCTTCATGTCATGGCCAGCGCGTCATATTCGTCAAGTTGTTCATCCCTGCAATGCTAATTTCCGTTCACCTCTAGTGAAGGGGGTGATCATGAGGGCACGCAGACGTAGATAGATAGATAGATAGATAGATAGATAGATAGATAGATAGATAGATAGATAGATAGATAGATAGATAAACTGTCTGCAGTACGCAATGAAATTATTTGCATTTATTAATAAAAATTCACAGTAAAATTTGCGTATCTTGCACTGGAGGCGCATCGCGAAAGACAGCGGACTTGGTGGGAAGTCCTGCCTGTTGCTGTTTTGCTAAGTTTTACAACTTTTTTCTTTCCTTCTTTCTGTATTTATGTTATCATATATATATATACATATATATATATATATATATATATATATATATATATATATATATATATCTGTGTGTGTGTGTGTGTGTGTGTGTGTGTGACGTAGGAAGTCAGTGACTTGTAGTAGAAACGGAGAAGGAAGACGTGAGAACAGAATAAACATGGCGTATGAGCCAGGCCACGTCTCTCATTCATCATAGCGTCACACGAGTCGACAGGATGAAGACCTCGCAACCACTTCATCGCCCGGCCATCATCATCGAAGACCTCTGTGAGACGCAGTGACCGAACGCGGACCACAGAGGAACGCCGACCACCAAGACCACCAAGCATCATGACAGCAGCATCAGACGACCTTGACATCCCCAAGTATACCGGATCAGCGAACGACGGACCCGTACAGGACTGGTTCAACCTGTTCGAGCTCCATGCCGCTGCTGCATCATGGTCGGAACGGGAAATGATCACCAACTTCACTGACTACATCTCCGGTGAGGCATTTAAGTTTTACCTGATACACATATTCGAAAACGACGAATCATAGCAAAAGATCAGAGAAGAGATGATTGCCCGTTTTAACGACTACGACAAGGACTTCCTCATTACCGGCCATCTGCATACAACCACACGCGGCCGTCACAGGCCACGCTTATTTCTCAAGGAACTTAGCTTTCCACCAGCTTTCCCTTCACAAAAGCCGGTATTTTCAAAGTCGTCGCTCCAGCACACGACACGAGACGTTGCTTACCCATCTCATGCACTTCATTTTTCGTCTCGAATACGTGGTCCACCACCCGGTATTCCATCATGCGGCTCTTCAAGCGTTCCTGACGCTCACCGTTTGCCTCATAAGGACACCATGTTCACGATACACGAGTTGACGCATCGCAAAAATACCTGTCAAGCCATTCTTCTTCCGTACTGTTTCATGCATCACCGTCCAGCGCACACACTCTCGAGAGTCCAAACAAAACAGAAGGCTCAGATGCATCGAACGTCGCACGCTACCAGGCGCAAGAACTACTCGCAGTGAACAGCGAAAAAGAAGCCAGCCCCTGAAGAGCTTCGTGTCATTTCAACGGCACCGCAGACTTGCCAAAATCTGCAGTTCGAACCTAGTAATGCCATGTCACTTGTGGTGCCCACATGCAGAGCTCACCAATTCATGAATCGAACAAATTCAGAAGTGCATGATACATCAAACCTCGTACACAGTTGTCTTTCGGAAGCGCCCTTAATGAACCCCGTCACCGAAGCCTCTGAAGAGCATGCTAGCAATGATCACACATTACCAACTATGCCCGACAAGCAAGACACTAGTTCACCATTCATCAGCTGTCTACAGGACGCATCAAACACCGAAGAAAATGAATGCCCCATTCCGGAACGGGTGCCACGACAGCCATTTCCTTAGCAGCCTCAGCAACGCAAGCAAAGCCCAGTTCACAAACTCATGCTACAACAAAAGAGAGTGCAACGAGGGCATCGACGAACAAAAAATTCGACGGAAGTGCACTCTCCAATTGAAGAACATCGGAAAATAAGATCTCTAATTCAAGACGTCAGGCACTTTCGCACAAAGAAAAGTCACCAGAGACACTCTCTGCACTTGCTATTACACCGACTGCACCACCGCAGAAAACGCCGAGAAAGACGCGGAAGCCCTGCTTGCACACCGCTATTACTCAGGCACTTCGTCACAGTCTGTCAAAAAGCACGAAAGCAAGAAGCACTGGGATGGCACCATTCACGACGAAAAGTACAACCCCGGCGACATCCGAACTTCAAATGCTACAGCCACTCTCAACCTTGTCCGTTCCTCACAAAAACTCAACCGATGTCATCACCAGTTCAGATTTCCAGGGTGTGGTTATGCCATCCAGGACGCAACAGTAGAGCTCGTTCACCAGAGTCGTCATAGAAATCACCGGACTGCTCCCTCAGCCTTGAAGATTCAGTGAGATTGTGAAACTCCGTCAGGACGTGAAACTGTGAACTTGGCCATTGTTTTGTTTATTCTCTTCTTCAATTTGTTGTAGTTTGCAGCCGGTGCCATCTTTCGGGGGGAGGGGGAATCCTGTGAAGTAGGAAGTCAGTGACTTGTAGTAGATGCGGAGAAGGAAGAAGTGAAAACAGAATAAACATGGCGTATGAACCAGGCCACGTTGCATATTCATCATAGCGTCACACACACAAACACACACACACACATACATACATATATATATATATATATATATATATATATATATATATATATATATATATTTATTTATTTATATATATATATGTGTGTATGTGTGTGTTATTGTCTGTTAGCTCTCATTAATATTGTGTTTAAACACGAAAAAAACGGTCCCTTAAGTATACACTTGTTTTCCATATATATGCATACCAAGAGGAGTGTATGCTTAAGGGCTCGTTTTTTTCGTGTTTTGACAAAGCAGTGAGGATATTTAACAGACATTGTCAAGAATAGTATAGAGGAAGTTGGTAGATCTGATTGTAATACTGTAATGTATTTCCTAATGTTGCCACGAACCGAACCCCTTCGAATAACGCGTTCGATGCTCTACCAACTGAGCTACCACCACGCTTTTCCCCCCAGCCACTTTATTGTTTATATATGTGAATCAAACGTGCGAGTGTCTATCAGCACCACCAATAGCCATGGCGGCGAGTGTGGCCCACTCTTTATGAACCTGTTTGGCGACAGGTAGCACGTGAACTTATTATGAGCTGGCAGATGACCAATAATTCCTCGTATACAATCTAAGTACACCGAGTCAGCCATAAAAAGACCCTCGTTAATGATTGGAGGAAATAAGTGTATACTTAGGGATCGTTTTTTTTTCGTGTTTGGACGCAATAATATTGAGATCTAACAGGTAATATTGGTTAGGCAACGAAAGTTTAGGTGAAATTATTAGGCCTACTTGTAATTACAATGTGAAGAAAGAAAAGTGGGTTAAAAGAAAGCTTGCCATGGGCAGGAATATAAGAAAGGGTGTTTGACTCACAAGTCAAAAGACATTTTTATTGACGTTTCGTCTGGCCGTGGGCACTTCGTCAAACTGAAACGAGACACTATAATGGTTACTACTTACATGCCAGTTGGTCGCATGGATTACAGATTGGTACAATCGACACACGTGAAAAAATTGTATATAAGTATAGAAAAATGCACATAAAATGCATAAAAAATTTGTCATCATATTGCTCGTCCGATTCACGCACATGCAATAACAACAGGGGTGAACAGCAATTGACAGCGCATGTGACGACAAAGGTAAAAATAATAATGAAGGGGGATATGAAAACAAAGAAAAACAAAGTAGAAAATGAGAAACGATGAACACGTGTAAAAAGCAACTCAACTGTTATGAAAAAAAAACTCGAACATATAATATTCAACCATGGTTATGAATACACACGACATATTAAGGACGCAAAAACTTTAACGTGCCGAGACTTTCCTTAAGACCAAAAGGAATGGTTCTGAACTTGTAGATGGGACATGACTCCCAAACTTCTTTGTCACGCTGCCAGCTCAAGCCTGACTCTCGAATTGTAACTTTTATTTTGTTGAAGGGATGACCGGGAAGCACAACGTGCTTCGATAAAGGTAAGTTAGGAAGAGAAATCGCGTGGGCCTTACAATTACTAAAACGTAGACATAAGTTGGTTTCGGCTGGTCGTATGTGTTGCTTGCTAAAAACAAAGGACTCCAGAAGATAGACTACCCTGGACTACGCCCTTTACTTTAGAGTGAAACGTGAGGTGGTGCTATGAGCTGATGGTAATGTAAATGGGAGTATATTTTGCAGCGTGAATTAGGCCATGTATATATATATATTCTCAACATAACCTAAATCACGCAGCAAAATATGCACGCACATAACATCAATTTCAGCTTATAGCATATACATATATATATATATATATATATATATATATATATATATATATATATATATATATATATATATATATATATATAATGCTATCCTGTACTCCCTCTTCTACTCTTTTCCATCCTCAACCCCACGTCTGTCGTGCTCATCCTCATTTTCCTTTACCACCTCCTTACTATACAATATATACTTCTAAGCATATGTAACCTCGATCCGCCACTTTGCGTCGCTTTCGTGAGGTATAGCGATTGGTGTTCTATACTGCATTTTGATCGCTTTCGAGACGCAGACGCGAGGTATACTTTAGAGTCTCTAACGCCACCGACCGAACAACGTACCGTGTTTCTTTGTTTACGTCTGCAAAGTAATATGCGGAAGTCAGTGATAAATCGCACTTGATGCAGTGACAAGCGCTTGAAAATAGGACGCACTTTTTACGTCATAATCACTTTAACATACTGTGATTAGAAGAGAACGGTCAATGAGATGGAAGTATTTCGCCAAAATGATAATGGTCAGATATATCTAGTGAAGGCGGCGGGCCATTAGAAAACCTACTTGCAAAAAGCACTAGTAAAATAATTCCTGTTCGCACTAACCAGCGCCACAAAAATCTTAAAGCTCCGCTCTAGACAGCAAGGAATGGACAGGAAAGCTGCACCATGTGTTACGGAAGCGATGCAAAAGTTGAACATAATGAACAGAATGAATGGAGTGCGTACCGGTTCATGATATTGGTAATTCCTCTTCGCAATACACAATGCTACAAAAAACCTGAAGATCGAGCTCCATTCTTATTAGCTATAATGTGTACTGGAAAGAACCTCAAATTTTTTAGCAAAAACGTATATTATGCTGGGGTTTACCACAGCTACTATCACGGTTATGGCGTTGTAAAATATATATTAACAAATTACAAATAGAAAAACGAGATGAAGGAAAGTCACAGCTTTGCCGCAAATGCGAAGCAGTGAGCGCGAAAGCAAGAAATTGGAAGGTCATGCGAAGAATAGAAAGCAGCTCAAGACGTTCCCTGCGTTTTTCACGCACAAATGACGCAAGAAACGTACCCACAGGTACAAATGCACGTGAATAAGCATCTCAGTTGTTACTTCAGTGTGTCTGAAAAGCGCACGCGTTTCGCAAACGCAGGCTGCAATGAATGCAGTGTATTTTGTGCGCCAAGTAACTACAACAGAATCGTTCCAGGTAAAGCCTGAGGCCAGTGAAGACGTACGATCATCCCCTCCTCCCCACTGCGAGATAAGGGCGCGCGAGGGAGCGCCGCTCCCCTCCTTTGAGTGGGGAAAACTACGCGTGGGAGATTAAAGTGCGCCGCCGCGCGATGTGGCGACGCGCTCTCACTGCGCCATCTTGCTGGTAATGCTGAAAACACGATAGTTTCTCTTCGAGATGCCTGGGAACAGCGGTAAGTGGTAGATATAAATAGCTTGCCGTTTGAACGGTGAAAGACTTGCTTCTCAGTGGCTCCGTAGTTAACGCCTCACCCTCACGATTGAGAGGACCCAAGTTATATTCCGCGCGCGGGGGCCTTTTCTGCTTTCTTTCTTTCTTGCATTTTCACATATATGCATACGTATAGATATACCGTGAGTGACGGGAGTGACGGCGACGCTGACACCGACGACGACGCTGGCGACGAAATACAGCTGAGAGTGTCCATATAATTGATATCGCAATAAAACTTCCATCACTGGGCATCGAACATACGACCTCACGCTCCGCAGCACGTGGCGCAATACCACAAGGCCACAAAGCGTGCATTGTCCAGCTCGCTGATGGCGAGCTTTATCTATATACACCCTATACCATTGGCAGTCCTCAAAGATTAGCAACTTCAGTGCGTTTTTGTCATAAGTAGCGAAATGGCACGAAGGGCATGCGCGAAGGGTGCACTCTAAATTTTTTCGCCCAAGGTGTTGCGATGCGCGTGCCCTCATCCCGCAATTAAGGTGCTTTGTACATCTTGTGCTTCCTCCTCAAGTTTGCTTTGAAATTGCAGTGGTGAAAAAGCGCACAAAGATCAATTCACTCACTGCAATGGCCGCGTTTATGAAAAGAGCACAATGCCAACGAACGCAGAAGAATTGTGACAGTTGTGTGCTCCTGTTTTGTTTATACTTGTACGTTCGTTTCATACGTCTTTAGGAGTGCGGTCGTCCTGTGCATGCTTATTGCGTGTGTACCCTCCGCTTGAGGTGCGCACTGCGAGTTTCAAGCTGCTGGCTGTTCTTAGCGTGACGATGCATTTTGTTGCTGTATTATTCAGGCATCATCCTTGAGGCAAAGCAATGCAAAAAATGACCGCAGTTTCCCGAGGGGGAACACTGGTTAGCATGTGGAGCATATATGTTGAACTGCGATAAATGTGGTTTGTAATTTGGGACATGCGTGTGTGTTATGAGTGAACACGAGTGAACACGAGTGAACACGCACGCACGTATGCTGCAAAAGACGATGTTTATTGATGAGACGCTTTGGGTATTTTGAGCAAGATGGCTTTATGGTCCGTAAAGTGAAGGGTGAGTGGGTCTGGTTGCAGTGGTCGAAGGTCGAAATTTGCAAATACGTGGTCGATGCACGTCCCGTGAACCGTGGTCGGATGATGTTTGCCGTCGTGCGTTGCTCGTTTCAGCGAGTGCCGCGACTCCATGTAGTCGACCACCCAATCGTCCTTGATGACGTCGACGTTGAAGTCGCCAACTATCACGAAGGGTCGTCGTTGCGGTCATTGTTTCAGGTATTCTTCCACGGCTTCGTTGACGTACTTCTCCAGGGCGGCAAGCGATAGGTTGGGCGTGAGGTACATCGTCATGACGTTGACTCCGCAAACGCTAGGGACGCAGTGCCCGCCGTTGGCGCATTGTTGAGCGCCGGGCCGCAGTTCGAGGTCTTCGACGGAGTCGACGTCGTCACGCTTCCTCTGCTCGACGCTCACGTCTCGCAGCTGCTTCACGTTTTCGGAGCTGGAGATCTTCCCCTGGACGCCGACGTTTGCGTTCCGCATCGTGAGCTCTTCTCAGCGCAGCCTTGTCCCCGGACGAAATGTCTTCGGAATTGCTTGCGGTTCCGCCAACACAATGGCTGACGCTATTGGAAGGGACGTCGGTAAGTGTGTTTGCGGATTCGTTAGCATACATTTTCACCAGCGACATCGGACGTGGAGTGACCACACAAACCAACCGACGAAGGGCGGCGCGCCCCGACACTCAGGTTATTTAGAGCGAGCGCCGGCCCCGGCCTGCGCATGCGCGCGTTCGCATACAGCTGGCGCACGTAAAACTAAAGGTCGCGTGGCGCGCGGAGGGGAGAAGCGAGCGCAGCGCGTACTGTGTTGAGAGGAGGAAGGGATGCACAGACGGCTGGCGGAAGAAGAAGGGAGGCTGCGGACGGCGACGGCGCATGACTAGCCTCTAGTATAACATGCTCCGCATGTAAAAAACCCTAAACTGCCGCTGTGTTGAGACGTTTCATTTTCATGTTATACCGATACTTAGACAGGGGAATAAGCCACGTTTTTTTCTGTAGGAGGGTGGGAGGATTGTTGATCGAAACCTAAGTAGTGGGGTCGAGAACACTATAAAAAGTACTGGGATGCTTCGGAATGCACCTAATATACTTTAATGCGGTTGACACTAATGAGAGTTCTCTGCAGGAAACGGGCCTTCCCTGCTCTCCAGAAAAGTCGGGTGTCTTCTCTTTAACCTGGTAACTAAGGACCCATCTCCTCTTTAACCTGGTAACCTGGTAACTAAGACTACGTCCTCTGCAGGGCAAATGCCTCCCTCATGTTCCGCCCGTCATAGAGTTTCCTGAAGTTAACTAGAGAGGACTCTTGTGCTACAATCGTTCAGCGACCATGGGAATGCTGTGTAGTACACAGATTTGCTTATAGTTTTCGTACTTGCGGGCGGCGAATCGTACTTGCGGCTTTGTTTATTGCTGGTTACGTTTTCGTTTTGAAGAAAAGAACGAACACTTTAGAACTTCGTGACCTGATTCGAAATGGTAAGCCTAAGAAAATAAGGTGGTGAAGCGCAACCGTTGAACATTTGCTGATTTTTGTTTCGTGAGAAAACAGCTCCAAGAACACACACGTAGCCAGAAGCACACCAGAAGTACGAAGTTTAGACAAATATACGTACTAGCCATCATTTTTATGCTCACTGAAGCGCCGCGCGTTGCAGCTACCGTAGACACAAGCGCCAGAGTGCCCTCTAGTGTATACTAGGAAACTCCATGCCGCCAGCCAACTCGGTAATGTGTTTGCTTATGCCACTTTATACCCGCAAACTTCCTAGTCTCATCTGCCCACCTATCTTTCTGTCTCCCCTTCACCCGCGTTCCTTCTCTAGAATCCATTCTGTGGTCCTTAATGACCAGCGGTTATTTTGCCTTCATGCTACATTTCCCGTTCCTAACCATTTCTTCTTGATTTCGGCTATGATATCTTTAACACCCGTTTGTTCCCTCATGCACTCTGCTCTCTTCTTGTCCCTTAGGGTTACATCTATCATTTTCCTTTCCATTGCTCGCTGCGCCGTTGTCAATTTAAGAGAAACCATAGGCGGTAAAGTTTCTTGCAGTTGGGAATTCATAGTACAATAAAAGAAATCGCAGAAGCGTGACATAGAACAAAGGTAATATGGCTATCTGGCTTAAAAGTGGGGGGGGGGGGGCTTCTCATGGATACAGGTAACCCACCACCTCAGGTTGATGCTCTGTACCAACATTTTTTTGTACTCAGGGTTGATGAAGGACCAGAAGGAGAATATTACCGTATCACCTGCCCTGCAGAACATCAATTTCAAGCGGAATGTTGGGAGGAGGTGAGCACGAGCTCGAGCCTTTCTCCGCCAGGTTGCGAATATCGTTGGGGGTACCTGTTTCATGACGTGGTACAATAGGGCGACAATAGGGGCCGGTTTACGGTATATATATATAGCGGTAATCTACCATAAGGGCGTTACCACTAATACGGTGTTAGTATGCGTCTAAACCACTATAATGCCGGCGAGTAGGTTGTCGTTGCCTTAGCTCTCTTCAATCACTATCATGAAAATATTTTTTTGTGATTCTAGACGGCCATTCGGGGTTTCAGCGTTGGAGCTGTGTGCAAGGAAGCCAAAGACGTACTCGGTGAGAAGTAGCTTACAACCCACACTCTTACATGGTTTGCAGCTCAGGGAACCATGGGGAATGGATTATCAATCTCAATTAGTGAGCCCACTCTATAGGCGCTAGGGTTAGCTGTGCGCGGCCATGGAAGACCTGCAGGTCGACCTAAAGATTTAGCAAATAGAGACCCGACAACTAGTTGAAATTAAGTTACCCAGCATTCCGCTATAAAATGAAGAGTTTTTCCACCTCCAGATAGGAAGTTGAATAGAGAGCAGGCCTGACACTGGGATTATTTCATACGGAAACGTACCCGAACCTCCTACCTTTCTCCACAAACTTTTATCCTGATGTTTATTTAACTAACTCATGTACGAAATGTGGTGGTTTAGCAACGTTACACGACATGCTATGGAAGTGCCCTTTGGTACGTGGCACTGACATTGCGTCGGTCAGCAAGCGGAGCCCTGATCTGAAAGTCCGGACATACAATCATAATTTTGGGCTGCCCAGCCCACGATGTGGTGGTAGGTATCGGCCTTATACTGTCCCGTCGTGACAGTGGCCTGCGATGTGCTAAAAGCACACCTTCAGGCTTTTATTTTTAACTGTTTGAAGCAAAACCATACCGCAATCTTCAAGAAAAAAAAGAAAAGAAAGACTTTAGGTTCCGATATCGGCGGGGTGGCTCCTCAGTGACGTGCCATAGCTGTGCGACATCATGGATAGAGAACCGCTAGTTACGTATTAGCCGCAGATACATCTTCTGCTCGTGGTGCATGTAAACAAAACGACGAGTGAATTATCGTCTAGTGACCCCGGCAGTAATTTCTGCGATTCAAGCAGCTCGTACGACGCAGAGTCTGCAAACTAAGTGAAGCTATTTGTCTCGCCGGGCTGATGTCTATTGCGGTGGGAATGGCTTCCTGATGCTATATGACGAAAACATTCAAACCAAAATAATGATTCTATACATTTTTTCTGACCCCCGTTCATCAAGAGCGCTCATACTGCACACTAAATAAATGAAAAAAGCGTCCCTTTTACGATGGCTTGAAATAATGTCAGTACTATTGTGACTATTAAATTGAAATATAAATTGGAATATAATTACCACAAGACTATACTCAAAGAGTCAACTAATCTTCAGGTCTATTCAAGACTACGCTATTACTTGTAGAAAATATAGCCCTTAGAAATTATCGGTAGATTCTCAAAAATTAATAACACCCAACATAGCATCCGTGTATACATGAGGCGTAGGCGTACGCTTCCGCTCTGAAGTGGATCCAGACGGATATACTCTCAAATGTTTGATCGAATACTGTTTCAGGTTTTTTCTGTATTTAGCAATTGGCTGGCATCAAACTTACGATCAACTGTGATGTGCATGAAGCTGAAATACTTTCTTATCATCAATTCGCTTTCGTTTCCTTTTTTAAATGCAAAGCATTTTTTGCGAAGTTCGGCTACTTTCAGCGTATCTATCTATCTATCTATCTATCTATCTATCTATCTATCTATCTATCTATCTATCTATCTATCTATCTATCTATCTATCTATCTATTTAGCCGCTTACGTTTGGGTGCTCTCGTGGTCACCACCTTAACTTGGAGTGAACCAAAATTAGCATGGGAGGGTAAGATGGTTTCACGAATATGACGCACTGGTGAAGACATTAATAATGTCAGAATCTCGTCGTGTACGCCATCAAACACTTCCCTTCCAGAGAGTGGCACATACCCATGCGCGGGTATATGCCGTTGGTCTGCGAGTACGTGCCACAGGTGATTGACACTTAGCATCTACCCAGGAACGACGAGAACACACATGGGCAATTTTAACGCGCGAGCGTCAAGAAACACCAGACATCGGTAGTGTTGACCCAATGAATGCAAATAATAATTGTCAGGGTTCCAGCTGGAATTGAGCCCAAGCATTCTGCGTGACAGTTGCCGGCCATGCAGGCCAGGCTAACCCCGCCTGCTGCAACACCACCACCACCACCACCACCACCAACTGACAGTGAAGCCTTTTACCGCAGAGCTACGCCAGGTCTCGTAACTCTTTTTCAAATAGACGCTATAATCTTCATGAAACGTCAATAGTGGTTGCAGTGCTGCTTACCCTATTTTATATACATTACATATGTACTCCTTTGGTACAGCCGCCACGTCTATATAGTTGACGTCAGTTGTGGTTAGATGGCATGCGCTGATGTTGATTTATGCAGCAGTATCTAGGGCCCACATCCTCGCGAGCATCAGCGCTTTATATCAGCTTCGGGTGTTGCTAATACGCATGTTCTAGTTGGCATCATTGCACAAGTGCAAACAACTGGTTATATAAACGTCTGCAACTCTTCAACATGTGTCTGTGCGTGCAACATTTGTACCTATATTTAGTGTCATTTCATGACGTGTCGCTCAATAAAAAAATTACAAAGCGGTCACCTTCCCTCCGCATGTTTTGCATGACGTCGATTCCCGCGTACGTGGGATATGCCGAATTTTTTGACGGTGGCTTTCTCCTGCATTCTCTCCACAAAGCGGCGTATCTGGTCCTCAGAACAGCTCTCGCAGAGCCGCATGGTGAACACCTATTCAGAGGTCAAGCATAACGTACGCTCTATAGAGATCCTGAACTAAGCTCCCGGGCCCCGGACTCCATGCCTCACACCTTTGAACTAAAGAGCTCGTTTCTGTTGAAGAGTGTGAAATAGGCATTAGGTACAGCGTGTACTGAAAGGAAGGACAAGCTCATCCCCACGAGTTGACGGAAAGCGTGCTTCACAAGAGGTCAGAGGGCCCAAAACGCGCACATGTGTGAAAACGCAGGAGGAACCACACGCGTGCGAGCGTTCGACAGCACAACGAACTGCCTACAAAGGCAGCGTGATTGGCGAAGCGGAATCATCATCACCGCCTCTGAGTCGCTTCTTTCATGATTTGGGCGGAGCACTAGTGCGGTCGCTGTACTCTCGTATCACTCGCGAAGAAACACTTCAGCAAGCAGGGTGTGGCGACAGAAGCACGTATACCAAGCAACCCTTTCTGTATGCCGACGTCTCGTTCTCATGACAGCAGAACCAAAAAAAAGCGAAAGTAAATTGGCGGCCCTCTCTGCCCTCAAGATATAAGACCCTCAAGTCTACAGAGAGGAGAGAGCACCCTTCGGGTCACCTGGGTGAGCAGGCAACAGCGCGTGCCACCAAAACCGTGTGCACAAAGTATGAGGTACATTGTTAAAGCACTTTCCCTTTCACACTTTCCTTCGCGAAGTGTAGAGTCGCCGGCCGCTCGGACAGCCAACAGTCTTCTGTACAGAAGCCGACAGCGCAGCTTCTTAAAAGCCGTGTCCATTAGACGGAGACGTCTTAGCACCACCTTTCTTGCGTGCACTGAAGACCGGTGGTCCCGTGCGAACACGTTCAGATCCACAAAACTTTCCTTTTTCTTCGCCATGGGCAACAGAGGTATAGAGTGATCTGGGGAAGAAGAATATATTTCTATAGCTTTTTTTTCTGCCTTCCGTTTCATACCACTCTGTGAAACTTCCCCGAGAGTGGTTTTCCGCGGGAAAATGACAATACATGATGTACTCCCGTTTGTGGGCAACAGGCGCCTCACGTACAACGGTCTTGAGCACGACTCACGCTAAGGACACTTCATTCACAGACCAGTGCAGGCGGCGGAACAGTTACGCACTAATGAGTACAGTGTTCGCAAGGCGCCCGCATCCCTTCCCTCAACACGGCACGTCTCCACGTAGCGTTGCACAAAGGGAGAGTCCACGGTGTGTCACCGTTTCGCTTCTTAGTTTAGTGGAAGCAAAGAGTTTCTATTGTGATCGGTGGTCGCGCGTGGGTTGTCCAGTGCCTTCGAAGGAGTCTGCTTCCCCTCGTACACCTCCGAGTTACCCAGTGGGTCATTGTAAAGAACCATGGTCACGCCGACCGCTTAGCGCCGCTGGAGCACTGAGGCTTTGACTATGGGGCGGCACGGCTCCTAAAAGCGCGGAGACCTGCCTTCGTTTAGTTCACTACGCCGAATCTTCGGAAGAAGCAAGACAGGTCAACGTCGTTCTCTCCTGTTGCAAGTTACCACGCTTCAACGCTGGCTTCTCTCCTATGGCAAGCTTCACATGGATGGCGAAAAAGGAGCTCGTGCCCGCCACTTGGCAGCCTTTTGATCGTGGCGCATTTTCCTTTTGAATTTTTGTATCATTTCCCGCATGCGGCTTTTATGTCACGTCGTGGCTTCCTTTTCTTGTCCCGCATCGCTTCGTTCCCTTCGCTTTCCCGCGTCTTCCGATTCCCAGTCTGCCGCGCTTCAATTTTGGGGTCCGGGCAAGGACCATTTTCAGCCGCCTTTTCTTCGCTCCCTATTATTCTGCTGGCATGCCCGGACCTAAAAGTTGGGATGTTCTTGTTTGTCTCCTTCCACAATTCTCGTGCGCGTACTGTAGTTTTGTTTGCCAGTTTTGGTGTTGTTGAAATTGATATTTTGTTTCTTGCTCACTTATGCACATTTACATTACCTACTTATCAAGAGATGTGTTACTCTCATTGTGTCCACTATGCAGCTGCAAACTTACTACTTCACAATTATTATTAAAACGAAGTCATATAGATGCCTCACGAAAGGCGAAAAAGTTACTGCCGCCGTCAGCGTTATACGTGTGATGCAAAAATTAACATCAAGAGATTGCACTGCCGCGATGGTCTAGTGGCCAAGGTACTCAGCTACTCACCCGCAGGTCGCGGGTTCGAATCCCGGCTGCGGCGGCTGCATTTCCGATGGAGGCGGAAATGTTGTAGGTCCATGTGCTACGATTTGGGTGCACGTTAAAGAACCGCAGGTGGTCGAAATTTCCGGAGCTCTCCACTAAGGCGTCTCTCATAATCATATGGTGGTTTTCAGACGTTAAACCCCACATGTCAATCAACATCAAGAGATTATTTCCCCGTATGACGCAATCGGGGCGTCCCGAGTCCCCAAAATTTGTGAACTCACTGTGACATCACACAATCTGACGTCACAAAATGCCGTCATTACACTATGTCGTCACTTGGTCGAATGTGGATCGGTGCCCGCAGCACGTAAATGCTCGTGAGGCTCTGAACGCCTCTAATTCTTCCGATCCTAAATGTATTGCAAAACGTCGCTGGGTGCAGAAAGCTGTCCGTAAGGGGGTGGGGGGTGGCAGGGGCGTATCAATACAGTCGAGTGAGAAGCAAAATATGAAGCAGATGGCTTTCACCTTCGAGCCATTGTATTACGCGAATGCATACGGGAGCGTGTGACTTTTTAATTTCGTCCTCTCAGTTAAGCTGAATCAATAAGGTTGGTGAGTATGTTTTAGTTCAGCACTTCAGTATGGCTATTGCTTATTAAGGCGGTGGCATTAAAAGCTGGTTTCACAGAAGTTTTGCTGTCACCTTTATTGGTTGTGAGCCAAAAATAGCGAGGGGGGAGTCAATGACGAAAAGTGAATATCAAGCCGAAATCTTACCGAGGTCATCTACGTGACAAGCAAGCATTTTTTCCTCAGAACCACGCGAGAGCTTGAAACTTTTTTCCGAAAACATCCCTCTACAATTGGGTTGCGTAGTCTGAGGATTAACAATAACACAATTCAATATTGCATGCCCGAGGTATAAAATCACAGCGGTCGTCATGGCACATAAATTACGTAACCAATGGGTCGTTTGAGTCCCGCCCATTACAAAGCGCTCAGGAATAAGTAAACATTAGCATAATCAACAGTACCAACAAAACCTGCACCTGTGTAGGTGAGCATATTACCTTACGGACGCATATAGCGGGTATTTTGCTAATTCGCAGAGTGGGCAATTATGGCTTTGTGGGCATTTCGCAACTTTACTTGCAGCAGGCATTCTATGATAGTTGAAAACAGCCTGTGTTACATTTAAAAACGTTACTTTTTGCTCGGCATGGTTGGGGTGCCCCTCGAGAGGCGAAGCCTGCGTAGCAAATAAAAGTAAATGCAAATGGGACCCAATTCGTTCTCGCATTATATACTTCAATGCGAAACGCAAGCGTCCTCCAAGTTTCTTTTTTATTTAATTACCACCACTCTAAGAAATCCACCTGGTATATGGATACCTTTAAAAACGGTTGACCTCAATGACACCACTAAGTTGGAGTATCAGCGGGACTGTCTCGTTATTTTTTTCAGTACATCGCATGCAGGTCATTTCCTTATAAATGCACACAGACGGGCCAGTAACGCTCCGGCACCGTCGTTATAACATTGAATCTGGTTAACCTCAACGTGTTTATGCCACTTTGACGACATCAAGGCTGCCATGCCGTGTGAATACTTTAATAAGACGTGTTCATGACGTCAAGTGCAAGCTGTCAATAAATTATGGTTTCCTTGAAACGACGCTTAAAAGCCATGAAACAGTCTACTGTCATGACGTGCGTAAGATATTGACTAAAAAAAGCGTTTGTCTAAATTTTCTCTATATACACTACATAGTTTTCGCGAGTGTCCCTTCTGGCTGATGGTTTGAGGCTCATGTAGGTGGCAAGTTGAGCTGAACAATATTTGGTGGTGGCTGATGAAGCGAATCTTCCAAAATGTCTAGCAACCAGGGATATGTCTGTATTTGTTGCAAGGAGAGGGAGATAAAAGCAAAGGAAAAGCAGAGAGGTTAGCAAGGTTGAGCCCGCCTTGGTACCCTACGCAGGAAAGGGATTTGATTTATATGTGGGGTTTAACGTCCCAAAACCACTATATGATTATGAGAGATGTCGTAGTGGAGAGCTCCAGAAATTTCGACCGCCTGGGGTTCTTTAACGTGCCCCCAAATCTGAGCACACGTGCCTACAACATTCCCGCCTCCATCAGAAATGCAGCCGCCGCAGCCGGGATACAAACCCGCAACCTGCAGGTCAGCAGCCGAGTACCTTAGCCACTAGACAACCATGGCGGGGCCACAGAGAAGGGAAGAAAAGAACAGAGGAAGAAAGAGAAGTAAAGTAATATGCTAGCACGCATAGCAGCGTGTACCACGTATGCCCAGAAAGTCATTAAACTGTGAGCTGTCACAAAGTACGGGTTGACTTCAATTGTTTTAGATGTATTACACAGCCACCCAGGATATTAAAGAGGCCATGACATGGCCACCCAGCAAATTACAGTTTTCCGTGGAAAATGGAGGGGGAGGATCAAATATCTTTGTACACGTGGGAAAAATGGACTGTAAAAAATTACTGCAGCCCAAGATAAGCCGCAGAAGTATATAGCGTGGGCTGTAAACTCCACCCATAGCCGGTTACCACCACTTTGCCCTGGCTTGCGTGGCATCACAAGCTGTAAGGAGCAGTAATTTCGTCTATACTACCAAACAGCACTTTCCACACGTGGTCAGTGTGTTCAATGTGTTGCGAGTGTTGCTTGCCGCGTGGTCCGCACGTGTCAGTGTGTTTCAAGTGAATCGCGGTTTGTAACCAGTACCATCTTCAAGTCGTCGGCACCATGATCACCTCACGATTCGGGCAGTGGTTCATCGAGCAACAGAAGCCGCGACGACGTCATATGCGCTGCGCGATTGTTCTTCAACCCCATCGCCACCAGCTCAAGCGACGAATAAACAGTCAAAGATGGGGTGAACCCAAATGCCAATAACCTCGGCGTTGTGCCAGACGTTGCAGACGGCCTTGTGCAATGATAAGTAGCTTTATTTCAAGCATGCCAGGTTGACAATCGAGCTTGGGATACGGGAGTCTGCCGACGCTGCATTCGTGAGCAAGTGTTACTTTGCGCAATGGAATTGGTAAAGCCTGCATGTTTTTATTTGCTAACATGCATGAATGCATGACTTTCGGCGCTGATCATAAAATTAGTCGGCGGAACAATGCCGCGCACAGGAATAGTTGTTTTTCCATCGGCTCTTGCATGCGGCGTATGTAAACATAAGCCGAAGCCATTTCCTGTCCAGTCGTGGCCATTTCCTATCCATCAACATTTTTCGACCAACTGTCTGCACGTCTTTCGCAATGAAAACCCGTGTCAATAAAAAAAATAACAGAACTTTATTTGTTAACCCACCCCTAATGTAATACCCCCTCGGGGGTCTTCAAGGAAATAAAGTGAAGTGAAGTGAAGTGAAGCGAACGGTATAGGAGTGCAGCGCTAGAGTTACTCACGCTATACATTTTGGTCGAATCTTTGCTTGAACTCTGTCAATTACATTTGGTTCCGGTAAAAAAATAGGAAGTGTGACCCTCAATCATGGCACTGCGTGCGAATCGTTTCTATAAATACTTATCTGTAGTGGCAGATGGCATACGCATCGCACACTCACAGGACGCTTTTTGACCTCCGAAACTGCTTGCTGCAAGTACCAGCGCTACATGGGTGACGCGGTGGGATTGTTTCAACCCCTGGAAGTCATTTAGTTCCAGTGGCAAGTTGAAAAACGCAGAAAAAGCTCGATTAGAAGCGCAGCTGACGACGGAACACGGTCGTCCTTCGGAATGCAGACCGTGCATCAGCTCGCCGAGCAAGCGGCTCGTTACGTCACGGCTAGCGAGCGCACCTCTCTTGCCCGACTTTCAGGCCCTTCACTCGTTTATAAAAATATTGAATTATAAGTTAGCCGCGCGAGCAAATGAACGAAAATTTTCTCAGCTTGTCTTTGAACGTACAGGTATCAAGCCACACAACCCGGATTTTGGTCAAAAATTGGGTCCCTTTAAAGAAGGCTTGCAGAGACAGGCTCCAAGGTATCCAGAACTTGCAGCGTGCTTCGAGCTTATGATGCTGTGAATCCAGTGATAAGCGGGAGCATTGTACCTATCAACGACCTCAATAAACACAGCAATGACACGTAGGTCTTCGTCGTGGAGATCGTTAGCCGAGTTTTGTGTCGTCTCTCGGTGGTAGTGCACCGGTGGTAAAGACGGCCACTCGACGACCGCCCCCGCCTCCCCCCCCCCCCTATGCATCTTTTCAGCTCTCCGGATGTAGTGCGTTTGCTGGTTGGGGTGGCGGAGGCAGTGGCGGTAGCTGCCGGTAAAAAGAAGTCAGGTGATGCGCTATATTATGCGATGATCAAGATTTGGCGGCAGCCTTCATAGACCTTTCTTCGTGCCCGGAACATCGTTTTCGGTTTTGGACAATATCAGTGGCTTCTTTGTGTGTGGAGCCATTCCTTACGATCTGTTTTTTTTTATATTACGCTGTATTCTTTCTCCACTTCTGGACAGTCGCTTGATGAAGATTCATGCGATCCGTGGTAGTTGGGGCATGTCAAGGTTGACAATAAGAGGGTAATGCTAACTCACAAGAATGTCATTAGCGAAAGGCGTCAGTGCCTGTTTCCCGCGCATGTCCACAGCGGCCGCTTTTTGATTCCGGTCAAACACAAAAACCACCGCAAGCTTAGGTTTAGGCGTGCGCAAAGGACCACCAGATAGTCAAAATAATATACCAAGTACTTCATGTCGGCATGCTTGATAATATCGTGGTTTCAGCACGTTAAACCAGCAGTTAATATTGTACGATTGTTTATTCTCGCACGGATGAGTGAGAAGGACCTGACGCAGGTCTCCAATGTGTGTCTGCAATCATCAAATGTTATCAGGTAATGAATGCGCCAACTCAGTCCACATCCACAGTGCATACGGCGCGTAGCTGCATAAGACGAAGCCAGCAGTTGCCACTTGGCCACAGGCCTCGCGGTCGCCCACCCCAAGCAGCTATTCTCATTTTTTTACTTGTGCTACTTCTCACCATCATGAATTCTTGAAGTGTGCGCTTGCACATATTTCCACGCGAACTATGTCCCAGCAATATTTGCGACCATCTCAAGTGTATTTGAAAAATTTTATGCTGTTTAAGTGCATCGAAACACTAAATGGCTAGAAAATGTTGAAAAAAAAAACGTAGTAACGTGAAAGTCTTCCAAGTTTCGCAGAACGTTGTCCAACCGACGTTCGTCAGAAAACTTATTCTGAGAACATCCTTTCTCATATAAATACCAAACTTTCTTGGAATATTGAATTAAACGGTTAGTTTGAAGTGTTTTATTTTCAATATTAGTATTGCAATTTTTCTGCTATATACACCTCCAAAAAGTTTGTCAAATTGCTCGGTGGTTCCATTTATACCTCTAACACATTGCGCTATGTACCAATATCTGAGCTCTCAATGCATCAATATTCTCGATATCAAGTACCTCATTGTGGTCAACGGGGAGCTATAAAATTCTTCTTTTGCTTAAAAAATTACTCGATAAACCTTGCCATTCAGGAATACCTATTTATTTGCTTTCGACCGAGGTAAAAGGCTGATTTTGAAATCATAGCACCATGTGGTGGAAATCACTTCTGAGTGTGAATGAACATGAAAATTTACCATTTACAAAATACCATTTGCAAACTTCACTGGTTGGGACATATCTTTGGACTGGCATATGAATTTACGCAAAATATTTTGCGTATTTCGCTTCTTCTGAATGGCACAGTAACATGTCTCAGCAGGAGGACAAGTCGAGCAAAGTGGTAATAATCTTGTATGATTGCCCCGCTGATCAATGCCGTTGTCTTTTCGTTTTTTTTTAACATCATACCCGTCTTGTTCTATTCCATCACTCATTGAGTGCCCTTCCACTTCAATGAATGAAGAATGTAATGTAACGACATTTGAATCAGGTGTTTATCATTCTTTATAGAACATGAGACTTCGCATGCGGTTTATTATTAATGGGTTGCATAAGGAGCTAAACGGCGAAGCATGACCATGATTCAACGTTACCGATGCTATTAGCGCTACGAGAAAAAGAACATGTCATTTCTCTTCACTCTAACTTAGCCAGGAAATGTCACAAAGCCATAGAAAAACGCCGCGGAGAGAATAAAGGCAGCGCAGAAAGCAAGAACCACGATGGCCGAAGGACGGGAACGCTTCCTGTCTGCGCCTGCTCAAGAAGACGCCGCGGCGTTTCCTTTTTCACGCGTCGTGGGTCATAATGGCAGAGACCCCGCTTTCGTAAAAGCGCGCGCTTTTGATCCTTGCGATGGGAGGTGGCACTGCCAGCGACATCGCAAGAGACACGCAACGGGGGAAGTGAACGGGACGGGAAGAATAGAACCTCCGAGGCGAAGTGCAGCATTAACGGAAATGGACGGCGGACAAGGGATTCTGAAAAAGGCAGGGCTGGGATGCAAAGGGAGTGCATGCAGCAGAACAAAACCGTAGCTAAAAAAAAAATGCGCGCCCTTCAATAGAAAACGCACTGCATTTTTCCAGCAATAGTGCCTGGTGATTCTTTTTTATTATCATTTCTTTCTTTCACCCTCCCCGGTTTCATATTTAGCTTTCCCATCATATAACAAATATAGAAGGCTGCTCTGCCTCCGTCCATCTTTTAAAAAGCAGAGCTTAAGACATCGAAATTTGTCGCATTATAGAGGCACGCTCCAAGGCACCAAGCGCAGCATTAATAATTTATTCTGTGATCTGCGGCTCCAAATAGAACAGGCTTAAGACTAAAAGTTTAAATGTAAGTTAAAAGGGCCTGATTCATTTACAGCCAAGATGTAAACGTGACTTTTCCGAGATCAAATTGGGCAAGGAAGCACAGTATGGTTCCTTGCGTGATGCATGGTTGCTTTAAGGAGCGTAAAAAACGACTGAATGTTTTTGTCCACTGGGGTAGTAGGTCTTCTTGCAGCGTGCATACAAGACACCACTAATAAAATAAAGGCACACCTGCATAGAGGGTGCTCATAACGCATGTGTATAAGTTAGCAGATTATGGGTCATGTCTTTACATTGTTGTGTCTTGTATGTTCCTTTCAAAAAAAGCTACTGAACGTATGGTACGAAAAAGTCCAAATCACATCCCTTGTGACCCTCATTACTGGTGAAAGAATACGAACACTCACCCATTTCACAAAACCTAGTCAGCCAAACGCGCACCTTTTGCTATGAGAATCTGCCTATATATAAGCGTGATGTAGCACTCTGATTTTTGAAAATAATATGTGGCGATAACCTACGCAAAAGAACAAAACAGAGGGCGCACAGTGCATATAACACATGGTCACCTCGAGCAAACTTTGCTTGATCCCAAATATAGCCCGCTAGCATCAGATGAAAAGTAGGTGCATCGACCACCACTGGGGTAATATATGCCGTTAGCGGGTCCCGGCAAGAGTTTGTCTCTCGCTAAGAAAAAGTTTCATAAGCCCGTAGGCGCAAGGGTGGCTGCAACAGTCCCATTGTCACGGGAACGAAACCTAAAAGAGTCAGCATACTCATATTTACGAGCATGTCCAAGCATTCCGTGCACTGAATGCATAGTGTCACGCTATATACAGGCTGTGCCACACAACTTGAGCCAAGAATTTGAAAATGAAAGGCACTTTAGTGGCGAATTGAACAAAACGCGTACAACTCGCACTAGCCTGTAGGTACTCAGGGCACTTTTTATTTCTCCCCATACTAATTATTATTAATTTGATTACCCAGTTTTATTTATGGGCTGGACACCCAAAATATGAACACTGAGATGTAGAGCACTTTCAGAAACCACCGACAAAATTGTTTCCTTTACGATACGTCTAGTGCTGTTATTTTTTCCGCGTTGTAAAAAAAAAAACCTATAGCAGTGCGCTCGTGGTCTGTCACACGGCTTCTTCTCACGTTTCGCAGGATTTCTTTACAACGTGGAAAAAATAACAGTGCGAGGCGTATCGCACAAGAAAGAATTTAGTCAGTGGTTTCTGAAAGTGCTCTACATCTCATTGTTCATATTTTGGGTATCCAGCCCATATTTAAAAATCAGGTAATTCAAAATCGAAAATTAAATAGTATGGGGAGAAATAAAAAATATCCTGAGTACCTACAGGCTTGTGCGAGTAGTATGCGTTTGGTGCAATTCGCCACTGAAGTGTTTTTTTTATATTTGAATTCTTGGCTCAAGTTATGTGGGACACCCTGTATATGGCGCGTGCAATAATCAGAATGTGGCTTCAGCGCCTAAAACCCCTGTATTAAAGATAGGCAGCGGAGAGATAGGGAAGGGGTATAGACATGTTGGACAAGCAGACATATGACTGCTTAGCTACCCTACAATTTCGAAACACGGGAGACTGTCTATTGCACTAGTACAATCAATCGATCACTGAGTACGCGCGACTTAATCAAAAGTAGCAATGTATGCGTCACCCTGTATACAGGGTGCTGCAGGCATACTGTTGATTGCACAGTGCCATGATTCATGCAAGGATCTTTTGCTCTGCAAAAATGGGTATAGCCTAGTTCGTTCAGCATAGTCCCAATGACATTGCAATAGGCGTTAAAACAGTCACAAAAACAGGTGTTCTCTCGTCTCTTCTAATCCTGTTTCTTAATTCCTCAATCCAAAGCAAACTCGTCTTCACTTGAGCTGTTTGCCTGTCCTTTATTTCCTTTTCCGCCTTCTTTTTCAAATTGAGGAAATGAGAATGGATTAAAGAGAGAATATTACGGGTGTTCCTTCAGTTAGAGGTTTAAACTATGGGCAACACATTGTTCGCTGAGGTTGGACGAGTTAACAAATTGCAGTAATGCGCTGTTTTTTCAGAGTTTGGCTTGATATAGTTCTCATGGGGCTAGACGCACCACATGAAAAAATGCGTATACACATGGTCCGAATGCACGTGCGTACTTTACTGTGTTGAAGAGCTAGCTGGTTGATAGATTTCTCGCCAGAAAGCTTACACTGCATTCTCAATTAGTCGCCGCAGTGCGTTGATGGTGCTCAGCTGCTACATTTCAAGGTCGCGGGTACGATTCTGGCCGCGGCGGTTGCATTTCAGTGGAGGCGAAATGCCAAAGGCCCATGCGCTGTAGCATTTCACAGCGTTGCTAACATGTTTTCCGCTCATCATCTGTGACAATATTTAAATTTTTGTTGTAATATAGCACTTTCAATTGAGTGGTAGCTTTTTTTTTCTTTTTTAATTGACCGCACTTAACCCACTGCGGGAACACTCTCGTAAATCCGTCTTTCTAAGAAGCCACCACTCACCTTCAGATTGCAACTTTTGTTTTAAGAGCCCATTTGTTAGGGAGTTTTAGAATAGCTTAAGCTAAATCTGCGTTCATTGCGGTCACCCTCTATTCCCGTCAATTAACGGGGGCCCGCTAGAGGATAGCCTACGATGCACGCGCAGTGGCGACTAACGCAAAACGTAGCGCACAATATTCAAAAACTGTCTAATAATGCAAAGTTATATATGCATATACGTTTTTACGCAATAAGACATTTGAAATGTGGATTAAATTGATTCCTTTCTCACCAGCATGTTCAAAAAAGTATGCATCAGCCTTACTTGGCTAGACTGCTTTCGTGAACATTATCTTTAGAAAGCGAGCAAAATGCCGCAGAAAGGTTCTCAATCACAAAACCTTATTGATAATGGCAGTCGTGCAGCGTTCAAATAGGTGCAAAACTATTAGAAACGGATCATGTTTAGAAAGGTCTTTCAGATACATATAGGTATACGCTATTGCTCCGGCTAACGAGCCACAACAAATCATACAACTAAGGTATAAATATTTTTACTCCTTAGCAAAGATGGTACAGAACTTCCTCTGTAATGTTGCACATCCATGATGTCGTAGTAGTCATTTACGAAACAAATCTGCACTGTCACCACATATTTAGTTGCACTACGTGAACTGTTATGTGAGCAGTGGATTCCGGGCTCGGGTGGCGAGGACGCATAGTCAGCCTGTGCCCTGGTTGGAAAGCGCCAGTTCCCCGACCTCTGCGCGGTCTCAATCGTGGTACGTGCGTCGCTGACTGAACTTGCCCGCATCGCGAAAACGAATGGTAATGAGCGGGCTGTCGGGCACCCGGGCCGCTGTGGCGTAGAGCCCTGCGCACCACTAAAGGCGACCAAGCCATGGCTCCAGTCGCGGCTGCGGTGCGCACTGGGCCGTTCCCTTTCACGCGTGAATACTCCTCCACGCCGCGGATTCGCACCTGCCTTTTACGGCGCAGGGGAGAGCGAGAGCGGCCCACGCTGCGTTTTCTTTCCGCTAAATATACATGGGCTTGGTGTGCGCGTGCGCGCATCAGCAAGCTTTTTGCCACCGCCCGTCGGGTGCAGTGCTACGTTCTTTCAGGGTGTCCAAGTCCTCCGCCCTCGCGTTCAGAAAGCCCGCAGAGTCCGCGCTTACAAGGGGAGACCGCTCGCTGTCGCGTGAGCAAATTGATGCATGTGACAAGGGGAGTGCGTGTGTTTTCGCCCCGAACAGTCCGCGGGTAATTCGATAGTTGCTTCGTCATGACTGGCCATGTGGACCGCAGCATTCTTTTATTTAATTTTAATTTATTTTTCTTCCCTTATATAGCTTTGTTTCTCTTTCTTTTTCCATATATGTGCACGGTGCAGGGACAGAGGCACCATAGGGAGATACCACCGTGAAACGCCGCGTCTATAATGAATTACCCACCACCACACGAAATCGGCGTAGCGTATGGAGTTCAACGCTGAGAGCCGGCGAGTGCGCAATTGAGGTAGCACAGCAATCATTCGTAAATCATTCGCGTGAGTTTCAGTTTTGCAGGAATTAGGAAACGATAGTTTTCCAGGGGCATTAATTTTTTTTTATTTATGTACACACATAACGGCACTAATGTACTTATTTATCTTCTAGGCTCCAGGAATAAATAGTATAGAATGGAGTGGGTAAAATGTTATGAAATACAATAGAACTGCATCAAAAGATAGGAAAACTAATAACATCTTGTGTTTTACGTCTCAAGACCACGACAAGATTATGAGAGATGTGGTTGTAAAGGGGTTTTGATATTTCGACCATCTGGTGTCATTTAATGTGCACTGGCATCGCACAGTACACAGGCCTCGACCATTTCACCTCCATCTAAATACGACCATCGTGGCCGGGATCGAACTCGTGACTTTCGGGTCAACATTCAAGCACCATAACCACTGCTTCACTGCGGCGGACAAACTACATCAGGTCAAGGCAAGTGACAGCTATAAGAGGGTGACGGAGAAGTTGTATTGCTATGAACTATGTCCGTCGTGGCTATCATATAATAATTTTAGTTTTATTGATTACAATGCTGTGTTGAAAGTGACTTCAAAATTACTGACACTAAGAATACATTCTACGACATTTGTTGTTTAATAAATTACCCACTTTGGGATGGTAGTCAATGCGTTTAGATGTGAAGTGTGGTTTGGTTAGTTGCATGTCCATATATTTTGCGAAACAAAGAAAAATATAAACATTTACACGAAAAGAAAGACTGAGTAAAGAACGATCGTTACATCTGCAACGCTAGTGGTGAAATGATGGCTGCAAAAAACCGAAACGTGATTAGAAATTACGTGTCGCTTTTAAATGATGATTTCAGAAGAGGCTCCGATATAGCTGCTTAATATTGAATTGGTTTTGAAGGAAACCTTTATAATGTTGGTATTCGAGAGGTCCAGATCCTGACCAAAAAAATGCGTTCAGGCAGGAAGTTTTACATGGTAATCACTGGTAATGCCTGTCTGACGACTATAGGATTACCAAGATACGCTATAGGATACACAAAGTTAAGCTATCAATACACTATAAGAGATGTATGTAGCAGTGTGTTTGCATGAATATACATACTAAAATTAAGTGAAATTATTATGAGTGACGGGATCCTTATACGTTGTGAACAAACACACACTAATGTTTATTATTATGGTCAATATCTGAAAGAATCTCTAAATCAGTTCAGCATCACTTAGTGAAATTTCTGTAGTTGAATCACAGCCGTCGCCGAAAAGACTAATGAAAGACGTTATCGCAGTTTGTAGGTTTATCTACAAACATTAGAAAGAGCAGAGGACCCAACTATTACGATGTCTTGTCGTATACTTGAGGAAACTGAATTTTTAAACTAATATACCCCATGTGCTCAGATTTGGGCGCACGTTAAGAACCCCATGCAGGTGGTCAAAATTTCCGGAGCCCTTCATAACGGCGTTTCTCATAATGATGTGGTGGTTTTGGGACGTTAAACCCCACATGCATATCAATCAAACTTAATATATAATGCCAAGAACTTAATGTAACCGATAATTATTGAAATTAGTCATTGCATTTCTTTTCCTTCCTTGGGACGACGTCTGCGTGAACGTATAATTCAGCGGAAGTACAGGGTTTTTTTGGTAAAGGAAAAAAAAACCACAACATATTCGCGTACAAGGGGCGTGCACTGTGTGATGCGAAAAAAAATAGAATTATGTACTTCCTGTTGGTAAGTCACCAAGGTACAAAGCTTCAACGTCATTCAACGCAGCGTTTAGTCATGTCGGCATTAGTGGTTCAAACCTAACTGTGGGTCTATGGTCACTCGCGTGACTACAATTATTGAGGTTTTATCCCCCTCCCCTCTTTTTTTTGAACCCTGAAAGAGGGTCAGAAGTAGATGGCTAAAAAATAAAGACACCGACCTTATAACGTCGCACAAAGGTAAGAAAAATAAAGTGGGATTTCCATGATTACACGCTCTCCATGTACACGAAGACGAGTCTGGAACAGACACAATCTTCAGGTTATGATCATAGCTAATACGTGACAAACCTCATGAGATGAGTTTCCTATACAAATTGTACGGTACCAAGGAGCAAGACACTATAACTATTGAGAATTAAAGCTGACTGAAAGACGAATCATTTATAGCACCCTGAAACAAACACTGAAGCCAAAATTGAATGCCACAGTATAATTATTAGAAAATCAATGAAGACTGCGTTGGGTGTCCCCCAGAAAAATTGACAGTGGCTTGGCTCGGCTATGGCGGGACATACGTATCGTATGCTACGGACGAACTGATGGACGAACGAACCTAGGATTGAAGGATAGAAGAACAAACCACGGATTGACGGATGGATGGATAGACGGATGGACCATGGATGGATCGATCATGGAAAGATGGAAGGACGACCCACGGATGCATGGATCATAGAGAGATGGACGGATGAACGAAAGATGGGTGGACGAAAGAACCACGGACGGACGCATAGACGAACGAACCACATATGGACGGACGAATGGACGAACGCACTGACTAGCGAGTGAGTGATCTCACACAAGCGAAAGCAGCCTGTGATAGCAGACTGCTTTTGCTTCCTAACGGTCTTGGTGCCCTCGTCTTTCCTGTCGGGGAATTCGGTAAGCGAAAAAAAAGCGCAGTACTGTATACGGTTCTTGAAGTCATACTTTCAAAGCTGGTGTCTCGCTCTAACGGTTTTTCTCGGTTGGGCAACGGGAATTTGGAACTGTTGTGCTTTGTTCTCGTGAACCGCTGTGTCGTGATTTCTTCATCTAGGAAGTATGTTGGTGTGTATCGCAAGTACACTATTTTGCGAATAAAGAAGGCTTCCTTCCCCACTTTTTCAATTTCAAATTTTCAATTCCGCACCATATAGTGTAAATGCACGAGTGTAATCCGTTTGTAACGTCATATTTTTTTAATTTTTTGCTTGCCGCTAGTTGACCCGCGGCGATGGTAGATAGCGTGGTGGCTAGAGCATCCGCCTCTCATGCAAAAGGTCCGTGGTTCAAATCCCGGTGACGCGCAGTTCCGAACCGCATAAAAAAAATCCGCGTGGTGATAGAACTGCATTAGGAGGCTTGGAGTGCGGCCTCACCGGTAACCACCGGGAACGCACTCCCTCGCCAGACAAAGTTTGGCTACCCTGGTGCAGTATCTGGCCACTACCTCCCACATGCATACGTCAAATAACTCACGGCCCTCAGTCCCCAGCAGCTGCGAAGCAACTGACCACGGCGGTGGTGAGATCTGCAACGCAGCAGAAGGTGCTAAGAATCTCTGGATCCGGACAGGCCGCCATTGGAACCTGAACTTGGCAACTTTTAACGCTAGAACCTTATCTAGTGATTTGAGTCTAGCTGTACTATTCGCGGAGATAGAGGGTGTTAAATGGGATATAATAGGGCTCAGTGAGGTTAGGAGGACAGATGAGGCCTATACGGTGCTACATAATGGGCACGTCCTTTGCTATCGGGGCTTGGCAGACAGAAGAGAACAGGGAGTGCGGTTCCTAATTCACAGAAACATAGCTGGCAGCATAGAGGAATACTGTAGCATTCATGAAAGGGTGGTAGGTATCGTAATTAAACTGAATAAAAGATACAAGATGAAGGTAGTACAGGCTTACGCGCCTACATCCAGCCATGATGACGCTTCAGTTGAAAGCTTCTATGAAGACGTGGAATCAGCAATGAGTAAGGTAAAAACACAGTATACTATAGTGATGGGCGACTTCAATGCAAAGGTAGGGAAGAAGCAGGCTGGAGACCAGGCAGTAGGAGATTATGGCATCGGTACTATAAACTCTAGAGGAGAGCTGCTGGCAGAATTCACAGAACGCAATAATTTACGGATTTTGAATACCTTCTACCGAAAACGAGGAAACCGCAAGTGGACGTGGAGGAGCCCCAGTAGAGAAAATAAGAAGAAAATAGACTGTATACTGAGTGTACACCAAGGCATCGTGCAGGATGTGGAAGTGGTTAGCAAGGTACGGTGCAGTGACCATAGAATGAGATGGTCTCGAATTCACTTGGACTTGAAGAAGGAACGACAGAAACTGATACGCAAAAAGCCAATCGATGAGCTAGCACTGAGAGGGAAAGTACAGAAATTTTGAGTCTCGCTTCAATACAGGTACTCGACTCTTAGTGAGGAAACCAACCTCAGCGTAGATACAATGAATAATAATCTGACGAGTATCATAACGGAGTGTGCCGTGGAAGTTGGAGGCAATGTAGTTAGACAGGACACTGGAAAGCTTTCCCAGGAAACAAAGAATTTCATTAAGAAGTGTCAAATCATAAATGTTTCAAGTACAACAGACAAAATAAACTGGCAGAGCTTTCGAAGTTGAATAATAAGCGTAAGGTATGCAATGTAAGCAGGTATAACATGTAGATAATTGAACACACTCTGAAAAACGGGGGAACCGTCAAAGCAGTGAAGAGGAAACTTGGAATAGGCAAAAATCAGATGTATGCACTAAGGGACAAAGAAGGCAAAATAACTACCAATATAGATAGGATTGTTAAAATAGCGGAGGAGAGAGAGAGACAGAGATAAAGGTGCAAGGAAAAGCAGGGAGGTTGACCAGACGCACATTTGGTTTGCTACCCTGCACTGGGGAAGGGATGAAGAGAAGAAAAGAAGTTGCAGAGAGATAAGAAGGTACACACAATCACGAGCACACTCGGGGGAGCACACACAGTCTACAGGCGCTTGCTCAGGTTCGTTGACATTAAGTAAAGTAGGAGTGCTTTAGTTACTTTCTGCGCAACTGAGGCAGATGCGGAGGAGTTGTACAAAGATCTGTACAGTAGCCGGGACAATCACTACCTTAATACTATAAGAACTAGCAGTAACACACATGACACCCCACCAGTAATGATAGAAGCCAGAAAAGGTTTGCAGAGCACACGCAAAGCTGCTGGTGAGGACCAGGTAACATCAGATCTGCTGAAAGATAGAGGACAGATTGTGTTAGAAAAACTAGCCACCCTGTTTAAGAGGTGTCTACTGACGGGAAGAGTACTAGAGTCTTGCAAGAATCCTAACATTATCTTAATACATAAGAAAGGAGATTACCAGGACTTGAAGAATTACAGGCCGATCAGCTTGCTCTTTGTAGTATACAAGCTATTTACAAAGATAATTGCTAACAGAGTAAAGAAAACATTAGAATTCAATTAACCAAAGAAACAAGCAGAATTTCGAACAGGCTACTCAACAATTGACCACATTCATACTATTAATCAGGTAATAGAGAAATGCTCAGAATATAACCAACCACTATACATAGCCTTCATAGATTACGAGATCGCGTTTGATTCAGTATAAATATCAGCCGTCATGCAGACACTGCGGAATCAGGGCGTCGATGAAGTATATATAAACATCCTGGAAGAAATCGACAGGAATCAATTGCTACCATAGTGCTCCGTAAAGAAAGCAACAGAATACCAATCAAGAAGGGTGTAAGGCAGGGGGATGCAATCTCCCCAATGTTATTTACCGCGTGCCTACAGGAGGTTTTCAGAAGCCTAGAATTGGAACAGTTAGGAATAAGAGTTAATGGAGAGTACCTTAGTAACCTGCGCTTCGCCGATGACATTGCATTGCTGAGTAACTCAGGGGACGAATAGCAACTCATGATTACACAGTTAGACAAGGAGAGCAGAAAGGTGGGTCTTAAAATTAATCTGCAGAAAACGAAAGTAATGTACAACAACCTCGGAAAAGAGCAGCGCCTCGAGATAGATAATAGTGCACTTCAAGTTGTAAAAGACAATGTCTACTGAGGGCAGGTACTAACCGCGGAGCCGAACCACGAGTTTGAAGTAACTAGAAGAATAAGAATGGGGTGGAGCACATTCGGCAAGCACTCTCAAAATATGACAGGTAGATTGCCACTATCCCTCAAGAGGAAGGTATAAAACAGCTGTATCTTGCCGGTACTTAGCTACGGAGCAGAAACCTGGAGACTTACAAAGAGGGTTCAGCTTAAATTGAGGACGAAGCAGTGTACAATGGAAAGAGAAATGCTAGGTGTGACCTTAAGGGACAAGAAGAGAGCAGAGTGGATTAGGGAACAAATGGGGGTTAAGGATATCATAGTTGAAATAAAGAAGAGGAAATGGACATGTGCCGGGCATGTAGCCCGTAGACAGGATAACCACTGGTCATTAAGGGTAAGTAACTGGATTCCCAGAGAAGGCAAGCGGGCTAGTGGGAGACAGAAGGTTAGGTGGGCAGACGAGATTAAGAAGTTTGCGAGTATAAATTGGCAGCAGCAAGCCTAGGACCGGGTTAACTGGCGGAACATGGGAGAGGCCTTTGTCCTGCAGTGGACGTAGCCAGGCTGATGATGATGATGACGACGACGATGATGATGATGACGATGAGTTCTCCCGCGACACGTAGATGCCGACGGTAGAGATGAGCATCCAATTGCTTTAGACACGGCGTTCTACGAAACGGTATAGTTTCTCAGCCTGTTTACACATACATTCACTTCGTCTCTGCGAGCGGCCATCACGCGCTCCAATGTTCGCTTCAACAATGGGTCACTTAGCACATTTGAAAAGTGCACTTTTTTATGCTTTTAGTGTTTAATTACTTGGTTATTACAGCGGAGCTGTTATGCTTCTCATACCGCTGTTACGCGTTCGCTAAAAGTAACATCATAAATGATCTCTACCCGTTGATTGATTGATTGATTTGTAGGGTTTAACGTCCCAAAACCACCATATGATTATGAGAGACGCCGTAGTGGAGGGCGATCTCTACCCGTCTAGCACGTACAAGGCAATAACAAAACCAGCGTGCACTCTCTTCAACATCTTCTGCTTCGCTCCCAGATTATGTGCGCCCGACGCGTAGTCTTCCGCTGCGCCGATTTATGCGGCGTTACACGCTCGGCCTGGTGACCACAGCAGTATGGAGAAAAGAAACAAACAAATAAACAAAAAGAAAGAAAGAAAAACTGGAAAAGAGAGAAATAGAGGGAACAACGTGAAAAAATAAAGAAAAAAAGAACGAAAGACAACAGAATAATTAAACAAAGAAAGACACAAAAGAGATAGAAAAAAGAGTAAGATAGAAAAAGAAAGAACGGGAGCAATAAAGAGGGAGAGAGGTACTATCAACACAGCATGCAAAAACAAAAGTTTTCGGGATGTGCAGTGCGTGGTGGAGCGGCGGAAAACTACTGCATTGCTGCGCCGTCTACCGTGACGTGCACCATGGTGCTGCGATTTTCGGCCACGGATTCCGAGATTAGATTCAGCAGCAGCGCGTTGTCTAAACGCGCCGTTGCTAATCACCGAGGCTGCGTACGGTTGCCTGGACACCTCGCCGCGGGACAGCAGGTGGCGTAGGATTGCAGTTTTGAGACGCTCCGCCACGCGCTGCACATCGCAAAATTTTGTGCTGTTTACAGTACCTACATTAACATCTAGTGGCACATCTCCATCGTGGCTACTAACGCCGATGGTCATCATTTAACCCATGTGGTAGCTAAATTTGTGAACATGCGCACAGTGAATACCGCTAAAAGATGACACCAACAAGTATACATAATAACCACTGCTGCTGAATATGCACTTTTTCGATGTCTTATATTAGGGAGGGAAACGACACGGTGTGCGCGCCCGAGTATTAGGGTAACACACACGCCTGTGTTTATGCGTACACTGCCACACTGCACTTCAGCAACGCAGAAGGCAGAGCCTCGTATAGTTTGAGCCGCAAACGCGCGCAGGCATTCCAAGTGCCGCTGGCCTGTATCGCTCCACTTAGGTACAACATTCACACATTGACATCGTTGTCTTTGTGGAGTGCTTATTGCAGCAGTTTTATTAATCGGTGCTACCACACTCGAAGCAGTCATCGGTGCAGAAACGCCGTTGCCGCATGTTGAAGCTGCATTACGGCGACAACAAGCCGTCACTCAAACACGCAGCGAAAGCCAAAGAGCGTAACAGCGTGTAGGGCGACTTCCCGATATTAGCGCGCCGAGTGTTTTTCGCTGGTATCGAGACGCTTTAACTTTGGCCTCCCAGATAGCACACAGGCAAGAAAATTCTGCAGGCTCGCCATCTCGGAGGCTATACTTTTACTACGTCACCACTGATTCGATCTCGATCGGCGCTATAGTGTCATGCCGCTTTACTGCCCTTCACCCTTTCATAGACGGCAGTGCCGCCCCGCAGAGCCAACAGGAAGCACCGTGCCAGAGAAAATGTGTGAGTAATGTAAGGTGCATTTGTGGAGCGTCGTTAACCTGCCTCGGTATATTAGCCTGTAGGGCGTCGGCCCCTTATCATCGCTGACCGAGAAGTCGTTTCTGGTGGAAGAACAAGATTGAGACCTTTATTGCGTAGATGTCTGAATTGATTGCTGTTCATCTCACTTTGCTGTTTAAGCGGTGAAGGTTTACGGGAATATTTAACCATCAGCATTCCAATGTTGACATTCTTAGCGGCTCGAAGCATGCACGTCTCGTGCCATAAAAAAGAAATCAAAACCAAAGAGCATTACGTCAAACAACCAATATCACCAAACTTGTCACTGAAGCCACTGCCTTCGTCTTCTTTATTCCTGGCATTGTCAGCCGAACATCACAACTGGCCGGAAATGCTTGATTTTCAGTAGTTTTAGTCATCTTTAAAAGACAGGGGCTACAAACACAGAGACGACAGAAGTCATGACACCACAAAATGTGTGCATAGTGTTTTGCCTCCCCCCCCCCCCCCCCCGCTCGTTGTAGCTCTAAAGCTTGCCGCGTGCTCTGGCATATAGACCTGTTTTAACTCCATTGTTGGCTACAGTGTTGTCGCAGAATGCTCTAGTCTGTTCTTTTTTTTTTTCATGCCTCATGCTGAGTGTTCTTTCAGCAGTTCCGTGCACCACGAGTATGCTCACGCTGCTGAGAGCTATGACAACGCAGTCAGCGACGCCGGCGGCGGCTTTCAATTGTGGAAAACGCTGCCAGCAGCGAAGAACAGCGACAGACCCCCGCTGAGATGCGTACGCGCGGTGTGCTATGCGACTCACAGCGATAGCGTATGACGTTGACTCAGAATGCAAGAGCATGGGCGCGGGTAAGGGATGGGGGGTTGTTTGAACGGGCACGAATGTCGCAGCAGGGGCACTGTGGTGGGACTTCGCGCTTTGTCCCAAAGTCTCCGGGGTTCCCTTCCACCTTTCCTCCGCGCCGTTTTATTGCGAAGGTGGTCGCGAATGTCCCGAGGCAAGCATGGAAGAACCGGGTCATGAAGAGACGGAACAGCGCTGCGTCACTTCCCAGCTGCGCTTCACCATGTCTCCGCCAGCGTTGATTTGAACACGTTAATGTGCGCTCGTCGTATTATATATTACTGTCAAATATATGACTAGAGAGCACCATACAGTACCACTGCTGACTACTCGTGCATCCAGATGTAAACTTCTGCGGCAACACAATAGTGTACTACACTACCAAGGCAAAAGATAAAGCGCATTGTTTTGCCCAGCAACCAACGTGTATGTATATTTCTGATTGTACAATACTGGGCTGCCGCCCTGCCGCTTTGGTCTATAGTGGCTAAGGTACTCAGCTGCTAAACCGCACGTCTCGGGATCGAAGCCCGGCTGCGGCAGGTGCATTTGTCTTGGAGGCAAAAAAATGTGTGCTCAGATTTGGGAGCACGTTGAAGAACCCCAGGTGGTCGAAATTTCTGGAGCCCTCCACTACGACGTCTCTCATATTCATACGGTGGTTTTGGGACGGCGAACCCCACATATCAATCAATCATCAATCCTGAATTCACTGTCACTAGTGTTAATTTCACGAAATAAATACACAGTTTGTTTTCATTATCGTCATTTAAGTAAACTTTCGCTAATCAACTCACAGCTCTCTTAATTAGCTTTGATTCTCACATATAAGGACAGTCACACTTGATTTTACTTTCAGTGTGGCTGTCGCTCCCATAGAACACAAACTCCACTTTATTATGCTCTCCAAGCATCTGACGGCGCTCTGCAAAAGCTTTCTATGACGTCTGCTGCACCCGGAGAGGATTGTCTTCATCATCTCCTCGATCATTTTGATTTCAGGCTTTCGCGAAAACAAAATGAGAGTTGCGCTACAGCTGTCTCTTTTTTTGTTTTGTTTCACGTGTGTTGTATTGTCACTTGACGCCGAGACACGTGGGCGTCCCTTGTTTTATGTGTACGCAAACACCACAGAACGAAATAACTGTACTGCGTTTTCTGAAAATCATTAGCACTGAAACACCTCCCGACGAATCTTGCTCGTTTTACGCGGGCGCATATCTAAGCGTAAGCGTATGCCTGTTTTCGTATTTCGGCTTTAGAAAACTGCTGTGGTGCATGGAAGATGTGACATTGCGCTCACGATATTATTCTATAATTGTTGTTCTATATTACCGGAGAATTTCTCCGGAACCACAAAAGCCGCTCATGTGTCTTGTAATAAGGTTATTGTAAGAAAGGCAACCTTTTGCGTCTCGCTACAAAACACCCTTACGGCAACCACTATACAATGCTCGACAATGCCGGATTGAATTATTAGCAGCGCAGTTTTATTAAAATGTAAGTTGAATTGTAGCGTTAAACAGAGGAATGCGGTTTGTGCACATATTGAAACATTAGGTGCATCAATTTTTTCGCGGTTTCATTGATGTGGTGCACCTGGAGTGTTGTTTGCTTGCACTTGGCGAGATACCGCACGTATTATTGCTTAAAGCCATCAAACAATTACTTTTTTTAGCTAAGGTCAATGATAAAACGAGGGTGTGTGACTTAGCGCAGGACATGCGGACGTCTGGTACAACGCGTAATCGCGTAAGTGCTGTAGCAGACACCGGCTGAACTGCAAGCGGAGATGCAGCAAACCATTGGCTATCATCGTATATACTCTCGATGCTAGACGTCTCACGTGCTACCTTGATATCATCGGCACACACTTCTTTCTTTCCTTGTCGTTTCATCGGTTTTCATGTGTCCTCCTTGCCCTCAAAAGTGCCGAGTTAGTTAAATTCATGCTATTTCTATCGTACTCCATCAAGATAAGAGAATTTTTGGCTAACAAAATGCACAGCCTAGAGAAAACTTCGTGAATTCGGCCTCTTATCGATGAGTGTTACACGTTGTTTCAAGTTACCTGCCGCAGGATATGAAACATATATGTTCTTCATTTTCAAACTAAGAAAACCTGGCTAAAATTACCTGCCTACGTTTAGCAACGCTTCGCTGAGGCACGCATCAGGATTATGCACTAAGGCGGCTACATATTAATCAGACTCAAAATCTTATTGGAAGCATAGCTAGTTTTCTCTGCAACAACGCAGCGTGAACCCGGATCATGACAAAGAATTACTTGATAAGTGAGGCAATAAGAATAAAATGGTTTTTCTTCGCTGTAAAGAAACAGTATTAATCACCCCAAATGCTTCATGTTTCCGAGCCATCGACATTTATGTGATAACAACGCTACAAATCGAGCGACCATATATTTTAGCTCTTTGTTACCTTACTTTACACGGGGGGGGGGGGGGGCGAATTCGCCAATAAATGTGACATAAAAATTGTGAAAGGAAGGAAGATCTCCATTGGACGAATGAATTCGGATCCTTTACGAGTTCTAGGTCACCACACGGCCTTCACATTTTGTCTACATGTCCAGAACACAAAGAGCCAGGGCATTGGCACCCCGATTTACAACAAAAAAAAAGTTTGCTTCCTGGGTCGAGGCATATACAGTAGAGTGTACTTATGAACCGGTGGGTATATGGCTGCTGCACTATGCCTTGGCATGGCAAATGAAGACGAGTATTTGTAAACAAACACTGAAATAGCGCTTGTTACAGAAATTTGAAAAAAAAAGAGAAAAGGGGTACGCTACGCGCCGCGCCACGTTCGCGCCGCAGCTGCAGGCCTTGGCACGCGTACGCGCCGGGACAATGAATAAAAGCGGGAGGAGAGCAAATAGTGGCGTTGCCACCCGCAGGGAGCCCGCCACGCGCTGCCTCTCAGCCCTGGTCGTTTGGGCTGGACTGCTTCGCGCGTTTTACTTGAGCGCATGGGCAGCGCGCTAAACGGTCTGTCCCGGTTTACTCCTGCAGAGGTCGCACGTGCAAGCAATTGTCGTCCACTTTCGTGTCGAGCGGGCAGCTGTAATGAAAATTAAATTAGTGATAGGAGAACAAGAGCTCATTTTTTTTTCCTTTTCCATCACCCAGCACCTTTTGATGTGCCATAGAGGTCGGTAGGCGAATAAGGTTTCGCTAAATGGTGTTGACGCACATATCGATCACTTTTGATTCTGTTTTTCGTACAATCCAATGAACATGTAATATACCCTTGTTATGGTTTCTTCCAAATGCCATCATTTTTGAAACTCGGTTATTAGAGATAAACTTTCTGGTGGTGTAAACATTTGCTGAAAGTGAAGACTAAGAGAGTCATGTTATACACACGCGCACACAATGCACGCAAGACCGCGCGAGCCACAGCTTTACGCGAAATAAGGCTGTACAAGTGCTTCTGGGTTCGTCCTATGGTGAGTTGACAATTAATGTGAAGCATTCTTTTTTTAATATTTCAAGCACTTCAGATATAAAACTTATACTCACATCAGAGGCTCATTTTACACGTCTTAAAACCACGATATGATTTTGAGTAACGCCGTAGTGGAGGGGCTCACAAGTTTTGACCCCATGGTATTCTTTAACGTGCACTGGCATGACCCAGTACTCGGGCCTCTACCATTTTATATCCGCCGAAATGCGGTCGCCGTGGTTGGGATTGAAACCGCGACCTTTGGTTAGCATCTCAGCACCGTAACCAGTACACCAACATGACCGCCACGCTTTGAATGTGAACGCGTAGAAATAGAAACGATGGATGAAATTCAGAAGTATACGTGCGTTTTTGGTGGAAAGCAGAGGTCAGGTGTTCCCTAGCTCTAACAGCGTAATGTTTTATCAAGTATTGCTCCCTCTTTTCATGGCCTCTGAACTGTAGAATTATTTTTACCATATCTAATTGACACTATGGCTTATTGTTCAACTTTTAGATCGTGTGCAACTTATACCCAGTATATATCCTCAGAAACGCATTCAGCCATGTGCGGCTACGAAAAAAGAAGAAAGAAAAGAAGTACGTGAGCTTGACCAGTGGTACTCTATCCAAGTGTAGCTGGCCGACATTGACGACAGAATTAGTCGCAGGCAATTTGTCAATCAGTATGGAGCGCTGAATACTGGGTATCCATTTGGAAACACCGTTGCACTCATTCTTCCTGGAAAGGCTACGCTGCGTGTCAGCTTAGCATCTTTACCTGGCTATATGTGTACGAAAACAACAACTACAGTAATAATAATAAACACTAACTTTAAGCATTCAATATGGTCAGGCAAATTATATGATCTTCATAATTTTTGCTGTGACATGCCACTTTTAACCGTCTTTCTAGGTCACTTCGAAATTGTAATATATAATTGACCAGTTGTGCGCTGGGCTGTATCTACGTCTTTCACGGCCTTATATATTCACCACCATCTCATGACTAGTTCACGGTAGCTGTCGTCTATTCATTTTTTTTCTTTTTGCTGGAATACAAATTCCATCATTGCCTTTACGTTGTTACGAGCGTGATGCGACCATAGGTCGAAAAAACTTGTGCAGCTTACTGTTTCTCTCTCGCGAAATATTTTTTGCGCTTAGGACTCATTCGGACTCAGACTCATCAAACATTTTTCTCAGTTGGACTCACTCGGACTCACACTCACGATTTTTTTATTCAGACTCATTCGGACTCAAACTCACCAAAACATTACTCATACGGGCTCACTCAGACTCAGACTCATGACTTGATCTGAGTATGGGAGAGTCGACTCATGAATCTGATAGCCCAGAATAATCTTTGTCGACCATGATTTCAATGCTCTATAACACCAATATCCTACGTAATTGGCGCTGTTACTCGTGCCTTTTGATAAAGTGCCTACAAATGCTAGTTATGAATCTTCTTTAATCGATAATGTCAATTTCTCGAAAGAGATGGAATATATTTATTAGAACTTCCTCCAAAAATTTCGCGTGGAAAAAATTGGTTAAGCTCCCCCCCCCCTCCCCGCAATTCGCGACTCTGGTCAATCAATATTTAATTGGTGTATGAAAGACACTCCTTTAGAATACGCGTATGTAGACGTGAGTATAAACTTGAATCCAGGTAAGGCTGATAATAGGACTGGAGATTAGCAGGTATGACCGTAGGTCTTCAAAGGAAATTGAACTGCCTCAGACTTGCTCACGAAATATATCTTTCGCTTTGGAGTCACTCGGACTCTGACTGACCAAAATATTACCCGCCCGGCCTCACTCAGACTCGTGGCTCGATCTCAGTCTGAGTGAGTCCTAGAGTATCAACTTATGAGTGGTTTCGGAAACCTATGGCAGCGACCCACCACCGTGAAGGCTCCCACAGGCTTGACCTCAAGCTCGAATACGCGGGGAAGCGCCGGAGAACTAAGCTGGAGTAGTTTGCAGAACACGCTACCCCCTGTTCAATGCCCTCTCCCTTGCTGGAATCGCTCGCACAGACACCGATTGCGTCCGTCACAGACGCCGAGTGCGTCCCCCAGAGAAACTGGCGCGTCACTCAGAGACGATGGATCCGTCTGAACCGCGGAGCTGCGTCCTTCTTCTCGAGCGTCTCGGTGAGGCTGGCGCATCTGGCGTTGGCTGCCTCCTCGTACACATTTTATACATACGCTGTGAATTAAACGTTTCTTTTTCTTGTGGCTGCTTTTGCCTTGCCATGAAGAAAGGTATCACTAGAAATACCATGACGAATCCTTGGCTTAGCTTTGACAACGTCAAATTTACTATCCTCAGGTGCACATAACCTAGGGCACAGCAACAGGAAAGTGTGTGCGGCCGTGCAAGATTTCATTGTTCATCCTAAGAGATTCACTTAACAACCTCAATACCTAAAGGTTTTCAGTCAACCCATGTAGGCTATTGAATAATTTTCTTTGATATCAATCATTTATTTCCCAGTCAGAACTAATTCAAAGTTTTTTTCAAAAGTAATTTACAAAAAAACAATATTTCTGTTAATTTTCTTTTCACCAGTATTTAAATATGTACATTCGTTTTTTTTTTTTTGTAAGCTACCCGATTCTTGGCTGATTCAATAGGGTGGCAGCCACGAGTTTACGATCTACATGTAGCTACATCTACATCTACACTGCCCGATTCGTTGGCGCTCGCTTCACCACGCGACTCAATATACCCTGGGGCTTCTCGTAATAACGTATGCAGGGAAAGCTCATTATCTCATCTCCGTTAATTCAGAAGAACGAATAATTCGGTGTTGTTCGCTGATCCCAGCCAGCACACGTACTTTGTTCAATGGCATCAAACTTTCGTTGAACCTGCCACACTCGTCTATTGTTATGGTGCTTGACTGCTCAGTTGAAGGTCGCAGGATCGACTACCGACCACGGCGGCTGCATTCTCGGTGGAGGCGAAGATGCTTGAAACCCGTGTATTAGATTTAGGTACACGTTAAAGAATCCCAGGTGGTAGAAATTTCTGGAGCTTTCCCCTATGGCGTCTCTCATAATCATATCGTGGTATTGGTGCGTGAAACCTCAAGATTTATTATTATTATTATTATTATTATTATTATTATTATTATTATTATTATTATTATCATTATTATTATTATTGATTTATTCAGTCTAATTCGGCCGCCACCCGGTTACCGCGGACAATCCTCGAAGCACGGCAGGCACGAAACACCCCAATGTGCCTCGCAAAGCAGCAAGAACGGCGTTCTCAAGCAAACGTGACGGTTGCGGGCCTTGTGTTGCTGGTGACCAATGCTTACATGGCAGCGGCAGACGTGTTTTGTTTTCAGTTTTACTGAGCCAACACGAAATGCGTGGGCGCTGTATATGGAACTTAGAAGTGTGGCAGCTTGGGCTAGTTGGTATGGCATGATGATAGTTATAGCGCGAGAAACAAAACGACGAGACAGAGACAAGAAGGACACTCGTGTCCTTCTTGTCTCTGTGTCGTTGTTTTGTTTCTCGCGCTATAACTATCGTCACGCTGTATATAATCGTGTTCATAGTCACTGAGGTAAAAGCTGACACAAACAGTAGTTTATTTTAGTCACTTGCCTTCAAAAGTGCGTAATAGCTATCCATGACTGGGCATAAGTGACCCAAGTTTATTCAACAGGAGGGCCGGTGCTCCCCGTTTTCGCTTTTACTCTGAATGCATGCAGCCTGCGCGTGGCTTCAGAACCACGGGACACTCGCTTTATGTCTTCAGCGACCACGGTTTTGTCCGCAGCATGCAGATGCGGCGCTCATTTGCTTCGTTTCGACTTCGGGCAATGCACGTACTACGTTACAAAACTCACACATAGTGGAAGCTGCTGAAGGTGAAGAGTTTCAACCGTTGTCATCACGCTGACATTAAACTCACTTCGTACGTTGTTGCTTTCGAACGATCAGTTACCGCCCGCCACGGCGATCACATTGTGAACGAAGTCTCGAATGACAAAAATTGTGATTTTTGGGCCCTTTTTTATGCAAAATAAATATCAAATTTACTTATTCACCATGAAAACTAAAAAGCATTGACGTAATAGACAACTGTTTATTACTTTCTTGATGCTTTCGATCATTCCAACTTTGGTTGATTCAGAGAATTTTTCCGGTGTCCAACTGTGGATTATCAATCGGACATTTTCACGTTCAATTGCGGCATTGATTAGGGACGTTAACTATTAACTTCTCGCTATGCTTAGCAAAAAGAAAATGAGACATGCGAAAATTGTTTCAGTGAAATTGAGAAATGCACTAAACACAGTCACTCTAATGATTCATGTTTATATTCACGATAATGTCACGAAAACGTGTAAATATATTATATATATATATATATATATATATATATATATATATATATATATATATATATATATATATATATATATATATATATATATATATATATTGCAATTATTATAACAGTATATGGTCTGAACGTTTCAGTAAAAGGTACCTGTGGTTTGTCAGAGATTTCATATATACTGATGGCTGATTGCTTCACAATGCATGCCAGCTATTCACGTCTGCCATCGCCCTGTGGGACTTGCTCGCGATTATAGTTCCGACTGTAGTGATACGCAGGCATTGTAATGCGTAAGTTGTGCAAAATGAAACAATTTTTCATTTTGATATTTCTTCCTCGGAATAGGATTTCGTAGAAAACTAAAGCAACTCGTGGAAAATAAATGATTTGAAGACTCAAGCTGACGTTGAATGTGTGGGCACATCATGGCAAATGAAAAAGAAAGAAAGCTTTTGCGTTACACATTACCAATGTCTGCAAAGGCTAGTAAGAGAAAAAAAAACTTACCAGGCCCCATAGGTATAGCACGAAATACCAGTATAAACATGAACGCAGAGACTGCATTAGAATAGAGCACGTGTCTACCGCAGAGATATGGGGATGTATAAACATCATTTACACTCTCCGTTCCCCATCGCACAAAAGGCGCGCATTCGCGCGACCGCCGAGACGAATTGGCGGCAAAGTGCATGACTTGTGCCCCGTACGATCTCTCAAAGAACGGGTCGTGTCCACATTTGGGAACTCATTCGTCTCGGGGAGGAGCTTCCCATTGAGGCGCCGTTTTCACAGCAGGGGTCCAGCAAGCCAACCGCCGACCGTTGAACACTGAACGTCGCCACTGCTGCCGCGCGTCCTTGCCAGTCTCTTGCACGCAAAACTATACATGAATCGGTTCTAGGTCGATCTCTTTAGGTACGCCTCAGTGACATTGGTAGGCTTTTGACGACCGAATGCTAGCCCCGATCGTTTGCATACTTATGTAGACACTGCAACACGAACCTTACAATGGCAACGAAATACAGCTCATGCTCATGTTTTATGGGTGGCTTTGTAGTTGCTGTATACAATTTTTTTGTTTGTTAACGTCTTTTTGAAGTGCAGCTATAGCACCTACGGTGCAAGAGCTTCCTTGAGCGCATGAGCAACACTTTATACAAAAACATGCCTTTGTTAACAGAATCAAGTTGATACAAATGCACACATTGTATATGCTAACAGTAACATTTGTTAAGTTTTTGTCTCCCGATATCACTATATGATTAAAAAGGTTGGATTAGCAGAAGGTTCCGGATATTTTCTATTTAGTGTTTTAGCATGCACTTGAATGAATATAAGAGCACGGCCTCCACAATTTCGCTTCCATCGAAATCATACCTTCGCCCCGTATTTGGTCCCTCATAATATGTATAGCTGCACGAGCTCATGAGAACTTTTTTGAACAGCTACATTCTACACTCGCATCCCATTTTTTGTCAAGTAAGCATATTTTTCTTTAGAGAGAAAAAAAATTGTAATCTTTTTAGGTCTTTCGGTCCCAACGGGTAAGCGACCCACTTCAGGCGAGAATACTAGTTTGACCTATTGGACCTTAACAAAGTTCTTCTAACCATCCATTCATCCCTTCTGGCTCAAAGATAGGACTGATAACACAAGATACTAAACAGGTTCAGAGGTCAAAAAATTGATAGATGGTCAGTTGGTACATTCCGGGAGCCTATAGTATTATAGGACTGAGAATACAACCAGAAGACAGCCCGGGCGTTTGCTCGGAAATCAATTGTTATCAGCCAAAAAGAAAAACCAAAAAGGTAACGTATGTTGACGGTTTCTGTGCTTGTAAACAAACTGGCCCGCGCCGAATGGCCTACCCAAGAAGACTTCCAGTGCGCCACTTATGGTAATGCTTCTTCAATGGTCCCGGTGTTGATTTCGTTGCGGGCTTGAGTTTGCTGCTCTATTATTTCTAGCACATTCCTTAGTACACGTTTAGAGCAACGTCTAGCGGATATACACAAAGGAGCGCGACGTAGCGCACGGCAGGCACAGGCGCGGCCGCTGCTGCTGGTGACAGGGCTCGCGTGGCCGACAGGCGCAGCCCCCTGCTCCGTGCTACCTATACTAGTGGCCGCGCAAACAAAAAACTCATAAACTCAGGGAGAAGTTTGTTAGCGAACCTAAATGGGCCAGTTTGTTCTGCATGTCGACGATGTGGGTGCATTTTGAAGACACGGACAGCGAATTGAGACAAGACACACCTGTCTTTTCCCTGTCGGCGTCTTCAAAGCGCACCCACATCGTCGACATGCAGGAGAACAGTTGCTCTCTCCACAGTGAAGTTATACAATTCGGCTTTTCGACTAGAACTGAAAACCTACATCCTCTCGAACCATGAACATATTTGTGCTTTTGTCCAAGCATACAACCTCAGGATAAAACGCTTATTTCCGCGCCTATGTCACACCGGGCACATTTTATAGAGATCAGTGGCGATCGGAATCATTCGCGATCCGAAATGTTCACGTGACTGAGAAATTATAAAAGGTACTGATCATGCGGTGACGTCAACTGTGGCTGGGTTTCGTGAACTATTACGGTTTACTCACGAGTAAGCTGTTCATAAATCAAACTTTCAAGTTGAGCGCACCTAAACATACAATCCATGTTCAAGCTGGAAGGTAAATCAGCTAAAATGTGTCGATGTTAATTGAGGCAGAAAGACAGGCGACGAGTCATTTGCTAGGACAGATGAGAGCCCACTCGCCAGTGTCGCTTTCAAGCAAATCATATGCAACGACATCACAACGTGGACACCGCGACGCACACTGTGCAGCCATTCATGTTGAGCACTGCTACTTTGAGTACCACGTTGTTTCGAACAGTATACACATCATTGATGCCATTCAAACTATAAAAAAACGCCTTTGCGATAGATCTTCAGTGCTAGATTTCACATTTTCTACCCATTTCTGGCATCAGTACACTTAGTTGCCACGAATGGAAGACGACAGCGACCCATGTGTTCCCGGTAATTGGGGGGCTTCGACTAGGCTAACGTTTCGATATCACCTCTGTGCCATTAGTGTGGGTTGAACTTTACAATGTATTTAATGAAGTGGGCAGGACAAACCTATGCACTCTTAGTGGTAATCCAGTTTTTTTTTCGCGTAATCACTGCAATGCAAGCGCTCTTTCTATCGTAATTGGTAGGAAAACAATGGTTTGACTAGCATATAAAATTAGTTCAGGCTTGCAGACTGCACCTGTCTTGACACAGCTGCAGTGTTCGAGATGCGAGTGCTTCTTCGGACTAGTTTTATCATAATAAAAAAAAACATCAGCACACTGCAACAAAGGATAAAACAACCCAAAAGAAGGTGAACAGGAAGTTTCGAGAGACTGGCAAACGCTGGCGAAACCATCTACATAAGAACAAAAAGAAAACAATAGGCTCGCGCAGAGTGTGAGAACAAATAAAGTAACAACACCTTGGTAATCAATAAATAGAGTACAAAACCTGAGCTTTTTGCAACATAAGTTACATTATGGTATACTTCGGCCTTCATAAGGGTATTTGATTGATACGTGGGGTTTAACGTCCCAAAAACACCCTATATATGATTATGAGAGGCGCCGTAGTGCAGGGCTCCTAAATTTCACCTACCTGTGGTGCTTTAACTTTCACCCAAATCTGAGCACATGGGTCTACAGCATTTTCGCCTCCATAAAAAATGCAGCCGCCGCAACCGGCGTTTGGCGCGACCTGTGGGTCTGCAGCCGAGTACCTTAGCTACTAGACCACCATGGCGGGTTGGCCTTCATATGTAGCATCATGCTTTTTTATGTATTATTTCACATAAGGTAGCGAAAGAGTTGCGCGTTTCGGTAGCATGTTTAGCCTATGTATGTGCACATTATTATATGGTTCAAAGAGAGAGAGAAAGAACTACACATCTAATATTTCAAAACCCGATATGTTATCGTCACCCTTCGCGGGTGACCGCCTCCGCCGTGATAGCCATTTGCATTTGCTGCGACCTTCAAGGGGTAATATAGTTTCCACTGGTCCTTGCATCGGAACAGCCTCCAGTGACTCTTACTGCTTGTTTGTTTTTGTTTTAGATGCAAAGCATCTTAAGCGGGGTTCATCCTGGCGTGCGGTGTAACCACCTTTTACTGCGCACGGGCAAAGGCTGACCTAAGCAATGCCAGAACATGCTCACGCGATAGCGCATTGCGGCCCGTGAGAAGGACTTGATAAGATGCTGTGGCGTCTCTCCCTTACACTTTCTCAGTAAACATGTGATGGCGTCGGAAAACGAGATTATGCAGACGCGCAATAAACCAACAATTTGTATCCTAGTCAGAACGCGCAGAAACGCGCTAGCGCGTTCAGCCCTGCGCAAGTGGCTGTTTAGGAGGCGGTGGCATCTCTTCCTTACACGCTCTCAGCGTCAGATGCCTGATCGCGGAGCAGCGGGTAGAACAGTGGAAGGCTCGACGTGCAGAAGCGCAACGTAAACGTCGATAAGCTGACGCCGAGCTCCGGTCTAGGAAAGCCCAGTGCCAATGGTAACGTCTGCGGGAAACTGCTGCGGATGAAATGCGGGCTCGACATGCCGAAACGCAATGGCGGCGTCAGCAAGAATCCCGCTGTACGCAACGCCGGCGTCGAAGCCAAGCGAAAGCATCGAGCCCACGCGTCGGCTGCGGACAGACGACGCGAGTCCAACGCCTCAATATGGACACATTGCGCTTGCACAGACGGCATCCTGAACGCGGCGGTGTTCAGTGCCAACGCGGCCATTTCCGCGTCCCTGGGGTGATAGCATTCCCTTCCACGTTGCACTGTTTGTGCAAGCGTCGTGCCTTCGGCGTGTGTTCGTGTGGAACTGCAGGCTGGCTTTACGGCCGGTTAAATTTTTCAAGGAAGCAGACATTAATAAATACAAGCTTCGGAACAAAGTAAGCCATCAGCATAATGTTGAAGAACTTGTCTCTGTGGACGGAAGCATGTGGAGTATGGTAACAGGTCAGTGTGTGCTCCAAATGTGCATGAACCTTCCGTGAAAGACCATGAAACTAAAAGTTAGCAAGCATTCTTTATGCAATAATTTCGTTATATTCTATTGTTTTTTTTTATTTTGAAGCGATATCGCAGCAGAGGCCTCATTGAAGCAACCTGCGACGGCAGGGCAGGCGTATAGTCGACAAGTGCAAGCACCTGCGACAGTGGCCGTTTACCTGCAACGATTTCAAAGCGAATTGAAAACAATACATGCGAAAATCATGTGCGCTCCATATGAAAGTCGGTCTCAACCGCAATAAAACAAAAAATACTGTTGAGAAATAGAAAACCGATTTTAGCCTGATGTTTTAAATGCGAAACATTTCTTAGCGGACTTCGTCGACTTTGAGCGTATCTGTCTGTCTATCTGTCTATCTGTCTATCTGTCTGTCTGTCTGTCTGTCTGTCTGTCTGTCTGTCTGTCTGTCTGTCTGTCTGTCTGTCTGTCTGTCTGTCTCCCTACAACTTTTGGCTCTCCGAGCGATTTCGATAACGGTATCAGTACCAAAATTGACATGGCATAAATGACTGTATGACGAGCATAAGTGATTAGTCATAACATGAAAATCATAATATATATGTCAGGAATGTCATGATTTACATTTCATGGTGTTGCTGCAGTCCAAACATGATAATTCGACATGCCTGTCTTGTAACAACTTGACTACATGCCACACTCATGCATACGCGGCCATTTCGGTAGCTTCACATTGACCAAATTTGATATTACGTGACGTTAATAGACGACGAAAGTAAATGACACGTCCAAGCATGATAATCATGATATACGTGTCATGAAAAACATGGCTACATGCCATACGCCCAAGGACGCTAGCAGCTGTTTCGCTAGCTCAACATATATCAAATTTGGTATCACGAGACGTCAATAGACGACGAAGGTAAATTACGTGCCCGAACATGATAAGCATGGCATGCGTTTCATGTAAAACATGACTACATGCTACGTTCATAGCGTGCTCGCGCCCATCTCGCTAGCTCCACATGTACCAAATTTAGTATCATGTGAGGTGAATAGACGATGAAGGTAAATGACACGTCGAAACATGACAATCGTGACATCGTGGTCATGTAAGGCATAATTTACGTCCACCTCGTAACGTTAGGCGGATTTTAAAGGAACGTATCAACCTTCTTCATTTGTGCTTCACATATATATTCCCACAGTACGTTGGATCTGTCAATTTTCAATTTTTGTTATTTCTAGCACAGTGCTATAGAACAAACTGGTAGCCCTCAAAAAATAAAAGAATTTGCAGTAAGTATTTCGTTGGCAATCCTCAAGCCAATGAACAGAAGCATTAAACGTATCACACACTGAATTTTCTGTCACCTTACCAGAAGGCTTGAACATCTCGGTCATGTGAACGCTCCGCAACGTGCGATAACTTTTATGGGTGTTTAGCACGTTCTTTAGCCTGGACAAAGATGACCAATTCCTTTCATTTTATATGTATTTGATTCAAAGTTTGTATATTGTTACGACGCTGTTTCATGCTTGTCATGCTCGAATGCTTTTTTGGCAGTTTTAAATAACAAAAAAATTGGCAGATCCCAAACACAGTGGGAATCGATGATATGCGAAGCACGAATTAGGAAAGTCGATATGTCACTTTAAAATCAGCGCAACGTTGCGAGGCAGACGTAAATTATGCCGTACACTACTGCCATGGCAGGATTATCATGTTTGCTTCTGGCACTTGTGTTCGTAGCCCATTCACGTCACGTAATATCAAATTCGGTATATGTGAAGTTAACAAAATGGCCGCGAGTGCGTCATGAGCGTGGTATTTTGTCATGTTCCTACATGACACGCATGTCATGATCATCATGTTTCGACATGTCATTTGCCTTCGTCATTCGTTCACGTCCCGTAATACAAAAATTTCGTATATGAAAAACTATCTAAACGGCTGCGAGCGCATCATGAGCATGGCACATAGTCATGTTTTTACATGCCATGCATCTCATTATTATTATGTTTGCACCACTCATATATACCATCATCGTCCAATTACGTCCCGTAATACCAAATTCGGTATACGTGAAGCTAGCGAAACGACCGCGAGCCTAACATGAGCTTGGTGTGTAGTCGTCACTTGCATGACACGCATGACATTATTTCAACGTAAGCACTTGTGAATTATGTCCGCCATGCGCTACCATACCAGTTTTCCAATATGTCAAGCTAGCGAAACGACCGCGAGCCTAACATGAGCTTGGTGGGTAGTCGTCACTTGCATGACACGCATGACATTATTTCAACGTAAGCACTTGTGAATTATGTCTGCCATGCGCTACCATACCAGTTTTGCAATATGTCAAGCTAGCGAAACCACCGCAAGAGCAGCAAGACCACGAAACATAAATCATGACATTCATGACATACACATCATAATTTTCATGTTATGACTTGTCAGTTATGCTCGTCATACACTCATGTTATGTCTTGTCAGTTATGCTCGTCATACACTCATGTTATGACTTGTCAGTTATGCTCGTCATACACTCATGTTATGACTTGTCAGTTATGCTCGTCATACACACATGTTATGACTTGTCAGTTATGCTCGTCATACACTCATGTTATGACTTGTCAGTTATGCTCGTCATTCACTCATGTTATGACTTGTCAGTTATGCTCGTCATTCACTCATGTTATGACTTGTCAGTTATTCTCGTCATACACTCATGTTATGACTTGTCAGTTATGCTCGTCATACACTCATGTTATGACTTGTCAGTTATGCTCGTCATACACTCATGTTATGACTTGTCAGTTATGCTCGTCATACACTCATGTTATGACTTGTCAGTTATGCTCGTCATACACTCATGTTATGACTTGTCAGTTATGCTCGTCACACACTCATGTTATGACTTGTCAGTTATGCTCGTCACACACTCATATTATGACTTGTCAGTTATGCTCGTCATACACTCATGTTATGACTTGTCAGTTATGCTCGTCATACACTCATGTTATGACTTGTCAGTTATGCTCGTCATACCCTCATGTTATGACTTGTCAGTTATGCTCGTCATACCCTAATGTTATGACTTGTCAGTTATGCTCGTCATACCCTAATGTTATGACTTGTCAGTTATGCTCGTCATACACTCATGTTATGACTTGTCAGTTATGCTCGTCATACACTCATGTTATGACTTGTCAGTTATGCTCGTCATACACTCATGTTATGACTTGTCAGTTATGCTCGTCATACACTCATGTTATGACTTGTCAGTTATGCTCGTCATGCACTCATGTTATGACTTGTCAGTTATGCTCGTCATACACTCAAGTTATGACTTGTCAGTTATGCTCGTCATACACTCAAGTTATGACTTGTCAGTTATGCTCGTCATACACTCATGTTATAACTCAACGATTGCTGTATAGATACCGTTATAGAAACGGCCAGGAGAGCTAAAATCCATAGGTGGACAGACAGACAGACAGACAGACAGACAGACAGACAGACAGACAGACAGACAGACAGACAGAGAGATAGATAGATAGATAGATAGATAGACAGATAGATAGATAGATAGATAGATAGATAGATAGATAGATAGATAGATAGATAGATAGATAGATAGATAGATAGATAGATAGATAGATAGATAGATAGATACGCTGAAATCTCAAATTCGCCGAAGTTCGCTCAGAAATGCTTCGCATTTAATAACACGTGTAGCCTAACCAATCTGTCCTCCATCTTTCAGCAGATCTGATGTTACCTGATCCTCACCAGCAGCCTTGCCCCTTTGCATGCTCTCCAAAGCTTTTCTGACTTCTTCTATCATTACTGGTGGGGTGTAATCTGGGTTACTGCTAGTTCTTATAGTATTAAGGTCGTGGTTGTCTCGGCTACTGTACAGATCTCTGTAAAACTCCTCCGCTATTTTAACTATCCTATCCATATTGGTAGTTATTTTGCCTTCTTTGTCCCTTAGTGCATACATCCGACTTTTGCCTATCCCAAGTTTCCTCTTCAATGCTTTGACACTTCCTCCGTTTTTCAGAGTGTGTTCAATTCTCTCCATGTTATACCTTCTTACATCGCATACTTTACGTCTATTAATCAACTTCGAAAGCTCTGCCAGTTCTATTTTGTCTGTTGTACTTGACACTTTCATGATTTGACGCTTCTTAATTAGGTTCTTCGTTTCCTGGGAAAGCTTGCCAGTGTCCTGTCTAACTACCCTGCCTCCAACTTCCACTGCACACTCCGTAATGATACTCGTCAGATTATCATTCATTGTATCTACGCTAAGGTTGGTTTCCTCACTAAGAGCCGAGTGCCTGTTCTGCAGCGACACTCTGAATTCCTGTACTTTCCCTCTCAGTGCTAGCTGATTTATTGGCTTCTTGCGTATCAGTTTCGGCCGTTCCTTCTTCAAGTCTAGGCGAATTCGAGACCGTACCATTCTATGGTCACTGCATCGTACCTTGCCAGTCACTTCCACATCTTGCACGATTCCAGGGTGTGCACTCATTATAAAGTCTATTTCGTTCTTATTTTCGCCATTAGGGCTCCTCCATGTCCACTTGCGGTTTTCTCGTTTTCGGTAGAAGGTATTCAAAATCCGTAAATTATTGCGTTCTGCGAATTCTACTAGTAGCTCTCCTCTGGCGTTTTTAGTACCGACGCCATAATCTCCTACTGCCTGGTCTCCAGCCTGCTTCTTCCCTACCTTTGCATTAAAGTCGCCCATCACTATAGTATACTGTGTTTTTACCTTACTCATTGCCGATTCTACGTCTTCATAGAAGCTTTCAACTGAAGCGTCATCATGGCTGGATGTAGGCGCGTAAAACTAGCCACCCTGTTTACGAGTCGTCTCCTGACGGGAAGGGTACCAGAGTCTTGGAAGAACGCTAACATCATCTTAATACATAAGAAAGGAGATGACAAGGACTTGAAGAATTACAGGCCGATCAGCTTGCTCTCTGTAGTATATAAGCTATTTACAAAGGTAATTGCTAACAGAGTAAAGAAAACATTAGAATTCAATCAACCAAAGGAACAAGCAGGATTTCGAACAGGCTACTCAACAATTGACCACATTCATACTATCAATCAGGTAATAGAGAAATGCTCAGAGTATAACCAACCCCTATACATAGCCTTCATAGATTACGAGAAGGCGTTTGAATCAGTAGAAGTATCAGCCGTCATGCAAACACTGCGGAATCAGGGCGTAGATGAAGTATTTATAAACATTCTGGAAGAAATCTACAGGGGATCAACTGCTACCATATTGCTTCATAAAGAAAGCAACAGAATACCAATCAAGAAGGGTGTAAGGCAGGGAGACACAATTTCCCCAATGCTATTTACCGCGTGCTTACAGGAGGTTTTCAGAAGCCTAGAATGGGAACAGTTAGGGATAAAAGTCAATGGAGAATACCTTAGTAACCTGCGCTTCGCCGATGACATTGCATTGCTGAGTAACTCGGGGGACGAATTGCAACTCATTATTACGGAGTTAGGCAAGGAGAGCAGAAAGGTGGGTCTTAAAATTAATCTTCAGAAAACGAAAGTAATTTACAACAACCTCGGCAAGGAGCAGCGCTTCGAGATAGGTAATAGTGCACTTGAAATGTGAAAGACTATGAATACTTAGGGCAGGTAATAACCGCAGAGCCGAACCACGAGATTGAAGTAACTAGAAGAATAAGAATGGGGTGGAGCACATTCGGCAAGCACTCTCAAATTATGACAGGTAGTTTGCCACTATCCCTCAAGAGGAAGGTATATAAATGCTGTATCTTGCCGGTACTTAGCTACGGAGCAGAAACCTGAAGACTTACAAAGAGGGTTCAGCTTAAATTGAGGACGACGCAGCGAGCAATGGAAAGAAAAATGGTAGGTGTAACCTTAAGAGACAAGTAGAGAGCAGAGTGGATTAGGGAACAAACGGGGGTTAAGGATATCATAGCTGAAATCAAGAAGAAGAAATGGACATGGGCAGGGCATGTAGCGCGTAGACAGGATAACCGCTGGTCATTAAGGGTAACTGACTGGATTCCCAGAGAAGGGAAGCGGGTTAGGGGGAGACAGAAGGTTAGGTGGGCAGATGAGATTAAGAAGTTTGCGGGTATAAATTGGCAGCAGCAAGCACAGGACCGGGTTAACTGGCGGAACATGGGAGAGGCCTTTGTCCTGCAGTGGACGTAGTCAGGCTGATGATGATGATGATGATGTAGCCTAACCAACACAAGCTCAAGCTACCACAAGCACTTCACCGGAAGCAGGTCGGCTGCCGTCATTACAAATTAGTCTAAGGACATTGTTCGCACTCCAGTCAATTTAGTCTTGCACACAACCGGGTTTACTGATATAAGTGCTCATGCAAAATGAATACCTGCTCGAAAAATACAACGAAAAACACGTGCTCACCTGTTGTAATTGAAAAAGTGGACAATCTTTACGGAACTAGAAATCCCCGCGTTAGAACACTGCACAGACGCCGAGAGTGTGCGATGCCCCCATTGAGTCATTTTCGCCTGAAATCCGTGGTTGACCTGCTCAGTCTGATTCCCCGGGTCTTTTATTCGTTGCACACTTCGTCATGTTCCTTATATCTTATCGTTTGGCAGTTTGACAGGCAGTGCAACCAAAAAGCGTTCCCGAGCGGGATCGGACTTGTGTTATCGCTGAGTGATTGATTGATATGTGGGGTTTAACGTCCAAAAACCTCCTTATGATTACGAGAGACGCCGAAGTAAAGGGTTCCAGAAATTTCGACCACCTGGGGTTCTTTAACGTGCGTGCAAATCTGAGCACACGGGCCTACAGAATTTTCGCCTGCATCTAAAATGCAGTCGCCGCATCCGGCATTCGATCCCGCGACCTGCGGGTCAGCAGCCAAGTGCCTTAGCCACCACACCATCGCGACAGAGCTAATGTGTAGTTCCGGGTTCATAGATTGAACCTTAATTTGCACTGCGAAATTTCTATATATTTATTAGCCCTTTAAGTGTATGCCAGCCAAGTAGTATTACTAGGCCACACCACGACTGTCTCGTACATTGTGAAAACTAACAGCCATGCATCCATTCAATGGCATCCCAAGCCGAATACTAGCAAGTAAAAGACGCGTTATGACCATGTTAGCGATATGCTCAAAAGCGGTGTCATCCAGCTTTTTTTGTATTAGCAGGACATCATTAGTTGCCCTAGTATGAAAAACATATGCTACAATGCAATTTCGTTTTTATTATCGACATTAACATTATAATACCTGCAGGATACCTGCAATGACGACACACTTGCACACTTCAAAGAGGGCAATTTTTCCCTCCATGGATCTCCCATGTGGCATTTGGCAGCAGCTGCCCATGGATGACAGCAAGTGTTCAAAAGGCCGTGTATGTCACATCAGAAGGCTTGTGAAAATTTACTGTAGCATTATTAGGTCTCTGTAATTCGTCCCCCATCTTCAAGCGCATGAGGGGTGATATTCTCCGCGGTGTGGGGAGGCATACGTGTCTTTGCTACATCGATGACCTTGTGGTTAATTTCCCAAATTTCCCTACCCATCCTCGCTTCTTAGATAAAGTTTTGCCCTGTCTCCGGTATGCATGGTCTCCAGCTTAATTTGATGAACTTCCTAACTGCAGCTGAAGAGTCGGTTATATTGAGCCGCGCTGTCCACAAAGAAGGCCTGCTTCTATATCCTACACAACTCCGCACCGTATTCGAATCTTTTAACACCACTAACTCGTAAGTATAACCTAACGTCATCAGTCTATGCTCCTAATCTCGACGCTTCGTACACAGTTTATACCGAGTGATTTGGGACATAGTTTTAGTTCTCCGTTTTTCACAGCACGTGGTGTACAGACCTTCATGCTGTACATCATAATCTGCATCACATCTACAGACTTTTGCTGAGGTTTTACTATGATCAACGTCCACTATCTCATCTATTTACCAACAGGTGATTCTTTTACCCCTGTGATGCTGCTTTTCTGCACTGTCAGTTTGGGAAAGCTTTTTAGGAAAGAATCCAGCCAGCGTAATCCCATAAAATTGCAAACACAAAAACAGGTTGTCCTACCATACATGCCACTAAAGTTCAATTGGCGAGTAATTTATCTTTCCGCTACAATTAGATTTTCGAAAATCACCCCATACATTTTCAGTGGATATACAAAAGTGTCTCGGAAAAAATCCAGCCGCCCAATTGAAACTAATCGCGTTGTACAGTATGCGGACGTTGTCAGCTATAAGTGCCTGAAGTGCAATTAGCGAAGAATCAGGCATTGCTCATTATACTGTTTTTTTGAAGAACGCTCCCCATAGCGTTACTCCCAGTGTTTCCCCTTGGGGTCAGTTTTGTCGCACAAGTCGATGTCCCAGATTGCTAGACATGTTAAATATAGTGCCATCGTACCCCTAAACCAAATTCTCCAAAGTTACAACGAACTTTCCATATCATGTGTTTATGTCTGTTCGCCGCCTACTTACGTATCCACCAACCTTACGCCATTTCAATCCAAGTGCATATTTAGAACTTCACACGGGTGCCAATAGTGTCCTTGGTACTAGTGTAATGGTCACTGCACGCGCTGGCAAATCCAATAGGTCCGGATTTCCTCACCCCCTCCAGATGGTTCTATCTATACCCCCACTACATGGCCCTATGATGGTCTGCTGATTGGTCCATATCGGTGGCGGTGGACAATTACGGCCCCAAAAATGGCAGTTCGTCGGATCCTATAACTGTTGCAGGAAAAGAGCACCTGGCCATCATATAGGCTCCTAAAATATGTCGCCCATATGTCTACAGTCAAGCTTTTGACAGGTTAACAGAATGCCACGCTCTTTGGTGGTTGTCTAACATTAAAGATTCAGCGGGTCATCTCGCTCAGTGTGCCCACCAACTCCGGGAATAGGATATCTATGTCTTCTATCGATCTATACATAGACACTCTAATGCTCGTGCACTAATACCATTTCCCAGCTAATTCAGACGCCAGTGCTAAGTCATGATATCTTACCTGTCTCTACATCACAAGAACTCATGTCGTAAAACAATGCAGTGATCTATTTCGCCAGGATGGCTACTCTTCAAGTGGCAGCGAGGGCTTCCACTGGAGAGGCCAGCGCTGCGATCGTTCTGACGTCACACATGATGTGCTCGCTTGCCTTTCTGTGTAGTTGTAGTGGAACAGTTGCTCGCGAGCGCAGCCAGCTGCTGATCGCGCGCGTTTGTTGACGAAATAATTGATGCTGGAGAGTGACAGCCTCACTGTAAATCGTGAGCCTCAAATACCTGGCCCGCTGACCACGTGTGTCCCGCCGACTTGTCGCTACCGGCCCGCGGCCTGCACAGGGCTGTCAAAATCTCATGTTTTGTTCAAAGTTGTTCACCGAGTGTCTTCGCGAACTACTCAAACATGACTATCCTCAGGCATTTATTGTGTTAGGCACACCATGCGGTCACCATGCGTTGAATCATAACCGTGGAACAATAACCGTCTACATTTCACACATTGGCGGCGGCAGGGGGGGGGGGGGGGTGCGAAAAGGGCGCTTGACCCTCAAACCACACCAGTACACAACGGTACCTAAGCTACAACAGTGCTCTCCTGCTCCGCCGTTAAGAAAGCAACACTGATTTGCAGCCCCAAGAAAAGATCTGCTCGATGACTGTCATTTCAGAATCGGCGTACAGATTTTAGTCATTTCAGAAATCGGTGGCCATGTGTTTCACGAATACCGACCCCAAATGCTCTTCAGGGATGTTAGAAAAAGATATAAGAAAAGGCTTCTTTTAAATGGCAACGTTAGATAACAATTGTTCAAGCTGCCCCCCCTCCCTCTCTTATCCTGCGATGTAGCCTAAACTGTTCCGGTTCTCGCGGAACTCAATTTCACGATTGTGGCTGACTAGCTGAGGCGAGCTTCAAACCCTTTTTGTAAATAAAGAAATACCTCAAAAGAAAATAGTTCACGTCTCCAATATCTCTCACGATGAAAACTAACGTCGATACTTTGCCGACTTGTGCAAGGCAAGACAAAACGTAAACGTATCAGTGGCGAAAAACGAAAAAGATAAGCTCATGGTCATCACTCAGATTGGAGCTAAAGAGAGCAGTGAATGGAAATTCGGTCATTATAAAACAAGCAGTTTGTTTTACACTCGAATAAAAGGCGTCAAAAACGGACATCGATACGTTACCCGCAGGAGCAAAACCAATACGAAAAGTAAACGTACCAGTAGAAGAAAAAAAAACTAATTGAAACGGCAATGATGATCAATCAGATCGGATTGCAAATAAAGAAACAGTGGATCGTAAATTGTTCCTTACAGATCCCAATAGCACTTCTAAGCATGTCCGGCGATTCTCTCCGCTCACCATTCTCAATTGTGTGTTCACAACAATGCATGTGCATCGTAAATATGGCGAGTATTACTGTTCAGTAGCACGTTCCGCTCGGTACCGCATGTTACGTGGTTTTTTTTTTTTTTTCATACACTGTTTGGTTATTCTTACGTTATGGCGAGCCCCGCCGTGGTCGTCTAGTGGCTAAGGTACTCGCCTGCTGACCCGCAGGTGACGGGATCGAATCCCGGCTGCAGCAGCTGCATTGCCGACGGAGGCGGAAATGTTCTAGCCCGTGTGCTCAGATTTGGGCACGCGTTAAAGAACCCCAGGTGGTCGAAATTTCCGGTGCCCTCCACTACGGAGTCTCTAATCATCATATGGTGGGTTTGGGACGTTATACCCCACATATCATCATCACGTTACAGGGAAAGTATTTCACAATATGTTAGCAGCTTACCTTTCATGACACCACTTGCATTGTCCTCCATGTGGTGTTCTAGCAGACGACACAACCCGGCATCCTATGGGTGATGTCGCCGTGGTATGTCCTCGAGGCCAATACCAGGGTGGCCGCAACAAGGAAAATGGTTCCACTCGGAAGCCCCATCGCCACCGTGTGGCTCATACCCAGTTCGTTCTCTGCTTGCTCCATAATCACCTTTTCTATGATTATCTACTGATACGACTCGAATAAATCCCCTCCCTAAAGAATACACCAATCATTGCGTGATAGGAGTTTACTTTGAGGTTTCAAGTATAAATAAACTCTCGCAACTTTTGGTAGTTCCAAGATTCCACTCACATACATGCTGACGGATGTACACAGCCTCATGAGTTTTACGTTTCTTCATTTTTAATTATTTTTTTATTTTATCACCGTAAAAGCTGTTATGAAATCACAGCAGAAGATTTCGGTGCCGCATTTTTCCGCCACCGGTGTCCGTAACCGGTATCACGAGCAATGAATATATATATGTATATATATATGCATGTATGTATATGTATATATATATATATATATATATATATATATATAAATATATATATGCATATATGTATATATATATAAATATATATATAAATATATATATATATATAGGTATGTATGTATGTATATATGTATGTATGTATGTGTGTGTGTGTGTGTGTTGTGTGTGTGTGTGTGTGTGTGTGTGTGTGTGTGTGTGTGTGTGTGTGTGTGTGTGTTTGGGGCAGTCAGGTATTCTGCCAACAAGTCACACCAGTGCTTGAAACTCCGTCGCAAACATATGTTATGCATGCTTCACGGTGGGAAGAGACTCGCATTAGCAATGTAATATAACGTTTTAAAAAAGTAAAATAAAAACCAGGCACCAATGTGCATCCGACCCACTACAGAAGGCTCAGCCATAATTGTGCTTTGTCCTCAACCACTGCATCAAAAAAGTGCGTGTAATGTCTTACAGGTATGCAGCGGGTACAACGCTTCTCCGCAGAATGACTAATAATGACGTACTAGTACATGTTGCGCTTCTTGAAAAAAAATGACGATGGTTTATAGCGTAGTGCGTAACCCTCTCTAAGTGATTATGTAAAAAAAGAAAAGTGCTGCTCGTAACTGGCTCTCTTTACGAGAACAGCTCAGCAGGTCAGTACAGGGATGGGACAAGGGAATAAAAGATATAAAAAGAAAAAGGTATGAGACTAGAAAAAAATGGGGGGGGGGGGAGATTTTATCAGTTGTCCGCGGGCCCGAACCTCCACGCGTACCGCCCATACAACCGGGAAGGCCACCAAGACCGGGAGAAGAAGATCCGCGATGTTTTGAGTGCGCTATGTGTTCGCCAGAGCACGTAGCCACGGTGCTGAAAAATGAAGGCCCGTCAAACTCACGACCGCAAGTCCGCCAAGCCTTGGTGCAAGTGCATCTGTCTTAGTTGCCCCAAGATAGTTTACAAGCGCCTCTAGAAAGGCCACTCTTCCAGATTTTGCAGTGACTGCGCTGGTTGCTCGGGGCAGGTCTGGCGTTTTTTTTTTCTCTTTTTCGCATTTATTATAACGATGATTTCTGAAGCACAAGGTTTATGACAATTTAACCTGGTATAAACTTACTACCCTAAATATATTCATTATGTTGCATTCATTTACGCCACTTATGCCTCAAACGATAATGCTTCATTTTATTTCATTAATTTACCCATTTGTTTTCGTTTACCTTGCTTTTTTCTCAGAAACTTAGGGCTTGTAGAAGACCAGTTTAACCCCAAAGAACTGTGGAGGAGTACCGTGAGTCTCACTGCATAGGATACTCGGAGGTACACAATTATCATTTGCCACGTGTTCTGTGGACTGCGGAATTCTTACTTAGGCGGCACAGAGTTGCTAGTAGTAGACGAGAAACCCACGTCCTCGAAGCCTTTTGAACATGCATCACATTGGTCAAAAGCCGGAAGATCAATCGCGCTATACGAGGCACACCGGCGCTAAATGGAGCGATGGCAACGACCGCCCCGGCTTCTTTTTTTCACCGGCGGTGGTGGCTGCCCGACCGGAGTGGGCACGTAGCAGCACGAGGCCGGTGTCTCTGCTGCGGCCATCTGTCGCACTTCACGCACACCGAAGTACCGCTGATACTCGGCCGCAGGCGCTATGTACTGGGGGAGAAAGGGCCGCCGGCAATGAACCTCCTGCCGTGCGGCCACGTGTACCGCAGTCACTTTTGCTTCGAGCGCACGCGCCGATGAAATGTATATAGCGCGTCAGAAGTCGACCCTCCATAGCGCTTGCGTCTGCGTTGAGCACCACATAAAAATATTACCGAGGGTCGGCGACACGATGGTTGATGTACCACGGGTGCGCTCTCTAGATTACTGAAGGTATTTTTTTTTTGCATTTGATGAACTAATCCAGCGCAGCGGTGGTACTTTGCATTCCCGCATGTCTCTTACAACGAAGTTCAACATGCGCTAACACATCCGACTCACTGTTTGCGTGCACATCCGACCCTGAGTCGGATGTGCGCTAACACATCCGACTCAGGGTCCAAAATTATTTAAATTTTGCATAACATTCGCAAATATCGACCCACTGAAAGATTTTGCACTGGCATAGTATGCAATAAAAGCTGAAATATCGGCACCTTTGGTGGCCTTCTCACCAGTGACGCTGTCTGATGTGCTCATGATGGAGCACAAGCTACCAGGTAACTGGGCCATATCGCGCGAAATACCGTTTTTTATTTGCGGAATACTCCGCAGAAATTCCACCACCATTCACACAGTCGCGATCCGTCATTACAGCGACGACTGCCAACAAATCTTTCATGACATTCCTGTTATACCAGTTTTGGGTTGGAGTTCAATTACTAATTAGAAAGGCCAGAACACTGGTTCATTCACCAGTATGTAATAACTAGAAAAGGATAGAGATCATCCGTCATTCTTTGTGTCACTGTTACCTAGTAGATAAAAATGGCATACATGCCAGTCCGTTATGTCTTGAGCAGACTCGGTGATCGGTCCTTTACGAATGAAAATATATTGGCAACGGGCTCTCGCAGTTCATCATCTCAGAAAGTCATACGAGCTCTTTTGCAGTCAGTTCTTCAAAGTGACTTAACTTTTCATCTGTAGCTACACTGCACCACGTACGTGAATAAATTAGACTCATGCTTTCATGCTCTTTTTCTCTCTTGCACCCATTACCCTTCGCGCGTGCAGGATAGCACACTAGACAAAGTCTAGTTAATATCTCCACCTTTCTTTACTTTCGCTGTTTTAACTTCCCAGTTTCTGTAGCATAGTGGAACATGAGTGTGTCAAAGGCAGCAGGTGTTCAAGTCTCATCTATCATACAGCTTACTTTTCTTGCACATATATAGCTCGTGCTCAGATCTGGAGTTGAATGCATTCAACCCCAAGTACGTGGAATGCCCTTGTTAAGAAGACACATTCTGATATGCCTATATATTCCTCTTGTACGTCCAAGAGAACAAGCGAGCTGTCAAAGGTCAGCCACACAGTGAAAGCTGCGGGGGATATTATATAGTAATCCTATTATGTACGAGAAACGTGTGCAAGAGGAAAGGTCTGCCGGGACTTCTGGCAGTGAAGTTCTGCGCAGCCATTGCAATGAACAAACAAAAGAAGATGTTTCGAAATTACTTGTGCTATCTTCCTTTTTCAGCAATACAGAAAAAAAAACTCAGTTCACTTTTCAACCTTTGTAGAAAAATATGCACTCTCAAAAACATGGCATTATCACACTTTCCTTTGAACTGTACCCTCTCACTTAAGAAGAAAAGTTAGAAGAATGAGTGGGCGAAGAACTGCTGTTCAAGCAACAGACGACTGATCGGCAGCCGCTGATTTATAAGGGCTATACAGGTCATTGAAGAGGCAGCGCTAGATGCTCGGCGACCCGCTGTCGTGAGGTTGACTGGTCGGCGATCGATATCGGAGCGGCTGAGTGGCAGGTCCCAGCTCTCGCGCAGCAAATCACACACTGCCTAAAAGAGGGCACCCTCGTGTTCCTTATGGCTCGATGCATGTACCCGTCACGGCGCGCCCTTCTCAAGGAAGTGAACACAACGGTCTTGTGCTTGGGCGGCCGCGAAACATGACCTGAGAGGGCTTCTGCGGGCACCCACTGTGCCCCCTTTAGTCCCATCCCATTCATCCGTACAGTTTGCAGGGCGCGCCTTGTTGCATCAAGGACTCTGCTAGCGCACGCCTACATGTTGGTTAAGATGCCGAAGGACGCTCCTTATGAACCTCAGACAGGCAAGGCGTTCAAGAGGAAATGGGGGTGCTTTCATATCTAGTGCCCGATGTGGAGCCCTCTCGATGCGTCACATGCATGAAACATGGGCTTTATACGGAGGCATACATTTTGTGCTTGCTGCTGAGTGAGTTCACAACAGAATTAGCCTCGGAACCAAGTTCACAGGTCGGCACTTTCCATCTCTTTGTTTGTAACTTGGAATCAATGATTCATTCGGTAAGTCGATTCTCCGTGCACGAAGTACGGCTGGGTCGGTCTGCATATAAAGGGTTTGTATGAAGATAACTTTGTGGCCATTTTTTGTACAGCAAGGCCACAGAACCTGCCACGTATTCACATGGCACGTATACTGTGTTATTCATTCTCAAAGCGCACGTATATCTTTCAGGAGTATCAGCATATGCAGAGCTGCAGGGTGATAAAATTTAGAACACCAAAATTGTGGTGACTATAGGTTGAATAGCTCCAAATTGTTTTACCATCTGAAAGCATTTAAAGTTGCGTTAAGCTACCTTTGCAGACAAAAATCCTGGACTTCATTAAAGGGAAACTTTGTTGTGAATGGGAAATGTTCAGGAGCTTTAGGAGGCAAGAACAAACAGACACATGTTTGGAAAAATTGAAAAGAAAACTAATTACTTTTTATGCCGTTTACCAAATATTGTACATTTTTCACGGTGAAGATGGTAATAAAAACTTGTGCAAATCACCTTATTTAACACTTTAGCAAGAATATTTAAAAAGAAATACCAGACTATTGGCTGCAAGGGCAGACTTAGCTCGGTATCCGAAGTCGTCATAACGGTTAGCCTATACGGACTCTTAATTTTTATAACTTGGTGTATTACATAGACCTGCGCGGGGCTCTCCAATGGGAGGGACCAAGTTTCATGCAGCGCCCCCCCCCCTCTTTTCTTCTGGTCAAGTACGAAAGAAAACGAGCTCCGCAACAGATGCGAAAATGCTAATCAATGGATGACTTGCATAAAAGAATAGACCTAAGTCCACGGTTCGACGGGAAGCCGTCTGGTCGGGAAAATTAATTATTCGCAGGAAAATAGCACGAACTGACCATTGATGATTATGTTGTGCGAATTAATGCATGCCGGTGCAACAATCAATGCAGATCGCTTCTGCTAGACGATGAAAAACCTTCAATGCGTGATTCGAAACAAGATGAGAGAGATGCTCATAAAAGGAGTGCGTTTCCATCAAGATAATGCTCGTCCACACACTGCCAGTGTAACGAATGATCTCATCAAGAAATTTGGATGAGATACTGCCAGACACCCGCCTAAGTCCCCAAACAAAGCCCCAAGTGACTACAGTTTTTTCGCTGAATTGGAGAAAGCCCTAAGTCAGAAGCATTTAAGAAAAGAGGGAAGCTGAAACAACTGGTTGTAGACACATATTTTCAGCCGCGGTGGGAGAGTTCTACGACTCAGGCATAAAGAATATGGTACATCGTGTACAAAACTTTCCTCATCTCAACGACGATAATGTTGAAAAATAAATGTAGGTCTAGGCTTTTCGAAAATGTATTAATCAAGGCTAATAAACAAACCTTGAGAGGGAAAATATTTGGGAACCCTATTTTAAAAAGAGCCCTCGTAGCTGCAACGCCACGATTGATTTGATAGTATTCCTAAACATTACGTACATCTAAACATAGGCTGTTCCTCACCCACTTTTTCTGGCTCTTAACACGAGAGCCAGAAAAATGAGAGAGGAAGCATTAGAAAAAAAAGAACGTTTTTGCGCAGGCCCGTATTTCTAAATATAAAGTATCTCGCACCCCTACGCCAAAAAAGAAAAGCAACGCGCAGAGCCTAGTGGTCCGGAATTTCGCTCCTGGAGCGAGGCTTCGGTATTCTTTCCGAAATCACCCTCCGCTAGATCCGTCAGCAGCTTTATCATGCCTTCACTCTGCATGAGGCGTTGCATGAGGTGCAACATCGCAACGTAAGAAGGTACTAGCGATAAGTGAGGGGGAAGCGGCAGCCCGCAACGTCTCAGCAAGCAGCGAAAGAAAAGCCGAACTGAGCCGCCAGAAAAAGAGCTCGTTTTTCACGGAGCCCGAGGCGGACCTCTGCATGCTCCAGCCCGAGCTGCTAAGTCTAAACCTTGTAGGTTCCGACGCCGTTCCCCTGCGTCTAGTTTAGACCGCACCCACTGGCCCAGCCACCCACGCGCGCGCTCTGGGCGAAAAATCATGCCGATAGATATGCTGAAGGGCACTGAAGACAGAAGTAGTGAACAAAAAAGGGAAGCATGGACGAAGGTGCACGTGGAAGTGACTCGCTTGCTATGAAGTCGGTGTCCCTTTTCAGAGTCTCCGCTCTCGTCATCGACGCCCCTGGCAGCACCAAAGCTTGGGTCACTTAGCGCGCTCAAAACGATTGCACCGCATTCACGGCGTTCCTTGTCTACCCCGCGGGCCCGCACTGGTCTTGCAGGGCCGACACAGGGGCCCAACCTTTCGCTCGCCGCTCCCCTCCGCTTCAACTATCCGACCCCGGGAGCTGTCCTTTTCTTAGGAAATCTTTTATAACTTTTTAACCTAGCAGTGCTTGCGCGTTACTTTGCGTACGTTTTATTTACTTTCCCTTCATAAGCAGCTTTACCGCCATAGTACCAGCCCCTTATCCTCCACGAATCAAGGCTCCTAGCATCGTCCATCGTCAACAATGCCCGGGTGGCTAAGGACAGTCGACGTCTCAGCGAACGCCTCGAACTTCTGGTACCTTTTTATTGCTATTTTGGCTTTGCTTTCTCTGTTTTTGAGCAAGGCGCTTTCGCTGCTCCACTGCATCGCAGAGAGCAAGCAAAGTTGAAGCGAAGCTCGAGGTAAACAGTCCTCCCACTATTGGAGGGACAAAGATGGGGTTGGGGATGGAGGGCGTGCACCCAAACAAACGCTTGACCCCTAGCGTGACCCGGCCCTGCGAGCTAAGGCGCCGTTTTTAGTGTAAGCTATATGCAGTCTTGCATCAAGCACTGCTTCTGCATGTTTGGCGCCGTCTCTCACCAATTGTTGATAATGCTCCGTCCCCTCTCGAACCTTCCTTTGTTAACTCGAGTGATGGCACGTAACTGTTCGAAAGAACGAAGAAAACACCTACTGCGGAAAATGACGCCTCAGGTGCATCCCCGACTGTTCGTACCAGCGCACTTTCAGCGTCAGCCTACAATGTTCAATACGTCATTAATATTTCTCCGTTGAATTCATATATAAATGTTCGGATCCGGACACGAGGAAAATAAAAACTATGTTACTAAACGACACAGCTTGTGAATAAATTTAATAAACGTTTAATCATCATGACTGCTTATAGTAACAAGAGCAGGCGCAGAAGGCTGCATAACCTGACGAAAAGAATCTGCTCCTTGTTAGAGTGTGCTACACAGGCCGCTTTAGGTAATAACACAATATTACCAAATAATGAAAAAAATCTTGCTGAAATTAGGCTACTAAGTAAACACAGGCATCCTTGGAATAAGAAATAAAACAGAAGAGTCATATCACATTATATGAAAATAATATTTAAACTGTAAGAACACAAACGCAACACGCCGTTAAGACAATGTCAAGGCTAGTTGGTTCAGAATCGCAGTAAGTCAGCGCCGGCGAAAACAACACACCAGACAAGGAGAAGGACGCGTGCGCAAGGCGCCTTATGTACATGTTCTTCTCCTCTTCTGGTCTGTTGATAAATGAGAAGCGTTTCTTGGCAAACTTCGGTGACTTTGAGTGTGTATCCATCCATCCATACATCCATCCACCATCCATCCATCCATCCATCCGTCCGTCCGTCTGTCCAGCCACCTACAATTTTTAGCTGTCCTGGCCGTTTCGATAATGTTATTCATGACAAAATTGGTATGGCATAACACGACTGTATGATGAGCATAAGTGACTAGTCATGACATGAAAATCATGACATGTATGTCAATAATGTCATGATTTACATTTCATGGTCTTGCTGCGCTTTCGGTGGTTTCGTTCACATGACATATTACAAAACTGGTATGGTATGACATGACTGCATGATGAACATCAGTGGCAGATCTTTACGTGCAAATCAAGATATGTATGTGATGTAAGTCATGATTCATTTATATATGGTGTTTAACGTCCCAAAATTATTATATGAATGTGACAAACGCCGTAGTGGAGGGCGCCGAAAATCTTGACCACCTAGGGTTCTTTAACGTGCACCCAAATCTGAGCACACGGGCCTACAGCATTTTTGCCTCTATCGAAAATGGATGGCCGCCGCAGCCAGGATTCGATCTCCCAACCTGCGGGTCAGCAGCCGAGTACCTTAGCCACTAGGCCACTCGGCGGAGCAACATACCACGCTCCCGATGGGCTCGTGGCTGTTTCGCTAGCTTCACATATACAAAATTTGGTATTACGTGACGTGAACGAACGACGAAGGTAAATTACACGTCCAAACATGATAATCATAACATGCGTGTCATGTAAAACATGACTACATGCTACGCTCATAGTGCACTCGTAGTCAGCTCACTAGCGTCACATATGTCAAATTTGGTATTACGTGACGTCAATGGACGACGAAGGTAAATGACTCGTCCAAACATGATAATCATGACATGGAAGTCATGTATAACGTACTTTACGTCGGCCTCGTAACGTTGTCCTGATTTTATTGTGATATATCAACCTTCCTCATTCGTGCTTCGCATATCACCGATTCCCACTGTATACGTGAGATCTGCCAATTGTTTTGCTCCGGCGCTGTTTTACTGTTAATTCAATGTAATTACCTGGCGGGATGTGCTTGATCGTGGTGCTAGGCTGTCTGTATTCAGTTCTATATGTAAAACAATGTTAGCAATTCAGCAACGTAGGTGCTTAGAGACTATGCCATCACGATCACAATCAAAATTATCCTGTCTTTGTTGATGATTGATTTGTGGAGTTTAACGTCCCAAAACCACCATATGATTATGAGAGACGCCGTAGTGGAGGGCTCCGGAAATTTCGACCACCTGGGGTTCTTTAACGTGCACCCAAATCTGAGCACACGGGCCTACAACATTTCCGCCTCCATCGGAAATGCAGCCGCCACAGCCGGGATTCGAACCCGCGACCTGCGGGTCAGCAGCCGAGTACCTTAGCCACTAGACCACCGCGGCGGGGCCATCCTGTCTTTTTCGGCTAGTCTGTTGCGGGATGGAAGCCTTTCTGAATGATCAATTTGCTCTGTTGCGGTACGTGCGAAATTCAAGTGATATGCGCTGTGCTGTCGCTATGCTGCCACAGTTATCGTCACTGGGCCTTTTGGTACGCCCCATGCGGTACGAATGCCACGTTCGCTTATTCCACGTTCCGTCGAAGACAATGAAACAGTGTGTCTATAGGTGGCGAGAGAGTTAATATTTTTTTAAGCTTCGCTTCCGTGTTTCACTTTTGTTTGTATTATTTCTTTTTATTTTCATTTTTTTCCATCTCTTCTAGAATTCTATTCTACCTTCCTATACAGAGTAGCATGCGAGGGGTATATAGACGCCGAAAAAATCACTCCATCTCTCTCGCTCTAGCCTGCGCCTTGAGAATTTTATTTTATGCTTACAGTTTTTTTTTCTCTCTCCTAATTTTTATCACCCCAACCAGCCTTTTTCATTTTCGCGGATACGTAGGTCTATACCATATTTTGGCATTCATTCCGTAACCCTAACTGATTATCAGTTACCCATCCGTCGCATTACCTGACCTGGCAAGATTCTTTTGTTCTCTAATGAAGACAACAATGAGATCGACTACCCTCGTGTCTTCTCTAATACTCAGCACTGTCTTGCTCCCCGTGAAATATTTCGTGAAGGTGCGGGGTAGGAAAAAAATAATTGTTGGTTGGGCTTGACAGTAGTGAATAGACTTAATTATTCACTCATTAGCCTATATGGTGCGCGAACTTTAACCACCGTTTTTCTTTCGCCATATATATATATATATATATATATATATATATATATATATATATATATATATATATATATATATATATATATATATATATATATATATATATATATATATATATATATATATATATATATATATATATATATATATATATATATATATAGGGCGACAATGTACAACATCCACGCAGCAGAGCTTCGAAACGTGTTATCTTTGCCGTGAGTCACTACAGTATAGGGTTGGAGTGACGCAATAATAAATGTTGTTCATATATTACTGCAACGTTGGCTAATATCAGCCAAAATATTAGGTGCGTAGCAGACGCCCGCCGCTTTGACGCGGCCTTCACAGCGGAGAAAGCCCACGGGTCCGTCCGGCACGCCAGCGCCGCGACGCAGGAGTTCACCGCAAAAGGCCCTCACTCCTCCCATGTATTGGCGCAGTGCTTTGGATACTCCCCAAGGGCAATCTAAATAGGTCGCGAAAGTCAGAACCAAAAGTGGTCTGAAACCATTGCGACAGATATCAACAACCGTGTAACAATTGAAGCGCGACTAGGTGAGGTGGGAACAAACCACGAAAACAAAAAAAAATAATGAAATATTTATTTTCAATAGTTTTAGTTTTATTGGTTCCAAAAAGTAGTCGATTACTTTATTGAAGCTTTGGTCTTTGGTATGTGGTTGAGCACCCATTTTTTTTAGTTTGGTTTCAGAAACAGCAGGCACAAGCAGGCAGTCTGCTAACATGGGCCAACGGATTTGGGGGGTGTGTATCCAGGCAATATGTTATCAGAGGGTGTGTTCCAATACTTGCCGTAGACGGCTAAATAGACAGCGAAATGGACGGTGGCCATCTTAAGTCTCATTTCAATTCTCACGCAGCCGGCAACGTAGAGAGCTCCGAGAAGACCGCATCGGAGGCAAATACGATGCAGGCTACTTAGCTGTCTAAACAAATGGCGGCTCAGCGAATCGCTCAGATAGATCAAATCTCGCCGGAATGGTAGTCTGCACACACACAGACGCTTTCCCAGACGCTCAATGTGAGTGACGTTTATTTGTTTTTGCTTTAAACACGAAATAAGCCCCAAAATACGACTGTTACGTTTGTGTATTTTAGCTTTTTCCTCTCGACGCGAGGTGGAGCATCGTCGCGTAAAAGCCGTCCAGAAGTGTTCCCATTCTCGGACAGCATGGGCTCGATGCTGTCTTCTAAGCAGTCTGCGTAGACTGTCTACGTGCTGTCTAGGAATTGGAACACAGCCAGAGCTTGTGTTTATTTCGGCGTGTGCTTTGGTTCAGCACATTACTAGGTCAACGAGGCATCGCTCACTTTTCTGTTGTGGTGTCGTGCGTACCTTCAAAAGTTTACTTATAATTATTCGCATTTCATAGCTCAACTAGCTCACAGAATGTGTAGAGAGCCACTCCTGTGACTGCCGACTGCTTTCGCTGGTGCACAGCTGGCATGCCCTCGCCTTTGGTGACTGAACGCGACAGTCTAAGCAACAAGACGCTGTAGTCTACGGCTGCCAAAGCTATATTTTCAAAACTACTGTCTCACCGCAGTGGTTTTCCATAATTGTACAACGTGAGTTTTCGGACTATTATGGTATTGTGCTCGTGAACAGTTGTCTCACAATTACCTCTGCGAAGTTTCTTGTGCATATTGCAAGTACGTCATTTGGCTAATAAAACAACTTGGCTTCCTCAATCTTTGTTATTTGTGTTTCTTTTCTCTCTCGCACGAAATTAGCGTGACACAATAAAGGGGGCAATAAAATCACGTAATAATGAAGGCACGTAACTGGTGAGCAATTAGGAGAACTTTTGATTTCGCGCCATGTAGGGCAAATGCGCGATGTCGCTCCCACTTCTAGTTGTGACGTCACAATTTATTTCATTTGATATTATTTGTTTTTGCATTTAGTTGTGCCCTCCTCACGTAATGGCGACGATGGCAACGAGCCGCCGACTACTGCATCCATGGGCTTCTATGGAAGTGCGCTACCAGTTTACATATACCTTGCACTCTCCTTACTATAGATCACTCTAGTAGTGTTACTTTAGTGCCAAGGACGTGGTTATTTTCAAATAAAATTATGTTTTTAGTGGTCTTGATAAGACAGCTGAAGTCAGCGCTCTTTCTGTCGTCTCTTCTTTTGTAGTTGCGTCATAATAACTCGTAGTCCTGCGCTGTGCAAATATGTTTTAGTGGTCCGCATCGGGTTAGAGCACTTAAAACTACCCACCTCAACCCGAACGTGCCACGTCACTGTTGCCGTGCACAACGTTGTCCGCCTTTACTGCGCCGCCGCCGGCACTAGTAGCAGAAGAACGAGAGTAGCGGGAGCCACAGCAGCAACTACGCCGATTAAACAATTTATTACCATGGCCTGTGAGATGGCAAATATGCTTGATTCAACTGGGCCCCACCACACCGCACGACTTGTCCAGTTTAACCAGGCTAAAATTGAAATTTCGAACCACTCGTGCCATTCCCCTAAATAACTTCCGGTATATAGTTCTTTTTTGCATAAATCAAACAGAAACGAAGAAACAGCGTTTAGGTACGTTTTTTAGTGCACGGTTCTTTATTTAGTGCAGTGAGCTCGATTACTACTGATCTTTTTTTACATACTTCGATCTCGATGAGGCTATAGCAGGTGTGGAAAAAAAACAACAGGAACAAATCAGCATTCATGAACAAGCTTCCGAAAATTGTTGAAATGATAGAGAACGAACACTTCCGGGAAGCATGTTCCAGGCGTCTATAGTTGAAAGGAAAAAGCTGTATTTGAACATGTCAGTGTGGGTGAAAAGGGTTGCAATTTTAAGGGAATTGTCACTCCTCGTAGACAAAGGTCTATAAAATTTAAATTATGATTCTAATTGTAGGCGGTACCTCTGACGTAGTCAGGCTCATTTTACGAATGTAGTATCGCAGAGCATGTGTTCTCGTGCATTTACCTTAATATAGTGGTTCGTAGGGCACTGCTGTTCATAATACTGTCGTTTTACACGTTGTCAAAGATTGAGCTTTCACTCTGACATAAATTGTTATGTGACTTTAGTGTCCTTTTAAGGGTCCGTCAATGAACCGCACGCCGTCAAAATTGAACTAGAGACTTTGAATCCAGTTCCTGGTTTTCGCACGCATATCTTGGTTTTGGCACGTAAATACCTAAAAACTTATTTTTGCAATCAAAACAGCGAATCCTGTACAATGAGTAGAGTGTCGTCGAGCATGCAATTTAGCTGCTGCTCTGAAAAGTAAAATGAACACAGACGTATATACACACGACAACCTGCGTGCAAAACACCTTTTGAGTCTGTCAATTACAGAAGCGATCACGTTTGTGAATGACAAAGGTGGGCAACTAATTGACACAGAAAACAGCCACAGCATGAATTCAAAACATGAGGTTACTTGATGCATAATGAGTAAGAACACTAGTAGGAAGTTGACCCATTTTTATCACTATAAGATCGTGATCATTTTATGCTTGTACGCATGATGCCTTTTCGCTCAAGGAATATTTACTTGAAACAACTAACAGTAATAACATATGCTAATTTCTCAATCATCAAAAGCTCCAGCCTGAATTTTCATGTCATAGTGGGGTTTAACGTCCCCAAGCCAGTCTTAATTACGAGGAATGCCTTTGTTGATGGCTACCCGGAAATTTCGACGACCTAGGGTTATAAAAAGTGCACATTAAATCTAGAAGTACACGAGCCTCCGGCATTTCTACCTCTCTTGAACATGCCGTCGAAATTGGATCCCGTGATCTTCGGGTCAGCAGTCGAGCCCTTTAACCACTATAGACCAGTATTGTAGACTGCCTAACATTTTAGGGGAATTGCACACTAATGGCTAGAGTATAGTGTACGGATGATGAAAGAAGCAACGAAGGCTGCATGCATGGCAACCAGAGAGTTAGGCCATAAAAAGATGTTTGGGTCGGGTGTAACCACTTTTCATTGCCACCTCAAGCAGATCCACGCATCACAACAGTCGGTGTACGTACGTGATCAGCAAGTATGCATCTCAGCGCAGACCAAGCCAGCTATTGTCAGTTCTAACGTCATATCTACGAATCTTGAACAACGGAACTGCGTTTCGCAGTGAATAGCGTCCGCTGGGGTGCAGTCGGATATGCTGACGTGGCCGTGAAACATGCTAACAGAGGTAATCCCGCCGTCACACTGTCCGGGATGTTCGGTGGGTGTGGACGGCGATCAGAAACGGCAAAAGAAGGGAGGCACAACGAGGTCGCTCGGAAGAAGCGAAGAGGACAAGACGGGAATCCATCATGCTTCGAACACAATGGCAAGACAAGCAGACGGATCATCCCGTTGGCAACGCCTCTGCGTGGGCGAGAGCGATGTCCAGCCAAAACTGACCGCTCCCCGATCGGTTCAGCGCCGCAAGCGCTTATATAAGTATGCATACGCCTGCCCGTTCCCCCGGCCGTTGTTGCACGCACAATACAAGTAGGCAGAAAAAAAAGAATCAGAACAAAACCATGAGATAAGCGATGTAAACATCGGATTACACGTGTATCCTATGAAACAGAATTGCCGAGAAGAAGCTGGCCTGGGGACACGGCCGAATGAGAACACCTGGTTGCGTGATCTCGCGTCCTATCTATGGCGACAGGGGTGCCGCAGCATGATTTATTCTTGCAGTGACACTCATGACACTACTATCCGACGAGAGGCGGTCACGGCAAGGCCAACTATTTTTTGCCGGCTTACGCCCACTGAAAGGGTCACTCAATATAATCTTGAATTTCCTTGGCTGCTTTCTCTACGTGGATTCTCGAAACTTGGATCATTCGGTCAATCTATTTATTTTCCCTTTAAAATGATAAGTTTGGTTTTTGTTGCATTTTCTGTTCGAGTTCGCGTGCATGGTTGTAGATGCTTGACGAACCAGTGACGTAGCGCGAAAACTATAAATTCTGGAGAGGTGCACGCAGCCACCTAATATGTCTGATCTACTATTGATGACGTCCATAGTATTGCCTTATTGATACCATAATAAAGTCGTTAAAAAAGCAAACTAATTGGTATGCTTGCCCGTCAGCAGCATTGAATAAATGTAATTCAACAAACATTGCGTGCATGCCTTGATGTTGTGAAACCCAAAGTTTTACTTGGTATCTTTGATTGCTGTGGTCTTACATCTAAAAACACAATATTATTCTCAAGGAAGCTATAATGGAGGGCTCTAAAAGTTTACACCATCTGGTGTTCATAAACGTGCTCCAAAATGAAAGCAGATGGGTCTCCCCCTCTATCGAAATGACTGCACCACGACAGGAATTTGATCCCGCGGCATTCCAACAAGCAGTCGAGCTCGTAGCTGTTAGATAACCATGGCGGGTTCAGCTAAGTATTTTTATATGTAGAAGTATTTGAAAATGTGTATTTTAAATAAAATGGTTAATGGTCCACTTGGAGACTTTCGCTGATGCAGAAAACATTGTTTGCCATGCTGATGAACTTTCCTTGCGTGGTTTTCGTGCCCGAAAAATCCACGGCCATGTCTGGAGACAACACAGGAGCAAGCAAGCATTTTCGGGCAGCTGAACCGCAGGTCGTGTGTTCTATCCCTGCCGCAACGGTTGCATTTTGATGGACACAAAATGCTATAGAGGTCTGTGTATTTATTGGGCAATGTCAGTACACGTTCTAAACGGTACCAGATGTTCAAAATTATCCGGAACCCTCTATTATGGCATGTCTCATAATCATGTCGTGGATTTTGGAGCGCGAAACCCCATATTGTTGTGAGCACGTGCCTTCAAGCTGGTCATGAAGAAATAAGGTTTTGTTAAAGCATCTTTCAGGCAACAGACGACAAACGGATGAAGACAGCTAGGCGCTGACTTCCAACTAAAATTCTATATATTGAATAAAGATTGTATAGGAGAAGTACAGTATAGAAAAAAGCACTCCCTTATAAAACACGAGGCCAACGTGAGCAAGGCTTCAAAACAACGTCAGGCCTGTGTGGAAGGCGCAGCACAGTCCGAAAGCTAGAAGAGCGGCCTTTCAGAGACTTTTCAAAACACTCATTGGGTAACTTTTGCAAGCACACTTGCTTGATACCTTCTAAATAGTTAATAATAATTTATTTGGGTAGTAGGTCGGCATTATCTACGCTATTTTTCGTCACTCTTCTGAGAAGCGTGGTATCTGCTAAACATTTGCAAGAAATTCTGTGCCAAATGTTCATGCAGTGGCTGACGACGATGAGGAATTATAACTGAAGTAGGTATGCGCCACAGTTAATAGGGGAACAAGAACAAGCTTTTTGTAATGAGTTGGAGCATCGGACGGCCCACTCGTTCCGCTATTCGCATTGCGTGATGACTGCTTGTTGTTTCGCTGTTTCAAAACGCTTTATAAGTCGTATGAACGCGATCGCTTTCCCTACATCAAGCCTGCCTAAGGCAAGTTTTCCAAAAACTCCCAAGCACTGGCGTGGCTCCGTGCTAGAATACTGGGCTGGTACCCAGCGGACCCGGGTTTGAGCCCCACTTATCATTGGTGCTAGGTCAAGCCTGCCTAAGGCAAGTTTGACAACAAGTTACAAGCACCGGCGTAACTCAGTGGGGGAATATTGGGTTGGCACCCAGCGGATCCTGGTTCGAACGCCACTGCGTCATTTGTACTAAGTCGTTTTTCTAATTTTGCGCGATGTGGTTGTGGACAGCAGCGGTGGCGGTGGCGGACAACTGCGCGTGACCCGAGTTCCGATCTCATAACGGCTTTAGGTGTAAAAACAACCAATGCACGAAAAGCCTGCTCAAGGTGAACAGGAGCACGTGTGTTGACGCAGGAAAATAAGCTCCGTATCACTTGAAGCTATTCAGGGCTTACCGACGGAAACATGTCCGCAATCTACGCAGTTTTTACGAGGTAATATTTTTGTTAGGATGCCGAGATAATGTACCCGTATTTTCGTAGGGTTACTACAGCCACATTGAGCTCAATGCGCACCAAGACACCCATCTCACGCTTTCACTTTCGCTCCTTCAGATTGATTGATTTGTGGGGTTTAACGTCCCAAAACCACCATATGATTATGAGAGACGCCGTAGTGGAGGGCTCCGGAAATTTCGACCACCTGGGGTTCTTTAACGTGCGCCCAAATCTGAGCACACGGGCCTACAACATTTCCGCCTCCATCGGAAATGCAGCCGCCGCAGCCGGGAATCGAACCCGCGACCTGCGGGTCAGCAGCCGAGTACCTTAGCCACTAGACCACCACGGCGCGGCTTTCGCTCCTTCAGTCGAATGTTCAAACACCTGCCGGTCGTACGCAGGGCAGACCACATAACATCCTTGTTCTTTCACAAGGAAGGAAGGAAGGATAGAGAGGAAAGACAGGGATGCTAACCAGTTTGGCACAACCGGTTAGCTACACTGCACAAGGGGAAAGGATGGAGAGATTGAAACAAGAGCAAAGAAAGAGAGAAATTGAGGGGAATCACACATGCACACACATGACGTAACCGCGCGGAGAAGCAGTCTTGTGCGGTATACGCCATCATTGGGAGTCCACAGCCGCTCATGAAAGTTTGTTTCCCTAAGGAATTTTCGCAATGCCTTCGTCACTTGAATTGTCAATGACTTTTCAGGATGACATTAGATAATCTCTAGTGTTATCATTTTGTTGTCAAGACAACCGAGAGCACATTAGATGGATCGTCACGGCACAGCGTTGCGAGGGCAGTCACAGAAAAAAATGCTGCAAGGTGTCCTCGGTGTCGTAGGCGTCGCAAAGAGCATTGTCGGCCATCTCTACTCTGAACGAATATGACTTCGTGAAAGCCACTCTTAGCCACAAGCGGCAAAGCAGAGTGATCTCTCTTCGGTGGAGTACAGTTGGTATTTGAAATCGCCGTCACGCATTCAGGTGGTGTTGCCAATAATTTTGACTTCTCGATGTAGTCAGTGTTCAATGCGAAATATCTTTTGGTGATTCTTCGAAGCATGGCAGCAGCATCAGACCTTGAAAGGTATAGCATCTACCGTGTCGCCTTGTAAATCTGACCGAGCCGTTCGTTGCCACTCACGCCACCATGACTCTGCAACCATTGAAATGTCACTCGGTGGCCCTTCTCGTATGCCGTATGAATGAGTTTTGTTGTGTTTAACACCACTTGTTGATATGGTCCACGCCGCCGTGCTGATAAGAGTGTTTGTAAGGATGCTTTAGAGAAATGCTGGGCTGATTTCCTACTGACACAATCCTGTGACGCCGTACCCAGTATTGATTATTCGATGGGAATTTAATCTTTTGACGCCAACCCCAGTATTCATTAATTGATGGGAAGTTCATTGTGAAAACATACACTTGGTATTAAACAAAATTACTAAGCTAATAGTTTTTTCATTGACACCATAATTTAAGGAATTTAAACAAAAGAGATTCGCCATCTGTCATTGTATTGAGAGTTATGCGCAGTAAAACACAGCACACATCAGCTATTTAAAACATGAATGACTACCAGCAATCCGTGTAACGCCCTCTACTTCTTCTCTTCTATGTAGTGGAAACATATCCCTGTTCAAACGAACAAACAAGATCAGCACATAACACTGCAAATATTCACAATAATGCATACATACAGTATGGAAGAAGAAGCTGGAGCGTACAAACCCTTGTTCACTTAAGGTACTCCTCCCAACACAGGAAGTTTGCATTATACAGCACCTAAAGCTTCGTATTTTCAGCATATCTGCACTTTCTTTTCTTAAAACATGCAAATCTGTATTTTTATGTTACGTATATATTATATGCACTGTACACTTTGACTACGGTTTATTACGACAAAGTAGAATACGCTAATGGTAGAAATTCAGGGCAGAAGTTCTCAGCTCTGGTTCAGCATCTGCACAAGTCGAGCTCGTCAAAAATTATCTCATCCAACCATGCACCGCTGTTGACTGTCTCAGAATACAATGCACAACTGCCGTCTTTCAGGCACCCCCGATCACTGCTTTGAGCTCTTGCTAGAAAAAAAAAAACATCCTCGTGCTACAGTTTTGGGTGTTTTCGCCACCCGACAAGATCACCTTTAACCAGAAAACACACCACAACAGAAGCCTTTATTTTTATTGTGGGCCCTATACACTTGGAAAATGCTTAACTGTATTGGGGCGGAAAAAGTTCAATGCCTAAAATGAGCACCGACGCTGCTGCTACACAATGATACATGTAGAGACCCTATACCTATTTGCACTGTTGGGTTGTTCTCATCTACTAGCTGTACAGATGCTATTGTCATTGCAGCTATGCGGAACAATAAAAGTTTAAGCAGACATTTTTACCTGTGTATTGTTGCAAGGTACCTCTTCCAGAAATCTCGAGACGGTCATGCACTTTGCGGTGCTGTGAAGACAGCGATAGTAAAAATTTGTTAGTTAGTTAGTTACGTTGAGTTTCATGGCGCAAAAGCAGCAATGGATATGATGCGCCACACATTTGATTGATATGTGGGGTTTAACGTCCCAAAACCACTATATGATTATGAGAGACGCCGTAGTCGAGGGCTCCGGAAATTTAGACGACCTGAGTTCTTTAACGTGCACCCAAATCTGAGCACACGGGCCTACAACATTTCCGCCTCCATCTGAAATGCAGCCGCCACAGCCGGGATTCGAACCCGCGCCCTGCGGGTCAGCAGCCGAGTACCTTAGCCACTAGACCACCGCGGCGGGGCTTGATGCGCCAGACACTAGGTGATTTTGATAATAAGATTAAAATATGAGATGAAAAACAGATTCCTGTTTACAGTTTGTTTAAAAGGCCTGTGGCCTCTAGAAACCGGAAAACATGCTTTATGGGGATGATTGCATTTTTTGATAGTATTAATATTGGGTGGAGAGGTGTTTGTGTTCGGTAAAATTATTTAAAATAAGCCTGTCTTCTTTTTTCGAAGACTGGGCATGTTATTAAAATATGATTGATAGTCAGACGTTCCTTGCAATGTTCGCATTCTGGCTGATTTTCTCCGCGCAATAAGTTGTGGGTGAGGTGAGTATGACATATCCGCAGGCGGCATAGTATTACTTCAATGAAGCGCTTTTGGTGATTGCATGACTTCCATTCTTATAGAATAGGCTTGACAATTTGAAGCTTGTTATGCACTTGAGCCTGCCACTCTTCTTGCCATTTTGCCCTAAAGGCTGTCCGACAACTGTTGAAACAGTCTCTGAATGGTGCTCTTATTTTTGCTATTTTTTGATTACCTGCCGTTGTTTCCACCCTGTCTGCCTTTTCGTTTCCTGGGATACCAACATGGCTCGGCACCCATACAAGCTGGATTGTCTTGCCATTTTTCTCAGCTCTTTCTAGCTTCTGTAAAATGTCCCCGAGAAACGGTTCGTTTTCTGACCTTAAATGTAGGGCTTTTAATGCGCTTAGTGAGTCTGTGTATAGACAACTTTTTTGGGATATATTGAAAAAATTTTCCGAGAGCAATCAAAAGAGCATACACTTCTGCTGTGAAGATAGATACAAATGGTGACAGTCTTATACATGTTTCTGAGTGTTTTGATATGACAGCACTTCCTGTATATTCATGTGTTTTTGATCCATCAGTATAGTATTCAAAGTGCGTGTTATATTTTTCTTGTACGGCTAGGAAATCCTGGATAATTTGTTCACGTGGAGTGTCCTTCTTTCTTAAATGAGTTAAGGCAAAGTCAGTGTAGTACGAAAAGTCCAACCATGGAGCCAGTCTATCTGGCATTCGGACAATTTGTAATGTGCCCTTTATAACAAAAACCAAAAAAAATCTCTTCTAGACTAGATGAGACAGGACCACCATCAACATTACGGGAAAGATCACAAAGTTGTATGTCATCGACTGAACTTTATTTCGTCACAACATGAATGACATGAAAATATTTGATTTATCGCAATTTATCAGACTGGCAACTATACATGCACATGGCATACAACTAAAGCGCATCACCAAACATTGTTATCAAGCTACATGGACGTGACGGTTTGCTGCTTCCAATATCAGACCGTCGAGAGTCTGCGGGACATGTAATACATTACCAATTCAAGGCAGTATGTCGAACCTAAGTACCGTTATCGGCTACGTTTACCCACGGATGCCTTAACATTTGCCCAGGCTCAACGTCCTCGAGGAACGACTAGCGATTCCGCTTCTGCCGTTAATGTGCATTCGGTAATTAACACACGGTAATTGAAAATATGCCATCAAGGGACAAGTTGTCAGCGTTGTTATCAACAAGCAAAACACCCTGAAATATCTGCTGTGTAACGTTGCTGACTGTATCAGATTGCCGATTGTCAGTGTTTACACGTCACACTGTCTTTCTTTCATGTGTTTCCTCTCTTTTCATGTCGCTCGCTTTAAAAAAGGCTCGAAATAAACCGCCGGGGGCTGGTGTTTCTTTGTTCTGTTGGCGCAGCTCAGGCTAACATGACTGTCTGCTTATTTTAAAGACACGATACATGGTGTCAGAAGTGTTAAAGTTTAGTTGCAGTGGATACCGTCAAGCCTCCAGAACAGCTACAGTTGTGAGGCAATATATGAAAAAAATTGGCAGATGTCCAAGCAAAAACTGAAACTTTTCTTCTCGGCAACGCCCGCTAAACCACCTAGGATGGAAGTCACACAAAGGTAGCAATTCTGCACAGAATCGCCGGTGGGGAAGCCCCCGACGTCTACAACTTCTCGTTCGAACAAGGTGAAAGCAATGAAGATTACCAGACAGTGCTGCGGAAGTTCGAGGAATACTGTGTCGACGAAGGGAACGAGGTTTACAAGAGGCACGTTTTGTGCCTTCACATGCAGAAGGAGGGAGAGCCGGTGGAGCAATATTTCCGAGAGCTAAAGAAACAAGCCAGGCTAAGCAATTTCAGCACACTAAAAGAATTCATGATTAAAAACCAGGTTGTTTTTGGCCCAAATAATTCAAAGATCATGGAAAAGATGCTGTGAGAAAAAGGACAGAAAGCCGAGCAGATGTGCAATGCAGCCGGGACTTCAGCACGACAGAATGCTGTTTGGTAAAGTGAAACGCTGCAAGTAGACTACGCCCACCGGGCAAAGCGCAACGAAAAAAAAAATTAGGTGCCGACAGTGTAACAAAGAGCATGCGCTATGGCAATGCCCAGCGTGTGGAAAGACATACATTACTTTCAATAGGCCGAAATATTTTGCAATATCCTGCTAGCGCTGCCCGAGCCAACGCAAAGAACAAGTACTCGAAGTTGAGGCAGATGACGGGTTTGCCATTCTGGATAGGCGTCTATGCTATAAGCGACAGGGTAAGTGCATACTGGACGGTGAGCGGAAAGACATGCGGCCAGGAAATCAGATTCAACGTGGACACGACTTCACAAGCCAACATAATTCCTTGGTCTGTTTTTCGCCATTTCCAGATGTCATATTCATCGGAGCGATGTTGTCGCTAAATGGCTTGACGCATGCTGTGACCTTCTTCATGGCCAAAAAGGTCGCCATGCCATATTAGGATTACACGCATGTCAGGAATTTGAAATTATCTCGAAAGTTGTGGATTCAGTAAGGTGGAGTGAGCCGGTACCCGAAAAAGCTTTTCCAGACTTACTTCAAGGCACGGTCTGTGTTGGAAAGCGATACCGAATGGTCACGCGGGAGAATGCGGTTACAGTTAAGCACGCAGCCCGACGGGTACCCTTGGCCCTGAGGAAGCCTCTTCGACAAGAGCTGGAACGCATGGAATCTGCCTCTATTATCAAGAAGGTGGACGAGCCTACAGACTGGGTGAGCCCACTTGTTATTGCACGTAAAAAAGATGGGGGCCCTTCGGGTCTGCATAAATATGAGAAAAATAAACAAGAACATAAAACGTGAGCACTTCCACTTGCCAACGAGGGCAGAGATTGAGGCAGAACTATCAGGTGCGAAATTTTTTTTTCTTGGCTAGATGCCAAGGCGGGTTTCCACCAAATTCCATTAGACAATGCTACATCACGAGTGTGCAGTTCTGCGAACCCGTTCAGGCGTAACCGCTTCTTGCAGCTTCCACTGGGAATTTGGTCAGCAAGCGAAGTTTTCTAGAAACGTTAACATAAGTATTTGAGGAATTGGCAGGTGTCCGAATTTACGTAAATGACGTTTTAATGTGAGGTGACAGCAAGGATTAGCATAACGAACGCCTACATGCTGTGGTGAAGCGGGCACAAAAAGCAGGGCTGACTTTTCACATGTGAAAATGTCTTTTTGGTTTGAAAGAAATTGAGCTCTTGGGTGGCGTAATAGGTGATCAGAGAATACGTCCGAATTGCAACCTGCTTGAAATCCTACGTTAACTGCCGACACCCACAGATAGGCATGACGTGCGCAGAATGATGGGCGTTGTTCACTACTTATGCAAATATGCACCGTCACTGAGCGATAAGACAATTTTGCTGCGGAGCCTTGTGAAAGAAAACGTCACGTTTGAATGGAGTACAGCACATCAGCGTTAACAGCTGGCAGTGTGCGATGCACTAACAAAACTTCCGTTACTCACGCTATGACCAGAAGGATACTAAAATTACCGCACATGCTTGAAACCGGTTTAGGCGTGGCCCTGCTACAGAAACACGGCAGTGACTGGCGCCCGGTGACGTATGCATCACGAACGCTAACCGACTGTGAAACCCGCTACTCGCCAATCGAAAAAGAAACGCTAGGTTTAGTGTTTGCATGCGAGAAGTTTCATCATTCAGTTTGCAGTCGTGGGTATAGATTGAAAGAGATCATAGACCCCTGCTTGTCATTTTTCAAAAGGGCATTGGAGACATGCCACAAGGATTACAGCGTTTTTTTCATCAGGCTGTTAAAATATAATTATACTTTGCAGTTCGTTCCTTGCAAGAACCTGGTCCAGGCGGACATGTCGCGTGCACCCGTGCCATCAGTCATCGAGTGTCCTGAAAGACATCGAAATTCATGCGACAGAGGTCATCACCGGCATCGTAAGCACGCCCATGAAAGCATGACTGCAAAAGGAAACCAGGAATAACCCGTATTTGAGCGAGGTGAAGGAACGAATCTCACGGGGTGACACGGTCGAAAGTGAAATCGAGCCCTTTGCCGGAGAACTGTCTGTGGTAGAAGGATTACTACTCAAGGGCTGCAAGTGATCATATCTAAAGCAATTAGAGGAAAATTTTTTTGACGAATTCACGATTCATACCTTGCACTAAATAAATGCAAGGCCAGAGCACGCCGATTAGTATTTTGGCCTGGACTCAGCAGAACTATTGATTCCTTCATTTGGGGGTTTAGTACTTGCCAAAGGTATGCATACAAGCAGCCGAGTGAGCCCGTGCTCATACAGCCAATCCCGGACAAGCCATGGCACCGAGTGGGAATCGACCTTTTTCAGTACGGTAGAGCCTCCTATGTCGTCCTATACGATGCCCACTGCAACTTCCCGAACATTGAAAAGCTAAGTGGCACAGCAGCCAAAAAACTCGTCGATAAAATATCTGCCATTTTCTCATGGTATGGCATCCCGGCTCAACTATGTACTGACAATGGGCCCCAGTTTCTATCGCAAGAGTTCCGACAGTTCGCCGTAAATTATGACTTACAGCATATTACATTAAGTACAGACTTCCTGCGGTCAAATGGACTGGTAGAAAAGGGGGTCCCATTGTTAAGCGCATCCTAAAGAAGACCAATGAATCCCATGGTGCCTTTTGGTTGGGTGTTTTAGCCTATAGGTTATTCTCTCTGGAAGATGGTCGCTCTCCGAGTGAGCTACTGCAAGGTAGACACCTTCGCACAATCCTGCTCAAATACCAAGACGATCCCAGAATTCCAGTGAAACACTATCGCCAGTCTTCGAGGGGTAAAGCTCTACCAACGCTCGACAGGGGAATCTCGATGCGCACTCATAATGGAGACTTGTCACGCACAGCCACCAGGGGCGGCGCCAGGATGTTTTTACTGGGGGGGCAACCACGAAAAGCGAGTTCCTCCGGGGGGGGCAAGCTAGCTCTGCTCCTACTAGGTTTTCAATATATGCATCCGGGCACTTGGGTGGGCATAGGGGGGGCAGGCGAGAATTTTGGGGGGGCTCCAGCCCACCCTTGCCCCCCCCCCCCTGGCGCCGCCCCTGACAGCCACACTAAGTGGGCAAGCTACACCGAGGTCGTATATTGTGAATACAGAGGACCAGTGGATGCTGAGGCGAAACAGGCAACACCTGCTGCACCTACCAGGAAACGATGCGAGTGAGGATCAACACGATGCCGTAACCCCGGGAAACATGTTCAATCCGGATGAAAGACCGGACTGCAATACACCAGGAGAGCAAATGCACACAGAACAAGGCCTGGTGAACTCCACGACTTCAATGCAACGGGCTGACCACGGAGGTGTCAACTCTTCACGTCAACGAAGGTCGACCAGGCAACACACGGAACACCGAAGATTACATTACGGTGCCAACTTCCACCAAACTTGAGTTTCTTAAACTTGTTTTTTTTTATATTCCACCAGGAAAAGGAGATGTATCAAATTGCAGACTGTCAGTGTTTACACGTCGCACTGAGTCTTTCCTTCATGTGTTGCCTCTCCCTCCTTTCATATCGCTCGCTTAAAAACAAAACTCGAAATAAACCACCGGGGGCTGGTGTTTTCTGTTCAGTTGGCGCAGCTCTAGCCAACATGACTGTCTGCTTATTTTAACTACACGATACACTGACGACGTAGCCATTGAGGTACATATCAAGTGCTGCTCCTCGCAAAGCCTACCTACAGGTGGGTCCATTTCAATTAATGCCACATCAAAGTGAGGCTTCTGTACATTATTGACACGCCTTTTAACCGACATCACAAGACATGAGTAGAGTCCGGCGCGTTAGACACTGTCCCCGAAGACGAGCCGATTTTCTAATGTGAGCTCGAAGGCACTGCACAAGTTACGGATCATGACGGCATTGTTCAGTGCACGCCTACCATCGCACAGTGAGCCACACGGTACTGTTCGACGACGCAACCGTTTACTCGACAAGTCACGACGACGGCATGCATTACCTAGCCACCACTCCCAGAAAAGGGCAGATTCTCATGCATCTACTCTACAATGAACACGCGGAGGACTTTTTTTCTGGAGATACACTGCGGCCCTCCGCGGAAAATTACAAATCCACATGGCAGGCCGTGCTCCAGAGCCAACAGTGAGATACGGTGTTCGGACAGTAGAGACGTGGAACTGGCTGACATCTTGTACAGGGCCGTACACTCTTAGTACGAACACCGCACCGCACGGCTGCGCTCTGGGGGGAGGGGGGGGGGGGGGCAGCGCCAGTGGTGCCGCCGCGCATCGAAGCTTATCGACGCAGGCGCACAAGAGTGTGGAGCCGAGACTTCGTTTTGATTAAAAGCGCGGGAAGGCGCCGTGCCTGTTTTGCCGTGAAGGAAACCTGAATCACCTGGGAAACCACGAACGTTGCAGGAAAGCGGGCATAGCTCAGCGCAACGTGTTGTGTAGTTACGGTATTCGAGACGTGGGTGATCCCTTTTGTTTCAGTACCAGTATACCAGTTTAATGTATACATTCCTGCAAACTCTTGACTATTGATTTTGTTTGGTTTGTGGTGCTTTAGTCTGTGAAAGAATATCGCCACTGAGTGGTGCACTGAGAAGTTTCTATTACCGAGAAATATTTACCTTCGCCTGAAGTACGTGCGCAAGCGTGCATGTTTCTGCCTTTCTCCTGCATTTATTCACGACACGTGCTGCCGCGATCGAACTTGTGTGTCCCCACTAGTTTTAGCTGACCACTAAGGCTCCACAGTGGGGCATTCTAACGGCTCTACACACACTGCAAGTATCGAGATTCATAAATCTTAGACATTTGCTTTTGCGTGCTTTTTCATAAGCATCGGAATGCTCTATAGTTCCACTTGTGTAAAAAAGTTTGCCGACAGTTGGATACAAAGTTGTGGGCTGCGTTTTCTAAACTTAGCAACTATCGGTAGCGGGTAGGTTCCCCTTCAGCTCCAATAAACGCATTCATTCTATTTGGGGAGCCTGCTGTATATGAACCGACAAAGGTTTGTGTTGGCTCTGATTTGCTGCCACTCCTCTTGGACAATAACCCAAACCGCGTCTGCTGAGACCACACAGAGTTGTCGGTGGGCCAGCGCAATCTACCTGTTCCCTCACACATTTTTAATGATGTTTAAGTAAGGTGACTGTCGAGGCCACACGAGAACGGCCACGTTACGACTCTCTAAATACTGAGCAACATTTGTTTTTATTTCTGTATAGGGAGTTATGCTGCAGGATGAAATCATTCTCTGGGAAAGGTCCCCCGACGAGATATGGAGCAGCACGTCGTCTAAAGCCCGCAGTGGGCGTCTGCCATGAAATGACTTTCAATTTTGACAAGGGGTCCCAGCCTTTGAGCGGTAACGGTGTCATGTTAGGCCAGACAGTCAAAATACTCTCAGTAAAACAATGTCTTGTGACATGAGCGTATACAGCTTTTTCATTGGACAGACGGAGCACAAAACTTGAGAGTCATTCGAAATCCTCTATTGTTATCAACAGGAGATAACATTGTGTGATAGCCATTCTACACAAACCGCAATAGACCTGCTTAGGGTGATCTCGGATGATCAAAGTGATGGCCCAGGAAAACTTTCTGGCCAAGTTTTTTTTTTTGCGAGTGTACAAACCATTAAAGTAAGAAAAAGGGAACCAGACACCGCAAACGCTAGCGCAGTCCCGCCAGTTTTCCTTTTTGTCTTCCATTGAGTGACTTAGGCTTTGGTAACATGCACGTGGTTGAGACGGCAGGCTACTTCAGTAGGGACTCCAAGAATATTGTAGAATATGGTCCAAAAATATGCTGAGGGTAAACTTATGGTGGTCACGTAAGACAGTCCCACAAAAAGACCCCACATGTACATGCGCTCTCTGTGCCATGGATGCCTTGTCGGCTGAGTGCTCAGAAGAATAAAATTAAATCAGATGTATAGGGTACAAAATACGATGTAGGAGGTGAAGAACATCAAGGCATTGACATAGTACTTGGAATTTTATCAAATATTGAGGACTTGATATTTGTTGCATTCCTTGCGTTTGGCTAAGGGGTAGTAAAGAGAAGACTCCCGAAGATGTGAACCTCAAAAAAGGAGAATCTGTTTTCCAACGGTCTGGTATCTAAGTAGTGACCACAGCATCATTACGCGCGCAGGTATGTTGCTTTACCTTACGTGTTTAAGCAGAAGGACGGACACGTATAAGGTGGTGAACAAGAGTGGGGCCCCTGTTTCCCAATAAAAAGTTAGCTCGGTTGAGAATACGAAGCTATTCGTATAATAAGACAGCACAAAGAAGAGGCTCAATGCAGGTCTGCGGAGAGTAGGGCGATTCTTCCCGAATGCCATTATGAACGCACCGATGTTACATGATATTCATACTTTTCAAAAAAAAAACAAAAACAAAAGGATCTCAAGAGCAACGTCCCGGGATGAATATGCAGCTGGTGTTGCTATATTTCATGGAAAGAAAATGAACCAAGACTACTACGCGGTAGAAAACATGGACAAGGTAGGGACAAGGACAAGCGCAGACTATCCACAGAAGGTTTATTCATCCCACAATGCATATATAAATACCTGATAACATATTAATAAGTGATAGTCTGTGCTTGTCCTTGTCTTTTTACCGTCCATGTTTTCTACCGCGTACCACTCTTTGATCATGTATTACCAACTGGACCAATCATCCGCCTTGATCAGAAAATGAAACAGCGCTCGCACGCACGTAATTTTAGGTCACGGTAAATATGTCATCTCAGAGCATCGCTCACCGGCAAAATTCTTTCACAGATTAAAGCGCCACAAACAAAACAAAACTAATACTCTAGGGTTTGCAAAAATGTGTGCATTAAACTGGTATTCTAGTACTGAAACAAGAGGGTTACCCCACGTCTCAAATATTGTAACTACACAACACGTCGCGCTGAGCTAAGCCCGCTTTCCTGCAACGTTCATGGTTTCTCAGATGCTTTAGGTTTGCTTCTCAGCAAAACAGGCATGGTGTACTCCCGCGCTTTATTCGAAACAAAGCCCCACCTCCACACTCTTGTGCACCTGTGTCGATAAGCTTCTATGCATGGCCGCACCGCTAGCTCTGGCGCCCCGCGGAGCCCAGCCATACGGCGCGGTGTTCGTACTAAGGGTGGACAACCCTGTACATGGGCATGAAAGTAATTCCGTTTAACGTCGTCGAAAAGACCGTAACATTTCGCACCGACGGTGTTACGAGCAGCATCATCACTTGTCAACAACTAGAGAGTGGTGACTTCGTGAGAGGAGCGACTTCGTGAGACATGACGTTAAGTCGTGCAGTCCCGAACACGGCTCATGTGGGAAGACCAGAAGCAAATTTTCGTAGTGACAAAGCAGTTGGGCAAGTCAACGGCCTTTTGAACAATATCTGGCTCCTTTTTTTCTTTTTCTTTTTTCCTACCTACAATCAAACCAGGGAAATATCCTCTGAGCTTGGCTTCCTATCACCCTATCACGTTTGCCAGTTGTTTTGTAGAGAAGAAAAGTCCCAGCTTTGCCGCAAATGTGAAGCAATGAACACGATAGCAACAAATTGGAAGGTCACGCGCAAAATGGGAAGCAGATCAGAACGTGCTTCACGTTTCTCACGCACAAATGACGCACGAAACGTATTTGCAGATACAGATGAACGCGAATAAGCGTCTCAGTTACTTCGCTGTGTCTGAAAAGCACGCGCTTTTAGCAAATGAAGGCTGCACAACGATTATCGTGACCTTTATGTGCCCCATAACTAAACAGAATTGTTCTAGTGCAAGCCCAACGCCAGCCAAGACGTATGGTCCTCTCCACCGGGAGATAAGGGCGCACGAGAGATCGTCCACTCCCCTCCGCTCCGCGGGCCAAAGTACGCATGAGAGATGAGAGCCGCCGCGCACTCATAGCGCCATCTTGCTGATAATGCTGAAAACACGATAGTTTCTCCTCCATATGCCCACCAAAGGCGGTAAGTGGTAGATATAAATAGCTTGCCGTTTGAGTGTTGAAGAAGGTGCCCCTTGGTGGCTCAGTGGTTCACGCCTCACATTCACGACGTGGAGGTCTCCCGTTCACTTCCATGTCCTTTTCTGGATTTTTATTTTTTGCGTTTTGACCTATATAGATACGTATACATATACGGCGAGTGACGGCGATGCCCACGCCGACGCCGGCGGAAAAATCCAGCCGAAAGTGTCCATATAATTGCCATCGCAATAATATAGTGGTGCTGACTTGCTAAGAGAGGTACATGGAACATATCGAGATATACTCTGATGCTATGAGCGTATTTCGTAAAGGACTATCTTCTTTAAATAATGTTATTGACCATGTCACTTCTGCACAGCAACAAAAGCGCCTAAGAAGATTACGAAAGGCAATGCTTTTGGGCGTGAAGGCTGCATTTAACAATGAGCGCATATGCCATGAAGCCATTCTTGATGCCTTGGGCAACATTGATTTATTCAAAACATCTACGGGCTCTGATCTCACCGCCTTTCTAGCCGCAATTAAATTTGTTATGCAAGAATCTTCTGCTAATTGGCCTATCTTCTGCGACTCCAAGGCGGCCCTTTAATCTATGTGAAGTCTACGACACAGATCAGATCGTATCTCAAATCAATGAAATCTCTCATCGCGCCACTAACAAAAGACATGACATAACTCTCAATGGCTGCCTGGTCACTGTGGAATTGGTGATAGCCACCTCGCGGACTACGCTGCCCATTGTGCCCACAGTGGGGCACCCACGCTACTCATACACCTCTCAAGGGTTGATGCCGCAGATGAACTTCACCGCATCGTGCATAATACCACAGTTATGCATTGTAATCATCCACTAAGCTCTACTCGACGTCCACAAAACTCCGCTTCATTACTTAAATTACAGCTGCCATCAAATACTTCGCGACGGGACGCTACTAGGCTGTGTCGATTTTGGGTCGGCGTTTCCTTTATGAATTCATTCAGTTATAGCATTGGTATGGCTTACCCCACCAACTGTGATAACTACCATTGTGTAGAAAATCTTAGCCATGTCCTGCGCCATTGCCCAGAGTTTGCAGAAAATCACTGGACTCTCCAGTGGGCCTTAAGGAGGCTGGATGACCGACCCTTTACTCTGGAGAAGATCTTGGGAGCATGGCCTTCACGTACTTCAGCCCAGAAAGACGCACGAGCCCTTCCACAATTCTTGAGGGCAACGTCACTGTGTGAGCGCTTGTAAAACCTGCACTGTGTGTGCGGTGTGTGTGTTATGTGCAATGTGTATCTTCTCCTCACTTTCTTTTTTTCTCCTTGATTCCCCTCTCCCCTGTGTAGGGTAGAAAACTGGACATGGTCGAGTTAACCTCCCTACCTTTCTGATATTTTTTCTTCTCTTGGGAACAGTGTATAACGTCACGTTGTGGTGGTGGCAGAAGAAGACAGCTTAGGGGTTCAGGGGTCAGTGGCTGCTGTGGCTGAGTAAACATTCACTCGATCGCTTTGAGTTCCTGTTCATCATTTCCTCCAGTGTCAGACTAATGGAGGTGCGGGGTACTGCGACGTTTTATGACTGCTGGTCAGGGACAAAAGCAATCAACGCTGGTGCACTAGGGTCTGCTGATATCCATCGAAGCAGCGGCCACCTTCAAGGACTACCGCCACAGGCACCGCCTTCTGGCAAGTTGTGTCAGGGCAATGTTTCCCACTGCCGCAACCCAGACTAAGCATGGCCCATTCACTGGCGTACGCTGTCATCAACACGCCTCGCATGCAAACCCATTCCACGGCGATGCCGGTGAAGGTGTGGAATTCATTCCCTCACGGCGTAAGTTAGAGCCTCCTTCAGAAACCACCAACAGAACGGACACTGTCATTACCGTCTCCGTTGACTGTTATACAGGGACTGAACATTTCGAAACGAGAACTGATTTCTTGGTGATGAGTGCTTCAATGGCCATCCATCTACGCAAGGTGCTGGACGTGGGATGGCCCACAGCTAATCACCGCTGAAGGTCACCTAGTATCACCTATAGGAAGATGGACCACACAGCTTGAGATTTGTGGTTTGGCTTTCGGGGCGTCATTCCTATAGTATTTCCGAAATGCTATTGGCTGGTCATATTGGGCATGGTTTTTCTTCAAGAATATGGAGAAATAATCAATCTGAGTGAGTTGTTCGTCACTTTCGCATAACTGTGTTTCTTCAATACTGTACATTGAGAACGAACATCGTGGCTGGCGTTATAAGTAGTTGATGATAGCGTCAAGTTGCCGCCTCGCAGTAGTGTCTTCATCCTTGATAAGTGCCCGCAGGGGCAGTCAAATACGGACAATCACCAAAGCTAACCTCACGTTATTGTTTGATCGGGAAGTCGTCATCACTTGAAGTCTCCTTTAGCTCCGGAATGTCTAGACTACGCTTTTAGTTACGAACTTCAGTGGCGAATACAGGCATTTTGCGAAGCGCACCGCCGTAGCTTACTTGGAGGCACTAGGCGAGTTGGATGCTTTCCCTTTCGTTACGACGATGTCGACTGAGGACAGCTGAGATACCGACGTGACTAGTCACCTCAATGTTAATCGCGAGTAGAAACTACCTAAGCGAGCAAGGCTCATCAGCCTCCTATCATCCTTGAGTGACTGTTTCACCACAACGTCACAAATCCGGCAAACTCTTTCAACGAAACACAAAATCATCATTTAGCTCAACGACCAACCCGTGCGCCAACATGCAGCCGAAAAAACAGGATGCTATTCATCATCAAGTCAGACAAATGCACGACGACGACGTAATTCAACAATCGACAAGCCCTTGGGCGTCCCCAGTTGTGTCGGTTAAAAAGAAAGATGGTTCACTACATAATATTCTGTGTAGACTACCGCAAACTGAACAATATCACAAAAAGACATATTCTCTTCCTCGCCTCGACGACTCCTTGAATCACCTGCACCACGTCCTATTCTTCTTTCCATGCATCTTTATAGCGGATATTGGCAAATTGTAGTAGGTGAGCGGGTTCGATAAAAGAAGCATTTGAATCCCTGGCCATCTTCATGAATCTAAAGTTCTTCCTTTTGGACTGTGCTCCACTCATGCCCAATTCAAACGAATGATGGACACAGTTCTATGTGACTTCGAGTGGCACTCGTGTTTTGTGTATCTATACGACGACATTGTTTTTTCTACGACCTTTGAGCAGCATATTCAGCGGCTTGTGGTGGTTCTTCTGGCCATTCCTACCGCCGGCCTACCACTGAAGCCGAAAAGGTGTCATTTTGTATACGACGAGCACGAACTCCTTGGCTATATCGCAAGCATTAGTCGTGTTCGCCCCGACCCTGAGAATGTCATGGCACTTTCTTTGTTCTAGACACTGAAGACAAAGTATAATGTACATCGTCTTCTGGGCCTTTGTACGTCACCGTGGTTTTCCGCCAAATGTTTCAAAAGTCGCCCACTCTGCATATCTCGTGAAGGACGACGTCACTTTTGTGTGGAGTGCCGACCAATATGAAGATTTCCGCGACTTTCAACAACGCCTACAAACACCACCGATCCTTGGTCACTTTGACACCGAAGCAGACACAGAAGTCAGCGCAGATGCGAGCAACTTTGACCTCGCAGTTATCCTCCTGCGATATCAAGATGACGTGAAACGCGTCCTTTATTGTCTGCGGAAGCCGCACAATATCATCTGCGAAAAAAATAACTACTCAACGACTGAAAAAATTGTCTGGCGGTTGTATGGGTGCAAGGTAAGAAACTCATCTGTCAACAGAATCAATAAACGTACTATCAGCTATGAAAAAATTGACCGTTTCTTGGAAATGTGACCGGTGTTTACCTATTTTGATGCGTGCACGGCAAAGAGTTGTAATCTCGTGGCTTATTCTTTAGAACAAATGGTTGACGTTTAGTGCCCGACCTTTCTGCGCGTATACTGTTATGTACCCCAATAATAATAAATCGTGACTTGTCCTGGAACCACCAGATCACGGACATGAAAATCAAACTCACCGGGATCACCCACGCTCTAAGATTTATTGCGGTAACTTCGTGAAGTGCATTTGTACCAGCCATTCGACAACTTTGTATTGTACTTGATCTCGAGTTCATGTGCTACAGAGTGCCTGCGTTGACCAGGGCCCGAAGAACAAACGCACACGTTCTCCCATCTATTCAAGCTCAATCACTTAGAATATGCCTTGGGGTTCCGAGATGCATGTCCTCAGCAGGGACTGTGGGACTGTCGTTATCACTTGTGATCACCCAGTCAGAACATACATTCGCGTCGATGGTTTAAAAATTCACATGAAAGATATGCCACCTGAATTCCATCGAAACGCTTCGCCTCAGTCCCAACTTCTATACTACAATCTCCTTTCAGCGGTATTTTTGGTTCGCACAGCATGGTGGTTCGCGCAAACTTCACGCATGCCGCAAGACCATCGTTACCATTCGTGTTGCCTACATTCACTAGAAGCTCTGCTAAGAATTTCTAGAATACAGAAGAAAAAAAACATTTTTCTTGTTTTGCTCTACAGCAAGCTACACTTCTAATCCTGCATGAAAACACATTGGACATAATCACATTTCCCTTGATGGGCCAATATCTTGTGAAACCTCATCAGGCGCAGAGGTCATTCACGAGAAATTCGTCACCATATAATTAAAAACATCGCACTTAACGTCAGTGGCTACAGAGCTCACCGCCGCCGATGTTGCTAGAGAGTTTATGGTTGAAGAACCTCCACAGTTATGGTCAATCTTCCCCGGCTCCAAAGCCGCTCTCCAGAGAATTATGTTGTCATATCGTCATGGACCACATGAACAATTAGTCGCTGACCTACGCGCAAAACACAAATTCTCTAAAAGACGTCTCAAAACGCCTACAATGGCCACAGACGTCATGATCAATGAAAATACCTAGAGTAGACATTTTCAAAATGTAAGGTTTCCGCCTCAAGTGTGCTTGCATTGAGTTTATTAGCATTTTTATCAACTACGACAAAGCTATAGATAGAGCCTGATGTGCCAAACAAGTTCGTAACTTATACTTCAAGACATTTTACACATGCTGCAGTGCGAGCGCTTAACGATGACCTCACTAATTCTTCGAAATTTTTGTAAATAAGCGCCAAAATGGCAAAACGTCCTGTCGGTAGAGCGGCCACCGTTGGTTTTACCACCGAGTGACGCAGTTAACAAACCCCCAAAATAAGTTGTTTCACACCACAACGTGAATGTGCCCGCCAATTTGTTACTATTAACAGCTGGATAAGCATATTCCCTTCAAGCCAAGGTGCTCATATGATAATGATGCTTTCAGCAGCACGCTCACGCAACTTCGACCGACAACAGAAGCAAAACATAGGCGCGCATTGGCGCGCGTGCCAGTATGCATTAACTTCAGTGATTTTGGATGTAAAAACTTGTACAGTGGTCAACACATATTTCTAAAACAATGGAGCGTCACGCTTGGAACAGCACAAGTGACATCAGCAGTTAGTTCGAATGAATGAAAACCTTGACAGCAAAAAAATTCTTCCAGCGACAGTGCAGCCACAAAGTAACATAAAAATTGCAACCGCGGTCACTCGGGCCAAAAAAACGGTGGAGCTACGCAGCTTCACCCCAGCCATAAGATGGAAACACGTCACTCACTGCTTCAAGGAAACGCGCATACCAGTTATTTACTACCATACCTTTTCTGGTGCATTATACCTCTACATGTTTTTGCGTTTGTGATAGTGGCCTGAATCCATCTTTATCGTCTGCAATTGTATGGTGCGATACCGTCTAAGGTCTATTCAAATAGGTCGCGAAGACTCGGGCAAAAAGTGGTTCAGAAGCTATTGCCAGTGACATCAGCATGGGTAGTTATGGAAGCTGCAATTGAAGCGCGAATATGTGTGGAGGGAACAAACTCTAATAGAGAAAAACCAAGTTTGATTCAGAGTAGAAACAATCAATGGGTTTTACAAATGAGATTTTTTCCCCAACAATATTATGTAGGTGTAACCAACAAAAAGTTTGTGACTGTTTTTATTACTACAAAATGTTTTTGCTAGCGCCTTCTGCACACGCTATTATTACTCAGTGCCGCCCTTGCACTGCATGGATATACATGGCAAGGTTCACTCGTAAAATTTGTCCGCGAAGACACACCCCTCGCGTGTTTTAGTGTTCTGCGCTTGCTTTAGTTCTCCATTGTGCGCGAAATTGTTATTGTTGGTTAACATCTTCAGTGAATTAGGTGTCCAACGGGCAGCGGAACGATGTGAATTACATTTTCACCGAGTGCTTTCGTAGGCAGCTGCGGAAATAATGTGCTGTGCAAGGATGCAATAGCAACAAACGTATGCCTGGTGACCCATGTCTCCTAGATAACAAACAAGGATAATGGTTCGGAACGAACTGCTCGTGGGGCTTTCATCCATTAGTATTCCTGCAGCCCGGTTTCTTTCTTGAGCATGCAGTGCCTACTGTTCGCGTTATCGGGGAGCAGATTGTCAAGTTATCTATAACGGTACTATTCGTCTGTATTCATTCGCATAAGTAGCGGCAATTTATCAGAGCATAATGCAAAATCAAAAGGAAAACATAACGCAGGCAGTGTCCACAGATTTTTTGCTCTTATTATCACTTTTTGCACCAAATAAATTTGAGTTATTATGGCTATCGAATTAAATTAAATTGTCATCATTTTGACGTGACAAGCCGTCATTTCCTCCTGCTAAAACAGAAGATCACAAGCGCTGTGCATGCTAAAGAACCTGCGTGTGTGTGAAACAAATAAGTTGCGCTGCAGATATCACATGTACACGCTGCTATGCTGTTGCATGGTTGTCTTGATACATCGGTGGAAGATGCCACGAACGGTGAATAAAAGTTGACTGATATGTGGGGTTTAACGTCGCAAAACCACCTTATCATTATGAGAGACACGGTGAATAAAAGTTAAGAGAATAAGTTTCCTTGTAAAACCGAGGCAAAAAGTGAACGGTAGTACAGTTAAACATCACTATTCAGTCATGAGTCTGCATTAGATTGGCTAGCGTTCACTTGAAGCACACTTATAGATGGCTCGCCGGCGATCATCTTAGCACGAGTCCTTAGCGATCAGGGGCCTATGAAAAGTGATTTCAGATCGAATTTCGCGCTAGTGCACACAAAATGACGTCACTTGTTTACCTGCTATTCCGTCATATCCGCGTTATTTTTTGTTCCGCCAGAGGTGTTCCCTCCTCACAGAGAATGCGCTAAGCCCAATGAGCAGCTGATCAGTTGTCATTTTCCGAACGTCTGTGCTTCTATGGAGCCTTCGCTGCCAATCTATATATACCTTGTATCGTCGGGCTGGGATCGATCATGAATCGGATGTGAGAGAAATGCACATGGCGTCGACGCGACGGCAACGTTGTCACGTTCGGTGTTCATGAGCATTAGGGCAATGAAAAATTATGGACAGTGGCAGGGAGACGCCATAAAAGATGTGCGATAACGTGCCCGGCCTGCGTCGTGGTCTTCGCTTGTTTCGTCTGCCTCTAAGCTTTGGTCGAGATTTCCGGAGCCCTCCACTACGGCGTCTCTCATAATCATATGGTGGTTTTGGGACGTTAAACCCCACATATCTAAGCTTGGCTGCTGCTAGGTGCAAACGCCGTATTGTACTGGTCACTGAAGCCTCAACCTAACATTTCTGGCGTTGTGCTGTTCGGCACAGATATCTTTTTGTGCTCTTCACTTCACGTACGGTTTTCGTGGATTGCTTCACGCAAAACTGTTTATATTGCTGCGCAGCACGTTTGCGAGAAAATTATTGCTTGGCTCAAAAAAGTGAGTCGCCCCTTGCGTGGTTAGGTTTTCCTTGTGCCGCTACATGTATTCGAATTCACTGCACGAGTGCGATTTTGTGCAAAGCGCAGCTATGCTCAGTATCGTTATCTGTGCCATTGGCGAATTGCTTGAAGCTCTAACGAGTGTAATAAGAGAGGAGTGGTGAATCTAGAAAAATGTTTGCTAGCTAAATCTGGGCATAATCTTTGAGTAAACACTCGTGCCTCGTTAACGGCTTGCATGACAGATAAAATTGCTTTGTTTTTTGCTGCGGCAACTGCTTGTGACTGTTTTTCGCGAAAGAACGATGTAATGTGTGAAGGAAAAATCAGTGCGAAGGTGAGAAAGAAAATGTAACCAATATTTTTCTTTTTTTCGGTTCATTCCGGAGTCAAGTGCTGAAGCAACTACTACCGTGTCACGTTGTGCACTGTATGTGTAGTTGTGTGCGTTTATTGCAGTTTTACTCTGCTGCGGGTCTTTTTGTATTGTTGCCAATATGTTTATTTTTTGTGTGTTTTTTTATAATACTGATATATCAGCTGTATTTTCACGTCTTGCAGTGCAATGAACCTCTCTTTGTGCCTGCGTTTATCAAACATTAAAAAAATAGGCATGTGCTTACCAATAATATTACTTGAAAATGAAACTTTTCTCATCTCCAACGATTCTCATGTTTTAAATAAGATTTGTGCATAGACGCACATTGGCATCGTGTGCTTTCGCACTTGCGGTGCAGCGTACACGAAGCTCATCGATGCATGCAAACGACACGTTACAAATATAGCGTATGACCTCAGAGACGAGCACGCACGTAAAAGTGGTCTCGGAGGCTGTATAATGTTCCTAGTCACTACAAAATGGCCTTCGAGACAGTCTTTTCTGCGGTCTGCCATCTCTGAGGCTGCAGAGTTTTCCCGCACCCATTTGGTGCGCTGGGAACCAAATCATGCTCACGGGCTTATGGAAGCGTCCTCTCTTAACAGTTTATATCACTCAATGATGCAGTCCTCAGTTCTGCCAGCGTAGAAAAATTCCATGTTTAAAAAAGCATACGTGTGAATTCTTTTCGATATTCACTTTTTCAACGTGGCAATTGAACTGGCCACATCCGAGTGCACTCAATTGCTCACAGCTAGAGTATGAGCATCGCTGTGGCACAAGCCCTACAGAACGGGATGTTAAACGCTTGCGTTCAGTAGAAGAAGTAGCTCCAGATTTCTGACTGCGCAATTAATGGTGGCGGCGAAATATGTTTGCAAAGTATCACCACGGTAAACATTCGGTCCCGTGCAGCAGTGATGCTGCTACTCGTTAGCGGCCGATCACCACGGCAAATCCGTCAAGCCGGCTCGGTACATACTACCTCGTGGTGCCGTTAGTTTCATGTATCATTTCTAATACATGCAGTTTTCTGTAGCACAAACAGCATTTCGCTAAGCATTGTTTATGCATGCCGGGTAACGGAGCTGAAATGAAACCTTTCACACCACGCTAAAAAATTAGGTAGTGAGCACATACCACTTTGCACGGTTTCCGAAAGTATTCCAGTCTCATATTCATTCCCGAGAGCAGCTCATGACTGCATCCGGTGAAAGTGGCAGGTACTGTACGTCCGAAACTATCTATTCCTGCGCTAAAGTGAGCTAGAATAACGTAGTGGGCTCTCTGGTGGCCCTACCTGGCGCCTAATATATCTCTTGTGTGGTGGCGCAACTAGCGGCTTGAATGCCTGGTGGAGGTGTTTGTCTGCAGCTTCACCAATGCCATTTTTGTGTGATGTCACATCCATAACACAGAAAGGCACGCCACTTTCGACATGGTAAAAAGTGCCTGAGGAGATTAAAAAGAAAACTTGCGCAACCTGGGTGAGCTCACGTAAATCAATGTGTATGTAGCTGTGCTGCTAGGCCGGCTAAATTAGGTTAAGATAAAACGCACTCAGGACAGTAAGTACTCGTGCGAGTAAATGACCAGAAAGCGTTCTCTTTTATTAAAGTCTGACTCTGCTGTTACTCGTGCGAACGCACGATTAAACTGCACTAAGACTTTTGTGAATATGAGGGATGCTGTGTACATTTGATATACACATATCTTCCGCTACATGTAGAAAGCAGCCATGGCAAGCTTTTCAAAGCTTTTTTGCGCAGTTAACAATTCGTTAAAAAAGGCCCTACTTTCGCGAAGCATGTTTTTTACGGGTGTGTGAAAATACTGTCCATGCTGACCTTGACGCCGCTTATGAAGGATTGCAGCCGCTTATCATTTTTACAGATTTCCAAGACCCTTGATATATGACGCCGCCACATCCCATTATATAATTTGTTGCTTCACTTCGCACTGGCACCTATTTTAGCAAGGCACCTCTAGCTTGCACCAATACGGGTCATACGAAGAGGGAACGAACACACAATGTTTTCTGATTACCCTTCGTGTATTGCAGTCAACACAGTCAGGCAGTGGACGACGCTGTCGTGGCCTGGCCTGAGAACTGAAGCACGCTTCAAAACATGGAAAGAAAAAACCGTTCGGTGAGACCATTGGTCTGAGGGTGGTAGCTTGAAGCTGTCTTGTGTGTTATTCCAGAGGCGCGCTATACTTCATTTAACACTTCTGACAGGAACACCCTTCCACGGTCACTCAGCAATACACAAGGGGCGCCATGGCGCAGAATGACGGCGTGCAGAACGAAGTCGGCAACTTCCAAAGCAGAGGCAGTTGATACAGACGTTGTCTCCACGTAGCGTGTCAATTGGTCTACGGTGGTCACTATCCATCGTTTGCCAGTAGTTTTGACGGGAAGAGGGCCGTAAAGGTCGATACCTACAACCTCAAATGGCGTTGTGAGGCACGGAATTGGCTGCGGGGGCCCGGCCGGTGCAGTTGTCTGGATTTTATGACACTGGCATGGGACACAGAAACCGACGTAGCACGCGATGCTAGTAGAAATACCGGGCCAGTAGAAGCGACTTCGAATGCAATCGTGAGTTTTTTGAATAGCAAGATGTCCGGCAGTCAAGTCATCGTGGAAGGCTTTAAGCACGTCAAGTCGAAGAGAGTGCATGTGGTAACACGGGAACCCAGCATTGACCATCAAGGTGACGGTATAGGACTCCATTCTTCAGCTTAAATCGCAAGAGTTGACGACGATGCCGCGCTTAGGTGTATGGGAAGCTCCCGAGAGTTGGTCCATAATACGCCTACAGTACGGATCAGACAACTGGCAGGAGTGAAGTGTGCGCTTGTCATTCGATAATAGCTGGTCTATTGAGGCGAGCACGGGCGCTGCAATAGAAGTGATGGCCGAACTTTTACCGATGCTGAGCTGGGTATTTGGTAGAGGGCAGCGCGAAAGGGCATCGGCGTCTTGGTGTTTTCTACCTGACTTGTAAATTATATCGAAGTCACACTCCTGTAAACGTAGAATCTACCGACAAGTTCTTCAACGTTGAAAGCCAGCATAGAGCGTGGTGGTCCGTAACGATCGTGAAATGACGGCCGTGGAGATGAGACGGAATTTTTGCACTGACCAGACCACAGCCAAGCACTCCTGCTCAGTTATGGTATAGTTCTTCTCGGTCGCGGTTAGTACTCTACTGCTTTATGCAACTACTCTCTCTTGTGAAGAGGTGTCGCGTTTGAGCAGAACGGCACCTATACCACGGCCGTTAGCGTTCGTATGTAGGATGGTTGGTGTGGCCTCATCAAAGTGGCGGAGTACAGGTTCGGACGTGAGGGCACACCTTAACAAGTCGAATGCCGTTTGACATTCTTCTGACCACAGAAAGGGCACGTCGGAAGCAAGAAGCTGGTGCAGTCCCTATCGGAAAAATTGCCATGGTGGATACTGGAAAACATGGTGGGAGTAGTGGAAATAATAGTGGGCATGGTGGAAATAATAGTGGGCATGGTGGAAATTATGATGGCTATGGAGGGACGTAGTGGAAAATATGGTGGTTATGCTGGGACATACTGTGTGGTATGGTGTACAGATGATGGGTAAAGTGGAAATGATGGTGGAAAGCAGAGGCTAGATAGTGGGCAATAATGGGACACTCTGCCCACCATTGCGATAATGCTGGGAAGCCCTAAGCATATGGTGGGTGGTGCTTATTATGGTGGGCTACATGGTGTACCAAGTTGAGAAACTCTTCCCACCATTGCGATAATGCTGGGAAGCACTAAGCAGATGATGGGTGCTGCTTGTTATGGTGGGCCACATGGTGTACCAAGCTGAGAAGCTCTGCCCACCATCGCGATAATGCTGAGAAGCAGTAAGCAGATGATGGGTGGGCTTATAATGGCGTGCAATTTATATAGTGTACAAAGCTGGAATCTGTACACTACATGTTCTACCACCATGATTTCCACCAAAGGTTAGGCCTACTGACAGAGCCCGTACAATTGTGTTATCCGTGCTTCCGGGTTTCAGAATACATGATTACGACGATTAAGTATGACAATACAGCGCAGCCATATGGCATCAATTAACCTAAATGAAGCATTTTTCATTGTGTATGGTGTCCGCTCAAGAAGCAACAAACATCGATGCGACGCGATTAAAGCACTCCCAGAGAACGTAATTAAGTGTTTCGAAAAGTTAATTAGAGCGCGAAAACTTGACACGATCACTCACACACGCACACACCCATGCATCAAACACACAGCACAGCGCTCATGGGTGTGTGCGTGTGTGAGTGATCGTGTCAAGTTTTTGCGCTCTAATTAACTTTTCGAAATGATCTACCAACTAGCCCAACAACAAGTCCTCTTAGTAATTAAGTGTCTTCTCACCGACAGCCGCCGGTCACACTCGCCGGCACTTCTCTAGCTTTTGTACCGGAACTCAGACGTGGCAATTCGTGTGCTTGGTGAACCAATATGATAGCGTAATGTTTCCGGCACACTGCATTCGTTTTGGCCAAGCCGCTATGTAGAAGGAAGGAGGAGGAAGAAAGTTTAAGCGGAAAGACAGGGAGGTTAGCCAGTTCTTAGACCGGCTGGCTACCAAGCCGTTATGTAGTTGTTGCTTTAGCGAAAGCCGTTATGTAGTTGTTGCTTTAGCGAAAGAGCTACAGCATTGCGCTGGTGCGACCGCCCTCTACATTGCGCGAAAAGCATCCCAATACTCAATCAAATAAATTAGGCGGGCGTATCTATGGAATGAGCCTAGAAGCGTCATAAAGCGTGAACAGATGTCGCCCTTTAGAACGAGCGCGAAACGGATATTAAACTTGGCAGACCCCGCCGGTAAACTGTCGCTGCTCCCCAGTCCACTTGGTTTTTTTTTTCTTGAAGTTGTGAATTGCAAAAAATAGCACTAGTGTCATTAACATAGTGGCAATCGTTACAGGCCACAGTTGCTTGTGTTTAATAAATGTGCAATATTTAGTAGCAGGTGTAGATCTTGCCTATGTTGTGTACTCGACAAACATAACCAAGTTGAACCTTAAGTTTGTATGGCAACTAAGTATTTAACACGCAGTCAACGTCGTGTTGGTGTGGCGCAGTGGTTAGCGTCTTCGAATGGGAATCCACAGGTTACACGTTCGATCCTCCGTGGCGCCTTGTTTGTTTTTTTTTTTTACGGGACGGATGTTTTTTATACCGTTTTTATAGAATTCTTTTTTATTTTTTGTGGCAGCTCGTCACGGTGATTCTGACGTCATTTCGCGCTCAAGTGTTGCCGGCACTGCAGCACCCACCATACCCACCATGCGCCATGGTGGGCGTTTCCCACCATTCACCCACTACATTAATCCACTATAATGGTGGGTGGTGGTTTCCACCATGCCCACCATTCGTTTTTTTCCGATAGGGGTGGAGCCGCTATTATTGAGAAGTTTTGTATAAAACGGCGAAAATAGGAGGCGAGACCAAGAAAACTTCGCAATTCCTTCGGTCATTCGGGGCGCGTAAAGCGAAGCACCGCAGCAACATTGTCCAGATTCGGCCGAATTCCGTCTTTGGTCACGACGTGGCCCAAAACCTTGATAGCTTTTGTGGCGAAACAGCATTTTTCGTGTCGAGTTGGAGACCAGCGGTGGCAAGGCGTGCACTTCAGAATATCATCCAAACGTTGCAGGTACTGAAGAAACGTTGATGAAAAATTGACGATATCGTCCAAGTAGCAGAAACAGGTCTTCCATTTAAGGCCGTGCAGCACGGTATTGATCATGCGCTCAAATGTAGCGGGCGCGTTGCACAGCCCAAAAGGCATAATGTTGAATTCGTATAGGCCGTCAGGGGTTGCGAATGCCATTTTCTCTTTATCCTCTTCGTGTAAAGGAATCTGCCAGTATCCGAAACGCAGGTCGAGGCTGGAAAAGTATTTCGCGCCTTGTAAAGAATCAAGGGCGTCGTCGATGCGAGGCATTGGGTACAGATCCTTGCGAGTGATCTTGTTGAGCACCCTGTAATCGACGCAAAAGCGCTCGGAACCATCCTTCCTGCGAACTAGAGCCACATGCGACGACCAAGGGCTAGATGAGGGGCAAATTACCTCTCGTTTGAGCATGTCAGCTACGTTTCCTTCGATAATTTTTCTCTCAGCAGGAGACACGTGCTAGGGCCGGCGGCGTACAACAGGTGTTCCGACTGTGTGGATATTCAATTCATTGTAGTAGTAGTGCGGTCCAACGTCGAGGAGTAAACATTGAATGAACTTGCGTGTTTCTTTAACAAAGCAAATAGCTGTTGCGTCTGTGAAGGTGTCAAGTCGTCGCTAATGGCTGCAGTAAAGGTGGAAGAAGAAGCAGGCTCACCCCTAGGGCTGTCGTTGGAGGAGGCGGCGTGAAGTGGCATGACGCACGCAGGCTCGGGATCCATCACGCAGCCACCGTGGTGTTCCGAGGAAGTCGATTTTTTTTCGGATGTTGTATTCACAGCGGTGACAAGTGCGGAACCATTGAGACACCGAACTACACCGGAAGCGAGAATGATGCCTTTACCGACGCAACTGAATAATGGTGAGACCAAGACGTCACCATGGTCGATGTCCTTGGAGGTAATAGTTACAATTCGCTCTTGACCTGGTGGTATTTCGGTATCTTACGCAGCTGTCAAACGAAGTGGCCTCTGGGGGTTGTCGTTACGCGGCGTGCAGTCCGTGTCAGTGAGGTGGACGACGCGTTGGCCACAGCAAATAGCCACGGAGGCAGAAGAAAGAAAATCCCACCCTAAGATAATTGGTGAGAGCAGTCAGTTAGAACGGTGGACTGAATGTGGTGTCGCATACCATAGGACTAACGACGCGGGCTGTACAGAAAGCGGAAGGGCGAATGGTATACTCCGGGGCAGCATCCAACGTGGGTCCACCGCAAAGGGTCATCACTTTTTTGAGGCCTTGGCCTAAATCAACCCGCATAACAGAAAATATCGCACCCATGTCCACCGGAGCATCCGCGTACACTCCTTCCACTACCACCGATATCATGTTGCACGGGCCTGGTGGAGAAATATCAGTCCTAATTCGGAATGCCGCTTTTCCCCCAGAAACTGCTTCTTTATTTTTCCGAATGACTGGCAGTGACGAATGGGGTAGGCCGAAGTGGGGAGGAGGAGCGGCGAAAGGGCGATGGTGAATGGCGTCTGGAGTTCTGGCTGTTCCGAGATACACTCGATGCGGGCTGAGATGAAGACCGGTGTGGAGGTTATGAATGGCGTTGACCTTGATAGTGCAAAGTATCTCGTTCAAGCATGTCGTAACCGCGGCGCTCGTCTTGCTGGCGCTTGCGGCAGAAACGAGAAATGTGGCCGCGATACCCACAGTAATAGCAAACTGGGCGAGACGAGCGCCAATGGGAAGGGTAGAAACCATGCGGAGTACCTGAAGAGAGTGCGGTCAAGTGTGCAGAAGTCAGGTGGGATCGAACGAAAGTTGAGTGGAGAAGCGGCCGCGTCCGACGCGTAGGATGGTTGCGGGAACGTCGTGTTTACTTCGCTGGGAGGCATAGCAGCGACCTGCACGTAGGTTCATATAGGCCGAGACGAGGGTGACTGGACGTGAGCCGTAGAGTTCAGAGATGTCAGTTCCTCCCTGATAATGTCGCGTAATGCCGCTCCAGTAGACTGTGGAGAGCACAGTGGAGAAGGTGGGAAACCCATGTTTTGCAACTCTTCACGTATTATGTCTCTTATGAGGTCACGGAGAGGTCTGTTAGATTGTTCGCCTATGCCTGGTTGTAGACGAACCAAGTACAGAGTATTGAGGCGTCACGACGTCAGCTATGGTTGCTGGGTTCTGAGCAACCAGGGCATTGAAGTCAACATGGCCTAAACCCTTCAAAATGTGGCGTACTTTCAAAACTGTCGAAATTTGCGCTTGTTGGTGCATTGTGACGACAGAAAATAGCGCAAAGAAACGGGGACACAAGACGAAAACACACGGCACAGGCGCTATGCCGTGTGTCCTCGTCTTGTGTCCCCGTTTCCTTGCGCTATTTTCTGTCGTCACAGTGGCGTACTTTGTCGGACTCGGGCATAGATGAATTGGCCCCCCGGCAGACTGCAAGAACGTTCTCGATATACGACGTGTACGACTCACCGGAATGTTGTTGGCCAGTGTCGAGGGTTCTCTTCGCGACTGCGGACCGAATGGCCGGTTTGCCGAAAACGTGACGGAGCTGCTGCTCAAAGGTCGCCCAGTGGGTGAAAAAGTAGGTGAAAAAATAACTTGCCGTGAGCAGGAATTGAACCTACGAGCTTCGAATAACGCGTTATTTTTTCACCCATTTTTCTTTCTTCTTATTTACATTACTGTAGTTCTAATAACTCCTCTATACATTGTTTGGCATTATTGTCGATTAGATCCAATTATTGTTATGTAAAAACACGGAAAAACGAGCCCTCAATACATTGCTTTCATATATATATATATATATATATATATATATATATATATATATATATATATATATATATATATATATATATATATATATATATATATATATAGCCACGTTCCTTCCTCAAGTTTGTTATCGCCCCCCGTTATACAATGTATGTTAAGCACCAAACACGCCTACGGTGTTCGAGAATCTTCGAGGCTGTAGTAGATCACTTTGTTGAAATTACGCCCACTTCGCGAACATTAAAGATTAATCTGGAACCTAGATAGCTGCTACCGATAACTCTAGAATATTCGATGGCACGGCTACAACTGCTGACGCACTGCACCGCTAGTCAGATGATCGACGACAGACACTTAGTTCGCTGCTATTATTGTCTTGTAATCTTACTTTCCTTTTACGTGGCTAGAGGTTCATAGCCGTAGGCAACAAGGTCTGCCACCAAAGTACGGGCTTCTACTCGACGCAACACAGAAGACCAAGAGCTTAACGTCTACCACGGCAACAATGACAACACCTGTGCCAACTGCCCCGATCCTGGTCTGGCAACTCAAGGAACCACCAACTTTTCACGGTTCCCCAGAAGACCTGGAAAGCTGGCTCTAAAAGTTCGACCGAGTAGCTCGTTTCAACGCTTGGACCGACGATGACAAGCTGCGGCACGTTTATTTCGTCCAGCAATATTCAGCACCGACATGGTTCGAGAACTGAGAAGCTATACACTTCGGACGTGTGACCTTTTAAATGCGAAGCATTTCTTAGCTAACATCGACGACTTTGAGCGTATCTATGTATCTATCTAGCCGCTTACGTTTGAGTGCTCTCGTGGTCACCCCCTTAACTTGGCGTGAACCAAAATGAGCATAGAATGGTAAGATAGTTTGACAAATATGAAGTGCTGGTCGAGACATGAAGAATGTCGCAATCCCGTCGAGTGCGTCGTCAAACACTTCTCACCAGAAAGTGGCACATACCCACTGGCGGGTATGTGCCGCTGGTATGCAAGAGGTGATTGACACTTAGTATCTACCCAGGAACGACGAGAACATGCATGGGCAAAACGCTCGAGTAGTTCTCACGATCCGTCAACAGTTTTGTGTTTGGGTGCGGTATTCTAGGGACTGTAGTTCAGGGGAAGCCCTCGGAAGAAGGGACTTCGCACTCGAAGCCTGTTTGTGGGGCTGCATTGACTCGACTTAAGCACCTGACCCCCGAATGCAGAGATGTTACTTGGCTCGCGCCTTCGACTTAACTTGAGCAAGTCGGCGTGAAGCAAGCAGCGGACTTCAAAAACGCCCAAGTCAGCCTTCGCGCTTCATAGATGCTCAGGCTGTCTTGCTTGGTCAAGTCAAGAATGAGCTTCAAAGCAGAACCACGCTGCTCGCCTGCTAACGAGGTTAATAATGAAGTTGTTCGCGTAAAGCGCGTGTTACAGCAAAAAAAAAAGACTATATGTTTTAAAATAACTATAAAAACGAAGGGCCACAAGCATATTTTTGCCATTTTACAGCTAACGAGCAGCACATGGTGCCTACCGCCACAGCGATGCGCAGTGTTGCTTCTGTAAAGCGTTCATTGCCTGCTGGTTTTAGTGGCCACCCAAATGCGGTGCGTTTCGCCATGCTTGTTTGTTTGGAGGCGAAACAAGCATCGCGTTAAGTTCTTTTGTCGTTTTTTTTAATGAAACGCCAGGGCATGTATTTGTGCTGACCTGGCTCACGAGGCAACGCGATTTTCACGGTATTTGCCTTTCTGTTCTCCTATGGACATGCTTGTGGCGGGCTAGGTCGCAGTTATACATGAAAAAAAAAAAAACAAGTTCTGGAAACAAATGTGATTCGTATCCTTTTGTTGAGCTTGATAAACAAAAGAAAAAGCAGGGGTCAGGACATTGCCCTCCGCAGAATTTTCTCTCTCGGTGTGCAGCAATGTCTCGCTGCATGATGGCGAAGGGGATCAAAAAACCCGTTAAAGGGGCAGCTCTTTTTTATGTGTGTGGAATTTTACATAGCGTTGTGCTGCAAGCAATGCCTTTCTTAGCAAGAAACAGCGCCCTAGACGGGACGAAAGGATAGACGAGTCACACAGACACAGCGCCGAGACCATTTTGTACCAAAAGAGACGGAAAATGTCGTGTTTTAGAAAAAACAGAAATAGCCTTTGCGGTTACGGAGCACTTCGGCGTCGTCACCACCAGGGCTATGAATACGCACGTGTGTGTAGTCGACACAACCTGTAATGCCAGGGAACTCAGCCACTTCATAAAAGTGCCGCATAACTATAGAAAGTGCCGCCAGCTGCGGAAAACGTACCAGCATCGCGTACAGATGCTTTCCGATGAGTAGCATAACTTTTCCGACTGCACGGCACACTGTCGACTACGGGATGCGGACGAGACTCCCGGTGTTTGTTTGGAATGTGTCAGCGCCATAAAACCCGAGAGCCATCAGTAGCTGTAACACTGGAGGCACAGGCTGTCTTCGGTTGTCCCCACTTTCCCGGAGCGGCAACGTACCCAGCAGCTGCCGCACGGCATTCTTCGTGAATATGTATCGAGCGTGGAATTGTTCCTCGTCGTACAACTCCACCGGATTTCCTCGGCCACGTAAAGCGTGTCCAAGAATCTTCAGCAGGCAGTGCGCCTCAGAAAATCCTATAGCCGCGCGACGTCATTTCGAGAGGTGGCCATGTTCGAATAATGCATGAAGGTGCTTTCAAGCTAGCCCCGCAGCTGACTTGAAACTTGTCCTGACTTCGACCGAGCTAAGGCGCCTTCAAGTCTTCCGCAAGCTCGAGAACGATTTATGGTGACCGGCGAGACTGTCTTGAGTCAAGAACGAGTCAAGTACGAGTCAAGTAACATCTCTGCATTCGGGGGTAAAGCAAGCTGGATCGGGCGGGTCGGGGAGCGCGAAATATGGGAGGGCGCAAATGATGCGCGTCAATACGATATATATATATATATATATATATATATATATATATATCAAAGATACCACGCAGTGCGGTTTAAAAACATATATAAAAACAGCGTTATGTGCAGCAAACCTGATGCATATTGTTCCCAGTATACTATAGTGGCTACAACTAATTTTTTCGTTATTCACAATAACTAATTGGTCACAGTTACACTTGTAACTCGAAAAGTAGTCATTTAATTAGAAAATGTTATTGAAGTAGATGTGCGCATGTTGAAATGACATCCGACGGCTCTACTTCAAGAACGTAATCATTGCACACTCATCTTTTCCTGTTGATAGACAAAGGCCGCGGAATCTGAAATGTGACACGTGTCTATATAGCTGCGCGCATTAGCGTGCATCGAAAAGCGGTGCCCTCAAGCACGCTCACTTAGAGGCAGCCAGTATCAAAGAAAAATGAAGAAAATCTAGGAAGAAAAAAAATACGAATCGCGCTATATGTCTTTTCCCGTCCAAAAAAAAAACGCAGTAATTTCATTTTAAGCAGCTAGGCTGTAATCAGAACAGGGCTCCGACCGCGTTTTAATGGGAACAGTTGGCTGTAACATATGGATATATCTCTGCAAAACTGCGATACATGTTGTTGGCGCCAAACTTGTACTTTTGCAATGTGTGGAACGCTGTCATTGACAACGAAAAAGAGGTGAAGTGGTTGCTAGCAGCAAGCTTATTTGAGCGTGCTGCTTTCTTCGGCAGTTGAGATCACAGCCGCGTGTTATTTTTTTCACATTTTTGTGGATTTTCGTTATTTACAGGAAAAAGTTTGGACGGAATCAGTGCGTTGTTGAAAGTAATGCAGACAGATGTTTGAAAATGCGCTCCTCTGTCTTACTGCCATTTTGAAAGTTAGGTGAGTACTTTCAGAGCCACAAATATATTTATGACTAAATATTTATTTGTTATCAACAAAAAAATAGTAGCTGCTATACTGCAGAATACTGGGAACAGTACGCACTAGGTTTTGTTTGGGTAACGCCATTCCTTTTTTTTTCTTAAATCACGCTGCATGATAATTGGGCGACCCTGCAGTGTATATATATCAAGGCGATATTCTATTCATATAATTGTTCATCGCAAGAGAAAACTTCAGTAAACACATAATCTATTTTAATCACGCGAAAACACAATATGAGAGACCAACCCATCAAAGGCTTGAGGCCATATACCGTACACGGCATGTCACCACTGTATAAACTCGGAAGTTCGTTCTGAAATAACCACACGACGCACGTTTCCGAGCGTCACTCGACTCTCGACTCGTCGTTCAGTCGCCGTATAGCGGCCTGCCTTCCCGACTTGACGCAGCATCTGACACAATGCACGATGGATTGCAAAGCGCACTCCTCGACCGAGACTGGCGACCACGTGCTAACAACTTCTCGAGGACTGGCACGCGGCCCGGCATGCAGCAGAGTACATTTGCGGTAAGCTTCCCACTGAGCAGCGTGGCGTTAGCAGCGCCAGGTGCCACGTTAAACAGAATGGAAATACGAACACGCGCCACAAGCGAAGCACGCGGCAAAGCACAGAAAAGAAAGACACGAAAGAACGGCTCGTTTCGAACAGCACCCATCTCCCTCCCCCAGGCCGCCCCCTAAGCCGCTTGATACAGATTGATGGGAGGTCCCGGATTCCAGCTCAAACCAGGAGCGCGTACATCTCCCCACACGTGTGGCTCGATCATCCCCCAATGTCCTCCCCATCAAGAACCCAGCACACGAAGGCCACAAAGCACGACCGCTTCGGGAACAGTAGCGCATCGGCGTAGAAACTATAGTCTCCGGCTGAGCAGCTGAATCGTTGCCTCTCTTCTGGCTACGAGGCCTCCGTTTTACATTCTACACCCCTCGCTAGCCTGGCTTTCTTGTTGCAGCGAGCGCGATGTTGGGGACCGCTTTGTCGGAGACAATGCCCTTGTTGCAAACTAACTACACGGAGCCGTAGTGGGGATGGGAGCAGGAAGAAGAACCCTGCTTCGTTGGAGGGGAGAGGAAAAAGCCGTGACGTTGCTATAACGCCTCTGCTCCCGGTGCACACCACGCAGTCTTTTGATCCGCATCAACGCCATTGTCGCGTAATTCCCCCGTGGTCCGTCCGGCTCGCCGCATGCGGCAGTGCGAGGTCGACTGGTATATACGATGGTTTACGATCACCGCTTCCTTTCTCAGTGTGCTAGAGCCTAAGTGCGCGCGTATGTACGCACGTTCGTGTGCGTAGTTGCTGGTCGCGCTTCAGAAGTCTACTCGGTATTGCGAAAAGCAGCAATTCAAAAATCTTGTGACGGAGTTAATATTTAAGTGTGAGCTCTATGTTCTCCACCTAAAGTACTCCCGTGAACCATCAAGATCACCGAAAGCGGCACAGCATAAATAAAAAATAAAATTATAATTTTACGTCACCTTAGTGAAGAAGTGGTTGACTTGATGTCACTTCCGTGTTATTCCAGTTACAAAAAAATCAAAAAGGCTATAAATATTTATGTATTCGCATTTTTATGCCAGAAGCACCTTTACGAAATCAGTTCTGTGCTTTGCCTAAATACGGACACATATATTCTCAATTTATAGCGCTCAAATGCGTACGCAGCAATTACCATACTTCATACTAATGCAGCTAAACAAGTGCTGCGGTTCACTTCGCGAAGCAGGCTTGTATAGAAGGACTTCCAGCAGCATACGCCTGCATATATAAAATGGTACAAGGGGGTCGACCGCATATAGAAGGGATCTCCACGGTGACGTGTGCAGGGTCGTGATTTAATCCCGATTCGGTTAAGATCGGCAATGAGTGCGAAGTATAGTGCGTGGTCAGGGAGCGTGCTCTGTGCGTTTCCGGTCCCTTTGCAAACAGTTGCCATGGTGGCGACTATGTTAAGAGGGGAGGGAGGCCGATCAGAGCGAGGCCGCGGTTGAAAGCCTCTAATTGCGAATAAGCGTTCCGCAGGGGCTAGCTCGGCGATGGTGGCCCCAATAAATTTTATGGCGTTACAAGGGTGAGTTTTTCCGCATTCGCGGCGGCAGGGTGCGGAGAGAAGTGCGCGCACGCGATGCAAAGCTCGTAGCGGGGTAGACAAGGGGTGTACAAGGGGCACACTTTTAATCGGATTCGCGGAGCGCTGCACGGGGGATCGTAAAGCTGCTCTCGCGGTTTCGCGGAGAAAGGGCCCCGAACAATCGACTATAGTTTCGAGCACGCGCATATTCGGCGGCACGTGTGGTTTGATATACTCACCGGATTGAGATTCAGTTCTGCATTTTGCGACGTCTATGCATGCGCCAGGTGGACGCGTCAAAGAGCGCCACTGGGTGACGTGTGTGTTGGTCCTACAGCTTATGCGCCCATGCATACGACACAGATATTCCTCTGCATTTCATCCCATACGAATGGAGACACGGTAGCGAATAGGATAAATGTCACCAACTCCTATGACGCGATCTCTGCGGTGATATTTGCCCACCTACACTCCGAGCTTTGGCAAGAAACCGGTTTGAAATCGAGCTTTGGAAAGAACACAACAAAAATTTGTTCCGGAGAAGTGACAATTAAAATTACTCGCTTTCTTTATCTGCAACAGTGCTATTGGCTATTGGCTGAGATTGCAATTTTTAATCTCATCTCTCTTTATAGGTCACCCCTACAAGCAAGAAGATCGTTGGGGCAATGCATTCAGTTTGGATGGTGACCAGTTTCTTCATTGTATACGTCATGGTGGAATTATAACCACTAAAAGAGAAAGCTTTCTCTGCTTAGCGCCAGTCCATACCCATCACGAATCAGGCAATTTCTTCGTGGGAGAACTTACCATGAAATTGTATACTGAGGCAGCCACCACACGGTATATATACGACACTCAATTCTTAAGCTATCATTACAGAATTTATACTTGCGTTCGTTTAAAGATGATCACGAAGAAATCTGATAGGCGGCTGTCTCAAGATGCACTTAGGAAATCAAAGTGGCTCTTATCCCCCCCCCCCCACACACACACAGAGAGTAATACATACACAAGTACTCACTAAAGAAGCACAAAAAAGATAAAAGCGGGTAAATAAATTGAACCGAATAGGGTGCTCGATGTACTCACGTTAACAAAAATTCATGCGCCATGCGCAATAAAGAGAAAGTATGCCCGTAAAGTTTTATTTCAAGTTGTTGTAGCAGTCCAAGAAACAAACACACTTAATTGTATACAAACTACACATCAACTGACAAATAAAGTCAAATCGCACTATTTAGATTGCGACTGATGAAAAAGTTCAATATTGTTTGAAAGAACCTATCTGGTTAAATTGGGAATACCCTTGACAAAAGCCGTTATTTCTGAAATCTGAATTAGCGTCAGCCACGGTCAACGCACTCGATTCAGACGCAGCAAAAGAATCGGCCATCGCTCTAGCAACCACCACATGTACAGACACCGCGGTGATTTTCACCGACTCGCAAGCCGCCTTTAGGTATTTCTCTAAGGACCGTCTCAGCCAATGCTATCAATATTTCGCAACATCGAAGCACTCCACTCCCATACACTTGCATATTATGGGTGCCAGGACACGAGGGTCTGCAGGGAAATGAAGCGGCCCTCGCTGCTGCTCGCGAGCACGTCAGCTGGGCTGCCCCCTGCCCACAGGACATCCGACCCGTCGTTGAAGGGATGGAAGTTGTTCAAAACACCTACTCGTCGTTACTGCAGCATTACAGGTTGGAGCGACGAGTATACTCTCCACCACACCCAAAACTGACAAAAGAGGAAAGCGTGATACTGAGACGCCTGCAAAGCAGCACATACACACATGGGGTCTTAAAGCACCATCTCTACCCAACGAGATATAGCTCTATGTGCCCGCTTTGCAACGTACCGGACACCCTGGCACACTTGCTTCTTGCATGCCAGTGTATTGCCAGACGTAATTTGCAACAACACACGACTGATCATAAAGCAGGACGGACGATCGAAGACCTAACCGAAACGTGGGAGGCGAAGCTCACCCTCTTGGACCTGGAAGGCCAACAACAACTCGTCGCCAGGGCCAAGAGGGCAGTAAAAGCCAGAGGGTTCCTGGACTAAGGAGCCCTCCCACCTCAGGATTACACCGGGCATTGCTCGGAGTGCAGTTAAAAAAAAAACATTTACTTCTCTCTCTCTCTGAACCAGTGTCCGCGAGCTTGGTATGGTAACAATAAGGGCACCATGACCCTCACTCAATCTTAATTCCAACGTACAAGCCCGGCTCGCTCCCTTCTTAACAAGCCACTGTTTTAGTGTGTCACAATTAGAGGCGAATATTCACCTCAGGTTAAATTAGCATCAGAAGAGTTCCGTGTTACGCCGATCCTTGCTTTTTATTTAAATAAACGATTTACCAAGCGTCCTTTTTTCTTTGCATAATTATACTGGCGACTCCCTGCTTTGCGGCGAAATACGTAATGGCTTCATGATGGCAAAAAACGCGAAAAACGAGCACACAGAAAGAAACCATGAGGACCAGGGCTTGGTCCTATTTGTTTTTTTTTTTTGTTTTTGTTTTTTAGTCCACGTTTTTTCGCTCAGCTTTGCAGTCATGAAGGCATAGCAGCTAGCTCAGTCTCATAACTTTTTGAAATACATAAGCATGAGAATAAAAATGCCTTGAAGGCAGACCTAAATAATATTAGAAGTTAGCGACGCTATTAGTTCACGACTTTGAAAGCTAACATTCACTCAGTAGTACGAAATCTACTCAATGTAAAAACTAAGTAGAGCTGCCGTTTCTGTTTACAGTAAGCAGATTTAAATTTATTTTTTCGCCGAATTGCTTGCATAACTTTCAAGTCACTTGTCGCGTTTTTTTAGGGGTTTTTACGGGGGGGGGGGGGCTATTGGAATTTTCTCGGCAAATATAGGTATTTTAGTGATCATCACGTTAACGAATGGTGCTTCTCTCGTTCACTAATTCTGCAGTTTGCCGACGCACGTGGCTTTGTATAGTTGCCTGTCGAATCCAGACGTATACGTTTGAGGAATCAACACGTAACGTTATTAATGAGCTAATAAATGTGAATATGACCGAATGAAGACTACCCTGTTCAAAATGTTAAAAAGCATGTGCTTTCCGTTCACAGGTGCGCTATTATTGCCGTACAAAACATTTAAAGTGGTTTTTTTTCAACTCCCATTTCATAATTAAACAGAATTTTTGGTAATATAGCAAAAAAATATTTTCCAAAATCAGAAAAACTAATTAAGTTCGCGCTTCCTTTTTTGTTTTTAAGCAAAATTGCTCTGGTTTTTCGTGTCAATTTTGTTTTGACTATTTGCCTGTTAGCTCAGTACCATCTGGAAACTCTTAGATTATTCAACAAAGAACTCAACCGTTCTTCATTATACCGACACTTGGGCATTACATTTAGCTGCAATTTAGCACAGAGAATTCTAGTTCCCATGATCAACAAGAGAGCTAACCGAGCATTTGAATACTGGTAGCGTAGCTTCAGTAAAGCCCCACCTTTTCTCAAAACGATTCTCTTTTAAAATATTATGTACTTCATGTTATAATCAAACGCTGCAATCTAGAATCCCCACGATGTTATATGCAACTAGATATCTTGTATTATTTCAGAATAACTGTACGCGTTTGGTGTTTTTATAATTACCATAGCACATCGAGCATAACACCAATTAAACTCACTCTGTGAACGCCATGTATATCACTGCGTCGTAAGTATTAATGCATTTGCCTTTTTTCATAAGGTCTTCGATATTTTATCACTCTGAGTACTGAGACTATCATGTCATCAATATGTTCTTCTTATCTTATTGTTCATAAACACCGGTAAAAAGCGTTTTCTGAAGAAAAAGCACGTTTTTATTATTCCTTCATACCGCACACTTCTAACGATTGAAACCACCAACATTATTGCTATTTCTCAGTCTTCCCTTCTTTCACAGCGCACTTCAATGCGATGATTCTACCTGATCCCCTGATGTATACCTTGCACTCCTATATTTTCTTTACTTCTTTCTTTTTTTCGTCAGGCGTCACCATGCCTGCCGTGCTTTTCTGTGTTGTTTTTTTTTGTGTCACAAACTTAGTTATAAAGAAGTCAGCTAAATCAGCAATTTACTTAGCTACATCAAAGCATAGCTTAAAATCACAATTGAATTATTAAGGCCAAGAAGTGTCAACAAAGGATAAATGTTTGTATTTAAAGTGCAGCAAAATTTTTTGATGAAAAAAAAAGTGATTTCAACGGCGAAAAAAATCAATTTCTTTGAACCCGATATTCGGTGACCACGATTTGTTGTCAAGTCGGTTTCACAGCATCTGCATATAACGCATAAAAGTGAAACAAAAGAATATCAAACTACTGTTCGGCGTGATCACTTCAATTTTCTCAATCATTCCCCAACGGCGTCATGGAAGCCTGCCTTTTTGCGGCTTAGAGTGGTTAGACGCCGATTCTGTATATGTTCAAGGAACATAAACGCTCGCGCTATACTAAGTCCAATGAGAATGCAGCACCAAGAATCGTCGCATGACCTAAAACAAAAGAGCTAAGGTGTACAAGCGAACAAACCAAAGCGTCAACCTTAGTTAAGGCACATCTGTATTGGTAGCCACATTTTTAGTTTGACAGTATAACGCGCCACAATAAAGATGAGTTCCCGATACAGTATTGTCATAATGGAGGTGCCAATTCACAGGAACTAAAATGCACGGCTGTATATAAAAAAATAATACCTATAGATGGGCATGTAACACAGTGATTTTATTATTACTTCTTCCCGTCCAAGGAGTCCCACGAGTATCTAATGCTCCTACACGGGGAACTATTTTGCGCTAACAAAATATAAACCAGAACAGAGCAGACAGGGAAAATAAGAAGATAAAACGGGTGAAAACACACGCCGTCCAAAAGTTGTTCGGGTCCATAAACGTGCGCTCAAATTGTCACAGCCATGAAAGAAGTATAGCGCGTAAATCTCGACCCACTTAGCCACACACACGCCAGCATCAGTGCTATACACACCAAGAGACATAAATCGCTTCTGCTTTCATTTCTGTAACTCTCACGAAGGTGGGATCGACTCAAAGTTTATGCCCGTTTACCACACGCAACAACAAAAAAGAATAATATAACAGAATGGCATAGGAACGGAGGAAGAACGAGGTGCATCGTATGTGCCCAACGTTAGCATCGTGTATGTTCGTGGCACAACTGCCGACATCTCAATTTTCGCGCCTCCTATCTGGAGGCCTGATGCGACCCACTGGAAGCCATAAACTCAAAGAAAGAGGACACGTATCGTCAATGCATGCCGTGACCGTCCAAGAAACTTTGAAAGAACGTCTTATGTGCATGTTACTCGACAGTAACAATACGCTAAGCAAACGAAGAAAAGCAACTTTCACCAAAGCAAAAACATAAAAATACTAGACAGGTAATCGCAGTGCTTCGACAGCAAAAGCGAAAAATACGCACGCCGGAAGGTGCTCACAGAGGCCAGTAAACTGGGGCCACGCGAAACGACCGTGTTAGGGTCTTCGTCGCCGTTGACTGGCGAACTTCCTGCAACGGTGGCGAATACGCGCATGCGCTAAGAGATAACCTGACAATGCTCAGCGTACGAAGCCACCTTCTCTTTATAATACGCACGGGGGGGGGGGGGCGACACTCCGAGAAAAGATAAAGATAGACGGCCTTCAACTATATAGAACTGAGAGGAAAAGTTCAATCCCGGAGATCTCCGAATACCTGGCCTTACAGTAGCGCGCGCGGTGTTTTTGAATGACCATCTCTCTCCCTTGTACCATCCCGTGCGCTGCGTTCGTGCGTTCTCCCTTTATTATTTTCCTTGTGTCCGCCTTCACTTGGGCGATTGAAAACGTACGCCGACCATGTTTCCAACGACTGCGCTTTTGTAGAGCCCACACCCGTTCAAAATTTACGATCAGTGGGAGAGAGCATGGACAAGAAATGGTTCGACGTAGTCAAGCACCGTACTGCACATGGCAGGCGTGAACCACACGTTAGCTGTAGCAAATGTTCTTGGGCGCAGTATCATGGCAAAAGACCAAGCATATATATATATATATATATATATATATATATATATATATATATATATATATATATATATATATATATATATATATATATATGTGTGTGTGTGTGTGTGTGTGTGTGTGTGTGTGTGTGTGTGTGTGTCTGTGTGTGTGTGTGTCATATTTTCGTTTATGTATATATCATATTTTCGCATTGTATTTTTGTTTGACCGAAGCAGGACAAGTATTGAACTACTGGGGTTATCAGCACCCGCCTAGTTATATGATCGTGTCAGTCCCGTGATGATTATTAACAAAATCGGCCGAATGTCACTTTTGCTGAGCATCTGTCATAATATACTTTTTTCATGAATTCAGTCACTATGCAATAAGCTTACAACTATAAAGCTGCTAAAAATATATCACTCATGCCACTCGAACTGTTAGGAGAGCCTGCAATAGCAAGCGATTCATTTCCGCAGTACTACAAAAAATATTACTGCAATAAACGTTTTGCTTTCAAGCCCCTTCCCTTTGTTTTTTCGCTCATCCGTGCAATAAGACGTGTGGGTAAATAGGGGATTGTTACCCATTTGCTTAAGTTGTAACGCTAACGAACAAATGTTTAGTCGAAGTTTACTCGAACATGTTCATTGCTCGAAGAAGATACCGGTCATTCAATGGGATTTTTTTTAAGTAGACGGCATTTCAGTTCAAACTACTGGGCTTGCGTAGTTTTCGTAGACAGAAGGCAAGAATCATTCCAAGCACACGTGAGTAAAACAGGGTAAGAGCAGTAAAAAAAAACTAAATCAGTCATATTCCTATTAGGTTACTGCATAGGAAAGCACCTCGGCCTTTATCTTAAGGTCAGATTCACTAGGAGTGGTCTTGAACTGACAATGACGCGCCACAACAGCCCAGTCGTCGTGCTATCGCGTGTCTTAGAATTATCATTCTTCGTCCTTCAAATATCTCGTTCAGGGGTATTACGTATGATAGTAAACAAAAATATTAAGGGAACATAAACGCAGGCACTTCTTTCATGAAAGTAAATGAGCAGTTGATGAAGCTATGTCGTAAGGAAGGCCGTCCTGGTCTGCAATAACCTGACTGCAAAAAAAAAAAAAAGAATACGATAATGTGACCTTGCTCCCCAAGTTGCGAGACGCATTTAAAAATTACTTTTGCGGTGTGATACTTGTGCAGGGGATGAGACGTATAGTGCCAGGACGAGGATACAGTTCAATAACAGGTAAAATAATTAGAAGCTTGCAATGCGACACCCATACGAAATTGTTGGTGATTTGTAGTTTCTTTTATAGATGATACATTCATGTCGTATAAGTATGGTGAACAAATGTACCTTGCAGTACGATTCTGTACGGTTTCAAGGAAAAAGGCGAGGAAAAGTTCATGTGGGCTCCATATGAAAGAATTGCATTCAAGTTTAAATCTTATTTGAATTCTACCAGATTAACGTGCAGAGGAGCTTTTTGCAAGCTAAGTTTCAAAAAAACTTACCTTTTTGTTACCACATGTTACAACGTTGTTTCCATATCAGCAACAGCCAAAGTTGCACGAACTAGTAACCCCTAAGTACTTGAAAAACTTGACTGATCACGCAGGACTTTTATGCATTACATTAGAGAGGGTGAGGCCATTGTTGCGATGGGGTGTTGGCATGAGACGGCACTATGAAGGATTTAGTACCATCAGCCAGTCTTCACACTTATTTAAAGCAAAGTTAAGGTCAGTTTTAGCCGAGCTTTGTTTAATATCTCAAATCGAGGAATACGTCTAGAGGCTCGAAGAAGCAGATCTTTGAAATATAATGCAAAAAAAACCTGTGGAGCACCTGATTTAACTAGAAGCGGATTAGAATCCTTGTTTGTTATTTGCACAAACCTTGAGTTATTACACTGAAATCGCTTAACCCACCATAAAGCATTAAAACTGATGTTGAAAGGCGAGTAAATAACCCCAATCTCAAAAGATCGTTATAAAAAGGAATATGTGCACCTTTACTTTGTGAACATGCTGCCACAAGACTTTTACAAATACGTAACATAATAAGGAAGTTGCAGAGGTTAGAACATCGGTTTCAGCTGGTTTCAAAATTTCACGCGGTCCCGCCACCCTTCTCTCTCACATAAAGGGGAAGGCGTAGCTCGTCGTCGTCCGAGCGTTGCTCCGTTGGCGTCGCTCCACCAGCGGAACAGCGCTTTTTCTCTGTGTTGCTCATGTCGAGGGAACAGCAAGTGGACACAGGAATGTACGAGCGACAACTGCGAGGGTAAAACAGGCGCAGTTTCGTAGCTATGAGTGGGAAGAAGATCTGACATAGATTCTAGTATTGTTTGTTGAGACCTGGTTTAGACCAATCGACGAGCTGTGTGCTAAGTCAAGTCGCCGATGACCGGTTTTGCGTCACTGCACCTGGAAGGAGGTCAGGCGTAGGAAAGGAGCGCGGGATTTTTTTTTTTTTTGAGAAAAAGGCTCTGCGTGGCGCACAGCGCAGTAATATTGAGGAAACGTGATCGCTGTGGTCTACTCTACGAATTGGCGAGCTTGTTTAGGGGGTGTAAAAAAACGTCGGAGCCCGTTAACTGGCCCTTTAAGGTGTGTAAGTTTCAGAAGTACGTGCTGATCGGCTGCTTTGTGAAATGTTTTTGTGAAGTCAAGAAAAGTGTCAGTCTATCCATTAGTAGCGACACTTAAATGTGAGTCATGAAGGAAGATTGCCTATCGAATTTCACATGACAGTTCCTCGTGACAGCCGCGAGCAGAACCATCTGCTCTTTTCAGCAAACTTTTGAGGCATTTCTTGGAAAAAAAGAAACTCGTGCACAACAAATGCACTTGGATAGTTAGTCATACATGTCAGAGAACATGAGAACTCAGGCCCGTAAAATGAGATAGCATCTTTCTGTTCTGACGTCCTTACTCAGCACGCCCCACATTTCTCACCTTTGTGTCGGCAAGTAGTTCTGTGATGAAAGCTGGAGTATGAGACGTACCTGACAAATTGCAACTTCGTGTATTTGTAGGCAACTCAGTCATGTAAATTTATATAAAGATATGCATCATCTATTTATATAAACACAGCCATGATCGTAGACTAGCCCGATTCAACGCCATAAAGATATTGTGGATGCCGAAGTAGTTAATAGTCAAAATTATCCAGCACTAACCATTGCTACTCCGTGCTGGCAGTGTGTGGACAAATGTATATCAGAGCAGTACTCATTATGACAATGTTTACAAATCACGCTAAATGGAAGGGGGGGGGGCTATGCCAAGAATACGCGTATGAATTAAATCGTATATAAAAACTATCAGACATAATATAAAAATTGTTTAATTGTTCTACATCACTTATTTTTATGATTGAGATGTGAAACAGATTTTCGAAGTGAACCGCAGGTGCATTCTTCGGTGTGTTGGTTTTGGTTTCTCCTGCTATATTAGCCAGATTTCAGCGCCCCGCGGTGATTACTATAGTGGCCGCCTTTTAGAAATTTCAAAGTGGCTACAGTCGATTCGCAGCTGCAAGGACTTTAATTCACCCATTTGACTTGACCGCTTATTTCCAAAGATTAAAAAATAGTTTCTAATAATGCCACCGCCATTACTGTTTGTATGCATATGCAGATGAACACCGCGGGTAGCACGTAGATGCTCCCTCTTTGTAACTTTTCAATAATAGTGGACACATTTCTTGAAACACCGTGTATATCCTTCTGACGCTGTGTTTCCTTGTGCTTTTCTTCCACAGCCTTCAAGAAAGCAAGGTTGGCCGCCAAGAGTGCTCCGGCACCACTTAAATCTCGTAAATGCGTTCGGGCTTCAAGCTTTGTCCACATAAAGTCAAGAGTGCGAGGAGCACTGCAGTGATCAGGGGTCCCGTTTTCTTTTCCCGCTTCCGTGCCGATGGTCGTTCTTTCATCACTCAACACCTCAGCACGAAGGTGCCGAAAGAAATGACAAAGTACACCTTCCGAGACACACGAGAGTAGACATAGCAGAACACGCCTGAAGGGCGTGTGCGAGCGACGAAATCACGTAGTGCCGCGAGCTAAAGCTCCCGTCCATCACAAACGCGCATCCCGGGCTGTCACTGTAGAGCCGCACAAAAAAGGGCGTCAGCCCGTCACCGTGACCCATTCTTCGCCAATCAAACCTGTACGAACTGCTAAAAGGTACGCTGCAGAAAATAACGGCTTCCAGGGACCAGCACAAAAGTGCTACTGCGGAGCATGACAGTTGAACATTGCCGCCTTCGAATTTGCCCGAGAAGTTTGCAGTTAGTTCATTGTATGTTCCCGTCGCATATAATAGACGGTTCCCATACTGCGTTACAAGCTTTCGAAAATACAACTACACAGAGAAGCGTCACTGTGTAGTTCCATTTCCGTTTTAGAGGTAGGTGGATGCCCCTTCGCGAAGGTGCGGTGCGTCAAATGGGACGTTCGGAACCACGGCACCACTGGCGAAAGAAAGGATTACTCGGGTAGGCCCCTTGCTTTCATCGGCCCTTATCTCCATAAAGCTTCCGAGCACGCTACGGAACAAACAAGCTCGTGGTTTACTCTGCGATACTGCTTTCTTACATACTGCGCTAAACATGTGTTCTGATCAAGCTGTCACGGGGACATTTTTCCTTGTTGCTTGTCCTGGGTCTATCTATGCTGAAGCCGATAACTATACTTACAATGACCTCACCCGTCCGCGAGATAGCCACCGCGGTGGTGCAGTAGTTACGGTGCTTAGCTGCTCACTCGAAGTACGCGGTTGCGATCTCGGTCATGGCGGTCGTATTTTCGACGGCGGCGAAAATGTTCAAAGACCTTGCACTTCAATTTAGGTGCGCGTTAAGAAAGCACATATGGTAGAAGTTTCGGGAACCCTTCACAACGGCATCCAATATTGTGGTTTAGACACGCACAACCCTAAGAGTTCTTTATTGTTAAGGCCCTAAACGTCTACATTTCAAGCAGGCCCAAACTAAATAGTCTAATAATAAATTCAGAGCACCATATACGTGTGTACTTAGTTCACTTCGCCTTTGCGGCATTCACGTATGTAAAAAAAGAATAATAAACAAAAACATAGTACAGATTCACACTTTTGTTGCCGTACCTAAAAGAACAAAGCTGGGTCACATTCCTTATTACTGCTTATTTCTCTTTCTGTTTTTCTATCGCTGTTTTGACTCTTTTTCTTCCGTCTTATTTTTTCGCTTTTTCTTTTTCTCTTTCTTGCTCTGTATATTTTTTGTCGTTTCTATTTCCTTTCTCTATCCCTTTTTTTTCTAATTCTAGCTTTTTGTGTGTTTTATGTCATTCTATTTCTTGCTCACTCTTTCTTCAATTCCACGTTTGTCTATTTCTTTCTCTTTCTATATGTCTTCCCTTTCTTTATCTCTATGTTTCTCTTTCTTTATAATGTATGCTCTACTCTCTCCCCTTCTCCTTTTCCTCCTAATTATCACTTCTCTTTCGAACCTCCTGGTTATTCAATACAAGGCTATGTTATGATCTGCTAGTGTGCATAGGTAGCCGAGTGGTTTACAATCATGCATGGGTATGCGTAAGTTTGCATCCCGCCTCATCACGACATTTTTTCAGCGCGTGCAGTTCTTGACGATAATACATTTTTTGTTCCCAGATCACGGACTGAAGTTCGGCTTAAATGACTGCTGTTAAAACTCGTGAGCGCATGAGCTGTGCGTCAGCTTCGTCCTTGCGGCGTTTGTGGGAGTAAAAAAAATAAAATGCAATCGACTAGGCATTTCTGATGGTACATTCGACTGGTCGTTTCGGCGGCGCGGGTCCCGCTCGGCTAGACGAAATCGAAAGCTCTAGATATGTTCGACTGCTTCTTTCAGAGCACTACGCCCTCGCTTGAAGGGCTCTGAAACGTTCTGACTTTTGCGTCACAACACGCGCGAACCACTCTGATTAAGAGAATTCCTCACCTCGCCAGTTTCCAACGGAAGAAGTGGTGACGAGCATCCTTTTCCAGCCTCTCACTGCTCTGACGAGCGGCTGCACGTTCGGCTCGGTCACCCGCTGTCTGGCATGAATTTAAAGTGGGCTCCGTATTGTTGCAATCTTAGTCAAGAGCGCGGGGGCGCTCAGCCCAGTGTGCCACAATATAGTGAAAGTGAAAGCCACTACATACGCGGAAAAATGTGTAGGTTTCAACGTGAAGCCTGAGTGGCTTTGAAAGGTCAACCATCGGGATGGGAAGAACTCCCCAACACGTACAACTTCGTAAAGAAAGGTAACAAGACTGATAGTTTGGCGTGTTTCGTCAATCTGTCTCCTTGTCAAACAAATACCATGGTTGCAGCATGGCCTTGTTTCACCACAAGTGCCACGTTCATAATGTGCTCGACATCATCATCATTCCTATGCTGACATAGCGTATTTGGTGCAAGAATGGCGGGCAATCAGCGACAAAATAGAAAGGGACACGCATACGATGCGCGTCTCCAATAAAGAGCGCATACCTGTCTCTCTTGGTAACCCTACCAAGGTGGCCACAATCTTGCGTAAGTAACATTATGTAAGCGTAACATTATTTAAGCTAGCCGATGTGTTCCGGTGAGCCTCCATGTAACAAAAAAAAGCATAGCCAAACGGTGCCTCTCTTGAACATTGAATGTCTGCCCGAGTGGCTCTGCTCCTGCAATCTGTGAAATCCACACGACCTTAAAGTTAAACTAGCCACCTCGGCGTCCGTCTGTGTGTATATTGGTGCTGAATAAGCGTTGATTTACACTTTGAGTGATCGCTTGAGTAGTAAAGAATTATACTGGAAAGCTTGGGTGGCTGTTAACCGAGTCCGCTATCTATAATGATCACGCCATCTGCTAGACGAGGTATTCATGATTTGTATCACTTGCCTGTCATATGGATTAGGAAGGCGCCTATAAATATTTGCGCACAAAGTTGTTCTTGGTGTCTTAGGCAATGTTCAATTGGCGCACAAGCATTTATGCTGTTCCCAGCTGCACGGTACATGATAGTTTTCCCCGCATTGAATCAACAACTATTGACAAAAGAGCACACGAACAGACATTTACGTAATCAGTCTGAGCACTACAGTATTGCGAGTACATCATTTACCATAGTTTAGGTAAATAAGCTGCTGTGGGAGCTGTGCACGTGAGTATTTCGCTTCTCAGGTAAACTAAAATGGTTGATTTAAATGTCGGGTTTAACGTCCCAAAACCACCATACGATTATGAGAGACGCCGTAGTGGAGGACTCCGGAAATTTCGACCACCTGGGGTTCTTTAACGTGCACCCAAATCTGAGCACACGGGCCTAGAAAATTTCCGCCTCCATCCAAAATGCAGCCGCCGCAGCCGGGATCCGAACCCGCGAACTGCGCGTCAGCAGCCGAGTACCTCAGCCACTAGACCACCGCGTTGAGGCAGGTCAATTAAAATGAAAAAAAAAAACTTAAAAGCAGCACTTTGACCAGGGCTGCCGGGTTGCAAAAAACAAAAATAGGCAAACGTTGAAAAAATATATATCCAAAGAATACCAAATTTGAATTAAGGCAAGTAAAAGTAGCCTAGCGTGAGTTAAAGTTACGGAGGTTTTTATTAGAACTGAATAAATACAAGAGCCTTCGGTTAAAAGTTTAAATTATTGCAGCATGGAAGTCCTCCAAAATCAAAATTGTGCAGATTCAAGCATATATAACATACTTTAGCAATCACTCTGTAGACGATAAAAAAGATTGATGCGCTGTATCGAAGATATTTTATTACACTGTAATGACAACCTTCAAAACAATTTTATATAATGATTACACCTCAATTATTCAAAAAACCTATTACTTCTTTTCTTTCAATTTTTTTTCACGTTGTGCCAAAATAATCCCGTCTTATGAAAACTAAGTATTCATATTTCTCTAGCCTGGATACCCTTAAGTGTTTGACTTACATTAATCACCTGCTTCTTGACCAATCACCCTTAGTGGGTAAGAGCCTCAAGAAAAGATTCAGCAACCAAGCAAGCAAGCGAAAATGACAGTCCTTTCAGACATCTTCCGTAACTCTTCTTAAAAGGACTAAAAATAAAAGCCATCATTACGATAAAAGTGGGTACGCAGTGACCGTGCTAAACATCGCAGTTTATGAAACTGAAGCATAAAATGTAGCTTCGCAATCATTACTGGCATTACGATGACACTACTTAACAGATGGCACATGACGTTCAGAGGATATGCGATGTCCAGTTTCAGTGATTGCAGAGCGTCCAGGGTACATAGCGCTTGTCCTCCCCACTTCCTAGTACTGTTTATGGACAGGTTCAGGAATAAGTCTTCTGCGCAATTAGGCTCAGCACAACAGTATTTAGCGACTGCCAGCAAGGAATCCAGAGGAATTTCGCTAGTGCCAAATGCAATTTTCGAAGCCGAGAACACGCGTGGTCCAGCATGTTTTACACGTACGTTTCGGCCGAGACGGGCTCCAAGCCGGGAGATGAAGATGCCGTGAGAAGGAAAAACGTAATTTTTAGTGCGGCATACGTGCCGTAAGAAGGTGTGAAAAAAAGAAGAATGATTCATGGCGTGGTCCGTAGTCAATTATTTGCTACGAAGGGGGTGGGAACGCCCATCAAGGCACATGCGTGATGACAGATTATCGTCCGGCGCAGACGAGCCAGGCTTTAGTGCTGGCTGATGATGGGGCGAGCAGTGCGTAACGCAACATCACCTCCCCACGGACAAGTACCCGGGGGAGGGGGAAAAAACGTCAAATGAACTGATGAATTTTTTCCGCAAAGCTCATCGAAGTTTTCGACGTTGTGGCACTTTCGGGGAGTTTCACGAGTTCGGCCGGCTGCGCTGCTGACGAGTAGTTTCAAGGTGCACACAAGCGTCGAAGTACTTGGCGACCCACGTCTGGAAGAATCCAGCGATGTAGCCCCTGACCCTCCGAGGTCAGATTACGCAGTGGTGAGTGTTCAAGTCGAAGCGTGCGTCCTTTAGGGTCGTGCGCAGGGTTCGGAGGTCTCGTCGGCCGATGTGCCGAAACGCGGAGTGCTTGGCGTGGCAGAAAACTGCAGACGACGCCGATTTCGAGAGACCCGGGCCGGGTCCTAGGCATAGGCGAAACAGCAAGCAGCCCCGCAAACACCACAGACAACTGCCAAGCTCGGCCAAGCCAGACTCATACGCAGAGTGTTTGGGAAACTTTCCAATTGGAATCAAAATTGAGTGGCGAGGACCTGCGACAGTTAGTTACGTATGAATTCTCAATCAAGGCTTTGGTGCCACTATGCCAACCGGCCAAGAGGGAGGGAAAGCCCTGCTCAGACCATCTGTATTTGCGTGCAGCGATCTTTTCTTATGTTAAACCGTAAACGAGTACGGTTGCAATCTGAGGCTCCAACGTAACAACCTGCCGTTTGCGTAAGACATCTCTTGAAGCCACGTGAGTGGGCGATGATCCGTAATGAAAATGAAGTCTGAACCAGCCAAATAACAGGAAAGTTTTTCTACAGCCCAAACTAGACACACGCATGCGGTTTCTATGGTGCTGTAAGCTTGTTCGCGAGTAGACAACTTTGTGCTTTGTGGTATTGGTAGTTGTCTCCAACTTTCTAGAATTCTTTTGCTTGCGCGTGCTTCTTTCTGCGTCAAAAGAACTGTGTTTTTGCGTAGTAGTCATCTGCATACTCTGCTGCCTTGCGAGCCCTCTTTACACCTGGCTTATCTAGACTCCACTCAATTTTTCAGGAAGCGTCGAATGAAACTGTTCTAGGCAGGACTCCTTGAACATTTTGGCCTTGTCGTCGAACGCAGCAGCGCTTTTAGCCAACTTTCCAAGAAGTTTGCTAGCCTGTACGCGAACTCTGAGCAGCTTTCGTTCGGCGTCCTATTTGATTTCCGAAACTTCAGCTGGAAAGTTTCAGGTGACCAACTTGTATTGTGACCCTTTTCACGTCCTCGGAATATTCCGCTTCTTCGGCATTTAACCTGACTATAATTTGTGCTGCTTCTGCCGGCAACAAACTGAGAAGTCTTTGAGGCCAGGACGTCAGCTAAAAGGCCATTGTTGTGCAAGTGCGCTCAAAGGTTGCAAAAAGCCCCGAATAACTACCAATAAGAAAGTGAAGAAACCTCATGTAATAATAACTGACGAGTCTCGGCTCTGCCTCAGTGGCTGGAGTCCTCTTTAGCTGCTCTAATTAGCATTTCTTTAGTTCCTCCTCTCTTTCTTTCACTTTGCGTTTCTTTTGCACTTCATTAACTGCTTCAGTGATTTCGTCGGCACCCGCCACAGAGGCTTAAATTTTGCCCACAATTTCGGGTTTCCAAATAGCTTTGCTTACTTCTAAACCGAGTTTATACGCTACAGCCAACAAATCTACTTTTAGCAAGCCATTCAAATACATGTTCACTACCGTAACTGTGGCAAAAGTCCTCTCTAGCCGCATTTACTATTTCCCTGACTGGAAATGAGAACCCTTAGCGTACAAGAGTACAAAGCCAAAGCCTCACTGACTGCTGTCACAGAGCTCCCGGGGGTCCACCATGCGACCACTGCCACCAGCTGTTACGTTTTGGCCGAGACGGGATCCAAGCCGGGAGAGGAAGACGCCGTGAGAAGGAAGAACGTAAGTTTTAATGCAGCATACTTGTCATAAGAAGGTGTACAAAAGAAGAATGGCCTATGGCGTGGTGCGTAGTCGATTATAAAGACAGGTCGTTAATGAAGGGGGCGGGAACGCATATCAGTGAACATGCGCGATAACAGATTATCATCCAGAGCAGATGAGCCAGACATTGGTGCTGGCTGATAAGGAGTGAGCAGTGCGTAACACAACAACACTGCGTACTCGAATAGCAGTGGCTGCGTCGTCAGCACATATTAAAAATTTGTTTAAAATGAAGCGAACGAGAAAAAAGCCAAGAGGTAGCCAAGTATAGCCAAGACATTTCTTTTGTCAGCGGCACATAAAAGTAGCCAAATAGACGCAATGTAGCCTAACCTGGCAACAAAGCCTATGACGTTAGTCGAACCGCTCCCACTTTTTGTCCTGTTGCTTCCGGCATCGAAGACAAGATCCCTGAGAAAAGTGCTTTGTGTATGCCCATCGTTATTTTGTTTCGGCAACAGCGTAGGCTCGGCTTTCCACCTCACAGTGCGCTTTTAGTGCATACAAAGCTATGGAACGTGCTAAGACACTCTGTAGCGCGCGTCGCCATAATCTTGCAAGACAGCTGATTCAGAGTTTGTAGAACACAATAAATCCCAGAGTTGAAACAAACATCGACACAATGAATTGTTCGAGTGAGTTCTTGTCTCGTGCATGGTTAATGTTTCGCCAAGTGACGTGTTTTATTTTCACCCACCTTAACGCTGAGCAGTGCTGACACTCTTTCAAATATCATTCAGAAGCGAATGGTGTGACTTGGGTAGACATTTGTATCCTCACAATCTCTCTCCACCTAATAAACCTCATCGCCAACAATCGCACCTTTATTTTCCTCCCCGGTTTCAATGCGTCCTTCATCATAACCACTTTTCGGGCTTCTGACGATAGTGAACAGTGTAAAATGCAACAGCGTTGAAATATGGTTCGACAAGCAAACCACAGGTGTTAGCAGCTACCTCTGACACAAATCGCACCGACACTCCAACTCCGCGTGAAAAAACACCGTCTTTAAGGAGTGAACACGTTCCCTGACAGGCACACGTATTCCTTCTTGGCACACGCGTATAATGATCAGGTCCCTGTTATGTTTTCTGTTTGACAACTTGGCTAGTCAGCACGAAGAACGGAACGCGTACCAATTTCGCTCGACTAATGCTGCCGCCTATGTCATGACAGGCTACGGCACGGAGGCACAAACCGTGCGTGAATGAACGTCCTCTGTAGTGACCCTTCGATGGGCGCCGACCGCTGGCTCGCGCTCTATGAATGCTTAGGGCACTTTTTGTCCCGTAATTGCTTTCCTTTCAATCTTACCTTTCTCCCCTGACCCCACCGCAAACGCCGGAAGGAAAACTGAAGCACACTGGTGAAAGAACCAGAGAGGGAAAAAAAGTACTACATAGGAAATATGTGGGCGAAAAAGTGGGCAATTTCTATCCCCTGGCTTCTCCTTTGGCTTCCCCGTCGGCGAAAGGAAAAGTCGCTCCCGTGGCGTGAAGCGAGCCTAATGGCCGCGTGATTTTTACTTTTTCTCCATCTTTTTTTATTATTTATTTTTTGAGCATTGGAGTATTATTGCCTGTGGTCGACCTCCGTCGTGGTGTTGAGCCTGCATGTGCACAGGAGCTCTTTGCAAGATGCTTACATAATGTCAAAATGGAGAAAGAAATAGCGCGATGTAAAACGAGAGAGAACCGCACCACAGAGGTCAGTCGGGAGCCAGCGCAAGAAACCAATTCACGATCGCCCCTCTTTCTTTCATTGGAGCATTTTTTATTATACATATCCTATTCTTATTTCTTTTCTGTGTGTAACTCATTGCACTAAAATGAACAAAACGCAGCTACGCTTTTTAGTGAATTCATTTTGTGAGCTTTGCTACAGTATGCTATTCAGTTTTGCCCGAAGGCAGTGGTTACTTTTTATTTGTTGTTTTCCTGTTCCTCTTTTTCTGTTCTTTCTTCTTTTTTTTTTTGTCATTTCACGGATACCGTTGCTTTCTACACCTACGAACGCGAAAATACGTATACGTGTGAGCAGGCAGGCCTCTCGGCCAGCATTTATGATTCGTAACGAAGACGACAAAAGACGGTGGTTCAGCTCCCTGTTCAAGGACGCGTGCTGGCCTAGATTTAAAGGCTACCGATCCTGTCCGAAAATTTACTCCCCTTTTTCCTGCCCACACAAGCAGTCACCGCGCACAATAATGAAACACAAATCTAAGTGCGTGAATAAGAGGGAGGAAGAGAAACAATACAAGAGAAACTTCAACATCTCACGCCTAATGATAGGTGATGGTACCATAAAAATAGAAAGCAAAATAGGGCATATAGAAACGCAAGAAGAAATGCCAATATAAAGGTTTGTAATAATGAAACACTCAAACTTTTGATATTTACGCCACCTTTCAGGCTCATGATGAGTCATTAACGTCGCAATTATACACAATAACGTCAGTATATCGAATATATATATATATATATATATATATATATATATATATATATATATATATATATATATATATATATATATATATATATATGTAGATATATATATATGTGCTTTCACAATATTTTTAATGGCTTTAGCGTGAGTTTTCTCTTTCTCTCCCTACATTGAAATGCGCCTCACACTCGCGTTTGTTAGTTCCGCATCTACAGTTCTAAATTAAGGGGGCAGTCGTACACTATTTTTCACCTCTTCTTCACAAATGTAAGATAGTAACAGCAGCACCCGAAGGAGACAAGATAAACTAGCAACTATTTGGTCCTTGATACTTTTCAGAAACTTGAAACACTGCGAATCAAACTGATGCCATAGCGTGTACATACCGCATGTGACCATGAGAAACGTAATTCGACTAGAGACACTGTCTTGTCAATGCAGACTCGCGATTATTGAAGAATGGGCATTCACCAGCGACACCTAGGGCAACTTTCGAATCTTCTTCTAAACGGTTTTTGGAAGTTAATAAGCGTGTGCCGAATTCTGATTTGATCTGTCGAAAAAAGATATCGAGAAACAGCAAGCCACAATGTCGTAGCAGACGCGTTCGGTCTTCTACTGGCGAAAAACGCCTGTTGCGCTAATATTCTTTGCAAGACAAACGTGCAGCCCATCGTAAATCTGAGGGCAGTTAGCGAACGTTTGGGACCAGTGGCAAAAAAAAAACTGAAAAATAAGTACAACTAACATACAAAAATCTTTGTAAGTTGAGCGCTACGAGCTCGAAATGAAATATTGCTGTCAGTATAGCATAATCTTGTAGCCTTGATGTCAATTCGTCTTATGAAAACGAGCCCATTTCACCGCGAAGCCACTGCGTGAGGCAGAGGAAAGGACGTAAATAGGGATAGATTAAGTGTTCACGTACAATAGAAGGCTTTTAGGCAAGTCCTTTTCCGGAACTATTTTAACATTGGTACTTTTCAACACGAAATTGTTTTGTGCCAGAGTCCAGCATGGCTCCACTGACATATTTCCGTCACAGATATGACGTTGTAAATTATATACAACACTATAGTGTGAAAAAGACCAGAATAAAAGGTTCTGTTCTGAGGCGTCAAACCAGCGAGCACTCAATCCACAGCACGCGGCACTAACCACTAGGCCATAGAACGTACGTTGTCAAGATTGCTAACCGAAAGTTATTTATATACACCATATACCGTTTGGCATATTGTTTTCGTCATCAGTAACAAGACGGCGCAAAGGACTCACGTTGGGCGCACTCTAAAACGTCCTCGCCTCTCACTTCTTTAGCCCCGCCACGGTGGTTTAGTGGCTAAGGTACTCGGCTTCTGATCCTCAGGTCGCGGGATCTAATCCCGACTGCGGCGGCTGCATTTTGGATGTAGGCGAAAATGTTGTACGCTCGTGTGCTCAGATTTGGGTGCACGTTAAAGAACCTCAGGTGGTCGAAATTTCAGGATCCCTCCACCACGGCGTCTCTCATAATCGTATGGTGATTTTGAGACATCAAACCCCACATATCAATAAATCAATTAGTCAATCAGTCAATTAATCAATAAATCTCACGTTTTGAAGACCACCGCCTCTACGCTACGTGGTCTCTGCTGCGCGAACGCTGATCAGACTCGTGGTTCGGGAGAGCACAAAAGTCACTTTGCTCGCTGCTCCGTTTACTAAATGAGCCCGCTTCTCACACAAAGAACCAAGAATTGTGACAGTTGTTGGTGCTTGTCTTGTTTGCTCCTGTGCGTTCGTTTCTTGTGTCTTTATGTTGGAATAGCGCGTTTTAAGTGCCGAGCTTTGACAGTTGTTAGTCCGTGCTTCAGTATGCTCACTTTGTGTTTTATTTCTGCTTGGGGTACGCAAATCCAGTATCAAGCTGCTTTTACGTTCTTCGCGTGACATTGCAATATGTTGCTGTTGCCAAGCACGTAGCCAGAATTTTTTTTTTTTGGGGGGGGGGGGTGAGGGGGCCAAGCCTAATATTTTGAAAGAAAGTGTTTACATAGAAATTTGAGAGAACGTTGCCCGGGAACATAGAAGGCGCTTATTATTGGAATAAAACGGAAACAAGGTGGAATTCAGCACAAGAGGAGAATTAATCAGTGATAGAAAGCAAATTTTGATATTGCAGTAAAGCTTGTGCGTGTGGATCAGAAATAATGATTTCCTACCAAATAACCTTGACCAAGAATGGCAATTAAGAGTCAGTAACGGGAAAACTAGGGACAAAAAGGAAAAAAAGGGGGTTGTGGGAATGCAAGACAATTAGTCGTCCACTTACAGATGCACGCAAAACAGCATGGGACGCTTTTTCGGCTGGATTTCGCAAACTGTGTCGTAACAACACGCCTGCAAAAAGAACAAGAACCATTTTATAGCAGTAACTCTTAAAAAAACAACACACGTATTCGGGAAAATAGTTTTATTGGACAATAAAAAACTAAACACGGATGCTTCCCTGACGCAGAAGAGGAAGAACGTTAACATTCATTTTAGCAAGGAATGTTAAAGAGTCGCGTTGCGAATGGTTTCACCATATAGTATTGCCATATACTAAAGGTCAATGGAAAAGAAAAAAAACGAACATGTAGTCTGGCCGACGAGAGCGGTTCACGCTTCAATATTCGTGCGTCATGGTTTCTCCATAAACACAGTGACAACTTTGTCGACACTGACTTGTATCTGGTTAGTGGACATGAGGGCCAGACCATTCAGCCGCTCTTCAGCTGTGGTTTTTCACTCTTTTCAGTGTCAAGAAGCTCCGTTCTGCAGCAGTTGTACTCACTGGGTGCGTTGCCATTATTTTGAGGAGTGTGTGAATGTTCGGAAAAAGGGCTTTGTCGCATTTGGCTAAAGCATTCGCCACAAAGCGGGGAAATTTGTGCTCTTGCATGGCTTGCGGTTTAGTTCTCTAGACTTCCTATTCACCTTTTAGTGTAGGGATATAAGCTGTTGTCATATCTCTCAGGTAAAAATCGAAGGCCGGATGCACAAATTCAAATTTGCCTTCGCAGGCATGCTTTTGCAACACAAATGGCAAAGTTGGCAGTGTTTTGCGATGGTTTGCAAAACGACATTTCAGGGAAGCTTTCAGGTCATCTATGTACGGACTGAACAAGGCTCGCCTGTAGTACTCTTCCACTGAACTACAATCGTAGTTTCCCTGGGTTTCCCTGGTATCTCTGAGTTCCTACCACCCATGGAATCTAGCACTTCCCTCCGAAATCCGCCATTCTGTCTTCACATAGGACCAAGACGAAACGCATCGACTTGGATCGCTAACCATGCGATTTGTTTGCTTCGGATAGGCTTTGTTCCTTGCACTGGGCGGAGCATCACCAACACTGAAAGTTTTGCCTTTGAAGCCGCAAGATTTCGCCGACAAACGTGCCGGGATCTTTGTCATGGTCACGAGCATTCAGGTTCTATAAACTGAGCAGGGCTCTGTGACGTCAACCGGCACCAACAGTATAAAAGAAGTACCTCACGAGGATCTCATCGGTGGGCACGGCGAAACACATCGATTAGGATCGCTAACCATACCATTTGTTTTCTTCGTACAGGTTAGTTACCCCTACTCTGTACGTAATGATGACCGATTTTTAGTTATTCTGCCATGCCCACAAACCTGGATTACCATAGCGCATGAGTGTGTGTGTTTTTTGTTTTTGCAAGTTGTTGCTCTGTAGTGACGTTGAGGAAAATCCTGGGCCATCTGTTGAAGGTACGCTCAACAGGCTATAAGGCCTGACATTGCTAACTTGAAGAGCCGTCTTGAGCTAACAGAAAATAGAATACCGAGTTTCGAAGCTCACCCGGAACAAAGTAGACGAGAAGGTGGAGTCATCATACCACGCCACTAATGCAGCTGGTGATTTACGGTCAGCTATTTCCAAAATCCAGGAAACTCAAGAGTCAGCATATGTTAAGCTAGTCGACTTAGAAAATCGTAGCAGGAGATCGAACTTGATAGTTTTTGGCATACCAAGTGTTCTAAATGAGTCTGAATCAATCTTGCGCGAAAAAGTAATCAATAAAAGTTTTCCAGAAAAGCTCGGCGTGAACAGCACTTCTGTTGGTCGCATTCATAGGCTTCGTAAATCTCGGGTAAACCGACCTATTATTTTGTACTTTCATAATTACACGGAAAAAGAAGCAGTCAAGCGTAACGCACAAAAGCTGAGTGGTACAAATATATACTTACATAGTTACAAAACGATTATCTCGCAGACACACTCTGTAAACGTAAGCTTCTCTGGGCTAGCGCTAAAGGTGACAAAAGCGAAGGCAAAAGAATAGCTTTGGTGCATGATGACCTGCGCAACGATGACCAGTTGTACGCATGGCATGATGCTACTATGACACGCATAACAATGTCAAACAAAAATACCCCATTTCCCCAGAGCTAGCAAGGAAAGATGCAACAGCTACGCCTCATTTCACTCAAAGCTAGAAGCGTGATGAATAAAACGGTTGCACTTGAATCCCTACGACTCTTATATGACTCGCATGCTTGCGTTATCACTGAAAATTGGCTTCATAACAACATTCGCGATGATGAAATTGCGCCACCAGGTTACTGCTTGTATCGGCGCCATAGGGGTTCTCGAGGAGGAGGCGTGGCTCTTCTTGCAAAACATCCTGTCGATATAACCGTCGGAGATCCAATTGCCGACCATGAAATTTTGCTGCTAAACGTGTGTTTTTGTGGAATTCAATTTTTTCTTTGTGCCGTATACCGCCCACTTGACTCTAATCATTCTTGTCAAAACTGCATGAACATTTTCTTGCCTACACGATAAAAATATAATCTTGACGGGTGATTCTAAACTCCCTGAAAAAATTGGTACCAGTTAAAACATGGATGTTCCAAAACAATTGATGTTGCATTGGATGTAATCTTTTGTTTAAGTTTAGAGCAGATGGTGCGTCAGTGCACACGTGGTGAATCTATGCTGGATCTACTACTTCAAACAGAAATATTTAACGGTGCTACGGCATCAGTGGAGCCAGGCATTTCAGACCATGATGTAATCTTTTTTTTTAGCAGCTAACAAGAAATAGGCCGAGGGTAGCAAAAAATTCTTTAGTGGTTCGGGACTTTCAAAACGCCGATGACATTTCAATATTCACTTATCTTGACGTACATCTTGACTATAGAGTTGACAATATTGAGACTTCATGGATAAGGTAATGAGATGCAATAAAATTTTGCGTTGCAAATTATGCATCCACCAATATCCTCGAGAAACGGCATGCAAACCCTCGGATAGCCAGAGATATAGTTCGCACAAAGCTTAAAATTAAGCGGCTCCACAAGCAGAAAAAAAGTGTCATGCTGCATCTATCTTGAAATGAAACAAAATCTATGAATTAAACTATGAGAGCCCCGAAATTCTGACTTCAACAACTACCTTTCCCAGTTCTATAAATGCGACAGCCGAACGTTTTGGCGTTTTTTTTAAAGTAGGCAGGATGTTTATAAAGTAAAAATTGGTGCCGAGATAACTACAGATGCTTGGCAGATCTCAGGCCATTTTAACCGTTACTTCCAAAGTGTTTTTTCGACAGGCGATAATTGTGTACCAGAGAGCGCTGATTCATGTTTAGCTATTGATTAAAAAACATCGCATGAATGCGTGGTGTCTGTGCTGCCTAATGTTAATCCAAAAAAGCCGTCAAAGCCGGATGGTATCCCTAACGTTTTCTTACATCAGTACGCAGAGCAGGTATCTTATTTTCTGACAAATTTGTTTAATTTTTCGATTGCCAAAAGCGAAATTCCTTAGGAATGGCGTTTAGCACGCATCACTAACATTCAGAAAAAAATTATCGTTTATCTGTAAATAACTATCGTCCCATTACCAGCACGTCAAGTTGTTGAAGCATGTCATTTCAAAGACCCTTATCGACTTTCTAGATGAGCGCAATGCATTATCGCAATTTTAGCACGGTTTTAGAAAGAACTTGTCTACAGTTACACAGCTTGTGATAACAGTATAAGATTTTTCAGATATCCTCAATATGGCTAGAGAAGTTTATTCCTTGTTTTTATATTTTTCAAAGGTATTCAATAAGGTGCCTCATGGGAAGCTATTACGAAAGCTAGAATATTTGGGTGTTCCACCAAATATTGTTAAATAGATTGGTGCTTACCTTCGAGACAGGAAGAAATTTGTACAAGTTTCGGGTCAAACGTCAGAGCTGTTGTGTGACTTCTAGAGTGCCCCAAGGAAGTGGACTGGGACCTGTGTTGCTTTTAATTTATATTAATGATTTGGCAGAGCTAAACAATAATGCTGTTTGCATTCGACTGTTCGCTGATGACTGCGTTGTATATAAAGAAATTCGCTGTCCGAATAATCATGTGCTGTTGGAACAAAACCTACAGGCTGTTGGAACTAGTGCATTCGATGGAGCATGGAGTTAAACACAGGAAAGAGTGTACTTCTGCGTATTACAAGAAAGAAAACGCCTAGTACGTTCGCTTACTCTATTAACCAGGATGATATACAGGAGGTAGACAAATGTAGGTATCTAGGTGTCATTATCAACAACAAACTAACCTGGTCATCACATATTTCGGCTACTTGTACCTCTGCGCTGCGGACGTTGTGATAGCTGAAAAGGAAACTTAAAACCACACCTTCTAGCGTTAAGCTTTTAGCTTATAATACTTGCGTCTGAGCTAAATTGGAATATGATTCAATTGTAGAGGAGCCCCTCCCCCAACCCAACAAAATTGGTGTTCAATAACGATAATGAGTTCAAAGAAAAGCAGTGTGCTTCATATTTATTAAGTATAGAATGACTGACTCGCCTTCCACATTAATGAGGCAACACAACATCCCATCGTTAGAAGCACGCAGAAAGGTCAACAGGTTGCTTTTTCTTCATAATTGTCTTACCGGAAGCACAAAAGTAACCATGCCTGATTGTGTACATCCCCACACAGCTAGGAAGACTAGACACACCCACAGTAGAACACTTGCCCCAATTTTCGCTAAATCGAAATCGCATCAATACATTTTTTCCCTAGAACCCTGTCCGAATGAAGTGCTCTGCCCTCCACTGTTTTGATGCCAATGATTTTGTAGGCGAACTAAAAAATCTGTATTATGTTTTATTATTGTACTTGACAGTTTTCTTGGGTTCTTATTTTTGTCATTGCTTTTATTTTTGTTATTTTTCGCTGTGATTGCGATGTTTTTGTTTTTTTCTTTATTCTACGATCAATGCACAACCCCTTCTGCATGGTCCTTGTGGTGGTCTGCAGTATCGCTAAATAAATAAAAAATCTAGAGAAAATATTTTGTTGCATTCTGCCTCCGTGTTAGTTTCCAACTCTTCTACCTAAGTGAACACCAAGTCAACCAGCTCCAAGGCGACGCGCATGTCTGTAGATGAGCACTGCAGATACACACACAAGTGGTGCGCGAGGCCTAGGAATATCTTACTGACACCGAGTCATATAGGAACGTTGGGTGAACAGATTCGCTGATGGAGGCAATGAGTGGTGGATGCTGTTGCTTTTTCATGCAAGGTGTCCATGAACTTTTCAAGTGAGCAAGCGATCGCAGAAAGCGCTTCTCCGAACAGTGGAACTGAATCGTGACGTTCCACTCACCTTGTTTTACAATATCGGAGCAGCCGGCCGAATGACTTTGTAAACGCTTCTCGATGTTTTTTTTTTCAGAACTTATGTCCTTTTATGTGACACCCGAAAGAAAGTACAACTTCAATAATAGTGCCAAAGGCCCGTGGAATAACTTGAACAACCGAGGAGTCACTAAAACAAAGATTCAGGGAGTGCGACGAGCAGTGCGTGTACAAAGCCATTGGAAAGTCGTTCCGAGTGAGCTCCTGTACCCCGATGAATGCCCCCTCATCGCCACTGCTCCATCTTATCCTGGCCTCGCATCATGTTCAAGTGCAGGCCTAGATTCAGCAGCTCCTTTTTCAGTGTGTCAGCTAGGCTAGACGAATTTATGTCATCAACAGCTACGAAGCAGAAAAAATCTTCCCGAATGCTCGAAGTAGTGGAATCGACGTAGCGTACGCACAACGAGAATCGCTCGGTTTGGGACACAGCCGTTGTTTCATCAGCCAGCACCAAAAAAAACTCCAGCCTCGTTTACCTGTTTTCCAATATGATCTTGTATAAGTTTGCCAACTATCAAAATAATTTCATTTTTAATGTGCGGGCTGGAGTAGAGAGTGTTGCTGCCTGCTGTTCTTACATATGTCATTGGCCGAAATGATGTCCTCTCAATTGGATCTATAACGTAGGAGTGCCCTGAAGTTGCCGTCGTTCTGTAAGGGTTCCTCGAGATCAAAACACCCCGAATTATTATCACTTCTCAGCGCGAGATCTTGACGGCCACGCAGTACAACAGTCTCGAGAATAGTTGTCTTTGAGTTCGTCCTTTGCTTGCTGATTAAGCTGTACGTGGACACTGCTTGATTTTCCTCTGGCGCAGTTGAGAAATAATTCCGCGTCAACCGTTGTGGTCTTGTGCAGTTCGTGCATGATTCTCGAATGTCTCAATGGCATCCTTCCACTTCGTAAACAGAACTGTTACGAGGTTCCTACATGACTGGTGAGAGCCTTTACCCACTTCGCTTTTACGACCGAAAAATACGCAACCTTTTCAAAAATCTCTCTCCTGCATGTGAGAAAATGCTAGCCACTAATACCGCTGTGACCAGTGAGACTTAAACGTATGCCTTTTACCGTTCTTGGCTACCGGGACTTCAAACTTGTAGCTAGGTGGCAGCATCCATACGTTAGAGTATACCCGTTCTCTTACGCCATCGCCTATAGCAGTGTTATTGACAAACATTCTGATATTATGACAAAGAGGGCTGACAGTTTACGAATTGTCTGCAAAGTCATGCATTCTCTCGGCATTCAAGTCTGCAGGTGTGGTGATGGTTCCGGAGATAGAGCCACCTTCTTTTAATACAAAGCGTCCTTCCTAGAAGGACGATATGAATAAAATATGCATAAGTATACTAACAATCGTTTTTAATTCATGTTGTCATATTCTAAGAACACCAAACAAAATGCACTTCTCGACCATATAGCACCCCATTCATTGTGTTTAAATAGTCATCTCAGTAAGAACATTTTATGGCCAAAACAGTGTCGAGGTATTGCTGAACATGCACAAGCGAGAAATTATTAAATGCCCTCTTCAAAGCGGAAGTAAAAAGCAAAGACAAGAAGAAATACGGGACTCATCTTTGAAACTTTAGCAAAGAAGCTTGTCAATTTCATCATTGACCCTGGTCGCTTCCTGGCCATTGAAGTTGAAACCTGGCTGGCATCATTTTTCTCTTTGATGTTTCGACTGGGCGAATTTGTCAGCTGATATCAGGAATGTTTATTCACTGTTGTTACGTGATGAAGGTAGCGTGCTATGGCCGTACATGCATGATCGAAGCATCCTTTAAGCATCTAGGCGTACGCCCTTTAAAGCCTGGGTCTTCCGAAGATTTCCTGCAGGGGAAAACAATTGCGTCCAAGGCAGCCTGATGAAAGAAGTAGTCTTCATCTCCACCCCCAAATGGGAAGGTCAAACACCTCCTCCTTCCTAACTCGAAAAAGAAAGAAGAGGCGCTCATAGTTCACCCCACAGCGATGGAAAAGCACAAAACCCGGCACAAAGTCATTATACGGCACGACAGAGTACAGTGGAATGGCGTAGTGTCCTACGTGCAGTGCTGACTCATCCATGTAGCTATGGTTCCCGGCAGGCTGCGGTATGCGGCAATCGAAGACACGAACACACCACGGAACATGGGAAACGTCCCCGAAGACACTTCCCATAACACTCGCCTCATTGTCCAGTGCACCTTGATAAACAAAGTAGTCCAGAGTTTACCCCTCTTCTAAGCAGCTCTGACTGCAAATAGCCCTTCCTAGGACATCAGTTGGTCGGGCGCGTTTAAAGAGGTTTTCACAAAGGCAGCCGCCGGGCCTGAAGAATTCGTAGTACGACAGTTGCGTTGTCGATGCTTCTGGACACCTCGGGAAACGTTTCAAAGCCGAAACAAATCTGGGTAGAATTAGCCGAAACCATCCCACGCGGCCAAGCAGTGCCAAGACATGGAGGCCGATCACAACAATGGTTGCGTGCTGTTGTCACAGAGACCCTCGACACTATCTTGCTTGGCCTGACGGAGCGCCAAACGTTGGGGCTGAATCACGCGTCATCGTTCTGGACAGCCACAGATGCCATTGATTTTCCCTTCGTTCGGCTGCTGCACGAATCGGCGCTGGCAGCTGCAGAAAAGGCGGGGTTCTACGAAAGTGCACTTGCGCACAGCCTTTGTCAAAAACAAGAGCTAACTAAGCACTTGTCCCGAATTTCAAACGACAGCACGATAACCAGGCACCAACGCGCCGACTATTTGATTGTGACAGAGCGTGTGCTTTGAAAAAGAAACAACAAAACAACAACAAAAGTATCAAAAGGCACCAAAATCGCGCCTTTTACTCTTTCCGCAGAACATGCCGCTGAGCAATAAAGGCTGGTGCACACTGGCTTCTAGCAGTGGTCGTGGTCACTAACAGTAGTGAACGGTCGCAAACGGTCGCAAAGCGACTGCATGCTTTGACTAGTCGCTTCCTGACTAATTTTTCAGTCACGTGACTGCAGTCGCAAAGCTGCTGGAACCAATCAGCGATGCTTAATGTTTTTTTTTTTTGTTTTTTTATTGCGCTGGCTTTCTGCCGCCAGATACAAACGAGTGCGTTCCTCTGGGTCTGTGGCACCATGGCCACCACGGAGTACTTGGCTTGGAAATGGCCGGGCGCAGCAGCTCGAGCAAGGTGCCGAATTTACGTGGCGGCAATCGCAAGAAGATAAACACCGTCAAAATAAAGAGAAAATGGATTGTGCACTATCTTTCCCCCCGCAGAATCACTCTTTGTCTTGAACTTGACTTGTCACCACCTTCAATGCAGCGCGTTTGGAACGCGTTTGTGCTTCATGCCTTAGCAACGACTGGCAACGACTAACACCGCGTTTGAGACACGTTTGTGCTGAATTGGAGGCTTTGGCAAATCAAGTTAAATTCACGGGCGTTTCTGAATATGTACTCCTCTCAGAAATACTCCTCGTCGTCTCAGCGCAGCTAGGGAGGCAGGCGCCTTTTGTGGCCGGCTAAATCCCGCGATCGAAGGGATGGTCACACCCACCACTGGCTTTTTTTTTTATATGGAGGCATCTGTGCTGCCAGCACTGACACCATGGCACGGCGCACCAGCACCATGACAATCTTTTGTTCTTCGCTTGAATCGAACTCCTTGATGCTCTTGGGAACACTGTGCGAGAATGGTCGAAAACAATAAATGCGGCGCGCTCGGTTTGCTCCGCTCATTCAGCTGGCGGCGATGAGCTTATCGGCGCCGGTCTCCAGAGTTCTCGCTTATAACGAGATCCGGACGTGACTCTCCGGTTTTGCGACTTCCGGTCGCTCGTGTGCAGCCTCTGCCGGTTTGAACATCAGTCGCTTTTTGGTCGCCAGTCGCGAATGGTTGCGTGACCACTGCTAGTCACCAGTGTGCACCAGCCTTAACACCGCGCGAATTCGGGAGCACTCGAGAGATCGAAGTGGCACTATCTGAATTTCAGAGCACCCCCTCTAGCAACGTGCCTGGCTGTAGTGTTCATTCATTCGCCCTTGTGAAACAATTCACAAGAAACGCTCAACTGCCTCTGTTAGGATGCGATTCACTTTAATGTTATACCGATTCCTAGAAAGAGGGATCAGTCACACTTTTTTTTTGCCTTTCAATGTATGCCCAATACCTCTCTAGTGAGAACTGAGAACAACACAATTTTACATGAGTATTAAAGCCGTGAATGCAATGTCTGCTGTGGTAACATACATTCTTTATCTCCAGAGCCACGTTTAGTAAGCGCACCTCATCTATGAGTGTATCCAACAGGTGAAACACATACTTCATGCCTTTTCAACGATACAGCCTCGGTAGACCACACTCAGATGAAGCTGGAATTCAACTGGTGTGATGTCCTTAAGTATTGACACCTTTAAACACTCCAACGCGTGTGTAACTATGTTCGAGTGTTACAAAATGCTTATTCAATGCGTTCCAAAGATACCATCGGTTCGTTTTCAAAAGTGTTTTCTCCAGCTACGTTCACTGCTCAGGTATGGTCGAAGGCTCTCCTAGAGGCATTCTTTTCTGTGATGCGTGCTTGCGCATAAAGAAGTACACCCACGAACAGCAATAAGTATACCAGCTATTTAGAAGCAGCGTTGTAGCTGTTACTTTAATAATAGTTACTAAATACGTCACTCATAACACTAAAAAAAAAGCGAAACCGTTACCACTTTACGTAGAACAAAAGGGAAAAAAAGGTAAAACGCTCATGATTATTATCAAACAAAAGTAACGCGTGTTACCTTTGTTATCACTCCTCGGTTATAAACTTGAATCATTACGTCTTTCCACAAAAAAAACACAGGAACAATATTATAAAGCTCATTGAAATATTTGAGAGCTTTAGGTGAAGTATAAATATGTTTCACATAAATCTTGCCCAAGCAATGATTCATTGTGAAACACTCATTTAACGAGAATACAACGAGATTATAGTGGCATATAAAGTAGCTTGTGATGCCTCATAAATATGTATCACATGGCAAAGTTCTTTCTTTAGGTGGTACTGAATAATAAATGAGATGTCATCAACGTTCTTTTTTAACAAAATAGTTTCGCTCAACTGTCAATGTGTATAATAATAATAATAATAATAATAATAATAATAATAATAATAATAATAATAATATAGGGCAGTCAACAATAGAACATATTTATGCTATCTAATCAGGTGATAGAGAAATGTGCAGAATACAGCCAACCCTCACATATAGCTCTCATAGATTAGGGCAAGCTTTTGATTTGGTCGAGTGATCAGCAGACATGCACGCACTGGTCAATCATGTGGTCAATGAAGCCTATATAAACATACTGGCAGAAATATACAGCGGATCCACATCCACCATCGTCTCTCATAAACAAAGCGATGAAATCCCAAAACAGAAAAGCGTAAGGTAGGGAGACGCAATTTCCGCATCACTATTCAGCGCATGCTTATGGGAGGTATTCATGGCCCTATAGAAGGAAGAGTCAGGGATAACAGTTAATGAAGAATACCTTAGCTGTGATTCGCTGATGAAACTACATTTTGGAGTAACTTAGGGGACGAAGGATAACTCATGAACTAGACACGGAAAGCAGAAGAGTAGGTGTGAAAATTATTAAGCAGGAAACTAAAGCAGTGTGAAAAAGTCTTAGAAGATAACAACGCTTTGCGATAGCTATGTATAGTGAGGCACTGGAAGATTTAAAGGAATACTACTGCTTAGAGCAGGTAGTAACCAGGGGGCCGAACCTTGACGGTTAAATAACTAGAAGAATAACGATGGGGCGAGCACATATTCTCCTATCATGAATTTTAATTTACCACTATACCTCAAGAGGATATATATATATATATATATATATATATATATATATATATATATATATTGCCACGTTCCCACGTTCCATTTCCCAAGTTTTTGTTATCGTCCCAAAACACCACACGATTCTCAGCGCAAACCGCGCCTGCAGTTTTCGAGAAGGTTCCGGACTGTAGTAGATCATTTCGATAAGATCACGCCCACTGTGCGAACGGTACAGATTGTTCTGGAAACTACGCCACCGCCAGCGATAACGCTAGAACATTCGACAGCAAGAGTATAAATGCCGACGCGCTTCGCCGCTTGTCAGTTGTTGATCGAAGGCCGACGCTCCGTTCGCCGCTATCAGTCCGAGACTGCTATCTGTGCAAGACTACTGCTGTAATTGGACTTTCCGTTTACCGGGCACAGGTTCGCCCAAATAAACAGTTAAATCCCAACACGAAGTCTCTTGTCTTCGGCCAAGTTACGACCCCGTGACATCTGGTGGAGGTGCTCCTTCGTTCATGTACTGGACGCCCCCGTCAAGCCGTGAACCCAGCCCACGTCGCGGAGAAGACACCGACGCCAACCAAGAGCAGCGAACAAGCCACCGACAGCAAGGTCTCCCACCGGAGTACGGGCTTCTACAAGACAAGGCGCGGAAGGCCAATGCCATGACCTCTACTGCAGCGACAATGACAACCGGAGCGTCCCAGCCGGAGATCGTCATTCATCAACCCAGGGAACCACCAACGTTTCATGGGTCATCGTTTGAAGACCCGGAAACCTGGCTAGAAACATACGACCGTGTGGCCGCCCTCAACCACTGGGACAACGAAGAAAAGCTCCGTCGTGTGTATTTCTACCTGGAAGACACCGCAAGGACCTGGCTAGAGAATCGTGAGTCCACGCTCCGAACGTGGGATGTCTTCTGCGGCGCATTTCTGCAAACGTTCGCGAGCGTCGCTCGCAAAGAGAGGGTCGCTGCTCTACTAGAGACCTGGGTTCAGCTACCAAATGAGAAGGTTGGAATTTTCATAGAGGAGATGACCCGCCTATTACGTCACGCTGACCCAGACATGCCTGAGGAGAAGAAAGTTCGTTTCCTCATGCGAGGTGCCAAACAGGAGCTCTTCGCGGGACTAATGAGGAATCCACCAAACACCGTCCAAGAATTTGTATCCGAGGCGACCACCATCGAAAAAACCTTTGACATGCGCACCAGACAGTATAATCGTCGCCTGACTCCAGAATGCGCTGCTGCTCAAACCAGTGACTCCGAAAACCTGCGTGAAACGATCCGAGCGATCGTGCGGGAAGAGCTGCGCAAACTGTTGCCTTTGGCGCACCCTCAAGTGGATTCGATCGCCGACATTGTGCGAGAAGAAGTTCGGCAATCACTTCGAATTCCCCAAACACCGCTGCCCGAGCCAGAAACTATGAGCTACGCCGCTGCAGTGCGCCACAACGCTCCTCCCCGTCCACGCCAAAACGCCGCCCCGTCGCACTTCCGTCGCCAGACACCACCGCCGCCACCACCCCAACCGACGACCTACCGTTCACCAGCGGGCCAGCGCAGTGCGCCGAGGAAAACCGACGTTTGACGCACCCCTGACCACCGCCCACTGTGCTACCACTGCGGCGAGGCCGGGCACAATTACCGCCGTTGCCAGTACCGACAGATGGGACTGCGTGGCTTCGCCGTCGATGCACCACGTCCGCAGCCAGGGGAACGGCCACGTGACATCGCCGACTACCTGACAGAAACTCAATGGACACCCCGAAGTCCTCCCCGTTCGCCGTCGCCCAGCCGCCGCATGTCACCGCACCCCCGGCAGTACTCCGGCCCAACGCGGGGCTGGTCTCCTAGCCCGTATCCGGGAAACTAAGGGCAGCAACCGGTGGAGGTGCGGTTGCTGTGCGACGAACTACCGAAGATCCTCCGACGACGACGACGCCGCGACGGAGCTTTCCGAACACAATGCCAACCAGGCAAAGCCCTGGCGGCGAAAGCTCACTTACCGGAGGTGGCCTGACGACGCAACATGGAAGCAGCGGAACAAGCCGACGCAGCCGTGACCCGACGCCACGCCCTAACTGTAATGCGAGACGGCGAACTAGCGACATCGACGTTCTTATCGACGGCCACAGTGTGACCGCTCTCGTCGATAATGGAGCCGACTATTCTGTCATCAGTGGGTCGTTCGCCGCGAAGCTAAAGAAAGTTAGGACAGCTTGGAAAGGCCCTGAAATGCGCACAGCCGGAGGTCATCTCGTAACGCCTGCAGGAATCTGCACAGCGAGAGTCTCCATTAACGGCCGTATTCATCCTAAGGACTTCGTAGTCCTACAGCGTTGCTCGAGAGATGTCATCCTTGGCATGGACTTCTTATGCCTCCATGGTGCTGTCATCAACCTAAAAACAAAGTCGATAACGTTATCCACAGAAGAAGCACTACCACCGCGCACGCCGTCAGGACACCATGCCTTGAATGTGCTGGAAGAACAAGTCACCATTCCGCCTCGCTCAGGCGTCAATATTTCAGTCGGCACTCCTAAATCACCTGACTTGGAAGGCGTCGTTGAAGGCAGTTAGCATCTGTTGGTCACCCGAAATATTTGCGTCGCAAGAGGAATTGCAGAGCTGCGGGGAGGCAAAGCAACGGTTATGCTCACGAATTTCAGCAATGAGTACAAACATGTGAACAAAGGAACAACGGTCGCATACATCGAAGAAATTCTCGAAGCCACCAGTGCTTTCGCCCTCGCCGATTCTGCGGAACCTGCTCAGGGGAACCAAGCCCCTCCCATAGCATTCGACATCAATCCCAGACTTCCGAACGATAAGCAAGAACAGCTCAAGGCCGTGCTCCAAGTCGGCGATGGCGGCTGTTTTCCGTGGATCGGGACGAACTCCAGACTTGCTGATAACGTGTCCCAGAAACAAGAGCTCCTCATACGCAAATCTGCACTTTTCTGGCTTCAGTGTGAGTCCAGACGTCTTGATGGCTTGAAGTACAGCTTCAAGGCGCCGAAGATGCTCGTCGAAACTCGAGAAAAACACGACGACGTCGTCCAAGTACACAAGGCAAGTCTGCCACTTCAATCCTGCCAGTACTGTATCCATAACGCGTTGAAAAGTTGCAGGCGCTAAGCAAAGGCCGAAGGGCATCACCTTAAACTCGAAGAGGCCGTCCGGTGTTATAAACGCCGTCTTCTCTCGGTCTCTTTCGTCGACTTCGATTTGCCAATAGCCAGTCTTGAGGTCCATTGACGAAAATTACTTGGCGTTATGGAGCCGATCAAGTGCGTTGTCTATTCGTGGGAGAGGATACACGTCCTTTCTTGTGATTTTGTTCAGGCGGCGATAATCGACGCAGAAACGTAGGGTCCCATCCTTTTTCTTCACTAACACCACGGGGGATGCCCATGGACTCTTGGACGGCTGGATAATGTCATCCCGCAGCATTTCATCAACTTGTCTCTTCATGGCCTCATGTTCTCGCGTCGAAACCCTGTACGGACTCTGATGGAGTGGTCTGGCATTTTCTTCGGTTATGATGCGATGTTTCGTGATTGGGGTCTGCCGAATTTTCGATGACGACGAAAAGCAATCTTCGTATTGCAGGAGCAGGGCCTTGAGCTGTTCTTGCTTATCGTTCGGAAGTCTGGGATTGACGTCGAAAGCTATGGGAGGGGCTTGGTTCCTCTTATCAGGTTCCGCAGAATCGGCGAGGGCGAAAGCACTGGTGGCTTCGACAATTTCTTCGATGTATGCGACCGTTGTTCCTTTGTTCACATGTTTGTACTCATTGCTGAAATTCGTGAGCATAACCGTTGCTTTGCCTACCCCACACCTCCACCACAGATGTCATGGGGTCGTGACGTGGCCGAAGACAGGAGACTTCGTGTTGGGATTTAACTGTTTATTTGGGTGAACCTGTGCCCGGTAAACGGAAAGTCCAATTACAGCAGTAGTCTTGCACAGATAGCAGTCTCGGACTGATAGCAGCGAACGGAGCGTCGGCCTTCGATCAACAACTGACAATCGGCGAAGCGCGTCGGCATTTATACTCTTGCTGTCGAATGTTCTAGCGTTATCGCTGGCGTTGGCGTATGTTCCAGAACAATCTGTACCGTTCGCACAGTGGGCGTGATCTTATCGAAATGATCTACTACAGTCCGGAACCTTCTCGAAAACTGCAGGCGCGGTTTGCGCTGAGAATCGTGTGGTGTTTTGGGACGATAACAAAAACTTGGGAAATGGAACGTGGCTATATAGAGCAGCTGCTCTTACCACTACCTCCCTACCGAGCAGAAGCCTGGAGACTTACAAAAGAGGGTTCAACTTAAATTCAGGACGTCGCAGCGAACGATGGAAATGAAACTGATAGGTGTAACCTTAATACATAGAAAAGAGCAAAGTGGGTCAGTAAACAAAGAGTTGTTAAGAACATCATAGTTTACATAAAAAAGAAATTGACATGGGCAGTTCACATAGAGCACAGACACGGTAGCTGCTGGTCAATATAGGTAACTGACTGGTTTACAAGAAAAGGCGAACGCGTGAGGGGGAGACTAATAATTAGGTGAGAAAATGATATTAGGATGTCTGCGGCTAAAACGGGGCAGCCGCAAGGACAGGACCGGGTTAAGTGGGGAAATATGAGAGAGGCCTTTGCTTGAATTGGGCATAGTGAGGCTGATTATGATGAGATATGTTATTATTATTATTATTATTATTATTATTGCGGCGGGATGCCTTGACGGGACGGCTTTGTGCTCTCCCATAGTAGAGTACCAAGTACTCTAAATCGTTAACTACTTTTTCTAACCATTATTATTATTATTTCTTTATCGTACCCTGAAACAATCATGAGGTCATCATGCAGGCGTGCGCAAAATAAACAATAAAACACAGGCAATCTTCAGAAAGAAAAAACAAATGAAAAGAGTGAAAACACGCCGACAAAAAAAATCAGTGCAATATGGGAAGAATAAACAGATAAGACGAGAATCATGTAATGTGAGTTAAAAATTAAAAGGAATATAGACGAATATGTATAAAAACCTCCCTGAATGAAGGAAAAGAGATTAATCATCAGTACATTTTGTAAACAATGTTGAAACAGTGTGGTCATTCCATGCCAAATCATCCAGAGTTATTAAGACCATCGCGAATATGCTAAAAAACTTTTTACGTGTTATTTTGAAGTGCGAAACTCGTCCTGAACATCTATTTCCGTTGCCACAAATTTTCCTCCCTTTTTATGAGAGTCTGTAGCTTGGCACCAATTCAGCTAGAAGGCATGAAGCAACATTTTTTTTTTCAAGAGGCGTTCCTGTAACACATTTTATAAAATCGTACTCCAGCAAGATAATAGGTGAGCTAGCTGTAAAATAATGACTTAGTTGTGTATATTTATTCTTCCAGTGTTTTCTCCATGAGCAATATTGAATATTGTTGCCGAATTCACAACTTTTTTCCGAGAACACGGCAAGATCAAAGGACGCAAATAAAACATGTGATGATGGGCTGTTTAGCATGCTACAAATTAAAAAAAATAATTTAGGCACTGAAGGTATAGCAGATAGTCTGAAAAGGAATTTCCCTTTTTGGGCGAAAAGCATTGTCTTTAGCATCCAAAAGCTTGCCTTGGTGTTCGGACTAAAATAAGCACAATATCAGACTTGAAAACCCAATGAATTTGCTAAATACAGGTGAAGTTACTAAAAGGTATTATATTTTAAAATAAGGCGTCTCCACCAGCTTTTCGCCTATGTAACTAAAGCAACAAGACGTACTCGCAAGGGCAATCTACATCCCAAGGCTACTGACCTCAGATACAGACAGCAAACTTGGGACAATCGAATTCGGAATGAGGTTATCTGCATTCTGCATTCCATTGCCAACAGAGGTGTGCTACAATGAATGTGGCCAGGTTGCGGAGACCATTAGCCGTAGCCAAAAAAAAAAGTTGGTTGGGAGCGGTGTGTGAGGGAGGAGGTGATGTCGTTCATACTTCATGTACGTTTGTATATGTGTTTGTATGTGTACACGTATGTATGCACATGCACAGCTAAAAAAATTCCTGGACTGCACTGCAGAGGAGTTCAGCACCTCCTCCCTCCTTTCCTGGCAACGCCACTGGTGATGACTCTCAGATGAGCCATCAAGCCTTTAAAGAGTATACAGTATACAATATTACGTTACGCACAACATGAGCGAGACTGTCGGCTCGGCTACCAGTTCTTAATAAGAAGTTGTTTTGCACTTTTGTAGTAATATGACAGGCTTAGGGTCTGAGAGAGCAGCGTGTTCTCCTGAAAGCTGAAAGAAAAATGAAGCATTTGTATTACGATAGCGTTTATCATTGCACTGCGTCAATGCCACTAGCGTACTGGAAGGCTTATGTACTGAATATGAATAGGTATTTTTATTAGGTGTATAAAACACACCTGCGGCATTTTCAGAACTCCCCAAGGAAGTATAATTTGTTACTTTGAATCCATAAAGCTGCATGGCTCATCCTGAAGTCACCACACTAATTCCATATCTCTTGTAGTGTACTTTTGTTGACAACAGGTTGTAGAAGATAACCCCATTTTCTTTTCAATTGCTCTTTAGAGGGCACCAAGTTTGCTGTATTTATCCCAGGTCAGTAACCTTGGGCTGAACATTGTCCTTGCGAGTACGTCATGCTCTCAGGTAAGTAGGCGGAAAGCTGGTGGAGATACATATTTTCAAAAAAATATTTCTCAAGGTAAAAAGTAATACTCTCAAGTAACTTCACCTATGTTTAACTAATGCATGGGGTTTTCAAATGAGTTGTTGTGCATATTTTTTGTAGGGCCTCTGATGCGAGTTTTTTTCCTCTTCAATACAATGTTTTTTTCCTATGATAGAGAGACTTGCAAGTTTTTCCAGACCATCTGCTACAACTTCAGCGCCTATATTATGCTTTAATTTGCAGCACGTTAAAATGCCAATAGAAAATATTTTATCTGTGTCCTTTGAGGTTGCCACCATGTTCCCGGAAAAAAATTTTCAAAGTTTGGCAATTTTATTGAATATTGATTGTCACAAAAGGCCTCGAAGAATCTATATTCATCAGTATTTCTTTATTTATACAGTTAGATTACTTCATAAACTTGCCACAAATACCGCTTTCTTAAGTGCATTCTAAAAAAGTCTTTTGAAAAAAAATGTTGTTTGACGCCCTCTAGCTCAGTGGGTGCAAAACTACCGACTCTCATAAATAGGCAGGAAAGTTTTCGGCAACGAAAATAAACGAGCAGGGCAAGTTTCGAACTTCGCGAAACATGCGGAAAGTTTTTCAGCCATATTTTGATGGCCGGAAAAACGCTGGATGAATTGGAAGGGAATAACCCAGTACAGAGCTGAGATAAAAACAATGACTGTGGACTGTGAAAAACATTAAGATCATAAAAGTTAACATTATATAGACTATGTATTGTGTGAACAGTAGACTATTGAAAGACGTTGGCAGGTACACAGAATAGTTGATTCTTTTTGGTTAACTTACGCAGAATCCGCAAATTTACATGACTGAGAACTATAGCACAGGATATCATACCGTCAACTAAATTGTAAAGAAATAACACGTCAGTGCCGTTTCATCGGCAGTAAAGTGATGGCAATGATCATAACCTGGCAGTGCCATAACGACATCCAGAATGATTTCTAGCAAAACAATGGTTGTAAACTCCTATGAATTGTTTCTTCACTCGCTCAATGGCATAACTGCAGATTTAACGATGTCATTCCGGATCACAGGTGAATATTCAAGTTGAGGAAGACATATTGCGGTGTACAATTTGTGAAAGGCTGTAGAAGTGAATTTTTGAGAGATTCTGCAAACACAGCACAGTGAACCAAGGCCAAGCATGACAGCACATTGAGCGTGAGCATCAAAATTTAGCATGCTTTAGAAAAACACTACGATCACTGAATTCATAACCTTACATGACAACATGGAATTACCGTACAGGCAGTTTCTTCTCATTTACCACCGCCTTTTTCCTATGAGTTCTAATTGTTTCTGGAGCAGGAGCTTCTCCTGTCCACAATGGAAAAAACAATGGTAAAGCCTAATTTTTTTTCCAAAATTGAGAAGAACCAGACTTGGCAGTAATATAATTGGTTTAATAAAAATATGTTTACTGTAGTCAGCAATGTAACAACACGCTTTTGTGGCCTGGTAATTTAGTAACGTAAAAAATGACTTCAAGCGAGTAAGTCAAGTTCATTACTTATTAATTTCTCTTTTACTTTTCACCTTAAAATATTATTTACAATTCCCTCATGGGATAAAAAATTGGCAAAAAGGGAAAAGAAAAATGAGAAAAAGAAGTTCATCTGAATACCACTTCTTGAGCGTGGGAAGCAACAGAATCACGGAGGTTTCGATGTATATGTTTTGTAACTAAAACGTAAATAGGTTTATTTATTTATTTATTTACCTATTTACTTATTTATTTATTTATTTATTGATTTAAGAATACCACAATCCCTGTTTGGTATTTTCATAGGGAGGGGAGGGGGAGTTGAGCATTACGTGATATATATGGCACAACGAAATTCATGGAACAGGTGGTAGGTGCACATATTTCGCCCGATCGGAAACAGAAACAGAAAATGGGTTGACAACAAAGAAAACGCAGTTACATATCTGTACATACACGTACACATGCATATATATATATCAATCCACAATTTAATTGCATAGACATGAAATAAATATGAAATAATATAAATAAAAATAGTGCATAAATGGTGAACTATTGCTATTTTCACTGTAAATACATGACTTTTCAAAGGTATTAGTAATTTCATGTCCCTACTTTCGAGCAGCTATAATTTGTAATGCAATTTACGACATCTTAAGAATTTAAGAAAGCAATTAGCGATGGAGATTTACTTCCGGAGGACGCCAGAGGTAATTCAAGGAGAAGTTCATATTGTAAATGACAGCAACCGCTTGACCCTTTTTTTTTGGGGGGGGGGGGGGGAAGGGGGGTATGCACGCTTTTTAACGCGTGGATGGAGAGCGTGTATCCTTTACAGATTTATCAATTTCGTTCATTTATTGCCATGTCCATCCGTGCTCTGGAACCTTCTTTTTTTATTTACACTGTTCCGAGCACAAAATTCTACATAACCAGGCACATTGCCTTGCAGCTGCAGAAACCGCAACGGTCGCAAAGAGAATAGGGCTATGCAGAATGACCAGCTCCTTATGTGCATGCGCACTGCCGCGTGGCTACGAGGGTCCTTACTCCCCTTCACGATAAATGTTCCGCCCGGGAACACGAGGAAAACGCCCTGCCGGGGCGATCCTTCGGCGAGCTCGCTAACAACGTACTCGATGGTGGACTAGAATGTCCCTGTGTTTTCTGGGTATCGAACGCTGGCCTCCTTCCTTTTCATCGAGCTGCCGCTACCGCGCAGACATGAGTGTGGTCGAAGGAGGCCGCTGGCCTTGGTGTTTGCGCCGTCGCCATCGAGCTCCTATGAGCTCTCCTGCTGGGCAGAGCAAGCAAGGGCTTTACCCCCGCCTCGCTCTTTACTCGAATAGGGAAAGAATTCGGGACGAACTGTAAACAGCCCGAGAGTCGCCCGTCGATTCAGACCGCGAACCGCGTCCAGTGCGAGTCTGATGTTCACGGCCATCTCCGCGCGAAGCGATACGCCTTGAAGCGAAGTCCGACGGAGTGGTTGTCCGTGTATCATGATACGCTTTTTCCGCCGGCCCCTCTCACCCGTTCTCTCGGCGTGTGTGCGCAGGTGGCTTGCCGAGGTGCGCCGTGCTGACCTACACTTAGCCGGGCTTCCGTTCTCGTCGCCCCGGACCTCAAACAACTGAATGGAGCGTGATGGGGTCAAACTGTCGAGAAGTTCCGCACGAGAGGTAAATCAAAGTCAACTATAGGAACTCGTCATACACAAGAAATTTAAGCTGACGATATTTCTTGAACCCCTTGGCCATCACCTTGGGCCGTTTTTTTAGATACTGCAACTGGAATCATTCCGCTTGCTCCCTAAAAGCCCATTGTTCCACTTTGAGGTAGTGTGCTTACTCAATCGAAATAGTTTTTTTAGAAAAGGCAAATATAAAAGCGAATTCATTTATTTCTGACGCAGAAACCAACATTTTGTTCTAAATACGCAAATAATCATTATTTTGACAATTCACGGGGCTAGCGCTGCAGTCAATGAATCCGCACTCGGCAACGTCCTTTGGTAATTTGTCGCACAGCATACGGTCTATGGTGAATTGGTTCTACATACATTAATCTGCGATTTGTATGTATGTATGTATGTATGTATGTATGTATGTATGTATGTAGGTAGGTAGGTATGTATGTACGTACGTATGTATGTATATATGTATGTATGTATGTATGTATGTATGTATGTATGTATGTATGTATGTATGTATGTATGTATGTATGTACGTACGTACGTACGTACGTACGTAATGAAGCAGAGAATCCGGAAAAAAAGGCTCGGGGAAGTTGCTTCAAATAATTTGACACATTCTGAAAACACCTGCGACATTGCGTAATCTTAACACCGTCATGTCACTACGTGAGTGTCTGTCACATAAATATGGTCACCGAGAGACGTGCTCTTATACAAGTATATTCTTCTGACGTAGTATGGTGACAGTCACTATAATTAGCCAATGGCTGGCGCTAAACACCATCACGCAATAGCTCCGCATCGGCCCCCTATTCTACAAGTCTGCTTTTTCCTGAGAACTCCGTAGGGCAATGTATTTGATGAAAGATTTGAATTTTTTTACAAACGCTCGCTTTCTTGTCATTTATTACAGTCTCGAGGCTGCACTACGAGAGAGAGGAAGCACATACGAAACAGAATGATCGTTAGCGTCGTACGTGAGGCAGTTGGCCTTGTATATATGCATACAGTAAGCGGCCACACAGGTCCATATTTTACTCCTCGAAATTTGCGCACACAACGGCGAAAACTTCGAACAGGAAGAAAACCTTAATGGACTATATATGACGGGCTTTGTGTGCATTTCTATGCAGCGCATGGCTTCACATCCGCTGTGCATAGGTGCGTGCTTGAGTTTACCTGCGCGACGCGTTCATGGTCATTTCCGCAGGCTTCGTCAATGTTTGCGCGTGCGCGCACACACACCCGGGTGGGGATGCTCACTGCATTGTTCCCACATGCATTGACCTGTAGCGCCGGCCACCCAAAGGAAGTGCACGCCTTCTTTCCCGATGCGAGAGGCGGAGTGCAGAACCGTGATGCAAATGGCTGCACCCGAAGCGTTTGTAGTATTCAGCCTTGGTGCGCGCGCATGAAGCACTACGAGACTTTATGCGTTCTGCGATAATGTGTGGTGATGTGTTCTTATATTCCATGCTCCTCCACGACGATTCCCTTCGTAAGCATCTGCAAATAATGAAGGCATTTATTCTTGAAAAAAAAAAGAGAAAGCTGTCTCACTAAGAACGCTAAAAAAAGGAACCATTTGACTCTTTTTTGTGTGTGTAGCGGCTTGCTGTGACTTTAAAGACACATAACAACTCTCTTCGAGGGTGATTACACTCTCTTGTGAAAGTCGTGGGACCAACCAGAGAGTTAGTGTACCTCTCCCATATACGTTATACGTTTCGTTAGTCATACGTTACGTTAGATTTCTGTCGGGTACACAAGTCAGTGTACCCGACAGAAATCCCACATACTGTATTCTTCTTAGAGTTATCGAACATAAACTATCGTTTTGTACAGTGTGTTCCAGCTAATGTTAGCCAGAATTAAAAATATGTTGACCCACTCTGAGGCGACCTTCTTCTGCTTAACTGATTAAAACGAAGCAAGTATATTTAACCATCTTCTTAATAACCGTCAACAAAGTTTGGCGAAGAATTCGTATTGAAAAGTAATAGAACGGTTTACAAAACGTTCAATCAGACTCATCATCGTTATCTGCTACTCTTCTTCCTTCCCCGTTCTCTCCTCTGGTGTAGAGTAGCAGGCCAGAGCTGTCGCTCAGTCCAACCTCTCTGCCTCTCTGTAAAACATTTTCTTTTTCTTTCTCACTTTCTTATAGGGTTTTTCTGAATACTGCAGACGCCCGCGAAACACAAAAATATACCAGTTGCAAACAGGTACCTAATAATGCCATATTTAGAGCTAGAAAAAGATAAACTAAGCTTACAAAAACTAGGTTATGGACCTTTACAACGGGATATACTTGTTATGTTAAAAGCAATTGGGTTCCATCCAATCCAATAAAAGTTCCTGTTGGAAAAAAGAACCCAGTTAGAGGCAGTCAACCCTCCCTTGATGGATGGGGACTTCTATAAAAAGAGTTTTTAAGCGTTTGTTAACACTACACAAAACAGAAAACTTAAAACTCTGACTTATTAAGGAACCTAGGCTCCAATACATGTAAATAACAACAATTTTAAGAATACTGTTAGTAATATAATATCATTGTTATTTTTAGTCGTAGTACTAGTAGTAGTAGCAGTAGTAGTAGTAGCAGTAGTAGTTGTAGTAGTAGTAGCATATTAGGTACCCCTTTTAATGAAATGCCCTTTGTTAACACCTGCCGAATACTGCATTCATATTTCCTTTCTTTTTCTGAATGGTTCAAGAGTATCTAGTGGATAAGGTACTCGGCTGCTGACCCGCAGGTCGCGGGATTGAATCCCGGCTGCGGCGGCAGCATTTCCGATAAAGGCGGAAATGTTGTAGGCCCGTGTGCTCAGATTTGGGTGCACGTTAAAGAACCCCAGGTGGTCAAAATTTTCCGGAGATCTCCACTACGGCGTCTCTCTTAACTATATGGTGGTTTTGGGGCGTTAAACCACATATATCAATCAATGGTTCAAGAGTACCACTACGTAAATCCTGCTAATACCAAAGGCATGAGTATGACGCACAAAATTTCTAGCGTGTCATTTTCATACTCTGTTAATAAACATGTCGTTACGTTAGCTTTGCGAGATGAATGATTTCGGTGTTCTCTTTGACACAACATTACCCATTTCTGTTCACAAAGCACGGGTTGCTATGCGTGCTCCTCGTTCTCGCGGCTATATTTGCAGAATATGACTTTCCCTATTTGAACATGCGTCTAAGATCTCGTATGGTATTTATAAATTCAGTGGTAACACTAATTGGTGGGTTCAGAGAAAATTTCTTAATATACAGGGTATTTCAAGAAATGTGTCCAATATTCTTTAAAAACCACAGAAAAGAAGTATCTGCGTCCTACTTGTGGCGTTGCCTTTCCTGTAGCAGAAGACATCTTCAGATGCATACAAACATCCATTGCGGTAGTAATTATAAACATTAACCACTGGTTGGAACGTTAATTGCGTTATAGCCGGTCTAGTCAAGTGGGCGAATTCAAGCCCTTCCTGCGAATAGTCCATAGCCACTTTGAAGTTTTGGAAAAGCGGCTACTGCAAATCACCGCGGAGTGAGGCAATGAGCCTAATTTAGCTGGAGAAACCAAAACAGACGCACCAAACAGCGCATCTATCATTCACTTCAACAACGCCCTCCATGACAACACTGTCTCCTTCGCCGTTATCAACTCTCAATTTAGACACTTCGCTTCGAGGCGGCTCATCGACGCTCGCTTATTCTTCTCCCCAAATGCGAAGCAAACAGTTTCGTCACTGAGGGCGTTGTCGAAGTGAATGGTAGATGCGCTGTTTGGTGCGTCTGTTTTGGCTTTTCTAGCTAAATTAGACTCATTGCCTCGCTCCACGGTGATTATCAATGGCTCTTTTTGAAAATTTCAAAGTGGCTATAGACTATTCGTAGGAAGAGATTGAATTCACTCATTTGACTCAACCGGCTATTGCCACTGGTTAAAAAGTTAATTGTGTTAATTTCTATAATTACTGCCATAATCAATGTTTGTACTCATCTGAAGATGCATTCTGCCAGAGGAAAGCAAAGCCGCAAGTACCACGCAGATACCTTCTTTCAGTAATTATTGAAAATAGTGGACACATTTCTTGAAACACTCCTTATATGACTATATCTCCGCTGGAAATGTCCGAAGAACTCGTATTGTTAATTATTGTCTTAGCCATGCACTACTTCACGGCCGGCGAAATATAGCTCATCCACTATAACTTTTCAAGCTTCTTCGCCCACTCTGAATGGCCGTGTTCTACTTCTTTTGGGATTCCGCTTAAGGTATGCGGAGGGCATAGACTCTTTCTTCTTCCAGCCTGCATCGCCCAAAACTGAATTAACAACAAGATGAGGTCTTTATAATACTCATTTTTTATCAATATATTTCAACGGTGGAGCCGTACTAGGGCTTGGCTTGAGGACAAATAAATGTCCGCGTTACATGTCAGGCTCCGACCCCAACATGCGCTCATACATGGCGTAAAAGCCTCGGTCATTGTCGAAGCGGTCGCAGCACAGTGAAACAGGAAAAGGTGGCTCGACAGCAAATAGGGCCGAAAGTCACGGTAGCAGGAACAGATGTGTCACGTTGTTGCCAGCGTCCTTTACCGTGCATCTATACTCTAGAATCAATGTAATCACTGACACTTGCACAATAGCACTAAACAACACAGAAAGTCACCGAATATCGCAAATGAAACACAGCAGAGCCGCTGTTAGGGCAGATTTCACGCAGGGTGCAGCTTAGGTCAAGTTTTAAATGTGAAACATTTCTTTGCGTACTCCAAGCACTTTTGGCATCCATTTAGTATCTCTCTATTTAGCCGCCTACATCTGGGTGCTCTCGTGGTCACCCCCTTAACTTGGAGTAAACCAAAATTAGTATGGGAGGGTAACATGATTAGACCAATACGACTCGCTAGCCAAGACATGAATAATGTCATGTTCCGTCGCGTACGTCGTCAAACACTTTCCGCGAGACAGTGGCACATACCCGCAGGTGGGTATGTGCCACTGGTATCCGGGTATGTGCCACATGTCACCGACACTTCATATTTACCCAGGAGTGGTTAGAACACACGGGGGTAATTTTAACTCGAGGACGCTTAGAAAAAGCTGACATCCGTTGCGTTGGCCCTACCATTGTAAAAATATGTCAGGGCCCCAGCAGGAATAATACCCCACAATTGTGAGTGGCTACCAGGGCAGAGCCATGCAAGGTTTTGCAACTCTTTTTCCAATAAATCGTAATGCTTACGAAGCGCCAATCAAAGATACAGTGATGGCTATCCATTTTTTTAAACATTACATATGTACTCCTACGATACAGCAGTCCCGTCGAGTTCATGTCAACTACAGTTAACATCAAAGCACTGAGGATGTTTGACAGTTTGTATCAACCTAAGAATGGCGCGAAGAGATATTGGTGATTTTAATTCGACAACGTTCAATAAAAATCACTGCATTTTTGTGAAGTGAATAGGGACGAGTGAGTGACGCTATACAGGGTGCCCCAACTATCTTTAGCCAGAGTTTTAAAATATGCCGACACACACAAATACGACGCGACCAAGTGCATGTTGCTGACCGCTGCCTGGAGTCAGACTATTTTTTGTGTTATAAAATATTGTTTAATTAGATTTGTTTAATCAACGAGCTTTCGAAAGAACAAAGATGGATAAGAAGTTTCAATGAGAAAGTTGTAGATCGGTTTGCAAAACGTCCAATTAGACCGTTTTGAAATTTATATTTGTAACTCTTTGGCGTGCTTCTGCTAACTACAAATTCCCGCAAAATACAAAAAATACCACGTGACGAACCCGCTCACACACACCAGTGCACACGACGACTCTAGTGCTCTCTAACGGTCTGAGTACGAATGACCATATAGCCATTTGCCTAAATGTGCTGTCTCGACAGGGCCGCAGCGATGGTGGTGACTTTGAGATGAACACGTTTTGCTATCGGCCACAAAAGCGATAACCGCTGTGTCAGCTTATCGCTATCATGAACCAGCGCGAGGGAAGCGTATCGTTCGTAGGCGGAACGTTATAGAGAGCACCAGCATCACGGCGCAAGTGGACGCGCCAGTGGCTTTGTCATGTGGTATTTTGTTGTCTACTTTGCAGGCATTCGTAGGTAGCAGAAAAACACTAATAATTAAAACGTGTAAAGTTAGAAATATTGATTGATTGATATGTGGGGTTTAACGTCCCAAAACCACTATATGATTATGAGAGACGCCGTAGTGGAGGGCTCCGGAAATTTAGACCACCTGGGGTTCTTTAACGTGCACCCAAATCTGAGCACACGGGAAAGTTAGAAATATTCTCATCCGACATGTTGCAAACCGATCTACAACTTTCTCGTTGAAATTTTTATTCATCAACGTTCCTTCAAACGTCTGTTAAATAAACAGATGTAATTGAACAATTATTTAGTGCACAAAAAATTGTCTTGACTAACTCCAAGCAACGGTAAGCAACATGCATTTAGTCGCGTCGTAGTTGAGTGCGTCTGCATATTTTAAACTTTGGCTAAATATAGCTGGGGCACCTTGTATATATAAGTCTTAACCTCCTAATGTCTACGTTGAAGTCGCTGATGAGTATAAATGACGGACGCATGGACAGACGGACAGGTCAGTGGACGCATGCACGGTTGTGTGGACGGGCGGATGGATTGACAAATGGATGGATGGGCAGGCAGATGCAGAAACGGATGAACAGATGGAAGGCGTGGGTGATCATGTATTGTGCTGTCCTACAGTTGATGACACATAGTTGGCTGTTTCGAGATATGTTTTCGTTTTTCGTTGTGCAGGTATTCAGTTTCGGTGTGGATTTTGTGCGCCGCGATGAACGCCAACTAGGTCGACCCTAAGGAGCTTCGCTCCTAAAGGCTGGCATTGTCAGCGTATAACCATATTGAACGCATAGATTCAATATCATGGTCCCAGCAGGAATGTAACCCCAGCATTCTGCGTGACAATCAAGTATTCTACCACAGAGCCACGCCTGGTCTCGACTGTTTTTCAAGAAGACCGTAACGTCCTTGAAACGTCAATTGTGGTTGCAGTGCTGGCTATCCAATATTATAAACAGCACATACGTACTCCTATCATACAGCCGTCACGTGGTGTTAAAGACAATTGTAGTGAAGCTCTATCAACTGAAGCCTCACTTATCTAGAAGTAGGCTGGGCCACCATCCTTGCTCACACAAGCTCTACATATTAGCACACCGCATGAGGTGTTGCTGATACCCATGTTGCTGTTGGCATCGTTACGCAGCAGTAAACTGCATCTGTTTAACATATCACTGTACGTGCAACATTTGTGCGTAGCTTTTACGTCATTTCGTAGCGCTTTCCTCAGTAAACAAATTACAACACAGTCTCCTTCCCTCCGCATGCTTCGCATACCACCAATTCCCGAAGGACGTGGGATCCGCCGAAATTCTTTTTTCTTCTTTCATAGCTCGAAGTTACTGTTATTCTCCGAAATCTGCACTCGTCTAGCTTAGTGTCGCTTACTGTACACTTTAGATGCGAAGCAGCTCTTTGACTAGCCTGTGTAACGCTGCCCCTCCGTACACACCACGCTCTCCTGGCCACAGGCGTTGGGGCGGTGCCAAGTAGGTTATTCCTTTCCTCGCACCATGCACGCGTTGACGTACTTTCTTCCTAGCCTGTTGCCACTCGCCGCGTGTCATCTCGCTCGCTTCACCATCTCCACCACTCGCAACGTTCGAGCACACATCAAGCGAAGAGTCTTCCTGCGATGAAACTAACAAAAACTAAACCACCTACTGTGTCTTTGCGTTTCAAACAAACGTTGACTCGAGTGAACACTACACCGAGTTTCACTTCAAACCACTCTTTCAGCACCCGTGTCGACGCCTGTGTCAACCGGGTCAACGCCGTGTGCACCGTTGCTGCTTCGCATTCCATCAAGGTTTCCTTAGGACAAATGGTTTATAATTTTTTTCCTTTGTCTTTTAAAAAACTTTGCGCTGGTGCTATAGTACGCGATTGTAGTTATTATTTTCCTTGCACTTTTTTGTGTTGTGTTATTTGATTATTTCTCCTGTTGTCTTGACTTTTTACTTTATATTGATACACGGTAAGAAAAAGCATGCGCCAGAAAGGTGATGAAAATTGCGATAGCCCTCGTGTTGTCGCTGTGCTACTATTCTGGCTGCAGCTGTTTGTACATCTCCCTCTATATTTTAAAATAAATTTCTTCCTTCTGTACTCACACGCCCACGCCAGTGTCTTCACTCTCTTTTTTATACAGAATTTACTGTATTCCTCATTATTAGCATATTTTCTCGGTTGTAACGATAGGAGTCCGTTTTGAATCTCTCAAGAATAAAAAAATGGTTACTTTGGTATTTTATTGTGACTCGAGGCTTGACCAAGTTTAGTTCGCGAAAATATAGAAAAAGACCTCAGGTTACATTCGAGTATATATAATAATTGTGTTCTATGTTTTTATGTTTTCTTTTGTTCATGTGCCCAAGTCAATTGTTTAGAGTTGTTTTTGTCTCGAGTCAAGACAGTGGTGCTTGGTTTCAAAGAGCAGGTCTGCATAACATACAATACATGGCAACACTACATTGTCTCCTACCACAGACCGCTCACTGCATCGTCATATATTTTTTTAGTGCGAGGTAGTACGTGCACTGTTTCACCATCCAATGACAACGCCTGGTGCTTTTTACCTACTTACATAATAAAATTAATATTGTGCTTTTTCTTTTGTCGGATACAAGCCTGAATGATTCCTTCAATGCAAAACGAGATCATGTTCTTCCAAGTGCGATCGAAGCGCTTGTTCTTGCCCCGCCGTGGTGGTCTAGTGGCTAAGGTACTCGGCTGCTGACCCACAGGTCGCTGGTTCAATTCCCGGCTGCGGCGGCTGCATTTCCGATGGAGGCGGAAATGTTGTAGGCCCGTGTGCTCAGATTTGGGTGCACGTTAAAGAACCCCAGGTGGCCGAAATTTCCGGAGCCCTCCACTACGGCGTCTCTCATAATCATATGGTGGTTTTGGGACGTTAAACCCCACATATCAATCAATCAAGCGCTTGTTCTTATCAGTCGACATTGTCACCAATATGCCCACATGCGCTGAATACAACCGCAGGGGTGCTATGCAAGATGGCCCGAGCTTCTCGAACAGACGAGTTTTCTCCGCGTTCGCTCACCGGCAGCCATGGCATGAAGACAGTGCGCAGCACGTGACAGCAACGCTGATAAAAATGACTACAATAATGCGCGTGGCGTCAGAAACACACAAGGGGCATTGCGGTGGTTATCAAAGAAACATCATGCAAGAACACGTCAGTGTCGCCACTCAGTCAACATTTTACCAGTGCAGTGACATCAGCGTGTTTGTCGCGCTTTCTTTTTGATAATTCAACACACTCCTTCCACAGGCATGTTCGTGCACGTTTGTCCTCTTTCGAGCAAATTCTTTCGTTAGACCTGCCGCATGAAAATTTTCACTCTCGAAGGCATCAGGGGTGCACACGCAGCACTCACGTGCTACTCGTTTCACCTATATCAAATATTGCAGATTAATGTGAGAACAGATTGTCACTACGGGCGCTCGCATCGAGGCGGCGAAGCGGCTGTGAGTGGATACGTCGGGACCGCGGTGAAATGGAATGCGAGACCCCGTAGCCACTGATATAACTTTTACTTCTGCGTGCCTGGGTGCACAGCCTGCGCAATAAGGCTGATAGATGAATCTTCCCACTCGCTGGCGTTGCGGCGTGAGCCCTGCTGTGCGTCAAGAACAAATGTGGGGCGCGGACCCAATCTTCGCCGTGGGCGTCTGTCAGTCAAACTGATGAACGCATGAACTCAGATACAAGCTTGATGATGTTGAGAAGGCCCCAGTTCAACTCGTGAGTGTCATAACGCAGATGTGACTCTCAAGCGTTTCATGCGGTGGATGCTGAGCACCAGCTTCTTTACATAATAAAATGTTTGGTCAGATTACTTTGATATTAGGGGTTTAACGTCCTGAAGCCACCATATGATTATGATATGCGCCGTGGTACAGGGCTCCAGAAATTTCGACCACTTGGGGTTCTTTAATGTGAACCTAAATCCGAACACACACGCATACAGCATTTTCGCCTCCGTCGAAACTGTAGCCCCCGCTGCCGAGATTCGATCCCCCGACCTGCGGGTCAACATGCGAGTACCTTAATCACTAGACCACCACGGCAGGGTTTTGGTCAGCTTGCACTATATACTTGTACAAGGCTCGAGCCACAGAGGAGCTTATGATAACCTAGCTCCTTCCAGCTTTTTAAGCCAGTCGTCTACTCATCTGCTTCGAAATGAAGACCGCATCTGCTCTGCCTTAACTTTGACTACACTAATTACTCAATGAACATAACACTGCAGAGTTTCGTATTGATTGCTATCTTTTTTTTAAGACGACAATAATTATTTTGTATACAAGCAGCAAAGTCATGATTAGTAGGAACTATTTAACGTAACCCCTATTAGCCCGATCCTAATTATCATCATATCAGTAATGTCTAAGTAGCATAGTTTTGCTCACCGTGTTTATCTTTAACGTCGCATTAATTAGGATAGTTTACTTAGCACGTCCACTAGTACGCTTTATAGTTAGCACGGTGCTAGCTTTACCTGGATTCATTAGCATAGTCTTCATTGTGGCTAACAGCGCAAAGACTCAGACACCACGTCACAGCGCATAGCTTTTTCAGATGTGGCGTAATTACCTCAGTCTTACCACGACTTGGATTAATTATCTTGATCATAGCATGTCTGGCCTAACTATCCAAGTACATCAACCCAGCCAAATAGTTCATTTGCTGGCAACACGTGCTCGGGTGCTAACAGACGATGAAGACAGCGAAGAGAGCGCGCACCTGCCAAGCAACATGCTAGAACTTACAGGCTCACCATGATTATTAAAACGTAACCTCGGTATTAACTGTGGTTGCAATGTTGTAAGGCACTCGGCAGGAACTAATCTCAAAGGCCACCATGCTAGTTATTCTAAAGAAGGCATATAGTGCATGCATGAGAGCTTCAAAATGTATCTAAACAGCCCATGAAACAAAAAAATATATCACCAGGAAACGTTTCTGACACCTTTATTGCATGCGCTTCTGCACTCAGCCAACAAATGAAAGGAGATGCTTCTGGCTTGAAAACAACACCCAACTTTGGCCACCATCCTTGACGCGATGCCATATTCTATCGTAACCAATGAAATGCAACGCGCGGAGGAGTGAATTTCACCTTTTCCTACTGCTGGCTCATTCAAAAGGTGGTGTCACCAGAGCTTTTGAGTTTCTCCAAGCTCGGACCATCTCGCATAGCGCCTAAGCTCAGGTTTAGAGGCAAAAACCCATGGTTCCCGGCGGTTCCAGTTTGTGGCCATGGTCAGTTGCAGGAACGGATCCGAGGATAGTGAACCACCATAAACTCGGAAGCCGGCGCTGGGCATCTATTAGCTCTCCCACCTCGTGTTTGTCGTCACAGCGGTTTGTTTATCTAAAGCCGCTCGAAGCACATTCAGCACGCGCACGGTGGTGGTGGTGGTCCCGTTTGCTTGTCTCTGGGCCATACATGTACAACAGCGCCGGGCACGCGAGCCGGATACGCTGTGTGCACATTCTGCGGAGCTCGTGAAAGGGACGCGCGTCGACCATAAATGGATCACTGCATCACCGGCACCACGTCCATATCGACGTCGGTGGCGTGCGCGTCTTCCCGTTCGTGTTTACTCTCCGCGTGCCTTCGTGGCTTCCTTTGAAGGGCGTTGTGAAGGCTGCAGCGCTCCCGACACGGGGGCGCAGTGTAAAACGGGCCGTGGTTTTGCCATAGAATGGGTGCGGCTCTCCAAACACGTGAGCTATACTCGGGCCCGGTGTGTTGACCTTGGCATAATGAATAAAGGTCAACGTGCTCTCATTCTTAGGCGACTCGCATGATTGCTAACCGCGAGCGCACGCAAACAACCGCTGTAAATCAGGATTCCAAAGGAAAAACTGTGAGGCTTGAAGGAAATGGAGATTTACAGCCTTCATTTTTTTTCTGTTTTGGGCATTGATGTGACTGCTCACTATTATTTTGCTGGATCCTACTGCTATTCATAAAATGCAGGAAAACCCAATTTTTTTAAGTTGTCTAGAAACACAAGACATGCTTCGCACTTTCTTGCGAAACTTTTTCCTGTGGAGCTCCAACATTTTTACTGGCAACAAGTATCAACCAATCGATCACTGAAACATCCATTTATGCATAAATGAAGGAAAGAAATTTTGAGGGTTTCTTTCTTTGTGTAACAAACCCTTAACGAATAACAGCAGAATGATGAAGCCAGAGAAAGCATATGACACGTCGATTATGCTGTTTAAGGTGTATACATTAGTAATTTTCATATAAATGTGAATAAATTAAAGTGGACGAAAAGACAGTTTGCCGCTGGCAGGGACCGAACTTGCAATCTTCAGATTCTGCGTCCGATGCACGACGAGTTGAGCTATGGTGGCGGTTGTCCCCTCCTCTTCTTTATCGTATATTCATGGGCATGAAAACCGGGGAGCGATAGACAGCGCGCTTCTCGTAGCCATTACAGCGAGTGTGAAACACTCTTTCTTTTGCGAGCTGGCGTCAGGCTCCACGTAATTCTTTAACGAATTGGCAACTGACCAATAAGTCCACCCATACTATACATCAAAGCATCATGTCCGCCAGACCATGACCCTCGCTACGGATGAATGAAGGAAGAGAATATTGAAGGCACATTGGTTAGTCTGTTCTTATGTGTACTAAAATACACTCTTTCATGCACTATCCAACATTTCCGCCTCCATCGGAAATGCAGCCACAGCAGCCGGGACTCGAACCCGCGACCTGCAGATCAGCAGCCGAATACCTTAGCCATTAGACCACCGTGGCGGGGCAATGTTGTAGGCCCGTGTGCTCAGATTTGGGTGCAGGTTAAAGAACCCCAGGTGGTCGAAATTTCCGCAGCCCTCCACTACGGCGGCTCTCATAATCATATGGTTGTTTTGAGACGTTAAACCCCACATGTCAATAAATCATTGTTTACTAAAAACCAGCTAGCCTCCATAAATGTCCCTTTTTAAGTGCTTTATATTATCTCTCAAAAAAAAAATCAGAGGAGGCCAAAGCAGTTCATATCCATTTATAAATGTGAAAGCGGTCATGTTCAATCGAACACCCAAGCCACGAAAAAGTGTGCTGCCCAAGCAAGTAAATACGCAGCTGCCAGCGCCACCGGATGCTACCGACGTCCTGTATAAAGTTTCTTGGGCGGAGGGGGTCTGACCCCCTCCTCTCCCGAACAACTCGCGGATGAGGCCATTGGTTGGCCGGCCCACTCAGCAGCGAAGCCAGGTCAGTGCGAGAAATAACGAGAAATGCGACACATGTGCCCACGCTTTTGATACCAAAACTTTGCGCATTATTTTATCGCATCACGCTAGTTAGGCTGCATTTTCTATCGTGAAGCCCGGCGTGACAAAAGTGGTGAACTCATGAAACAGTGTGCAAGCCTGTGGGAATGGGGCACTGGTTCAGCGCAGCACGTAAACCACGGGGCGGAAGCTCCCTATACCTCCCATGTATTCACTGTCGCATGCTGATACGAAGCGCCGCTTTTACCACTGGCGCGGGGGGGGGGGGGGGTTGCTGGGCATCCTACAATAAATAAATCAACAACAGAAAATTTCTTCATGACAACCCTGGTGATGTCCCAAAATAGAGGGAAAGAATGAAAAAGTCACAGCTTTGCCACAAAGGCGAAGCAATAAACGTGATAGCAACAATTTGAAACGTCACGCGCCGAATGGAAAGAAGATCGAAACACGCCCCGTGTTTCTCGCGCACAAATTCCGGACGAAACGCACTCACAGGTATGCAAATAAGCGTCTCACTTTTTACTTTGCTGAGTCTGAAAAGCACGCACTTTTCGCGAACGGAGACTGCGATGATTGCAGTGACCTTTGTGCGCCCGGTAACTACAGCAGAATCGTTCCACGTAAAGCCCGAGGCCAGCCAAGGCGTACGATCCTCCCCTCCTCACAACTGCGAGATAAGGGCGCGCGAGGAGCGTAGCTCCCCTTCTCTAAGCCGGGCAAACTACGCGAAGGAGATCAGAGCGGGCACCGCTGCGCGATGTGGTGACGTGCGCTTATTGCGCCATCTTTCTGGTAATGCCAAAAACAGAGCAGCGGTAAGTGGCAGATATAAATAGCTTGCTGTTTCAACGGCAAAAAACGTTCTCCGTGGAAAACGTTCTCGCTTTCACAACGCAGAGGTCCCACGTTCGAATCCGCACAACGGAGTGTTTTTTTTTTCTGACTTTTTTCTCTTTCTTCCGTTTTCACATATAGAGATACGTATACATATACGGTGCATGACATCGACGCCAGCGCCGGCGGCAAAATCCAGCCGAGAGTGTCCATATAATTGCTATCGCAATAAAATTGAGAGGAGGAGGGTTGCCGCAGAAGCCCTTCTTTCCCGATTCGCATGCAAGCGGAATGCGCTCATCACTTCTTTCAGGTCCACTGGCCGCTTGGGCGATGCAGTCACTCGAAAAACTTTGTTAATCTTTTTTTCCAAATTTTGTTCCTGTGTTCTGAAAAGACGAAACATGACCTGACTGATGTCACAATATCAGAAGACACTCAATTGGCACAAATAAAAGAAATTTTATTACACGTTTTGTATAAAAGAAAACACATACACGTAGTGTGAGAGTGTCAATCTATAAAATCAGCTTCAAATTACAACTGCCATACCGACATAATGAGCAAACATGGAACTCAGAGTATTATAACCAATGCAAATATTACCAACAATCACGAGTAGAAGACGTCGTATTTGACTCAATGACGTTTGTTAGGACAGACCTCCAGACCTCGGGTACCGAATGCGCCTGAAGTTCAGAGGCACGGAGAGGCTTTAAGCGTAGTTTTTCGTAATTTTTCGAGAAAGAACGTCGCTGGAAACAGTGTTTCGGCAAGATGACTTGTCCTCATCAGAGCAACGGTGTTGCCTTGTCAAAGAAAAGTTCTCTTGTCAAAACGTTGGCTTCATCGACATTCACCGTAATTTTATTTAGAAGCATTTAGTCCATCACGTGTCTTTGAGTGACAGTATCAAAAGTAAGAACTCACAAATTATCAAAGAGTGGCTACAAGAATTTTATGAGCAGGAAGCAGCCCAATTGCTTGATATCATTTGAACTTCACGCCAAAAGTGAAAAAAGCTAAAACTTTGTAGCCTAGCCAACTTGAATTCAAGCCTTTCAATAAACGCATTTTCCCAACAGGAGATTGGCTGCCGTCTTAACCAATTAAGCAAGTGACACCGCACTTTTGTCAGTCCAGTCAGACTTGTAGAGAACTGGGTTCACTCATATCTACTCATGCAAAATCAATACCTGCTCAAATAATGGGTCCAAATACTTGTGCTCACCGGTCGCCTTTAGGAAACGCTGAGAAATATTTACGGAACTAGAAATCACCAGGTTAGTACACTGCAGAGCCGCGAAAAACATGTGTTGTCTGATTAAGTGATCTTCGACAAATACGCGGTTCACTTGTTCGGTGTAGCTCACTGTCGCTTCTCTGCCCGCCACCACTTGCTGTCTTTATCTTTCCTGTAGTTGGCATGCCCGACAACCAAGAGAAATAACTGAGCGGGATCCAACTTCAAATATCACTGACCGAAGGGCGAGAAGGAGAGGAGGCAAGCGTTACGAACCTAAGTCAATCACTTCCCACCCTTCGCCTGATTTGAAGTTGACAAAATAAAGAATAAGCAAACACTTATAAACAAAAAGATTGGTTATTTACAGAAGTATCATTTTTTATTTGAAAAAACTTGTGAAAGCCAATAAATGCGAACATTCACATCAACCTCGCTCTGTTCAGCTGTATCTTAGGATGCCCGGCAACCGTTACGAGCGTGCATGTTACTTGAAACCGAAACTAGAGCTGAGTTTCCGGGGCCTGCGAAAGCACACTCCCTTACTTAGACTGCGTGCGAGAGGCATAGGCTCTAAGTATACGAATACCAACGTTTTCAGTTTTGAATTATTTTACTTTTGTGCTATAATATTGTTCACAGCTATTAAAGTGGCGAGGTTAAACCACCAGCGAGAGCTTGGGCGCACAAGGAACGCCCAGATAACGCAAGCTTCCGAGGGAGACGTAGGCCCATATTCACAAAACAGCCTGATCCTTACCTCACGTTTTCCTTATTGGTTTTATTCCTTTATTGCGCTTTGTGTATAAAACATTATTGAAGCAATCTTCGTGTTATCTTTAATCCTGTTACTATTTTTGTGCCATTAGCCGCATGTAGGAAGTAAACGACCTCGAGAAAAACCGGAGGTAAGGCCAAGGTAGGTTTCTGAATACGGGCCGTAGCGTATAGTGGTGGTTCTCTCACACAATACTGGTGTGGCAGTGAGTGGTCCTTTTTTGTTCGCAAAAAATCATTCATATTTAAAACATCCTAATATGGAATTACCGCTATTTGGCCTACAGCATAGATTATCCATTTCTTCAAAGGACAAAAACAATTTACTGCTTGCAATAAAAGTCTGAGTACACGTCATCAAAACGTTTAACAGCCTTTGAAATTGAGAAGCTTCCTTTCATGCAGGGCCCTCGAAACTTCTGGCTTTATTATTTCACCTCTAAAACCCTTCGAACTATTGAGGCACGTATCCTGAAACACGTTATCTGACAAGGTTCTGTGGTGGATCGAAGCAAAGCTGGCAAACTTTCTATTTCGGAAACCATGAAATAAGGGAACTCAAATGTATTACACGGGAAGATGATCACGAGATAGTTTGAATCATTGATCTCCATACTAAAGAATCATTGCAGAGAATACTGAAAAGAAATTGCGCACGTTCATGTGCACGTGTGCAGTTAATGAACCACTTGCAAGAAGTTTAGTGCAATTTTTTCGTCCATCGTCGTCAGCCACAGCACAAAAGAAATTGCACTAGATTTCTTGCAAGTGTTTAGCTGGTACCACGCTTCTCTGAAAAATGACGAATAATGGCATAGTGAATGCCTCCCTACTACAAAAAAATAATAAATTATGATTCATGGTGTAGTTGATACCCTTCAAGTTTGCTTGTAGCACTTACCCAAAGGATGTATAAAAAAAGGCTCCAGAAAAACTGCTTTTCCAGCCTTCGCTGTGACTATGCTGCGCGTTCCGCTCAGGTGTGGTGGTTTCTTTAGCATTACACTAAAGTACGACGACGAAAGTGACTCGATAAGTACATTACACTCAATACATGAGGGTCAGAAAATTTTGGAACCACTGTCCTTTGTTTCTGTCATTTCCTTAACACGATTGTGTTGGAGGTGCATTTCAGGAGACTTGCGGCCGCGGCCGCACAATCAGGAGGTTTGCTGAAAGTTTGGGGGTTTCTCGTGCGAATCCGAGAAGGCAGGTGTGCGCGTACGTCCCTCAAGAGCGTCCGCCTCGTCTCCAGAGGTGCTCGTCCTCGTTTGATAGGACTGCATGACGGACCCACCACCAAAGTGTCAGTCTTGCTTCAAAGGCCGTGTGATTGCGAGGGCATGGCTTGCATCGCTATGGCAGGCACGTGTTAACACAGCAGCACGCGTCGACGTGTAGGAAAAAAACAATAACCTTCACAGTCTTCGGTAATGGAATGGAATGAAAAAAAACTTTAGTTCAGTCTCGCACGACGCGCTTAGCGCGTAGCGAGCGTCTCCCAAGTAGGGACCGACAGGGAGTACCTGGTGGCCGCTTCGTTGGCCTGCTGGACGGCCCATTGCTGGTCGGCGAGAAGTGAGCTCCTGAGGGACCTCTCCCACTTGTTTGAGGTAGAGTCGGGAGACGTTGTTCTACACTCCCAGAGCATGTGTGCGAGTGTCGCTGTGTGTCCACATGATGGGCATGTGTCGCTGGTTTACGCATGAGGATAATAAACGTGATGCGTGGCAAGGCTTGGGTGCGCGTGTGTCTGTAATAGGCGTAGGATTAATGCCTGCGGTCGGTTATGTTTCGGATGGGGAGGTGGGGGTGGAAAAATGCGTCGTTCCAGGTAAAAGTGCTTTGTTATTTCATTGTACGTAATTGGTGCATCCCGATTGGTATCTAACCCAGCAAGATGGGGTTGCCCTGCGGCGGTGCGGTCGGTAAGTGCGCGTGCTGAATCATGGGCGATCTCGTTGAGGTTGAATAGGGCACCCGGCACCTGGCCGAAATGGGCGGGGAACCAGATGACAGTGTGGTGCTTCAGGACACTCGGGTCCGCTTTGCGCAGGATACGTAACGCCTGGTCGGAGATGACTCCGCGTTCGAAGGCTTTGATGGCCGGCCTGGAGTCGCTGTATATGAAGTCCCGAGTGTTTTCGCCATCTAGAATTTGATGCTTTAGGAGTAACATGGCGTCTTGAGTGGGTAACCTTGGTCAGAGGCCAATCATGTGGTGCGGGATGCAGTCGTTATCTTCGAGGTATCGACCAACCCTGTTGAGGACGACGTGCTCAGCCACTTCGGTAATCTAAACCATCGGTAATCTAAACGCGAAATCAGATCGAAACGCCAAGGCACTCAAAACGCTAAAACCTCCCAGATTTGCTCTCACAATCTTGAAGGCAAGGACAGACCGGTGATGGTCGCCCTGCGCGGATGCCCGCACCCACGCGTGACTGCCGCGTCTTCAGCGAGAGCGTGGGTGGCACCTTTTCGTATATGGGCGCTAGTGTACGTTCGTGTCAAACGTCGCAGGGTAAATTTTGGTTCGTGACAATGGTACTCCAGTACACTGCAGCATAATGGGCCTTGGACGGGATCACACACAAATTCCTATCACTTGAAAATTTGTACGAGCCGTGATCGTATTACCGAGGTTTCCCTGCATTCCAAATCAATTTATACGTGGGGTTTAACGTCACAAACCCATCATATGACTATGAAAGATGCTGTAGTGGAGGGTTGCGGAAATTCAGACCACCTTGTGTTCTTTAACGTGACCAAAATATGAGCACACGGGCCTACAGCATTTTCGCCTCCATCAAAAATGCAGCCGCCGCAGCCGCGGGATTCAATCCCGCGACCTGTGGGTCAGCAACCGAGTACCTTACTTAGCCACTAGACCACCGTGGTGGGCCATGCATTCCAAATCAGTTTCGTGGGATCCCGCAAGGTGGTGGAAGGGAGAAAAAAAATCCCCATAGGTTTCCTTGTGGCTTCGTACCACAAGTAAACTGGTGCTCATTTCCCTTTTTACCCCTTCTGCCACCTCAAGGAATTACGCAGAACTCATTTTGAATAATATTTTATGTGTATTCAAGCTGTTGCTCCATATAAAATGAAAACGTGGAAGCTCAACTACGTTGTTTAAATTGTTAATATTCGCATTTATTCTGCTAGCACTTTACTTGTTCAACTTCTTACACGTCCAAAAACGTCATGTATATTCAGCGAGTCAAGTGGCAAACCAGTAACATATATCAAAACTTAAAAAATATTCAAAAATATTTGTTATGACAGGTACAACTTGTTAACTTCAGATTATAGTAAAACGTTCACGTTGCGAGATCATCAAAGCTCGGTGTGGCTTGTCTCATAGCGGGTATCCTGATACATTATTTAAAACAACACATTACGTATACCGTTTACGGTCTTAGGCGTGCAATTACTTGGCACCAAACAAGCGCATAAGCCATCTAATATTGTCCGCTCTAGACACTTGCACATCGTTCATTCGGGCAGCGTTGCTGGAGTTAAGGTTACGGGCCAATGAGTCCAGTCGCTCGCCGCTTCACCTCACGGACCTCTTCTATCGTATCATTCACCTGCACGTCTAGCTGCTGTACGGGCAAGCCCTCTGTCCCATCTAGGCTTCACCTTCTTGGGGTGCAAAAGAGTCCGTTCCTTTTGTGTTTCCCATGCTCACGTTTGTCGTCCGGGCCTGGACAACGCGGGTCTCCCCAGGTCGCTCACGTGAACCATTGTTGGGGGCTGCAGTCACGCCGACCGCTTAGCGATAGTGTGGTAGACGCTCTGACTGAGGAGCGGCGAAGGTTCCAGAGAAAGGACTGCTTTCGTCTGGTTCATATACGGGGACACACAGAATAAGGCCGCCGGCTAGACGTGCCTTGTTGCTGCATCGGGGGAACGACGCGGCGCCACGACCGCCTTCAGCGTTCTGTAAGCTGGTTTTGGCGGGGACCTCGAGAAAGAGGGCCGTGCCACTTGGCAGCCTTTTGATCACGGAGCGTCTTTTCTGCTTCTCCCCCTCCCTATTTTTTTCTTATCCTTTCTAAGTTTTTTCCTGTTTTTTTTTCTCACTTGTACTTACACACCTTACAACCTTTGGGCTATCTATTTATTTCTTTTTTTTCTGCTTGCCACGTTTCGCTCTTTCTGTATTGCGACTTGTGCCACAGCCAAGTTTTTGTGCTGTGGAGTTTCGACTTGGGCTCCAACGAAGGGCTGGTTCCCGTCACCTTCTCCAGTCGTCTATTATTCAGCTTCTATCTTGGGGACAAAAAAGTGATTATGCATATATATATATATATATATATATATATATATATATATATATATATATATATATATATATATATATATATATATATATATAATTGGTAACAGTTTGAGTCGCTGCAGGGCTTTGCTCTATGGCAGTGGAGGGCATTCGAAATGTCGCAATTTCTTCACTCCTACTGCAAGTTTTTCGAAAGTTTTTTCTACTTTGTGAGGCATCGAAAGCATTGCCGACTCTAGGCTTAATGGGTAACCAGACGGGTTCCAACCACACGTGTCTCACTTCTTTTTTTTTGATGATTGTTTTGAACTTTTATTCGAAACACCCTCGTCCCTTAAGCTGCTCCGCCTCTCCTCTTTCATGGTGGGAACTCGGCAGTGCATTGCGCTTTAAGGTACGGAAAGAAAAGAGAAATAAAAGAGAGTACGAATGATGAGTACGAAATAAATTTACGCCATAGCCTTAAGCAAACACGTCCACGTTGGCATTTTTTTACTTCTACCCCCTCGGACATTTCAACACAAGACCTAACCTGCGAAAAAGACAGTGATTCTTTTTTGGGAGTAGAATAAAACATAAATTAGTATGTTGAATACAATCAGTCGGTAACTTGTTAGTAAGTCTTCTAAAAAGTAACCTTTTTAAAAGACAGTGGTTCTTTTTCTGGGCGGAATAAAACATAAATTAGTATGTTGAATACAATCAGTCGTTAACTTGTTAGTGAGTCTTCTAAAAAGTAACCTTTTTAGAAGACAGTGCTTCTTCTGGGCAGAATAAAACATAAATCAGTATGTTGAATACAATCAGTCGTTAGCTTGTTAGTAAGTCTTCTAAAAAGTAACCTTTTTAGAAGACAGTGGTTCTTTTTCTGGGCACAATAAAACATAAAATATTATGTTGAATACAATCAGTCGTTAACTTGTTAGTAAGTCGCAAGTATATACTCAGTGCTTATCTCAATTCCTCGCAGATTACTTAGTCACAAATTGCAAGTTTAGCCAAAGTTCTGGGTTCTTAGAATACAATATAGTGAGAAGAAATGGTATTGCTTTCGCACATGCTCAGCATGACGTGAAGAGAAGATTTTATATGGTAAAGAAGTGGAAAAAACAGGTGACAGTATGAGCGCTCATACTGTCGTGTTTTTGTTTTCCTTCTTGACTGTATAGCATTTTTTTTTCGCGCTCAAACTGAGCTGCGCTAAAGCAAAACCATTCTATCGTGCACCAACTGGCCCAGTCCGAGTACTTGTCAATATAGGGAGCAAGACGCTGCATGGAATGGTATACAGCCAGTAAAATATAGTACGTGCGCTGTGAGCAGATCTGAGCAATCAATGCTGAGGCTGAACCCGACATACTGCTTTTATGTCCAGTTGTGTGTAAGCGCTGCGTGGGTTTAACAGTACCGCAGCGTGATGCAGCTAGAAGAATGATCTGCTTGGCTTACCTTCAGTTCGTGACAACGGTTATCGAGATTTCTGAAAACGCAGAACTTGTGAAGAATGAAGTCATTGTTTTTCCGCAAACCATGTACATTGTAATCCCTGGTGAAATGCATTTGTAGAAATGTTTTTCTAGCCTACCAAGTTTTATCTATTGTTTCCATTCTGATGGAAACGCTCGTTTAGTGCCCAGTACAGCTTATTTTTGTAGTGCAGTGACGTTTTGTAATAGCACCCTGCACGTAATCACTAATTCACAGCCCGACATGCTTGGCTTTTTTTTTTGCAAAACAGGCATTGCTATCATCGATGGCGAAAAAGAGGCGTAATTCAGTGGTGTGGAAATATATTTAAAAAATAATGATGAAGTTTAAAGTTTGACGGAAGCTCGTTTGGTCGGGATGATACATGGTTGAACTAAAAAATAATGAAGTTAATAACACGGTCTAGCTGGTGCTGCCAAATACGTGTGTGAGATACAAATTATTGCCACAGCCATTATCAGTCAAAAAATTTTAACAGTACAGGAAAGTGCGTTGTTACTTTTCGCATCTCTTGAAATGTGAGCTTGAATGTCGTATCTCGTACCCCAACGAAACTCACGTTCATTAACCTTGTTATTAGTGCGAACTTTTTCGCATCCGCAAACTTCAAAGGACATGTTTTGTGACAATTCAATAGGCCCTTATATAAAATATACAAATACGGGCATGCACTTAAAATGCAATCTAAACCACAAAAATGCAACCTATACAAAATTAGAACACAACTCTAGAGATCACACGTTCCCACTTCCTAGGGAGACGTGAAATACGCCGGAAGGCCCAAGGGAGTAGCTGGTTGGGAAGCAAAAAAGGCGAAAGTATTAGGGTGATCAAAAATATGAAAATACAAGAAATGGCCAGTAAAATAAATACAAGGAAGTTCGGGGCGAATAGAAAAAGACGGAGGCGCTTCTCAGTTGTCGAAGACGACGTAGCCCTGTCCGTCCGTCCATTCGTTCTTGTCGAGGAGCCACGAGGACGGAACGGGGCCGCCCGCAGGGAAGCCAGTCCCCACCGACTGTCCATTCTCTCTGAGACGACCTTACACGTGTAGGGGCATTCAGAGTCGCGCCGCCACCACAAAGCGACGACAAGCGGCCCACAAAGGAGGAACACGGCTTTGCTGCACGCACTCTTTGTTGTGCCTCCTCACCACTACCTGCCTCACTGGCTACCACGTTTGCCGAACTACTTGGTGTCAGCTTCGCTGCCTCTTCGGCACAGAGAAGGCGTCACGAAAAAGGCAGAGCAGGCTGTTTAACCGAAAAGAAAATTACATCTCGCACTTCCGTTCTTTTTCCTTGTTCTTTTTCTCTTGAATGGCTGTTTTGCTTCGGCCCTCTCTCACGTTCTACTTTCATATTCAGTGATGACTGACGTGATGCTGATTACATGGTGAATGTGACTCTCTGATTAGCTTTTCCGGTACATGAGTTCGTTTCGACTGAACTTTTATCAAGTCTATGTGACTTTCGGATTGAACACGTATGGTGATTGAAATGAGCTTTGCTGTGAGCGCAGGGATTTCTGATCCCTTCTAAAGTTCTCTCGCCGATCGCGCATCACTCATAGGCACTTCACAGAGGTGATAGCTAAATGAGCAGCCGATTTGGGGATGGCAAGCAAAGTGACATTTCTCGATTGTGTTACAGAGTGCTGAATTCAGCGCGTCCGCTCGATGGCCGAGCAAGCGCACTATAGCACATCATGTGCAAGGCCGTGCACGTACTGGACGTGTACCTCCCATACGCGCATGCGACACTTCAGCTAATGACCGAGGTTGTTGGTTGTACCCTGAAATAAACCCCCGTCCTGCTGGTCTCCCCGAAGTGCAACCACGACGAAGGGAAACCAGCTCGCCTCCCTGCGACGCGGTGTCAACTCGAGCACGAGCAGAACCGTAGCCGAACTAGCGGTACACCCATCCACGCTTTTTCACGCGTGAATGGTCCGCTCTGGATTCGCACCTGCCCTTTTGATGAAAGGGGATAACGATGTAGCCAGCGGTTCGTTCCTGCCTATAAATATACAAAGCCGTGCTCGCCTCCACAATCACACTATATGTGCTGCCACTGCTGCTTCTGCAAGCACTACAGCGTGGTTTCGGGGGCAACACCGTTCGCGCCGCGAGCGCAATAAAGGATGCGTTCCGCACTGCCCGCTCACTGCCGCGCCGGAAAATTGATGCACGAACATGACAAGGGGAGTGCACCCGTCACGCTACGCTCGTGTGTGCTTCGCCCTGTTTTCCTTCTGCCCCATGTCCCTGAAGCTATAGGCGTCCTGGTAATTGGATAGCGGCTATGACATGACTAGTGTCCCATCATTAACCCCTCTTCTGCACGCTCTCACGTGTCGGTGCGTGCGTCTTACAAGATTGGTGACCTCATGTAGAAACTACTACCCTATAAACGCTATTGAAGGGATTTAAGAATTTCTGTCTAGAGGTCGAGAACAAGAGAAAAAAGCAAATGGTTATAAAGGCAGTTTAGTTTATATAAGTTACTTCACCGCAGGTCCAGAGAGGGGTAAATTATCCTCCTTGCATGTACATGCCAATGTCTACATGTGTGTGTGCATCTACACACATGCGAAATTAAAAAAATAGGTGGTTAATTTAAACATCCTCCTTCCTACATAACTGGCATCGTATATGCGGCTTGCGATGCCGATAGAGCCGACCCTTATATAAACGGGCTATGACACGGCCATCCAACAAGTTATGATTTTCAGCGAAAAATATTAGTAGATGGTCTATTATGCCTATTTGTACATATATGAAAAGTATACTGTAAAAATGTTCCAGATAAAAACAAGCCCTAGAAGACGCTACTTACCGCCGGCGACAACCATTTTGTCATGGTGCCTGCGACGTCATGAGCTGCATAGAGCAGAGTGGTTGTCTCCTACAAAAGTTTCAGCAGCTGCAAATCATTCAATTTTAATGTCAAGCTGAAGAAAACTCAAATATCATGCGCAGTTGACTACAAAACAATACCGTTCACTGTAACGCAGATGCTGGCACAGCAACTTACTTGTTACGTCAAGGCTAGTGAGTGTGCCAGTTTTGTCCGACTCTGAAACCTCTCGTGTGTTTATATTATTCAGTATGAATTATTAAGCACCCAATCAAGCGAGCCACAATATCACCAGCTTATTTGTAAACGAACGAGAATTAACCCTCTTAACACAGATTGCGATCAAAAATTGCGTGATATGGACCCCCATTGTGCGTATGGAAACGTGATCTTATACTTCAAATTTCAGGAACATTAGCTCAAGGCATGTGCAGGGTGACATACACGCCTTCCTAAACAGATTTTGTGCTCACAGTCACTCTATGGGAAGGGAATTCACAATTCACGGATATATTGAAGGAACCCTGCAACACTTTTCTATGTACTCATCAGGTGGCTTCATTAGAGCAGTTTATATGGGCCGCGCAAATCAACCACAGCAATTTTTTTTTTCGAATCGTCAAGTGCGAGTGGAGTTCCAGGCACTTGTCGTGCAGCGCTTTCTGACTTCTCTCGTTCCGACGACGAGTGCAATATAAAATAAGCAGGGAGGGATGACATGGCGAAAATAAGTTACGTCAAGGGCTCGTCATGACCTTGAGTAGTTTTGTTTTCATTTTTTTTTTCTCTTCGAACGCGCTGCTTGCTTCCAATGGAATGGAGGCGGAGGAATAAACTTCATTTAGAAATGGTGGCCGTGATAACTATATGCAGTCCACGATACTCAAATCAGCCAATGGCGTAGACCTTGGGTAAATATCGCGGTCATTTGGTTTTATAGCCTATTTTGTTAGGACAAGAAAGAGCGATTTTCAATTGACTGCGATTTTCAATTAAGAGCGATTTTCAATTAATTTTCAATTAATTGAAAATTTATCGGCGTGAACTGCGCTATAAAATTTGGCTTCCTTGCTCTCTGAATCCTCGACTATACCGACCGGCAACGTTTGCTGACCATGCTGAATAAGTGTAGCAGCGTAACGCGTGCCCCTATTTGTCCACCCTGGGACGCTATAACGACCATGAGCGAGTGATGCTACGTATAACGCGTCAGTAATCCCATAATTCTTCATACTTAATAAATGCACTGCAAAAATCTACCACCAGTCTATCGATTGATATGTGGGGTTTAAAGTCCCAAAACCACCATATAATTATGAGAGACGCCATAGTGGAGGGCTCCAGAAATTTCGACCACCTGGGTTCTTTAACGTGCACCAAATTAGGGTACACTGGCCTACAGCATTTTCACCTTCATGAAAAATGAAGTCGCTGCAGCTGGGAGTCTGCCACCAGTTCATCAGCTCTGCTCTGATCCAGCCTTACGGGACTTGGTGCAAGCTGCTGTAATTTTTTATTGCAATATGGAAACTCTCGGCTGAATTCTGCCGCCGGCGTTGGTGTCGATGTCGGCGTCACCGTCACTTACCGCATATGTATACGTATCTATATATATGAAAACGCAAGAAAGAAATAATTCCAGAAAAAAACTCCAACGCGCGGAAGAACTTGGGACCTCTTAAACGAGAATGTTAGGCGTTAATCACTAAGCCACGAGAAGCACGTCCTTCAACGTTCAAACTGCAAGCTATTTATATCTACCACTTACTGCAGGTGAGAGGCATTTCAGGGGGGGAGGGAGGGGGAACTATCGTGTTTTCAGCATTACCAGCAAGGAGGAGGAGGAGGAAGGGAAGAAATGAACGGCAGGGAGGTCAACCAGATGCACGTCCGGTTTGCTACCCTGCACTGGGGGAAGGGGTGAGAGGATTAAAGGAGAAGAGAGAGAAAAGTGAAGGGCAACGTGTGTGTAGATGTGACCTTGTCCATTGCACGCTTATAAACGGTCGCGTAGTCCGGTCGTCTTCAGAAAACTTAGCAATGCCCGCGTCGCTTTGCTGGACAGCGACGCACAGAGCCATGAGCCAAGGATCTTCTCTTCGGAAAAAGGTCTACTGTCTAGTGTCTCTAACGATTCGCGTAGCAAGTTGCGTTCGCTCGCAAAACGTTCACATGAACACAGTAGATGTTCTATTGTCTCGTCAGTGTCGCACGATTCACATCGGGAGCTATCCGCCATTCCTATGCGAAAGGAGTACGCCTTTGTAAAATCTAAACCTAACCACAGGCGCCACAGTAAAGTTGCATCCTGGCGGGAGAGGTCCGATAGAACTTGAAGCTTTTTCGATGGGTCCAATTTGTGTAGGCGGCGGTTCCTTACACTGGGGTCACTCAGCCAAGTTTCCGACATGGTGTTAGCGAACGAGTGAAGGCCCCTTGCAACGTCGGTTCTCGACAATGGAATTGGTGTTGTCTGGGCGTCTGCGTGGGCGTATCGGGCAGCATTATCAGCAAGGTCATTACCAACAATACCACAATGTCCCGGTAACCACTGCAACACAACGTCACGTTCTTTCGATAAAACTTCGTGAATCACTTCTCTTATTTCATTCACTAGTTGTTGATGCTCCCTTTGTCGTAAAGCTGATTGAAGCTCTGAAGGGATGCCTTGGAGTCGCAGAACACAGCCCATTTTTGAGGTCGGGCTTCCGCGATATAAAGTATAGCAGCACGTAAGGCGGCAAGCTCCGCTGCTGTGGATGTTGTCCTATGCGACAGTTTGAACTTTATAGTGACCTGGTACGTCAGGATGACAACAGCACCTGTGGAGCTGTCAGCCGAGACCGATCCATCGGTGTAAATGTGGGTCCTCTTGCCGTATTTTTCGTTGAGTAGCGACAATGTCACCTGTCGTAGGACCATTGTTGAATGACGGCTCTTGTTCGTTATTCCGGGAATAGTGAGGCACACCTGTGGTTGTTGTAGGCACCACGGAGGTGACGCTGGTCTTGTCGCTGGAGTGAAGCCAAAAGGAAGGCATTCTCTATGGGCAGAAACAATCTTTGGAAACATCGCTTGTGGTCTTTGAAGTGGCGACACTGCAACATGGTGACCAGGAACTCGGCAGAGGTGTCTTATGTGGGCTCGCAAATTGTCAGTGGTCATGTATGTTTGGATTGGATGCTCTCTTGCGATCATAATTGCCCCGTAGGTTGAGGCGCATTGCGGCAATCCTAAGCACACGCGTAGTGCTTGTCCTTGCAGAACTTCGAGGGTGCGAATGTTCGTCTTGCACGTACTTGTCAGTAACGGCAAGCTGTAGCGCAAAAGTTCCAGAAACAGTGCCCTGTATAGCTGCATCATTGACCTTATCGATGTGCCCCAAGATTTTCCGCAGAGGAACCGCATTATATGGACAATGGAAGTTAGCCTTCTCTTCAGGTAATTGCAGTGGGCACTCCACGAAAGGTCCCTGTCAATAATCACACCCAGGAAGCGATGGTTCTTCTGGTATGGAATATTTTGTCCGTTGATGGTAACGGGGTATTGTGTCATGGCTCTGCGAGTAAACGCAACCGATGCACATTTCTCCATTGAGAGGGGAAGACCTTGCATGCGGAGATATGAGCATGCCAGGTTGGCAGCCTGCTGGACTCTTGCACGTACTTGTACACGAGTTACAGCCGAAGTCCATAAACAAATACCATCACGAGGTTAAATAAAGTGGGACTTAATATGGCGCCCTGAGGGACGCCACGGGACGTATAGTAATTGGTGGTAGGTCCATCTGAGGTTTGTACAAAAAAGGACCTTCTCGTCAAATAATCCTGGATCCATTGGAACTTCCGACCACCGATTCCGACAGCTTCCAACGAGTCTAGGATGGCTTTATGTGTTACGTTATCATAAGCCCCTTTGACGTCGAGGAAGAGTGCCACTGGTATGCGCTTGAGGCTCTTCTGTTGCTGGATAAATGTTGTGAGATCAATCACGTTGTGAAGAGATGACCTACCTCGCCGAAAACCCGTCATGCAGTTTGGGTATACGTTGTAGCGCTTGAGGTACAATTCTATGCGTGTAAGTATCATCCTTTCCATGACTTTTCCTACGCAACTTGAGAGGGCAACAGGGCGAAATGATGTCAAATCAAATTGTGACTTTCCTGCTTTGAGTAGTGGCACAAGTCGACTTATCTTCCAATCCTGGGGAACAATGCCCGCCTGCCATGAGTGGTTGTAATAGCTTAACAACTGTCCCGTTGCCTTCTGTTGAAGGTTGGCTAGAGCGGCGTAGGTGATGCCATCGGGTCCTGGTGAAGATGATCGTCTGGAAGCCGCCAAAGATGCGTCAAGTTCTTCTATAGTGAAAAGATTGTCCATTTTGTAGATGCGGGGTTCAGGGATAACACTCCAAAGGTGCTAGCGGACAAGGCGGACACACCAGCGATTCGCGTACAAAACTCATTTGCCACTTCAAGTTGGGTGTGGCCTAAATGTAGGGCTAAAGCCATGAAAGGATGTCTTTGTTGGGTTGTCGAGCGCAGGCCACAAATAGTGCTCCAGATGCGTGACAACGGCTTTCGGGGATCCAAAGATTCGCAGAATGATTTCCAGCGTTCCTGTTCAAGTTTGTCTAAACGTCGTTGGACGTTTTTCTGTATGCGTCGTGCCAGCCTCAAATCGCATATTGCTTTCGACCGCCTGTATCTCTTTTCCACCCTTCGGCGAAGCGCGCGCAGTTTTTCCAGTTCAACGTCGAAATCTGAACGCTTGCCGGTGAACGGGAGGAGACAGGAAGCTTCCCTCATTGCCTCTTTGATGACACCCTCCAAGTTCTGGTCAGGGTCTTCACGGCATGTATTTTCCATGAGTCGCTGAAATTTGGACCAATCAATTCTTCGTATTGTGGTCTTAGGGGAGGAGTTAGTAAGACCCCTTATTCGCATATAAGTTGGAATGTGGTCACTCCCGTGCGTTTCGATGTCTGAAAACCAGTGCACTTGTGACCGGAAGTTTCTGGATACCAGAGTCAAATCGAGGCAACTGCTGTACGTAAGGCCCCGCAGGTATTTAGGACTGCCATCATTTAAGAAACATAGGTCATGCTTGGAGGCGAATGACACGAGGTTTCTTCTGTTAGCGTTGATTGTTGAACTACCCCAGATTAAGTGATGTGCATTGAAGTCTCCAGTTATAACCCACGGGCCTGTAGTTGTTGTCAGTATGTCTCGTAGTCGGTCTTGTTCAAATCGTCCGGATGGTGATATGTAGACACCAATGAGTGTGAATGACACTTTTTCTTTTTAACACGTAAGCAGACATACTGATTGTCATCATGCGGTTGAACTGCGTGATGCACATATGTGAAATCTGTGCGAATGTAAACAACCACCTTGCTGCGTTCCTCGCACCTTGAATAAACGGAAGATTCATACCCTGATAGTTTAGGAGGTTGTTGCACGTTTGGTTCACATATAACTATTATAAGAAAACGATTCATGAATATATACTGACAGAATGAAGAGATGCGGGATCTCAGGCCTCTTACGTTCCACTGCATTATCGACGCTTGTCGGACCTCGTTGCAGGAAGAGAAAATTGGTCGAGCCATGGTGGCTACTGGAGACTTGCAAATACTGGACTTAGAGCATCCAGTACTTGTAGTGCACTCTGAGCGAGTGGAGACTTCAGGCTGCTGCACAGCTTTCGCATGGCCTCCAGCAGTGTTCGGAACATTCTAATGACGTCTGTGTCCTCCTCAGGCAGCTTGTCAGTGGCTGGCTGGAGTGATGTAATGGTCGATGTGCGCTTGGAATTTGCAGGTGGCTGTGATTTCAGCAATGAAGGACAAACTGGTTCATCTGCAACAGTGCTGCCCGTTGGTTTGTTGACCGCGCTGGCCGCCTTCGGTCTGCGAGGCAAGGGCGGTGGAGGAGAAGGGTGGTAGAGTGGCACTTTCGATGCAGCGTCTGCGGCATTCTTTGATGAACTGCGGCAACGATGATGCCTCTTTCGGACGGTCCTGGCAGCCTCTCGATGCGACGAATTGTCTCTGACCATTTGTTTCAATACCACTATTTCTCTTTGAATTTTGGGGCATTCTTTTGACGAAGCTGCATGTAACCCATGACAATTCGAGCATTTGAGGGTAGTTGCTTTACAGTCATCCGCAGAATGGGCTTCCGCGCAACGAGGACACACCATCCTATTTTCGCATACGCTTCTCACGTGGCCCATCTTCATGCACCTGTAACACTGTGAGAGTTTCGGTACGAAAGGTCGCACAGATTGCCGAAAATGGCCCACCTTTACGTGTGAAAGAAGAGAGTCGCCCTTGAACATGATCTTCAAGCAGCGTGAGTTTCCCAAATGGACAACTTTTGCGATGACGCTGGCTCCATTTGCCGGTTTGACCAGCACATCGAAGTCGGAGCTGGGAATGGCAGTATCCACATCGTAGATGACTCCAGTGACGACGTTAGAGCTCACGGGAATGTAGGAGCGAACTTTCATTCCCCCCAGCTCGTTGACAATGCGCAGTATATTAAGTGCCGCAGCATGTAAAACGTCGATGGCCAATACGTTCTTACGCGTGTTCACTCGTTTGATCTCGTTTGGCACGAGTCCTTCCAGCATCTGTGATCTCGTTTGGCACGAGTCTTTCCAGCATCACCGAAATAGATTGCCTGTTGAGGCGCTTCATGTTACCATCCGGTACCTCAGGGACAAAAAGGATAGTGTTTGTCACGGGTCTCCTTGGCACACTGTCGCTCAACGCACTCGATGACGAAGATGTTCTTACGTTCCGCCTCTTCGCTTTACGGCTCAGCACCAGCTTAAAATCGTCGTCGTCAGAAGGCTCTTCGCTGCTCATTGAGTAAACAAGAGTGCCCTCGCTGTCGTAGTCGCTGTAGAGTCCCGTACGCTTCCTGGATGCGGCCACCGCCAGCAAAATGGCGCAATGAGAGTGCGTCGCCACATCGTCACGACGTGGCGTCGCGTGCTCTCATCTCCCACGCGTACTTTGCCCCGCGCAGAGGAGGGGTGGATGTAAAGCCCCTGGACGCTCACTCGCACGCCCTTATCTCTTAAGAGCTGCAGAAATTAGGCGTCACTTCCTTGCTCTAACCACCACTACCACCACCACCATCTTTATCTCGTGGTGGGGAGTATCGTACGTCTTGTCTGGCCTTTGCTTTCAATGGAATGATTCTGTTGAAGTTACAGGGCGCACAAAGGTCACTTCTATCGTTGCACAGTCTTCGTTTGCGAAATCAGCGTGCTTTTCAGACACGATGAAGTTACAACTGAGACGCTTATTCGCGTTCATCTGTCTGTGAAAAGACTTCATGCGTTATTTAGGCGTGAGAAACACGGGGCACGTTTCGATCTGCTTGGCATTCTGCACCTGACCTTTGAATTTGTTGCTATCGCGGCCAGTGCTTTGCCTTTGCAGCAAAGCTGTGGCTTTTTTTATTTCGTTGTTGATTTCTCCGTAGATGATGTTCACTAACACGCATTGTCCACGCTTATGTACAGTGTATACGAGCCAGCAACAATGTATACGTGCCAGTAACGGCGTGTACAGCATCATGGAGACTCCTCCAACTTCTCGTCCCAACTTCTTCTTAACTTTGCAAACCGGATGACTTGATCTCTAAAGAATGAACATTGATGACTGCGGCTGTGAAAGTGTTGCAGTTTTTGGAACAAGCAACGACCAAACTCTGTGCAGAAAAGTGCAACTTCATTGAAATGAAAAAGAGTATTTTCCACAGAGGGATGATGGCATGGTCGTGCCTGGCCGCCACCTCCTCGTTTCCTTTTATGGCCCGGAGCTGTCTCTCGAGGTTCAGATTGCGGAGTTCACTTTCCCATGCCTCGGGTGAGGGAGTGGTCAGGAAATCAGGCGGCGGCGCATTCTCAATGCAGTCTCATAAGATATTCCGACTGCTATCCTGCACTTTTCTAAATGATACACCACGTGCATTGTACACAAGTGGTACAATGAGTACGCGTCAGAACGTGATGAAGTTGCATCATTTGCGCAGAACCTTTTGCACGGTCTTGCAGCAGTACGCCTCTCTTAAAAATGACCCGTTTCCTAGCAAATGCAATGCTAGTTGAGCCTCGTTTCAAATACCTTTGCTGCATTAAAGTGAGCCAAAAGAAGTGAGCAAAAGCCACCTTTGAAACTGCAGAAAGTGAGCTCATGTCTGCTAGAAAGAATGTGCCGAAACATTCGTTTGCCTAAACACAGAGAGGGTTCGGGCTAACACCCTTTCGAGTGTTTTCAATGTGCACGGAGTTCTTCAGGAACCTGGGTTGTCGTATGCGGTCGTTTACTGTCGTCTCATGCAGCTTCACGGAACGCCATCTATCTATCTATCTATCTATCTATCTATCTATCTATCTATCTATCTATCTATCTATCTATCTATCTATCTATGTATCTATCTATCTCTGTCTGTCTGTCTGTCTGTCTGTCTGTCTGTCTGTCTGTCTGTCTGTCTGTCTGTCTGTCTGTCTGTCTGTCTGTCTGTCTGTCCATCCGTCCGTCCGTCCGTCCGCCCATCCGTCTGTCCATCTATCTGTCTGTCTGTCTGTCTGTCTGTCTGTCTGTCTGTTTGTCTGTCCGCCTGTCCGTCCGTCCGTCCATCCGTCTGTCTGTCTGTCTGTCTGTCCGTCCGTCCGTCCGTCTGTCTGTCTGTCTGTCTGTCCGTCTGTCCGTCCATCCGTCTGTCTGTCTGTCTGTCTGTCTGTCTGTCTGTCTGTCTGGAAAAGAATGAGGATGAAATCAACGCGGATAAGTAGTACATTAAGAAGGGTAGGCTATAAAGAGCAGGAATAATAATGTATCTGTGACAGGCTACACAAATTTAGAAAATTTAATGGTGCCTTGAGCCATGTGGTGTAAACCTACCAAGGCGGTCTATAGTGGCTATCGCACTGAGCTGCTGACCCGCAGGTCATGGGATTGAATTCTGTTCGTGGCAGCCGCAGTTTCGATGGAGGCGAAAATGCTTGACACACGTGTGCTTAGATTTAGACGCAGGCTAAAGAACCCCAACTGGACTAAATTTCCAGAACCATCCACTACGGCTTCTCTTACATTCATATGGTGGTTTGGGAAGGGTAAATCCTGAAACATTGTCAGCCATCTGGTTTAAACGCTGCATATAGGCTAGCACCACATGTTTGTCGGCTCCGGAAATGCCCAACTGTCAAAACAGGCAAACTAAATGTGACTCATCTCTATGACCCGTGCGTAGCCAGATTGTTTCTTCGTTACTTCACATCTCACGAGGACCAGGCTGACTCATGCTGATACGAAAGCAAGTAATTCTGTAAAGGCACAATCCGCTATTCGGCAAGCAAGGTTGTCTTGCCTAAGGTCTGCCGGTCCGGATAAAATCAAATTTCTTTTGTCTCTTAATGATGGTTGAAGAAGACGAAGAGGAATATTAATGCGATGAAGATGATGACAGTGGACACTTGACGAGCCCCATTGTTCTTGCTGTGTAGCATTTTTTGCCAACACAAAAAGCTCCCCTGCTCTATGTTTTTAACAGTCGAATGGGTTTCTTTTTGCCTTTTTTTTTTGAGCATATCGAGCAGATTTATTGAAACGCTCCATACCCCTGATGCAGCCGTATGCGGTGGAAGCCACTGAAGCGTGCCACCGAGTCCCTGCTCAGCGAAGGGGGGAAGAACTCCAGTTTCTTGAAGTAGTTCTTGGTAAAATTCATCGGTATGACCATCTCGCTGAAAAACGGCACTCAAGAAAATAATAATACGTTTTACTAAAACTTTTCGTAAAATAAAAATAGTAAGGACCAGACATAGTGCGCAAGACGCAATACTTCCAGGTCTTGATGTCCTTCCGAAATTGGAATGACAAGCTTTTTAAACAGATGCTCATCTCCCTGTGAAGCTTCCCATGAAAAACCTAGTAAACTAGCCCCACTTGAACTTAGCCTGCTTCCCTTTACTGAACAAGAGAGGAAGCCGCACCACTGAGCACCTATTTTGAAGCCTTCAACCTGCAGTCAGGGACCTTCAAGGTTTAATGTCCATTGAGCTAAACAAGAAGAAAAGAAATATGAACTGATTTTGGGCCCCGTGCTTTGCAAAAGCAAGTGACTACGATAAAACGTCTGCCATTCACACATATGGCATGAGCCAGGGTACTGTTGACCCCAAAAGCGGTCTCTCTCTCTCTCTTTTTTTCAGCAGTTAATCCACTCAACTTTGCCTTCCCGACATCGTTGACCACGGCAGCCTTTACCGTTTGCGAAGGTCTTGAAGGCTTCCTTTCCCATCCTTGCAATCAAAAAAGAAGCAAGAATTCCTGCTTTCTTTTTTGGCCACATATAAAGCCATATCGAGAAGAGTCCAAAGCCGCACTTCCCGAAAACCATCGCTCACCGACGCGTGCTCACACTTAAGGACTGCCTCCATACTGTAGAATACATTCAATGTTCCTTTAGTGCCAGTCGTCTATGGCGTGGTTTACCTCTACGCTGCTTACTCGCGCACCAATGCAACCTCTATGATTCGCACTTCTCGACCTGTACAAAAACAAGACAATATTCGCTCAGACCTTCCAATGCTCATATAAGTGTCTATAGTGGCACTCCAGAAGCCAACCATTCATTGTACTTTTTTATAGGGTATTGCCTTTGAAAAGGTTAAAAGAAATCATGAATGAAGGTTATTGGAAACCTGAAAGTGGACGCTGAAAAATGGAAAGAAGCACCAGAAATATAATATATAGTGAAAAAAAATTGAAAAAAAAACGCTGAACAGTTCAACAAAGCTTCGAATACTCGTGCCGGCAGAGTTTTCAATAGACCGCTCACACCGGTAAGCATCGATACTTCGGCGGCAACAGCGTAAAGAAATAACAATAAGTAGATGAAATAAATCTCGGCAGCAGGGTCATTTCCTTTCTGTTACCGGTTCGCATGGCAGGTCAGACGCAGGCAGGGTCTCCTTAGAAGTCGTACATGGGCACGCTTAAAGCTGCTCTTCATCGGTCCTCAGACAAAAAAGGTGCCAATGAAACGCTTAGCGTTTCCGTGGCAAAGCCCGTGGTCCTTCGTCCCACCGCCTCAGCCTCTCCGAAGAGCCGAAGGAGGCGCGCCAATGTATTCCCCACAAAGAAGAAGCGCGCCCGCAAACGGCATTGATCCCTCGCTCTGCCTTCATCCCTGCCCGGCGGCGTCCCTTGTGGTCCTCGAGAGGCCGATTACACGCTCCACCGCGTTCCTGTGCGGCCGGCGTCGCGTGAAACGACCCGTCCGGCGCGCACACCTCGGGCGTTTCTTGTGCAGGTACGCCCCGATGTGAATCGGACGAAGTCGTGACAAAAAGCAAGCGAAGAAGGGCGGTAACACGCGAAACCAAGAGACGAGCAGACCACTTATACCTGTCGAAACTCGAGGGCTCCTGCGGCGGCCAAGACAATGTTGAATGCGTGTAACGGAAGGCATCGAGGCCTGACGCCTCCAAAAGTGTAGCTCTTACCCCTCGAGGACCAAAATGACCGTACCGCCTTCTTGGGGCAACTAGACCACCGACCCTGGATGCATGTGTTTCCTTCGTAAGCTGTCATCTGCTTTACAAAACCACAGCAGATCCCATGAGGAAGCTATTGAACGACTTTGACGACACAGAGTACTTGAGGGCGTCCAAACTCACCAAGCGAGAATATATTGAGCTTTAGGATTGTGTAGTACAATAATTTACTTAAAACCTTATTACTGTTTTTATGAGCCTGGACTCAGTCAACTTGAAAAACTCATACTTTTCTGTAGTAGTTACGAATGTATGTGGGGTCGAAATACAACAGATTAGAAACTATAACGCTGAATTCTCTAAAAATGTCATCATACATTTTTTTTATCCCATTGAAGGGGTCCGCATCAGTTTAACATTGTCGCTGCAGTATATACTGCGTGAAAAAAAACTCTTTTGGCATAAGAAGAGTAATCTTCATTCTGTTTATTTTCCTGTTAAATACTGCGTTTGTTTTCTCGCACTATATATTCTACGTCACAGCAAGGAGACAGCACCAACTAGCCCGACTGACAAGCGTATATATAGGTATATTGTAAGTCGCCTTTTATATACTAAGAAATCTCAGACACCGATTATTATCGCACTACTTCTCGCTAAAATGATTTTTCAATTTTTGTAATCATTACAGCTGCAAAATGTCAGTTGTTGAAAGCTTTTTTGTTGTGTTTTTGCTTTTAGTGTATTTTTGAAAACTTGCTTCACAATATCAATGTACAGCATACCTTTGCACACCGCTTTTCCGTCATCATGGAAGCTTTGTACTTCAGTGGCAGATCTGTGTGGTTTGATCAAGATTACAAGGCATTGTTTCGAGTACTTACGATATCCTCGCATATCACGATTAACGAAGATCACCATTCTCATGTCGAGCACCATTCACCGTATACGTAGCAAAATCTGACCAGCCGACGTGTTTGTGTGGTTAATCAGCGAAAACAAAAAGGGAGGGGGGAGGACACAGTGCTACGGTATCCCACGTTCCCCAAATTCCGTTCACCGCATTCGGTGTAGCATTAAAGGACACCACAGGCCCCCTCCGTGGTCGTCTAGTGGCTATAAGGTACTCGGCTGCTGACCCGCAGGTCGCGGTATTGAATCCCAGCTGAGGCGGCTGCATTTTCGATGGAGGCGAAAATGATGCAGGCCCATGTGGTCAGATTTGGATGCACGAAAAAGAACCGCTGGTGACCAGAATTTTCCGGAGCCCTCCACTATACGGTGTCTCTCATTGTCATATAGTGGTCTTGAGACTTTCAACCCCACATATCAATCAAAAGACATCAGCGATAAATGAAAGCAAAATGCAATACTATGTTTGCAAGATTTGATAACTGTGCCATTCGTGGCTAGAGTGTCTCAAAAGAAAGCTAGATTCTTTAAAATTGTTAAAAAACCCAATCTGCCCCGCTGCCGTGGTCTAGTGGCTAAAGTACTCGGCTGCTGACCCGGAGGTCGTGGGATCGAATCCCGGTTGTGGCGGCTGCATTTCCGATGGAAGCGGAAATGTTGTAGGCCCATGTGCTCAGATTTGGGTGCACGTTAAAGAACCCCAGGTGGTCGAACTTTCCGAAGCCCTTCGCTACGGTGTCTCTCATAATCATATGGTGGTTTTGGGACCCCACATATCAATCAAAGAACCCATTTTCTCCAGCGCAACTTAATATCTTCAACATAGTATTGTAAGCAACCAGCTATGTTAAGGCGCACAAGTTAAAGTCAGCATATGTAATTTAAGTTCATCAATGATAAGATCTTCACTATACAAACTATGTAAAAGGCCCATTTAAGCACTTTCTAACACAAGGAATGATGTGTTCGTCGGTTGTATTAGGTGAGCCTGTAAGACGCCTAAACAGAGTGCCCGGAGAAGAAATCAGAAGGAAAAAAACAGGGAGGGATGGTCTTGTTCGGCCTCAGCTCTATTGAGACGCCGTTCCTGCTTCACTGTAGAAAGTCGAGCTCTGACCCGCATGCAGAATTTCGTAGCGAGCCGCCACAACTCGCGGTCGAGGAGCATGCCCTTGAGAGGGGATCGGATTGTGGCCTTGTAGGGGCGGTGTCAGCGCGTTGTCGCTCTGTGCTCCTGCGCAAAAGCGGGTTGGTGGGTAAGGGGGACGCAGTTTAAGTAATCTTGTAACAGTGTAGTTTTTCTTTCTTTTTGTTGGAACAGATTTAAACCGTACCGTCCTTTCGTACTTCGCGTCTCTGCCCAACCAAGAGATATAGGCATGCTGGTGTGCACGTGACGTCTTGAAGATTTTGCCCTCCTCAAGCGCACTGGCCGTTTCATTTCTGACACCATTTAATCATCCTTCTGTGAGCATGGATGCTATACACAGGACGTCGCGCAGAATGGGTGATGTGAAGACGTTTCGAATAGGGTCTTCTATCTTTAATACTATCAACCATGTCGAAGAAAAAAACCTACAAGCTGTTTTGCTTATTTTCATCCTCCGGCATGGACCTTCCGTGCCATTATCAGTGACCGTGGCCGGCAGTTTGTATAGCCGACGGCGTGGAAGCGTTGATTCGCTGGTCTGCTTCCCAGTTTCGTCACGCCCCTTCATACCATCCACAGACCAACGGTTTGACTGAGCGTGTCAACAGGACGCTCATTAACATGCTCTTTATGTACGTTGATTCGAAGCATAAAAACTGGGACGAGGTTTTACCGTTTATGATCTACGCCTACAACACTGCGCTACAAGATACCACCGGCTTTAGCCCGTTTTACTTTCCCTACATCCGTGAGCCACGTACTACCCTCGACACAATTCTCCCGTTTTCAGAGCAAGCAGATTTTCATGCCATTTTGCTTTTCTTTCTACGCCTCCGATGGCATACCCTCACTGTCCGTAACTTGATCAGTACACACTATGGGGGGACAAATCACACACTGACTCTATCAAACTTAACGCATTATTCTACGGATCAATGTGAAACAAAAATGATAAAGAATGACTCAGTCCGGAACTTTCATCAGCTTTTATCCTCTTGATAACTAAGAAAACAAAATTTTAAAACCTTCAATTAACAAAGATTTATTTCTGCTAGCCCATGAAGCACAGAACCAACAGAAATGAGAAAGTTCCTCGCTATTCTAAGTACTCAGTGTATCTAATATGTTATTTTTTTTCAAACAATGTATAGCACTACTTCCAACCCGTAATGTTAAGCTCGCTTGATATACAGCCACACTTCGATTCTCCTTGTGTAGATAGAGCTGTCAGGGTGGCAGTTATGTGCTCGCGGCATGCTGGGTTAGCTTGGTACGCATGGCCACCAATCGTTCAATATGAGCCTCTCATGAGCTGACGTTAATTAGCCCAAAGATGGGAACTGCCATCTCGCAGGAAGGCAATCAATCACCTGTCGTTCAACTTCTACCGAACGACCTCCTGGGAAACCACGTTTTAAATTGTCCACTGCGTATACAGGGTCATTTTGAGGCCCTGTATTCGAAGTGGACAATTGAGGCACGTGTACTGTGTGATGTCAGCGCGCGTTGAAGAACACCAGATGGTCAAAATTTTCCTGAGCCCTTCACTACAGCGTCTATCATAGTCATATCGTGTTTTTTTTTGGACGTAAAACCCGTGATATTAAAACACTATTGATCACTCATGCTTGGTATGGGGTTTCTCGGGACACCCTAAAGATATTCTAATTGATTCGTTGTAGCCATGGAAAAAATATCTTTCGTTCTCACTCTTATAAGTATGCGTGTCCCTGACACATATGAACGTTCCTTGCTCTCACTGTGCCTACCTGGTATGGGGAACATCTCAATATAGCTAAAGGGTGTATGTTGTGGGCCGAACACCAAAGCAACAGCTCCCATGCCAGCAAAAGTGAGACGCAAAAACCAAACATGAAGGGGGGAGGGATGGGGCCAGCTTACTTGAAAGTTAGCAAAAAGTAAAAAGTTTGTTTTATAAAAGATAAATAAATAAAAGAGAAGGAATACTACTGTTATAACATTGTGCAGTGCTTTTAACTAACAACCCAATTATATACGCAAGAACTAATCCTCGAGAACTCTCGATCGTGAAAAAAAAAATATCGCGACACCGTTAACCGAAATAGCGCAAAGAAGGAAGGTTACTCGAAGTCTCAAGTTTAAGGTGCGTCTGGACGCCCGTTTGCTCATTGAGGGAACCTTCCTTCACAGAGGGGAGCCAAGGTTATAGACCCGAAGACGCCAAAGCACGAATTAAACACTTGTGGGTGTTATGCGTTTCATTCAAAATGCAAAAGAAGTGTAATCAAAAGTGATACCAATATATATATATATATATATATATATATATATATATATATATATATATATATATATATATATATATATATATATATATATATATATATTGGTATCACTTTTGATTACACTTCTTTTGCATTTTGAATGAAACGCATTGAATAAGACCAATCACGGTTTACAATTCAGTCCTCATCGTAATCAACCTGACTACCTGGCAGGAGAACGGTCACTTGCCAGTTCTTTTAATTTTAACGCGGTTCATTGCTTTTACTTTCATTTGATTTCGTGTTATGCTTGAAACAGTGAATATATTCAGATTAGCAAAGTATAAAGTTCAAGTCCAAGCCGACTACTCATATTGTCTTTTTATACACATATATATTCTGCTCTTGTGCAAAATGAGGATCAATTGCGAGTTAGAGCTCCTTTCTCCGCTTTCTCCTTTTTTCCTGTGCTCTCACGCTGTGCTATACGCCATCAAGAACAAAGACCACGTCACCCAAACACCTACTCTTGTTAGCTAGAAGGTTTTTATATTCGCTTTTGCCTCACTGTTGACAACGCTATCCAATGTTGAAATAAGTGGCGGTAAGTTTGAATCTTCTCGATGCAGCGTATGTGACGCATTCTGACAATAGAGCGTTCCATATAAGAGAAGCTGAAGGAATTTTAGAATTCAAATAAACTTCGTGTTTAGGAAGGACTTACATATTGTTGACGATGTCGTAATCGTTTTCGTGGTTGTAGCAGCAGGAGCTTTAGAACAAGCGAAACAAAAGCTTTTCCTACTCCGCCTCCGCGAGCGCGATGAAACTGTGGGCGTGGATACAAAAGTTATCTTCGTTTCCTCTGGCCCGGAGCAAGTGTTCTTTCTTATCTTGAACCACGACCTCCGTGACTAATGCATGATGTGCCATTGCCGGAAATAATCGAAGAGGCCACACTTCAGCAGAGCTGCTGTTGTAGATGACGCGGATACCCAGAATGACGTCACCATGTTCGCTTGGCGCCTCAATGAGCCCGGCGGCCACAGCCACTGTTTTTTCACCAAAAAGTGGTATTGGCGTTCACTTTTGAAAACTCTCACATCGCTTTTCTAATTCAGCAGAGATAAAACTGTCCTTACACGCTCCTAAGTTATTTTTTAGAGAAGTGTTTCAGCTTCCCTTTAAAGTCTGAAATCTGCTACCATATTTCATACAGCCTATCATAACAGAAAGTCAGCGTTCTCAGTAACTGAATATAGTCTGTGCCATACGACAAGTTGTCATCCCCGTCAACATCATGATGCTGGGAAGGAGCTGGAGGGCAACCTCGCCCTTGTCAGGACGAAACGTGCTGCCGGCGCTACGGATGCGACAGTCGTGAGCTATAGGCGCTTCAGTGGAGAGAGAAGCTGCTGCCACTGCACGCTACATAAAGCGCGAACCATCCCGTACCAGCCCCGTATATTGAATCTATCCTTATGAATGGTGCAGGTCATTGTGTCCGGACAGAAGACAGGAAAACAACGACGCATCTGCCCGGTTTTGTTAAGAGACAGCAGACAGGCTTAGCCGGGAGGGAACATCGCGCAGGAGGTGAACGAGATATGCGTGCCGTGCTACACACACGCGGGTGATGCGCAGCGGTGGGGACGCGGCGACAGCGCTGCACGCAGCCAGGACCAAGTGAAAAGGCAAGAAAGAAAGGCAAGCCCGCAGAGATGATCAGGATGAGCTTAATCCGAGGAAAGGGGGCGACGAGGGCTCTAAGCTGCGCTGTCTGTCTGTACACCATACCGACTCTTCCCTGTCGAGCACCGAGGACATGATAAGGGTACTCTTGACGAACGAAAATTTCATAAGTGGGGGACGGGGACGCTCCACCTGCGTTTAATCGTTTAATGACGTCATAGAATGGCCGTCACATGCATCGGTCACGGCTGCCTACGTTAACGAGGATCAGATGCAATCCACTACATCCGCAATTGCCCGCAGCGGACGTTAATAAATTCTGAAACTTTGAATCTGTATGCGCAAAAAAAGAGAAGAAATTTTGTGAACGAGGGAAAGCTTGTCGAAATATATTTTCTAAAAGATTAGTTCACTTACAGCAGTTTTTCAGTCAGTAATGTTCACCATCCAAAACTGATACCATTCTAGCTATGGACCTTTCAAACAAGTACACGCTAGTATATTTTGCATGTCAGTATATCGAATGAACAAGTTTACGCATTAAAATACGTGATAAAAAAACGCTTGTTACTGAAATTTTGACAGTTGAAGATACTATTCAATACTTTTTTAAGAACCCAAGAAGTAAGCCTAAAGCGATTGATTTTGAATCAAGACTAAATAATTGGAAAAAAAAAATATTTGATGCTGCAAAAAAAAAAGACGAACAGCCATTTTTGGAATATTCGGTAGGGATAGCTGCGTTCGCATGCGTTCACCAATTTTTTGTCCAGTTGGCTGGACAGGCGGGACTTTCATTGAAAGACCTCTCGCCAACGTCTTAGATTTCTGAACGTAAGACATGTTAAAGAGCTGTGCTGGTCAAAAAAAATGTTCATAAACATTGCAATACCTTGACAGCCTAGCTTTCTCCACACTTTTCTTTGCAGTTCATTTTCAACTGTAGCGATGATTGCTATCTACAGCTTACATATCTCCAAGAACTATTCGACGGTTTCGATTTAATCAATGAGGTACGACACAGTTCAAGGGCGAGCTTGTTGCGAGGATGCTACTGGGCTGTTGTAGGCACCATGGATATATCATACCCAGGATAATAACTATGCTGGGTGTGACACGAACTTGTTCTATTAGGGTACAGGCCGTAGATGCCTCATCAAAGGTGAATACTGACAGTCGGCGTCCTGCGTAGGCAGGCTCAAGATGAGTGATGCAAAAACGTTTCATCACGTGATGACGTTAGCATATAACATCATCATGACATCATTAAATGACATCACTGCCAAGCCAGTCCCGTTTAAGCAGGTGCAAATAGCTTGCAATACCTCCTATCAAGGAATCCGTGTAAAAACACTGTAAGTACAGAAAGCTTTTGGACGTGGCGGGGGAAAAAGAATATGTCGACAGAAACAATAATGAGAAGGAAGATGAATTTCACCTTTGTGTGGTTTCAAGATAATCCATAAGGGACCTTGTGAGTAGTTTATTTTCTTTCAATGCACGAAACGTAACTAATCATACCTCATGCAAAATCTTTCATGGATAACGCAGTGGGTCTTTGAATTTCGCTCTTCGTAAGAAACCTCAATACAAGCTGTAGTTCTTCAAGTTCACTTGTTCTGGCACAGAACTGCACTTTCCCACATACATCGTGCTGTTTTTGCCCTACATTTACACTAGCCTCCTTTCGTTTACAGCGAGAATTCATGTTTTCCTTCTACAAATATCGCTATTACGACTTCATATAGTTACCAAAACTTCCATTTCACCATTGCTGACAAAGATTTCGAATGATTGTACATAGGCCAAACCTGAAGACGGCAAGTGCTTATCTACGGCCGCTCAATGCGTATAGGGGCCATGACTTATCTCTACGATTATCAAAGCGTCAATACACTCCATGCGGGGCCTATAGAGTGCCTTGGATGGATGGATGGATATGGCTGTACCCTTTAGATCGGGCGGTGGCTAGCGCCACCAAGCCGCCAAGTCATTCAAGGCCACCAAGTGCCTTGAATGGCGCGCGCAGCGCCACTTGTGGTGTGGTGGGTGCTCAACGATGAGAGTCATAACAGGCAGCAGCGCCTAATTGTTTTGAGAGCTATGGCGGCACAAGCGCCCGTGGCCGGCGGGTTAGTGCGTGCTTCGAGCAGAATTTAAAGATATCGCAGGAGGACAAACCTTCGCGATGCCACCAAGAATAAATAAGAAAACCTTCTCGAAAGCAGCCACGTTTTTTGCGTTAGTGAGCGCTGTGCTGCCCGTTGCCAGTAATGATGGCTAAATGCGTGTGTCAGGTGTGCGTCATGCATGAGGCTTGCTGCATAACTATCGCAGCAAGCTGTCTTTCTTTCGAACTTAGATTCTTATCGGTGCTTGCCCACTACCCTCGTACTTGCAAAATACTCGGAGCATTTAGAAATATCGATGGCTCCACGGCCAATCGCCGTGAAAACTGGCGTTCTCGTTTGTTGTCATGCCACGGCGATTTTCAGTCAGAGTCTCGAGAATTGCTTTGCTTGAAATTGTCGCAGCATTATAGTCACTCTTCATAATCATACTCTTTCCCTAGCCGCTTGCGCAGTTCATGCTAAGGGTTTAAAGCGTGGGCGAAAAATACAACGCGAGAAGATTTAGTCCATACAGGACGGCGCATGCCCCGTATACCGTCTTTCGCTTCACCTTGTAGAGTGCTGACGATGACGGCATGGTCACTTCGGCCACCGTCACGTGTCTCTCATTCACTATAACATTTTGCGTTTTTATGTTGCTTTCCAAAGCAAACACCGAGATGCACATCCGTAGCTACAGCATTCACAAAGCATCGTTTATTACCATGTATAGTTCTGCTACAGCCTACGCTCTCCATCATTTCTTCCTAACATGCAGATTGTTTAACAGTCAAAGAAAAGGGGTTTTGAATGAACCAAATCAGAAAGATGGTATTCAATTTATTACTTCCGGCGGTTATTTCCTTTCAAGCTACAGCACTTTGTTTTAGACACAGGAGCGTTTGGGATGCCATATGCGATTTGCTACGCGAGGCGAAACGAATTATGTAAGTGAAACATATTTTTCAACGACATTACGCTTTTTTGTAAATTAAGCTAATTAGTTATTTAGAAAATGATGTATTGCTAAAGATTTTGAGATTTATAAACTAAATCATTTATATAACGAGGCACCACCCATTTCATGGCCGATCTCTTATGATGCCTTGCGCCAGTTTAATAAGGACCAACCAACCAACTGACGTACTAGCTTGATCCTATAGAGTGCGCATACGCTACTGGGTGGCTACTTGTGTTTACGGTAAAATGCTACGTAACTCAGTTCGCCCCTTCACTGATGGACCCATGAACTCAGTGAAGCACTAATTGACCTCGCATCGCGTTCCTCAAAACTGCGAACGGTACACGGCTATGTAGTGATTATTAAGGTCCATGGAAACGTTCCATCAGCCTTGATCTGAAATAAAATTTCTTGCATGCGTTTCTTTTTCTCACCAGCTCCAAGGCAGCATCAACATCACGCAAGATCATCGCACCTGCAGAGGGTGTCTCAGACCAACTTAAGCACGCATCAGCCGAATGCGAGACAGCAGAGGAAATGGGAACTAAACACTTGTTAAGTCCCACAGCCGTGATCCCCTTATTTTGCTGCCCAATAAAGCAGGAACAAGTCGAGAAACTTTGAAACTTCATTCCCGTAGGACACGGCGTGTACCTGTTGATACAATCGACTATGCAGCAGTTCATGATTCAGATAAACTGCGTGCTATAGTTGGGGGAGTGTTTTGTTCTGCTCGGGCTCTCAACGTTTGTCTTCTCTGACGGCCGCGCAGTGGCACGCCAGTCTCAGTGCACGGAGTCTATAACAAAATGTGGCATTCACACGCGTAGGATTTTAGGGCGAACGACATAGAATGAGGTCACACGTTGTAGCTTTCACAGAGAGTTTTTTTTATTAGCTTGATAACATTCCATAATCATATCTTGAGACGCGGAAGCCATAAATATAAAGTACACTACAAAGCAACTGAGAGGATACTTCTTTCGCAGAAAGTATATACTCTGAATAGCTTTCTAAGGAAACCCAAGTATAACGCGTGTGATTCACGATCAAATCATTTCAATTAGTTCATCCATGATTCATGGGTAAACTAAATCACGGCATAGCAATGGGCAATAGCCCATAATAAATGACGGACCACGCTACACACCATGTCTTACTTTTCTTCTTTAATTACTAAATTATTGAAGATTGAAGACTTCTTTTTTGAAGTACCGTCAAAATAACAGCGCTATTTAACGGACATGGGACATAACAGGAACTACCGACATGGTGTAATTTCATATTGAACGTGGAAGTAGCAATACCTGAGCATGGCTTCTCCTACGATGTCACGCTCTGTAAGAACCTCGCCACTACACTGGACTAACGGTATGATGAAAACGGTTGACTTTGAAATGTTAGAGCTAGCGTGTATACGAACGATGCGCATGGTGTTGGGCTGTATACATAACAAGCTGGAGCCTTATACCCCGTACTCGCACTTTGATCTACCAATAAAGGGACAGTGTTTAAATGATGTCATACGACTTGAGAAGCGCGCGTCCTTCGACACCTCTTGCACTTCCAACAACAAAAAAAAAGTGTCACAAGCTAGCTCGCTGATTGATGATGGTTACAGCTCAGGTGTCGCATGCGTTGACCTTCGCCACCACGTAAAAAGAACCTGATGCGCGCAGGGTAAGATCAAGTGCTAAGAAAACACACGTTGAAAGTAAGCCGACGTTCGACGCATCGACGCCACGCCCGTCTTCGCCTCAGCCCGGTCGGCTTTCCGGGCCGGTTCCGTCCTCGCTCGATGGCACAAAAGGCTTCCCCCAGCGCCGTCATCTGCATCTCCTGTCAATTAATTATGATTTTCTTGTGACAGCGCACCATTACCTCCGCAAATCTCGCTTTTCAATTCATATCACCTGAGGAAGTGCGTCCGAACAACGGCACAGACACGTTCGCTCATGCGACGTGCGAGCGTGGAGGCCGTATTTAAAGCCACCAGTAGGACTCAAAGCGCGGGAAGCCACACGGTTGCGCTACTTTGACGCCCGATGAAACTCACGTGTCAAAAGGATCATAGAGGAAAGCAGGCGTGACTTATTCGGCGCACTATACGGTTAGGTTAGTTGCAAAAAAATACAATAAAAACTAAAATATACGAGGTTAAAACGAGCAGACAGGTTGGATCGGAAGCTGCGGCACACTCGTAAAGCGGGCACCTGCGTTATAAAAGTTGCATTGTCAGTCACTTTTTGCATTGCTAGAATCACGGATTCAGCTTTTAGTCATATTTATCAGTCTTTTTAATTGCATTCGTGCACAAGGCATCAAGGCTGGAGCAAGAACAGAGACATGTAGTAATCAAGAAATCAGGAAATAACAGCCACAAATGCATTTATGCCGTTCTAAGGCATTCAAGTAACTTCGAAACTTCAAGGCTCATTTAATTAATGCGAATTCATTATTTGAAGCCTGTCTCAATTAACTTCAGCAACTTTGAGCGTATCTATCTATCTATCTATCTATCTATCTATCTATCTATCTATCTATCTATCTATCTATCTATCTATCTATCTATCTATCTATCTATCTTGCCGCATAAAACTTTTCGCTCTCCTGGCCATTCCGATAATGGTATCGATAACAAAATTGGTATGACATAACATGACTGTATGACGAGCATAGTTGACTAGTCATAACATGAAAATCATGACATGTGTATCGTGAATGTCATCATTTACCTTCATGGTCTTGATGCTCTTGCGGTGGTTTCGTTCACATGACCTGTTGCAAAACTGGTATGCTGTGGCATGACTGCATGGCGAACACAAGTGACAGGCCCTTAGGCGGAAATCAATACATGCATGACATGTAGGTCATGACTGCACGTCATGTGTACGCTCAAGGTGCCCTCAGGTTGTTTCGCTAGCTTCGCATATACCAAACTTGGTATTACGGGACGTGAATGGATGATGAAGGTATATGATTGGTGCAAACCTGATAATCAAGAGACGTGTGTCATGTAACAACATGACAACATGCCACGCTCATGATGCGCTCGCGGCTGTTTGGCTAGCTTCACGTATATGATATACCACATTTGGTATTACGTGACACGAACGGACGACAAAGGTAAATGACACGTCCAAACATGATAAACGTGACATGCCTGTCATGTAAAACATGACTGCATGCTATGATCATAGCACTATGGCAGCCCTTTCGCTAGCTCCACATATACCAAGTTTGGTACTACGGGACGTGAATTGATGACGAAGTTATAGGATTGGTGAGAACATGATAATCAAGAGATGCGTGTCATGTAACAACATGACTACATGCAACGCTCATGATGCGCTCGCGGCCGTTTGGCTAACTTCACACATACCAAATTATGTATTACGCGACGTGAGTAGACAACGAAAGTAAATGACACGTCCAAACATGATAATCATGTTATGCGAGTCAAGACATGACAACATGCTACGCTCATAGCACACTTATGGCCGTTTCGCTAGCTCCACATATGCCAAACGTGGTGCTCATGTGCACGTGATTTTCTGTGCTCACGTAGCTATAGCCATGTTTATACGAAAACCACTCTGGGTCCCGTCTCATTAGGCGCTTTTTGAAACGTAAACTGTGACTGGCGGCTATAAAATCCTTTTCAAATGATTAACCATCATGAGCTCGAGCAAACGAGCTTTGCAGCCGTAATAAGTGAGTCGATAGCAAGCAGGTTTTATACTATGTCTTCTGGAGTGGAGTTGCGCCCCGATAAGTGACGCCGGTCGCACCATATTGGAAAAGGAAAGACTTCAAAGCAGACGACAAAGTGCGCTTCATAGCTACGCCCGCGCAGTGGCATTTGGAGACTGTGACAGGCTTTTGTAAAGCAGTCAAAAATTTTACAAGGCCATGGTCACTACGTGCGTCGACTATGGCTGCACAAATCACATCGAGAATACGCCTGGGATCACTTCTCACGCGTAAGTATTCTCGCTTCGTTTGCTGACGATCGCCTGTTTTTTTACGTATTTTGTTAAATTAGAAACAATAGCAAAGGTGCGCATGCATGTAATACATGCGTATAGCTGTACGGAAAGTAACTTGAAGTTTTAAATGCCCGCTGACACGACGTTGTCCCTGAGTTTTAAGTTTATGAACGAAGAACTTGCGGTCTGTGGCTGCACGTATCAAACATCGGAACGAGTAGGACGTCTGAAAGCCCTTTGAATTCCAAGTATTCTGGTGTTGTCTTACTAGGCAAGACTGACGGCGTGCATGCATATTTTTTTTTCGTTAGTGAATATCGAATTTGATGCATGTTTATCGAGGGATTCGCAAACGTAGAAAACAATGCCATGCCGTGATTATCCCTGTTACAGGTTTCCGAAAGTCAGTGCGCTGCGTTCCGCCTGGGAACGTGCTGTTCGAAGGAATAGTTGGAGGGCTACGGACGGTGATCACCTCTGTTTAATTCACTTCGAAGAATGCTGCTTTGACAGAACGGGGCACACAACCAGACTGCGGCCTGGCAATGCATCTTCAATCTTTTCCTGCTTTCCGAGCGCATCTGCAAAAACCTGTTCGTTTCAACCTCCTTGACATAACTTCAATAGGTTGTAGTCACAAAAATAAGCAATTGCGTCTAAAACAAGATGAGACACCTTTGAAATCTGTTCTCACTTGCCGATGAAACCAAAACCAAAACACCGATAGACGAAGTTGCCAAAAGGAGTGAGTGGCGTAATATCAAACATCAAGCTACCTCGTTTCTAGGCTCTGAAGGCTGCGCTTGCCATGACAACACACGTCGCCAAGAGAAGTTGATAAATATTATGCATAACTAACGCCACTGCAATTGTTCTTATAGACGGTTCATTTGGGGTATGTCTCTTGGAGTTTGTCGGTCGCACGCGACATCGGTGCTTCGGTTTTTGTTCCGCCTGTAAATTGGTTAAAATTTGATAACCCCAGAAAAATTACTGATGACTCCCAGTTTACTTAATTACCTCTCTTTTCTATAGCTTGAATTATTTCAACTTCCTTATATATATTGTCTGGTAATCTGCCGACACACACACAAGCACGTATATAAAAGAGGTGAGCAAATGTCGCGTTCCCCTTGATCTTGTGTGTCTGCAGGCACATTTCTTAAAACCCCAATATATACTACAGCCTTTTTGTACCGCAATAATGTGCCAGCAAGCTCGATATGCGAAGCATTCCTCGACAACAGATTGATCTGAAAGCGTGCAGCTGACAATGGGTGCATGAAATAATTTGTTTATTAAACAAGAAGAGGCATTCATTCGTTGGTGCTACCTTGAAGTGGTTTCCAATTCTTTTTTTTTATCGTAGAACTACAAACCGATGCACGCAATACGCGTATTCCATTGTGGTCTACGGCGGTTCCGCCCTGTTTTTCCTCTAGCAATATGGCCGCCGGTGGCTTCACTTGCTCCCGTTGGCGGCGGCCGGGAAGTGCCACTCCAGAAGTTCTAAAGAACCTTCTTGGTCGTTAGCTATTTATTGTATCAGAAAAAAAAACAAAGTACAAAAATTTAGGGTCAGTGCTCCTTTCACATCTGTATTATAGCTTAACTTAGATTATGCCTGGATACAAATATTTTTTAGTATCAACAAACTTGATGTTTTGACTTTCAGAGACGATATTGTTGTCAAAAGCTACCTTCGGTTCTTCACATGTGAAAATTGTTACTTTTGCCTGTGTTACATTTATTTTAATTCTATTTTTGCGGTCTTGATGAAAGTTTTGTTACTGGTAGCTGAATTGGATGCTTGGGCGTGTTCCTACGACATTTAACTACGAAACAAACAGCGCAAATTATGAAGCCCAACAAAAAGCAGGGCGTAAACTGCGTGATTGTTTCTTTCCTTTTTTTTTTCGGCGGTGCTGAGTGGTTTGCGCTGCTTGTTTTCTAGCATTATGTTAGTACATTGTTCTGTTCTGATAATCACTAATTGGTAAAAAATATTTTTATCAGAATGGTGCTGTCTGCATACACCATAAATATTGTATTTTGTTTGAGACTGGCCTTCTTAATGTAAAACCCTAAATAAAAGCGATCACAGCCCACTCTCTTACAGTAAACCACATTTACTGCGAAAAAAAAAAGGCTGACGTTACACTATTTATGCATGTGCACTGTAATTGTTTACTAGAGTAAGATTGGAATGAAATCAAGGAGTTTTTCATAAGACTGTAATTTGAGGACTAGGGCACTGAAATCAAAGAAGTCTCAAAATGTCTTTCTGTGGTCCACAAAAAGCGTAAGCGTAAAGATGTCTTTTTTTATTAGTGTTTTGTCGGATATGCTGTTTAAAAGAAGTACGTACAACTATTTCTGTTTGCTTTCCACTTCCGCGGAAACAAACGGCGACTTTGTTAGGGCGTCAAATAATGTTGAATACAAAATAAATGAAAGTGTGGTCGTGGAATTTCTTTCTTAACAAGTTTCAGCCATGGCTCGGGCATTCATTTCCCGTCCTCTGTACCTCCATCCCCAATGTGAATGTGAGTGCATGTTTGCCATCCACACAGCGATAACACGCTATTTACTTTACAGATAGCTCGATAGGCAGCTTCGAGCAGCATACTGGGTGGATTTACATCACCTAAAGCTCAATAAAAGTGAGATATTACAAGGTCTAGTTATGCTAACAATACATCTTGTGCTGCAGTGAGTCATGTGAGAGAGAACACTGGAACTGGCTTTGCGCAACAACTACTCTGACCATAGATACAAATATGTGATGTCACGATGGCATGTTCTTTTTGGTCCCACGAGAATCGGCAGTTTATAATTGTCGTTTTGAATTTATTGCGCAAGATGCGCCTCCTGTACCTATAATATCCTAGGTGCTTTCACCAATCCTATATAGAGCTCAGATTTGATCAAACGGTGTTGTGCATTTTCAAATCCACATATGTGACACCAACTTCAATTTGACGTCGGCTCAGTGTTTACAGTGAATATGGAAGCGTTTTTTTTTTTTGAAGAATAATCGATTGAAAGAGAGAATTACGCTCAAAGATACTAAGCCATACGTCATCACGCTGCGGGCGTATCCCATCTCTGGAAAGTGAATGACATTTTACACAGTGAGATAGATTTCTACAGAAGCTACAGTTTTCACCAAATCATTAAGCAATAGCGTAATCTCACACATTTCTCGCTTACGAGAATAGTTTTCATAAAAATGTGCGAATGAGTTTATGGTCGTTATTTTATATACCGTTACAATTATTGATTGGTTTTGAAACATCGCAGGACTGCTTGCCGTCTATGGAATGCAGTGAACAAACTGCCAGCAAAACCGAGGTAATGCGTCACGACCAGCACAAAGGACACCATTTTTCTGGTGAAACTTGCTCAAGAAAGCGTGAACGAAATGCAAAGAGGCAAGCAGCCGATACGAAGAATCAAGAGATGTGTGCGATAGGCACCTCGCAGCCACGTTCAAAAGGATTTATGAAATGATATGATAGGTTTGAAGTCTCAAAACCATCATATGATTATGAGAGACGCCGTAGTGGAGGGCTTCGGAAATTTCGACCACCGGGGGTTCTTTAACGTGCACCCAAATCTGAGCACACGGGCCTACAGCATTTGCGCACGTTGGAAAGGGCCCGCCGACTAGAAATATTACTTCATTTACAATCTACTCGCGGATGATCACTTCGCGTTCAACTCGATGCTATACTGCGGAAAAAGAGAAGTGAAAGGTTTTCAGATATGTTTGGTAAATGACCTAAGTAGAAAAATAACCAAAAATAACTGAACGTAAAGAAGGAACGGACTGCAACACTCTTTGAGGGGTAGAAGCTTACGTTTTTGCCGCAGTGAACACGACAGTGAAAGCTTCCTCTGGCGTATATTTTATGAAGATGCTGCTAGACACAAAATTGGTGTTGACGATTATCTCGTGAGGTACGCACAAAGAGCTATAAAGCATGAGGTGGATGCGTGGTCATTTATACAACAATGAAACGTGCGCCATCAGTCCTGCATCAAGTGAATGAAAGTCTGCCAAAGATGCGTCCGCATTCCCACTGATGTGACAAACAAGCTTTTTTTTTCTTTTTTTGTCAAACAGATTACGGTCGCTTGTAAGCCACATAAATGCTCATAACAGTGCTTACTACAACTTGTCAATGTTTAAAAAAAAAGCATTTCCGACATTTTCAGACTCCCAACATTGTGCTATTTCTAAAAATACTACAATAATACTAAAACAAGGGCGAGAACCCCGCCTTTCGCCCATCGCAAGCGTGCACCGGGGCGTCGCACTTCACCAAACACTAGGCGCCTCTCCTGTTTCCCAAGGAGGACGGTGCGAAGCAAGGTGGCAAGGAGCCAACCACGAACAAAGGGAGCCGGCAGACATTACTGTGAACGCCGAAGGCGGGAGCTCGCGAAAAGGTGCCTTCGTGGCTTAGCACCCATCGCCACTGGCACACGTCATTTGAATACATCAGCAACCCGAAACCGAAGCAGCGGCAGACGAGGCGACCTTTCTTTCAGCTGCGCCCTCGTCGTGACAAGACGTCGGTGGGCGCTGAATGGGAGGCCTCCAGGGTGAAGCGCAACTCGACACTGCTCTGCGCACATACTACGTTCGTTGCAGGAAGGGGGTGGGCCGCGAACTCGTACACAGGGAGTTTCACGGCGAGTCACCATGGCACCATACACACGTAGCGGCCTTGTTTCTTTCATGCTGAATGTGTCACTGCCGTGTCGAAGTCCCGGCTCCGGCTTTCGGGTGCTGCGTCCTATCGATACAAGCTAGAGCTATACGCATCTATATACATGAATGGTGACCGCAGGATAACGCGCATCATTCTGTGCCTTTGACACGAGATGTCGAGGTACACCGGCGCTGCTATCTACAACACAGAAAAGAGCGTGCTATAAAATAGCCTTGTTGGACAATGGCCCACTTGCTTTGTCTTTCGCCGCGTCATATACTGCGGAAAAGGTCCGAGACAGCTGTCTCACAGAGAAAAGGAGCGCATTTAGGTGATTTCAGCATCTAGCTGACGCATGTGAGCCTGCTCTGAAAGAACTAACGGGCATCCGTTATTGGGCGTGCATACGCTACCTACTCCATGTCCTCATAAAGTAATCGAACAGGAGCTGGTATTGTAGCAATTGGCGCGTGTGACTAAGGGTCAAAGCATCTTTTAGCATTTGCCTTACTGCAATGATGGTTGGATTTCTTTAAAAATTATGCGTGGCTTTGTTCTCGTTCTAGCACCAATAGTGTACTTGAAGGACTTGTATTTCTATTTCTAATCTCGAAGAGTTCTGGAAGCTTGCTACAATTGCCGCTAAAAATAATTTTTCATTTTAATATTATGCAAAGTTATAGGCTTAAAACCATGCAAATCTGTCTCCTCAGCATGTTACAATTGAAACTATTTCAAGAGTTTCCGGTTATTACGAAAATGTGACGCTACAGCTTCTTTTGCTAGCCGCAAAGCTGGCTCAGTAATTACATCAGTCGGATTCTGACCCGGTCGGTGCTGGTTCAATTCTGACTGTGGCGGTCTAATTTCTATAAAAGCAACATGCTAGATTGCGGAGTTCCCACTCCAGAATTGGAATGATTCCGGAATTATTCCACACTTTCGTGACCCCGCAATGGAATGAGAATGGAATGGGGATGATGCTTGAGGGAATGGAGTAGGAATGGAATTGAGCCTATTTTGTCTGGAATGAAATGAGAATGGAATTACGACTTTTCCCGAAAATAGACCACGTTTTTGTCTAAGAGCTGTTTGCCAAACTTCATCATCATCATCAGCAGCAGCAGCAGCAGCAGCAGCAGCAGCCTGACTACGTCCACTGCAGGACAAAGGCCTCTCCCATGTTCCGCCAGTTAACCCGGTCCTGTGCTTGCTGCTGCCAATTTACACCCGCAAACTTCTTAATGTCATCTGCCCACCTAACCTTCTGTCTCCCCCTAACCCGCTTCCCTTCTCTAGGAATCCAGTCAGTTACCCTCAATGACCAGCGGTTATCCTGTCTACGCGCTACATGCCCTGCCCATGTCCATTTCTTCTTCTTGATTTCAGCTATGATATCCTTAACACCCGTTTGTTCCCTAATCCACTCTGCTCTCTTCTTGTCTCTTAAGGTTACACCTACCATTTTTCTTTCCATTGCTCGCTGCGTCGTCCTCAATTTAAGCTGAACCCTCTTTGTAAGTCTCCAGGTTTCTGCTCCGTAGCTAAGTACTGGCAAGATACAGCTGTTATATACCTTCCTCTTGAGGGATAGTGGCAATCTACCTGTCATAATTTGAGAGTGCTTGCCGAATGTGCTCCACCCCATTCTTATTCTTCTAGTTACTTCAATCTCGTGGTTCGGCTCTGCGGTTATTACCTGCCCTAAGTAGACATAGTCTTTTACAACTTCAAGTGCACTATTACCTATCTCGAAGCGCTGCTCCTTGCCGAGGTTGTTGTACATTACTTTCGTTTTCTGCAGATTAATTTTAAGACCCACCTTTCTGCTCTCCTTGTCTAACTCCGTAATCATGAGTTGCAATTCGTCCCCTGAGTTACTCAGCAATGCAATGTCATCGGCGAAGCGAAGGTTACTAAGGTATTCTCCATTGACTCTTATCCCTAACTGTTCCCATTCTAGGCTTCTGAAAACCTCCTGTAAGCACGCGGTAAATAGCATTGGGGAAATTGTGTCCCCCTGCCTTACACCCTTCTTGATTGGTATTCTGTTGCTTTCTTTATGAAGCACTATGGTAGCAGTTGATCCCCTGTAGATTTCTTCCAGAATGTTTATATATACTTCATCTACGCCCTGATTCCGCAGTGTTTGCATGACGGATGATATTTCTACTGAATCAAACGCCTTCTCGTAATCTATGAAGGCTATGTATAGTGGTTGGTTATACTCTGAGCGTTTCTCTATTACCTGATTGATAGTATGAATGTGGTCAATTGTTGAGTAGCCTGTTCGAAATCCTGCTTGTTCCTTTGGTTGATTGAATTCTAATGTTTTCTCTACTCTGTTAGCAATTACCTTTGTAAATAGCTTGTATACTACAGAGAGCAAGCTGATCGGCCTGTAATTCTTCAAGTCCTTGTCATCTCCTTTCTTATGTATTAAGATGATGTTAGCGTTCTTCCAAGACTATGGTACTCTTCCCGTCAGGAGACACCTCGTAAACAGGGTGGCTAGTTTTTCTAATACAATCTGTCCTCCATCTTTCAGCAGATCGGATGTTACCTGATCCTCACCAGCAGCTTTGCCTCTTTGCATGCTCTCCAAAGCTTTTCTGACTTCTTCTATCATTACTGGTGGGGTGTAATCTTGGTTACTGCTAGTTCTTATAGTATTAAGTTCGTGGTTGTCTCGGCTACTGTACAGATCTCTGTAAAACTCCTCCGATATTTTAACTATCCTATCCATATTGGTAGTTATTTTGCCTTCTTTGTCCCTTAGTGCATACATCCGACTTTTGCCTATCCCAAGTTTCCTCTTCAATGCTTTGACACTTCCTCCGTTTTTCAGAGCGTGTTCAATTCTCTCCATGTTATACCTTCTTACATCGCATACCTTACGTCTATTAATCAACTTCGAAAGCTCTGCCAGTTCTATTTTGTCTGTTGTACTTGACACTTTCATGATTTGACGCTTCTTAATTAGGTTCTTCGTTTCCTGGGAAAGCTTGCCAGTGTCCTGTCTAACTACCCTGCCTCCAACTTCCACTGCACACTCCGTAACGATACTCGTCAGATTATCATTCATTGTATCTACGCTAAGGTTGGTTTCCTCACTAAGAGCCGAGTACCTGTTCTGCAGCGACACTCTAAATTCCTGTACTTTCCCTCTCAGTGCTAGCTGACTGATTGGCTTCTTGCGTATCAGTTTATGTCGTTCCTTCTTCAAGTCTAGGCGAATTCGAGACCGTACCATTCTATGGTCACTGCATCGTACCTTGCCAATCACTTCCACATCCTGCACGATTCCAGGGTGTGCACTCATTATAAAGTCTATTTCGTTCTTATTTTCGCCATTAGGGCTCCTCCATGTCCATTTGCGGTTTTCTCGTTTTCGGTAGAAGGTATTCAAAATCCGTAAATTATTGCGTTCTGCGAATTCTACTAGTAGCTCTCCTCTGGCGTTTCTAGTACCGATGCCATAGTCTCCTACTGCCTGGTCTCCAGCCTGCTTCTTCCCTACCTTTGCATTAAAGTCACCCATCACTATAGTATACTGTGTTTTTACCTTACTCATTGCCGATTCCACGTCTTCATAGAAGCTTTCAACTGAAGTGTCATCATGGCTGGATGTAGGCGCGTAAGCCTGTACTACCTTCATTTTGTATCTTTTATTCAGTTTAAGTACGATACCTACCACCCTTTCATTAATGCTATAGTATTCCTCTATGTTGCCAGCTATGTTTCTGTGAATTAGGAACTCCACTCCCAGTTCTCTTCTGTCTGCCAAGCCCCTGTAGCAAAGGACGTGCCCATTCTGTAGCACCGTATAGGCCTCATCTGTCCTTCTAACCTCACTGAGCGCTACTATATCCCACTTAACACCCTCTAGCTCCTCGAATAGTACAGCTAGACTTCCCTCACTAGATAAGGTTCTAGCGTTAAACGTTGCCAAGTTCAGGTTCCAATGGCGGCCTGTCCGGATCCAGAGATTCTTAGCACCCTCTGCTGCGTTGCAGATCTGACCGCCGCCGTGGTCAGTTGCTTCGCAGCTGCTGGGGACTGAGGGCCGTGAGGTATTTGACGTAAGCATGTGGGAGGTAGTAGCCAGATACTGCACCAGGGTGGCCAATCCTTCTCTGGTGAGGGAGTGCGTTCTCGACGGTGTTTTGCCGGTGAGGCCGCACCCCAGGCCTCTTAATGCAGTTCCATCAACACGCGGATTTTTTCTTTTAATCCGGTTGGGAACTGCGAGGTACCGGGATTTGAACCACGGACCTCTTGCATGCGAGGCGGATGCTCTAACCACTACGCCATCGCCGCAGCACTACGCCATCGCCGCAGCAAACTTCAAGCGTTTGTAAATCAGAGCATCGAATTTAAAAATAGAGCAGCCTTTTGAAAGTGGCTATGCTGATTACAAGTATGGTATTTATAAGCAACGCACCTACCACACCTTTGACCTTATATCGACGTTGTTCCTCCGAAGTTCGTCTCCATTCTTGGCGTAACGGCGGTCGAGTGCAACTACGAATGTAGCACCCCCCCCCCCCTTTACACCTTGTCATTTTTCCCCTCATCTGCCCCCCAGCCACCTGCTGTCTTTCATCCTTCACTTCCTTGCTCGGAGGCGTATTAAAAAAACGCTTCTCTAAGTTGTGATGCGTAGTAAAGATGGCGCAATGTTTTTGTACACTGCGTGCTCTCGTATACCAGCTTGCTCGCCCTCTCACCTCGAGACCCCCCCAACCCTTCTAATACCGCCCTACCTCTCTAAATACATGGGCGGCGTCACCCGAAACTGTTGGTGAAGGTCTATAGGGCAGCGCAGCACACAGTCGTACTCGATGAACTGCATGAGTTTCCCCTCCGTATAGAGAGAAAGAATAAGTTTTTATAACCATTCGTTTGGGAAACCCCCGAAGGAGGGAAGCCTACGTAACTACGCCCAAAGCGGCGCTTCCCTGAGTCCCGACACGACGATTTTCACCGAGGAAAACCCCCGTTCGCTCTGTTTTAGGGGGGGGGGGGGGAGGCCCGGGTGACACCGCTGCCGCCACCGCGCCTATTGGTGGCTAGAGAAGTACTACAATAATGCATTACCACACAGGCTCTTGCATACAGGGACTCACGCCTGAGACGCTCATGTTTGTAAAGCATAGTTAGAACATAGTTAGAAAATAAACTATGTTCTAACATAGTTTCTAACTATGTAAAACATACTTATAAAGACGCCAATTGTAGTATCTCAATTTTCTTTAGAAGAAACCGTTCAAAAAGCCGTCATTAAAAATTGCGTGTGTAAAAACTGAACGGCGAAGCCCCCATTTACTTCATAACATTTTGTGGCAAAATTTAGATGAATAAAATCAAAAAAGCTTCTTTTTGCACTTGTACTTCTTACGACTTTTATTGCGGCACTCAAAAATCGCCAGGATGCTCAAGCACCTTTTGTGACGTAAGCCAGGTGACCGAAGAGCTAGTGACCAATTGTCGAACGTGTTCTCAAGACCAGGCGTCCGGGAGATCAAGCCCACGAGATCAGACGTTCCTGAATCTCAAGCTGAGAGCTAGTCCTCCCACACTTCCACTGCTCTGGGACACAATTACCTTATTAGTGTCTTTGTTTTTTTGCAACTTCGCTTGGTTCCTACGACTCGCCATATATCCGTGTTCACATCGCCAAGCAAAGAAGACATTGGGGAGGCACGTATTTTGCTACGCGTTTACTAGCTGCTACTGTAATGTTATTACGTAAAATTACACGAGGCGTGGCTATTTACAAGCTTTATTTATTCTGATGCGTATAACATCGACCAAGATGGAGGACAGCACGCACAGTGAATACGCCAGCCCTCTTCTTCATCGTATTCCGTGTGCAGAATGTCTCATCGGTGATATGTCAGCTACGTAGCAATACCATGCCTAAATTAGTGATATAGGCTTGAGTAGATGTTCTATCAAGGTTGAAGGCCACAACGCTTTCTCTAGGTCCACCTTTCTTAGCCAAAGCCAAGGGATGAAGTGGTGTAAAATTGGGAACAATATGCCAATTTTTTAAACAGGTAATGTACAAACGATTGCAATATCCCCATAGATACTGAAGGGAGAAGCAAATTATCCATTCACGTTGGTTCTCAATGGTACCCTCACACGAAAGTGGTGAACACTTTATGCACTGCCTGATCTTTATCTCACGAGCAGTTGGTACCCGGCACACGTAAATAACATTTGCGACAAGAAAGACATTGCATAGCTGCACATAGGCAAACACAGAAAGTTTTCACCCTGCTCATGCAGCGAGGAGCGCTTGCGTCAGTGCTGACGGGCAGGGCGGCTCAGTGTTCCACATTCGATACAAAGGCGCGTGGTGCCTGAGCGGTGGTGCACTGTTCCTACTTCATAATACCAGCAATTCAAAGGGTTTTCTTACTCCACTAACGTAATTGTGGTAAATCTTAGTTTTCTTAATATTCACAACCGCTCCAGAAGCGTGAAAAAACAGCTTAGTCTTCTTTAACGCTACTTTTGTCAGCATAGATATACACAATGCCGTCATTTTATCATTAACACACTTAAGCTTAAACAATATTAACACATCACATTCATTCAAACATGCTCACTGTGCAAATGCTATATGTAGTGGGAGAACTGCTTCTACGAGATATGGTGGAGTGATTTTGCTGTAGGAGACATGCCACCAAGGTATACCAGCCCTCAACATTGGTAACGTGTTTTCCGTACTTTTACAGTTTTAATGTCTCTCGTTACACCAGCTTTATGCGGCATTCATTCTTAGCTCAACAGAACTATAAAGATGCACTTCCTACATTGAGAAAATACGGAAATGAGAGTGAACTGCCGGCCTTTCCCGGAGTGGGAATGGGCGACGTTTTTTTTTTTCATTCCGAAGAATTAAAGGAATAAAATAGTGGCAAGTCACAATTCCCCGGAAGGGCATTGGAATGGGAATGGAGGCGCCCATTCCGCAACTCTGCTAGATGCCCGTGTACTATGCGACATCAGTGCAATTTAGATAATTCTAGGTGGTCGAATTTATTGTTTTTCTTTATGGCGTCTTTCATAGCATGAGCCACTTATGATGTGAAACTCCATAAACCAACGGACCAACCAGTTTCGAATTTGCAGTACATGTTTTAAGTGCGAATGCACTTCTTAGTCAAGCTTTGTCAGGAATCCGGCGTTGTCCGCAGCTGTGTCCGCGTGCCAGCAGGTGTTACCTCTCTACTCTCACTCCCTCTCTTATAGCAACAACTCCACCCCTGGCGCTTATCCTCGTCCCTATCAACTGGAGCATGCGGTGTGAGAGAGCGAAGGAGAACGTAGGTGCAGTGCTTCGGCGCTCTTTCTCTTGCCGTTTGCTCCGTCTCCTTCCTGCACCCCTCTCCCATCTACTCGCGCCTCACTCTCGACCGTTCGCTGGTTGAGCGCCTCTTAAGAACATCCGGAAATGTGTGCTCGAGACGCCGCTGTGAAACGCCAACGCCGAGCCGACAAAGCTGGTGCCCCTCTCTCAAGTCCACTCACTCCTCACTATCGACCATTCACTGGCTGGACGCGTCTCAAGGCGTTCGCAGAAGTCGGTGAAGGGGAATGTCTAACGGCAACGGTACCCTTTCTCGGCGCAAAAAAATGCATTCGAAATTTCTCACGATTCCCTTAGGTGAAACGGGGGCATTTTTTGTGAATGTAAGAGCAGGTAGCACAAGAAACAGACAAAAGCAAGGAACATGTACATGAGATGAGCACTGACGCTCGTCTTGTTCACATGTTCCTCGCTTGTGCTTTTGTTTTAGGGCAAAAGCTGCTATGAGGTCACTACAAGGGTGCCATAATTGTTCGCCGCCGCTAATATTACATAAGCTGCCCACATATTACATATTTACATAGGCTTCTGCTGCTTCAGAACAGAGAAAAAGTAAAAACACAAATAACAGTGCTGCAGCAGCTGCAACTAAAATATTTTCATTCTTAATTTGCAGTAAATATTCATGCGGAGGCAATTAACTCGACAAAGTCGTCATTTTTTCTAAGGTTTGTTACTTACTGACACAACTTTCAAAGTGTACTTTCCGCATGAACGTTACGGAAAATTATACTGCTTTATGCTTAGACATAACATTCATGATTCCAATAAGAACGTTTGCACCCTATACGTGTTCGCAAACACGCTTCGGTCGATCGCATGTCGGCAAAACATTGGCCGTTGCGTCACTTTGAAGCTGATAAGCCAGCCAATGAAACAATAAGGCATACAGTGGTCCTCTATGAAGACCTATATAGTATAATTGCGAAGGACGGAACAAACAACGCAAGAAAGCGGTTGCGCAAGCTGTAACGTAAGGACTGAAACTGTATTGAGGAGAAGACACTCAATTACGCATGGGCCACAGGCACAGTTACACTGCCATGTGCAAAAGCAGCACAAAAACAGCAGGCGAAGTGAAGGGAAAGTACGAAAAACGGGGGAAGAAAGCAGACAGAAAGGAAGGCAGGGATGTTAACCAGAAAGACATCCGGTTGGCTAGACTACACTGGGGGATTGTGGAAGGAGACAAGAAAGATGAGAAATAGGAAGGAGGGAAGAGAAGGAAAAGAAAAAGTATGGACCATCTCCCCGAAGGAAACCCCGATGAGATGCGATGAGATGCGATGAGAACCCCGATGAGATTCTAAATTACTCGGTTGGATTGCGGATTACTTGCGTTCTCGATCTCAGTTCGTTACTTTCAACCAGGTGCAGTCATCCCCTGTTGAAATCACATCCGGTGTGCCGCAAGGCTCTGTGCTAGGGCCTCTCTCTTTTATTATATTTATTATTGATGTTGTTATTGTCATCTCTGGAACCCCTGTACACATACGTCTGTATGCCGATGATTGTGTACTGCATAACTGCATTACTACCTTTCAAGACCAGTCAGTCTTCAACAACGTATTCTCGTTATTCTGCGATTGGAGCTCAACGTAGCAAATGCCCATAAATTACAAGAAAACTGTAGCTATGACTTTCTCAAATAAAAAATAGTCTCTCAGTTTCAGTTAAAACTACAATGGGTGTACCCTAGCACATGTGAGTGAATTCAAATACCTAGGCATCACCTTTACACATGACCTTAAATGGGGCAAACATGTTGATCAGATAACTTGTCAAGCTCTAGGGAAACTTGGTTACTTAAAGCGAAGATTGAAAAACTCGACGAAAAATTGTAAGTTAACTGCCTACAAGACACTGGTGAAGCCGATGCTCGAGTACGCCTCTGCGGTTTGGTCGCCTCATCTTGAGGAAGATAAAAACAGGTTAGAATCTGTGCAGAATAAGGCTATACGGTTCGTTTTTAACCGTTATGATCGGGACTTCTCCCTGTCTTAACATGCTCATTTGTTGTCACTTCATTCACTGGAACACCGCCGTACACGTGAGAGTATTATCTTGTTGCACAAGATTGTACACAAAATGACCCGCGTTCACGCGCCCTTATCTTTCGCTGATATACCAGCGCGTACAACACGTAGTACAGACGCTTTGAACCTTGTACCCTTCAGGTCTCGTTTGGATTGTTTCAAATTCTCTTTTTTTCCGCGTCTGGTGGAAGTTTGGAACAAGCTTGATGGTGCATTGCGTAGACTGAACATTGTAGAGTTCGGGAAAAATTTTATGTGTTAGTCACATAAATTTGTGCGCACTATTGTTTGTTTCTGTGCTTTCGTTGAATTTTCTGTACCCGCTCCTGCAATGTCCCAGGCATGGGACATGCAGTACTTGTGTGGGCAACTGTGGGCACAGGTTAGCCAGATGAGGACAGAGGACGTTCTTGGACAACGAGAGACTTTTATATACACGAAGACGGACAAAGGGATACACACAACATAAACTCACACATATATACACGCGTTCACGGTCCTACGCGAAAAGTAGTTAATGTTCTTGTTCGTCCACTCACATTCTACCCTTGGGGCGTGAACGTTGCGCTTGACCTTGAGCTCTCTGGTAGTCAGGAGGCGGTGTGACTTGTGCTTGCGGAGTTCGTACCGAGGCGGGGCCCGGTCTAGAAGATAACCGCCAGGGGCATCCCAGTACGGTGGTCAACGCCTGGGCTTGCCTGTACACCACCGAGAACAGCGTACCGCCCGTCTGCCGCGAACAGACCTGAGACAGCGTCTCACTCCGAGACCAGAACAGCAGCTGGCCGTGAAGAACGCCGCTTCAGACCAACGTGGGGGCGAGGTGGGGCGATGCCCAGTCCAGGACGCACCCGAGGACTTCAACGCCAAGACGAGGCCCGGACACGGAGGGTCAGAACGAGCAGCCGGGGCGTGGCCCGAACTTGTCCTTGCTCTCTGCTCTCTGGGGTTAGCCGAGCTGTCCCCGTGGCTCGGGAGCTTTTCACGTGGTACGCGCACGAGCACGCGCATAGGCGCTCTCATAGTTTTACCGCTATCACCATCATGATGATTCCCGCGCACCTTGAAATACTAAATCGGCCCCGCTCACCGATTTTATACGTCAAAGCATGACGCACACTCTCCAGGGCAGCGTTTTTTTACCACATCTTCCCCCCAGTTCAAGAACAGCGAAACGGTGGGATAAGAAGGGTAGGCATGTTCATAGAGGAGACAACGTATTACCCGCGTCATGAGTTCTTTGTGTACACACACACACACACACACACACAATATATTTACACGGAAAAAGCAACTATTAATGGATCATCTCTAACATGGTCTGCCAAATGCAGTTCTATGCGAAATCTCTCACTTGGTTAGACGTCTCTCGCCGTTTTTTTATTGGGCTTGGACGCCGATCGCTCGCATGACATGTCGTCTGTCCCGTTGACGTCTTCAACATGAGTTGGCCCACGCCATCTCACGGCCTTCTGCCGCCGTAGCAGCAGGAGGGTAGCGGTCGCTTGGAAGCTCAGCCCTCGAGCAACAGCTCTCAGCCGCCGCGTTCGTCCCAGTAGCACACCTGGGTCGTGCCAGCCACCCGGAACGGCAGCAGGACCAGCGGCCCACAGCAAACGGGAACTCGTAACCACTCAGGACGGCAGCGGAAACAGCGGAACCTCGCCTGGTCCCTGGGCCAGTCACCCAGCCGGAGTCGAGGCCTCATTCACCGGTTGTCCAGCTGTCAGGAACGGCAGCCGGAACAGCTGCGGATCGCCTGATTCCTGGGCCAGTCACCCAGCCGGAATCCAGGAGAGTACAGAACTTCGAGGACGTCTCCTAGTTCCCCGGACCGGTCGTCCAGCCAAGAACCGTCTGTCCTTGCCCGCTTCGCTGCTTCGAACGCTGTCACGTGCTTCTCGGTGTTGAAGTGTTGAAGAATATAGGAATGCCTTTAGCTTGGTACCTTTGTTGTTGTTATGCATCTAGTTCGAAGTCCATTGTCGTGTCGCAGTTCAGTTCAGAATCGGTCAACCAGGTTTGTACTCTTCCTCCTTTTCTTCCACGTACTAGCGCAGAACCAGAGTACTTTCTTCCTATGTGCTTCTGTGTACCGCGGTGGCTTCTCGATGTTCATATAGATGGAGCAGTATTCAATCCAAACATTTGGGTCCGAGCGCCAAGCTACGCAGTCCAAAGCACGGCACATCTTTCGGTTGTCTTGAAGTTGGTGTGCCTCCGCGCGGTACGGAGAACAATGTTGTGGGCTCACAGCGTTTCTAGCTCTACTACTACTCTGGCAGCTCCGGCCCCTCTTGCTCGAATTATGATCATCTTCTGGCTCTATTTTAGGGTTTGTCATTGCCACTCGCTTTTCGTTGGGCTCCGAAGCAAGAGTCTCAGATACGCATGACGTGCCCTTTCTTTGACCGAGAGGTTTCTTCTGACGACTGCAGAAACCATGCTGCTCCATACTTCTGTCACCTTCAATGCCATCACGTATCTGCTTAACACATTCACTTGCAGATCGTGTACACAGAGCTACATCATCATGTTCTCCGACATACACTTTTTCGAGTGTGTCTGACAGACTTGTGTCAACATCATGGATAACTATCTCATCCTTGAGATTATTGACTTGGTCCTCTTCATTAACCTCCTTAAGCGCTACCCTATTCGCAATCTCTCGGATTTGCAAGATAGCTGTGCTGATCTCAGACAACAGCGTCTCTCCTTCCTGTCGCAAACGCACACGCTCAATGTCATTTTTGCACATGTACCGCAGTTCGAAATCAATTCTCTTTTGTTCCTCATCAAGGTCTTCTTGAAACATTCGCTCTAAGTCGGCGCAAGACCACCCGCCCTCCTCTCCAATACAAAGCAGTCTTTGCACGTTTACAGGCATCCTGTGTGCGACCAACTCTCGCCTGAAAGATGTTGAGTGCCGATCCTGGTAAGGCCCATGTCCGTTCCGATCGTGTGCAATTTCTCTAAATCCATCGGTTCGTCCCGCCCGTCTGGCTCTCGGCAAGAAGGTAAGGCCGATCTATCCTGGCAGGCTCACCAAAATTTGTGGGCATCTGTGGGCACAGGTTAGCCAGATGAGGACAGAGGACGTTCTAAGACAACGAGAGACTTTTATATACACGAAGACGGACAAAGGGATACACACAACATAAACTCACACATATATACACGCGTTCACGGTCCTACGCGAAAAGGAGTTAATGTTCTTGTTCGTCCACTCACATTCTACTCTTGGGGCGTGAACGTTGCGCTTGACCTTAAGCTCTCTGGTAGTCAGGAGGCGGTGTGCCTTGTGCTTGCGGAGTTCGTACCGAGGCGGGGCCCGGTCTAGAAGATAACCACCACAGGCATCCCAGTACGGTGGTCAACGCCTGGGCTTGCCTGTACACCACCAAGAACAGCGTACCGCCCGTCTGCCGCGAACAGACCTGGGACAGCGTCTCGCTCCGAGACCAGAACAGCAGCTGGCCGTGAAGAACGCCGCTTCAGACCAACGTGGGGGCAAGGTGGGGCGATGCCCAGTCCAGGACGCACCCGAGGACTTCAACGCCGAGACGAGGCCCGGACACGGAGGGTCAGAACGAGCAGCCGGGGCGTGGCCCGAACTTGTCCTTGCTCTCTGCTCTCTGGGGTTAGCCTAGCTGTCCCCGTGGCTCGGGAGCTTTTCACGTGGTACGCGCACGAGCACGCGCATATGCGCGCTCATAGTTTTACCGCTATCACCATCATGATGATTCCCGCGCACCTTGAAATACTAAATCGGCCCCGCACACCGATTTTCTGCGTCAAAGCGTGACGCACACTCTCCAGGGCAGCGTTTTTTTACCACAACTTGTAAATAAAATAAACAGTGGCGGTGTGCACGCCGTTGACCCCGTTGAAAGGGGAGTCGACACGGGTGCTGGAAGAACAGTTTCAAGCGAAACTTGGTGTAGCATTTACTCGAGTAAACGTTTGTTTCAAACTCAAAGACATGGGAGGTGGTTTGGGTTTCGTGTAAACGAGCCGAAAGAGTAGACAGATTTGGTCACGCGTCCACAGCAGTCGTACAGACTTAGCCTGCTAGCCATTTGCAATCGCAGGCCGCGTCCATATGGCTGCTGTGGACGCGCAACTAAATCCGTCTAGCGTTTCCACTCGACGTGCGGTCGAGCGTTGCAGGCGGCAGAGAGGGTGAAGCGAGAGAGAAGTGTGTTGCGAGCTGGCGGAGGAGCCAGGAGCTGTTGTGGAAGAGGGAGATAGTGACGTCAACCCGCAGCTGCAACTTGACCTACTTGGCATCGTTCCAGCAACTGCGGTGAGGGAAGCGTGGTGTAGTGCGTTGGGACGGAAACACGGATGGACAGCGTTGCACAAACTAGCCAAAGAGCTGTTTCGCATCTAAAAAGGGAGAGACAGGCAGTAAATGCGCTGCAGTGTGTAGAAATCCACCGCAAGTCAGAAGCGTTTACACACACCTGTCGTCTTCAAGAAACACAAGAGGGCTTTCACTGTCTTGTGGGCTGTCGAGAGATGTGGACGGTGCTGTAATAGCACCTGCTTAGAAAGTGGCCAATCATCCAGTCACTGAAATGCGTTGGCAAGTAATTGTCTCTCTGAGGCAAATGGAGGACAGTAGTACCCCAGGTGTACGATATTTTCATCGGTGCCGCAAACATGGCCTGCCCTACTGTCAGTCATTCTAATTAAAGAAATATATGCCTTCGTGAAAGGAACTCCCAGCCAAAGGTGATAGAAAAGCGAAGCTTCACGTCGTTGTAGGACGGGTGGAGGCCGGAGTTGCAGCGAAGGGTCAAGTTCATTTAGTCTGGTACATCGTATGCTTGGTGTGTTCCACTCAGTCAGTGTGAGACTGTGAGCCACTTGATGAATCTTCCTCGCCGCGTCCTCTCTTTTAAGCGGAACTGCAACGCTGTTTGGTTCTTGATGTGACGTGCGAGCAGCATGATCTGCGGAATCATTTCCGCTGATACCACTATTCACGGGTAGCCACTGAAAGACGATGTCCTGGCCTGTTTTTAATAAGAGGTGGTGAAGTTTTATGGTTTCGTAGGTCAACTGATTGTGGCATCCGCGTCGTAGAACTGACCGCAGGCACTGTAACGCCAGCTTAGAGTAAAAAAAACATTGTCCATTTACTTGGTCTTCTGCAGAATCGATGAGTGGCAGTGCACTATACGCGGAGCAGCAGGTTCTGCCACCGTGGACGTAGTCGCACGTGAATTCTTCAAACGCAGAGTTGCCCCTTGTGAGGGTATAACCACTGCTCCACCGGAACTGGATGACATAGTCGATTCATCCATATAGATGTGCCGGTAGTTACTATAGTTCCGGTCCAGTAGGAATGGAATAGACTGAATTGATGTAGGACATGTGTTGGTAGCTCTGATTTTATACACATTGCTGGGATCGTTAGGGGATCTCGCAGCCGGCTCAAGCCCGAAGGACGAATCAGTAACTTTGACACAAGTGCGTATGCCGCAATAAATTGTGGGCGGTGCTTGCAGACAATGGCGCCGCATATCATCCGGGGCCTTTCAGCAGTGAGGCTTACGAGGTGGTTGGAAAGGGTCCTGGCATAATGTCTGAGGTGCATACGCATTGTCTCGATAACAATACGAGTCTTGATGGAGTGATCTTGAGCGATGGCAATGGTTTGAGCCGTTGAATCAAAGCGGAGTGATCGCCCCGCCGTGGTGATCTAGTAACTAAAGTACTCGCCTGCTGACCCGTAGGTCGCGGGATCAAATACCGGATACGGCGGTGGCATTTCCAATGGAGGCGGAAATTCGCTAGGCCCGTGTGCTCAGATTTGGGTGCATTTTAAAGAACCCCCAGTGGTCGAAATTTCCGGAGCCCTCCACTACGGCGTCTCTCATAGTCATATGTTGGTTTGGGGAAGTTAAAACCCATATATCAATCAATCAAAAGCGGGGTCATCCAAGGCACATATTAAGTGCTTGGGCTTGAATGCTCTGCATTGTACGCAGGTTAGTCTTACCGGTGTTAGATACTGCAGGTAAGCTGAACCGCAAGAATCCGATAAATAACACCCTGTACAGTTGTAGCAAGAATGGTATGGGCCCTCCCCATTTCTTTCCTTCAAGAAATTTGAACACGTGACATTTTGCAATCAGCCGCTTCTTCACAAGGTTCACGTGGGGAGTCAACGACAGGTTTCTGTCCATTATGACTCCTGTGAACCTGTGGCTTCTGCTGAACGATATGTGTTCTTCGTTAACCGATATGTCGTAAGCAAACATTGTTTTCCGCGTAAATGCTACCACTACACATTTTCCGCAGGACGTCTCGAGACCTTGTTTACGAAGGTACATGACATCGCTGTGACAGCCTTCTGAAGGCGGGCGCGAAGCAGAAGCCTTGTCCCACCTGACGCCCACATTCAGATGTCGTCAGCGTACATAACAAGTTCTGCAGTGCTTGGTAGGTGTCCGAGTAGTCTAAAAAGGGTTATGTTAAAAAGCGTAGGGCTTAGCAATCTTCTCCGAGGAACTCTCCGGCTACAGTAATACTCAGGTGTTGGGCCATTCACTGTCGTCATGTAAAATTATCTCAGCTGTAAATTTTGTACACCCACAAGTATATCTTGCCATCAAGGCCTACTGTTTCTAAAGCACTAAGGATGGCTTCACGGGTAAAATAATTGTAAGCCCCCTTAACGTCTAGAAACAAATCAGTACACAGTCACAGGCTTTCTGGTGCTCAACAAAGGTCACCAGAATAAAAAAGTTGTCAGTTGATGATTGGCCGAGCCTGAATCTGGTCATGGCATTTGTATAGAACCGTACTGCTCTAAATGCCACTTCATTTGTGTGACAGTCATTCTTTTCGTTGTTTTCCCTCACAATTGGTAAGCGCGATCGAACGGTATGAGGCAATGTCCATAGGCTATTTGCCAGCTTTGAGAAGCCTTATGAGGTGACTTGACTTCTATGCTTCGAGAACTGTACCAGGAGTCATTCTATAGGCGCAAGAGTGGCTTAAGAGCTTCGTGTTTGAGGTTACAAAGTGCGCGGTAAGTAATACAGTCAGGTCCTGGCGCTGAATAACGTCTGCACAGTGCCAGTGCCACTTTTATCTCATCCCTAGAAAACGGGCACTCTATGCGGGAATCACGTGAGAGCGGTGGGTTGCTAAATGTCGTCATTTTTGTTTTTGTGCAATTTTACTCACTCGCAATAATTTTACAGACTTATTCTGCGGCGTACATTTCTCCACGCTGTAGGTGAAGTGCCAGAGATATAAACGGGTGTCACCGATCAAAGGTTGAGCTAATACCGCAAACAGTCCTCTGTATAAGCGATAGAGACTTTCGCGGATCTAACGATTCGCAGAAGGATGTGGTACCCAACGTGACCATGCCAATTTATTCATGGTTCACTGTTTTTTTTTGAGTGCGTGTGGCCAGCTTAAAATCGTCAGTGCAGTTTGTCCGTCTATACCTACGGTGCGCACGACGACTCACTGCACGGAGTTTCTCAAACTCGACGTTAAAATAGGTGCGTGTGTAAATAGTCAAAAGCAAAAGCGCGGCATTCTGCAGGGCATCCTTTGTCGAGGCACCTAGGTTATATATGATGAGCCGTCACTACAACAGTCTTTCATTAACATTTTGAATTTCGGCAAATCGGCGCATTTCAGGGCATTAGACGGCTTGGGGTGGGTGAAACCTTTTAACCTCTGATAAGTTGAAATATTTCCGCATTCAACCTGCAGAGAAGAGCTCGCGCAGCAAGAACAGAAGACGAAGTTCTTGCCCGGTCTTCTTTACGAGCGTATTGCATGTAATTAAAGTGAGCTCTTCTATATCCGACTTCTGCTGTGTCTGCGTCGTGACACTGGTGGAGGTGCTGGGTAAATGTCCAAGACACCTTCCAAAAGCCCGGAATCTAGTCCACGAAGACTTCCGCTCATCGAAACACCCGTTCCCCGTGCCAAGCATTGCCTGTCAGACCTGAGTCCAGAGTCCGGTCCTTGGCCAGAAAAAAATGACCTCGCCCAGAGCAGTAGCCCCGCCATGACCAGCCAAGCACGACACAGGTGACTGTTTTCACACCTAAAATTTCTGTGTATCAGATTTGGGTGCACGTTAAGAACCCCAGGTGGTCAAAATTGCTTAAACCCTGCACTACGGCGTCTCTCATAATTTTATGGTGGTTTCGGGACGTTAAACCTCACATATCAATCAAAATTTCTGTGGAATTCCACGGCAACACATATGAGGACGCAGATGACTGGCTTGAGGAGTTCGAGTGCACAGCCAACGTTAACGGGTGGAACGCCGCACGGAAGTAGGGGTACATGTATTTCCCTCTTTAGAATGGGGCTCCCACATGGTTCACGAATCGCGTGTGGTCAACGTGGTACGAGTTACAGCGGAAGTTCCTGGACACCTTCGCAAACACTCAAAGGCGGGAACATGCACAGCGACTCCTTGAATCACGGATTCAGAAGCCAAATGAATCTGTTGCTATGTTTGTGGAGAACACGGCTCGTCTTTTCCATCGAGCCGAATCAATATGTCCGAAAGCATAAGGATCAGTCACCTCGTGTGCCGTGTTAAAGAGTAGCTCTTTGCTGGTCTCGCGCGGAACACACCTTCAAGCGTCGACAAATTTTTGAAGGAGGCGACCACCATCAAAAGTGCACTACAGTTACGCTACTGGCAATACGACCACCCAAACAACAGCGGACAAATCAGCGCAACCGCCGTGACCACTGTGACACCTGACGAGCGTTCTTTGCGTGACCTGATTCGCGAAATTGTACAAGAAGAGGTGAAGAAGCTTACCGCTACACCGAATGACTGCACGATTGCGTCGGTCTCAGAAGTTGTGCGCCAAGAGATAAGTGAAGTGCTTTCACTTTTCGAGCCAAACACTGACATGGTTAGGCCAACCTATGCGGATATTCTCTGTCGACAGCCATCTAACGTGCCGCCACCACAGCAGTACCATCAGCAACAGCCGCCGACAGTGCCTTGGTACCCCAGGAAAACGTCATCACCCATGTGACCTCTACTCCACAAAACCGACATCTGGCGTAACCCTTACTACAGGCCCTTGTGCTTCCATTATGCGGAAGCAGGCTACACGGTGCGGTACTGTCCTCATTGCGTCGCCGGGTACCAAGGATTTGCGTCCACTACCCCTCGTCGCTGTTTCAACGGAAGATGGAACGTTGATACGAGCCCGACAATGCCACAGGACGTTTTTCCTGGGTTCCGGTCATGCTCGCCCTCTCCTGGTCATTTTACCCCATCTAATAGAGGTAGCACCACGGACATGGCGAGGGGAAGATCTTCCAGTCCATGCCGGGGAAACTAAAACCAGTGACCTGAGGGGGGAAGGTTGCGAATTGCTGAAGAGTTGAAAATGCCCTTTACCACCACACGAAGCGCCACACATTTCGAATGAATCAATGGAAGATGAGATTGTCACCACCGACTTTACACTTTTGGTTGACGGTCACGACGTGACGGCACTGGTAGACGCTTGGGCGGATTTTCAATAAGGAGTGGGAATCTGGCCAACAAACTCAAGTAGGTGAAAATGAAATGAACGAGGCCGCAAATTAGAAGAGCTGGAGACAAGCTGCTGACGCCTACCGGAAAGTGCACCACAAGAATCAAGATCAGGGATTCGTCATTCTTTCTGAGTGTTATGACAGGCCATCTTGTGTATGGATTTCTTGTAGGAGTACAGTACCGCAATAAATATACCAGACAGTGTACTGACCTTCTCAGTGGACTATAGCGCAGTGCTGCAGCGCAAGTCCATGTGCGTCATTGAGAACGTGACCATACCACTGTTATCATACCACCTCGTCTCTGTCACGTGTAGCACGCAACATACTGGAGAAGGTGTCGCGGAACAAGTACCGACGCTTTTACTCTCTCAAGGAATTGCTATTGTCAGAAGTCTTGTCAGTGTAGTGTCTGGGCAAGCAGAGGTCCTGATGACGAACTTCAGCTACGAGCGTCGACACATTACAGAGGGTTGAATGATTGATTGATTGATTGATTGATTGATTGGTTGATTGATATGTGGGGTTTAACGTCCCAAAACCACGATATGAATATGAGAGGCGCCGTAGTGGAGGGCTCCGGAAATTTCGACCACCTGGGGTTCTTTAACGTGCACCCAAATCTGAGCACAGGGGCCTACAACATTTGCGCCTCCATCGGAAATGCAGCCACCATAGCCGGGATTCGAACCCGCGACCTGTGGGTCAGCAGCTGAGTACCTTAGCCCTTAGAACACTGCGGCGGGGCACATTACATTACAGAGGGTACCACGAAATTGTAGAATTCCGCGAGTGCTTCGCAGCGCAACAGGCAGAGACGCCAGCCGCTTCAGCACCACCACTTGTCGACGTGAGCACAGATTTATCGCCAGCGCAGGGGCAGGATCTTCTAAATGTTCTCGGCCAGTTCAAAGATTGTTTTTCATCAACCTCGATGCTAAATCAAATGCCACTGACAAAGCACCAAATTATAACGATAGAGATGGCAAGACCAACTCGACAAAACCCATATCGCGTGGCACCGAAAAAAAGAGAATCAATCCAAGAACAAGTCCTAAAAATGCACGACGATGACATTATCCAGCCGTCAAAAAGCCCTTGGGCATCACCGGTAGTGCTGGTTAAGAAGAAAGACGGCAGCCTACTTATATGTGGACAACCGCAAGCTGAACCGCGTGAACAAGAAAGGCGCATACCCATTACCGCGTATTGACGATTCGCTTGACAGGCTCAGGCATGCACGCTTCTTTTCGTGGATGGACCTCAAAGGTGGATATTGTCAAATCGAGGTCAATGAGCGAGACAGAGAAAAGACGGCTTTTGTAACGCCTGACGGGCTTTACGAGTTGAAAGTCTTGCCCTTTGGATTGTGCTCAGCTGCAGCAACATTTCAGAGACTGACAAATACCGTCCTTTCAGGTCTTAAGTGGCAGACGAGTCTGGTATACCTCTACGACGTCATTGTTTTCTCACCAACACTCGAGTAACATCTAAGGCGGCTGCTATTAGTATTTCGAGCAATACGGTCCGCCGGCCTGATGCTGAAACATGACAAATGCGATTTCGGTTTCAAGGAACCCCGGTTCTTAGGACATGCGGTGAGCCATGAAGGTGTTCGCCCGGACCCCGACAAGATCGATACCGTCCGCGAATTTCCGGTGCTTATGGATAAGAAGGCCGTGAGACGTTTTCTTGGCCTCTGTCCCTACTACCGCATATTTATCGCCGATTTTTGGACATAGCGTCGCCCTCAACACGTATAACGAGAGACGATGTTCCATTTTTGTGGGGCGAAGAGGAACATTTTACGATTTACGACAGCACCTGCAGACACCACCTGAGCTTGCTCACTTTGACGAGCACACTCCTACCATGATCAACACCGATGCCAGAAACGTAGGTTTAGGCGCTGTACTCGTCCAGTAGCAAGACTCAGCCGAGCAAAGTGATCGCATATGCATGTAGGACGCTTTCCCGTGCCGAGTCCAATGATTCCACCACGGAAAAATAATGTTTTGCTGTGGTATGGGCAGTTATGAAGTTTCGCCCATACCTTTACGGCCGTCCCTTCCACGTAGTCAGTGACCACCACTCCCTTTGCTGGTTGACCAGCTTGAAAGACCCATCTGGTCAGCTAGCGCACTGAAGCTTACGCCTACAAGAATTTGATAAGACTGTCATCTATGTGGGGACGGCAGCACTCCGATGCTGATTGCTTATCCAGGTCACCTATGAAGCAAGACGATGTCCTAGAAGAGGATGACATGCTGTTTTTAGAAGTGGTCGACATGGTCACCATTTCATCTAAGCAGAAAATAAACAGCGGGTTGCTCCTCCTTATTATTTTTTAACGGCCAGTCTACAAGCGTCTCCAAGATATTTGCAATGAGCTTGCCATCATTCTGCTTGCGCACTGATATCCCATATAGGAACTTTTCCTCCAGCGGAAGTGCCCACTCGCTTGTTGTCCAGAAATTCATTCGCGATGAGATCCTGAGCACTTGCCACGATGAGCCAACCATCGGCCACCTCGGATGCACACGCACATTGGCCAGAATCCAACAGAAGTATTACTGGTCAAAGCTTCCAGGCACTGTAAAGCATTACGTGCGCACGTGCCTCGATTGTCAACGACGAAAATCACCACCTTTAAAACCACCCGGATACTTGCAGCCAGTTCAAGTGCCCACCGTGCCTTTTGCACAAATCGGAATGGCCCTCCTTAGACCATTTCCGAATTCACCTACTGGAAACAAGTGGGTAATTCTCGCTACCGACTATCTTACTCGCTACGCAGAAACAAACGCTTTATCAAAAGGAACCGCAGTAGAAGCGGCACAAGTTTTCATTGGAAATATCGTTCTGAGACATGGTGCTCCCAGGAATATAATACCAGACAGAGGTACCGCTTTCACGGCCATGCTCCTTACGTCAGTCCTTGAGCTCAGTGGAATAGCGCATCGAAAAACTACTTCCTACCACTCACAAACCAACGACTTACAACGATGTACATCGACGTGGATCATCAAAATTGGGGCGACGTTCTACCATACGTGACGTTTGCCTATAATACGACACAGCAGGAAACTACCCGAAGCACGCCATGTAGTCTTCTTTATGGCCGTGAAGTGACAACAATGCTTGATGCCATGTTGCTGCACGACGGCGATTATACACACATGGATGCTCAATCTTTTACTCAATGAGCTGAAGAGGCGCAGCAGCTTGCACGCCTGCGAATCGCCCGGCAGCAGAGTTACGACGCACAATGTTATAACCTGCGACACCGACACATCACTTATCAATCAGGTGAGAAAGTATGGGTCTGGAGCCCTATTCGCCGACGCGGCCTCTCTGAAAAGTTACTGAAAAAGTACGTTGGTTCCTACAATGTTGTACGGTGCCTAAGAGACGTGAACTATGAAGTCATCCCTGACAGTCCCTCGCGAACTCACCAGCAGAAATCAGAAATCGTACACGCTGTGCGAATGAAGCCATATTGCACTGAGCTAGTTGCATAATACGTCAAGTATATACACCGCGTATTTTGTAGCAGAGCATAGGGACGATGCTCCCCCTGGAGGGAGGCAAATGCCGCATTTAACCTGCAGAGAAGAGCTCGCGCAGCAAGAAAGGAAGATGAAGTTCTTGCCTGGTCCTCTTTACGAGCGCCTTGCACGTAATCAAAGAGAGCTCTCCTATGTATCCGACTTCTGCTATGTCTGCGTCGCGACAATATGGTGGTTGCCGGAAGTTTCCAAATACGAGAACCAGTGCACTTTTCCGGTGAATGATTGAGAAACCAATGTAGGCCCAGGCAGCTTCTGTAGATTGCTCCACGTAAATAAGTAGCGTTTTCATCATCAGAAACGCGAACGTCGTACTCCAAGGCAAAGGACAGCAACTTTCTTTCTCTAGAGTTGACCCTGTAGCTTCCCCATAGGAAATGGTGGGCATTCAACTCACTAGTTATCACCCATGGGCCTGCATTCGATGTCAGAATATTGCGTAAACGCTCGCAGTCACACTTGATGGAGATACTTATAAAGCTCCGAGAATCGTGATAGTAACCTCATTATTCTACACAGTAAGGCACACATATTATCTCCATCGGGCGAGACTGTGTCGTGATCATAATTAAGGTCACGGCGCATGAATACAATAACCTTGCTGCAATCTTCGTGGATGGAAGGCATAAAGCACTCATACCCTGGCAGTTTCATGGAAGCAGACAGCTTGAGTTCACAAATCACAGTGATAGGAAACGGTTTAAAAATACAAACTGCCTAAGGTCAGACGTGCGCGACTTAATAACTGTGGCATTCTGCTGAAAGACAGATGCATTCTTGACTTCCTCTTGAAACTATGGTGCCTCGCTGGCCATGGTTTTACCCTAGAGATGCAAGCACCGAACCCTTATTACATACCCACAAGAATGTTCAGGGGATATTCACTTTAAGAGACAAAAATCAAGCACAGGCTTTAACTCCTATACCTAACAAATATTTCATCTAGTCGTCACAATTACAAGTATGTAAGCGCCTGTTGGCTTCCATTGGCTGCTGTATTTCTTTCACAATAAAATATTGCGCAAGGCCATGACCTTTCCCTTAACCCATGTCCCGAGCCCTCCCCCCCCCCCCCCCCCCCGTTTTTTTTTCTTAACCGAACGCCCAGCTCGTACGTGATAGAACAACCGTGTGAATAGAAAGCAAGAAAAGTGACACAGGACACCTTTCAATCCCCGACACCTTCTCGGGTTACGGTGACTTTCATCAAGCGCCATTCATGTGCACTGCGTTGTACGGGGGCATTCGTACTCAGAGCTACTTCATGCATGGCAGACGAAAATATGACTTGAGTTCGTCGTTGCCTCAAGCAAACACCGCTAAAGGTCATGAGTCTATTCTTATTTGGTATCGAACGCATGCCTACAGAATGAGAAAGCGTCAAGGTATGGGCTGATGCTACAGTTTTAGCCCCCTGTTGCTTAATACACGGTTGAAATTCAATCGAAGAAGGAGGATGCCCGGAATATTTCACTAACTTGGCTGCTCACCCGAAGGTCGTAGGTTCGATCCCGGTCATGGCGGTTCATTTCAATGGAGGCATAATGCTTTGGGACGTAAAACCCCCGGTATATCTTAAATAATTATTAAAGTACGTAAAATAGTGAAGCGGTTTTTTTTTTGGCTCTTCAAAGTCTAAAATGGTAACGTAAAGAAGGAAGGAAGCAGACAAAGGGAGAATGCAGGGAGGTTAACCAAAAAGACATCCGGTTGGCTACCCTACACTGGGAGATCAGGGAAGGGTACAAGAAAGTTGAGAAAGAGGGAAGAGAAGAGAAAATGGGCAGAACGTAGCGATAACCAAAAGTTACGAGGCCATTGTTCTTGCCACCATTCTACCCCTGCGCATGTGAAAACTCCGCTAGAATAGCCCGAGGCTGGTTAAGACATGAAGCCCCCCTCCATATTGCCTGGACATGGGAATGCCACGTCCGGGCGCTGCAGGCCAAAAAGACGGTTATTAACGTAATGCAATGGCGGGCGAATGATATGCGGACACGCCAAAATTGAATCAACTTGTGGCGACACACTTTGTGCATGCCCCGTGGCCTCCACCTCAGTATCATTCAGCCCGGCATAACGCAGCTACACGAGGCACTGGGACCTTTCACTGCGTTCCGATAAGCCACAGTGCCACCACAGCGTTACCCGAGTTATATGTCAATTGCCAGCGGTGGCTCCAAAACCAACCTGCACAGCTTCACTTCCCGGACTAGCACAGCGTCGGCATGCTCGCCCAGTGCTATAGCTAATCGAATAAAGGGTTGTTACGGTTTCATATTGCGCTTCATACTTCATTATTACTCGCACGAATTAATTGTGCGAGCAGCCCGAGCACAAAAATTCCAAGCAGATGGTTAGTGTCATTCAAACACGAAACACGCAACCGCCTCTCATACACGGGTGGTGATTGTGTGTTTACGGATAATAATAATTTGCGCTGTTTTACGTCCCAAAACCACAGTATGCTTATGAGATACGTCTTAACGAAGGGCTCTGGAAATTTCGACTATCTGATGTTCTTCGGGTGCACCAACATCGCACAGTATACGGGCCTCCACCATTTTGCCTCTATCTAAATGCGATCGCCGCGGCTGGCATCGAACCCGCGACCTTCGTTTCAGCAGCCGAGCACTCAAGCCACTGAACCACCGAGGCGAACGGTGTGTTTATGGATGGTGATATTGCACTATCCGTAAGAGCCACTGCCGAGTTCGTTGTTCCATGCATGGGCGTGGCGTGAAGCATTTTCAAACTAAAGCTATAGGGCAGTGAGTAGAGTGCTTAGACGTTTTAATGCGGTAGCATTAGACACTGGAAGAGAAATTCATCCCTGGAAAACCTTAAGCAAATTACCGCTATTTTACACATGCATTCCTGCTAAAACTTTGTTAAATCGGGTTGGGTGACCAAACTAATTCGTTACTTTGGGTTGATGATAGCACTGAGTACTATGAGCATTTGCGGGGGATCAATTTTTTGTTGTTGTTGTTAAGCAGGAAACGCTGTAAAATTGAATTTCGATCGAGTTTCAGTTGTGTTAGGCGCCTGCCTAACTTTCTCACGCCTTCTCATGCGTTCTTTTGACAAAAAATACAATTTACACAATGCACTTTATAGATAGACAAATCTTGCTTGTATGACAGTGAGATAAACTGAACAATCACACGATGTGTAACTGAAGTACGCAATACTGAATGTAAGTAATCTTGGAGCTAACAGAAACCACATTTCTGGAACATTCAATTAGGTGCAAGCTGAAGCGAAGCTATACGCCAGCATTATCGATATATGAAATAAGAAATCTTCCACAAGCAATTCAAATATTGATGCTATAAATATTAAACTAAATTCAATCGCTTAGCCATCTACAAATTGGTAATGTAAATTGACAATGTCAAAGTTCGAAAAGGTGAGGAACTTGCTTACAAGGACTCGCTAGGTACTGATGATGACTAAGAAAAACGAAAGCTCTAAGGATGATTTGGTATCCTATGGCCCTGTGCCTATGCAGGGGAGATATTCTCGCGGTGTCCCATTTCCTGGACATCTCCGATTCGGCCTCCACTGATTGACTGGAGCTGGAAAGCAGCGTGCCCCCTGTTTCCGGTCTTTCTCACGAAACGTCAAGTTTTACGCCACTCAGCTTTGACAACTCTCATCACAAATGAGAAAGATGGAATGTGTTTCACCACAATCAATGCTACTCCAAGAGACCCGCTTTTAACCGAACATCTCCGAGGCCGTGCATGAACTCTAACCACGTTAGCCCTTGAATTAGGTTTAATGCAGCCTCCCGCCTGACTCTTCTGAAAGGTCGTTACACATTCTCTGCATCGCTCTTCAAATATCTCAACACGTTCGTACGCACGTTCAGACTTGTGAAGTTTGTTTAAGAGTCCTGATGCGGTAAATTTCGTCCACTCAGTTTCTTTTTGCGGTGGTCTAGTGGCTAAGCTACTCGGCTGCTGACCCGCAGGTCACGGGATCGAATTCCGGCTGCGGCGGTTGCATTTCCGGTGGAGGCGGAAATGTTGCAGGCCCGTGTGCTCAGATTTGGGTGCACATTAAAGAGCCCCAGGTGGTCAAAATTTCCAGAGCCCTCCACTACGGCCTCTCTCATAATCATATGCTAGTTTTTGGACGTTAAACCCCACATATCAATCAAAACCAGAGATAGCTAACCGGAGGCTGCCCTTTAAATCTTTCTAATTGTAGTGCTAATCTTTCTAAATTTGTTCTAATCTTGCTCAATTGTAATTGTCGATAATGTAAGTGCCCACCAATATGCGATGAATGCGCAGTGTTGTGCCGGCATGGGAATGAAGAAACGCGTCTGGTGGTTCAGGCATGGTATATCGATAATAATGGTAGCACATGCGTGAAGCAATCATCAATAAACTTCCACAGAAATGAAATAAAATGACTTCACAATTATCTTTTCCCTAGACCTCCACACATGGCAGCATTATGGGGTCGAATATTGCATGGGCACACGCAGGTAAGTTTTCGTGTCTTCTTTCTTTACCCTAGTTGTGCGCATCTCCAGTTTTTGGTGGGCGTTTTTGGGGCCCTGACTTCCTACTGGTACCCATGTTTGCATACCTTGTCTTTTAAAATTAAAACGTATCAAGAAGCTCAAGTCTCTCTTATTAAAAGACTTCATTACAAATCTCTCGGCTAGACTGCCGTGAAAGTGGAATGTCAAGCTGGCTGGAACCACCTCTGAAAATAAGGACAAGCACGTTATTAGATGCGAAGCAGCTTTTGCTCAAAGCTATGTCCATTCTTCCCTCACGCGTCCACTCCCCTACTGCGCATGTACGTTTTTCCTTTTCTCTCTATCTTCTCCTATGCTTCCCTCCTCTCTTTCCCTAGTCGGCAAAAACAATGTTTCCATGAGATAGCGAGCGTCTGCTTTGTTCGTAACCGTTGATCGTCGTTTCGGTGAGACAGAGTGCGTCTGCTTTAGTCAGCACGGGATCATGTTCGTTGTCGCGGACATGTGCGTTGTGAGATCGGCTGTTTAGCAGTGCTCAATTAATGGTTACCAGCAGCGTCGGTCACCGGCAGCGTTCGCCAGGTAGAGATTTTTTTCAATGTACACAAGCATCATCAACGAAGCCTGCAGGACAATGGGCGTTATGCTTTCGAAGTTTGTGGACCTTGCCCTCCGGGTCTAGTGGAGTGCAACGTTAATGTACCTGGTTAAGGCGACACGAGCTTCTGTGAGTACCGTTCACCGTCTCCCCGCTGTCCTGCATGCACACATGGTTCCCCTTAGCGAGAGATTGTGTACTTTTCTATCCCAGCGTCTGCTGTCTTTTTTGCGCTATTCGTGACGTTTGTTGTTGGCTCACGGGACGTTAAGATGAAGTCTAGTTGTATATATACGAAACATATATGTTGTGAATTATCACCTACCCAGTTTTTTCGTGCAGTCGCGCGTGGTTGCACCTTGTCTCGCACGAATGTCGTGAGCGGTAAACTGGGTTCACTTCGTTTTTCTGCTTTTGCGACTGTGCAGGAAAGCAGCGTGCAGTCGAAAAACACGAAATCCTGAAGACATAGTGCTGATATTCACGTGTTTTCTTCCTCTGTTTGGTGATGAATTCGGTGCGAGTTGACTATTTAATGCAGGTAAAGAGGGCATAGCACTTGTAAGAAGGACTGCAAAATCGAGAAAAGAACAACTGTCTCTCCTTTGAACTCGATGTAGTTTAGGGGCCCTCAAGTAAGAAAACATTCTGATATAAAAATGAGCATATCGTCCGCACTAGGCAGTGGACAAGCACAAAAATTATTGAAATACCACACGAAACGGTAGAATAAGCTAGGAGCTTGTCACAGTTCTGTTATATAGGCACCAACCAGCTTAGCCAAAACATTTTGGGATGGCTGTGAACTGACCTGATACATTAGAAGGTGTTTATAGGAACCCTGTCTGTTTACGTAAAGGATACCTGAGCCATCGTATGAAAGGAAGGTCAGAAAGCCCACGCAGCAGCAACTCTTTTGCCTCTTTTGTGAACAGCCAAGGCGCGAGACACTGTTTGCAGGGTGCTATAGTATTAGAATAACTGAGAGCAGCAGCCTTTACGAGTGACCGTGCGCTTTATTTTCCATGACTAAAGAGAGGTGGGACGGTGGGCGTGACACGACTCGGCCGTCGGGAGGGCACCCACTGCTGCCGCCGGCAGTATCTTGTCTCGTGGACTCCCGGCCCATAGATACCGAAACACGCGCGCACTGAACGACGCACCTCTGAGTCACGTGACCGATCTTTTATGCACGCACACAACTGTGTTTTTCTGTCTAACGTGGTATGCAAACGATCTAGTTTTCTTTCACCCCGCAAAGGTGACCACTGCCGCTGAATCACGACAAAGGAGACAGAGAATGAATCCCATCGTGTACTCGCGCGTAGAACATCCCTACAGCGCTAAAGGTGATGTACTCTCGGTGTTAAATATACAGCCAACCCGCCACTGCCATCTCCCCTGTGGACCCCTGCCGCGGTGAACCGGAGCCTCAATAGGAAGAACCTCGCCGAGACGAATGGGTTCACCGAATTTGGACATGGGGTTTTCTTTGTGAGCTCACAGCGTACGCATAATTCAGTACGCCGAAAATTCGACATGGCGGTCGCGTAAATTCTCAGTGTTTGTGTTTCCTTTCGGCGTGTGCACGCCATGGGTGTCCGCATGTGTAAGCGCGTCGCCATTTAGGTGCCTTTACTTAAATGTAGATAATCAGTAGCATCTACCAGCTATACGCCCCGCTATATTAAATAGTACGGACACGTAGATCTCATAAATTCAAACAGTAATTTAAATTAAGCTAGTGCTAGTGACTTGTAAACTTGCTGACAGTGCGTAACATCCCAAAACAGTTACGAAAATTATCGTGAAAGAAATCGTGAAGGCTGATCATCAATGTATTCTTGGTGTATTATGGCAGCTAGTAGACCATGAACCCCTCAGTGATGTCATTTCTTTGTGACTATCCTTCAAACATGCCATACTGCACTGTTTGGAATTTTTTGTTCCTGACCACCACGTTAAAACAAGAAGGGCAAATCCCTGGGTGACCCGGGACATTTTACACCTTAGACGAAAACTGAAGCGTGCAAAAAAGAAACCAAACAGACATCCTGACGTGATTCAACAACTTCAAGTTGAACTTTCTTGCGCACTAACAGCATTCTGAGATATATGTTTTTCATCGACCTTACCGGGTTTCTTAAAGAATAATCCAGAAAATTTTTGGCAATACTTGGGAAATAAAGCTGTTCCTTTAGAAAAATTAAAGGAGAATGGCCTAGTAGTTACCGACTTAACAGAAATTTCCCACATAATGAGTGATTATCTTCATTCTGCGTTTTCTTCAAAAGATACCGTAAATCGAAATCTTGTTCCATCCTTGCCGCATTTAAGTTTGATAAGTTTTGAGGATGTGTTATCACTGTTACTTTACGTAAAAAAATCCTCTGGTGGCCCTGACGGCATTCCGAGTTCTTTCTTGCGTAGCTACGCTGAACCAATATCGCATATTTTAACCAATATATTCTCTGATTCACTAAAAACAGCAACATTACCAGATGACCGGCACCTCGCCAGGGTTCTAGCTGTGCATAAAAAAGATGATCACCTGCTGAAGAAAAAGTACTACGCAGTTTCTCTAAGGTCTACATGCTTCAAGGTACTTTATCACGTATTTGCTAACTTTATTACTGATTTCTTTTAAAATAGTAACATGTTGTCTCCAGCCCAGTATGGCTTTCGGAAAAAACTATAAACGTGTACGCAGCTTGTTGAAACAGTTCGCCATATTGCACATATACTTGATTCTTCAGGCCAGCTTGATTTAATTTTCTTAGACTTTAGCTAGCCATTCGAGCGCGCTTCCCATGGCAAACTTCTCTTAAAGCTGCGAAATTTGAATTTACCATCTTTTGTCATAAATTGAATAGATGCTTATCTTTCAAATCATGCACAGTACGTTGACGTGGGGGGGACATATTTCTAGCACATTACCGGTATTATGAGGTGTTCCACAGGAAAGTGTTTTAGGGCCGATTCTTTTTTTCCTATATATATATATATAAATGACATAGCTGACATGGTTGAGTCTAACATTTTTTTATCAGATAGTTCGCTGACGATTGTGTTCTGTATAAAAAAGTGACATGCCAACAAGATCAGGTTGATCTAAGTTTTGCATTAACACATGTTAGTGCGTGGTGTACTCGGTCGTCAATGACATTAAACCCTGACAAAACAATTCTTCTACGTGTGACAAAAAAGAAACAGCCATTCACGTTTACCTCTCACGTCTACGGAACGCCAGTACGGGAAGTAAATGAATATAAATACCTAAGAGTTACCATTACAAACACACTTTCTTGGTCCTCACATACAAGAAATGTCTGTGCATCAGCTTCTCGTAAGCTTGGTTTTCTGGGACACAAATTTAAAAAAGCCCCTTTTGTTAGCGTCCTCTATCCCGCTTTTGGTAAAATTTAGGGTGTCGCCGGTATGGCCGTAAAAAGGTGAAAATTGATAGAAGACACAACACACGACTCACGCACTGTTAAGAAATGAAAACAAAAGAATGCTGTATTTAATTAAGAAAACTAGGTTACAATATTATTCGCGCAACCGTTCAATTCCGCACATCGCACAACGCACAACCGCTCAAGTCGCTCGCAATTCGCAGACTCTTCTTCGCTCGCCGTTCTCGCTGCGTCTCTGGCTCTTTCCGCGCTTTTTCGCTTTCCTCTCTCGACCACAGATCCGAGCACACATGCGCGCACGCTGACACAAACGCGCACGCGCCACACACATACACACACACACACACACTCACGCACGTGCACAAATTGTTCCACGAAGTCAGTGGGGGAAGTCCGTCGCTTCGCCATTCGGGGAAACAGAGTCGAACGTCCCACAGGCCACGGATGCACAAAGCGGCATGTTTCCATCTTCTTGCACTCGAACTGGCAAGGTGCATTAAAGCGGGCCGCCGCCTTTGTGCTGACCCGGCGCCCGCAGGTCTGGGAGGCTCGCCGATCGCTGTTGCCCGTAAACAAGGAGGACGGCCCCCTCGAGTGACCAACGGACACTCGCACGGCACAACACACGCAAAAATAAAGAAATAAAACAAAACTTGGAAGATTTGAGGCAGTCGCGTACACTCGGTCGTCCTGACAGTCATTAACGTCCTCGTTAATGGAAAAAAATCATAAACAAACCCACACGCCAATACACAAACAGAATTGTTTCCTTCGTCGAAGAAGACAAGAAAAAAAAAACTGTTTAAGTACGCACAGTTCACTCGGTAAATCCCGGCACGCACTGAAGTTCTCAACAGACGCCAACGCAACTATGGCGCACTCGCATAGGGATGGGTCTTGGCGCAGCTACGGGCCGAACGTCTCAGTCGCTGCACCTCACATTCGGGGGCGTCCGACTCCTCCGCAGACTCTCCGTCGTCATCAAGGTGTGAATGCGGATTGGTCGTTGTCCAGCACTTCAACTGTGACACGTGCGCAGTGGTCGCGAAGCGGCTCGCCTTTGTTTCGTCAAGGTCGGCAACTCGATACGTGTCAGCTGGCAACACTGCCGTGATTACAAGGGGGCCCCTATATTTTGGCTGGGCTTTGGCAGGCTTTTCCGTCTGTTCTGGAGCCCTCTTCATGAAGACCACGTCACCGACACCGTACATTCTAGCCGGGAAGTGGCGCTTGTCGTAAGCGACCTTCATCTTCTTCTGCTCGCTCATGAGGCGCTGCCGTACACGTTCGCGCAGCCCGTCGGGCTCCTCCCACTCTGACGCTTTAGATGCAAACAAGCGCTTCAGTGCCACGCTGTGAAATTCCGGTCGATAACCATGTAACAACTCGAAGGGAGTCTTCCCAGTCGTCTTGTTTACAGCGTTGTTCAAGCTGCACTCTGCCTCACTGAGCTTTTCGTCCCAATCTCGCTGCTCTGTATCGACCATCGATGTAGTAATTACTGGGCTCGTATACTCGGAATGTGTCTCAGTTCCGATTCCCTCTCTTTTCCGCTCTCCGACGATGTCACGTATAGCCTCTCGCTTTGCTGCATTCGTGCGGTAGGGCCGAACAGCCACGGGAGCGCTACCAGGTATCTCCTGTATGTCCATCGAAAGGGCAGGTGTGCAGCCATGTTCGCCGAGATTGGCGGCGAAAAAATCCCGGTACTCATTAAGGTGGCACGCGAGCTCACGACGCTGCTCCTCTGTTACGGAGGGGTCAATTTTAATTTTCTCGCACCCAATCGGCCGTCGCGCCTCCGTAACCAGAATTTGCTCTGGATTCGCCGCGCTGCACTCCTCTCTACACTCATTTATTTCCTTCATCTCGCAACCCGGGATGTCCACCTCTGTCGCGTGGCCAAGTCTTCGTCCTTTACGTCGAACCACGTCATCGTTTCCGCTCGTAAACACCGGCACAGTAACCTCTCCGTCCTCCATGTCAACAAGAATTTCGCACCCACGGTTGTTGAATAGCACTGCACCAGTGACGTTAGACTGCGATGACAGTCCCACCCAATTTATAACATTGGCCTGCAGTGGGGTCTCTTCAGCAGTTTTCAAACGTAATTTCGGACATGAAACGAAGGGTTCGAGATGTGAAAATGGGCACTCGTCTCTATGCCAGAATTGCAAGCTGTCGCCCAGCTTAGCGTAGGTCACATATGGCAGCTCGGTAAACGTGCGACCGACAAGCAAATCGACCGACTGGGCCTCGTCGGGTACAACAAGTATCTGTATATTCTTGCCAACGACGCCATCTATCAGCAAGTTGGCCCGGCACCTGCCAATCGCACGAGCAGCTGGAACGCCCTGGCTGCCGAAACCATACAGAGCTGTAGCATCTTCCAGCACTTCCGCTCCGCACCGCACCGCCGCTGATTCGCGCAGTAAGCAACCGGAACTGCCTGTGTCTATCATGCCAATCAAAGTCTCATTGCCATTCCATTTAACGGGCTTCAAAAGCACGCCAGGATCAATTTTCTCTCCAGAGACAGCGTTGGTCTCATTTCTGGGGCCTTTTGCTTGGCAGTGTTTTTGGGTATGCCCAGTCTTCCCACATTTTAGACATTTTTCAATTCGTCTTTCCTCTGGGCAATCCCGCGAAATGTGTCCGAATTTGAAACAATTATAACATTTTCGCTCACCGTTCTGATTTGTGATAGGTGGTCGCTGGTCCCGCCTGTCGTACCCGGACGCTCCCTGCAGCGGTGCCTTCGGTGCAGGTTGCATACGAGGTGCATCGCTTGTCGCTCTTCGCTCAGCCGCTGTCCCGAAGCGTTCTCGTCGCTCGCGGTCGATCCTCTCAAATTCCTGAATGTCGTGCAACAGGTCATCCGCGTCTTCATGCGACCTTCCCAGAAGCATCGTGCATAACTCCCGCGATCGGAGACCGGTCAGCACCTGCTCCCTCGTATCACAGAAATCCAAGTGCGCCTCTCTGCAAAGGCGCACCTTCTCGTGGAAGTACGCAGCAGTGTTCTCATTTCGCTGCTGCATTCGCTCTTGCATACGCCTCCATCGCTCCGCCGCCCGTGTCTGACTGTAGAAAGTCCGCCCGAACATCCGCTCGAAATCGTCCCACGATGAAATTTCGGCAGCTCTCGAACGGTACCAATCCTTTGCGGCGCCGACCAGGTGACACTTGGCAGTTTCGAGCAGGAATGGCGTTGGCCACCGGTGAAGCGTAGCCGTCTGGCGCAAACTTTCCATCCATTCCCGGGCTGCTGACGCGCAACCATAACCGGAAAAGTCTGGAATATTCCTGCTCAAATCGGGCATCACCTGAAACGTGTTGATGGCCGCCTGGTGTGGAGCCCCCGACGACTCCGGCTGAGGCAGCCGCCGCAGCAGATCCGCCAACAAGCGGTCTTTCTCGCGCAAAGCGTCGAAAAGTTCCCGCTTGGTGAGCCCGGCACAGTCGTCGTCATCACGGTGACCACTCTCCTCCGGCGATGATCCGTCCAGCATGGCTGATGTTAGATCTCTGGAAGTGCACGCTCACTGGAAGTCCACCATTGCTTTGTTCTCGCACTGACGCAATCGCACTCCTCGCTAAGATTTTCCAAACTCGTTCCGAACGTTTTTTTTTTTTTTTAATCGGTCAAATCCCACTTCTGATGAATGTTAGCGTCCTCTATCCCGCTTTTGGTAAAATTTAGGGTGTCGCCGGTATGGCCGTAAAAAGGTGAAAATTGATAGAAGACACAACACACGACTCACGCACTGTTAAGAAATGAAAACAAAAGAATGCTGTATTTAATTAAGAAAACTAGGTTACAATATTATTCGCGCAACCGTTCAATTCCGCACATCGCACAACGCACAACCGCTCAAGTCGCTCGCAATTCGCAGACTCTTCTTCGCTCGCCGTTCTCGCTGCGTCTCTGGCTCTTTCCGCGCTTTTTCGCTTTCCTCTCTCGACCACAGATCCGAGCACACATGCGCGCACGCTGACACAAACGCGCACGCGCCACACACATACACACACACACACACACTCACGCACGTGCACAAATTGTTCCACGAAGTCAGTGGGGGAAGTCCGTCGCTTCGCCATTCGGGGAAACAGAGTCGAACGTCCCACAGGCCACGGATGCACAAAGCGGCATGTTTCCATCTTCTTGCACTCGAACTGGCAAGGTGCATTAAAGCGGGCCGCCGCCTTTGTGCTGACCCGGCGCCCGCAGGTCTGGGAGGCTCGCCGATCGCTGTTGCCCGTAAACAAGGAGGACGGCCCCCTCGAGTGACCAACGGACACTCGCACGGCACAACACACGCAAAAATAAAGAAATAAAACAAAACTTGGAAGATTTGAGGCAGTCGCGTACACTTTGAAATTAAAAATGCTCGCGTAAAAAGCGTATATTTTGCCTGAACTAGAAGATGCATCAGTGGTTTGGGACCATTCTTACAAAAAAGATATTCAAAAACTTTCAATGGTTCAAAGACACCTGTACGTTATATATTTTTTCAAGTTTAAATCAACTAATTTTCCCACAAAATTAATGAAAGACAACGACATCCCTGTGCTTGAAGGACACCGCAGAAACGCACACCTTAAATTTTCGCATTCCATTTATAATGGTAAGCTGAATATTCCTGTCCACAAATACATACAACCATTTTCTCCTCACGCATCCAGGCATCGTCATATGCATACCCTGCAACCATACTCCACTCGGACTAACATCTTTGAAAATTGCTTCTTTCCCCGAAGAATTATTCAATGGAATAGCTTACCACCTGATATCGTTTCACGTGATGACTTCGAGAAAGCATTGCTTGGAGCATCCAAACGATGACATAGGTGCGCCTTCTCCATATTTTTTGTGCTTGTTATAATGTCTGTGCTTTGTTCTTATGCAATATTACTCCTTCAGATTTTTAGTCTTCAGTACTTGTAATACTTCAGGTGTTTCTATATGTATAGATTCGGATGTGCATGTGTGTATATTATTTTTCTTCGTGCTTTGACGCATCACTTCGTTTCTGCCATTATTAATTCCTATATATAAGTTGCTATATTTTTGTTACATTTCTTGTATCACTCATTTTGTATTCTTGCAAGTTTGTTTATTGCAATAATTTTTCTCGATGTTTGCGCACATTGGTTATTGTAATGTTTCCCACCTGCCTGGTCTTCAGTTACCGCAGTATTTTCTAAATAAAATAAATAAAGTTAGTGAACAAAAATATTCAGTGCTGAGAGCAACTTAACGTTCTAGGTGCTTGACCCAACATACTTTGGGGCAACCTGATAATTTTGTCTAGCTTGAAATGTTATCTTATTTTCTTTTTATTTTCAGCCACCCTTCGATTAGCTAGCGCTCCGCGAGAAGAATGAACTTGGATTTGTTTTCCTGACCCTGTGTGGAGCGTCCTTTCCTTGGCCGCGGTCGTCCAGACACCGAATACGTAACAGCATATGATGCCAAGCAAGTATCATTGCCCAACAATACCATGAAGTTATGCATTATCTCGCAAGAACTCAGAATACGAAAAAAAAAGTCATTTCGAATACAGAGGGCGCCATGCTCCCCTAAATATGGCACTCTATGCAAGATGGCAAAGTTTATTTGTGAGGTTCAACGTCTCAAAACCACGATATGATTATGAGAGACGCTGTAGTGGAGGGCTCCGGAAATTTTGACCTCCTGGGGTTCTTTAAGGTGCACCCAAATCTGAGCACACGGGCCTACAACATTTCCGCCTCCATCGGAAATGCAGCCGCAGCAGCCGAGATTTGATCCCGCGACCTGCGGGACAGCAGCCGAGTGCCTTAACCACTAGACTACCACGGCGGGGCATGCAAAATGGGATTACGGGAGATATTTAACGACCCAACCCCAAATCTATGAGAGCTTTGAAAAGCAACTTGGTGGAAAACTCATTTATCTTACGCAGAAATTGACTGTCGGCTTCCTGCGTTCTCGTCCACAACCAGACACACTCACACTGCGCGCGTTTGTGTCTGGTTGATACGTTTCTGTTGAAGTAGCGCAGTTATTCATTTTGTTTCAAGTCAACACGAGTGGAAGAAAAAAACCTTATTGTCACGCAGAAGTTATAGAAGCTACGAATGAGTCATTCAAATATTTCTCATTTCAAGGAATATTGAGTTTGTTTGACAGAACTACAATATATGTTGTCAACGACTTTATCTCGATCACAGGTTTCAATTGTCACCTAGGGCAAAATGATCTTTAATTGTATTCTGTCGCATTTCTTAAAGTTTTTTCTTGACACATTTTTTTTTTCGTGGCTGTTTCAACTGAATCTGTATGTACCACATATTTTGTACTCGGTTTGTGTGCTACGTTCGGTCTGCGTGCCGAGCTTTTGTAGAAGCAGAAGCCTTTGTCAGGCCACATGGATTTTAGCTTCTGCTTATATATTTTGTGTTGTAAGCAAGAGAAATAAACTGTATTCAATGATCCCGGGATGACGTCATCATATCATGTCATTATGACGTCACAGATTGTCAATGTACGTGCCTTAAACAAGACGTCGCTTAACGTCACTTCAGACAATGACGTCATCACATTACATCGCCACTTGGTCAAACAAAGGTGGGCCGATCACGGAGGCCGTGGAAAGCTATGTGATGATGTACTAAAGGCTTGCAACGTCACCGATCTTGGCGGCACTGCAAAACCATGTTAGGTGCTGAAATCTTTGCAAAACAGCAGTGGAGGATCAAAAAATTCACTGAGAACGAAAAGAAAATGATTTTTGCTTTCTAGTCGTCTTGGGAGAATGCAAACAGACCAAGTGAATTTTTTTACCCAATGCATCAAAATTTTGGCACTCTTCCTACTGTATTTTTTTCTTCTTATGCGTGTATTGCATCTGTGTGAGAAAAGAACGAGGCAGTGAAGTTCTCTGCGATCCGCTACAGGCAGAAGTTGAATATCACGCACCTCTCGATTGCACTCACGACTCACTAGTAGTCAAAACTCAGTTTATGATATGTTTATTATGAAAGAGCTAGTCCTTTAAAATACAACGAGCGTTATTCAACGGCCGACGTCCATATATAATGTGAACTGTACAAACAATTAATAAACGTGCAACCGCAGGCCACAGAAATTCATGAGTGCAAGCTGAGAACACGAGCATGGCGAAACGTGGTCAAATAGCCACACATGAATACACGAAACTGAATCCTGGTTCATTTCCGGCTGACATACCTGTCCTTTCCTCATTCTCATCTTTCAGTTGTCGGTCAAGTCTTACACCGTGGTCTTGGCGATTTTCTGCATGCACGAAACAGGCCAACGAATTGACTACGAGCGCATCAGTGGTAGGTGTCGTAGCTTGAAAACATAAAGAATTCAAATAATCTATATGTGTCTTAGCGTGCGTGGTTTCTCCAGTATAGCTGACTGCACACTTTTTTTTTCCTTTTACGACTCAGAAGATTGAATAATTAAAGACAACTGTATTAATTGTACCAAGGCGATAGACTAGACTAGTTGGTACATGTCGAATTGGATAAAAACCAGCGGAAAACACGAAACACGGAGAACAAGAACGTCGGGACAGCTGGCATTGGCGGGCACGCGTGATGAGCTCGCGTTTCAAGCTCGCTCTTTATCAGTTGTATTGCCAGCTTGTCCCATCAATTTTTTTGTGTGCCCGTGTTTCTCGCTGGTTTTTATTCAATTTGTAGTAAAAGTAGTAGCAGCAGCAGCATCTGTATAGTAGTAGTAGTAGTAGTAGTAGTAGTAGTAGTAGTAGTAGTAGTAGTAGTAGTAGTAGTAGTAGTAGTTGTAGTAGTAGTGTTAGTGACACGTAATATAACACGTGGCGGTGGGGGGCCAGACAGCCATGCAGTGCAAAGAAACCACCCGACCAGTTCGGCCGAATAGGCGCCGCCTGCGCCAGTTCGCTTTTGGTAGAGCCTCTACGAGGCTAACGAGCCCAGGAATTGGGACAAAGCGACAAATGGTGAGCGGGAAAGCATCCGCCCGGCGCTGACTACAAAAGTCACGGACACAGCGTGAGCTCCCGACATGCGCGTACGCCCAATAACGCCGTACAGCCGGTCGGGCCGCATAGTTTGGGGAGCGCGATAGGGAGCGCGCCGCGAGTGTCAGTGGAGAATTTATGAAGCATCGTGGCGGCCGTCCTCCTCGCGGGATGCACGTCCCGAAGCGCATGTACGCGCACCAGAGTGGAGAGAACTGCGCAACGCCAGCGCGGCGCTGTTAACGACTGCCGCATAGACAGGGGAGGAGTACGAGCTCGGGGGACTAGCTAGATTGCGACTGTGAGGGAGGGGTGTCGTGTGTTCTACAGAAGGGCCGTCCAAATAGAAGCTAAAATGACGCAAGTGAACAAGCGCACCCGTCGTGCGGAGAAGGCACGCTGAATGAGGTAGACGGGGAGACGCGCATAAAAGAAGATATGTCGCCAGGACTCGTGTGTACGGCTAGCCGGTCTCAATTACGTGAAAAAAAAAGTTGGGGCTAACAAAAAAAGAAATGCGAGGCAAATGTCAACAATAGAGCAAGTCATGCACCAGCTGGAAATGGGGTAGAATGGAGAAAGAAGAAAACGACTCTGCATAATCGATCAAAGAGCGAAATGGGACGGCAATTATAACTGCGTTCGATTGAAATCACACGCACTGCCCGTCTGGCTGCCCGCCTCCCCCGAACCACCACCTATAGCACCACTCGTATGTCGATAGGTGTTTTGTGACTGTGCGGTCTTTTCAGACCGGAAATGTAGGCAGGAAGGAAGTTCGCCAGAGTGGAGGGAGTGGGAAAAATAGGGGGACGCAAGCTCGATTGCTTTGATCATGTGGTTGACATCGCGCACGTGCGCGATGGTAAGCTTCCCGCGGCGGACTTCAGCATGCTGCGGCTAGTACACGCCATGAAAAGTGTGTTCACGTGCCGGTGAAGAACGATACCACATGCCTTTTAGCATTCCATAGCATTCCACACTTTTTGCACAGAGCGACGCAATGCCAAAGAAAAATGATGGTAAATTGTTCTCCACAATGTGTAAAACGTGTGATTGGAAGTTTGACCGTTATGTTCCGGGCAAAAGCGAATTTGCTTCAAAGCTTGGTCAAGCGGTTACAAAGTGACATATAGGCAGTTCCTGCTCTGTCGTAGGAACACCCCCTAACACACTCCTATTTTCAGCTACGGGTTTGAAGGAACGAATAAACTTCAGGATCAATTTGAAGAAACTTCATTGCACTACTTGGCTTTGGCTCAAGTGTCGTGTCGCCACTTCAGATATCGCCACATTCTACCTATGCCCTGGCGCCAAGTGTGTTTGGCATCGCCGCCGAAGAGTGTTTTTTCTAGGAGATAGCCAGCTGATATACTGCCCGAAACGGACCTGTTCAGTAATAGGTATGCATATCACATCTTATGCGCTCGGCATACATTCTATCGAAAAAAAATAATGATCTGTCACAAAAAAAACTCAAATGCTTGCTGATTAAAAATAGGGTGGTCTTGTTGAGCTTTGCGCTTCAGAATCATGCTGTATCAACGATTTGGTTGGTAGATGGTGACATTTCTGAACCTTGAATACATTTGTATGCGTAAGCAGCGGCTGCTAATCACTACACTGTGTCCAGAGTGGGCACGAAATACAAGATAAGTGGGAGATACGTAAACCATGTGCCCGTTTATTTTTAGGGCTACGCGGATACCAATTGTCGGTCACACATACAGGAGTTTAATGTCATACTTGTGTTCAATGAGACAAGAAATGCGTAAGTACCTTTAAAAAGAACGTGTGCTAAATGAGTGAGGAACTTGTCTCCCTAGTATTATGATAATCTATGCAAAAGACTGTTTTCCGGAAAGTAAGAGAATGGTAGAGATAAACTTTTTACATTTCTTGTTTTTATAGCAAAACTGTAATCTCCTTATTCTACATGCTCTGCGACTACACGTGCGCGACTTCCCGCGAATAGAGCGTTCTGAAGCAAAGAATAGGATGCTGTGCGAAAGGAGCGCCACGCAGCCACGGCTACCGGAGATTTTGCATAAAGCGCTCATTTAGAACAGCGACAGAGCAGAGAACGAAAAAGAGGGGAAACGCCGGCCTATGACAGGAAGTGAGCCTTGACCTCTCGGCCTTTCCATTCTGTCCCTTCGTGACAGTTCATTTTTTAGCTGTCTGCACGTAGAAGGCATGCAAGGCTACCGTAGTGTATTACATGTTCACTGCAGAGGTGCGCCATGCATGATCACGCTGGCGGGTGTGCCGAATGATTAGGATGCTTCTAGGTCGAGCACACAAAAAGCCGCGTGGGATATCTGTAGTCGATGTCATGCCTTATCTTGCATGGTGTACAAAGTGTGGCCTTCAATGGTGCGACTCTCTCTCTCTCTCTCTCTCTAAGTGTGTGTGTGTGCGTGCGTGCGTGTGTATGTGTGTGTGATATTATGAAAACCTAAAATCAACTATTGATTTGATTCACGCGAGATACGCCTATACAGCACATCGGAATTAAAATGATTTGAAGGTTTGTATGCTTTTGTTCATGAAATAATCAACATGTTGATCTGCCATGTCCATACGAATTGTCGCTGTTGATTAATATTCTAACCTATGGGCTGCTACATCGTCCCGCTCTTGATATAATAAAAGGTAGCATCAAGAGCAAGTGCCAACCTCAGACAATGATGCACGCGACGTAACGCATATTCACTGCTGATGCTTTGGGAAGTACCAAGCCAAACACTCCGTGAATTCGCGGTCGTGTGGCCGATTCACAACCGCGACCCCTTTTAGCCACAGGACCATGAGCAACTGGCGAGCAAAAAAGACTTGAAAGCGGCTGATATTCACGCGTGGGTGTGAGCTGCGCCCGTCGACACACAAAATTCATGTCTGCTCCCTTGGATCGTAAAATGTGTTGATGTCCTGTTTCTTCACTAGCTATTGGTTAAAAGCTCGCGACCGTTGTCACGTTATTTAAAAGTCGATCAGTGAGCGACTGAGCCAAATATGTTCTTTTGCGTCTAAAGCGACCATTTGCGACCAGTTGCTCTGCGACTAACTTGGTCTTGCTATGGTGATCGTCACGGGTGTGAACGAACCTTTAGGCAGCAGGACAATGGCAGAACTTTGGCCTGAGTCTAATTTTCAGAAGTATTGTTATCGTCCAGCGGACCACTAATAAAATGGAGCTGGAAGTGCATACTTTTTTGGCGGAAATAATTGGAAGTGAATCTCTTTCTCACCCATTTCTTTCTATCATTTAATCTTGTGCACCTTCTTTGCTACCGGTTTTCGCGATAATCTTCAACAAAATGACGTTTCCAGGAATTCTGCGGTCTAAGCAAGAAAGTTTGTAGGATAAGGGCTCTCTCACCTTGCCTATATAATTAGCCATTTTTCGATAGATATCTCTTCTCTGTCACTCAAAGAAACGTGGCTAGTTCGCGGTAATTCATGCTAGAAAAGAAATTTGTCAATATTGCACTGAGTTTTTCAAATTCTTTTCTACGTCCTCGCCTACTTAAGACAAAGATTTTCTAGACTCGTTCAAGAAGTTTTCCATCTTTTCTCTTCATGACAGACTTGGCTCTTCGCTAGAAAAGAATGGCATCATAGTTATATTTATTCATAGCACTATTTTCGCACTACAAAGAGAGCCAGCGATGAACAGGAAGGCCGGGACGTTAAACAGACATTACCATGCAGTTTGCTACCCCTAACTGGAGGTGGGGAAATAGGTATTAAGAAAGAGGGTGTACAGAGAAAGAAAAAAAGGAGAAAAAAACACAAGTGCACGCAGGGGAAACCAAACACACACACACACACACACACACACACGTAACAGCCTACCATCTTGTACATAAAGCTATTTGCATACTTTTGCTTTAACAAAGCCATAGTGATAACGTAAATACTATAGAAAAAGGGCACACGAAGAAACATTTGCAAAATATGACAGCATGGTACATTTCGATAGTAATGCGTACGCAACCATGATTCACCAACAGTACATGACTTCAGAGTTATTCGTTAAAGACCCATGCACAGAATTATAAGTACCGTTAGATATTAGCAGAAATTGAACAGTTTTTTAAACATTTGTGCACCGCCGGATATCATCCGACACGAATTATATCGTGACCAAATAATGGAGTTTAAACAGAACACTATTTGCGCCCCCCTCCACACACACTTTTCCATTATTAGGTGTGTGTGCGTGCACGCGCGCACATACGCACACACACACCAAATAAACCTTTTTCAAGAACAGTAGCGCCACCAACGGGCGCGCAAGCGCTTATAGGAAAAATTGGCCCCGTATCGGCATGTTTCACTGCAACTGACATCGAACGACGATAGTCCTGCGTCTGGAGAGAGTGAACAAAACTTTATTTTGATGTTCTGCGCTATAAAACCAGTGAATTGTATTCTGTAGGCACTGCGTTAGAGCGTCTCAATCTGTGCAGCTAAGGCGAACGAGCGCATCGAGGCACTTTAGACACAAGCGCTATCAGGCAGTTATCTTCGAAAACGAAGGAAGGTGTGTGCGCCTGTCACGGGGACGATAAGGTGTAGAACGCAAAGCGACGGGCAGGTGCCACCACCATTTCGTCTTATCAAATCGTTGGAAACACCTGTCTTTTTGAGCATGGCGTTGCAATGTCAGCGCAGCGTTATAAACGCTACAGTCCTTACAATTACTTACGTATGCATTCTCTAGTATAAGAACACACATGCAGAATATAACGTGAAGTTATGATGCCTCAGATATGCGCAATAATTGCTTTTAAATTGATAATGTCACAAGTATGAATGCTCAAACTTGAGCAATATTGATGGGCGCAGCGGTAGTGGTTGGCCGTTTAAGGAATTATTCGGGGCTGTTTGGGGTATTGTTACGGTAGACAAACAGACAAATGTACAGACAGACCGACCAAAACCTTCGCGTCAAAGTACCCATGAAAGACTAAATATATATGTATATATAACGTAAGAAGGTAGCGATGGTTGGTAGAAGCTGAGGAGGAAGAACTCAGAATGGAAAAAACATGGCGTATGAGCCAGGACACGTCTCCTAGTCATCATAGCGTCACACGAGTCGACGGGATAAAGATCTCCCAGCCACTTCATCAGTGTCTCATCATCAACGCAGATCTCCACAAGACGCCCTGACCATACATCGACTACGGAATCATCTACTGGCCACACACAGCGACCAGCATCATGACAGAATCATCGACTGACCTTCCCATCCCCAAGTACACCGGAGCAGCGGACGACGGACCTGTACAGGACTGGTTCGCCCTGTTTGAGCTCCACGCAACCGCTTCATCATGGTCGGAACGGGAGATGGTCGCCAACTTTACCACCCACGTCTTCGGTGAGGCCTTTAAATTTTACCTCACCCACATATTTCAAAACGACGAGTCATGGGAAAAAAATAAAACAAGAGATGATCGTTTGGTTTAAAGAATGCAATGACGACTACGACGAAGACTTGCTTGTAACCCACCATCCAGAGACAACCGCACTCGGTCGTCACAGTCAAAAGCAGCCTTCACGCATTGACCAACCTCCTGCTTTTCCGTCGTGTAGATCTTCGGTCGCTCACAACGCCCACCTCGCGTCTCACGCGTTCACTATGGTCGGAATAGAGCGGAAAAGCTCCGAGCATACTCAGTCAAGCCCGTCACCTACAGTTCAGTTTTATGCGCCAGAAGAGCTCGCATCGTTCGTTCCACAGAAAGACGGTCATTCCCAATTAATATATGACCAAACCGATCCTTTCGCAGTGTCGCCGTCGAATTCCCAGCCACCTGAGAGCCCAATCCACACAGGAGGCTCGGAAGGATCAACTCTCAAGCACTGCCCTGTGCCAGAAACATCCAGCAAGAATGGCGTTGCAAGAGCCTCAGCAGATTTTTCTGCCAATTCTGGCGCACTATCTTCATTGCCTGACACAAATCAAAACACCCTAACAAGTATCAACTATTTGCTAGTCACGTCATCCTACAAAGAAAAGCGGGCTCATGAATCCAAAGGAAGTCCACCTCGTCAGACAGTGCAACATCACCAATGCCAACAAAAGCAACAAGAGGAACCCCAACAGCTAAAACGCCCACACTAACATCGGCAACGAACAATTAAAACTACATCGCAAGGATACTTGGGGCATAAAGAGGGTCGGGATCAACATACACTAAAGAAAAGACTTAATGCGCATTTGAGCCATTTTTGCAGAAAGAAAAGCCAAGAAACTTTTCTGCACCAGCGCTAAAGATTGCGCCTTCGATCTGAACACCTGCGCCATCGCCATAGAAAACTCCCTAAACGCCACAAAACAACCGCTTGTACTCTGCAGAAACACAAGCAGTGCCCAATCAGCCACAATCAACGGGCACGCAAACTGCATGCACGGCGTTTGTATCACTCTCGACGAAAAATGCGACGCCAACAAAACTGTCAATCTTCCAAGGTATTCCAACCTCGTTCTTTCCTCGCAAAGGCCCGTGTGCTCAAATTTGGGTGCACGTTAAAGCACCCCAGCTGGTCTAAATTTCCGGAGCCCTCCACTACGGCGTCTCTCATAATCATATAGTGGTTTTGGGACGTTAAACCCCACATATCAATCAATCTTTCCTCGCAAGAACGCCGGCTGCGTTTCTTGCTTATGTTATCTAGAGTGTGCCAGCCAGCCTCGCCCACCAGAGCAGTACTTGATAACTTCGGATTGTCGCCCTCTCCTGTGAAATCTCTATGCGATCTTACGGAACTTCAATGTGATGTGGAACTACAGTCCATTTGGTCAGTTTTTTTGTGTGTGTGCGTGCTCTAAGATTGCTTGTTTATCATGTATTGTAATATGTAACACGCGCATTTTTTCGGGGGGAGGGGGAATCCTGTAACGTAAGAAGGTAGCGATGGTTGGTAGAAGCTGAGGAGGAAGAAGTCAGAATGGAAAAAAGCATGGTGTATGAGCCAGGCCACGCTTCCCATTCATCGTAGCGTCATATATATATATATATATATATATATATATATATATATATATATATATATATATATATAATCTTTAAAAGTTGGTACGCCGCAGAAGCCGCTGCTGCGAGCGCGCGGGCTTCCCGATTCAACTTCCTGTTTGCACAGTGCCAGCACTTATCAGATCAAGTGAACTTGGCAAGGTGTGATATATTACAGCGTAATTCACTCACAAATTTCAGTGTTTGTGTGGAACGAGCAGTCTACGATCTGCACTGTTCGACCGGCTGAGTGACTGCGAAGCGGAAGGTAATTATTATTATCCTGTAGCGTCAGTCTATTTTCGGCATAAAAAAACTACACAACTTGGTTGCTAAATGGTACAAGCACTGTTTATAAATTCACAGAGGCATTTCAAATCAATGTCCTTCGATACTATTTACGAGTGAATTGCGCGGTTCTGGTATATTCAAGGAATCCTTTAGAGAAAGGCACAATTTCTCAAAGTAAAACACGTCGACTAAACATTGACTAAACACTGCGCCGCTCGCACCGTATGAATCTACCAACTTCCCTTGGTGCTGTAACTGCAGGTTGGAATAAAGCCTATAGGGCAAAATGAAAGAACACCAGGAAAGAAATATGCACACCGGAAACGCTCGGTCACGACTGAAAAGTTATCGCAAGTGTTAACAAACATATATAAGAAAATGGGGGTGCATTGCGCATGTCGCAAAAAGGTATAAAATTACTAACAACCTAGGAGCCTATTTACTGTTGAATAATAAAGTTAAGTTTCTTGTGTTACAGCAATGGCGAAGGTTAATGCTTAAGCATGGTGCGGTGTTTTTTATGATATGTCTCCGAGATTTCTCTCGTGGTCTGGTTAGGGGGACTGTGCAAGATTATCAGGCCGTCAAAGATGAAATTGCATAACTGAAAATGAGAAGTGCGATGAGATAGCACTTCAATTAATTTTGATTCTCTCTGAGGCACGTGTTGATACATCAACCAGTCTGACCGATGTATATTCGGTGAGCAACTTTTGCAAGGAATTTGGTTAGCAACTCTTGTGCAACAAGTGAAAGAACAATCAAGATATCTCTTATAGTATACTTTTTTCTGCCCACTGCGGATCCCAGCGGCCTTTTGTGCTCTACGGAAGAAATGTTGCTAAGCATGTATTGCGGAAAACACAACCCTCACCTGGTATCGATTCACAGCTTCCTTTAGGACTGTGCAGAAAGTATGCATGAAATAACTGTAATATTCTTAGTTTCTTGGTGAGTGAAGGCCGTCCGAATTAATCTTTGTTTGCAGAGTGAATTAGCTGTTCACAAACCGATGCAATATGATATAGACAAGACAACGCACCTTTTTTTTGCAGCTGGAAACTATTGATCAAATTTTGTGCCTCAGTTTTTTTTTTCCTTCGCTGAGCTTAAGGACGACATCAACATTCCTCATTGAACAATATTTGAATGCCCCGACGCGAAATTGAATAGTGGTTTCCCCAAATGCGTAACATACTGTCAGCAAACATGCTCCACTGAGACATTTAGGCATCTTATGAGAAACTGCAAATTATCAGAACAAAGTATCTCGCACGTGAATTCTAGTTCCATTCCCTCATCCTTAAACACGTTTAGAATGTGTTTACTTCTCCTTTCTTTCAGTGAGTTACTTGTCCATAAAAATTTTCAAAACTCTATAGGTGTAACACTTCCCTGCAGTATTATGTTAACGGCCCGATCAAGCGCGATAGTAATAAAAGCCATAGTGTTTTATAAGCAATTCATCGTTGAATAACTATGAATTCAGTGTTTCAGCTCACATTCCTCGCGATAGCATGTTTTGAGCACATGTATTGCTACTCAACAACTCGCATGCCGCTTATCTTCTACGTTCGATGTACACCCGTCCAGTTAGACCTACACTGACTGCGTTACTCATTTAACATTTGATGCGTAGATACACATGCAGGTGCGTTTAGACCCTATTCAACAAGAGGTGACATGTTCATTTCGTTCTATGCTCGCACGGCGCCAACGAGCAGCGGGCGGAGGAAGAGCTGGTTCTCTCGGCGTAGTAACTTTTTCCATAGTGCTCCGCAAGCCCGCGGGGCGTTGTGGGATTGCTTGAAAAAGGCCTAATTTGTGCGCACGCGCGGATGTCGACCACGACCACCAGAGAGCCTTCAGTACAGAGCGATTGGAGCTTTAAAAATTTCTTTCGAAGTAACGAATATTTACTGAAATATCAAACTTCACTTCATTGTGAAAGTGAATCTTAGAAATATTGTTAGCGAAAAGATGTCTGACTCAGGTTATGATGACGTATTTTCATTTTCTTCGTATTATTCTTGTTCTGTGTTTTGCAGTGCATTAAAAGTTACTGATGATAATTGACTTTATGTATGGGTACGTGTACTTCTTGTCTTACCTGAACTCACGCAAGAAACTTTATTACTCATCTGCCGTTATATTGCGTGGTGTTCCACATGTTATACTCTTCTGGGTGCCTAATTTGAGGCATTTTTTTTGCCTCTTTATCAAATTTTTGTAATGTTTTTTTTTTTTTTCGCTAACCTAAGTAACAGGAATGAGCCATGATACATGCCTCCCCAAAGGCGCGAACCTCACCTGAAACTTATTATTGGCTCCTGGTCTAAGTTAAAAGCTATATTGGATACAAGTGATATCACATCATAAGCTGTCTTTAAAAAATGGAGAATAAACTTTTATTATAATTAATGAAAATTGATCAAATCAGTTTATCCCAAGAGCGGAACACTTTCTTCAAAACAGCCGGAAGCGTTGCTGGACTTGGCGGGAAAATGTCATCTACAAGCTTTTGTGTACGTGCCCTCTGAAATTCCCTTCGTCAGTGCGACGAAACACACTGGTAAACAATGGAATTCATCAGAGAAACCAAACAGGAGGCACGAGTGCCACCACCAAACACCCGAGTCGTGGATTAAGGTCACCTACAATTTTAGGCATGCATGGTGTTGTTTCAGCGAAACGTTTTTAATTATTCAAGTAGAGCAATAAAGATGAGGGTAGCGGTGTTCATAAATTGAATCACAAACGATTCACGATTCACTATGAAGTCATCGGAGAATTTTTATAAGCTTTCGCCAAAAAACATGGGTATCCGCTTTGCAGTGCCTCTGACACAACAAAAATCTCTTTGCGTGAAGTGACGAAACTCTACGGGAAAATCTCCACCTTCATACTCGCATATGATATAGCGTATATGCAGACAAATGCGCATCAAGCACGCGGAAGACGTGAGAGAAGACCTGCCGAGTCCTTTTCAGCTAGCGTCACGTGATATATGACGCAGAGATTAAGGTCACTTTGCTGCACAGGTTCAAAGCCCGGAAATCTGTGCCTCCGTCTCACGGTTTCCCGATCCACTGCCAAGACTTACTACGCGATATACCTTCTAACAGGGGTGCCCCAAGTGCACCGGTGACGGTCTCTTTCAGTCGATCCTGCCAGCGCACGCAAAGGAAGCGACCTGTTTGAACCGTAATCCCATCTTATATCTATTAGGCCACACGTGGGATTCACGTCTCGGTGTTCGAAGTGCTGCGCATCCCATTCACGTCCTAAATCTGTATCTCTCGCTTTAGTGCCGACGGTAAATGGGAGGGTGCTAAATCCCATAAGCGATGGCCTATGCGCGTCATCGTGCGGGTGAACAAAATGAAAGCAGGAGCAAGCTTAAGGAAGTCACCTTTGAACTTGAAAGGGTCTAAATGGCATACACTCGCTTTTTGGGAGCGAGGCGGGATTCTCAGGCACCAGCATCACGTGTAGCATTTGAACGTTGCCAACGACGACAGGCTGCTCTTTTATGTATTTCTATACTCTGCCTACTCGTAAATTATTAGGCGGTGAAAACTGACGCTGCATCTCGATCATTGCTGGGAAATAGCATCCCACCCTAGCTGTAGTCATTGCATTAATTTCTATTATAGCAGCTTATTGGGCGTGAATACATGATAATTATTACTTATCTGTTTGCCTTTTGTAATTATAATATAGCGGTGTGTCAATAATCGAATATTTCGAATAACGAATTGAATATCACTCTAATCTATTCGTTGCTCGAATATAATAGTACAATTTTGAAGTACCAAATATGTTTTTCAATAGTTTTTGAATATTCAGCACCGATGAAAGAACCCCAAGAGAAACAAAGCTTTTTTTAAATGCTGAAGTCCATTTTTTATTACAATAATTAAATTACCAGCCTGCATGCAGCCCAAACTTTCATGAGACTTTTATCGCTATGCTAATCACCAGATGACGACGTTATTTTTTTAAATCCCCTTTTACCCCGTTTTTACTAAGCTGAAGCTGCATTGCATTAATCAGTGGTTGTTACAGTTTTGTGATAACTAAAAGCTACTACAACATAAATAAGTACGTCCGCATTCATCTTCATGGATAACAACAGACGCCAGTTTTGTGTTTGCATAAATTGCTGGTGCAGAGTTTCAACACTGATTTTCGCATGCTCTTGGTGCCGAGACTCACGTTGTGATGACAGGTTTATCTGTTTCATTACCTTTTTTGCTATATTCGGTCTGGTTCGTTCGAGAATATGCTGTCTATTTATTTTTTGCCTCAATTTTATTTTTCATTTTAAAGTTGGCGACAAAATATAACCTTCATTTCTGGGGTCACGGCTTTATTAGAACCACATGTGTATTGGAATCGCGATCTAAACTTGTGAAACATGCAAAGATACTGAATCGCCTTTTCAAACTTCGATACGATAAGCTACACGTTGATAAAAAGTGCTAGGTATTTGATGGTACGCAGGATACTCGATCAACGTGGTCAAATCAAAAAGATAGCAAAGAGGGTGGTGCCAAAGCAATTTGCCCTTAAAGCAAGGTACTGGCAGAGGACGTTCTGTTAATCGACTTTCGGATCTTGCCATTTTTGTCGTGAACTGTAGAAGCATAAAAAACAAGACTGATGAATTTCCTTCTCTGACCTCTTCAGTCAGACCTATTGCGTGTATATGGGTGTGCAGTCATGGCTCGATGAATCTGTTGGTAGCTCAGAAGTTCTTCCACATGGTTTTCTCGTCTATCGTTCTGATCGCAGTGCCCAAGCTGGTGGTGTCTTTCTTGTTAATTTGTGGTTGAAATCGTCTCCTCTATTAACCCCAACTGATTGTCTCAAAATAATTTGGTGCAATATGCAATTTAATACAGGACAGTCACGGACAGTAGCTTCTTTTCACTGTTCCTCTGCAACACGTCACCTGAATCCTTCACAACCCTTCCAGAGTTTATTTCTGCAATAAACAATGCCTATCTTATAGGTGATCATTTCAATATGCCTGGTGTAAGGTGGGTTAACCTGCCCTTGGTAATTCATCTGGTCTGTCAATGTCATTTAGCGAGGCAATTGCTGTCAATATTTATCAGTTTATGACTCAATGTACTAGGTGGGGCCATATAAGCTCTTCTGTCTCGGATCTGCTTTGTTTTTCACCAGACATCGCTTGTGTCTGACAATACCATCATTCTTGCTATTAGAGACCATGATTGTATTATGACCCATCTTCAGATCATTTCTTTATCATGTGTGCATCATCGGCCAAGAGCTGCTTCGCATCTAATATATATATATAGATGCGAAGCAGCTCTTTGAATAGCCTGTGTAACGCTGTTCCTGCGTGCGTCCGTATGAACGAGCCGCAACACGCTTTTCTCGCCGCAGGTGTTGGAGCAGTGCCAAGTAGGTCACGCCACAGCTGCACGTTGACGTCGCGCTCCCCTCGCAGTGCACGCTAACGTCACTCTCTCCATCGCTTGCCGCGCACTCGCCGCAGCACCCGCAGCTGCCGCCTCGCCCGTTCACCCGCAACACCTCCCGCTACCGCAACTCCCTCCACTACCGTGACCACCGCTACCTGCACCACCAACTCGCCGGTACACGCGCACTAAACCTGAAGCACGACTAATGTGTGCGTTGAAATATGTCTGTACGTGTCATTTTTCTCTCACTGCAACCTCTCCACCTCTCGAAACATTCGAGCGCACATCTAGTGCTAACATCCTTTCCGAAAGGCTCGTTTATCTGCGATGGGTAGGACGCCGGAAAACAACGCTCCCTCGCCCACCGACACATCCGCCGAAGTGATTAGGCCGAACCTGGCTGTGACCACCAGCGTTTCGAGGTTTAGCTAAGCCGATCGCGTTCGCGAATAGCGACGTTGCGCCTGTAACACAGCAGCATTCGCGTTAGCACCGTTCAACCCGTAACGCCACCTGTGCGCAACGCTGCTGCTCCGCATCCCATCAGGGTACCCCTAGGAAAGATGGCATGATTTTCATAAAGGAAATTATGCTTCGTTATCTCAAGAGCTTGTGATATTCCTGCAGGAATTCAATAATTTAACTTCGTCTGCAGATTGCAACACCCTACAAAATACATTTTTCCTCGCATTAAAGCAGTGGTTGGAAAACATGCTCCAAGTATACCGTTGTCCGCCAAGATTGATTGATTGATTGATTTATATGTGGGATTTAACGCCCCCAAACAACCATATGATTGTGAGAGACACCGTAATGGAGGACTCTGGATATTTTGACCACCGGGGGTTTTTTAACGCGCACACAAATATGAGCACTCGGGCCTACAGCATTTTCGCCTCCATCGAAAATGCAGCCGCCACCACCGGGCTTCAATCCTGCGGCCTGCGGGTCAGCAGCCGAGTACCTTAGCCACTAGACCACTGCGGCGGGGCCTTATAGAAAGCAGCTCAACCCTGCCGTAATTATTATGCTAAAATCGCTTGGGAATGTATAAAAATAAAAAAGATTACCAAAGAAAAATTTTTGCACGCATTAGGCCTAAATTTACAAAAAATCTCAAACTAAATGTGGAAGTGTTTAAAATAATTAGCAACGAATCAGTAGGCATGCCGAGATTAAACAACGACGGTGTACTTTTAAGTGATGATGTTGTTAAAGCGTCTTCCTTCAATCGCTATTTTCAGCTTCTTTCACACCTCCCTGTCACAGTGAATTACCGCCCCACCGCGGTGGTCTAGTGGCTAAGGTGCTCGGCTGCTGACCCGCAGGTCGCGGGATTGAATCCCGGCTGCTGCGGCTACATTTCCGAGGAGGCGGAAATGTTGTAAGTCCGTGTAAGTCCGTGTACAGATTAGGGTGCAAGTTAAAGAACTTCAGGTGGTCAAAATTTCGGGAGCCCTCCACTATGGCGTCTCTCATATTTATATGGTGATTTTAGAACGTTAAACTCCACATATTAATCAATCAAATCACAGTAAATTACAGCGTCTTCCCGGCAAAGTCTGTCTTTAAACTTATGCTGGAGCTGTTCGTACCGTATGGTGGTATACATAACTTACTTGAACACATAAATGCTTCTTCTACAAAAGGTCCTGCTGGCATGCCCTCATATGTGTTAAGGCTTGTTCGGACATAATTGTCAACAACCTTGTTATAACATTTCAGAAATCATAGCGTACTGCTTGCTTACTTAGAGAATGGAATGTTACTAATGGGGTTCCAATCCATAAAAGTGGACCAAAAATATAGCATCGAACAATAGGCCGATTTCTCTAACGAGTGTGTGTAGTAAAACAGTGGGGCACATAGTCTACAGCACCAGAATAAAATATTCAGAAAATATTAACTTTTTTACCGTGTCGCACCATGGCTGGGGTGGCTTAGCATGGCGTTAGGTTTGGTGTTTTTTGTTCAACCCAGCTCCTAAAGTTCCGTCATGATTTTTTTTATTCATTTAACCTTGGTGTACTGAGCGATAGTGAATTTCTTGACTTTCAAAAAGCATATGATTCTGTCCTCCTTGTTTTGCTTTTACATCAACTTTCACCACTCGGTATTACTCCTCCACTGACTGATTAGAATAATGTTACCTGCATGATTGCATGCAACGTATAATAATTATTATCTCCCATTCTGAATATGTTCCTGTTGCTTCAGGACTCTCTCGTGGCGCTGTCTTGGTGTCTCTGCTGTTTTTAGTGTACATCAATGATATTGCTCAGGACGTTTCATGCATTGCGGCCGTATGCGGACGATTGTGTGATTTACCATTGCGTTAGATCTGTGTCTTACCATGTGTACTTGCAACGCAATTTAGATAGTATATCGAACTGGTGTGTTCGGTGGTGTATGTCACTGAACCCTAGTAAGTGTCAATGCGTCTTTTTCACTCATAAGCGCAATCAACACCTGTTTTAATACACATTAGACACTATCCAGCTACCGCGAGTAACTTGGTTTTTATTTTTCATCAAATCTTACTTGGACTAAGCACGTAGTGTATGATACAGCATTATGCATTAGAATGGTAAATTTTGTTAAATGAAACTTCCACTTAGCTCCTCCCAAAATCAGACAATTACTTCATTTTTCGAACGTCATACTTATATTAGAGTACGCCAGTGTGGCATGAGACACGCAAAGTAAAACCATATCTAACATGCTCGAGCTGGTAAAAAAACATGCAGTACGTTTTGTCACTTGTAACTATAACTTCATGTTTAGTGTTACTGAAGTGAAGGTTATGTTGGGGTGCGAATTACGGAGTACACGTAGAAAAAACATTATATCAAAAATGTTGTTCAAAGTGTTTCACGGCTTGGTTAAAATAGATGAAGATTCTTAACTTTTATCTCCTCGTTTCTTATTCACAGAAGTGACGACTCTCTAAAAGTAAGAGAAAGTTAATGCTGAATAAACGTCTACCAGCACTCGTTTTTCCTACACAAATTCTCTCAGTGGAATCAGCTTCCACGGGCGATTGTTGACTGTCACACCGAAACATCGTTCAGAGGCATACTGTAACACCCATAGCTACAACCTTTTTTTCTGTGTTTGTGTTCATCTCAATTCCACGGTTATCCTTATGTAAGAATATGTTACCCTATATCCTCTCCCAAACAATATAGCCTCCCGGTGCTACTGGTAATTTGAATAAATAAATAGATAAATAAACAGTTACAAGATATTTCAGTTCTGGTCACTGTACTGTATAAACGCATACCTTAGTTTTATTATTTGTGGCATGTAAAGTATGTTAAAGCAGTCGTATTTTTTTTGGGAACATTCAAGAACACTTGTTTAAAATACAATGTGGCGGAGTTCTAGGGTGCTTCCGAAAGTGGTTGTCTTACTGTTCATACACTATTCGAGCAGCACTCGATTAGTATTCGTGTTCGATTTGGAGGACCCCTACTATAGTGACTGTTACAAGTGCAGGAGCAATTTTTGAATGATTGTTGCTGGCGCGATAAAATAAACACACACACACACACACACACACACACACACATATACACACATATATATATATATATATATATATATATATATATATATATATATATATATATATATATATATATATATATATATATATATATATATATATATATATATATATATATATATATGGTCGTTCGTATATGGATCGTTAGAGACCATTAGAATAATCGTGCGTACTGAGGCACAAGCGGGTTTGTCACGTGGTATTTTTTTGTATTTCGCGGGCATTTGCAATTAGCATGAAAGCACTAATACTTAACAGATATAAAGTTCAAAACTATCTATTCGGACGCTTTGCAAACAAATCTACAACCTTCTTATTGAAATTTTTAATCCATCTTCGTTCCTTGGAAAGTTAGTTAACTAAACAGATCTAATTAAACAATATTTGAGAGCACAAAAATAGTCTAACTTCAGGCAACGGTGAGCACCATGCACTTGATCGCGTCGTAATTACGTGTTGTGGCATATTTTTTAAACTCTGGCTAAAGTTCCATGGGACACCCTGTATATATATATATATATATATATATATATATATATATATATATATATATATATATATATATATATATATATATATATATATATATATATATATATATATATATATATATATATATATATATATATATATATATATATATATATATATATATAGCAAATCTAACAAACAATAATGCCAAGGAAAGTACAGTGGAGGTTATTAAACCGAATTGTAAGGTAAATGTGAAGAATGAAAAGCGGGTGAAAAGTTAACTTGCCCTGGGCAGGAACCGAACCTGTGACCTTCGATTAACGCGTTCGATGCTCTACCACTGAGCTACCACGGCGGCGGCTGCTATCCTTCAAGCCACTTTATATGGTATATATGTGAATTGAAACGTGGGATCGTCAGTCACTGCCATCTGTAGCCACAGCGGCGAGTGTGGCACACTCTTTTATGAGCCTGTGCGGCATCACGTAGCTCGTGAACTTATTACGAGCTGGCAGCTGACCAATAGTTCCTCGTATACAACCTAAGGCACCAAAACTGCCTGTACAAGACCCTTGTTAATGAATAAGGGAAAGAAGTGTATTCCAAAGGGCCCGTTTTCCCGTGTTTTGACACAATAATGATGAAATCTAACAGACAATAATGCCAAGGAAGTTATAGGGGAGGTTATTAGATCGAATTGTAAGGTAAAATTGAACAAAGAAAAAAGGCTGAAAAGATAACTTGTCGTAGGCAGGAACCGAACCTACGACCTTCGAATAACGTTATTCGAAGGTCTTCGAGTGCGCGACCGGCAAAGGAATCGCTTTCAATCAGCTTCTTTGAGGGCGCTGCTTTATGATGCGGCTGGAAGCGCTGTCACGTGGTACTTTTCATATCTCGTGGGGATCGTTTATCATTTAAAACAACCTGAGTATACCATTCATAGATCGATGAAAATAGCGCAGTTTGTTGCCCCATGTAGTTGAGTACAACTTCCTCATGGACGTTTTAACGATTAGAAGAGTAGTTCTCGGAATTATATATTCAAAATATTCACATTAATAAATGAAATCAACAAAATATTGCTATCAGTTAGTCCACTCTACTACGAACAATATGGATTAGGTTTTTTTTTTCTAGTCAAGCTAGTGGGTTTATTTTATATATCGTGCTGAGAGTTAACGGGGACACCCTATATATATATATATATATATATATATATATATATATATATATATATATATATATATATATATATATATATATATATATATATATATATATATATATAGTCACGGGATCGTGACGTGAACGAAGGAAGCAACCTCGATGCAAAGATGAAACTGGCTATTCGCCAAACTTGTTGCCAAGAAACTGAAGTCCAGATTACCGCAATACACGTGCACTGATGATAGCGGCGAACAGAGCGTAGGCCGTTCTTGAACTGACACGTGGCGAAGCGCGGCGGCATTTATGCACATGTTGTTGAATGTACCAGTTTTATCACTGGTTTTGGCTCAAGATCTGGAATATTCTAGAGTGTTCGCGCTTTGCGGACAATCCTAACAAAATCATCTACAATGATCGCGAACCTTTTTGAATAATGAGGTGCAGTTTGCGCTGAGCATTCCTGACCCTGGATTTGTGGGCGAAAATCGAGTCAAACGAAAATACACACACACACACACACACACACACGCGCATATATATATATATTTATATATATATATATATATATATATATATATATATATATATATATATATATATATATATATATATATATATATGTGTGTGTGTGTGTGTGTGTGTGTGTGTGTGTGTGTGTGTGTGTGTGTGTGTGTGTGTGTGTGTGTGTGTGTGTGTGTGTGTGTGTGTGTGTGTGTGTGGTGTTCCGGGAATAAAACTTTGTGCACGTGCACATTGTGCTAGAACACTGGACTAGCCACTACTAATTGTTTCTATTATTCAAGTATTAGTTTAAATAATTTAGTAAGTTGACAAACACTCACCTGAAGAATGAAACGTCAATGAGATGTGGATCCGCCTCAGTGGATCCCTGCTTATAGCGCTCGGCTGCTGTCACGGAGGTGGCGGGCCTCATCTCGGCCGCGGCGGTGGCATTTCGATGGAGGCCAAGTAGTAGAGGACTGCGTGCTGCGCGATATTAGTGCAAGATAGAGAACGCCAGATGGTCGAAATTTCCGGACCCCTCCTGCACTATACGGCGTCCCTCATAATCATATCGTGGATCCGGGATGTAAAACCTCGCATATTATCATGAAATAATTTATTTGTATGTGGGGTTTAATGTCCCCAAACCATCATATGATTATGAGAGACACCGTAGTGTAGAGCTCCAAAAATTTTGACCCCCTGTGGTTCTTTAACGTGCACCTAAATCTGAGCACACGGGCCTACAGCATTATCGCCTCCATTGAAAATGCAGCTGCCGTAGGCGGGATTTGATCACGCGACCTGTGGGTCAGCACCCGATTACCTTAGCCACTAGACTTCCCCCGCAGGGCGTATTATCAATTAGATGTTTCCAGGTGTGTTTAATCGATGTCTAACAGCGGTATACTCAGCAGAGTGCTGAACGCGCACTCACTTTTTACACCTGATAAAGTAAGTTCACAATAATTTCAAAAATATCACGTCTCTAAACTACCATCTGCAAAAGAAAGCAGCGCCCTGCGAGCAAAGCACTTTCCTCGATGTGCGCTTTTTCAATTCAGTCGGAAAAAATAAGGACGTGATTGCTACTGAAAAGACAAAGTTAGATGTCGCTTAAGCGTGCCTACAGACGCCTCGGTAACGTTTTGGCTATTCGCTGAGTATTTTTGGTTATTTTGGCTACCAGGAAGGACGGCGACTGTCGCCCGCGCTGGCCGATTGCTGCTGCCCGGAATGACATAGTCGCCGTAGCTGTCTCGCCCTGGGGCTACCCTGCGGTATACCGTGTTTAGCTAAATAAATGGTGTTCTCCGTTTTGACCAAAGCATCCGTCGTCCATACCTATGGACCGGACGCAGCAAGCCCGTTCCGTATAAAACGTGCGCGGCACTATATATATATATATACGGGGAAGGATACGCTAGCCTCCTCTTTCTGCGGAGCGAGCATCGCCTTTCCTGCCAGGGTCGTCTGCGTGCGTGCATATTCCGTGAGCGAAATTGAGGGGAGGGGGGGGGGGCGCTTATGGTTGCTCGCGACAACGTTCAGCGCGCGGCTCTTGCACCCACAGCTTTTACAAGCTGCGCTCTCAACACGAAAAAAGATGTCAAAAGTGCTCCTGGAGAGCCCATCCACATATAGATGCGCTCTACACGTAACAAACTGCCACAAGCGGTACCAGCATGCGCTGCCCACGGGAGGCGCTTCTCATCAACGCCGTCACTACGCACAAGCCTGGTTGTGGTCATCTACTGTGGCCGCGCCGCAGGAAACTTGATTACTTAGCAAGTTCACGTTTACAATAATTATTGCTCCTAAAATGCTAGCCTTGCTTAGTAAAACATTCGATTGTGTTGCTATTGCATCCATTGCTTCGCCCCTTTGTCGAAACAGTGACTTTTTTGATGCAGGCGAAAATGCTGTAGGCCCATGTGTTCCCAATTAAGTGCACGTTAGAGAACCGCAGGTGGTAGAAATTTCCGGAGCCCCCACTATGGTGTCTCTCATAATCATATGGTGGTTTTGGGAAGTTACACCCAACACATTAATCAATCAAATCAAATTAATATATTCCAAGTATTGCCTCTTACAGCAGCTATCTTCCACCTGGATGAACCGAGTGACGTCGTGGTTTATGCGATGGTCTACCTTATCACTGTGTTCGGCGAGATTTGGGCTACGTATGTCGTCTCTGTGTTGACGTGTGTATGTATATTTTTAAAAATAATCGACGATAAGGCAACGTGATGCTTGCTCTCTAGCTTCGTAATTACTTAGAGACGGCACTCTCTGAAAATGGGCGCTATAAAAGTATTCCCTAACAACCGTCACGTGCTTGACCACACGAGTCAGCATGAAGTAAAAAATATATTATATGTGGGGTCTAACGTCCCAAAACCACTATATGATTATGAGAGACGCCGTAGTGGAGGGCTCCGTAAGTGGTAACCACCTGGGGTTCTTTAAGGTGCACCCAAATCGGAGCACACGGGCCTACAGCATTTTCGCGTCCATCGAAAATGCAGCCGCCGTAGCCGGGATTTGATCCCGCGACCTGCGGGTCAGCAGCCGAGTACCTCAGCCACTAGACCACCGTGACGGGTCCGCAGTGAAGAGCAGGTGGTTAGCTTATTGCCACAGAAAAGAAAACAAGGTGATAAATTTTTGTTCCAGTACTCCTTCGAGCTTGCACTTGTATACCGACATGGTAAATGAATTTCGGAGAAGCTCGACAAACAAGTCCCTGGCGACTGCCCAAGAAACTTCGAGAGCTTTGCCTATCACGCCTTGACATAGCCTCGAAAGAATTTGGCGTCTACATCATGTGCATGAACCGCAAGATCATGTGTGACAGATCTTGTCTGATGAGTACTCAGCGCACCATACTACAGAGGATATGTGTTTCAACTCCCTGACCAGGAAAATGAGTTAGAACAGAGAAAACTTGCTGATATGAACAATGACATCGGGCTGCTTATGGCGGTAATCCTACCTATTCATGGCCGGAAAGTCACCGCCACACTGTAAGTCGTCGGCAACAGCCTCTAACTGCAAGACGGGACAGACGATTCCAGGAAATTGCTGAGATCATATCGGCTCAAACACAACTCTCCCGACAATGGTTTAGAAGCTGCCCGGCCGTGGTGGTCTAGTGGCTAAGGTACTCGGCCGCTGATCCGAAGGTCGCGGGATCAAATCCCGGCTGTGGCAGCTGCGTTTCCGATGGAGGCGGAAATGTTGTAGGCCCCTGTGCTCAGATTTCGGTGCACGTTAAAAACCCCAGGTGGTCAAAATTTCTGGAGCCCTCCACTACAGCGTCTCTCATAATCATATGGTGGTTTTGGGACGTTAAACGCCACATATAAATCAATCAATCAATCGGTTTATAAGCTCCAGCATCACTCGTATGATGAAGGAAATTTCACGAACGATCGTTGGAAAGCATTTTAGCTAAACTCTTTTGTAGATGAAAGATAAGAATTTGAGGCTCGTGCAGAAGTCGACTAGAGAAAGTATAATAACATACGCTCTTTATATGCTTTAACGCCGAAAATTACACCTTCTTCAGGTGTATTGAGACACCTTTAGCGCATGGTCATATCTTTCCCGGTCTGCAGTCGACTCTGGTCACGGAGGTAGTCTTACACCGTAAGCTGTTATTAGCTTACAACAGTAGCCGAGTTTGGTGGCATAGTTGGCCGTCGCCGCGGCCACCACTGCCGGTGTGACGTCGCCGCTGTTGAGCACAAAAAAGAATCTGTGGGCCACCTAATGTGTGTCTGGCAGTTGCAAATCCGCTTTCATGTTCCCCGATGAACTGCTCGGGGGTACTCAGGTTGCATGCACGGCCGAAGCAGATCTCAGAGGCCATGTTCAAGGAAGTGCGTGATTGAGAAATGCGCCACTAGGTACCGCAACCATCCCAGATGCTCCCGACTTTTTAATAAACGCAGTTAGCCTTAGCTAAATATATTGACAAATAATTAGCCCTTATCTCATACGTAACGATGCTCCGATATTTGTACTTAATACTACTCTTAGGAACCAGAACCTTCGTTTTTCTTTTTATTTTAGAAGATCTTATACAAATATTCGTTCAGCCGGAAGTAAGCGCTACTTATTATATGGTTGGAAAGGCAACAAGAGAATCCCTCTGTGCTAGTGTCAAAAAAGAAAATTTCAAGTGGAAATCGACCCCACACTTCCTACGCGACAGCTGAGTACTTTAGAACTGATTTACTCTGTAAAGCCATGAATATGCTCTAAAAAGAGCATATACATGACTCGCACGTGGCGCCACTGTTGCTGCAGTCCTATTGCCATCTTGCTATTGCCACGATTATATTGGTGAACAGTCACGCAGACGAGCTGACGGAACCGCATTGCCACGGTCACTTTGTTTCACGCGAGCAGTCAGGCGCATCATACCACCGGTTCCCACAAGGCAGCCGTTAAATGCGGCCTACTATTCAGAACTGATAAGGAAAGGGTATACCTCGCCGCGAGGAAAAGATGCTGTTGTGCGACGGAGTGGATCCCTACAAGCTTCGACTTGGAACGGACACTACGGACACGGCTTCGAACATCTCCACCATCTCAGAAGCGTCGCTCGAAAACATTGCGAACTTCTTCGTTTTCAGGCCTTGCTTTGTTAGTGCGGGCGAAATAAAAGTGTTCAAGTCAATGGAATCGCGCGACTGATTCACCAGCGGCTGGGTAGAGAGCCAGTCTGCAAAGAAGCTTCACGACCGTAAATTTGATCGTGCTTCCAGAGGTAAGTCGTTCATCAAATTGACCCCTTCGTCAGCCCCAGTACATCCAATAGCGATGCAACTCTGCTACATGAAGACATGGTCATGTGTGCGCTCAGTTCTCATGCGAGTGCCGCGAGAAGCTCACGTGGCAGCACCTTTTTCGATCACGCGTCCCCTTGACTGTCCATGCAGTACGTGTGGGTTAACGAGTACTGAGGGTTTTGTAACTGCAGGCGAGCCGCGTTTGGCTTTTTTAAAACGCCTGTGCTTGGCGCCGTTTGACCTGCCGCTTTTCAGGACGCTGTTAACTGTGCGCTATGCTGTGCAGCGCCTGCATGCTAGAACCCAGTGTCGGCTCGTCTCGTCGAACAATGCGGATGGCTAACACAAGGGCATCCACGTCTATTAGTGTCTTCATATCTCTCTTTTTTGCTTGCCTACTACAGAATGCGCTCCACACAAGCGAACGTCGGGATTTTTTTTTCGTCAAAATTTGCGCGCATTATGAGCGCCAATCAGCCAGGCTCGCTAGCAGTTGGCGTAAAGAATTTCCCTACGCTCGCACTGCCCTTCGAGGAAGTTCAGTATTCGAAATAGACTGCTACTGGTGGGCTGCTTCTTTCTTCCGCAGCGGTCGCCACGATTATAACAGTCTACACCTGAGCATATAACCGCAGTGGAGGAAGAAACTCGCCGGTACGGCGAGGCAACGCTCCAGAAGGTCTAACCGCTGTTCACCAATACGGCCGACTCGCTCTGAGCACTGACGTCGAGTGACGTAGGTGCAAGCCACTGGGTAACGCCTGATCTTTAAGCTCCAGATTTAGAGGATACACGTACACTACGCCTCCATCAATTGACAAAATAAGGAGGTTTCACCGACTTTTTTTTCGTGTAACCATCCACGTGTAGAAACCTGCCCAGGTCTACCGCATTATCTCTGCAAGGTATCCGCAATTAATATTTATGCGGTTTAACGTCTCAATATCATCATATGATTATGTCATTGCGGCATCACCAATTAAGTGGTGGTCACTGAGTCCCCTATATTTCGTGCAAGATCATCCATGCAAGTGCACGTTGGCTAGACGTCACTTATCACCATAGCAAATAACCACAATTGTTTCTTTTTGTTTTCTCAATAGTAATAGATACCTACCAATCGTATGTGGCAGATAACACAATTCTAGTCATGCAGCTGCATTTCGTACTGAGTCGGGCAACACTTGCACCATCAAAGCGCGTAGTTGAAATTTCGGTTATCAAACTTTCTTATGTGCTTCTTAAAAGGAAAAGAAGAGAAAAGTGAGCCCCGCATCTGTCTGCATCAGAGTGCGACACCTCAACAGTCCCTAGCAAGGGATGGGTGTAAAGAGGGATTAAAAGGATAGGATTAAAATGTATATATATAGAGAGAGAGGGAGGAAGGAAAGAGCGAGGCTCAGGGACAGCGAGCGACGGAAGTAAAGAGAAGATAGGAAAGATGAAACATGGTCGCAGGAGTCCGAGGTCGGGGTACCACTCGGCGTGAGCTATAGTCGGCGTCAGGAGTTGGCGTAGGCCGAATCCAGTTGGTCAGAACTACGGTGTCGTCGTCGTCGGGGACCGGCATCAGGAGATGGCGTAAGACCAGCCCAGTCGGCTAGAACTAGATCGCGAGGACACAACCGGTCGGCATGGAATCCAGCGAGCGAGTTAATTATCAAGCTTGCGGAATATCTTAAGTATTGCAATTAATGAATTGCAGCTGATGAATACACAAGACTTCTCAAGACATGACCACGTTCTGTTTTTTTTCTTTGTTTAAACTTGAAGCGCTAAGAACAGTGACTCTTGAAATGAGACCAGGCAGAACTATTGCCTTTGTCCCCATTTTTTTTTTTTTTGCTTTTTTTCGCTCTTGGAGGTAAAGAAATTCCTCCATATTCAATACATTTCTGTTCTTATGGACTCATTTTCAGAATGTTTCATGCCATGACAAAGTGTCATTGCAGTCAGTGCGAGACATCGACTTGTTGAGTAACGTGAAAAACCTGGTACCAAAATATACCCGTTTTACACGCAGATTGACTTCTCCCTAGCATCTGCGAAGGGTCAATTTATAGCTCGTATAGATGTGCGGTTGTGTATAAATCAGTAAATAGCGCACGTTCTTGAATTACATGTAGACTACAAGAAACTGTATAAATATCCCTGTAAAAGTGTTGTAGGTTAAGAAATATACGATACAATGTGCGTGCACTCGCAATAAAATTTGCGCTGACACTCGTATAAGAAAGGTGCATTCGTGCTGGGTTTTATTAACGCAAAAAGCTTATTCCTCAGGAATTCCAGTGTCGGTGTCAGTGTCGGCACCATTGGTTTGGAGCGAAAAAATCCCCTTATCTGTGAACGAGAAATCGAGAAAAATGCAAATAAAATGGTTCAAACCCAGGCAATCTGTATGGCAAGCAGGTGTTCTGCCACAGAACCACACTATTGCTTGAAATGGCTTCAGGAAAAAGCTATATATGATTTTCATGCAGTGAAAGTAGTCTCCTTCATTAGTGTAATAGTGGGGGGTAGAAGCGTGTAGAATCACGCTAGGCGTCAGAACATGTGAGTTTTATAACAAGTGGGTGTTTTAAAGGCCCCTCATTACAAAGCGTTCTGAGATATTTAATCATCAGCTACAAAAGCATCAGCAAAGTGAACAGCTGCGTAGAGAAAGAGAGAGAATAAATAGGAGAGGAATACAGGAAGGTCGACCAGAACTGTAGCATCCGGTTAGAGCGAAGAGAAAAGTAAATGCGCGAAAAAAATAGCGGGGGTGCTCAAGCACATTTAATAGGCCTCTACCACGCAAAAAGTTCAATGAGGCCTTGACTGATCCTCTTTGCGAAGACAGATCGTGGCGGCTTTCGAGCACTTGCTGTTCTGACAAGGGTCTGCCGTCAAGGCGGTCTAACACAACAGCTAGCGGCAGACTGTTCACGTTGTAGCGAGAGAAGTGACAGAATGTGCTTTGTCGTTTTATTGCTGCCGCAATTATCACAGCTGCGTAGGTTCACGGGTAGCCTTTCGTGCATGAGCCCTTTTTGTGGTTTTTTTTTCCTTTTTTTTGTATAGTGGGCTCGTCGCTGATCCCAAAAAGGGAGAATTACGGAGTAGTGGCCCCTTGAAAACTGATTATTTTTAAATAATAATTCGAAGAAAATAATGGTTTTGCACATACACAAAGAAAAAAATATTCTCTTTTCTAGTACTTTTTCATATTCTTTTAATGTTGCCCGATTCTTCGCGCCCATGGTTGGTGCGAGCAAAAATTTTAGGATCTACATCTGCAACAGCTGTACTTTGAAGTAAGCATTAGAGTATAGTTTGAAATGGACAATGTTACGCACACAGCGGTGAGTTTCCTTATACGGCACTCTTGAAGGCGAACCGAAGCCACACTATCAGTTGAGAAGATGATGCACATGAGGCCCAATTTTCATATCGATTTCTACTGTTGTAGGTGAAGCTCGAAGCGTCCTCCAAGTTGTTCTTTTTTCAGTAATTTTTTTTTCAATTGTCGCAGCATTTTAGCCAAAAACTTCACGCATAATCTTCACTAACACTGATTGTAGCCAGTTATTCATATCTTTCATGCTATAAAAAGGGCTGAAAACTTTATTTGTAGCTGTTGGTGCCAGTTAAAAAATAAAGCTTGAAATGAAGTACATGATTGAAGTACGTACATGAAGTACAAATGAAGTACATGAGTACATAAATGATTTAGTACAAATTTCTCAATAGTTATTTGAGTTATTTTTCAGTGTGTGTAATAAGTGCCGATGCGACAGAAGTTCTAAATAAAGCACGGAGGATCAGCATCGCTTTAGACACATCATGGAAGTTCACGAGTTTCAAGTATTCATTCGCATGCATCAAACAGTAAAAAGAAAGACCCAGCCGAACATGAGAAATAAATAAATAAAGCAATTGCAAACGGAGTAACGGGTAGTCGCATGGGCTGAAGAAAGGAATAGGGGGAGGGGGGTTCAGATTTTGTTCATGACGAATCATTGCCGATGCTTGCTGAGAAAAGTAATGAGCTCCCATCTTGAGCATGGACCCTTGTAAGCACTCCGATGTCCTTACATCGTGCCCGGAAGTAGTCGAGCATAAATCTTGTATTTTTCCCAGTCGGGAATAAATAAAATGATATCGCGGGCAATGCAAGTTTTCTTTTTTTTTTGTAGTTATGCATCGCGCACTGTCACAAATCTGCAAACGAACAATGACTCGTCGTATAAGTGGCAAACGATACACACATGATGTGCGCGTGGTCGTGTTGGCTACAGAGAAAACGTCTCAGTTTTCCCGTTTGTTCGTTGAACCTCTAAAACCTGCTTACAGCAACCGAACCATAGGAAGGACCACTATCGTAAATACACGTCCCCTTGATTCTTGAGTCTGACAGGCGAGATTATACGTTTACATTAGGGAACCGGAAGGCCATGATAACAAAGTGATATTCTCACTATTTCATGACAAAGATACAAAGTGCAAGGTAGCTTGCAGGCATAAAGGCAGTGGTAGCAAAAGCAAATAATTTAGTTACCCCTCCCCACCCCCGAGACACGATGTGGAAGAAAAAAAAACTCACATTACTAAAAAAAGTGCTCGTGTTCATGCCCTTTGCAACAGTTTCCAAGGTTCCTCCCATGTAGAGTGAAAAAAGTTGCAGGCATATATCTGGGAAGCAACAAAAAACGCAAGCTCGTGTATTCCCTGTGATTTCCTTTTCTTCACTTTTTTTTCACTCATTCTCAGCTATACCACTGGCGGAGCTGCAGAGCAAAAAGATATAGTGGCCGAAGGGGCTGTAGATGAAGTGAAACTGCAAGAAGCTTGAATCACTGCCTCCTATCTACTATACTGTGTACACAAATATCCGCGGCTCTGAACGGGCGTTGTTCAAGCAATGCAGAACCACAGAGTCTAGCCAAGTCTTTGAATGACCCCGGATTCCTTCTGCTCTTTCTCGCCTTTTTCCTTTCGATTCTATGGCGGAAAAAGTACGAGCGTCTTTCCAAGCGCCTCGTCCATTGTGCAACGCGCACCAGCTCGGAATTTACGATCGCCTACGAGAAGCGGGAAGAACAGCTCTGGCTACTTCCAGAATCGGGCGACGCGGTAGGCGTGAACAACATGTTCTCCACAATACAACCATGCATAAGCGCCGACGTTTTAGCCTTTCGCACAATACCGCGACAAGCTATATACTAGCGTGCGGTGGGGGGGATTGACAGCAACAAGAAAAAGAGGCGAAATGACTTCAGTGAGCGTTGTTCTTTGCCCCCACACTATTTTCCTCATCTTCTGCAACATTTTCCAACATTTTAGCTACAATTTGCTACAGACAGTCCAGTGTATATATATATATATATATATATATATATATATATATATATATATATATATATATGTGTGTGTGTGTGTGTGTGTGTGTGTGTGTGTGTGTGTGTGTGTGTGTGTGTGTGTGTGTGTGTACAACATTGTTATAAATTTGCAGCCTGCTGCCAAAGGGAAGTAGGGCTCTTAAGAAAAAAAAACAGGCCGCGAACATGTGTATTTAGGGAGAACTTCAATTCAGACCATTGATCGACAAAACATCCATGATTGAAAGTTTATTAGCTACCAGTATTGTTGTGCCAAACAAAAAAAAACTGAGCAGTATGACTTTCTTTCTTTCGTTTATACATACATACTTCTCATTATTTCCCTATTGGTGCCTCTTTAAAGTAGTATATATGAATTTCGACTATTCTTCGTGTTCAAAACCTTGCGCGAACATTGGTGCTTCTCTCTCAACACCATTCGAATACTCTCTCAGCATACTAAGAAAGCAGCGCCCTCAAAAAAGGTTATCATAACTTCAGGAGTAACCGTTCTGCCAGTCGCACGCTTCCAGATCCAAAGGACGGATCCGTCCTTTGATAATAGTACTGAATGCTTGCATTGAACAAGTGTCACGCTTTCTGGTTGACTTTTTCACACAATACCATATGCCATATTATCGTTATGCTCTCATCGCGCTCATCTCAAGGCTGCAGGGTCTTATCCTTGACTCAGTTGCAGCGCTATTTTAACCGCGGCACGAATTAGCGAATTTTTTATTGCAGTGGGTGTTCTTAAAGAAAGACAGCTATACGCACCTCCTTATCGACGCCGCAACAGCAGCTGTCACAGCTTGCGCTGCACCAAGAGCAGAGCGACGCGCTAACTTCGACCAGCGTTTGACAATTTAAAAATTTGGGCACTTTTTAAAGCGGAGCATTTCTTAGTCGCACGATGTCACGCTTCGGCGTCGGTGGTGGTGCCATCTACACCTCCACTGAGCATGCTCGAGTTTCGCGTCTCGTGCCCGCCAAGGAAGACACCTGCAAAACTGTCGCTCCCCATACCTGTCTCGCCTCGCAAGGCCGACGCAGGCAGTCTCTGCTAGTGCAAACCGACTGCTCGAACTGCACAAGCGTTCACTGGCCAACCCATATATGAAGGCACTGGATCGTGGGTTCGGAATTCAGTCAAGGGCGTCTTTACTTGACTTCCGCTTGACGTTGAAGGCAACGCTTCTCCTTGATTCAATAAGTAAGAATAATAAAGACAAAATAACAATTAGGCATTCTCAAACCATGTTCAATTATCAACATTCATGCAATACCCCCCCCCCCCCACCCTCCCCACTCTGCGACGCATTTACTCGAGTCACTCCGGGGAAAGATGGGTCGGCATTTTTTTCCTTTCTGCTCTACTTCAGTTCTGGCTACTGTACATCCTGCCTGTTTGAGGGTTCTACTTCCTGAGGTGAACTGCAACGTAGTCGCATGATATCACATTTCGCGGGCTCTTTCTACACCAAAAGAAATTACCCCGCATGAACCATACTAAGAACAGCTGAGATTTTGTGTCCCAAAACAACGATATGTTTATAAGAGACACCGTAATAGAGGGCTGCGGAAATTTCCACCACCTGGGCTTCTTCAACGCGCATAGAAATGTATGTGCACAGGCCTCAAGCATTTCTCCTCCACCGAAAATGCGGCCGCTGTTGGCAGAATTTGATTCCGAGGACTTCTGGTGAACGGTCGAGTACCACAACAAAATAATGAAATAAAGTTAACGAAACGATCACTGCGCTTAGTCTGGTGCCGCAGGAAAAATCTGGAACTGGTTTTATTAGCGTGGCGCATTTCGTCTTGTTTAAATATATTTTTTGCTGAATAGGTTCGACACCCTGCATAAATATTCGTGCGAAGTTACAATGGTACGGAATCCCCTTCACACACACACACACACACACATATATATATATATATATATATATATATATATATATATATATATATATATGTGTGTGTGTGTGTGTGTGTGTGTGTGTGTGTGTGTGTGTGTGTGTGTGTGTGTGTGTGTGTGTGTGTGTGTGTGTGTGTGTGTGTGTGTGTGTGTGTGTGTGTGTGTGTGTGGTGTGTGTGTGTGTTTGTGTTATTCTTTTCCTGTGTTAATCAAAAGAACAGCTCGATTCTGATTTTCTCAGAATGATTTTTACTTCGCAGTGGTCTGCATACTTAACCGCCTTTCTGTGTATTTAACAGTATTTAGAAGACTCGCTGCTTTCAAATAAGTGGTTGTGAAACTCTATACTAAAGAGACTGCACAATTAATGCGATGCATAAATAACAAGTCCACAGACGTTCCCGAACCACTAGATAGAAACCTAGAAAAAGGTTATGTTAGTGAAAGGGCGCTATAATGCAACGCGGTCCAGAATACGTCACCCTTGGGTCTCCAAGAGAAAGGTAAAATATGGGTGGAGACAAGAGAGGGAAGGCCCGTCAGTCTTTGTGCGCGAGACATCGTGCGGGGGAGTTCGCCTTAGCCTGACCTCGACGTCAATGGAAGTTGGCAATGGGGCGCGGTCGCGGCGAGGATTTATTCACTGGTGGTGGAGGTATCGGGACTGGCGCGCCTTGCGTAAATTTTGCACGCACGGCAACGCACTTTCAGGTAAAATCTCGGCTGCCATAGAGCTGTCCCTTTTCTTTTTCTTCTTCTACTTGGTACGCAGGGCAATAGCCTGGACGGCGAAGAAGGCGGCAGCAAAGAAGTAGAATGGAACGAGAATTGTTGGGGCCACGGGGTCAGGCCACCAGTCTCAGCGTCCACGCGATTGCGGGTTTTTGCGGTTTGGCGGGAATGCTAACAAGAAAAGGCCACCTTCTTTGCGGTTTTCATTACGAACTATTCTGATGATCGCGAGGCACACGACGAGATCACGCTGTTACAATGGACAGAGAGAAAAAAGCAGCAGAAGGAAAAACAAACGAATCTTCAGATCTCCGGTCACCGCTTCTTTTACTCCCCAAATCGTTCTCGTTTCATTTCTTACGTTACGCAAATTTTAGCCACGATCACTACATAAGACTATCGCATCATTATGCAAGAGTAAAAACGCCAGGCCTGCACGGTAGGCGCAGCACAATCGCAGCGAAACTTAGAATTGCGGCCTTACAGAGCCTTTTCGAAACACTCATTGCGTAACTACCGCAAGTTCCCCTGCTTGGTGCCCACTAGGGCATTAATAATAAACTTTTGGGTACTAGGCTGGCACTCGCTTTGCGATTTTTTGTCATTCTTATGAGATGCGTGGTATCGGCAAAACACTTGCTAGGAATTGTGTGCCAATTGTTGATGCAGTGGCTGACGATGATGAAGAATTATGGCTGAAGTGGGTATGCGCCGCAGTTAATAGGGAAACAAGAACAAGCTTGTGTAATGGGTTTGAGCATTGGACGGCCCACTCGTTACGCTAATCGCATTGTGTGACTAGTGGTTGTTCTTTCGCTATTGTAAAACGCTTTATAAATCATATGAACCCGATTGCTTTTCTGACATCAAGCCTGCCTAAGGCAAGTTTGACAACAAGTCACAAGCACCGGAGTAACTCAAGGGTAGAATACTGGGCTGGCACCCAGCGGACCCAGGTTTGAGCCCCACTCTGCCATTGGTGCTAGGTCATGCCTGCCTAAGGCAAGTATGACAACAAGTTACAAGCGCCGGCGTATCTAAGTGGTAGAATATTGGGCTGGCACCCAGTGGACCCAGATTGAAGCCCCACTGTGTCATTGGTGCAAGGTCTTTTTTTTCTAATTTCGCACGACGTGGTTACAGACACCAGCAGCAGCGGTGACGGACAACATGCAACTGCGCGTGACCCATGTTGTGATCTCATAACAGCGTTCGATGTAATAGGTTATGGTTCACTACAGTGTTAGGCTACCAGTCAAGGTACGTGATGCCAAAGATGATACAGACGAACGTATAAGGTGCCATACTCTGATCTTTTTTTTTTCCACACATTTTGGAATTATTCATAAGGTTGAAGTCTCACGCGCAGCTTTCAGTTTTTGATAGCATACTAAACTTTTATAGTGCACGAAAAAACTAGGACAGAGAAAGACGTGACACATGAAGGTGCTAACCGGCTACATTGTTTATTCCGGAAACGGGGAACCACATATATAGATAACATTGCTTTATAACCATCATGATTACACACACTCTGCAATTCGCCCAATATTTACGTAGATAAGCTAGTTCCTTACAGAAGAGGGCAATCGGCGGTTTAGAAATAGTTACCTGCCAGCCAATCAATCATTTTAGCCTAGATTATTTAGCAAGTTAGCTGACACCGGCAGGTACTGAATAGCCGAAATAATAATCGTGCATTAGGCACTTGCCAACGGCTGGGGCAACAACGCCTACAATATAACGGAAGTGACATCATATCACTAAACTGCAACGCAGAGTGCTGTATTAACTCAAAGGTAAGGCGACCTGTTTTGCTTTGTTCTGGTTTTTTTTGCTACCTGAAGTCAAGCGTCACAACCAAACACTGGAATTCAAATTGTCTAGAAAATAGATCCCACGTATAGTGGTAATCGATCATATGCGATGCACAAACGAGGAAGAATGAATTGTCACATTAACATTAGCAAAACGTTACAAGGCGGACGTAAATTATGCCGTACATGACTTTCATGTCATGATCATCATGTTTGCGCTTGGAATTTGTGCTCAGTCGTCTATTCAGGTCTCGCATTACCAAAGTTCGTATCCCCCCTCGTTCTCCATGCACTGGTTGCAATTCCCAGCATGTTCCTATTCTGTGCGTGTGCGTGTGTGTGTGCGTAAGTGTGTGTGCGTGTGCGTGTGTGTTCGTGTGCATGTGTGTTTGTGTGTGCGTGTGCATGTGTGTGCGTGTGTGTTTGTGTGTGTGTGTGCGTGTGTGCGTGAGCGTGTGTGCGCGTGCGTGTGTGTGCGTGAGCGTGTGTGCGCGTGCGTGTGTGCGCGTGCGTGTGTGTGCGTGTGTGTGCGTGTGTGTGTGTGTGTGTGTGTGTGTGTGTGTGTGTGTGTGTCAGGCCACCAGTCTTCGATACTTTCACGCGACGCTGCCTCGATTTTTTTCTCCATCATTTTACGTTTGTTCTCGGTGACTTTGTTTGCATCGACGTGAGTGAAGTGCCCATCTGCGAGTGGCGGTTCCAGCCGGAGCTTCTTTTCAGGCGCTTTCTTAAGGGATTCCTTAAGAAAAAAGGAGATAAAAGTGAGCCCCGTAACTGTCTGCATCAGATTGCGACACCTGAACAGCAGCTCACGAGGGATGGGGGTAAGGAGGGATTAAAAGGATAGGATTAAAAGGATAGGATTAAAAGGTAAATAGATAGGGAGAGGAAAGAGAGAGCGAGGCACAGGGACAGCGAACGACAGAAGTAAAAAGGAGATAGGAAAGATGAACACGTTTGTAGGCACAGAGGAAGGACCTTTCCTAACTCCGTGGTCGTATAGGAGTCCGAGGACGGGGCACCACTCAGCGAGAACTCATATCGGTGGCCGAAGATGGTGTACGGGGAGCCCAGTCGCCCAGAGCCGCGCGGTCGTCGGAGATTGCGGGGCACAACCGGTCGGCACGAAATCCAGAGAGCGAGTTCTCCTTCCAGGTGCGAGTACGGCCGCCACTTTGAACTGGAGCAGCGTGTTAATTGCTGATTTCGTCACATCAAAGTTCAATCACCTTACGGCGATCAGTGTTGAACTGATACACCTGAAAGCAGATGATGCCGCTCGGTGAAGAGGCGTTCCATGAACAAAATTCAATGCGTCACGTTGGTTTGTATGAAAAGGTCTTGCGGCAGCATTTCAAAAATGAATGCGCTTTTTCATGCCTCCGCTCGCCTCAAGTGAATCTGCTATGGTGGTATTATTTTTCTGCTGAACTCTACGCGAAGCCACGGCTTTCTTTCTTCTAGATGCAATGAAAAGCCGCCACCCCCCATCCCGTGTTACACCAGTGATCATCTTACTATCGAGCACATACGGTATTATTTCTAGGCCTGCGTGCGCAAAGCGAGTCAAAGAAATACAAGCAACACACATGAGGGGAGAAAAATGGCCCATCGTCACCAATACTGTCGCGGGGTCGTGACGTGGACGAATGGAGCAGACTAAATTCTAAAATGAAACTGTTTATTTGGCCGAACTTATGACCAATAAACTGAAGGTCAGATTACAGCAGTACACGAGCAATGATAGCGGCGAGCAGAGCGTCGGCCATCGATCAACTGAAAACGGCAAAGCGCGGCGGCATTAATACATATGTCGTCGAATGTACCAGCCTTATGACTGGTCTTCGCGCAAGATCTGGAATAATCTCGAGTGTTCGTGCCTTGCGGACCATCTTAACAGAGTGATCTACAATGATCGCCAACCTTCTCGACCAATGACTTAGGCACAGTTTGCGCTGAGAATTCCTGACCCTGGCTGTGTGGGCGAAAACCGAATCAAACAAAAGTGAAAATACGGAACGCGCATAACAATACCATGACCTGTAACATGACCCTCTATCTTTCTGATTGTTACACGCGTGAAACTAAAAAAAAATAAACCTGAACGAGACTGTATCCAAGCAAGTTTCTTCTCCTCCCTTTTTTTTTCTTCCTTCATTTGTCAATTTTAAACATACAACTAACCAAACAGTCTTTTTTTCTGAAGGTCGATGGATACTATGACATAAATTTTTTGGGCTTCAAAGAATGATCAATACAAGTTAAAATGCACCACGTCATTAGGAACTTGTGTACTCTGGCACTAGTTCTCTAGAACGTGAAAACCAAAACAATCCATGCTTCGAGCAACATGGCTAGTTACTGCTCGACTTACTTGGTGCTTGCATGAATGACGACAAGCACATATGACCGATGGAGGCGGAAATGCTGTAAGCCGGTGTGCTCAGATTTGGGTGCATGTTAAAGAACCCCAGGTGGTTGAAATTTACCCCACCGCGGTGGTCTAGTGGCTAAGGTACTCCACTGTGCTGACCCGCAGGTCCCCACATTTCAATCAATCAGGTTATCGAAATTCCCGGACCCTCAACCACGGCGTCTCTCATAATCATATCGTGGTTTTGGGACGTTAAACCTCACATATCAATCAATCAATCAAGCACGTATGACAAGCATTGCTAGGCAAACATTTTTGAAAAACCCTTTTCATTCTGACTAATGCACTTCGGCATTTCCCGTCATTCACCCACTAAGAATTGATTTCTTCGTGACCAGGTGCAATATCGAGGACATGTGCACTCATAGAGTACAATAACCGAAAGTGAAAAAGTAATATTTCGGTACATCGTACGTACCTTGAAAATATGTGTTATGCGAAGCATGCGTATGGAAGGTGACCTTGTTGTAATCTCTTTATTGAGCGAAACGTTACGAAGTGGCGCTCAAGATAGGTTCAAATGCAGGCACAGATTTGCGTTAAACCACCACATATGTCTTATATAATCTCTTGTTTACAGTAGCGTAACGATGCCAACAACATGGATATTAACAACACCAGAAATAGTAAGCTGATGTGGAGCGCTGGTCCTCCATATCAGCACCAACACTGATTGAATAACCAGCACTGCAACCCAAATGGCCATTTCACGAACAATAGGGTCTATTTGAAAAGTACTTACGAGAACTTGCCTGACTGTGCGGTAAAATACTTCATTGCCACGCAGTCTTGTTCAGCAAAACATCTTAGCCTACCATCCTAATTTTGGTTTACCCCAAATTAAGGGGGCCCCGCCGCGGTGGTCTAGTGGCTAAAGTACTCGGCTGCTGACCCGCAGGTCGCGGGTTCAATTCCTGGCTGCGGCGGCTGCATTTCCGATGGAGGCGGAAATGTTGTAGGCCCGTGTACTCAGATTTGGGTGCACGTTAAAGAACCCCAGGTGGTCAAAATTTCCGGAGCCCTCCACTACGGCGTCTCTCATAATCAAATGGTGGTTTTGGGACGTTAAACCCCACAAATCGATCGAATCGATCGATCAAATTAAGGGGATGGCCACGAGAGCACCCAGACGTAGGCCGCTAAAAATAGACAGATAGATAGATAGATAGATAGATAGATAGATAGATAGATAGATAGATAGATAGATAGATAGATAGATAGATAGATAGATAGATAGATAGATAGATAGATAGATAGATAGATAGATAGATAGATAGATAGATAGATAGATAGATAGATAGATAGATAGATAGATAGATAGATAGATAGATAGATAGATAGATAGATAGATAGATAGATAGATAGATAGATAGATAGATAGATAGATAGATAGATAGATAGATAGATAGATAGATAGATAGATAGATAGATAGATAGATAGATAGATAGATAGATAGATAGATAGATAGATAGATAGAGAGTGCATACAACGAAACTGGAGGAGTAAATGTGCGCATCAGCGTTCGTGATTTTTTTTTTTTTTTTGAAGACAGCCGCGATTCGGCATTTTGGTGTGTATGAAAAATGGCTCAAGATTTCGTTTATTCAAAAGAGGAAGTCTCGTATTTGTTGTCTCCCTCAGACAGTAAGCAGCATTGTCGTTTCACAAGCGCATTTAAACTTCGTACTTTCGAAAGCCATCGGTCACTGACACGTGCCTCACCTATTGTGGGCTCTTCCTGCCACCACGAACCGATCCCTGTAAGAACTACCCGTGACCACGGGAACGTGCTGTCCGACAAAAATCCTTTCAAGCCGAAGTCCGGCAGCCACTTGATGCAAAACTGAGACTCGTGCGGTTTCCACAGGAATTGTACCTCAACCATTGACAAATTTCCTCTTTCGAACCTGCAGTGTGATGCCAAGGGGACCGTAACGCTGAATGGGGATCGTGGCGATCTTAAAGGAAGCCGCCTATACAAAAAAAGGGGGAGGAGGGCACTTTTGTCACTCGAGCCATTTATATGCGGATACTGAAATATGGCATTTCGGAACACTAGCAGTGCTCCATCAGTCCTTCCTCCTCCGCATTCTCCGTCGCTCTCTGTTACACGTAAGTCAAACCTGTAATACGTAGAAGGCGTCGTTATTGCTTTCTGAGAGCACGAGCCATTTTAGACCTTTGAACAAAAATATGCAAGGGAATGAAGAGTTTTGCTCACGAAAGTGTAGCTCTGTCGCTTCTTGGACTGCATTTAAAAAGACTAGTGAAAACGTGCGTGCGCTAGGAGATAAAAACCAGCCAATAAGAGTGGAAAGTTGATTTTTTTTTTTCAGTCGTGTGCTTAACTTTTTTTTCCTCTTCGTCTGGCAGTCGCTCTGTGGTGGCAACGCAGGAAGGGGTCTCTATAGAAAGTCTTGACGCGGAGTGTAGGTGGGTTCAACTCTCTGCATCCCAGCACAGACAAAATAGGTGCCAATCTCGGCGGTTTCTTCGGAGCTTTACGACGCCCCACGACGCTATGAAACCACAACGACTTGCTTGCGGTGAGGAACGCGCAAGGCATTCAGCGCGTGCGCTTTCTTAGCTGACCAATGCCGGGCACACGCATTTTTTTTTTTTCATGGGGCAGCGCTTCTCGAGAGGGTGATCATACGCTTCAGAGGGTTCCTTTGCGTCCGCTGTCGCGTGAAATGATTCCACACAGAGCGTGTACTGTGCCTTTGTACGCTCCTCTATATCCGTCTAATTCTACTGCGACGTCGCAATACGTGCTGAAAGAGCCTGTAAGGTGAAAAGGCCGATAAGGATCAGCGTGAAAGAAGCAAGTCACCGACAGAAGGGTCAGTTCGGAGTCACTACAGTCACAAAAGCAACGTTGGCCACCGAAAAAAAGAAAAAAATAAGGCAGACTTCTCAGATACGGTCATATCAGTTTCTGTATAGTATAATTTATGCGAAGAATACATAATACAACTACGTTTATGATACTTTTACGAATATTTTGTCTCATTTATTTTATAGAAAGTTTCAGCGAGCTTTTCATTACATATATATTTTTTTTACCGACAGCATAACGCCCTGGCGCGGTCAGATCCCTCAAGTGCCATCATAAGGATCAACTGCTGAGGTCAATCTGGGTATAGTGTAATCTTCGCTACATTTTAGCAATTTTTCATATGCTATTCTATGATTAAATATTGTACAGATCACACAACTTTAGACATTGATGGAGACTAGGGCTTCGCTCTGGAAACCAATATAACAGCTCAATAATTAAATTGGTTTTTATTTGTCATTGGGAAATAAACTTACTTTAAACAGCCTGAACACTAATTGTGTTGTCTTTCGTTAGGGATGAAAAATTATAGATACCAGTATGATGAAAATAGTCATAACAACTGATAATTGAAGTTGCATCTCCTAAATGTTTACGAGACCACACCTGACGAACATTTACACTTGAAAGGTCACACGTATAATGCGTGCAAGAAGGTGACATTCAGGTGTTACAGCCTCCTCAAAGCTAGATAATATTTTCACCGCAAAGTAGTAATGTCTAATGGGTATTCGGCTTTTGTTACAACAATCTCAGTCACTGGCCATAATCCCGAGGTGTACACTAAATTACGCATTTAGTGGGCAAGAAGGCTCAAAATACTTTCCTCAGGCAGAATTCCCGAATGTAATGTGTGTCGGCAAATAAATAGTTATGCATCAATACTATCTCCATTTAGGTAATTGATGTTTTCTACGAAAACGTTTTTTGTTTCTTTTGTAAAACCTTTCCCCTTTACCATCTCGCAGTCGAAGACATGCCCTAAAGAGGCAGCTTGAGCTTTCCAAATGGTAACAATGTAGACGATCGGGAACAGTAATCACATTCTGCAGCCTCAAAACTTACCATACGTTACCCTGGAAATTATAACAGCACGTAACCCCAAGCACATTCTCAAATTATTTTTTTTCTCCGTGTAGATGTCACAAGGTAACGTCGTTTTCCGCATTTCTGTGCGCGGGAGCAGTCAGGAGGAAGGGAAGAGGTAGCAATCACATTTATAACAAAATGGTACTGCGAGTCGCACTTTGCTTTTCATCCTACTTTTCAACTTTTAAGCCTTGAGTGAACCTAATATTTCTTTATTACAGCATACCATGCCCGCTCTCAGTTTGCCTATAAAACAAATAAATATTAATTGTGACCAACCAAAGTTGGTAATTACTTCGCTATAACCGATACTCGCTATATCTGTATTTATTATAACATGGTTAAACTGTACTTTCTTTCATTTGTATTTCATTGCTAAAATATGCGGTGTGTAATCATACCTACACTTCTAATTTCACCACATCAATATGTTAAGCCCTCGGGACTTTGATGTACATGATAAAAAAGTACATAATTTTAAACTTTGAACAAAATCATGTTCATATGCAAAAGAAACTTTCATTTCTAGAAAGCTGGTGAGTCACCGAAAAATATTCGCCATAATTATCCACGGGGAAATCAAATGGTGGTTCATCACTGCAGAAATATCATCATCTCCCCCCCCCCATCAATTACTCGCAAATTAATGCGCAAGATAACTTTACAGGTGAAAATAATGACCACCGCAATCTATAGTCTGAAAAAAAAAGCCGAAATTCGACCCAAACAAAATCAACGTCAGTGTCGGACACAGCACGAAGAACGTGCTTGTCCGCGTGGCTTAAATATTCTGCTTCCGGCTACCGTGAGGTGCGGACGCAGAATGCTTCGTCCTGAAGGGGCGGTGTTTGCGGCTCAATCCAGTCACGGAAACAGGACCACTCATATAGAAAACAAGGAGCACCAAGTTATTTTGCCGCAGTTGCCGACAGGACCTCGTGTTTTGAACACAGTTTTTTCACGGAGACGTGAAGGCAAGGCCATTCCGCGCCGAAGATTTCAGAAACACTTTTGCTCGTCTAGGAATGCTTCCTGAAGTCGTCATCTTGGGGGCGTTCCAGATGAATCACGTTTGGGCGGTTACGTTCAGGAACCATGAGTCTACAAAGAAAATGCTGGCGCTTTGCGACTTAAAAGTGAAAGACCGCAAGTGCCTGATATTTGACCCTGCCAATCGGGACGTACGATTGAAGGTATTCTGGTTCCTTCATCATGTGCATGATGAAGACGTACATGCGTACAGCGCTTGCCTCGTGCGGAAAAGTTACTGAAGTATCCAGAGAACGCTGGCGAGTGCATGGAATAACAGATAAAGGGTCGACAAAGAGAACTATGACAATGAAGCTAAGGCGTGGCGTGAGAGTCGATCACCTGCCGCATCAGCTTCGCATAGCTGGTATGATGGCGCTTATTGTGGCCCATGGAAGGCCTCCGTTAGGTTTGATGGGCAAACGCACAGGGCATATCAAGGGGGAGTGTCGCGCTCCACGCTCCACTGTCTGCCGTCGATTTGGACACGACGAGAGCCAGTGCATGAAGACGTATGCTAAAATTGCCGGCCCATCAACACTGGATGATTTATTTTAAGAACACAACACTTACGCCGCTGATGTGGAAGAAGTGGCTGCAGGATTAAGCACTAATCGAGAACACAATGTACAAGAAACTACACAAGAAGCAGTAAAAGAAGACATTTGGAGCGAAAAGGAAGATGAAACCAAAAATGGAAAAGGAGAAATGCCGACCGAGGACGTCAGGACAATGGTAGCCCAGACAGACAGTGCAAAAAATCCATGGACGAAGCAAGTCTATAAAGGAACACCAATGGACGCTACTGCAAGTGTTGCGGCAACGAAAAGAACCCGGGAGGACAGCAACGATGGAGAACCGGCGAAAAGCCAAGCGGTTCAAGGCGGGCAACTTTCGAAGACGACGCCTGGTCGCCGACCGACTTTCAAACCTCAACCGAACTCAACAACTCTGAGGAAGCCGCAGGCGAGAGCGCCGACATGATGGGATAATGTGTGTGCATTTTTTTAATTTTTGTCGTATTTCTTGGGTGGGGGGGGGGGAGTGCAGGGGCTCGCACGGTGGAAAAAAAATGCAGGAGAATATAACGAATAGACAAAAAAGTCAAGCAATGGAACTCAAAAGGAAAGCATCGAGCAGCGACAGCAGAGTCAAAGACATGTACTGCGTAGCATTGCTACTGAACGTAAGTGTGCTGCAAGTTGACCGTAAGAATGGCAATTTCCCCAGTCCGTGGCTTCTTTGAAAGAAAATGGATGACAAAAGCATATCGTTACGCATTGGTAGTAATATTGTAAGGGGCCTGGGCTCTCAAAGAAAGCAGTACCAGTTAAGCAGGTTGTTTTTGGTAAATGATCTAGACATAGTCGCTGTGCAAAACTAAAATGGCAACTGAAGAAGAAACGGACAAGATGGTAGAACCTTTTCGGCCGCGGTACTTTGTTTGCGTATCGCATTCTGTAGGTAAAGCTGGTGGATGTGCAATCTTCATTAGGAGTGTTGCAGAAGTAATACCTGAAAGTGTTCTGACTGATGCCAATGGCTGACTAACAATGTGTGACTTTTCAATTGGCACTGTGAAGTGGCGAGTGCTATGCGTGTATGCACCTGATCAGGAGATGATTGATATGTGGGGTTTAGCGTCCCAAAACCACCATATGGTTATGAGAGACGCCGTAGTGGAGGACTCCGGAAATTTCGACCACCCGGGGTTCTTTAAAGTGCACCCAAATCTGAGCACACGGGCCTACAACATTTCCACCTCCATCGGAAATGCAGCCGCCGCAACCCGGATTCGATCCCGCGAACTGCAGGTCAGCAGCCGAATACCTTAGCCACTAGACCGCCACGGCGGGGCAATCACAATTAAAAAAAATGAAGAACGGCAAAACACCCGGTCCAGATAGGCTACGTGTAGTATTGTAAAAAAATATAAAAATCTTGTGGCAGAAGTTTTGTGGAATGTGTTTGATAAGGCATGCGAAAGGAAAGAGTTACCAATATCTTTTGAAGGAAGACACATCATGTTAATCTGGAAAACTGCTGATTCTACGAAAGAGCTGTTCGTCACATCCTAAAGGCGAGTTACCCTAGCGAATGTTGACTACAAAATATTGATGGGTGTTTTGGCCAGGCGAATCCAAACAGTGATTACAGAAATAGTCGGACCACATCAGACTTGTGGCATAAAAGGCAGAACAGTTATGACGAACATTCATATTTCACTAAATATGTTAGAATGCTGCGATGAGTTTGACTGTAGAGTAGCTATGCTACAAATCTATCTCGAGAAGGCATTTGTCCACGTGAACCAAGATGTCCTTTTCAGCATTCTTGACTATGTCAACTTAGGGTCTGTGGTGTTGCAAGGGGTCTTAATGGCGTACACAGGATGCACTACGAGGATTATAATAAACAAACATCTTCGCGATAATATGAAAGTCTTATCGATCATAAAACAAAGATGTCCTGCGTCGGCACTGCTTTTTGCTATCTATTTAGAGCCTCTGTGTTAGAAAGTGCTACAAAGTGATCAGGTGCAGGGTTTCACTTGATGTCTGCAGAGGTCAAAATGCTTAGATAGGCTGACGACATTGCTGTGTTTTGCCAAGACCGGGAGATTATCAGAGAAGCATTAACTGATGTGAAGTTCTTCTGTGATTGCACTGATAGAGTCAACTAAAATAAATGTCTTGGAATATGGCATGGAAACTGGTAAAGCACACCATCAATATTTGAAAGCATTACATAGAAAGTTACACCTGACAAGTACTTAGGGGTACCTCACCAACACTACAAAGACCCAACAGAACATCGGAAAGAAGAGACGGAACAACTAAGAGACAAGACGAAAAAGTGGGGCGGGCGTGATTTTTCAATTTTTACGAGGTCAACAGTAAGCAACATATTTCTTATTTCACGAGTATGGTACGTTTTACAAGTGCTATTCATGTCACGTGTTGTTGTATAAAAGCTACACAGAGTGATGGCACTGTTTATCTGGGCCTTCACGTGGGAAAGGACAAGCCGAACGAATCTGTTCCGTTCTGTGAAAAGTGTAAGGCTTGGTCTTGCACACTTCTTACTGGGGCAGATAGTAGCTACGTTTGTTTTTTTACGAGATCAAGATTATCGGTTTCTTTTTTGGTTTTCTTTAAATAGTGATACATGTGCGGCTGTCCACTTTTTTGCCTGATTTTATTGTAACCACAGTCAATAGGGGGACAAGAATACCTGAAAGAAGTGATTGCTGCTTTGGAAATATTGAAAGTGCGATTTTCGATGGAGTATCCCTCTGGGATTTCGCGAAAGAGACTGTACAAAGACCTTGTAGAAACCATGTTGCCAGAGCCTCTGTATAGAACATTGTACCCTAATGGGCCCGGAGATGACGTCTTGAAAAGAGTGAAGAAGATGCCAATTAGGTCATCAGTGAAGACATTCTTTTTCAAACTTCACAGCGGCACACTCCCTACAAATTCTTGGCTCCGAGAATAAAGAATAGCTGTTCCTTCAGTGGATTGCATTATCTGTAGAAAACTCGAGAGAGTTCACCACATCCTTCTAGACTGTACTGATGCAGTCTTTCTCTGGGATGTTCTTCAAAGGACCCTGAAGAAAGACCTGCCAGTGACACAGTATGAAATCTGCATTCTGCCTGTCGTAAACGTAGGCGGTGTGCCCTACGATATGTTCATGGTATTGGTTCTTCACAGTGTGTGGTGAACACGAATGTCAGCACGAAACGTAGACGAAAATCCCCGGCCCGCTCGAGAGTACTCCATTGAAAGTGTACAGTATTTGATGACTGCATACGAAGCACAAGATAAGCCAGAGTGGTTCCCATGCTTAGATAAATTGGTTGGCATAAAGTATCTGGCTTTTTAACCACCTTGTGCGGGAAGATGTGCCAGCACTTTTACACGTGACACTGCACTGTATTCTTATATTGATTTGTACTGTTTGCTTAGCAAGCAATAAAGAAAAAAGTACACGTGGCCTAATGGATAAGGTGTCTGACTTCGAATCAGAAGATTGCAGGCTCGTGTGCTGTCGTGGGCGATTTTGTGTTATTTTTTATGATGAACTGTTTTTTATGAAGAACTCAGATGAACTGTCACCATTTTACAAATATATTTTGAAATGGCATTTGACTGTGTGGATCATAGCTTATTGTTTGCTGTTTAAAACCATGTTAATGTTGGTTCTGTAATTTGTGATGGAGTGGCCCTGACGTACCATAACTGCACAACAAGATTGATAGTAAATAAGACTCTGGGGGCCCCCATCAATGTGCAACGTTCGGTGCGACAGAGTTCCCCCCAGCGCTTTGTTCTTTTGCGTGTATATCGAAACTCTGTGCTGCACCATTCTCAAAGACACCATTATAAATGGCTTCCGCCTGCAATCATCAGAAGTCAAGTTTCTTGCTTATTCCGAAGACATGGCATTATTTTCAACTGATCAACGAAGCATTAAACGGGCTGTTGACACTGTTCGTGATTTTAGGCATGTCACCGGAAGGGGAGTTGATTGGTCCAAGTGTCTCGGACTCTGGCACAGATCTTGGCACACGACACATGACCACTTTGCAAATGGGCCCTGGGTGACAGTCCCGGACAAGTACTTGTGCGTCCCGCTCGACGCGCATCGAGATAGTGCCCAGTATTGTTAAGATTAGCGAAGATACGCTGGAAAAGCCGAGAAGAGGAGGGGGGCGAGTTTGTCAATCTTGGCCACAGCCACCGTCTGCAACCTGTTCTTTATGAGCAAGCTTTGGTACGTGCTGCAGAGGCTGCACTGCTCGCATACTAATGTGCAGAAGTTACACCGGATCTTCGCCGTACTTGTGTGGGCTTCCCAGTGGGAACGATGCAGCCCTATACTAACTTGTTCAGACGGGTGAAAGACGGCGGCCTTGGCCACTTGTTTTTGTGGCAACTTCAAAACAGAATTTTTTTATTTTCCAGAGACCTCACCGATCTATTCCTGCGTACCCTGTGTCAATTGCGCCTTGGTAGATGTCTGCCTGAATAATGTTGTGACTACCGAAGCCTGTGCAGGAGGGCTTGGTGGGTTCTATAGAAAAGTTGTGTCTAGTACAAAATTTCTTTCTGTGAGATTTACTAAAGAATACTTGTGGAGTGTAAGAAAAAAAGAACTTCATTTTGCCTTATGTGATATTGTGTTCCCAGTGCCGCCTTTTTGGGCTATGTGCAGTGAAGGACCAGGAAGCATTGTTTTAAAAAGGGCCAAAAAGATGCCTGTGCAGCCTGGAACCAAAACATTCTTCTTTAAGCTGCACTCGGGCACATTGCCAGTTAAAGTGTTCTTGGAGGCAAAGGGATGTTTTTCCCCGTAGGGATCCCATTGCATAATTTGTATATCACCCGAAACAATTGACCACGTCTTTTGCATTGTTAGGAGGGCGTGTATTTTGGAGACGTGCTGCAGAGAGCTATTAAAAGAGACCTTTCATTGGACCCGTATGGAATCAGCTTCCTGAACGTTGAAAACGAAGACGGGGGACCCTATGGTGCAATCATGCTTTTGGGCCTCCACTTTTTGTGGAGAGCGAGAATGGCGGGCTACCATTTTGACAAAGATGCGCGGCCCGCCCTAGAATATTTTCCTGAGAGCATACACTGAATTCTATCTGTTCACAAAGCTGCACCCGAGCCACCCGATTGGCTCCTGCGGGTAGAGCATCTCGTGACTCTGCCCAAATTTTAACTCCACAACCCCAGCCCTAGGCCGATTGACTAAAGATACTTCATGTGTACATTGCGTGGTTTTATTGTCTGTGTCTTTTGAGTTATATGTTAGATTACCAAAACCAGGTAATATTAAGGAAGTGTCCCCATGACCTGATGGATAAGGCGTCTGACTTCAGATCAGAAGATTGCAGGTTCGAGTTCTGTCGCGGACGGTTTTTTTTCGTTGTTTTCTTAATCCCGGTGATGGATAAGCTAAAGCATGCTGCCACGTCTTTGCTATTTTTCATTTCTTTCCGACAGAAAGAAAAAAGAGTCCACGTGGACCAATGGATAAGGCGTCTGACTTCAGGTCAGAAGATTGCAGGTTCGAGTCCTGTCGCGGACGAGTTTTTTTTCATTATTTTTTTATTCCTGGTGGTGGATAAGCTGAAGCATGCTGTCACGTCTCTGTTACTTTTCATTTCTCTCTGACAGAAAGAAAAAACAGTCCGCGTGGCCTAATGGATAAGGCGTCTGTCTTCGGATCAGCAGATTGCAGGTTAGAGTCCTGTCGCAGAAGGTTTTTTTTGTTATTTTTTGTTCCTGGTGGCTGATAAGCTTAAGCATGCTGCCACGTCTCTGTTACTTTTCATCTCTCTCCGACCGGAAAAAAAGGAGTCCGCGTGGCCTAATTGATAAGGCATCTGACTTCGGATCAGAAGGTTGCAGGTTCGAGTCCGGTCGTGGACGTTTTTTTTTTCTCTTGTTATTTTTTTATTCCCGGTGCATGATAAGTTAAAGCATGCTGCCACATCTTTGTTACTTTTCATTTCTCTCCAATAAGCAGAAGTGTCCGTGTGGCCTAAGGAGACTAAAATTAAAAGCGATAGACAGGGCAACGCGTATACGGTACGGTGACAAAAAAGAAAAAAATGCATTTCAAAGCACTACTCGATAAGCTTGTAAAGAATGCATGCCGAGAGCCCGGCAAATGGTCAGAAGACGTTAGAAAAGTGAAACAAAAAACAGAGCGACCGGGCGGACAGCGTTATCGTGGGGCCCTGGTGAAGGCAAGGGCGGATCACGCAGCTGCCGGTGAAATGCCCTCGAAGCGTGAGCTCAGCTTGGAAAAAGCACGAGCCGAGAGGAACCACATTCATGAAATCGAATGGGGAGGGAAATTATCTACTGATACGGGCGATATCAAAACTACGTTCACCGAGCATTATAGGGCGTTGTTCCCTGGGCGGGACGTACATTTCGAGAAATTTGAGCACAACTTTCTGCCTTTCATTACCCGCATCGATGACTAATGGAAAGAGTATTAGAGCGGGTAATGACGGAAGTTGAGGTATAAGAAGAAATTGAAAAGTTAAATCTTGGAAAATTGCCGGGACCTGATGGGTTAACTGCTGCTTTTTATAAAAAGTTCAAGCACGAAGTGAGCCCGATACTGACAGTTCTTTTCAATGAAGCATACAAATTGAATACATTGCCTCCGTCGTACCGGTCGTCCCATACTGTAATAATACCCAAACCGATGACGTCGACAAACTAAGATCTGTCACAGCCTGCCGACCGATAGCTCTGACTAACGTCGAATATAAGATATATATGAAAGTATTAGTACGCAGACTACAGACTGTGGTTCAGGGTATCATCGGGCCTCTCTGTGGTATAAAAGGGCTGTCTATTGTCACCAATATCCACGAAGCATGGAGCATACTGATATTATGTGATTATTTACTTGTGCGGGTCGCCATCCTACAAATCGATCTAAAAAAGGCTTTCGACTGTGTAGAGTATACGATTTTATTTGCGATTTTAAATCACGTTAACATTGGTTTGGTTATCTGCGAGGGAGTGGCTTTGGCGTACCAAAACTGCACTTCGGGATTGATTGTAAATAAGAGTCTGGGGGCACCCATTTGTGTGCAACCTTCGGTTCGCCAGGGCTGCCCCTTCAGCCCCTTCCTTTTTTGTATTTATATTGAAACACTGTGCATGAAAATTATCAGGGACAATAGTATCCTTGGTTTTAACTTACAAGCAGAGGAAGTGAAACTGCTGACTTACGCAGATGATATAGCTATCTTCCGTGGAACCAGCGGAGCATCACAAAGGCTGTTCAAAGTGTTCGTGTGTTCAGCCAAGTGACCGGTAGTGGTATGAACTGGGGCAAGTGCCTTGGGCTATGGCATGGGTCGTGGCCAGTGAAACCTGACCACTTTGCAAACATGCCTTGGGTGAAGACCCCTGGCAAGTGCTTAGGCATTCTACTCGACTGGTATCGCGACAGCGATCAATATTGTAAAGGGCAGGCTAAGGATACACAAGAGAAAGTGATGTGGAAAGGAGGCACCTTTTCGATCTTTGCCAGAGCCACAATTTGAAACTTGTATTTCACCAGCAAGTTGTGGTATGTTATGCAGGTCATACATTGCTCACGGACTAATATGCAGAAACTGCACAGGATATTTACGACATTTATTTGGGCTTCTGAATGTGAGCAATGCAGTCGCACAAACTTGTTTCGACGGATGAAACATGGAGGTCTCGGGCTAGACCACCTATTTTTACGCCAACTAGTCAACAGGTTTTTTTTTTTTTAGAGATGAGACTCGTTCCTACGCACACTCTGTCAACTCAGACTAGCTAGAGCACTCCTTGAATATGCTGTTTCAACCCAACGTTGTGTGGGAAGGATCGGGGGTTTTCATAAAGAAATTGTGTTCAGTATAAGATTTTTCGCTGTACGTTTTTCACGAGAGTATCTGGCTACTGCAAGACGAACGAAAAGAACTTTATTCTGCGTTATGCGATATGGTTTTTCCAGTGCCTATGTACCGATCTTCACTCAGTGGAAGCCAAGGTAGTGATGTTTTGAAGAGGGTAAAAAGAATGCAAGTCACGCCGGGAGCCAAAACCTTTTTCTTTAAACTGCATAGTGGGACACTGCCTGTTAAAAGTTTTTGGAGAAAAAGGGGTGCTTCTGCCTTGCGGTATGCATTGTTTTATTCGTAAGCTGCAAGAAACGGCAGACCTTGTTTTTTTTTTACATTGTTGGGAGGGGGTTTATTTTTAGGATGATTTGCAGAGATCAGTGAAAAAAGAATTCCCATTGGTTTAAAGAGAGTAAGAAGGATACAAGTCACGCCAGGAGCCAAAACTTTTTCTTTAAACTGCATAGTGGCCTGTCAAAACGTTTTTGGAGAAAAAGGGGTTATTTTTGCATTGGGGTACGCATTGTTTTATTTGTAGGCTGCCAGAAACTGTATATAAACCATGTTTTTTTTTACATTGTTGGGAGGGGGTTTATTTTTGGGATGTTTTACAGAGATCAGTGAAAAAAGAATTCCCATTGGATCCGCATTGCATTAGACTTCTAAATGCAGACAACGAAGACGGGGCTCCTTTTGATGCAGTTGTGCTCATGGGCCTCCATTTGAAAAATGCCACCAGCGCGTAGTGGGTTCACAGCAAGAGCGGCTCTCAATCTGGAAGAAAACAGAAGATTGCGTCTTTCTTCTCTGCTCGAGAGCCAGCCACGACTGACGCATCGTCCTAGTGCTAGCTACCCGGTGGCTTGAAAAATCCCTTGGTACTTGTGACTCATCGTGACAATATGGAGAGCAGAAACGGCAGGTTGCGATTTTGATGAAAATTCGCGGCCGGCATGTGCCTATTTCAGAGAAGGCATTCACTCATTTATTGAGATTTACAAAGCAGCACCAGAGCCATACGTATGGCTTTCATGACTGGAGCCGCTGGTGAGCTTGCGTGATTTTTAGCTTAACCAAACTAGCCCCATCCTGGTTGACGGTTAAGTCAGCATGTAAATATTGTACATTTCATACATTCTTACCAGTGTCGCTTGTATTATATGTTTGGTACCAAAGCCGAACCACGACATTGAAATAACTAGAAGAATAAGAATGGGGTGGAGCACATTCGGCAAGCACTCTCAAATTATGACAGGTAGATTGCCACTATCCCTCAAGAGGAAGGTATATAACAGCTCTATCTTGCCGGTACTTAGCTACGGAGCAGAAACCTGGAGACTTACAAAAAGGGTTCAGCTTAAATTGAGGACGACGCAGCGAGCAATGGAAAGAAAAATGGTAGGTGTAACCTTAAGAGACAAGAAGAGAGCAGAGTGGATTAGGGAACAAACGGGGATTAAGGATATCATAGTTGAAATAAAGAAGAGGAAATGAACATGAGCCGGGCATGTAGCGCGTAGACAGGATAACAGCTGGTCATTGAGGGTAACAAACTGGATTCCCAGAGAAGGGAAGCGGGTTAGGGGGAGACACAAGGTTAGGTGGGCAGATGAGATTAAGAAGTTTGCGGGTATAAATTGGCAGGAGCAAGCACAGAACCGGGTTAACTGGCGGAACATGGGAGAGGCCGTTGTCCTGCAGTGGACATAGCCAGGCTGATGATGATAATGATGATGACCAAAGTAAAGTAATAAAGAGAAAAGAACAAAAAGTGTCCGCGTGGCCTAAAGGATAAGGCGTCTGACTTCGGATCAGAAGATTGCAGGTTCGAGTCCTCTCGCGGATGGGTTTTTTTCCTCGTTATTTTTGTTCCCGACGGTGAATGAGTTAAAGCATGCTGTACCGTCTCTATTACATTTGATTTTTCTTCAATAAACAAAAGTGTCCTCATTGCCTATTGGATAAGGCGTCTGACTTCGGATCAGAAGATTGCAGGTACGAGTCCTCTCGCGGATGCTTTTATTTCCTCGTTATTTTTTTATTGCCGGTGGTGGATGAGTTAAAGCATGCTGCACCTTCTCTATTACATTTCATTTGTCTCCAATAAACGAAAGTGTCCACGAGGCCTAATGGATAGGGCGTCTGACTTCGGATCAGAAGATTGCAGGTTCCAGTCCTGTCACGGATGGTTTTTTTTCTTGTAATTTTTTATTCCCGGTGGTGGACGAGTTAAAGCATGCTGCACCTTCTCTGTTACATTTCATTTCTCTCAAAGAAACAAAAGTGTCCAAGTGGCCTAATGGATAAGGCGTCTGACTTCGGATCAGATGATTGCAGGTTCGAGTTCTGTCGTGGACGTTTTTTTTTCTTCATTATTTTTTTATTACCGGTGGTGCATGAGTTAAAGCATGCTGCACCGTCTTTGTTACATTTCATTTCTCTCCAATAAACGAAAGTGTCCGCGTGGCCTCATTTCACTTCCAGCCGCGATAGCGAGCGGACGCATTTGGAATGGGCTCTGTTGGAGCGGTATCAGCGGCCGTTTCTGGACGCGCAAACAGGGTGTTAGCTGCCTCAGATAACGAGTATCGCCTTCTTCTGCCTAGTCTGCCTTCAGGACGTCTGGTTTTGAATACTGTTTTTGTGCATGCGGATGTGAGGGCACGGCCCTACCATGTAGAAGACTTCAAAGATACGCTGAGTGATTTGAAACTGCTCTCCGAGGTTTCGGCCTTTTGGGGGGGGGTATCAAATGAATCACGTTTGGGCCGTCACGTTCAACTGTGCCGAAGGTGCGAAGAGGCTGCTGGAAAAAGCGGAAGTGAAAGTGAAGGGCCAGCGTTGCGTCCTCATCGATCCATCGAACCAGGAGCTTCGGTTGAAGCTGCGCTGGCTCTTGCCTACCGTACCGGACGACGACGTGCGAGCGTCCTTCCTGAACTATGGCAAAGTGACGGACATTATCAAGGAACGGTGGAAGGTCAGTGGTGTGGCTGACAAGGCGTCAACGACGTGAAATGCGACGATTAAACTTAAGGCGGGAGTCAAGCCAGAATATTTGCCTCATCATAAAAGGATTGCTGGTGAGCTGCCTCTTGTGGTAGTGCCGGGAAGGGCACCGCTATGCCTTCGTTGTCAGTGCACCGGACACATTCGTCGGGACTGTAAGGTACCACGGTGCACGTTGTGTCGTCGCTTTGGACACAACGAGTCAGAATGCGTGCGTACCTACGCCAGTGTTGCAGGGCCCGTGGGAAGCGACGACACTTCGGAGCTCCTAATGGACGAAGCAGATTCCGAGGCAGCAGCGAGAGTGGAGGCAGAAAGTGCCATGATGAACAGCGTGCCAGCGGAGCAAATCTCAGGTGAGAGAGCTCACGTAAAGTCGACGAACATCAAAGCCGAAGATACATTGTTGGTGAAAAATGATTCCTCGGAAGCACTGCAGACGCGCCCCGCCGCGGTGGTCTAGTGGCTAAGGTACTCGGCTGCTGACCCGCAGGTCGCGGGTTCGATTCTCGGCTGCGGCGGCTGCATTTCCGATGGAGGCGGAAATGTTGTAGGCCCGTGTACTCAGATTTGGGTGCACGTTAAAGAACCCCAGGTGGTCGAAATTTCCGGAGCCCTCCACTACGGCGTCTCTCATAATCAAATGGTGGTTTTGGGACGTTAAACCCCACAAATCAATCAAGTCACTGCAGACGCAGGAAGACAAAAGCAACGTGACAGAGGTGGTCAGCAGGGAAGCAGTGGAGGCAATGGACATTTCCAGGGAGGGCACCACAACGAATAAGCCATCACACGAAGACGCCGAGGTCGAAAGTGAAACTACCGACCCAAGCAGTTCCGTTGAACCTCCAGAAAAAGCAGCCCCTGTACGTCGACCGATAGTGCGGCCACGGCCGAACATCCCACAGGATCGGAGGCTGACGGGGACGATGATTACGCCGCCACTACCACCGGTCATGTAGCAGTAAGCTGTGGAAGCCCTGATCAAGGTTGCGGGCCTCAAGGTCATGTGTCAACAGGAGCATAAGCCCATACTCTGGGTCTGTACTATAAACTATTCCAATGGCGCTGCCAGATAAACCCTTGCAATTTGCTACAATCAATGTTCGAGGGCTTGCGGCGAGGAGAAAACAGCGACAGTTGTATATACTGGTGATCGAACTTGATTTAGACATCATTGCCATACAAGAAACCAAAATTGGAAGTGATGATGAGACAAAGAGTGTGGTGCTACCTTTCATGTCAATCTATTACGCGGGTGTGAGTCACGCCATAGAGCGATCCGCGGGGTGCGTTCTTTTTGTGCGTCAACACCCGGGCCTTGAAGTGAAGGGTGTGAGGTCAGACTTGGCGGGGCGCATGGTTTATTATGATTTTCGTTATGGTTCAGTTGAATGGCGAGTGATATGCCTTTATGCTCCTAATTTACTCGACGAACGAAGACATTTCTTCGAGAGTGTCAGAAATTGCTGCATCGTCGAAAGGAACCTTATACTGATGGGGGACTTCAAATGTGTACTGGCAGCGCGGGATAAATCAAGTGGTACAGCGTATAGAAACGCCAGCACGGCCGCGCTTCGCGAAATAATTGATGAATACGGGCTTAAGGGCGTGGCAGAATGCTTAAATTACGACCGCATTGTGCGCTTCACGCATTTCCAAGTAGCCAGCCACGCCCGACTGGACAGAGTGTACGTTCCGGCTGAATTGATGGCACTTGTGCAAGAAGATCGTGTGCAGTCGGTGTCATATAGTGACCACTGTCTAGTCATGTTTGACGTTAATAACAAAGCAAAAAACCAAAATAGGTTTGCGTGGAAATTATGGAAACTTAATGCTAAAATTCTGGGGGATCGTGTTTTCTGTGAGAAAGTGTTAGCCCTGCTTGAAGAGATAAGGAACCAGACAAACACAACAATATGTGAGAGATGGGAAACATTTAAGCAAACAGCTAAATTCAAGGCACTTGAACGAGCCAGCGCTATAAAGCACGAAAAGAATAAGTACGAGGAAAACCTGCGGCAAAGCTTGCAAATGCGAACGTACGAAGAAAGCCTATCGCCTGGGACGTTCAAAGACGACATTAACGCACTGAAGCAAAAACTTGAACAGGCCGATATCGAACGCTATCGGGGGGGGGGGGGGGGGCGTTGGTGCGAGTTAGAGTAGAAGCAACGATAACAGGCGAGGCGCCAACTAAAAGAGCCCTCGCAAAGAAAAGAAAGTGGGCCCACCGGAACGAGATTCACCAACTTGAACAAGACGGTATTATCGTAAATGAACAGAGTGGCATCGAACACGTGTTCACAGCGTTCTACAGAAAGCTGTTCGCGCGTTGCCCGGTAGACGCGGACGGTTTAAAGACGAAATTCATGCCTTTAATGCCAAATATTGACGATAGCTCAAAGGAAATGTTAAGGCGCCGTATTACGGCCGATGAGATTGCGGTGGCGATAGACGATTTGAAACGTGGGAATCTCCCGGACCCGACGGGCTAGGAGTCGATTTTTACAAGGCGTTCAAGTACGAGGTAGCCCCTATACTGGCTGCACTTTTAGACGATGCATATGAGCGCAAACGACTACAACCTTCATTCCTGTCCACACACACAGTTCTTATCCCGGAAACAGATGATCACGACGCATTAAAGCGGGTAACAGCATATCGCCCTATCAGCTTAGCGAACGTCGACTATAAGATATTCATGAATGTGTTGGCTAAAAGACTGCAAACAGTAGTGAAATATATAGTTGGACCACACCAGACGTGCGGTATCAAGGAACGGACCATTTTCACGAACATTCATACGGCGAGAAGCATACTCGAGTGTTGTGACGTATTGTGCAAGAAGGTCGCAATTCTCCAGTTGGATCTGGAAAAGACGTTAAACCAGGTACCGCACGACATACTATTTGTCATTCTGGAGTACGTGAACGTAGGATCTGTTATTATGGAAGGTGTCGCAATGGCGGAAAAGGGTCGCACGACAAGGCTGATAATAAAGAAGTCAGTAGGAGAGCTTATCAAAGTGCAGCGGTCGGTGCGCCAGGGATCCCCACTATCGCCATTACTTTTCGCTTTATATATCGAGCCCTTGTGCCTCAGCGTAATACGGGCTAACTGTATCAATGGCTTTAAAATGCAGCAAGCGGAGGTAAAACTACTCGCTTATGCGGACGACATCACAGTGTTTTGTGGGGACCACGCCAGTATCATGAAAACTGTGGAAATCGTGAAGCGTTATTGTGTTACTAGTGTCAGTGCAGTTAACTGGGGCAAGAGCCTCGGAATCTGGCATGGAGCATGGACAATGACACCCAGTACCTTTGCCAACATACAATGGGTTTCCACTCCAACGAAATACTTAGGCGCCCCTTTAGAGTCTTACCGTGACAGTGAATCATACTGGCAGAACCAAGTTGCGGAAATGCGCGCTAGGACTGAAATGACAAAAGGCTCGGAATTTTCTATGTTTGCACGCACCACGGTGTGTAATTTGTTTTTCATTACCAAACTTTGGTATGTGTTGAGTGTTTTGCACTGCTCACGCATTAACATACAAAAGCTCCACAGAATTCTGGCTGTTTTTGTTTGGGGATCGGTTTGGGAGAGGACGAGCCGCACCAACTTGTTCCGACGTGTACGTGATGGAGGTCTTGGCCTGTCGCACTTGTTCCTGAGACAAATAGTGAACCGGTTCTGCTTCCTTAGGGATGTGAAGGACACTTTTTTGCGCACTATATTACAGCTCGGACTTAGCAAACTTGTGCCGGACTTTGTGGTATCCACCGAATGTATTGAAGGCGGAGTTTTTGGTTTTTTGAAGGAGATTGTGATCGCTTATAAGTTCTTGCGTGCTCGATTCTCATGCGAATATCTGGCGGGAGTGAAACGAAGGAAGCTATACAAAGATCTTGTGGATATACTACTCCCCGTGCCTTTGTATCGCACAATATATAGTGCCAAATCTGGAAGTGATGGCTTGAAGCGTGTCAAACATATGTATGTAGCTCCAGGAGCCAAGTCCTTTTTTTTCAGATTGCACACCGGGACACTAGAGGTAAAAACATGGCTACAGGAAAAAGGAATGTATGTACCATGCGGTGTGCACTGTTTCTTGTGTAGAAAGCCCGAAACCATTGAGCACGTCTTCTTAGAATGCTGGGAAGGTGTGTTCTTCTGGGATATATTACAAAGAACGCTAAAGAAAGACGTCCCTGTAGACCCACAAGGAATTCGTTTCCTAACTGTGGACAACGAAGAAGGTGTCCCGTTTGACGCTGTTTTGCTACTGGGTTTGCACTGCATATGGAAGGCCTGAATGGCCGCACGACATGTAGATATAGATGCAAGATCGGCAAACGAGTACTTCCGCGAATCAGTGGGCAGGTTCCTGGAAGCACATAAATCTTTAGATCCGATACCTGAATGGTTATCGAAGATCGAGCCACTCATGAACCTGAGACAATTTTAGCAATCACACGCCAGCCAAAGTTTGGTTGCTCCTTTTACCCATGCCCATTTATGTCATCATCATCATCATCATCATCATCAGCCTGACTACGTCCACTGCAGGACAAAGGCCTCTCCCATGCTCCGCCAGTCAACCCGGTCCTGCGCTTGCTGCTGCCAATTTATACCCGCAAACTTCTTAATCTCATCTGCCCACCTAACCTTCCGTCTCCCCCTAACCCGCTTCCCTTCTCTGGGAATCCAGTTAGTTACCCTTAACGACCAGCGGTTATCCTGTCTAGCGCTACATGCCCGGCCCATGTTCGTTTCTTCTTCTTGATTTCAGCTATGACATCCTTAACCCCCGTTTGGTCCCTAATCCACTCTGCTCTCTTTTTAGCTCTTAAGGTTACACCTACCATTTTTCTTTCCCTTGCTCGCTGCGTCGTCCTCAATTTAAGCTGAACCCTTTTTGTAAGTCTCCAGGTTTCTGCTCCGTAGCTAAGTACTGGCAAGATACAACTGTTATATACCTTCCTCTTGAGGGATAGTGGCAATCTACCTGTCATAATTTGAGAGTGCTTGCCGAATGTGCTCCACCCCATTCTTATTCTTCTAGTTACTTCAATCTCGTGGTTCGGCTCTCCGGTTCTTACCTGCCATAGGTATTATTACCTGCGCATTTATGTATCTAAGTCTTATGTGGCTTGCATTATTACTTTCGATCCCTGACTGCATTTGTGTTTCTATGTGTACGTCTAAGCAGGCAATAAAAAAAAGTGTCCGCGTGGACTAATGGATAAGGCGTTTGACTTCAGACCAGAAGATTGCAGGTTCGAGTCCTGTCGTGGACGTTTTTTTCTTTTTCCTCGTTATATTTTTCCCGGTTGTGAATGAGTTAAACCATGCTGCATCTTCTCTGTTACATTTCATTTCGCTCTAATAAAAAAAAGTGTCCGCGTGGCCTAAAAAAAGAAATAAAAAGTCCGCGTGGCGTAATGAATAAGGCGTCTTACTTGGGATCAGACGATTGCAGGTCCGTGTCCTTTGGCGGACGGTTTTTTTTCCTCGTTTTTTTTATTCGCGGTGCTGAATGGGTTAAAGCTTGCTGTACTTTCTCTGTTACATTAATTTCTCACTAACAAGCGAAAACGTCCGCGTGGCCTAATGAATAAGGCGTCTGGCTTCGGATCAGAAGATTGCAGGTTCGAGTCCTGTCGCGGACAGTTTTTTTTTCTCGTTATTTTCTTCCCGGTGGTGAATGAGTTAAAGCATGCTGCACCTTCTATGTTACATTTCATTTCGCTCTAATAAAGAGAAGTGTCCGCGTGGCCTAATGGATAAGGCATCTGACTTCGGATCAGAAGATTGTTGTTTGAGGCCTGTTACCGGCGGTTTTTTTTTCTTGTTATTTTTTTCCCGGTGGTGAATGAGTTAATGCATGCTGCACCTTCTCTGTTGCATTTCAAATTGCTCTAATAAAAGAAAGCGTCCGCGTGGCCTAATGGATGAGGCGTCTGACTTCGGATCAGAAGATTGCAGGTTCGAGTCCTGTCGCGGACGGTTTTTTTTTCTCGTTATTTTTTATTCACGGTGGTGAATGCGTTAAAGCATGTTGTACCTTCTCTGTTACATTTATTTCTCACAAACAAACAAGTGTCCACGTGGCCTTATTGATAAGGCGTCTGACTTTGGTTCAGACGATTGCAGATTCGTGTCTTTTGGCGGACGGTTTTTTTTCCTCGGTTTATTTATTCCCGGTGGTGAATGGGTTAAAGCATGCTGTACCTTCTCTGGTACATCTAATTTCTCACTAACAAACGAAAGTGTCCGCGTGGCCTAATGGATAAGGCGTCTGACTTCGGATCACAAGATTGCAGGTTCGAGTCCTGTAGGGGACGGCTTTTTTTTCCTCGTTATTGTTTCGCGGTGGTGAATGAGTTAAAGCATACTGCACCTTCTCTGTTACATTTCATTTCGCTCTAATAAAGAGAAGTGTCCGCGTGACCTAATGGATAAAGCATCGGACTTCGGATCAGAAGATTACAGGTTTGAGGCCTGTCGCGGACGGCTTCTTTTTCCTCGTTATTTTTTTCTCGTTGGTGAATGAATTAAAGCATGCTGCACCTTCTCTGTTGCATTTCAATTTCTCTAATACAAAAAAGTGTCCGTGTGGCCTAATGGATAAGGCATCTGACTTCGTATAAAAAGATTGCATGTTCGTGTCCTGTCACCGACGGTTTTTTTTCCTCGTTATTGTTTCCCGGTGGTGAATGAGTTAAAGCATACTGCACCTTCCCTGTTACATTTCTTTCTCACAAACAAACAAAAGTGTCCGCATGGCCTTATGGATAAGGCGTCTGACTTCGGTTCAGACGATTGCAGATTCGTGTCCTGTGGCGGATAGTTTTTTTGTCGGTTTTTTTTATTCCCTGTGGTGAATGAGTTAACGCATGCTGCACCTTCTCTGTTGCATTTCAAATTGCTCTAATAAATGAAAGCGTCCACCTGGCCTAATGGATAAGGCGTCTGACTTCGGATCAGAAGATCGCAGGTTCAAGTCCTGTCGCGGACGGTTTTTTTTCCTCGTTATTTTTTATTCACGGTGGTCAATGCGTTAAAGCATGCTGTACCTTCTCTGTTACATTTATTTCTCACTAACAAACGAAAGTGTCCGCGTGGCCTAATGGATAAGGCGTCTGACTTCGGATCAGAAGATTGCAGGCTCGAGTCCTGTCGCGGACGGCTTCTTTTTCCTCGTTATTTTCTTCGTGATGGTGAATGAGTTAAAGCATGCTGAACCTTCTATAATACATTTCATTTCGCTCTAATAAAGAGAAGTGTCCGCGTGGCCTAATGGATAAGGCATCCGACTTTGGATCAGAAGATTGTTGTTTTAGGCCTGTTACCGGCGGTTTTTTTTTCTTGCTATTTTTTTCCCGGTGGTGAATGAGTCAATGCATGCTGCACCTTCTCTGTTGCATTTCAAATTGCTCTAATAAAGCGAAAGTGTCAGCGTGGCCTTATGGATAAGGCGTCTGACTTCAGATCAGAAGATTGCAGGTTCGGGTCCTGTCGCGAGGGTTTTTTTTCCTCGTTATTTTTTATTCATGGTGGTGAATGCGTTAAAGCATTCTGTACCTTCTCTGTTATATTTCTTTCTCACAAACAAACAAAAGTGTCCGCGTGGCCTTATGGATATGGCGTCTGACTTCGGTTCAGACGATTGCAGATTCGTGTCTTTTGGCGGACGGTTTTTTTTTCTCGGTTTTTTTATTCCCGGTGGTGAATGGGTTAAAGCATGCTGTACCTTCTCTGGTACATCTAATTTCTCACTAACAAACGAAAGTGTCCGCGTGGCCTTATGGATAAGGCGTCTGACTTCGGATCAGAAGATTGCAGGTTCGGTTCCTGTCGCGGACGGTTTTTTTTTCTCGTTATTTTTTATTCATGGTGGTGAATGCGTTAAAGCATGCTGTACCTTCTCTGTTATATTTCTTTCTCACAAACAAACAAAAGTGTCCGCGTAGCCTTATGGATATGGCGTCTGACTTCGGTTCAGACGATTGCAGATTCGTGTCTTTTGGCGGATGGTTTTTTTCCTCGGTTTTTTTATTCCCGGTGGTGAATGGGTTAAAGCATGCTGTACCTTCTCTGGTACATCTAATTTCTCACTAACAAACGAAAGTGTCCGCGTGGCCTAATGGATAAGGCGTCTGACTTCGGATCAGAAGATTGCAGGTTCGAGTCCTGTCAGGGACGGCTTTTTTTTCCTCGTTATTGTTTCCCGGTGGTGAATGAGTTAAAGCATACTGCACCTTCTCTGTTACATTTCGTTTCGCTCTAATAAAGAGAAGTGTCCGCGTAACCTAATGGATAAAGCATCTGACTTCGGATCAGAAAATTGCAGGTTCGAGTCCTGTCGCGGACGGTTTTTCTTCCTCGTTACTTTTTTTTCGTTGGTGAATGAGTTAAAGCATGCTGCACCTTCTCTGTTACATTTCTAATTGCTCTAATACAAGAAAGTGTCCGCGTGGCCTAATGGATGAGGCGTCTGACTTCGGATAAGAAGATTGCATGATCGAGTCCTGTTACCGACGGTTTTTTTTCCTTGTTATTTTTTTCTTGGTGGGGAATGAGTTAACGCATGCTGCACCTTCTCTGTTGCATTTCAAATTGCTCTAATAAAAGAAAGTGTCCGCGTGACCTAATGGATAAGGCGTCTGACTTTGGTTCAGACGATTGCAGATTCGTGTCCTGTGGCGGATGGTTTTTCTTTCCTCGTTATTTTTTTTCACGGTGGTAAATGCGTTAAAGCATACTGTACCTCCTCTGTTACATTTCTTTCTCAAAAACAAACAAAAGTGCCCGCGTGGCCTTATGAATAAGGCGTCTGACTTCGGTTCAGACGATTGCAGACTCGTGTCCTGTGGCAGATGGTTTTTTTTTCGGCGGTTTTTTTTATTCCCGGTGGTGAATGGGTTAAAGCATGCTGTACCTTCTCTGGTACAATTAATTTCTCACTAACAAACGAAAGTGTCCGCGTGGCCCAATGGATACGGCGTCTGACTTCGGAGCAGAATATTGCAGGTTCGAGTCCTGTCGGAGACGGTTTTTTTTTCCTCGTTATTTTCTTCCTGGTGGTGAATGAGTTAAAGCATGCTGCACCTTCTATGTTACATTTCGTTTCGCTCTAATATAGAGAAGTGTCCACGTGGCCTAATGGATAAGGCGTTTGACTTCTGATCAGAATATTGCAGGTTTCAGGCCTGTCGCGAACGGCTTCTTTTTCCTCAATATTTTTTTCTCGTTGGTGAATGAGTTAAAGCATGCTGCACCTTCTTTGTTGCATTTCTAATTTCTCTAATACAAGAAAGTGTCCGCGTGGCCTAATGGATAAGGCTTCGGATAAGAAGATTGCATGTTTGAGGCCTGTTACCGACGGTTTTTTATTCTTGTTATTTTAATCCCGGTGGTAAATGAGTTAATGCATGCTGCACCTTCTCTGTTGCATTTCAAATTGCTCTAATAAAAGAAAGTGTCCGCGTGACCTAATGGATAAGGCAACTGACTTAGATTCAGAATATTGCAGGTTCGAGTCCTGTCACGGACGGTTTTTTTCCTCGTTATTTTTTTCCCGGTGGTGAATGAGTGAACGCATGCTGCACCTTCTATGTAACATTTCATTTCGCTCTAAGACAAAGTGTCTACGTGGCCTAAGATTCCACTTCCAGCTTTCGAGCGATACGGTCGCGGAATGTTCGGCTCCGACCGGGCCGCGGTAACAGGGTTTTTGCGCCTAGCGCCGACGATTATCAGGTGATTCTGCCCAATCTGCCTTCCGGACGCATCGCTGCGAATACCTTTTTCATGCATGGTGATCCGAGAGCCCGGCCTTACCGCGTCGAAGACTACAGGGACATTTTGGCCAAGCTTGGTGCGCTCGACGACGTTTTGGCGTTGGGGGCGTATCAAATGAACCACGTATGGGCTGTGACACTGACGAGTGCTGAGGCTGCTCGGAAGTTGCTCTCCGCCATCGATGTGAAGGTAAAGGATCGCCCATGTTTGCTCATTGACCCAAATAACCGCGAGGTTCGCTTGAAGCTTCACTGGTTGCTGCACGGCGTGACCGACGAAGACGTGCGTGTTGCCTTGACTCCCTATGGGAAAGTGTTCGAAGTGAAACGGGAGAAGTGGCGAGCACCGGGCATCACAGAAAAGGGCTCAACGACGCGGTCTGTGGGACTAAAGCTGCACTCCGACGTCAAGGTGGATGACATTCCGCACCAGCTCAAGATTGCCGGAGAGCTGACTCTCGTTGTCGTTCCAGGCCGTGCACCGTTGTGCCTACGGTGCAACAGTACCGGTCACATACGTCGCGACTGCCGAGTACCCCGCTGCAGTGGTTGTCGCCGCTTCGGCCACGATGACGCCGACTGCGCGAAGACATATGCCAGTGTGACCGGACCAGTGCAGGAAAGTGATGCACTGGAGCACCTCATGGACGAAGCAGACTCGGAAGAAACAGCAGGAGTTAACCCGAACTCTGCTGTGGAAGATGGGTCGTCATGCCGTCAAGAAGAGGGCGTGTGTGAAGCACCAGGTAAGCCCGACGCCGGGCTTCCATACGAAGGCGTAGGCGAAAGTAGTGAAAAGGTGGATGCAAGCAGCACCGGCGACACGTGTCTTGGCTCAGCAGACGAGACCCCCTCCGAGGCTGAACCATTGACTGGGATTGAAAGCGACAGTGGCACTGTGACGGGGAAGCGTCCCCGTGACGAAGGAAAAAAAGACAAGGGCACCACTGCTGCCTCGCCGGACGAACCACCCGCCAAAACGACTCCCGCTCGGCGGCCTATCATCCGGCCACGGCCAAACATTTCGTCGGAGCGCAAGACGGCGGAAACGCCGCCTTCGCCAACTTAAGGACTGTACTGGGACAAGGCGTTCAGGAAGGAATTGCAGTTGTAAGGTAAGCGCCATGCCCCTGGGTTTTTCGTAGCCTTACAATGGTGCAAATAGAAAATTCAATCCGTGTGGCCACTTTAAATGTGCGTGGCCTGGCCTCATGGAGAAAACAATGTCAACTTTATCGGCTAGTAAGCGACCTCGACCTTGACATACTGGCAGTCCAAGAGACTAAAGTCCATGGCGACGATGAAACTGGGGGCATGGTGCGCCAATTCTTGCCGCGGTATTCTGTTATAGTTAGCCATGCCATAGGGACTTATTCCGGTTGCGTTTTGTTCGTCAGACAGAGTCTGGGTGCTAAAGTAGAAGCCTCAACGTCATGTCCGTCTGGTCGGCTCATTGTTTGCGATCTTTTGTTTTCGGGATTGGAGTGGCGCGTAATATGCTTGTACTCACCGACTGTCACTGACGAAAGACGCATATTTTTCGAACAACTAAAGCAGTATACCAATTGTAATAGGCTCCTAATCATTATTGGCGATTTCAACTGCGTCCTTTCAGCCAAAGACAAAACTAGCGAACGACATTACAGGGATGCAAGTACGGCTGTTTTAAGCGATATAGTAAGAGAACATGGTTTGGAGGATGTGGCTGAATGTCTCGGTGGTGGCCGGACTATGCAGTACACCCACTTTCAGGCAGCCAGCCATGCCCGACTAGATAGGGCGTACGTGAGTGTAGAATTGGTACCGCTTTGCAAGGCATACCGTGTTAACGCCGTTTCATTTAGTGACCACTGCTTGGTTAGCTTTGTAGTAGCTAGCACGAAAGAAACGAAAAGGGCCTTCGAGTGGCAACAATGGAAATTGAATTCGAATCTGCTGAGTGATGAAAAATTTATGGAGGAAGTAATGATGGAAGTTGAAAAAATGAAAGTTCGCAGTAAAAAGACGTTTAGAGAAAAATGGGAGAACTTCAAGCAGGTCGTTAAATTGAAGGCTTTGGAACGCTCGAGCGCTATAAGCAGAAAAAAGGGAGCAGAAGAAAAGCTCATGTGCAGAAACCTGGAAAAATTGCTCCTCGAAGAATGTAGAATGCCCGGCATGTTTCTTGAAGATATTCGCGCGTTGAAAAGTAAAATTGAGCGGTTCGATGTCGAAAGATACCGCGGTGCTATGGTTCGGGCAAGAGCCGAGCGACTGATAACGGCAGAAGCACCGTCAAAAAGGGCGTTGGGCTCAGAAAAGTGGCATGCGCGTCGTAATCAGATAACAGAAATTGAACACGAGGGTGAAGTCAGCGATGTCGCAGATGTTATCGAGCGTGCTTTCTTTGAGCACTTCAATGGTTTATTCGCCGCCAGCTCAGTTGATGTCGATCGTTTTAAAAAAGATTTTTTACCGCTGATGCCAAAGCTTGACAATAATGCAAAAGAATTATTGGAGGAACCCATTTCGGAAGAGGAAGTTAACAGTGCTATTGAAAGTATGCATCCCTGGAAATCGCCTGGCCCTGATGGTCTGACTTCCGCCTTTTATAAGTGTTTCAAGTTTGAAATAACACCAGTCTTAGCCGACGTTTATAATGAGGCATTCGAGCTGAAAATATTACCCCCGTCCTTTTCATCATCTCACACTGTTCTTATACCAAAATCGGAAGACCCCGTTGCACTACGCAAAGTAAATTCTTACCGCCCAATCTGCCTCACTAATGGAGATTACAAGATATTCATGAAAATCCTAGCTAAAAGGTTGCAAACAGTCATTACAGAGCTCGTGGGGCCGCATCAGACGTGCGGCATTAAATTTCGAACTATCCTCACGAATATACACGCAGCCCGGAGCATCCTCGAATGTTGCGACGCTATAGGTGCGCGAGTCGCAATGCTGCAAATCGACCTCGAGAAGGCTTTTGACAGGGTGCCTCATGAAATTCTGCTGTGCATCCTAGATTATGTGAATTTAGGGAAAATAATCAAAGAGGGGGTTGTCATGGCGTACCGAGACTGCTCAACGCGGCTAATCGTTAACAAGGTGGTGGGGAAGCGCATCCCAGTCAAGCGTTCGGTCCGTCAGGGTTGTCCTCTCTCACCACTATTGTTTTGTTTGTACATAGAGTCCTTTTGTTTAGGTGTCATAGAGAATGACTGTGTCCGTGGGTTTAAGCTGCACGAGGTTGAAGTCCAACTGTTGGCTTATGCGGACGATATTGCCATTTTTTGCGCGGACTATGACAGCATAGCAGATGCTGTCAAATGCGTTACTAACTTCTGTGCTGCAAGTGGCAGCGCTGTAAACTGGGGAAAATGCCTTGGCTTTTGGCATGGTGACTGGGCAGAAACCCCAGACAGTTTTGCCAGCATAAGGTTTGTTACGACACCGGTGAAATACTTGGGTGCCCCCCTCGAATGCTACAAAGACAGCGACTCGTACTGGAGGAGCCAAGTGGATAACCTGCGGGAAAGAGCGAACAAGTGGAATGGCTGGAATTGGTCTATGTTTTCTAAAGCCACAATTTGCAACATATTCTTAGTGAGTAAAATTTGGTATATCTTGCAAGTCTTACAGTGTTCAAGGGTAAACATCCAAAAATTTCACCGTGTGTTCGCTGTCTTTGTGTGGGAATCGTCTTGGGAAAGATCGAGTCGGACCAATTTATTTCTTCGAGTGTGCAATGGAGGACTCGGCTTGTCGCATTTGTTTTTAAGACAGGTAGTCAATCGATTTTGTTTCTTTAGAGACGTCGACAACCCATTCCTTCGCACTGTCTGTCAACTTCGCCTGGGGAAACACTTGCCTAACATGGTTGTATCAACCTGCAGCGTACCTGGTGGTGTTTATGGCTTTCTCCGCGAAGTTGTACTTTCTTGTAGGTTTCTGTCAGTGCGGTTTTCACTTGAATACTTGAGTCAAGTCCGATGAAGAAGGTTGTACAAGGACCTATGTGATGTGTTTTTACCAGTGCCTTTGTATCGGTCCCTTTACAACGTATGCCATGGCCACACTGTACTAACGCGCGTCAAGGCGATGAAAATATCGCCAGGTGCTAAGAATTTCTTTTTTAAATTACATACCGGTACGCTGACCGTCAAAACCTGGATGGCTGCAAAGGGGTTCTACGTTCCTTGGGGCACGCATTGCATAATATGCAGAAAGGAGGAAACAATTGAGCATGTATTCATTGACTGCTGGGATGCTATCTTTCTTTGGGACGTGCTCCAGCATACGATCAAAAAAAGACTTCCCCATTGATGCATATGGCATCCGCTATTTGCAAATACAAAGTGACGATGGTACCCCATATGATATGATAATGCTTATGGCTCTTCATAGCATTTGGAAATCCAGGATGGCAGCCATGCACTTTGATGTAGATGCACGAGCACCCACCCAGTACTTCAAAGAGTATATAAGGAAGTTTGTGGATGAACAAAAGTTGCAGGAATTCCCCCCAGAATGGTTGCCGCGCGTCGAAATACTATCGACGATAAAAACATTTTAACAGATGCGTGGCCACATCGTTTGAGCCACGGTTTTTACAATGTTTTGGAATGTGTTGTGTAATTATCAGTTAATATGTGTATTGTTTACGTGAGCCGAAAACAGGCAATAAAGAAAAAAAAAGTCCACGCGGCCTAATGGATAAGGCGTCTGACTTCGGATCAGAAGATTGCAGGTTCGAGTCCTGTCGCGGACGATTTTTTTAGTCGGTTTTTTTTATTCCCAGTGGTTAATGGGTTAATGCATGCTGTACCTTTTCTGGTACATTTAGTTTCTCACTAACAAACGAAACTGTCCGCGTGGCCTAATGGATAACGCGTCTGTCTTCGGATCAGAAGATTGCAGGTTCGAGTCCTGTCGGGGACGGCTTTTTTCCCCCGATATTGTTTTCCGGTGATGAATGAGTTAAAGCATACTGCACCTTCTATGTTACATTTCATTTCGCTCTAATACAGAAAAATTGTCCGCGTGGCCTACTGAATGAGGCGTCTGACTTCGGATCAGAAGAATGCAGGTTTGAGGCCTGTCGCGGACGGCTTCTTTTTCCTCGTTATTTTTTTCTCGTTGGTGAATGAGTTAAAGCATGCTGCACCTTCTGTGTTGCATTTCTAATTTCTCTAATACAAAAAAGTGTCCGCATGGCCTTATGGATAAGGCGTCTGACTTTGGTTCAGACGATTGCAGATTCGTGTCCTGTGGCGGATGGTTTTTTTTGTCGGTTTTTTTTTATTCCCTGTGGTGAATGAGTTAACGCATGCTGCACCTTCTCTGTTGCATTTCAAATTGCTCTATTAAAAGAAAGCGTCCGCGTGGCCTAATGGATAAGTCGTCTGACTTTGGATCAGAAGATTGCAGGTTCGAGTTCTGTCGCGGACGATTTTTTTTCCTCGTTATTTTTTATTCACGGTGGTGAATGCGTTAAAGCATGCTGTACCTTCTCTGTTACATTTATTTCTCACAAACAAACAAAAGTGTCCGCGTGGCCTTATGGATAAGGCGTCTTACTTCGGTTCAGACGATTGCAGGTTCGAGTCCTGTCGTGGACGGCTTATTTTTCCTCGTTATTGTTTCCCGGTGGTGAATGAGTTAAAGCATACTGCACCTTCTTTGTTACATTCCATATCGCTCTAATAAAGAGAAGTGTCCGCGTGGCCTAATGAATAAAGCATCTGACTTCGCATCAGAAGATTGCATGTTTGAGGCCTGTCGCGGACGGCTTCTTTTTCCTCGTTACTTTTTTTTCGTTGGTGAATGAGTTAAATCATGCGGCACCTTCTCTGTTACATTTATAATTGCTCTAAGACAAGAAAGTTTCCGCGTGGCCTAATGGATGAGGCATCTGACTTCGGATAAGAAGATTGCAGGTTCGAGTCCTGTCACGGACGATTTTTTTCTCGTTATTTTTTTCCCCGGTGGTGAATGAGTTAAAGCATGCTGCACCTTCTATGTTGCATTTCATTTCGCTCTAATAAAGAGAAGTGTCCGCGTGGCCTAATGGATAAGGCTTCGCATAAGAAGATTGCATGATCGAGTCATGTCACCGACGATTTTATTCCTTGTTATTTTTTTTCTGGTGGTGAATGAGTGAACGCATGCCGCATCTTCTCTGTTATATTTCAATTCGCTCTAATACAAGAAAGTGTCCGCGTGGCCTAATGGATAAAACGTCTGACTTCGGATCAGAATATTGCAGGTTCGAGTCCTGCCACGGACGGTTTTTTTTCCTCGTTATTTTTTTCCCGGTGGTGAATGAGTGAACGCATGCTGCACCTTCTATGTAACATTTCGTTTCGCTGTAATAAAGACAAAGTGTCCACGTGGCCTAATGAATAAGGCATCTGACTTCGCATCAGAAGATTGCATGTTTGAAGCCTGTCGCGGACGGCTTCTTTTTCCTCGTTACTTTTTTTTCGTTGGTGAATGAGTAAAAGCATGCGGCACCTTCTCTGTTACATTTATAATTGCTCTAATACAAGAAAGTGTCTGCGTGGCCTAATGGATGAGGCATCTGACTTCGGATAAGAAGATTGCATGTTCGAGTCCTGTTACCGACGGTTTTTTTTCCTTGTTATTTTTTTCCCGGTAGTGAATGAGTGAACGCATGCGGCATCTTCTCTGTTACATTTCATTTCGCTCTAATAAAGAAAAATTGTCCGCGTGGCCCAATCAACAAGGCTTTTGACTTCAAATCAAAAGATTGCAGGATCAAGCCATGTGGTGGACGGTTTTTTTTCCTTGTTATTTTTTCCCGTTGGTGAATGAGTTAAAGCATGCTGCAACTTCTCTGTTACATTTCAGTTTGCTCTAACAAAAGAAAGTGTCCGCGTGGCCTAATGAATAAAACGTTTGACTTCTGATCAGAATATTGCAGGTTCGAGTCATGTGGCGGATGGTTTCACTTTCCTCGTTATTTTTTTCCCGTTGGTGAATGAGTTAAAGCATGCTGCACCTTCTCTGTTACATCTCCATTCGCTCTAATAAAAGAAAGTGGCCGCTTGCCCTAATAGATAAGGCGTTTGACTTCTGTTCAGATTATTGCAGGTTCGAGTCATGTGGTGGACAGTTTTTTTTCCTCGTTATTTTTTGTTCACGGTGGTGAATGAGTTAAAGCATACTGCACAATCTCTGTTACATTTCATTTCGCTCTAATAAAGAGAAGTGTCCGCGTGGCCTAATGGATATGGCATCTGACTTCGGATCCGAAGATTGTAGGTTTGAGGCCTGTTGCCAACGGTTTTTTTTTCTTGTTATTTTTCTCCAGGTGGTGAATGCGTTAATGCATGCGGCACCTTCTCTGTTGCATTCCAAATTGCTCTAATAAAAGAAAGCGTCCGCATGGCCTAATGGATATGGCGTCTGACTTCGGATGAGAAGATTGCAGGTTCGAGTCCTGTCGCGGACGGTTTTTTTTCCTTGTTATTTTTTATTCACGGTGGTGAATGCGTTAAAGCATGCTGTACCTTCTCTGTTACATTTATTTCTCACAAACAAACAAAAGTGTCCGCGTGGCCTTATGGATAAGGCGTCTTACTTCGGTTCAGACGATTGCAGATTCGTGTCTTTTGGCGGACAGTTTTTTTTCCTCGGTTTTTTTTATTCCCGGTGGTGAATGAGTTAAACATGCTGTACCTTCTCTGGTACATTTAATGTCTCACTAACAAACGAAAGTGTCCACGTGGCCTAAGGGATAAGGCGTCTGACTTCGGATCAGAAGATTGCAGGTTCGAGTCCTGTCGTGGACGGCTTAGTTTCCTCGTTATTGTTTCCCGGTGATGAATGAGTTAAAGCATACTGCACCTTCTTTGTTACATTCCATTTCGCTCTAATAAAGAGAAGTGTCCGCGGGGCCTAATGGATAAGGCATCTGACTTCGGATCAGAATATTGCAGGTTTGAGGCCTGTCGCGGACGGCTTCTTTTTCCTTGTTATTTTTTTCCTGGTGAGCAATGAGTTAACGCATGCTGCACCTTCTCTGTTGCATTTTAAATTGCTCTAATAAAAAAAAGTGTCCGCGTGACCTAATGGATAAGGCAACTGACTTCGGATCAGAATATTGCAGGTTCGAGTCCTGTGGCGGATGGGTTTTTTTTGTCGGTTTTTTTTATTTCCTGTGGTGAATGAGTTAACGCATGCTGCACCTTCTCTGTTGCATTTCAAATTGCTCTAATAGAAGAAAGCGTCCGCGTGGCCTAATCGATAAGTCGTCTGACTTCGGATCAGAAGATTGCAGGTTCGAGTCCTGTCGCGGACGGTTTTTTTCCCTCGTTATTTTTTATTCACGGCGGTGAATGCGTTAAAGCATGCTGTACCTTCTCTGTTACATTTATTTCTCACAAACAAACAAAAGTGTCCGCGTGGCCTTATGGATAAGGCGTCTTACTTCAGTTCAGACGATTGCAGGTTCGAGTCCTGTCGTGGACGGCTTATTTTTCCTTGTTATTGTTTCCCGGTGATGAATGAGTTAAAGCATACTGCACCTTCTTTGTGACATTCCATTTCGCTCCAATAAAGAGAAGTGTCCGCGTGGCCTAATGAATAAAGCATCCGACTTCGCATCAGAAGATTGCATGTTTGAGGCCTGTCGTGGACGGCTTCTTTTTCCTCGTTACTTTTTTTTCGTTGGTGAATGAGTTAAAGCATGCGGCACCTTCTCTGTTACATTTATAATTGCTCTAAGACAAGAAAGTGTCCGCGTGGCCTTATGGATGAGGCATCTGACTTCGAATAAGAAGATTGCATGTTCGGGTCCTGTTACCGACGGTTTTCTTCCTTGTTATTTTTTTCCCGGTAGTGAATGAGTTAACGCATGCTGCACCTTCTCTGTTGCATTTCAAATCGCTCTAATAAAAGAAAGTGTCCGCGTGACCTAATGGATAAGGCAACTGACTTTGGATCAGAATATTGCAGGTTCGAGTCCTGTCACGGACGATTTTTTTTCTCGTTATTTTTTTCCCCGGTGGTGAATGAGTGAACGCATGCAGCTCTGTTACATTTCATTTCGCTCTAATAAAGAAAAATTGTCCGCGTGGCCCAATCAACAAGGCGTTTGACTTCAAATCAGAAAATTGCAGGATCAAGTCTTGTGGTGGACGGTTTTTTTTTCCTTGTTATTTTTTCCCGTTGGTGAATGAGTTAAAGCATCCTGCACCTTCTCTGTTACATTTCAGTTTGCTCCAACAAAAGAGAGTGTGCGCGTGGCCTAATGGATAAAATGTTTGACTTCTGATCAGAATATTGCAGGTTCGAGTCATGTGGAGGATGGTTTTACTTTCCTCGTTATTTTTTCCCGTTGGTGAATGAGTTAAAGCATGCTGCACCTTCTCTGTTACATCTCCATTCGCTCTAATAAAAGAAAGTGGCCGCGTAGCCTAATAGATAAGGCGTTTGACGTCTGTTCAGATTATTGCAAATTCGAGTCATGTGGTGGACAGTTTTTTTTCCTCGTTATTTTTTGTTCACGGTGGTAAATGCGTTAAAGCATACTGTACCTCCTCTGTTACATTTCTTTCTCACTATCAAACGAAAGTGTCCGGGTGGCGAAATGGATAAGGCAACTGACTTCGGATCAGAACATTACAAGTTCGAGTCCTGTCGCGAACAGTTTTTTTCCTCGTTATTTTCTTCCCAGTGGTGAATGAGTTAAAGCATGCTGCACCTTCTATGTTACATTTCATTTTGCTCTAATAAAGAGAAGTGTCCGCGTGGCCGAATGGATAAGGCTTCGGATAAGAAGATTGCATGTTCGAGTCATGTCACCGACGGTTTTTATTCGTTGTTATTTTTTTCCTGGTTGTAAATGAGTGAACGCATGCCGGATCTTCTCTGTTATATTTCAATTCGCTCTAATACAAGAAAGTGTCCGCGTGGCCTAATGGATAAGGCGTCTGACTTCGGATCAGAAGATTGCAGGTTCGAGTCCTGTCGCGGACGGTTTTTTTTTCCTCGTTATTTTTTATTCACGGTTGTGAATGCGTTAAAGCATGCTGTACCTTCTCTGGTACACTTATGTTTCACACTAACAAACTAAAGTATCGGCGTCGCCTAATGGATAAGGCGTCTGACTTCGGATCAGAAGATTGCAGGTTCGAGTCCTGTCGTGGACGGTTTTTTTTTCTAGTTATTTTCTTCCGAGTGGTGAATGAGTTAAAGCATGCTGCACCTTCTATTTTACATTTCATTTCGCTCTAATACAGAAAAGTTGTCCGCATGGCCTAATGGATAGACGTCTGACTTCAGATCAGAAGATGGCAGGTTCGAGTCCTGTCGGGGACGGCTTTTTTTTCCTGGTTATCATTTGCCGGTGGTGAATTAGTTAAAGCATACTGCACAATCTCTGTTACATTTCATTTCGCTCTAATAAAGAGAAGTGTCCGCGTGGCCTAATGGATAAGGCATGTGACTTCGGATCACAAGATTGTAGGTTTGAAGCCTGTTACCGACGGTTTTTTTTCTTGTTATTTTATTCCCGGTGGTGAATGCGTTAATGCATGCTGCACCTTCTATTTTGAATTTTAAATTGCTCTAATAAAAGAAAGTGTCGGCGTGACCTGATGGATAAGGCAACTGCTTTCGGATCAGATTATTGCAGGTTCGAGTCCTTTCACGGACGGTTTTTTTTTCCTCGTTATTTTCTTCTCTGTGGTGAATGAGTGAACGAATGCTGCATCTTCTATGTTACATTTCATTTCGCTCTAATAACGTAAAATTGTCCGCGTGGCCTAATGGATAAGGCGTCTTACTTCGGATCAGAAGATTGCAGGTTCGAGTCCTGTCGATGACGGTTTTTTTTTCCTCGTTAATTTTTATTCTCGGTGGTGAATGCGTTAAAGCATACCTTCTCTGTTACATTTATTTCTCACAAACAAAAAAAGTGTCCGCGTTGCCTTATGGATAAGGCGTCTGACTTCGGTTCAGACGATTGCAGATTCGTGTCCTGTGGCGGAAGGTTTTTTTTCTTCGGTTTTTTCATTCACGGTGGTGAATGGGTTAAAGCATGCTGTACCTTCTCTGGTACATTTAATTTCTCACTAACAAATGAAAGTGTCCGCGTGGCCTAATGGATAAGGCGTCTGACTTCGGATCAGAAGATTGCAGGTTCGAGTCCTGTCGCGGACGGTTTTTTTTTCCTCGTTATTTTCTTCCCGGTGGTAAATGAGTTAAAGCATGCTGCACCTTCTATGTGACATTTCATTTCGCTCTAATAAAGTAAAATTGTCCGCGTGGCCTAATCGAAAAGGCTTCTGACTTCAGATCAGAAGATTGCAGGTCCGAGTCCTGTCGGGTACGGCTTTTTTTTCCTCCTTATTGTTTCCCGGTGGTGAATGAGTTAAAGCATACTGCACCTTCTCTGTTACATTTCATTTCGCTCTAATAAAAAAAATTTTCCACGTGGCCTAATGAATAAGGCGTCTGACTTTCGATCAGAAGATTGCAGGTTCGAGTCCTGTCGCTGATGGTTTTTTTTCCTCGTTATTTACTTCCCGGTGTTGAATGTGTTAAAGCATGCTGCACCTTCTATTTTGAATTTCAAATTGCTCTAATAAAAGAAAGTGTCGGCGTCACCTAATGGATAAGGCAACTGATTTCGGAACAGATTACTGCAGGTTCGAGTCCTGTCACGGACGGTTTTTTTTTCCTCGTTATTTTTTTCTCTGTGGTGAATGAGTGAATGCATGCTGCACCTTCTATGTTACATTTCATTTCATTCTAATAAAGGTGAAGTGTCCGCGTGGCCTAATGGATAAGGCGTCTGACTTCGGATCAGAAGATTCTAGGTTCGAGTTTTGTCGCGGACGGTTTTTTTTTCCTCGTTATTTTCTTCCCTGTGGTGAATGAGTTAAAGCATGCTGCACCTTCTATGTTACATTTCATTTCGCTCTAATAGAGTAAAATTGTCCACGTGGCCTAATGGATAAGGCGTCTGACTTCAGATCAGAAGATTGCAGGTTCGAGTCCTGTCGCGGACGGTTTTATTTTTCCTCGTTAATTTTTATTCTCGGTGGTGAATGCGTTAAAGCATACCTTCTCTGTTACATTTATTTCTCACAAACAAAAAAAGTGTCCGCGTTGCCTTATGGATAAGGCGTCTGACTTCGGTTCAGACGATTGCAGATTCGTGTCCTGTGGCGGAAGGTTTTTTTTTCTTCGGTTTTTTCATTCCCGGTGGTGAATGGGTTAAAGCATGCTGTACCTTCTCTGGTACATTTAATTTCTCACTAACAAATGAAAGTGTCCGCGTGGCCTAATGGATAAGGCGTCTGACTTCGGATCGAAGATTGCAGGTTCGAGTCCTGTCGCGGATGGTTTTTTTTTCCTCGTTATTTTTTCTCTGTGGTGAATGAGTGAACGCATGCTGCACCTTCTATGTTACATTTCATTTCGTTCTAATAAAGGCGAAGTGTCCGCGTGGCCTAATAGATTAGGCGTCTGACTTCGGATCAGAAGATTGCAGGTTCTAGTCTTGTCGCGGATGGTTTTTTTCCCTCGTTATTTTCTTCCCGGTGCTAAATGAGTTAAAGCATGCTGCACCTTCTCTGTTACAGTTCATTTCGCTCTCATAAAGACGAAGTGTCCGCGTGACCTAATGGATAAGGCGTCTGACTTCGGATCAGAAGATTCCAGGTTCGAGTCCTGTCGCGGACGGTTTTTTTCCTCGTTATTTTCTTCCCTGTGGTGAATGAGTTAAAGAATGCTGCACCTTCTATGTTACATTTCATTTCGCTCTAATAAAGTAAAATTGTCCGCGTGGCCTAATGGATCAGGCGTCTGACTTCGGATCAGAAGATTGCAGGTTCGAGTCCTGTCACGGACGGTTTTTTTTCCTCGTTAATTTTTATTCTCGGTGGTGAATGCGTTAAAGCATACCTTCTCTGTTACATTTATTTCTCACAAACAAAAAAAGTGTCCGCGTTGCCTTATGGATAAGGCGTCTGACTTCGGTTCAGACGATTGCAGATTCGTGTCCTGTGGCGGAAGGTTTTTTTTTCTTCGGTTTTTTCATTCCCGGTGGTGAATGGGTTAAAGCATGCTGTACCTTCTCTGTTACATTTATTTCTCACAAACAAACAAAAGTGTCCGCGTGGCCTAATGGATAAAGCGTCTGACTTCGGATCAGAAGATTCCAGGTTCGAGTCCTGTCGCGAACGGTTTTTTTTCCTCGTTATTTTCTTCCCTGTGGTGAAGGAGTTAAAGCATGCTGCACCTTCTCTGTCACATTTCAATTCGCTCTAATAAACGAAAGTGTCCGCGTTGCCTAATGGATAAGGCGCCTGACTTCGGATCAGAAGATTGCAGGTTCGAGTCCTGTCGCGGACGCTTTTTTTTCCTCGTTATTTTCTTCCCTGTGGTGAACGAGTTAAAGCATGCTGCACCTTCTATGTTACATCTCATTTCGCTCTAATAAAGTAAAATTAAACAAAATTGTTCGCGTGGCCTGATGGATAAGGCGTCTGACTTCGGATCAGAAGATTGCAGGTTCGAGTCCTGTCGCGGACGGTTTTTTTTCCTCGTTAAATTTTATTCTCGGTGGTGAATGCGTTAAAGCATACCTTCTCTGTTACATTTATTTCTCACTAACAAATGAAAGTGTCCGCGTGGCCTAATGGATAAGGCGTCTGACTTCAGATCGAAGATTGCAGGTTCGAGTCCTGTCGCGGATGGTTTTTTTTTCCTCGTTCTTTTCTTCCCGGTGGTGAATGAGTTAAAGCATGCTGCACCTTCTATGTGACATTTCATTTCGCTCTAATAAAGTAAAATTGTCCGCGTGGCCTAATCGAAAAGGCGTCTGACTTCAGACCAGAAGATTGCAGGTCCGAGTCCTTTCGGGGACGGCTTTTTTTTCTTCCTGATTGTTTCCCGGTGGTGAATGAGTTAAAGCATACTGCACCTTCTCTGTTACATTTCATTTCGCTCTAATAAAAAAAAAATTGTCCGCGTGGCCTAACAAATGAGGCGTCTGACTTCGGATCAGAAGATTGCAGGTTCAAGTCCTGTCGCGGACGGTTTTTTTTCCTCGTTATTTACTTCCCGGTGTTGAATGAGTTAAAGCATGCTGCACCTTCTAATTTGAATTTCAAATTGCTCTAATAAAAGAAAGTGTCGGCGTGACCTAATGGATAAGGCAACTGATTTCGGATCAGATTATTGCAGGTTCGAGTCCTTTCACGGACGGTTTTTTTTTCCTCGTTATTTTCTTCTCTGCGGTGAATGAGTGAACGCATGCTGCACCTTCTATGTTAAATTTCATTTCGCTCTAATGAAGTAAAATTGTCCGCGTGGCCTAATGGATAAGGCGTCTTACATCGGATCAGAAGATTGCAGGTTCGAGTCCTGTCGAGACGGTTTTTTTTCCTCGTTAATTTTTATTCTCGGTGGTGAATGCGTTAAAGCATACCTTCTCTGTTACATTTATTTCTCACAAACAAAAAAAGTGTCCACGTTGCCTTATGGATAACGCGTCTGACTTCGGTTCAGACGATTGCAGATTCGTGTCCTGTGGCGGAAGGTTTTTTTTTTCTTCAGTTTTTTCATTCCCGGTGGTGAATGGGTTAAAGCATGCTGCACCTTCTCTGTTACATTTCATTTCGCTCTAATAAAAAAAATTGTCCACGTGGCCTAATGAATAAGGCGTCTGACTTCGGATCAGAAGATTGCAGGTTCGAGTCCTGTCGCTGACGGTTTTTTTTCCTCGTTATTTACTTCCCGGTGTTGAATGAGTTAAAGCATGCTGCACCTTCTATTTTGAATTTCAAATTGCTTTAATAAAAGAAAGTGTCGGCGTCACCTATTGGATAAGGCAACTGATTTCGGATCAGATTATTGCAGGTTCGAGTCCTGTCACTGACGGTTTTTTTTTCCTCGTTATTTTTTTCTCTGTGGTGAATGAGTGAATGCATGCTGCACCTTTTATGTTACATTTCATTTCACTCTAATAAAGGCGAAGTGTCCGCGTGGCCTAATGGATAAGGCGTCTGACTTCGGATCAGAAGATTCCAGGTTCGAGTCCTGTCGCGGACGGTTTTTTTTTCCTCGTTATTTTCTTCCCTGTAGTGAATGAGTTAAAGAGCTGCACCTTCTATGTTACATTTCATTTCGCTCAAATAAAGTAAAATTGTCCACGTGGCCTAATGGATAAGGCGTCTGACTTCGGATCAGAAGATTGCCGGTTCGAGTCCTGTCGCGGACGGTTTTATTTTTCCTCGTTAATTTTTATTCTCGGTGGTGAATGCGTTAAAGCATACCTTCTCTGTTACATTTATTTCTCACTAACAAATGAAAGTGTCCGCGTGGCCTAATGGATAAGGCGTCTAACTTCGGATCGAAGATTGCAGGTTCGAGTCCTGTCGCGGATGGTTTTTTTCTTCCTCGTTATTTTGTTCCCGGTGGTGAATGAGTTAAAGCATGCTGCACCTTCTATGTGACATTTCATTTCGCTCTAATAAAGTAAAATTGTCCGCGTGGCCTAATCGAAAAGGCGTCTGACTTCAGATCAGAAGATTGCAGGTCCGAGTCCTGTCGGGGACGGCTTTTTTTTTTCTTCCTTATTGTTTCCCGGTGGTGAATGAGTTAAAGCATACTGCACCTTCTCTGTTACATTTCATTTCGCTCTAACAAAAAAAATTGTCCGCGTGGCCTAAAGATTAAGGCGTCTGACTTCGGATCAGAAGATTGCAGGTTCGAGTCCTGTCGCGGACGGTTTTTTTTCCTCGTTATTTACTTCCCGGTGTTGAATGAGTTAAAGCATGCTGCACCTTCTATTTTGAATTTCAAATTGCTCTAATAAAAGAAAGTGTCGGCGTGACCTAATGGATAAGGCAACTGATTTCGGATAAGATTATTGCAGGTTCGAGTCCTGTCACGGACGGTTTTTTTTCCTCGTTATTTTTTTCTCTGTGGTGAATGAGTGAATGCATGCTGCACCTTCTAGTTTAAATTTCATTTCACTCTAATAAAGGCGAAGTGTCCGCGTGGCCTAATGGATAAGGCGTCTGACTTCGGATCAGAAGATTGCAGGTTCGAGTCCTGTCGCGGACGGTTTTTTTCCTCGTTATTTTCTTCCCTGTGGTGAATGAGTTAAAGCATGCTGCACCTTCTATGTTACATTTCATTTCGCTCTAATAAAGTAAAATTATCCGCGTGGCCTAATGGATCAGGCGTCTGACTTCGGATCAGAAGATTGCAGGTTCGAGTCCTGTCGCGGACGGTTTTTTTTCCTCGTTAATTTTTATTCTCGGTGGTGAATGCGTTAAAGCATACCTTCTCTGTTACATTTATTTCTTACAAACAAAAAAAGTGTCCGCGTTGCCTTATGGATAAGGCGTCTGACTTCGGTTCAGACGATTGCAGATTCGTGTCCTGTGGCGGAAGGTTTTTTTTTTCCTCGTTATTTTATTCCCGGTGGTGAATGAGTTAAAGCATGCTGCACCTTCTATGTGACTTTTCATTTCCCTCTAATAAAGTAAAATTGTCCGCGTGGCCTAATCGAAAAGGCGTCTGACTTCAGATCAGAAGATTGCAGGTCCGAGTCCTGTTGGGGACGGCTTTTTTTTCTTCCTTATTGTTTCCTGGTGGTGAATGAGTTAAAGCATACTGCACCTTCTCTGTTACATTTCATTTCGCTCTAATAAAAAAAATTGTCCGCGTGGCCTAATGAATAAGGCATCTGACTTCGGATCAGAAAGATGCAGGATCAAGTCATGTGTGCGGACGGTTTTTTTCCTCTTTATTTTTTTCCCGTTGGTGAATGAGTCAAAGCATGCTGCACCTTCTCTGTTATATTTCAAATTGCACAAATCAAGAAAGTGTCCGCGTGGCCTAATGGATAAGGCGTCTGACTTCGTATAAGAAGACTGCAGGTTCGAGTCCTGTCGCGGGCGGTTTTTTTTCCTCGTTATTTACTTCCCGGTGTTGAATGAGTGAAAGCATGCTGAACCTTCTATTTTGAATTTCAAATTGCTCTAATAAAAGAAAGTGTCGGCGTGACCTAATGGATAAGGCAACTGATTTCGGATAAGGTTATTTCAGGTTCGAGTCCTGTCACGGACGGTTTTTTTTTCCTCGTTATTTTTTTCTCTGTGGTGAATGAGTGACTGCATGCTGCACCTTCTATGTTACATTTAATTTCACTCCAATAAAGGCGAAGTGTCCGCGTGGCCTAATAGATAAGGCGTCTGACTTCGGATCAGAAGATTGCAGGTTCGAGTCCTGTCGCAGACGGTTTTTTTGCCTCGTTATTTTTTATTCACGGTGGTGAATGCGTTAAAGCATGCTGTACCTTCTCTGTTACATTTATTTCTCACAAACAAACAAAAGTGTCCGCGTTGCCTAATGGATAAGGCGCCTGACTTTGGATCAGAAGATTCCAGGTTCGAGTCCTGTCGCGGACGGTTTTTTTTTTCCTCGTTATTTTCTTCCCTGTGGTGAATGAGTTAAAGCATGCTGCACCTTCTATGTTACATTTCATTTCGCTCTAATAAAGTAAAATTGTCCGCGTGCCCTAATGGATAAGGCGTCCGACTTCGGATCAGAATGTTGCAGCTTCGAGTCCTGTCGCGGACGGTTTTTTTTTTCCTCGTTAATTTTTATTCACGGTGGTGAATGCGTTAAAGCATACCTTCTCTGTTACATTTATTTCTCACAAACAAAAAAAGTGTCCGCGTTGCCTTATGGATAAGGCTTCTGACTTCGGTTCAGACGATTGCAGATTCGTGTCCTGTGGCGGAAGGTTTTTTTTTTCCTCAATTTTTTCATTCCCGGTGGTGAATGGGTTAAAGCATGCTGTACCTTCTCTGAAACATTTATTTCTCGCTAACAAATGAAAGTGTCCGCGTGGCCTAATGGATAAGGCGTCTGACTTCGGATCAGAAGATTGCAGGTTCTTGTCCTGTCGCGGACGATTTTTTTTTCCTCGTTATTTTCTTCCCAGCGGTGAATGAGTTAAAGCATGCTGCACCTTCTATGTGGCATTTCATTTCGCTCTAATAAAGTAAAATTGTCCGCGTGGCCTAATCGATAAGGCGTCTGACTTCAGATTAGAAGATTGCAGGTCCGAGTCCTGTCGGGGACGGCTTTTTTTTCTTCCTTATTGTTTCCCGGTGGTGAATAAGTTAAAGCATACTGCACCTTCTCTGTTACAATTCATTTCGCTCTAATAAAAAAAATTGTCCGCGTGGCCTAATGAATAAGGCGTCTGACTTCGGATCAGAAGATTGCAGGTTCGAGTCCTGTCGCGGACGGTTTTTTTTCCTCGTTATTTTCTTCCCTGTGGTGAATGAGTTAAAGCATGCTGCACCTTCTATGTTACAGTTCATTTCGCTCTAATAACGTAAAATTGTCCGCGTGGCCTAATCGATAAGACGTCTAACTTCATATCAGAAGATTGCAGGATCAAGTCATGTGGTGGACGCTTTTTTTCCTCGTTAATTTTTTCCCATTGCTGAATGAGTTAAAGCATGCTGCACCTTCTCTGTTACTTTTCAATTCGCTCTAATAAAAGACAGTGTCCGAGTTGCCTAATGAATAAGGCGCCTGACTTCGGATCAGAAGATTGCAGGTTCGAGTCCTGTCGCGGACGCTTTTTTTTTCCTCGTTATTTTTTATTCACGGTGGTGAATGCGTTAAAGCATGTTGTACCTTCTCTGGTACATTTATTTCTCACAAACAAACGAAAGTGTCTGGGTGGCCTCATGGATAAGGCGTCTGACTTCGGTTCAGACGATTGCAGATTCGTGTCCTGTGGCGGACGGTTTTTTTTTCCTCGTTATTTTTTTTTCGTTAGTGAATGAGTGAACGCATGCTGCACCTTCTATGTTACCTTTCATTTCGCTCTAATAAAGGCGAAGTGTCCGCGTGGCCTAATGGATAAGGCGTCTGACTTCGGATCAGAAGATTGCAGGTTCGAGTCCTGTGGCGGGTGGTTTTTTTTTCCACGTTATTTTCTTCCCGGTGCTGAATGAGTTAAAGCATGCTGCACCTTCTCTGTTACAGTTCATTTCGCTCTCATAAAGACGAAGTGTCCGCGTGGCCTAATGGATAAGGCGTCTGACTTCGGATCAGAAGATTGCAGGTTCGAATCCTATCGCGGACGGTTTTTTTCCTCGTTATTTTCTTCCCCGTGGTGAATGAGTGAAGGCATGCTGGACCTTCTGTGTTACATTTCATTTCGCTCTAATAAAGACGGAGTGTCCGCGTGGCCTAATGGATAAGGCGTCTGACTTCGGATCAGAAGATTCCAGGTTCGAGTCCTGTCGCGGACGGTTTTTTTTTTCCTCGTTATTTTCTTCCCGGTGGTGAATGAGTTAAAGCATGCTTCACCTTCTATGTTAAATTTCATTTCGCTCTAATACAGAAAAATTGTCCGTGTGGCCTAATGGATAAGGCGTCTGACTTTGGATCAGAAGATTGCAGGTCCGAGTCCTGTCGGGCACGGCTTTTTTTTCCTCCTTATTGTTTCCCGGTGGTGAATGAGTTAAGGCATACTGCACCTTCTCTGTTGCATTTCAGTTTGCGCTAATAAAAAATTGTCCGCGTGGCCTAATGAATAAGGCGTCTTACTTCGGATCAGAAGATTGCAGGTTTGAGGCCTGTCACGGATGGCTTCTTTTTCCTCGTTATTTTTTTCTCGTTGGTGAATGAGTTAACGCATGCTGCACCTTCTATGTTACATTTCATTTCGCTATAATAAAGTAAAATTTTCCGCGTGGCCTAATGGATAAGGCGTCTGACATCGGATCAGAAGATTGCAGGTTCGAGTTCTGTCGCGGACGGTTTTTTTTCCTCGTTTTTTACTTCCCGGTGTTGAATGAGTTAAAGCATGCTGCACCTTCTATTATGAATTTCAAATTGCTCTAATAAAAGAAAGTGTCGGCGTGACCTAATGGATAAGGCAACTGATTTCGGATCAGAATATTGCAGGTTCGAGTCCTTTCACGGACGGTTTTTTTTTCCTCGTTATTTTTTTCTCTGTGTTGAATGAGTGAACGCATGCTGCACCTTCTATGTTACATTTCATTTCGCTCTAATAAAGATGAAGTGTCCGCGTGGCCTAATGGATAAGGCGTCTGACTTCGGATCAGAAGATTCCAGGTTCGAGTCCTGTCGCGGATGGTTTTTTTTTCCTCGTTATTTTCTTCCCGGTGCTGAATGAGTTAAAGCATGCTGCACCTTCTCTGTTACAGTTCATTTCGCTCTCATAAAGACGAAGTGTCCGCGTGGCCTAATGGATAAGGCGTCTGACTTCGGATCAGAAGATTGCAGGTTCGAATCCTGTCGCGGACGGTTTTTTTTTTCCTCGTTATTTTCTTCCCTGTGGTGAATGAGTTAAAGCATGCTGCACCTTCTGTGTTACATTTCATTTCGCTCTAATAAAGACGAAGTGTCCGCGTGGCCTAATGTATAAGGCGTCTGACTTCGGATCAGAAGATTCCAGGTTCGAGTCCTGTCGCGGACGGTTTTTTTTCCTCGTTATTTTCTTCCCTGTGGTGAATGAGTTAAGGTATGCTGCACCTTCTATGTTACATTTCATTTCGCTCTAATAAAGACGAAGTGTCCGCGTGGCCTAATGGATAAGGCGTCTGACTTCGGATCAGAAGATTGCAGGTTCGAGTCCTGTCGCGGATGGTTTTTTTTTCCTCGTTATTTTCTTCCCGGTACTGAATGAGTTAAAGCATGCTGCACCTTCTATGTTACATTTCATTTCGCTCTAATAAAGGCGAAGTGTCCGCGTGGCTTAATGGATAAGGCGTCTGACTTCGGATCAGAAGATTGCAGGTTCGAGTCCTGTCGCGGATGGTTTTTTTTTCCTCGTTATTTTCTTCCTTGTGGTGAATGAGTTAAAGCATGCTGCACCTTCTGTGTTACATTTCATTGCGCTCTCATAAAGACGAAGTGTCCGCGTGGCCTAATGGATAAGGCGTCTGACTTCGGATCAGAAGATTCCAGGTTCGAGTCCTGTCGCGGACGGTTTTTTTCCTCGTTATTTTCTTCCCTGTGGTGAATGAGTTAAAGCATGCTGCACCTTCTATGTTACATTTCATTTCGCTCTAATAAAGGCAAAGTGTCCGCGTGGCCTAATGGATAAGGCGTCTGACTTCGGATCAGAAGATTGCAGGTTCGAGTGCTGTCGCGGATGGTTTTTTTTCCTCGTTATTTTCTTCCCGGTGCTGAATGAGTTGAAGCATGCTGCACCTTCTCTGTTACAGTTCATTTCGCTCTAATAAAGACGAAGTGTGCGCGTGGCCTAATGGATAAGGCGTCTGACTTCGGATCCGAAGATTCCAGGTTCGAGTCCTCTCGCGGACGATTTTTTTTCCTCGTTATTTTCTTCCCAGCGGTGAATGAGTTAAAGCATGCTGCACCTTCTATGTGACATTTCATTTCGCTCTAATAAAGTAAAATTGTCCGCGTGGCCTAATCGATAAGGCGTCTGACTTCAGATTAGAAGATTGCAGGTCCGAGTCCTGTCGGGGACGGCTTTTTTTTCTTCCTTATTGTTTCCCGGTGGTGAATAAGTTAAAGCATACTGCACCTTCTCTGTTACAATTCATTTCGCTCTAATAAAAAAAATTGTCCGCGTGGCCTAATGAATAAGGCGTCTGACTTCGGATCAGAAGATTGCAGGTTCGAGTCCTGTCGCGGACGGTTTTTTTTCCTCGTTATTTTCTTCCCTGTGGTGAATGAGTTAAAGCATGCTGCACCTTCTATGTTACAGTTCATTTCGCTCTAATAACGTAAAATTGTCCGCGTGGCCTAATCGATAAAACGTCTAACTTCATATCAGAAGATTGCAGGATCAAGTCATGTGGTGGACGCTTTTTTTCCTCGTTAATTTTTTCCCGTTGCTGAATGAGTTAAAGCATGCTGCACCTTCTCTGTTACTTTTCAATTCGCTCTAATAAAAGAAAGTGTCCGAGTTGCCTAATGAATAAGGCGCCTGACTTCGGATCAGAAGATTGCAGGTTCGAGTCCTGTCGCGGACGCTTTTTTTTCCTCGTTATTTTTTATTCACGGTGGTGAATGCGTTAAAGCATGTTGTACCTTCTCTGGTACATTTATTTCTCACAAACAAACGAAAGTGTCTGGGTGGCCTCATGGATAAGGCGTCTGACTTCGGTTCAGACGATTGCAGATTCGTGTCCTGTGGCGGACGGTTTTTTTTTCCTCGTTATTTTTTTTTCGTTAGTGAATGAGTGAACGCATGCTGCGCCTTCTATGTTACATTTCATTTCGCTCTATTAAAGACAAAGTGTCCGCGTGGCCTAATGGATAAGGCGTCTGATTTCGGATCAGAAGACTGCAGGATCAAGTCATGTGGCGGACGGTTTTTTTCCTCGTTAGTTTTTTCCCGTTGGTGAATGAGTTAAAGCATGCTGCACCTTCTCTGTTACATTTCAAATTGCTCTAATACAAGAAAGTGTCCGTGTGGCCTAATGGATAAGGCGTCTGTCTTCGGATGAGAAGATTGCATGTTCGAGTCCTGTCACCGACGGTTATTTTTCCTTGTTATTTTTCTCCCGTTGGTGAATAAGTAAACGCATGCTGCACCTTCTCTGTTGCATTTTAAATTGCTCTATAAAAGAAAGTGCCCGCGTGGCCTAATGAATAAGGCCTCTTACTTCGGATCAGAAGATTGCATGTTCGACTCCCGTCGCGGACGGTTTTTTTCCCTCGTTATTTTCATCCCGGTGGTGAATGAGTTAAAGCATGCTTCACCTTCTATGTTACATTTCATTTCGCTCTAATACAGAAAAATTGTCCGTGTGGCCTAATGGATAAGGCGTCTGACTTTGGATCAGAAGATTGCAGGTCCGAGTCCTGTCGGGCACGGCTTTTTTTTCCTCCTTATTGTTTCCCGGTGGTGAATGAGTTAAGGCATACTGCACCTTCTCTGTTGCATTTCAGTTTGCTCTAATAAAAAATTGTCCGCGTGGCCTAATGAATAAAGCGTCTTACTTCGGATCAGAAGATTGCAGGTTTGAGGCCTGTCACGGATGGATTCTTTTTCCTCGTTATTTTTTTCTCGTTGGTGAATGAGTTAACGCATGCTGCACCTTCTATGTTACATTTCATTTCGCTATAATAAAGTAAAATTTTCCGCGTGGCCTAATGGATAAGGCGTCTGGCTTCGGATCAGAAGATTGCAGGTTCGAGTCCTGTCGCCGACGGTTTTTTTTCCTCGTTTTTTACTTCCCGGTGTTGAATGAGTTAAAGCATGCTGCACCTTCTATTATGAATTTCAAATTGCTCTAATAAAAGAAAGTGTCGGCGTGACCTAATGGATAAGGCAACTGATTTCGCATCAGATTATTGCAGGTTCGAGTCCTTTCACGGACGGTTTTTTTTTCCTCGTTATTTTTTTCTCTGTGTTGAATGAGTGAACGCATGCTGCACCTTCTATGTTACATTTCATTTCGCTCTAATAAAGATGAAGTGTCCGCGTGGCCTAATGGATAAGGCGTCTGACTTCGGATCAGAAGATTCCAGGTTCGAGTCCTGTCGCGGATGGTTTTTTTTTCCTCGTTATTTTCTTCCCGGTGCTGAATGAGTTAAAGCATGCTGCACCTTCTCTGTTACAGTTCATTTCGCTCTCATAAAGACGAAGTGTCCGCGTGGCCTAATGGATAAGGCGTCTGACTTCGGATCAGAAGATTGCAGGTTCGAATCCTGTCGCGGACGGTTTTTTTTTTCCTCGTTATTTTCTTCCCTGTGGTGAATGAGTTAAAGCATGCTGCACCTTCTGTGTTACATTTCATTTCGCTCTAATAAAGACGAAGTGTCCGCGTGGCCTAATGTATAAGGCGTCTGACTTCGGATCAGAAGATTCCAGGTTCGAGTCCTGTCGCGGACGGTTTTTTTTCCTCGTTATTTTCTTCCCTGTGGTGAATGAGTTAAAGTATGCTGCACCTTCTATGTTACATTTCATTTCGCTCTAATAAAGACGAAGTGTCCGCGTGGCCTAATGGATAAGGCGTCTGACTTCGGATCAGAAGATTGCAGGTTCGAGTCCTGTCGCGGATGGTTTTTTTTTTCCTCGTTATTTTCTTCCCGGTACTGAATGAGTTAAAGCATGCTGCACCTTCTCTGTTACAGTTTATTTCGCTCTCATAACGACGAAGTGCCCGCGTGGCCTAATGGATAAGGCGTCTGACTTCGGATCAGAAGATTGCAGGTTCGAATCCTGTCGCGGACGGTTTTTTTTCCTCGTTATTTTCTTCCCTGTGATGAATGAGTTGAAGCATGCTGCACCTTCTGTGTTACATTTCATTTCGCTCTAATAAAGACGAAGTGTCCGCGTGGCCTAATGTATAAGGCGTCTGACTTCGGATCAGAAGTTTCCAGGTTCGAGTCCTGTCGCGGACGGTTTTTTTTCCTCGTTATTTTCTTCCCTGTGGTGAATGAGTTAAAGTATGCTGCACCTTCTATGTTACATTTCATTTCGCTCTAATAAAGACGAAGTGTCCGCGTGGCCTAATGGATAAGGCGTCCGACTTCGGATCAGAAGATTGCAGGTTCGAGTCCTGTCGCGGATGGTTTTTTTTTCCTCGTTATTTTCTTCCCGCTACTGAATGAGTTAAAGCATGCTGCACCTTCTCTGTTACAGTTCATTTCGCTCTCATAACGACGAAGTGCCCGCGTGGCCTAATGGATAAGGCGTCTGACTTCGGATCAGAAGATTGCAGGTTCGAATCCTGTCGCGGACAGTTTTTTTTCCTCGTTATTTTCTTCCCTGTGGTGAATGAGTTAAAGCATGCTGCACCTTCTGTGTTACATTTCATTTCGCTCTAATAAAGACGAAGTTTCCGCGTGGCCTAATGGATAAGGCGTCTGACTTCGGATCAGAAGATTCCAGGTTCGAGTCCTGTCGCGGACGGTTTTTTTTCCTCGTTATTTTGTTCCCTGTGGTGAATGAGTTAAAGCATGCTGCACCTTCTATGTTACATTTCATTTCGCTCTAATAAAGGCGAAGTGTCCGCGTGGCCTAATGGATAAGGCGTCTGACTTCGGATCAGAAGATTGCAGGTTCGAGTCCTGTCGCGGATGGTTTTTTTTCCTCGTTATTTTCTTCCCGGTGCTGAATGAGTTGAAGCATGCTGCACCTTCTCTGTTACAGTTCATTTTGCTCTCATAAAGACGAAGTGTCCGCGTGGCCTAATGGATAAGGCGTCTGACTTCGGATCAGAAGATTGCAGGTTCGAATCCTGTCGCGGACGGTTTTTTTTCTCGTTATTTTCTTCCCTGTGGTGAATGAGTTAAAGCATGCTGCACCTTCTGTGTTACATTTCATTTCGCTCTAATAAAGACGAAGTGTCCGCGTGGCGTAATGGATAAGGCGTCTTACTTCGGATCAGAAGCTTCCAGGTTCGAGTCCTGTCGCGGACGGTTTTTTTTCCTCGTTATTTTCTTCCTTGTGGTGAATGAGTTAAAGCATGCTGCACCTTCTGTGTTACATTTCATTTCGCTCTAATAAAGGCGAAGTGTCCGCGTGGCCTAATGGATAAGGCGTCTGACTTCGGATCAGAAGATTGCAGGTTCGAGTCCTGTCGCGGATGGTTTTTTTTCCTCGTTATTTTCTTCCCGGTGCTGAATGAGTTGAAGCATGCTGCACCTTCTATGTTCCATTTCATTTCTTACTAACAAACGAAAGTGTCCGTGTGGCCAAATGGATAAGGCGTCTGACTTCGGATCAGAAGATTGCAGGTTTGAGGCCTGTCGCGGACGGCTTCTTTTTCCTCGTTATTTTTTTCTCGTTGGTGAATGAGTTAACGCATGCTGCACCTTCCCTGTTACAGTTCATTTCGCTCTAATAAAGACGAAGTGTGCGCGTGGCCTAATGGATAAGGCGTCTGACTTCGGATCCGAAGATTCCAGGTTCGAGTCCTCTCGCGGACGGTTTTTTTTCCTCGTTATTTTCTTCCCTGTGGTGAATGAGTTAAAGCATGCTGCACCTTCTATGTTACATTTCATTTCGCTCTAATAAAGTAAAATTTTCCGCGTGGCCTAATGGATAAGGCGTCTGACTTCGGATCAGAAGATTGCAGGTTCGAGTCCTGTCGCGGACGGTTTTTTTTCCTCGTTAATTTTTATTCACGGTGGTAAATGCGTTAAAGCATACCTCCTCTATTACAATTATTTCTCACAAACAAAAAAAGTGTCCGCGTTGCCTTATGGATAAGGCATCTGACTTCGGTTCAGACGATTGCAGATTCGTGTCCTGTGGCGGAAGGTTTTTTTTTTCCTCGGTTTTTTCATTCCCGGAGGTGAATGGGTTAAAGCATGCTGTACCTTCTCTGGTACATTTGATTTCTCACTAACAAATAAAAGTGACCGCGTGGCCTAATGGATAAGGCGTCTGACATCGGATCGAAGATTGCAGGTTCGAGTCCTGTCGCGGATGGTTTTTTTTCCTCGTTATTTTCTTCCCTGTGGTGAATGAGTTAAAGCATGCTGCACCTTCTATGTTACATTTCATTTCGCTCTCATAAAGGCGAAGTGTCCGCGTGGCCTAATGGATAAGGCGTCTGACTTCGGATCAGGAGATTGCAGGTTCGAGTCCTGTCGCAGATGGTTTTTTTTTTTCTCGTTATTTTCTTCCCTGTGGTGAATGAGTTAAAGCATGCTGCACCTTCTGTGTTACATTTCATTTCGCTCTCATAAAGACGAAGTGTCCGCGTGGCCTAATGGATAAGGCGTCTGACTTCGGATCAGAAGATTGCAGGTTCGAATCCTGTCGCGGACGGTTTTTTTTCTCATTATTTTTTTCCCTGTGGTGAATGAGTCAACGCATGCTGCACCTTCTATGTTACATTTCATTTCGCTCTAATAAAGGCGAAGTGTCCGCGTGGCCTAATGAATAAGGCGTCTGACTTCGGATCAGAAGATTGCAGGTTCGAGTCCTGTCGCGGATGTTTTTTTTTCTCGGTATTTTCTTCCCGGTGCTGTATGAGTTAAAGCATGCTGCACCTTCTCTGTTACAGTTCATTTCGCTCTCATAAAGACTAAGTGTCCGCGTGGCCTAATGGATAAGGCGTCTGACTTCGGATCAGAAGTTTGCAGGTTCGAGTCCTGTCGCGGACGGTTTTTTTTTTCCTCGTTAATTTTTATTCTCGGTGGTGAATGCGTCAAAGCATACCTTCTCTGTTGCATTTATTTCTCACTAACAAATGAAAGTGTCCGCGTGGCCTAATGGATAAGGCGTCTGACTTCGGATCGAAGATTGCAGGTTCGAGTCCTGTCGCGGACGGTTTTTTTTCCTTGTTATTTTCTTCCCGGTTGTGAATGAGTTAAAGCATGCTGCACCTTCTATGTGACATTTCATTTCGCTCTAACAAAGTAAAATTTTCCGCGTGGCCTAATTGAAAAGGCGTCTGACTTCAGATCAGAAGATTGCAGGTCCGAGTCCTGTCGAGGACGGCTTTTTTTTCCTCGTTATTTACTTCCCGGTGTTGAATGAGTTAAAGCATGCTGCACCTTCTATTTTGAATTTCAAATTGCTCTAAAAAAAGAAAGTGTCGGCGTGACTTTATGGATAAGGCAACTGATTTCGGATCAGAATATTGCAGGTTCGAGTCCTTTCACGGACGGGTTTTTTTTTTTTGCTCGTTATGTTTTTCTCTGTGGTGAATGAGTTGAAGCATGCTGCACCTTCTCTGTTACAGTTCATTTCGCTCTCATAAAGACGAAGTGTCCGCGTGGCCTAATGGATAAGGCGTCTGACTTTGGATCAGGAGATTGCAGGTTCGAATCCTGTCGCGGACGGTTTTTTTTTCCTCGTTATTTTCTTCCCTGTGGAGAAAGAGTTAAAGCATGCTGCACCTTCTGCGTTACATTTCATTTCGCTCTAGTAAACACGAAGTGTCCGCGTGGCCTAATGGATAAGGCGTCTGACTTTGGATCAGAAGATTCCAGGTTCGAGTCCTGTCGCGGACGGTTTTTTTTCCTCGTTATTTTCTTCCCTGTGGTGAATGAGTTAAAGCATGCTGCACCTTCTATGTTACAGTTCATTTCGCTCTAATAACGTAAAATTGTCCGCGTGGCCTAATCGATAAAACGTCTAACTTCATATCAGAAGATTGCAGGATCAAGTCATGTGGTGGACGCTTTTTTTCCTCGTTAATTTTTTCCCGTTGCTGAATGAGTTAAAGCATGCTGCACCTTCTCTGTTACTTTTCAATTCGCTCTAATAAAAGAAAGTGTCCGAGTTGCCTAATGAATAAGGCGCCTGACTTCGGATCAGAAGATTGCAGGTTCGAGTCCTGTCGCGGACGCTTTTTTTTCCTCGTTATTTTTTATTCACGGTGGTGAATGCGTTAAAGCATGTTGTACCTTCTCTGGTACATTTATTTCTCACAAACAAACGAAAGTGTCTGGGTGGCCTCATGGATAAGGCGTCTGACTTCGGTTCAGACGATTGCAGATTCGTGTCCTGTGGCGGACGGTTTTTTTTTCCTCGTTATTTTTTTTTCGTTAGTGAATGAGTGAACGCATGCTGCGCCTTCTATGTTACATTTCATTTCGCTCTATTAAAGACAAAGTGTCCGCGTGGCCTAATGGATAAGGCGTCTGATTTCGGATCAGAAGACTGCAGGATCAAGTCATGTGGCGGACGGTTTTTTTCCTCGTTAGTTTTTTCCCGTTGGTGAATGAGTTAAAGCATGCTGCACCTTCTCTGTTACATTTCAAATTGCTCTAATACAAGAAAGTGTCCGTGTGGCCTAATGGATAAGGCGTCTGTCTTCGGATGAGAAGATTGCATGTTCGAGTCCTGTCACCGACGGTTATTTTTCCTTGTTATTTTTCTCCCGTTGGTGAATAAGTAAACGCATGCTGCACCTTCTCTGTTGCATTTTAAATTGCTCTATAAAAGAAAGTGCCCGCGTGGCCTAATGAATAAGGCCTCTTACTTCGGATCAGAAGATTGCATGTTCGACTCCCGTCGCGGACGGTTTTTTTCCCTCGTTATTTTCATCCCGGTGGTGAATGAGTTAAAGCATGCTTCACCTTCTATGTTACATTTCATTTCGCTCTAATACAGAAAAATTGTCCGTGTGGCCTAATGGATAAGGCGTCTGACTTTGGATCAGAAGATTGCAGGTCCGAGTCCTGTCGGGCACGGCTTTTTTTTCCTCCTTATTGTTTCCCGGTGGTGAATGAGTTAAGGCATACTGCACCTTCTCTGTTGCATTTCAGTTTGCTCTAATAAAAAATTGTCCGCGTGGCCTAATGAATAAAGCGTCTTACTTCGGATCAGAAGATTGCAGGTTTGAGGCCTGTCACGGATGGATTCTTTTTCCTCGTTATTTTTTTCTCGTTGGTGAATGAGTTAACGCATGCTGCACCTTCTATGTTACATTTCATTTCGCTATAATAAAGTAAAATTTTCCGCGTGGCCTAATGGATAAGGCGTCTGGCTTCGGATCAGAAGATTGCAGGTTCGAGTCGTGTCGCCGACGGTTTTTTTTCCTCGTTTTTTACTTCCCGGTGTTGAATGAGTTAAAGCATGCTGCACCTTCTATTATGAATTTCAAATTGCTCTAATAAAAGAAAGTGTCGGCGTGACCTAATGGATAAGGCAACTGATTTCGCATCAGATTATTGCAGGTTCGAGTCCTTTCACGGACGGTTTTTTTTTCCTCGTTATTTTTTTCTCTGTGTTGAATGAGTGAACGCATGCTGCACCTTCTATGTTACATTTCATTTCGCTCTAATAAAGATGAAGTGTCCGCGTGGCCTAATGGATAAGGCGTCTGACTTCGGATCAGAAGATTCCGGGTTCGAGTCCTGTCGCGGATGGTTTTTTTTTCCTCGTTATTTTCTTCCCGGTGCTGAATGAGTTAAAGCATGCTGCACCTTCTCTGTTACAGTTCATTTCGCTCTCATAAAGACGAAGTGTCCGCGTGGCCTAATGGATAAGGCGTCTGACTTCGGATCAGAAGATTGCAGGTTCGAATCCTGTCGCGGACGGTTTTTTTTTTCCTCGTTATTTTCTTCCCTGTGGTGAATGAGTTAAAGCATGCTGCACCTTCTGTGTTACATTTCATTTCGCTCTAATAAAGACGAAGTGTCCGCGTGGCCTAATGTATAAGGCGTCTGACTTCGGATCAGAAGATTCCAGGTTCGAGTCCTGTCGCGCACGGTTTTTTTTCCTCGTTATTTTCTTCCCTGTGGTGAATGAGTTAAAGTATGCTGCACCTTCTATGTTACATTTCATTTCGCTTAAATAAAGACGAAGTGTCCGCGTGGCCTAATGGATAAGGCGTCCGACTTCGGATCAGAAGATTGCAGGTTCGAGTCCTGTCGCGGATGGTTTTTTTTTCCTCGTTATTTTCTTCCCGCTACTGAATGAGTTAAAGCATGCTGCACCTTCTCTGTTACAGTTCATTTCGCTCTCATAACGACGAAGTGCCCGCGTGGCCTAATGGATAAGGCGTCTGACTTCGGATCAGAAGATTGCAGGTTCGAATCCTGTCGCGGACAGTTTTTTTTCCTCGTTATTTTCTTCCCTGTGGTGAATGAGTTAAAGCATGCTGCACCTTCTGTGTTACATTTCATTTCGCTCTAATAAAGACGAAGTTTCCGCGTGGCCTAATGGATAAGGCGTCTGACTTCGGATCAGAAGATTCCAGGTTCGAGTCCTGTCGCGGACGGTTTTTTTTCCTCGTTATTTTGTTCCCTGTGGTGAATGAGTTAAAGCATGCTGCACCTTCTATGTTACATTTCATTTCGCTCTAATAAAGGCGAAGTGTCCGCGTGGCCTAATGGATAAGGCGTCTGACTTCGGATCAGAAGATTGCAGGTTCGAGTCCTGTCGCGGATGGTTTTTTTTCCTCGTTATTTTCTTCCCGGTGCTGAATGAGTTGAAGCATGCTGCACCTTCTCTGTTACAGTTCATTTTGCTCTCATAAAGACGAAGTGTCCGCGTGGCCTAATGGATAAGGCGTCTGACTTCGGATCAGAAGATTGCAGGTTCGAATCCTGTCGCGGACGGTTTTTTTTCTCGTTATTTTCTTCCCTGTGGTGAATGAGTTAAAGCATGCTGCACCTTCTGTGTTACATTTCATTTCGCTCTAATAAAGACGAAGTGTCCGCGTGGCGTAATGGATAAGGCGTCTTACTTCGGATCAGAAGCTTCCAGGTTCGAGTCCTGTCGCGGACGGTTTTTTTTCCTCGTTATTTTCTTCCTTGTGGTGAATGAGTTAAAGCATGCTGCACCTTCTGTGTTACATTTCATTTCGCTCTAATAAAGGCGAAGTGTCCGCGTGGCCTAATGGATAAGGCGTCTGACTTCGGATCAGAAGATTGCAGGTTCGAGTCCTGTCGCGGATGGTTTTTTTTCCTCGTTATTTTCTTCCCGGTGCTGAATGAGTTGAAGCATGCTGCACCTTCTATGTTCCATTTCATTTCTTACTAACAAACGAAAGTGTCCGTGTGGCCAAATGGATAAGGCGTCTGACTTCGGATCAGAAGATTGCAGGTTTGAGGCCTGTCGCGGACGGCTTCTTTTTCCTCGTTATTTTTTTCTCGTTGGTGAATGAGTTAACGCATGCTGCACCTTCCCTGTTACAGTTCATTTCGCTCTAATAAAGACGAAGTGTGCGCGTGGCCTAATGGATAAGGCGTCTGACTTCGGATCCGAAGATTCCAGGTTCGAGTCCTCTCGCGGACGGTTTTTTTTCCTCGTTATTTTCTTCCCTGTGGTGAATGAGTTAAAGCATGCTGCACCTTCTATGTTACATTTCATTTCGCTCTAATAAAGTAAAATTTTCCGCGTGGCCTAATGGATAAGGCGTCTGACTTCGGATCAGAAGATTGCAGGTTCGAGTCCTGTCGCGGACGGTTTTTTTTCCTCGTTAATTTTTATTCACGGTGGTAAATGCGTTAAAGCATACCTCCTCTATTACAATTATTTCTCACAAACAAAAAAAGTGTCCGCGTTGCCTTATGGATAAGGCATCTGACTTCGGTTCAGACGATTGCAGATTCGTGTCCTGTGGCGGAAGGTTTTTTTTTTCCTCGGTTTTTTTCATTCCCGGAGGTGAATGGGTTAAAGCATGCTGTACCTTCTCTGGTACATTTGATTTCTCACTAACAAATAAAAGTGACCGCGTGGCCTAATGGATAAGGCGTCTGACATCGGATCGAAGATTGCAGGTTCGAGTCCTGTCGCGGATGGTTTTTTTTCCTCGTTATTTTCTTCCCTGTGGTGAATGAGTTAAAGCATGCTGCACCTTCTATGTTACATTTCATTTCGCTCTCATAAAGGCGAAGTGTCCGCGTGGCCTAATGGATAAGGCGTCTGACTTCGGATCAGGAGATTGCAGGTTCGAGTCCTGTCGCAGATGGTTTTTTTTTTCTCGTTATTTTCTTCCCTGTGGTGAATGAGTTAAAGCATGCTGCACCTTCTGTGTTACATTTCATTTCGCTCTCATAAAGACGAAGTGTCCGCGTGGCCTAATGGATAAGGCGTCTGACTTCGGATCAGAAGATTGCAGGTTCGAATCCTGTCGCGGACGGTTTTTTTTCTCATTATTTTTTTCCCTGTGGTGAATGAGTCAACGCATGCTGCACCTTCTATGTTACATTTCATTTCGCTCTAATAAAGGCGAAGTGTCCGCGTGGCCTAATGAATAAGGCGTCTGACTTCGGATCAGAAGATTGCAGGTTCGAGTCCTGTCGCGGATGTTTTTTTTTCTCGGTATTTTCTTCCCGGTGCTGTATGAGTTAAAGCATGCTGCACCTTCTCTGTTACAGTTCATTTCGCTCTCATAAAGACTAAGTGTCCGCGTGGCCTAATGGATAAGGCGTCTGACTTCGGATCAGAAGTTTGCAGGTTCGAGTCCTGTCGCGGACGGTTTTTTTTTCCTCGTTAATTTTTATTCTCGGTGGTGAATGCGTCAAAGCATACCTTCTCTGTTGCATTTATTTCTCACTAACAAATGAAAGTGTCCGCGTGGCCTAATGGATAAGGCGTCTGACTTCGGATCGAAGATTGCAGGTTCGAGTCCTGTCGCGGACGGTTTTTTTTCCTTGTTATTTTCTTCCCGGTTGTGAATGAGTTAAAGCATGCTGCACCTTCTATGTGACATTTCATTTCGCTCTAACAAAGTAAAATTTTCCGCGTGGCCTAATTGAAAAGGCGTCTGACTTCAGATCAGAAGATTGCAGGTCCGAGTCCTGTCGAGGACGGCTTTTTTTTCCTCGTTATTTACTTCCCGGTGTTGAATGAGTTAAAGCATGCTGCACCTTCTATTTTGAATTTCAAATTGCTCTAAAAAAAGAAAGTGTCGGCGTGACTTTATGGATAAGGCAACTGATTTCGGATCAGAATATTGCAGGTTCGAGTCCTTTCACGGACGGTTTTTTTTTTTTGCTCGTTATGTTTTTCTCTGTGGTGAATGAGTTGAAGCATGCTGCACCTTCTCTGTTACAGTTCATTTCGCTCTCATAAAGACGAAGTGTCCGCGTGGCCTAATGGATAAGGCGTCTGACTTTGGATCAGGAGATTGCAGGTTCGAATCCTGTCGCGGACGGTTTTTTTTTCCTCGTTATTTTCTTCCCTGTGGAGAAAGAGTTAAAGCATGCTGCACCTTCTGCGTTACATTTCATTTCGCTCTAGTAAACACGAAGTGTCCGCGTGGCCTAATGGATAAGGCGTCTGACTTTGGATCAGAAGATTCCAGGTTCGAGTCCTGTCGCGGACGGTTTTTTTTCCTCGTTATTTTCTTCCCTGTGGTGAATGAGTTAAAGCATGCTGCACCTTCTATGTTACATTTCATTTCGCTCTAATAAAGTAAAATTGTCCACGTGGCCTAATGGATAAGGCGTCTGACTTCAGATCAGAAGATTGCAGGTTCGAGTCCTGTCGCTGACGGTTTTTTTTTCCTCGTTAATTTTTATTCTCGGTGGTGAATGCGTTAAAGCATACCTTTTCTGTTACATTTATTTCTCACTAACAAATGAAAGTGTCCGCGTGGCCTAATGGATAAGGCGTCTGACTTCTGATCGAAGATTGCAGGTTCGAGTCCTGTCGCGGATGGTTTTTTTTTCCTCGTTATTTTCTTCCCGTTGGTGAATGAGTTAAAGCATGCTGCACCTTCTATGTGACATTTCATTTCGCTCTAATAAAGTAAAATTGTCCGCGTGGCCTAATGGATAAGGTGTCTGACTTCAGATCAGAAGATTGCAGGTCCGAGTCCTGTCAGGGACGGCTTTTTTTTCTTCCTTATTGTTTCCCGGTGGTGTATGAGTTAAAGCATACTGCACCTTCTCTGCTACATTTCATTTCGCTCTAATAAAAAAAATTGTCCGCGTGGCCTAACGAATAAGGCGTCTGACTTCAGATCAGAAGATTGCAGGTTCGAGTCCTGTCGCGGACGGTTTTTTTTCCTCGTTATTTACTTCCCGGTGTTGAATGAGTTAAAGCAGGCTGCACCTTCTATTTTGAATTTCAAATTGCTCTAATAAAAGAAAGGGTCGGCGTGACCTAATGGATAAGGCAACTGATTTCGGATCAAGTTATTGCAGGTTCGAGTCCTTTCACGGACGGTTTTTTTTTCCTCGTTATTTTTTTCTTTGTGGTGAATGAGTGAACGCATGCTGCACCTTCTATGTTACATTTCATTTCGCTCTAATAAAGACGAAGTGTCCGCGTGGCCTAATGGATAAGGCGTCTGACTTCGGATCAGAAGGTTCCAGGTTCGAGTCCTGTCGCGGATGGTTTTTTTTCCTCGTTATTTTCTTCCCTGTGGTGAATGAGTTAAAGCATGCTGCACCTTCTATGTTACATTTCATTTCGCTCTCATAAAGGCGAAGTGTCCACGTGGCCTAATGGATAAGGCGTCTTACTTCGGATCAGGAGATTGCAGGTTCGAGTCCTGTCGCGGATGGTTTTTTTTTCCTCGTTATTTTCTTCCTTGTGGTGAATGAGTTAAAGCATGCTGCACCTTCTGTGTTACATTTGATTTCGCTCTCATAAAGACGAAGTGTCCGCGTGGCCTAATGGATAAGGCGTCTGACTTCGGATCAGAAGATTGCAGGTTCGAATCCTGTCGCGGATGGTTTTTTTTTTCTCATTATTTTTTTCCCTGTGGTGAATGAGTGAACGCATGCTGCACCTTCTATGTTACATTTCATTTCGCTCTAATAAAGGCGAAGTGTCCGCGTGGCCTAATGAATAAGGCGTCTGACTTCGGATCAGAAGATTGCAGGTTCGAGTCCTGTCGCGGATGGTTTTTTTTTTCTCGGTATTTTCTTCCCGGTGCTGAATGAGTTAAAGCACGCTGCACCTTCTCTGTTACAGTTCATTTCGCTCTCATAAAGACTAAGTGTCCGCGTGGCCTAATGGATAAGGCGTCTGACTTCGGATCAGAAGTTTGCAGGTTCGAGTCCTGTCGCGGACGGTTTTTTTTTCCTCGTTATTTTCTTCCCTGTGGTGAATGAGTTAAAGCATGCTGCACCTTCTGTGTTACATTTCATTGCGCTCTCATAAACACGAAGTGTCCGCGTGGCCTAATGGATAAGGCGTCTGACTTCGGATCAGAAGATTGCAGGTTCGAATCCTGTCGCGGACGGTTTTTTTCTCGTTATTTTCTTCCCTGTGGTGAATGAGTGAACGCATGCTGCACCTTCTATGTTCCATTTCATTTCTCACTAACAAACGAAAGTGTCCGTGTGGCCAAATGGATAAGGCGTCTGACTTCGGTTCAGACGATTGCAGATTCGTGTCCTGTGGCGGAAGGTTTTTTTTTTTCCTCGGTTTTTTCATTCCCGGAGGTGAATGGGTTAAAGCATGCTGTACCTTCTCTGGTACGTTTGATTTCTCACTAACAAATAAAAGTGTCCGCGTGGCCTAATGGATAAGGCGTCTGACATCGGATCGAAGATTGCAGGTTCGAGTCCTGTCGCGGATGGTTTTTTTTTCTCGTTATTTTCTTCCCTGTGGTGAATGAGTTAAAGCATGCTGCACCTTCTATGTTACATTTCATTTCGCTCTCATAAAGGCGAAGTGTCCGCGTGGCCTAATGGATAAGGCGTCTGACTTCGGATCAGGAGATTGCAGGTTCGAGTCCTGTCGCAGATGGTTTTTTTACCTCGTTATTTTCTTCCCTGTGGTGAATGAGTTAAAGCATGCTGCCCCTTCTGTGTTACATTTCATTTCGCTCTCATAAAGAAGAAGTGTCCGCGTGGCCTAATGGATAAGGCGTCTGACTTCGGATCAGAAGATTGCAGGTTCGAATCCTGTCGCGGAAGGTTTTTTTTTCTCGTTATTTTTTTTCCTGTGGTGAAAGAGTGAACGCATGCTGCAACTTCTATGTTACATTTCATTTCGCTCTAATAAAGTAAAATTGTCCGCGTGGCCTAATGGATAAGGCGTCTGACTTCGGATCAGAAGATTGCAGGTTCGAGTCCTGTCGATGACGGTTTTTTTTTCCTCGTTAATTTTTATTCTCGGTGGTGAATGCGTTAAAGCATACCTTCTCTGTTACATTTATTTCTCACTAACGAATGAAAGTGTCCGCGTGGCCTAATGGATAAGGCGTCTGACTTCGGATCGAAGATTGCAGGTTCGAGTCCTGTCGCGGATGGTTTTTTTTCCTCGTTATTTTCTTCCCGGTGGTGAATGAGTTAAAGCATGCTGCACCTTCTATGTGACATTTCAATTCGCTCTAATAAAGTAAAATTGTCCGCGTGGCCTAATCGAAAAGGCGTCTGACTTCAGATCAGAAGATTGCAGGTCCGAGTCCTGTCGGAGACGGCTTTTTTTTCTTCCTTATTGTTTCCCGGTGGTGAAGGAGTTAAAGCATACTGCACCTTCTCTGTTACATTTCATTTCGCACAATAAAAATAAATTGTTCGCGTGGCCTAACGAATAAGGCGTCTGACTTCGGATCAGAAGATTGCAGGTTCGAGTCCTGTCGCGGACGGTTTTTTTTTCCTCGTTATTTACTTCCCGGTGTTGAATGAGTAAAAGCATGCTTCACCTTCTATTTTGAATTTCAAATTGCTCTAATAAAAAAACGTGTCGGCGTGACCTAATGAATAAGGCAACTGATTTCGGATCAGATTATTGCAGGTTCGAGTCCTTTCACGGACGGTTTTTTTTCTACGTTATTTTTTTCTCTGTGGTGAATGAGTGAACGCATGCTGCACCTTCTATGTTACATTTCGTTTCGCTCTAATAAAGGCGAAGTGTCCGCGTGGCCTAATGGATAAGGCGTCTGACTTTGGATCAGAAGATTCCAGGTTCGAGTCCTGTCGCGGACGGTTTTTTTTCCTCGTTATTTTCTTCCCTGTGGTGAATCAGTTAAAGCATGCTGCACCTTCTATGTTACATTTCATATCGCTCTAGTAAAGTAAAATTGTCCACGTGGCCTAATGGATAAGGCGTCTGACTTCGGATCAGAAGATTGCAGGTTCGAGTCCTGTCGCGGACGGTTTTTTTTTCCTCGTTAAATTTTATTCTCGGTGGTGAATGCGTTAAGCCATACCTTCTCTGTTACATTTATTTCTTACTAACAAATGAAAGTGTCCGCGTGGCCTAATGGATAAGGCGTCTGACTTCAGATCAGAAGATTGCAGGTCCGAGTCCTGTCGGGGACGGCTTTTTTTTTTCCTTATTGTTTCCCGGTGGTGAATGAGTTAAAGCATACTGCACCTTCTCTGTTACATTTCATTTCGCTCTAATAAAAAAAATTGTCCGCGTGGCCTAACGAATGAGGCGTCTGACTTCGGATCAGAAGATTGCAGGTTCGAGTCCTGTCGCGGACGGTTTTTTTTTTCCTCGTTATTTACTTTCCGGTGGTGAATGAGTTAAAGCATGCTGCACCTTCTATTTTGAATTTCAAATTGCTCTAATAAAAGAAAGTGTCGGCGTGACCTAATGGATAAGGCAACTGATTTCGGATCAGATTATTGCAGGTTCGAGTCCTTTCACGGACGGTTTTTTTTCCTCGTTATTTTCTTCTCTGTGGTGAATGAGTGAACGCATGCTGCACCTTCTATGTTACATTTCATTTCGCTCTAATAAAGTAAAATTGTCCGCGTGGCCTAATGGACAAGGCGTCTGACTTCGGATCAGAAGATTGCAGGTTCGAGTCCTGTCGATGACGGTTTTTTTTCCTCGTTAATTTTTATTCTCGGTGGTGAATGCGTTAAAGCATACCTTCTCTGTTACATTTATTTCTCACAAACAAAAAAAGTGTCCGCGTTGCCTTATGGATAAGGCGTCTGACTTCGGTTCAGACGATTGCAGATTCGTGTCCTGTGGCGGAAGGTTTTTTTTTCTTCGGTTTTTTCATTCCCGGTGGTGAATGGGTTAAAGCATGCTGTACCTTCTCTGGTACATTTAATTTCTCACTAACAAATGAAAGTGTCCGCGTGGTCTAATGGATAAGGCGTCTGACTTCGGATCAGAAGATTGCAGGTTCGAGTCCTGTCGCGGACGGTTTTTTTTCCTCGTTATTTTCTTCCCGGTGGTGAATGAGTTAAAGCATGCTGAACCTTCTATGTGACATTTCATTTCGCTCTAATAAAGTAAAATTGTCCGCGTGGCCTAATCGAAAAGGCGTCTGACTTCGGATCAGAAGATTGCAGGTCCGAGTCCTGTCGGGTACGGCTTTTTTTTCTTCCCTATTGTTTCCCGGTGGTGAATGAGTTAAAGCATACTGCACCTTCTCAGTTACATTTCATTTCGCTCTAATAAAAAAAACTGTCCGCGTGGCCTAATGAATTAGGCGTCTGACTTCAGATCAGAAGATTGCAGGTTCGAGTCCTGTCGCTGACGGTTTTTTTTCCTCGTTATTTACTTCCCGGTGTTGAATGAGTTAAAGCATGCTGCACCTTCTATTTTGAATTTCAAATTGCTCTAATAAAAGAAAGTGTCGGCGTCACCTAATGGATAAGGCAACTGATTTCGGATCAGATTATTGCAGGTTCGAGTCCTGTCACGGACGGTTTTTTTCCTCGTTATTTTTTTCTCTGTGGTGAATGAGTGAATGCATGCTGCACCTTCTATGTTACATTTCATTTCACTCTAATAAAGGCGAAGTGTCCGCGTGGCCTAATGGATAAGGCGTCTGACTTCGGATCAGAAGATTGCAGGTTCTAGTCCTGTCGCAGACGGTTTTTTGTCCTCGTTATTTTTTATTCACGGTGGTGAATGAGTTCAAGCATGCTGCACCTTCTATGTGACATTTCATTTCGCTCTAATAAAGTAAAATTGTCCGCGTGGCCTAATCGAAAAGGCGTCTGACTTCAGATCAGAAGATTGCAGGTCCGAGTCCTGTCGGGGACGGCTTTTTTTTCTTCCTTATTGTTTCCCGGTGGTGAATGAGTTAAAGCATACTGCACCTTCTCTGTTACATTTCATTTCGCTCTAGTAAAAAAATTGTCCGCGTGGCCTAACAAATTAGGCGTCTGACTTCGGATCAGAAGATTGCAGGTTCGAGTACTGTCGCGGACGGTTGTTTTTCCTCGTTATTTACTTCCCGGTGTTGAATGAGTTAAAGCATCCTGCACCTTCTATTTTGAATTTCAAATTGCTCTAATAAAAGAAAGTGTCGGCGTGACCTAATGGATAAGGCAACTGATTTCGGATCAGATTATTGCAGGTTCGAGTCCTTTCACGGACGGTTTTTTTTTTCCTCGTTATTTTCTTCTCTGTGGTGAATGAGTGAACGAATGCTGCACCTTCTATGTCACATTTCATTTCGCTCTAATAACGTAAAATTGTCCGCGTGGCCTAATGGATAAGGCGTCTTACTTCGGATCAGAAGATTGCAGGTTCGAATCCTGTCGACGACGGTTTTTTTCCTCGTTAATTTTTATTCTCGGTGGTGAATGCGTTAAAGCATACCTTCTCTGTTACATTTATTTCTCACAAACAAAAAAAGTGTCCGCGTTGCCTTATGGATAAGGCGTCTGACTTCGGTTCAGACGATTGCAGATTCGTGTCCTGTGGCGGAAGGTTTTTTTTTCGGTTTTTTCTTCCCTGTGGTGAATGAGTTGAAGCATGCTGCACCTTCTATGTTACATTTCATTTCGCTCTAATAGAGTAAAATTGTCCACGTGGCCTAATGGATAAGGCGTCTGACTTCGGATCAGAAGATTGCAGGTTCGAGTCCTGACGCGGACGGTTTTATTTTTCCTCGTTAATTTTTATTCTCGGTGGTGAATGCGTTAAAGCATACCTTCTCTGTTACATTTATTTCTCACTAACAAATGAAAGTGTCCGCGTGGCCTAATGGATAAGGCGTCTGACTTCGCATCGAAGATTGCAGGTTCCAGTCCTGTCGCGGATGGTTTTTTTTTTCCTCGTTATTTTCTTCCCGGTGGTGAATGAGTTAAAGCATTCTGCAACTTCTATGTGACACTTAATTTCGCTCTAATAAAGTAAAATTGTCCGCGTGGCCTAATCGAAAAGGCGTCTGACTTCAGATCAGAAGATTGCAGGTCCGAGTCCTGTCGGGGACGGATTTTTTTTCTTCCTTATTTTTTCCCGGTGGTGAACGAGTTAAAGCATACTGCACCTTCTCTGTTACATTTCATTTCGCTCTAACAAAAAAAATTGCCCGCAGCTTCCCTCGGGGGAACACTGAGGAGGATGCGGACCATATAATTGGTTAACGGGGTGTTAAAGTGCGACTTACTTGGGTCGATGGCTAAATTGGTTAACGTGGTTGTGAAATGGGGTGTTAAATTGCGACTTACTTGGGTCGATGGCAAAATTGGTTAACGTGGTTGTAGGAGGGGGTGTTAAATGAGTGAACACGTACACACGTATGCGAAAGGGCGGCGCTGGTCGAAGGGACGTCGATCATTGTGTTTGTGGATTCGTTGGAATTCATTTCACCGCGACCTTGGACGTCGACGCGCCGTACAAACCAACCGACGAGCGGCAACTGAGCGAGCGAGCGCCGACCTTGAGTATATTATACAGCATGACGGCGCATGCACTGTCAGCTGTTGAATGTTCTCGAAGCGCGACGCCACATGCGCGTCCACTGGAGAATCAGGAGAATTGTAGATGTCGAACGCGGTGTGTAGAGGAGGAAGGGTGCACAGATGGTGGAGGAGTGAAGCGCGCGCGGTGTGTAGATGAGGAAGGGATGCACAGATGGTGGAAGAGTGGGCGACGGCGCGACGGCGCATGCGCACGCGTCAGCTGTCGAATGTTCGAGAAGCGGTGCGGACGGCGCACTACAAGGCGCGAGTATAAGATGCTCCGCATCTAAAAATTGTCCGCGTGGCCTAAAGATTAAGGCGTCTGACTTCGGATCAGAAGATTGCAGGTTCGAGTCCTGTCGCGGACGGTTTTTTTTTCCTCGTTATTTACTTCCCGGTGTTGAATGAGTTAAAGCATGCTGCACCTTCTATTTTGAATTTCAAATTGCTCTAATAAAAAAAAGTGTCGGCGTGACCTAATGAATAAGGCAACTGATTTCGGATCAGATTATTGCAGGTTCGAGTCCTTTCACGGACGCTTTTTTTTCCTCGTTATTTTTTCTCTGTGGTGAATGAGTGAACGCATGCTGCACCTTCTATGTTACATTTCATATCGCTCTAATAAAGGCGAAGTGTCCGCGTGGCCTAATAGATTAGGCGTCTGACTTCGGATCAGAAGATTGCAGGTTCTAGTCCTGTCGCGGATGGTTTTTTTTCCTCGTTATTTTCTTCCCGGTGCTAAATGAGTTAAAGCATGCTGCACCTTCTCTGTTACAGTTCATTTCGCTCTCATAAAGACGAAGTGTCCGCGTGACCTAATGAATAAGGCGTCTGACTTCGGAGCAGAAGATTCCAGGTTCGAGTCCTGTCGCGGACGGTTTTTTTCCTCGTTATTTTCTTTCCTGTGGTGAATGAGTTAAAGAATGCTGCACCTTCTATGTTACATTTCATTTCGCTATAATAAAGTAAACTTGTCCGCGTGGCCTAATGGATCAGGCGTCTGACTTCGGATCAGAAGATTGCAGGTTCGAGTCCTGTCGCGGACGGTTTTTTTTCCTCGTTAATTTTTATTCTCGGTGGTGAATGCGTTAAAGCATGCCTTCTCTGTTGCATTTATTTCTCACAAACAAAAAAAGTGTCCGCGTTGCCTTATGGATAAGGCGTCTGACTTCGGTTCAGACGATTGCAGATTCGTGTCCTGTGGCGGAAGGTTTTTTTTTTCTTCGGTTTTTTCATTCCCGGTGGTGAATGGGTTAAAGCATGCTGTACCTTCTCTGGTACATTTAATTTCTCACTAACAAATGAAAGTGTCCGCGTGGCCTAATGAATAAGGCGTCTGACTTCGGATCAGAAACATGCAGGATCAAGTCATGTGGCGGACGGTTTTTTTTCCTCTTTATTTTTTTCCCGTTGGTGAATGAGTGAAAGCATGCTGCACCTTCTATTTTGAATTTCAAATTGCTCTAATAAAAGAAAGTGTCGGCGTGACATAATGGATAAGGCAACTGATTTCGGATAAGATTATTGCAGGTTCGAGTCCTGTCACGGACGGTTTTTTTTCCTCGTTATTTTTTTCTCTGTGGTGAATGAGTGAAAGCATGCTGCACCTTCTATTTTGAATTTCAAATTGCTCTAATAAAAGAAAGTGTCGGCGTCACCTAATGGATAAGGCAACTGATTTCGGATAAGATTATTGCAGGTTCGAGTCCTGTCACGGACGGTTTTTTTCCTCGTTATTTTTTTCTCTGTGGTGAATGAGTGAATGCATGCTGCACCTTCTATGTTACATTTCATTTCACTCTAATAAAGGCAAAGTGTCCGCGTGGCCTAATGGATAAGGCGTCTGACTTCGGATCAGAAGATTGCAGGTTCGAGTCCTGTCGCAGACGGTTTCTTTTTTCCTCGTTATTTTTTATTCACGGTGGTGAATGCGTTAAAGCATGCTTTACCTTCTCTGTTACATTTATTTCTCACAAACAAACAAAAGTGTCCGCGTGGACTAATGGATAAAGCGTCTGACTTCGGATCAGAAGATTCCAGGTTCGAGTCCTGTCGCGAACGGTTTTTTTTCCTCGTTATTTTCTTCCCTGTGGTGAATGAGTTAAAGCATGCTGCACCTTCTCTGTTACATTTCAATTCGCTCTAATAAACGAAAGTGTCCGCGTTGCCTAATGGATAAGGCGCCTGACTTCGGATCAGAAGATTGCAGGTTCGAGTCCTGTCGCGGACGCTTTTTTTTCCTCGTTATTTTCTTCCCTGTGGTGAACGAGTTAAAGCATGCTGAACCTTCTATGTTACATCTCATTTCGCTCTAATAAAGACGGAGTGTCCGCGTGGCCTAATTGATAAGGCGTCTGACTTCGGATCAGAAGATTCCAGGTTCGAGTCCTGTCGCGGACGGTTTTTTTCCTCGTTATTTTCTTCCCTGTGGTGAATGAGTTAAAGCATGCTGCACCTTCTCTGTTACATTTCATTTCGCTCTAATAAAAAAAATTGTCCGCGTGGCCTAACGAATGAGGCGTCTGACTTCGGATCAGAAGATTGCAGGTTCGAGTCCTGTCGCGGACGGTTTTTTTTTCCTCGTTATTTACTTCCCGGTGTTGAATGAGTTAAAGCATGCTGCACCTTCTATTTTGAATTTCAAATTGCTCTAATAAAAGAAAGTGTCGGCGTGACCTAATGGATAAGGCAACTGCTTTCGGATCAGAATTTTGCAGGTTCGAGTCCTTTCACAGACGGTTTTTTTTTCCTCGTTATGTTTTTCTCTGTGGTGAATGAGTTAAAGCATGCTGCACCTTCTCTGTTACAGTTCATTTCGCTCTCATAAAGACGAAGTGTCCGCGTGGCCTAATGGATAAGGCGTCTGACTTCGGATCAGAAGATTGCAGGTTCGAATCCTGTCGCGGACGGTTTTTTTTCCTCGTTATTTTCTTCCCCGTGGTGAATGAGTGAAAGCATGCTGGACCTTCTGTGTTACATTTCATTTCGCTCTAATAAAGACGGAGTGTCCGCGTGGCCTAATGGATAAGGCGTCTGACTTCGGATCAGAAGATTCCAGGTTCGAGTCCTGTCGCGGACGGTTTTTTTCCTCGTTATTTTCTTCCCTGTGGTGAATGAGTTAAAGCATGCTGCACCTTCTATGTTACATTTCATTTCGTTCAAATAAATTAAAATTGTCCGCGTGGCCTAATGAATAAGGCGTCTGACATCGGATCAGAAGATTGCAGGTTCGAGTCCTGTCGATGACGGTTTTTTTTCCTCGTTAATTTTTATTCTAGGTGGTGAATGCGTTAAAGCATACCTTCTCTGTTACATTTATTTCTCACTAACGAATGAAAGTGTCCGCGTGGCCTAATGGATAAGGCGTCTGACTTCGGATCGAAGATTGCAGGTTCGAGTCCTGTCGCGGATGGTTTTTTTTTCCTCGTTATTTTCTTCCCGGTGGTGAAAAGTTAAAGCATGCTGCACCTTCTATGTGACAATTCATTTCGCTCTAATAAAGTAAAATTGTCCGCGTGGCCTAATCGAAAAGGCGTCTGACTTCAGATCAGAAGATTGCAGGTCCGAGTCCTGTCGGGGACGGCTTTTATTTCTTCCTTATTGTTTCCCGGTGGTGAATGAGTTAAAGCATACTGCACCTTCTCTGTTACATTTCATTCCGCTCCAATAAAAAAATTGTCCGCGTGGCCTAACGAATGTGGCGTCTGACTTCGGATCAGAAGATTGCAGGTTCGAGTCCTGTCGCGGACGGTTTTTTTTTCCTCGTTATTTACTTCCCGGTGTTGAATGAGTTAAAGCATGCTGCACCTTCTATTTTGAATTTCAAATTGCTCTAATAAAAGAAAGTGTCGGCGTGACCTAATGGATAAGGCAACTGCTTTCGGATCAGAATTTTGCAGGTTCGAGTCCTTTCACAGACGGTTTTTTTTTCCTCGTTATGTTTTTCTCTGTGGTGAATGAGTGAACGCATGCTGCACCTTCTATATTACCTTTCATTTCGCTCTAATAAAGGCGAAGTGTCCGCGTGGCCTAATGTATAAGGCGTCTGACTTTGGATCATAAGATTCCAGGTTCGAGTCCTGTCGCGGACGGTTTTTTTTTTCCTCGTTATTTTCTTCCCGGTGGTGAATGAGTTCAAGCATGCTGCACCTTCTATGTGACATTTCATTTCGCTCTAATAAAGTAAAATTGTCCGCGTGGCCTAATCGAAAAGGCGTCTGACTTCAGATCAGAAGATTGCAGGTCCGAGTCCTGTCACGGACGGTTTTTTTCCTCGTTATTTTTTTCTCTGTGGTGAATGAGTTAAAGCATACTGCACCTTCTCTGTTACATTTCATTTCGCTCTAGTAAAAAAATTGTCCGCGTGGCCTAACAAATTAGGCGTCTGACTTCGGATCAGAAGATTGCAGGTTCGAGTACTGTCGCGGACGGTTGTTTTTCCTCGTTATTTACTTCCCGGTGTTGAATGAGTTAAAGCATCCTGCACCTTCTATTTTGAATTTCAAATTGCTCTAATAAAAGAAAGTGTCGGCGTGACCTAATGGATAAGGCAACTGATTTCGGATCAGATTATTGCAGGTTCGAGTCCTTTCACGGACGGTTTTTTTTTCCTCGTTATTTTCTTCTCTGTGGTGAATGAGTGAACGAATGCTGCACCTTCTATGTCACATTTCATTTCGCTCTAATAACGTAAAATTGTCCGCGTGGCCTAATGGATAAGGCGTCTTACTTCGGATCAGAAGATTGCAGGTTCGAATCCTGTCGACGACGGTTTTTTTCCTCGTTAATTTTTATTCTCGGTGGTGAATGCGTTAAAGCATACCTTCTCTGTTACATTTATTTCTCACAAACAAAAAAAGTGTCCGCGTTGCCTTATGGATAAGGCGTCTGACTTCGGTTCAGACGATTGCAGATTCGTGTCCTGTGGCGGAAGGTTTTTTTTTCGGTTTTTTCTTCCCTGTGGTGAATGAGTTGAAGCATGCTGCACCTTCTATGTTACATTTCATTTCGCTCTAATAGAGTAAAATTGTCCACGTGGCCTAATGGATAAGGCGTCTGACTTCGGATCAGAAGATTGCAGGTTCGAGTCCTGACGCGGACGGTTTTATTCTTCCTCGTTAATTTTTATTCTCGGTGGTGAATGCGTTAAAGCATACCTTCTCTGTTACATTTATTTCTCACTAACAAATGAAAGTGTCCGCGTGGCCTAATGGATAAGGCGTCTGACTTCGCATCGAAGATTGCAGGTTCCAGTCCTGTCGCGGATGGTTTTTTTTTCCTCGTTATTTTCTTCCCGGTGGTGAATGAGTTAAAGCATTCTGCAACTTCTATGTGACACTTAATTTCGCTCTAATAAAGTAAAATTGTCCGCGTGGCCTAATCGAAAAGGCGTCTGACTTCAGATCAGAAGATTGCAGGTCCGAGTCCTGTCGGGGACGGATTTTTTTTCTTCCTTATTTTTTCCCGGTGGTGAACGAGTTAAAGCATACTGCAACTTCTCTGTTACATTTCATTTCGCTCTAACAAAAAAAATTGCCCGCAGCTTCCCTCGGGGGAACACTGAGGAGGATGCGGACCATATAATTGGTTAACGGGGTGTTAAAGTGCGACTTACTTGGGTCGATGGCTAAATTGGTTAACGTGGTTGTGAAATGGGGTGTTAAATTGCGACTTACTTGGGTCGATGGCAAAATTGGTTAACGTGGTTGTAGGAGGGGGTGTTAAATGAGTGAACACGTACACACGTATGCGAAAGGGCGGCGCTGGTCGAAGGGACGTCGATCATTGTGTTTGTGGATTCGTTGGAATTCATTTCACCGCGACCTTGGACGTCGACGCGCCGTACAAACCAACCGACGAGCGGCAACTGAGCGAGCGAGCGCCGACCTTGAGTATATTATACAGCATGACGGCGCATGCACTGTCAGCTGTTGAATGTTCTCGAAGCGCGACGCCACATGCGCGTCCACTGGAGAATCAGGAGAATTGTAGATGTCGAACGCGGTGTGTAGAGGAGGAAGGGTGCACAGATGGTGGAGGAGTGAAGCGCGCGCGGTGTGTAGATGAGGAAGGGATGCACAGATGGTGGAAGAGTGGGCGACGGCGCGACGGCGCATGCGCACGCGTCAGCTGTCGAATGTTCGAGAAGCGGTGCGGACGGCGCACTACAAGGCGCGAGTATAAGATGCTCCGCATCTAAAAATTGTCCGCGTGGCCTAAAGATTAAGGCGTCTGACTTCGGATCAGAAGATTGCAGGTTCGAGTCCTGTCGCGGACGGTTTTTTTTTCCTCGTTATTTACTTCCCGGGGTTGAATGAGTTAAAGCATGCTGCACCTTCTATTTTGAATTTCAAATTGCTCTAATAAAAAAAAGTGTCGGCGTGACCTAATGAATAAGGCAACTGATTTCGGATCAGATTATTGCAGGTTCGAGTCCTTTCACGGACGCTTTTTTTTCCTCGTTATTTTTTCTCTGTGTGAGTGAACGCATGCTGCACCTTCTATGTTACATTTCATATCGCTCTAATAAAGGCGAAGTGTCCGCGTGGCCTAATAGATTAGGCGTCTGACTTCGGATCAGAAGATTGCAGGTTCTAGTCCTGTCGCGGATGGTTTTTTTTCCTCGTTATTTTCTTCCCGGTGCTAAATGAGTTAAAGCATGCTGCACCTTCTCTGTTACAGTTCATTTCGCTCTCATAAAGACGAAGTGTCCGCGTGACCTAATGAATAAGGCGTCTGACTTCGGAGCAGAAGATTCCAGGTTCGAGTCCTGTCGCGGACGGTTTTTTTCCTCGTTATTTTCTTTCCTGTGGTGAATGAGTTAAAGAATGCTGCACCTTCTATGTTACATTTCATTTCGCTATAATAAAGTAAACTTGTCCGCGTGGCCTAATGGATCAGGCGTCTGACTTCGGATCAGAAGATTGCAGGTTCGAGTCCTGTCGCGGGCGGTTTTTTTTCCTCGTTAATTTTTATTCTCGGTGGTGAATGCGTTAAAGCATGCCTTCTCTGTTGCATTTATTTCTCACAAACAAAAAAAGTGTCCGCGTTGCCTTATGGATAAGGCGTCTGACTTCGGTTCAGACGATTGCAGATTCGTGTCCTGTGGCGGAAGGTTTTTTTTTCTTCGGTTTTTTCATTCCCGGTGGTGAATGGGTTAAAGCATGCTGTACCTTCTCTGGTACATTTAATTTCTCACTAACAAATGAAAGTGTCCGCGTGGCCTAATGGATAAGGCGTCTGACTTCGGATCAGAAGATTGCAGGTTCGAGTCCTGTCGCGGACGGTTTTTTTTTCTTCCTTATTGTTTCCCGGTGGTGAATGAGTTAAAGCATACTGCACCTTCTCTGTTACATTTCATTTCGCTCTAATAAAAAAAATTGTCCGCGTGGCCTAATGAATAAGGCGTCTGACTTCGGATCAGAAACATGCAGGATCAAGTCATGTGGCGGACGGTTTTTTTTCCTCTTTATTTTTTTCCCGTTGGTGAATGAGTGAAAGCATGCTGCACCTTCTATTTTGAATTTCAAATTGCTCTAATAAAAGAAAGTGTCGGCGTGACATAATGGATAAGGCAACTGCTTTCGGATCAGAATTTTGCAGGTTCGAGTCCTTTCACAGACGGTTTTTTTTCCTCGTTATGTTTTTCTCTGTGGTGAATGAGTGAACGCATGCTGCACCTTCTATGTTACCTTTCATTTCGCTCTAATAAAGGCGAAGTGTCCGCGTGGCCCAATGGATAAGGCGTCTGACTTCGGATCAGAAGATTGCAGGTTCGAGTCCTGTCGCGGATGGTTTTTTTTTCCACGTTATTTTCTTCCCGGTGCTGAATGAGTTAAAGCATGCTGCACCTTCTCTGTTACAGTTCATTTCGCTCTCATAAAGACGAAGTGTCCGCGTGGCCTAATGGATAAGGCGTCTGACTTCGGATCAGAAGATTGCAGGTTCGAATCCTGTCGCGGACGGTTTTTTTTCCTCGTTATTTTCTTCCCCGTGGTGAATGAGTGAAAGCATGCTGGACCTTCTGTGTTACATTTCATTTCGCTCTAATAAAGACGGAGTGTCCGCGTGGCCTAATGGATAAGGCGTCTGACTTCGGATCAGAAGATTCCAGGTTCGAGTCCTGTCGCGGACGGTTTTTTTCCTCGTTATTTTCTTCCCTGTGGTGAATGAGTTAAAGCATGCTGCACCTTCTATGTTACATTTCATTTCGTTCAAATAAATTAAAATTGTCCGCGTGGCCTAATGAATAAGGCGTCTGACATCGGATCAGAAGATTGCAGGTTCGAGTCCTGTCGATGACGGTTTTTTTTTCCTCGTTAATTTTTATTCTAGGTGGTGAATGCGTTAAAGCATACCTTCTCTGTTACATTTATTTCTCACTAACGAATGAAAGTGTCCGCGTGGCCTAATGGATAAGGCGTCTGACTTCGGATCGAAGATTGCAGGTTCGAGTCCTGTCGCGGATGGTTTTTTTTTCCTCGTTATTTTCTTCCCGGTGGTGAAAAGTTAAAGCATGCTGCACCTTCTATGTGACAATTCATTTCGCTCTAATAAAGTAAAATTGTCCGCGTGGCCTAATCGAAAAGGCGTCTGACTTCAGATCAGAAGATTGCAGGTCCGAGTCCTGTCGGGGACGGCTTTTATTTCTTCCTTATTGTTTCCCGGTGGTGAATGAGTTAAAGCATACTGCACCTTCTCTGTTACATTTCATTCCGCTCCAATAAAAAAATTGTCCGCGTGGCCTAACGAATGAGGCGTCTGACTTCGGATCAGAAGATTGCAGGTTCGAGTCCTGTCGCGGACGGTTTTTTTTTTCCTCGTTATTTACTTCCCGGTGTTGAATGAGTTAAAGCATGCTGCACCTTCTATTTTGAATTTCAAATTGCTCTAATAAAAGAAAGTGTCGGCGTGACCTAATGGATAAGGCAACTGCTTTCGGATCAGAATTTTGCAGGTTCGAGTCCTTTCACAGACGGTTTTTTTTTCCTCGTTATGTTTTTCTCTGTGGTGAATGAGTGAACGCATGCTGCACCTTCTATGTTACCTTTCATTTCGCTCTAATAAAGGCGAAGTGTCCGCGTGGCCTAATGTATAAGGCGTCTGACTTTGGATCATAAGATTCCAGGTTCGAGTCCTGTCGCGGACGGTTTTTTTTTCCTCGTTATTTTCTTCCCTGTGGTGAATGAGTTCAAGCATGCTGCACCTTCTATGTGACATTTCATTTCGCTCTAATAAAGTAAAATTGTCCGCGTGGCCTAATCGAAAAGGCGTCTGACTTCAGATCAGAAGATTGCAGGTCCGAGTCCTGTCGGGGACGGCTTTTTTTTCTTCCTTATTGTTTCCCGGTGGTGAATGAGTTAAAGCATACTGCACCTTCTCTGTTACATTTCATTTCGCTCTAGTAAAAAAATTGTCCGCGTGGCCTAACAAATTAGGCGTCTGACTTCGGATCAGAAGATTGCAGGTTCGAGTACTGTCGCGGACGGTTGTTTTTCCTCGTTATTTACTTCCCGGTGTTGAATGAGTTAAAGCATCCTGCACCTTCTATTTTGAATTTCAAATTGCTCTAATAAAAGAAAGTGTCGGCGTGACCTAATGGATAAGGCAACTGATTTCGGATCAGATTATTGCAGGTTCGAGTCCTTTCACGGACGGTTTTTTTTTCCTCGTTATTTTCTTCTCTGTGGTGAATGAGTGAACGAATGCTGCACCTTCTATGTCACATTTCATTTCGGTCTAATAACGTAAAATTGTCCGCGTGGCCTAATGGATAAGGCGTCTTACTTCGGATCAGAAGATTGCAGGTTTGAATCCTGTCGACGACGGTTTTTTTCCTCGTTAATTTTTATTCTCGGTGGTGAATGCGTTAAAGCATACCTTCTCTGTTACATTTATTTCTCACAAACAAAAAAAGTGTCCGCGTTGCCTTATGGATAAGGCGTCTGACTTCGGTTCAGACGATTGCAGATTCGTGTCCTGTGGCGGAAGGTTTTTTTTTCGGTTTTTTCTTCCCTGTGGTGAATGAGTTGAAGCATGCTGCACCTTCTATGTTACATTTCATTTCGCTCTAATAGAGTAAAATTGTCCACGTGGCCTAATGGATAAGGCGTCTGACTTCGGATCAGAAGATTGCAGGTTCGAGTCCTGACGCGGACGGTTTTATTTTTCCTCGTTAATTTTTATTCTCGGTGGTGAATGCGTTAAAGCATACCTTCTCTGTTACATTTATTTCTCACTAACAAATGAAAGTGTCCGCGTGGCCTAATTGATAAGGCGTCTGACTTCGCATCGAAGATTGCAGGTTCCAGTCCTGTCGCGGATGGTTTTTTTTTTCCTCGTTATTTTCTTCCCGGTGGTGAATGAGTTAAAGCATTCTGCAACTTCAATGTGACACTTAATTTCGCTCTAATAAAGTAAAATTGTCCGCGTGGCCTAATCGAAAAGGCGTCTGACTTCAGATCAGAAGATTGCAGGTCCGAGTCCTGTCGGGGACGGATTTTTTTTCTTCCTTATTTTTTCCCGGTGGTGAACGAGTTAAAGCATACTGCACCTTCTCTGTTACATTTCATTTCGCTCTAACAAAAAAAATTGCCCGCAGCTTCCCTCGGGGGAACACTGAGGAGGATGCGGACCATATAATTGGTTAACGGGGTGTTAAAGTGCGACTTACTTGGGTCGATGGCTAAATTGGTTAACGTGGTTGTGAAATGGGGTGTTAAATTGCGACTTACTTGGGTCGATGGCAAAATTGGTTAACGTGGTTGTAGGAGGGGGTGTTAAATGAGTGAACACGTACACACGTATGCGAAAGGGCGGCGCTGGTCGAAGGGACGTCGATCATTGTGTTTGTGGATTCGTTGGAATTCATTTCACCGCGACCTTGGACGTCGACGCGCCGTACAAACCAACCGACGAGCGGCAACTGAGCGAGCGAGCGCCGACCTTGAGTATATTATACAGCATGACGGCGCATGCACTGTCAGCTGTTGAATGTTCTCGAAGCGCGACGCCACATGCGCGTCCACTGGAGAATCAGGAGAATTGTAGATGTCGAACGCGGTGTGTAGAGGAGGAAGGGTGCACAGATGGTGGAGGAGTGAAGCGCGCGCGGTGTGTAGATGAGGAAGGGATGCACAGATGGTGGAAGAGTGGGCGACGGCGCGACGGCGCATGCGCACGCGTCAGCTGTCGAATGTTCGAGAAGCGGTGCGGACGGCGCACTACAAGGCGCGAGTATAAGATGCTCCGCATCTAAAAATTGTCCGCGTGGCCTAAAGATTAAGGCGTCTGACTTCGGATCAGAAGATTGCAGGTTCGAGTCCTGTCGCGGACGGTTTTTTTTTCCTCGTTATTTACTTCCCGGTGTTGAATGAGTTAAAGCATGCTGCACCTTCTATTTTGAATTTCAAATTGCTCTAATAAAAAAAAGTGTCGGCGTGACCTAATGAATAAGGCAACTGATTTCGGATCAGATTATTGCAGGTTCGAGTCCTTTCACGGACGCTTTTTTTTCCTCGTTATTTTTTCTCTGTGGTGAATGAGTGAACGCATGCTGCACCTTCTATGTTACATTTCATATCGCTCTAATAAAGGCGAAGTGTCCGCGTGGCCTAATAGATTAGGCGTCTGACTTCGGATCAGAAGATTGCAGGTTCTAGTCCTGTCGCGGATGGTTTTTTTTCCTCGTTATTTTCTTCCCGGTGCTAAATGAGTTAAAGCATGCTGCACCTTCTCTGTTACAGTTCATTTCGCTCTCATAAAGACGAAGTGTCCGCGTGACCTAATGAATAAGGCGTCTGACTTCGGAGCAGAAGATTCCAGGTTCGAGTCCTGTCGCGGACGGTTTTTTTCCTCGTTATTTTCTTTCCTGTGGTGAATGAGTTAAAGAATGCTGCACCTTCTATGTTACATTTCATTTCGCTATAATAAAGTAAACTTGTCCGCGTGGCCTAACGGATCAGGCGTCTGACTTCGGATCAGAAGATTGCAGGTTCGAGTCCTGTCGCGGGCGGTTTTTTTTCCTCGTTAATTTTTATTCTCGGTGGTGAATGCGTTAAAGCATGCCTTCTCTGTTGCATTTATTTCTCACAAACAAAAAAAGTGTCCGCGTTGCCTTATGGATAAGGCGTCTGACTTCGGTTCAGACGATTGCAGATTCGTGTCCTGTGGCGGAAGGTTTTTTTTCTTCGGTTTTTTCATTCCCGGTGGTGAATGGGTTAAAGCATGCTGTACCTTCTCTGGTACATTTAATTTCTCACTAACAAATGAAAGTGTCCGCGTGGCCTAATGGATAAGGCGTCTGACTTCGGATCAGAAGATTGCAGGTTCGAGTCCTGTCGCGGACGGTTTTTTTTTTCTTCCTTATTGTTTCCCGGTGGTGAATGAGTTAATGCATACTGCACCTTCTCTGTTACATTTCATTTCGCTCTAATAAAAAAAATTGTCCGCGTGGCCTAATGAATAAGGCGTCTGACTTCGGATCAGAAACATGCAGGATCAAGTCATGTGGCGGACGGTTTTTTTTTCCTCTTTATTTTTTTCCCGTTGGTGAATGAGTGAAAGCATGCTGCACCTTCTATTTTGAATTTCAAATTGCTCTAATAAAAGAAAGTGTCGGCGTGACATAATGGATAAGGCAACTGATTTCGGATAAGATTATTGCAGGTTCGAGTCCTGTCACGGACGGTTTTTTTTCCTCGTTATTTTTTTCTCTGTGGTGAATGAGTGAAAGCATGCTGCACCTTCTATTTTGAATTTCAAATTGCTCTAATAAAAGAAAGTGTCGGCGTCACCTAATGGATAAGGCAACTGATTTCGGATAAGATTATTGCAGGTTCGAGTCCTGTCACGGACGGTTTTTTTCCTCGTTATTTTTTTCTCTGTGGTGAATGAGTGAATGCATGCTGCACCTTCTATGTTACATTTCATTTCACTCTAATAAAGGCAAAGTGTCCGCGTGGCCTAATGGATAAGGCGTCTGACTTCGGATCAGAAGATTGCAGGTTCGAGTCCTGTCGCAGACGGTTTTTTTTTTCCTCGTTATTTTTTATTCACGGTGGTGAATGCGTTAAAGCATGCTTTACCTTCTCTGTTACATTTATTTCTCACAAACAAACAAAAGTGTCCGCGTGGACTAATGGATAAAGCGTCTGACTTCGGATCAGAAGATTCCAGGTTCGAGTCCTGTCGCGAACGGTTTTTTTTCCTCGTTATTTTCTTCCCTGTGGTGAATGAGTTAAAGCATGCTGCACCTTCTCTGTTACATTTCAATTCGCTCTAATAAACGAAAGTGTCCGCGTTGCCGAATGGATAAGGCGCCTGACTTCGGATCAGAAGATTGCAGGTTCGAGTCCTGTCGCGGACGCTTTTTTTTCCTCGTTATTTTCTTCCCTGTGGTGAACGAGTTAAAGCATGCTGAACCTTCTATGTTACATCTCATTTCGCTCTAATAAAGTAAAATTAAACAAAATTGTTCGCGTGGCCTGATGGATAAGGCGTCTGACTTCGGATCAGAAGATTGCAGGTTCGAGTCCTGTCGCGGACGGTTTTTTTTTCCTCGTTAAATTTTATTCTCGGTGGTGAATGCGTTAAAGCATACCTTCTCTGTTACATTTATTTCTCACTAACAAATGAAAGTGTCCGCGTGGCCTAATGGATAAGGCGTCTGACTTCAGATCGAAGATTGCAGGTTCGAGTCCTGTCGCGGATGGTTTTTTTTTCCTCGTTATTTTCTTTCCGGTGGTGAATGAGTTAAAGCATGCTGCACCTTCTATGTGACATTTCATTTCGCTCTAATAAAGTAAAATTGTCCGCGTGGCCTAATCGAAAAGGCGTCTGACTTCAGATCAGAAAATTGCAGGTCCGAGTCCTTTCGGGGACGGCTTTTTTTTCTTCCTGATTGTTTCCCGGTGGTGAATGAGTTAAAGCATACTGCACCTTCTCTGTTACATTTCATTTCGCTCTAATAAAAAAAATTGTCCGCGTGGCCTAACAAATGAGGCGTCTGACTTCGGATCAGAAGATTGCAGGTTCAAGTCCTGTCGCGGACGGTTTTTTTTTTCCTGGTTATTTACTTCCCGGTGTTGAATGAGTTAAAGCATGCTGCACCTTCTAATTTGAATTTCAAATTGCTCTAATAAAAGAAAGTGTCGGCGTGACCTAATGGATAAGGCAACTGATTTCGGATCAGATTATTGCAGTTTCGAGTCCTTTCACGGACGGTTTTTTTTTCCTCGTTATTTTCTTCTCTGTGGTGAATGAGTGAACGCATGCTGCACCTTCTATGTTACATTTCATTTCGCTCTAATGAAGTAAAATTGTCCGCGTGGCCTAATGGATAAGGCGTCTTACTTCGGATCAGAAGATTGCAGGTTCGAGTCCTGTCGAGACGGTTTTTTTTCCTCGTTAATTTTTATTCTCGGTGGTGAATGCGTTAAAGCATACCTTCTCTGTTACATTTATTTCTCACAAACAAAAAAAGTATCCACGTTGCCTTATGGATAAGGCGTCTGACTTCGGTTCAGACGATTGCAGATTCGTGTCCTGTGGCGGAAGGTTTTTTTTTTCTTCGGTTTTTTCATTCCCGGTGGTGAATGGGTTAAAGCATGCTGTACCTTCTCTGGTACATTTGATTTCTCACTAACAAATGAAAGTGTCCGCGTGGCCTTATGGATAAGGCGTCTGACTTCAGATCAGAAGATTGCAGGTCCGAGTCCTGTCGGGTACGGCTTTTTTTTCTTCCTTATTGTTTCCCGGTGGTGAATGAGTTAAAGCATACTGCACCTTCTCTGTTACATTTCATTTCGCTCTAATAAAAAAAATTGTCCACGTGGCCTAATGAATAAGGCGTCTGACTTCGGATCAGATGATTGCAGGTTCGAGTCCTGTCGCTGACGGTTTTTTTTCCTCGTTATTTACTTCCCGGTGTTGAATGAGTTAAAGCATGCTGCACCTTCTATTTTGAATTTCAAATTGCTCTAATAAAAGAAAGTGTCGGCGTCACCTATTGGATAAGGCAACTGATTTCGGATCAGATTATTGCAGGTTCGAGTCCTGTCACTGACGGTTTTTTTTCCTCGTTATTTTTTTCTCTGTGGTGAATGAGTGAATGCATGCTGCACCTTCTATGTTACATTTCATTTCACTCTAATAAAGGCGAAGTGTCCGCGTTGCCTAATGGATAAGGCGTCTGACTTCGGATCAGAAGATTCCAGGTTCGAGTCCTGTCGCGGACGGTTTTTTTTCCTCGTTATTTTCTTCCCTGTGGTGAATGAGTTAAAGCATGAGGCACCTTCTATGTTACATTTCATTTCGCTCTAATAAAGTAAAATTGTCCACGTGGCCTAATGGATAAGGCGTCTGACTTCGGATCAGAAGATTGCAGGTTCGAGTCCTGTCGCGGACGGTTTTATTTTTCCTCGTTAATTTTTATTCTCGGTGGTGAATGCGTTAAAGCATACCTTCTCTGTTAGATTTATTTCTCACTAGCAAATGAAAGTGTCCGCGTGGCCTAACGGATAAGGCGTCTGACTTCGGATCGAAGATTGCAGGTTCGAGTCCTGTCGCGGATGGTTTTTTTTTTCCTCGTTATTTTCTTCCCGGTGGTGAATGAGTTAAAGCATGCTGCACCTTCTATGTGACATTTCATTTCGCTCTAATAAAGTAAAATTGTCCGCGTGGCCTAATCGAAAAGGCGTCTGACTTCAGATCAGAAGATTGCAGGTCCGAGTCTTGTCGGGGACGACTTTTTTTCCTTTCTTATTGTTTCCCGGTGGTGAATGAGTTAAAGCATACTGCACCTTCTCTGTTACATTTCATTTCACTCTAATAAAAATAATTGTCCGCGTGGCCTAATGAATAAGGCATCTGACTTCAGATCAGAAGATTGCAGGTTCCAGTCCTGTCGCGGATGGTTTTTTTTTCCTCGTTATTTTCTTCCCGGTGGTGAATGAGTTAAAGCATTCTGCAACTTCTATGTGACATTTAATTTCGCTCTAATAAAGTAAAATTGTCCGCGTGGCCTAATCGAAAAGGCGTCTGACTTCAGATCAGAAGATTGCAGGTCCGAGTCCTGTCGGGGACGGATTTTTTTTCTTCCTTATTTTTTGCCGGTGGTGAACGAGTTAAAGCATACTGCACCTTCTCTTTTACATTTCATTTCGCTCTAACAAAAAAAATTGCCCGCAGCTTCCCTCGGGGGAACACTGAGGAGGATGCGGACCATATAATTGGTTAACGGGGTGTTAAAGTGCGACTTACTTGGGTCGATGGCTAAATTGGTTAACGTGGTTGTGAAATGGGGTGTTAAATTGCGACTTACTTGGGTCGATGGCTAAATTGGTTAACGTGGTTGTAGGAGGGGGTGTTAAATGAGTGAACACGTACACACGTATGCGAAAAGGCGGCGCTGGTCGAAGGGACGTCGATCATTGTGTTTGTGGATTCGTTGGAATTCATTTCACCGCGACCTTGGACGTCGACGCGCCGTACAAACCAACCGACGAGCGGCAACTGAGCGAGCGAGCGCCGACCTTGAGTATATTATACAGCATGACGGCGCATGCACTGTCAGCTGTTGAATGTTCTCGAAGCGCGACGCCACATGCGCGTCCACTGGAGAATCAGGAGAATTGTAGATGTCGAACGCGGTGTGTAGAGGAGGAAGGGTGCACAGATGGTGGAGGAGTGAAGCGCGCGCGGTGTGTAGATGAGGAAGGGATGCACAGATGGTGGAAGAGTGGGCGACGGCGCGACGGCGCATGCGCACGCGTCAGCTGTCGAATGTTCGAGAAGCGGTGCGGACGGCGCACTACAAGGCGCGAGTATAAGATGCTCCGCATCTAAAAATTGTCCGCGTGGCCTAAAGATTAAGGCGTCTGACTTCGGATCAGAAGATTGCAGGTTCGAGTCCTGTCGCGGACGGTTTTTTTTTCCTCGTTATTTACTTCCCGGTGTTGAATGAGTTAAAGCATGCTGCACCTTCTATTTTGAATTTCAAATTGCTCTAATAAAAAAAAGTGTCGGCGTGACCTAATGAATAAGGCAACTGATTTCGGATCAGATTATTGCAGGTTCGAGTCCTTTCACGGACGGTTTTTTTTCCTCGTTATTTTTTCTCTGTGGTGAATGAGTGAACGCATGCTGCACCTTCTATGTTACATTTCATATCGCTCTAATAAAGGCGAAGTGTCCGCGTGGCCTAATAGATTAGGCGTCTGACTTCGGATCAGAAGATTGCAGGTTCTAGTCCAGTCTCGGATGGTTTTTTTTCCTCGTTATTTTCTTCCCGGTGCTAAATGAGTTAAAGCATGCTGCACCTTCTCTGTTACAGTTTATTTCGCTCTCATAAAGACGAAGTGTCCGCGTGACCTAATGAATAAGGCGTCTGACTTCGGAGCAGAAGATTCCAGGTTCGAGTCCTGTCGCGGACGGTTTTTTTCCTCGTTATTTTCTTTCCTGTGGTGAATGAGTTAAAGAATGCTGCACCTTCTATGTTACATTTCATTTCGCTATAATAAAGTAAAATTGTCCGCGTGGCCTAATGGATCAGGCGTCTGACTTCGGATCAGAAGATTGCAGGTTCGAGTCCTGTCGCGGACGGTTTTTTTTCCTCGTTAATTTTTATTCTCGGTGGTGAATGCGTTAAAGCATGCCTTCTCTGTTACATTTATTTCTCGCAAACAAAAAAAGTGTCCGCGTTGCCTTATGGATAAGGCGTCTGACTTCGGTTCAGACGATTGCAGATTCGTGTCCTGTGGCGGAAGGTTTTTTTTTCTTCGGTTTTTTCATTCCCGGTGGTGAATGGGTTAAAGCATACTGTACCTTCTCTGGTACATTTAATTTCTCACTAACAAATGAAAGTGTCCGCGTGGCCTAATGGATAAGGCGTCTGACTTCGGATCAGAAGATTGCAGGTTCGAGTCCTGTCGCGGACGGTTTTTTTTTCCTCGTTATTTTATTCCCGGTGGTGAATGAGTTAAAGCATGCTGCACCTTCTATGTGGCTTTTCATTTCGCGCTAATAAAAAAATTGTCCGCGTGGCCTAATCGAAAAGGCGTCTGACTTCAGATCAGAAGATTGCAGGTCCGAGTCCTGTCGGGGACGGCTTTTTTTTCTTCCTTATTGTTTCCCGGTGCTGAATGAGTTAAAGCATACTGCACCTTCTCTGTTACATTTCATTTCGCTCTAATAAAAAAAATTGTCCGCGTGGCCTAATGAATAAGGCGTCTGACTTCGGATCAGAAACATGCAGGATCAAGTCATGTGGCGGACGGTTTTTTTTCCTCTTTATTTTTTTCCCGTTGGTGAATGAGTGAAAGCATGCTGCACCTTCTATTTTGAATTTCAAATTGCTCTAATAAAAGAAAGTGTCGGCGTGACATAATGGATAAGGCAACTGATTTCGGATAAGATTATTGCAGGTTCGAGTCCTGTCACGGACGGTTTTTTTTCCTCGTTATTTTTTTCTCTGTGGTGAATGAGTGAAAGCATGCTGCACCTTCTATTTTGAATTTCAAATTGCTCTAATAAAAGAAAGTGTCGGCGTCACCTAATGGATAAGGCAACTGATTTCGGATAAGATTATTGCAGGTTCGAGTCCTGTCACGGACGGTTTTTTTCCTCATTATTTTTTTCTCTGTGGTGAATGAGTGAATGCATGCTGCACCTTCTATGTTACATTTCATTTCACTCTAATAAAGGCAAAGTGTCCGCGTGGCCTAATGGATAAGGCGTCTGACTTCGGATCAGAAGATTGCAGGTTCGAGTCCTGTCGCAGACGGTTTTTTTTTCCTCGTTATTTTTTATTCACGGTGGTGAATGCGTTAAAGCATGCTTTACCTTCTCTGTTACATTTATTTCTCACAAACAAACAAAAGTGTCCGCGTGGCCTAATGGATAAAGCGTCTGACTTCGGATCAGAAGATTCCAGGTTCGAGTCCTTTCGCGAACGGTTTTTTTTCCTCGTTATTTTCTTCCCTGTGGTGAATGAGTTAAAGCATGCTGCACCTTCTCTGTTACATTTCAATTCGCTCTAATAAACGAAAGTGTCCGCGTTGCCTAATGGATAAGGCGCCTGACTTCGGATCAGAAGATTGCAGGTTCGAGTCCTGTCGCGGACGCTTTTTTTTCCTCGTTATTTTCTTCCCTGTGGTGAACGAGTTAAAGCATGCTGAACCTTCTATGTTACATCTCATTTCGCTCTAATAAAGTAAAATTAAACAAAATTGTTCGCGTGGCCTGATGGATAAGGCGTCTGACTTCGGATCAGAAGATTGCAGGTTCGAGTCCTGTCGCGGACGGTTTTTTTTCCTCGTTAAATTTTATTCTCGGTGGTGAATGCGTTAAAGCATACCTTCTCTGTTACATTTATTTCTCACTAACAAATGAAACTGTCCGCGTGGCCTAATGGATAAGGCGTCTGACTTCGGATCGAAGATTGCAGGTTCGAGTCCTGTCGCGGATGGTTTTTTTTTCCTCGTTATTTTCTTCCCGGTGGTGAATGAGTTAAAGCATGCTGCACCTTCTATGTGACATTTCATTTCGCTCTAATAAAGTAAAATTGTCCGCGTGGCCTAATCGAAAAGGCGTCTGACTTCAGATCAGAAGATTGCAGGTCCGAGTCTTGTCGGGGACGACTTTTTTTCCTTCCTTATTGTTTCCCGGTGGTGAATGAGTTAAAGCATACTGCACCTTCTCTGTTACATTTCATTTCACTCTAATAAAAATAATTGTCCGCGTGGCCTAATGAATAAGGCATCTGACTTCGGATCAGAAGATTGCAGGTTCGAGTCCTGTCACGGACGGTTTTTTTTTTCCTCGTTATTTACTTCCCGGTGTTGAATGAGTTAAAGCATGCTGCACCTTCTATTTTGAATTTCAAATTGCTCTAATAAAAGAAAGTGTCGGCGTGACCTAATGGATAAGGCAACTAATTTCGGATCAGATTATTGCAGGTTCGAGTCCTGTCACGGACGGTTTTTTTTTCCTCGTTATTTTTTTCTCTGTGGTGAATGAGTGAACGCATGCTGCACCTTCTATGTTACATTTCATTTCGCTCTAATAAAGGCGAAGTGTCCGCGTGGTCTGATGGATAACTTGTCTGACTTCGGATCAGAAGATTGCAGGTTCGAGTCGTGTCGCGGATGGTTTTTTTTTCCTCGTTATTTTCTTCCCGGTGCTGAATGAGTTAAAGCATGCTGCACCTTCTCTGTTACAGTTCATTTCGCTCTCATAAAGGCGAAGTGTCCGCGTGGCCTAATGGGTAAGGCGTCTGACTTCGGATCAGAAGATTGCAGGTTCGAATCCTGTCGCGGACGGTTTTTTTTCCTCGTTGTTTTCTTCCCTGTGGTGAATGAGTTAAAGCATGCTGCACCTTCTATGTTACATTTCATTTCGCTCTAATGAAGTAAAATTGTCCGCGTGGCCTAATGGATAAGGCGTCTGACTTCGGATCAGAAGATTGCAGGTTCGAGTCCTGTCGCGGACGCTTTTTTTTCCTCGTTATTTTCTTCCCTGTGGTGAACGAGTTAAAGCATGCTGAACCTTCTATGTTACATCTCATTTCGCTCTATTAAAGTAAAATTAAACAAAATTGTTCGCGTGGCCTGATGGATAAGGCGTCTGACTTCGGATCAGAAGATTGCAGGTTCGAGTCCTGTCGCGGACGGTTTTTTTTTCCTCGTTAAATTTTATTCTCGGTGGTGAATGCGTTAAAGCATGCTGAACCTTCTATGTTACATCTCATTTCGCTCTAATAAAGTAAAATTAAACAAAATTGTTCGCGTGGCCTGATGGATAAGGCGTCTGACTTCGGATCAGAAGATTGCAGGTTCGAGTCCTGTCGCGGACGGTTTTTTTTTTCCTCGTTAAATTTTATTCTCGGTGGTGAATGCGTTAAAGCATACCTTCTCTGTTACATTTATTTCTCACTAACAAATGAAAGTGTCCGCGTGGCCTAATGGATAAGGCGTCTGACTTCAGATCGAAGATTGCAGGTTCGAGTCCTGTCGCGGATGGTTTTTTTTTCCTCGTTATTTTCTTCCCGGTGGTGAATGAGTTAAAGCATGCTGCACCTTCTATGTGACATTTCATTTCGCTCTAATAAAGTAAAATTGTCCGCGTGGCCTAATCGAAAAGGCGTCTGACTTCAGATCAGAAGATTGCAGGTCCGAGTCCTTTCGGGGACGGCTTTTTTTTCTTCCTGATTGTTTCCCGGTGGTGAATGAGTTAAAGCATACTGCACCTTCTCTGTTACATTTCATTTCGCTCTAATAAAAAAATTGTCCGCGTGGCCTAACAAATGAGGCGTCTGACTTCGGATCAGAAGATTGCAGGTTCAAGTCCTTTCGCGGACGGTTTTTTTTCCTCGTTATTTACTTCCCGGTGTTGAATGAGTTAAAGCATGCTGCACCTTCTAATTTGAATTTCAAATTGCTCTAATAAAAGGAAGTGTCGGCGTGACCTAATGGATAAGGCAACTGATTTCGGATCAGATTATTGCAGTTTCGAGTCCTTTCACGGACGGTTTTTTTTCCTCGTTATTTTCTTCTCTGTGGTGAATGAGTGAACGCATGCTGCACCTTCTATGTTACATTTCATTTCGCTCTATTGAAGTAAAATTGTCCGCGTGGCCTAATGGATAAGGCGTCTTACTTCGGATCAGAAGATTGCAGGTTCGAGTCCTGTCGAGACGGTTTTTTTTCCTCGTTAATTTTTATTCTCGGTGGTGAATGCGTTAAAGCATACCTTCTCTGTTACATTTATTTCTCACAAATAAAAAAAGTATCCACGTTGCCTTTTGGATAAGGCGTCTGACTTCGGTTCAGACGATTGCAGATTCGTGTCCTGTGGCGGAAGGTTTTTTTTTTCTTCGGTTTTTTCATTCCCGGTGGTGAATGGGTTAAAGCATGCTGTACCTTCTCTGGTACATTTGATTTCTCACTAACAAATGAAAGTGTCCGCGTGGCCTAATCGATAAGGCGTCTGACTTCGGATCAGAAGATTGCAGGTTCGAGTCCTGTCGCGGACGGTTTTTTTTTCCTCGTTATTTTCTTCCCGGTGGTGAATGAGTTAAAGCATGCTGCACCTTCTATGTGACATTTCATTTCGCTCTAATAAAGTAAAATTGTCCGCGTGGCCTAATCGAAAAGGCGTCTGACTTCAGATCAGAAGATTGCAGGTCCGAGTCCTGTCGGGTACGGCTTTTTTTTCTTCCTTATTGTTTCCCGGTGGTGAATGAGTTAAAGCATACTGCACCTTCTCTGTTACATTTCATTTCGCTCTAATAAAAAAAATTGTCCACGTGGCCTAATGAATAAGGCGTCTGACTTCGGATCAGAAGATTGCAGGTTCGAGTCCTGTCGCTGACGGTTTTTTTTCCTCGTTATTTACTTCCCGGTGTTGAATGAGTTAAAGCATGCTGCACCTTCTATTTTGAATTTCAAATTGCTCTAATAAAAGAAAGTGTCGGCGTCACCTATTGGATAAAGCAACTGATTTCGGATCAGATTATTGCAGGTTCGAGTCCTGTCACTGACGGTTTTTTTTTCCTCGTTATTTTTTTCTCTGTGGTGAATGAGTGAATGCATGCTGCACCTTCTATGTTACATTTCATTTCACTCTAATAAAGGCGAAGTGTCCGCGTGGCCTAATGGATAAGGCGTCTGACTTCGGATCAGAAGATTCCAGGTTCGAGTCCTGTCGCGGACGGTTTTTTTTCCTCGTTATTTTCTTCCCTGTGGTGAATGAGTTAAAGCATGAGGCACCTTCTATGTTACATTTCATTTCGCTCTAATAAAGTAAAATTGTCCACGTGGCCTAATGGATAAGGCGTCTGACTTCGGATCAGAAGATTGCAGGTTCGAGTCCTGTCGCGGACGGTTTTATTTTTCCTCGTTAATTTTTATTCTCGGTGGTAATGCGTTAAAGCATACCTTCTCTGTTAGATTTATTTCTCACTAGCAAATGAAAGTGTCCGCGTGGCCTAATGGATAAGGCGTCTGACTTCGGATCGAAGATTGCAGGTTCGAGTCCTGTCGCGGATGGTTTTTTTTCCTCATTATTTTCTTCCCGGTGGTGAATGAGTTAAAGCATGCTGCACCTTCTATGTGACATTTCATTTCGCTCTAATAAAGTAAAATTGTCCGCGTGGCCTAATCGAAAAGGCGTCTGACTTCAGATCAGAAGATTGCAGGTCCGAGTCTTGTCGGGGACGACTTTTTTTCCTTCCTTATTGTTTCCCGGTGGTGAATGAGTTAAAGCATACTGCACCTTCTCTGTTACATTTCATTTCACTCTAATAAAAATAATTGTCCGCGTGGCCTAATGAATAAGGCATCTGACTTCAGATCAGAAGATTGCAGGTTCGAGTCCTGTCACGGACGGTTTTTTTTTCCCTCGTTATTTACTTCCCGGTGTTGAATGAGTTAAAGCATGCTGCACCTTCTATTTTGAATTTCAAATTGCTCTAATAAAAGAAAGTGTCGGCGTGACCTAATGGATAAGGCAACTGATTTCGGATCAGATTATTGCAGGTTCGAGTCCTGTCACGGACGGTTTTTTTTCCTCGTTATTTTTTTCTCTGTGGTGAATGAGTGAACGCATGCTGCACCTTCTATGTTACATTTCATTTCGCTCTAATAAAGGCGAAGTGTCCGCGTGGTCTGATGGATAACTTGTCTGACTTCGGATCAGAAGATTGCAGGTTCGAGTCGTGTCGCGGATGGTTTTTTTTTCCTCGTTATTTTCTTCCCGGTGCTGAATGAGTTAAAGCATGCTGCACCTTCTCTGTTACAGTTCATTTCGCTCTCATAAAGGCGAAGTGTCCGCGTGGCCTAATGGGTAAGGCGTCTGACTTCGGATCAGAAGATTGCAGGTTCGAGTCCTGTCGCGGACGCTTTTTTTTCCTCGTTATTTTCTTCCCTGTGGTGAACGAGTTAAAGCATGCTGAACCTTCTATGTTACATCTCATTTCGCTCTAATAAAGTAAAATTAAACAAAATTGTTCGCGTGGCCTGATGGATAAGACGTCTGACTTCGGATCAGAAGATTGCAGGTTCGAGTCCTGTCGCGGACGGTTTTTTTTTCCTCGTTAAATTTTATTCTCGGTGGTGAATGCGTTAAAGCATACCTTCTCTGTTACATTTATTTCTCACTAACAAATGAAAGTGTCCGCGTGGCCTAATGGATAAGGCGTCTGACTTCAGATCGAAGATTGCAGGTTCGAGTCCTGTCGCAGATGGTTTTTTTTCCTCGTTATTTTCTTCCCGGTGGTGAATGAGTTCAAGCATGCTGCACCTTCTATGTGACATTTCATTTCGCTCTAATAAAGTAAAATTGTCCGCGTGGCCTAATCGAAAAGGCGTCTGACTTCAGATCAGAAGATTGCAGGTCCGAGTCCTTTCGGGGACGGCTTTTTTTTCTTCCTGATTGTTTCCCGGTGGTGAATGAGTTAAAGCATACTGCACCTTCTCTGTTACATTTCATTTCGCTCTAATAAAAAAAATTGTCCGCGTGGCCTAACAAATGAGGCGTCTGACTTCGGATCAGAAGATTGCAGGTTCAAGTCCTGTCGCGGACGGTTTTTTTTTCCTCGTTATTTACTTCCCGGTGTTGAATGAGTTAAAGCATGCTGCACCTTCTAATTTGAATTTCAAATTGCTCTAATAAAAGAAAGTGTCGGCGTGACCTAATGGATAAGGCAACTGATTTCGGATCAGATTATTGCAGTTTCGAGTCCTTTCACGGACGGTTTTTTTTTCCTCGTTATTTTCTTCTCTGTGGTGAATGAGTGAACGCATGCTGCACCTTCTATGTTACATTTCATTTCGCTCTAATTAAGTAAAATTGTCCGCGTGGCCTAATGGATAAGGCGTCTTACTTCGGATCAGAAGATTGCAGGTTCGAGTCCTGTCGAGACGGTTTTTTTTTCCTCGTTAATTTTTATTCTCGGTGGTGAATGCGTTAAAGCATACCTTCTCTGTTACATTTATTTCTCACAAACAAAAAAAGTATCCACGTTGCCTTATGGATAAGGCGTCTGACTTCGGTTCAGACGATTGCAGATTCGTGTCCTGTGGCGGAAGGTTTTTTTTTTCTTCGGTTTTTTCATTCCCGGTGATGAATGGGTTAAAGCATGCTGTACCTTCTCTGGTACATTTGATTTCTCACTAACAAATGAAAGTGTCCGCGTGGCCTAATGGATAAGGCGTCTGACTTCGGATCAGAAGATTGCAGGTTCGAGTCCTGTCGCGGACGGTTTTTTTTTCCTCGTTATTTTCTTCCCGGTGGTGAATGAGTTAAAGCATGCTGCACCTTCTATGTGACATTTCATTTCGCTCTAATAAAGTAAAATTGTCCGCGTAACCTAATCGAAAAGGCGTCTGACTTCAGATCAGAAGATTGCAGGTCCGAGTCCTGTCGGGTACGGCTTTTTTTTCTTCCTTATTGTTTCCCGGTGGTGAATGAGTTAAAGCATACTGCACCTTCTCTGTTACATTTCATTTCGCTCTAATAAAAAAAATTGTCCACGTGGCCTAATGAATAAGGCGTCTGACTTCGGATCAGAAGATTGCAGGTTCGAGTCCTGTCGCTGACGGTTTTTTTTCCTCGTTATTTACTTCCCGGTGTTGAATGAGTTAAAGCATGCTGCACCTTCTATTTTGAATTTCAAATTGCTCTAATAAAAGAAAGTGTCGGCGTCACCTATTGGATAAGGCAACTGATTTCGGATCAGATTATTGCAGGTTCGAGTCCTGTCACTGACGGTTTTTTTTTCCTCGTTATTTTTTTCTCTGTGGTGAATGAGTGAATGCATGCTGCACCTTCTATGTTACATTTCATTTCACTCTAATAAAGGCGAAGTGTCCGCGTGGCCTAATGGATAAGGCGTCTGACTTCGGATCAGAAGATTCCAGGTTCGAGTCCTGTCGCGGACGGTTTTTTTTCCTCGTTATTTTCTTCCCTGTGGTGAATGAGTTAAAGCATGCGGCACCTTCTATGTTACATTTCATTTCGCTCTAATAAAGTAAAATTGTCCACGTGGCCTAATGGATAAGGCGTCTGACTTCGGATCAGAAGATTGCAGGTTCGAGTCCTGTCGCGGACGGTTTTATTTTTCCTCGTTAATTTTTATTCTCGGTGGTGAATGCGTTAAAGCATACCTTCTCTGTTACATTTATTTCTCACTAGCAAATGAAAGTGTCCACGTGGCCTAATGGATAAGGCGTCTGACTTCGGATCGATGATTGCAGGTTCGAGTCCTGTCGCGGATGGTTTTTTTTTTCCTCGTTATTTTCTTCCCGGTGGTGAATGAGTTAAAGCATGCTGCACCTTCTATGTGACATTTCATTTCGCTCTAATAAAGTAAAATTGTCCGCGTGGCCTAATCGAAAAGGCGTCTGACATCAGATCAGAAGATTGCAGGTCCGAGTCTTGTCGGGGACGACTTTTTTTCCTTCCTTATTGTTTCCCGGTGGTGAATGAGTTAAAGCATACTGCACCTTCTCTGTTACATTTCATTTCACTCTGATAAAAATAATTGTCCGCGTGGCCTAATGAATAAGGCATCTGACTTCAGATCAGAAGATTGCAGGTTCGAGTCCTGTCACGGACGGTTTTTTTTTTCCTCGTTATTTACTTCCCGGTGTTGAATGAGTTAAAGCATGCTGCACCTTCTATTTTGAATTTCAAATTGCTCTAATAAAAGAAAGTGTCGGCGTGACCTAATGGATAAGGCAACTGATTTCGGATCAGATTATTGCAGGTTCGAGTCCTGTCACGGACGGTTTTTTTTTCCTCGTTATTTTTTTCTCTGTGGTGAATGAGTGAACGCATGCTGCACCTTCTATGTTACATTTCATTTCGCTCTAATAAAGGCGAAGTGTCCGCGTGGTCTGATGGATAACTTGTCTGACTTCGGATCAGAAGATTGCAGGTTCGAGTCGTGTCGCGGATGGTTTTTTTTTGCTCGTTATTTTCTTCCCTGTGGTGAATGAGTTAAAGCATGCTGCACCTTCAATGTTACATTTCATTTCGCTCTAATGAAGTAAAATTGTCCGCGTGGCCTAATGGATAAGGCGTCTGACTTCGGATCAGAAGATTGCAGGTTCGAGTCCTGTCGCGGACGGTTTTTTTTTTCCTCGTTAATTATTATTCACGGTGGTGAATGCGTTAAAGCATATCTTCTCTGTTACATTTATTTCTCACAAACAAAAAAGTGTCCGCGTTGCCTTATGGATAAGGCGTCTGACTTCGGTTCAGACGATTGCAGATTCTTGTCCTGTGGCAGAAGGTTTTTTTTCCTCGGTTTTTTCAATCCCGGTGGTGAATGGGTTGAAGCATGCTGTACCTTCTCTGGTGCATTTAATTTCTCACTAACAAACGGAAGTGTCCGCGTGGCCTAATGGATAAGGCGTCTGACTTCAGATCGAAGTTTGCAGGTTCGAGTCCTGTCACGGATGGTTTTTTTTTTCCTCGTTATTTTCTTCCCGGTGGTGAATGAGTTAAAGCATGCTGCACCTTCTCTGTGACATTTCATTTCGCTCTAATAAAGTAAAATTGTCCGCGTGGCCTAATCGAAAAGGCGTCTGACTTCAGATCAGAAGATTGCAGGTCCGAGTCCTGTCGGGTACGGCTTTTTTTTCTTCTTTATTGTTTCCCGGTGGTGAATGAGTTAAAGCATACTGCACCTTCTCTGTTACCTTTCATTTCGCTCTAATAAAAAAAATTGTCCGCGTGGCCTAATGAATAAGGCGTCTGACTTCGGATCAGAAGATTGCAGGTTCGAGTCCTGTCGCTGACGGTTTTTTTTTCCTCGTTATTTACTTCCCGGTGTTGAATGAGTTAAAGCATGCTGCACTTTCTATTTTGAATTTCAAATTGCTCTAATAAAAGAAAGTGTCGGCGTCACCTAATGGATAAGGCAACTGATTTCGGATCAGATTATTGCAGGTTCGAGTCCTGTCACGGACGGTTTTTTTTCCTCGTTATTTTTTTCTCTGTGGTGAATGAGTGAATGCATGTCACCTTCTATGTTACATTTCATTTCACTCTAATAAAGGCGAAGTGTCCGCGTGGAGGATTCCACTTCCGGCCACGACAGTGAACGGACGTGTTTATCATGTGCTCCCGCGTAGGGGCGGTTTCAGCGGCCCGTGTGGGCCGCGGTATCAGGTGTACCGAAAAGCCAGGCGAAGATTTCCAGGTTGTTCTGCCTCAGCTGCCTTCAGGTGATTCCGTTTTGCACACGGTTTTTTTGCACGGAAACTTGAAAGCCAGGCCATATCGAGTGGAGCATGTCCGAGACAGCCTTGCTCGTCTTTCGCTGCTGCCGGAAGTGGTTGCCCTAGGGGCATACCAAATGAATCATGTATGGGCAGTGACGTTCAAGGATGATGAGGGTAAAAAGAAGATGCTGGCGGCGGAGTCTTTTGATCTAAAGGACCATCGCTGTATGGTGGTTGACCCCCGTGATCGAGGTGTGCGGCTGAAGTTGTACTGGCTTCTTCATGGCGTGCCGGACGAGGCTGTGCGAGTCGCCTTAACGCCCTACGGAAAAGTGACCGAGATAAGCAGAGATAAATGGAAGGTGCAGGGTTGCAATGATAAAGGTTCAACCACGCGGTCGGTCACGCTGAGGCTACACGCGGGCGTGTCCGTGGACGACCTGCCACACCAACTGCGAGTTGCGGAGGATATGGCGCTCGTCGTAATTCCTGGCAGAGCACCGCTATGCCTCCGATGCCGGGCTATCGGACACATTCGACGGGATTGCCGCGTGCCGCGCTGTGGGGTCTGTCGTCGCTATGGCCACGATGACGCCCACTGTGTGAGGTCGTACGCCAGCATTGCGGGCCCAGGCCAAACAGACGAAGTGTCTGAACACCTGATGGATGCCGTGGATGCCGAAGAAGCGAGCAGGGAAGACGGTTATACGGAAGGCCCTGCCACGCCCCCTGAACAGTCTTCTGGGGCCGCACTGGAATCTACCAATAAAGGCGACAAGCACTCCGGTGCGCCAGGAACGAATTTAGACACGGCAGCAGTAGAGAACGACGCTACAGCAGCGAGCAAGTCATCTTCAGCTGCGCGAGAGGGCGGCCCGGAAGCAACGGACGCCGAGATGACCAAGGCCGGTGCTATCGCTTTTAAGCGAGCTCGTGAAACACCTGACCGTACCGGAAATGTTGACACGTCGGCCATCAATGAACCTCCAACAAAGACGGCGACTGGTCGTCGGCCTACCTTTAAACCACGACCAAACCTGTCTCCTGACCGTAGGGGCACTCAAACGTCGGCCCCGCCGTAGCGGAGGAGACGTTCCGAGGCTTTCTACGCTGAGCACACGCAACCACTGTTGCGACGTGAGTATGACACCTGACGAAACAACCTTCAAGAAATGGCGACTAACTTTAAAACTGGTATTTGCATCGCGACGTTGAACTCAAGAGGCCTGTGTTCGCGCAGGAGACAATGCCAGATTAGTCGCATTTTGTTAGAAAACGACATAGACCTCCTGGCTGTACAAGAAACTAAAATGGAAAGTGAAGAACAAACGGAGCAAATGGTTCAAGTTTTTCGCTCTAGGTACAATGTCTGCGTTTGTCATGCTGTTGGGCGGTCAGGAGGCTGTGTCGTTTTCATACGTAGTAGTATCGCGGTTGTTGAAAATGTGTCTACCTGCGATAGCGGTAGGCTGGTTGTGTGCGACTTCAGTGTTTCTGGAATGCCTTGGCGCGTTGTGTGTGTTTATGCACCGAATAGATCGCACGAACGGGAATTTTTTTTCAGAGCGATTGAAGGATTCTTGAAAACGGAAAGAAATGTTGTGGTTCTAGGGGACTTCAATTGTGTCTGTAGAGCTGAGGATAAGACAACGAGCTTCAATGTGCGCGATAGAAGTGCTGAGCTGTTGAATAAAATAGTGAACGAGACAGGGCTGGAAGATGTCGGTTATGTAATGACGCGAGAGGGTGAAGTAGGATATACGCACTTTCAAGGTCATTCGCACGCGAGGTTAGACAGAATATATTTGTCGGCAAAGTTGGTGCCACTATGCTCATCTTATCAAATTCAACATCTTAGTTTTAGTGATCATTGTCTGGTCAAGGTCAACATTGGCGAAAAACGTAAGGCTGCGAAGTTTAATTGGTTTCTATGGAAATTTAATGAAAAGCTGCTGCAAGATGAAATATTTGTCACAAAAACCAAAGAATGTCTTTCAAATGCTCTTCGTTTGGAGACCAATAACTTCATAGCTGTGTGGGAGCAAATGAAGTGTGATATAAAGATGATAGCGATTGAAAGAGCCTGTGTATTACGTAATCGGGAAAGGCAACAAGAGAGGCAGTTACAAAGCGAACTAGACTACATGTTAAGCGTAGAAAATGAAGTGCCGGGAAAATTTAAGAAAGAAATAAAGGAGGCGAAAGCAAAGCTCGAATTCATCGACGACGAAAAGTACCGCGGAGCAATGATAAGGGCTCGCACTGAACGGCTGTGGATGGGTGAAACGCCCACTAAGCGGGTGCTCAGTGAAGAAAAGAAACATGCAGCAAACAAAGAGATAAATGAAATTCGATACCGCAATTACATTACCCGGGACCGCGAACAGATAAAACACGCCTTTTTTGAGTTTTATACGCAACTCCTTAGCCATACAATCAATGACCCCGAACGATTCAAAGAGGACTTTCTGACCCTTATGCCGAGATTGGAAGACTCTGAGCGGGAGCTACTGGAAGTAGAAATCACTGTGGCAGAAATTGAATCAGCTATAGATAACCTGGGTAACGGCAAGTCACCAGGGCCGGATGGGCTTGGTGCTGCCATATACAAATTTTTTAAGACAGAAATGGCACTGGCATTACACCGAGTGATCAGAGAATGCTACGACAAGCAGCAAACACCTCATTCATTTAGGACAGCACACGTAGTATTAATCCCCAAAACCGATGACCCCGCAAAGCTACTTTCAGTGGAATCCTACCGACCTATCAGTTTGAGCAACACTGACTATAAAATATACACGAAGGTCCTAGCAAGACGGCTCCAAAGTGTTGTCACATCCCTTGTCGGCCCGCATCAGACATGTGGGATTAAGGGCAGAACCATATTCACAAATATACACGTAACCAGAAGTATTCTAGAATGCTGTGATGCAAATAATGACCGCGTGGCCATGATTCAGCTAGACCTGCACAAAGCGTTCGATAAAGTCGTACATGAAATTTTGTTTTTGTTGCTGGAACATGTGAATGTAGGAACTGTCATTACAGAAGGCGTTAGAATGGTGTATCATGACTGCAGGGCTAATTTAGTAATCAACAAAGAAGTAAGTGCTTCAATTCCTGTGCGCTCGAGCGTGAAGCAAGGTTGTGCCTTGTCGCCACTCCTTTTCGCGCTTTACTTAGAGCCCTTCTGTTTACGAATACTTGCATCACCAAGTATAAGAGGGTATACGTTTCTGACCAGTGGAATTAGAATTTTAGCCTATGCTGATGACGTCGCAGTGTTTTGCAGTGACAAAGAAAGTGTGCAAGAAGTTGTACGAATAGCTAGGGAATTCTGTGCAGCAACGGGCAGCGCAATTAGTTGGCCAAAATGTCTAGGCGTTTGGCATGGCCAGTGGCAAAGCACACCCGAAGTTTACTGTAACATGAATTGGAAAATCATGCCCGGAAAGTACCTCGGTGTGCCTTTGGATCACTACCGCAATGCTACGGAGTATTGGTCTGAGGAACGTCAACGCATTAAAAATTGTACTGATAAGTGGGGAGGTCGCAATTTATCAATGTTTGCAAAAGCGTCCGTGTGCAATGTATTTCTGATTGCAAAAGTGTTTTATGTATTACAAGTGTTAACCATGACCCGCACTTCGGTCCAGAAAATGCACCGAGTATTCGCGACCTTTATATGGGGGTCGCAGTGGGAGCGCACGAGCCGGTGCAATTTATTTCATAGGGTAAAATATGGTGGTCTGGGGCTTTTGCATTTGTTTTTTAAGCAGTTGGTGAGCAGATTCATGTTCGCTCGAGATCAAACTGACAATTTCTTGAGAACTGTGATCCAAGCAAGACTGCAGACCCCCTTATCTGATTTCGTCGTGTCATCTTTTTCCTTCGAAGCTGGACCACTCAGTCCTTATTTGCGAGAAGTAGTTACAGCTACACGCCTGCTCAAGGAAAGATTTTCGTACGAATACTTGTCCGACGTGACAAAAAAGAAACTGTATCGAGACCTTCTTGATGTCTTCCTGCCAGTGCCCGTCTACCGAGCTTCGTGCAGGCTAGGTTCTGAGCGTGACGTGTTTAAACGTGTTAAGAGAATGCCGGTCAGACCCTCTGTCAAAACATTCTTCTTTCAAGTGCATACCGGCACTCTCCCTGTACTGCCATGGCTAAAAAGTAAAGGGCTTTTTGTACCGTGGCCCGTCAACTGTCTAATCTGCGGCAAACCAGAAACGATAAATCATATCTTTCTCGACTGCCATGATGCTGTGTTCTTGTGGGACGTACTACAACGGACTATAAAAAAAGAACTACCTATCAACGCTTTTGGAATCCGTTTTCTTCCGTGTGCAGCTGCAGGGGAAGTGCCGAGTGACATGTTAATGTTGCTTTGCATGCATAGTGTGTGGAGGACAAGAATGGATGTTCGACATATGCGTGTAGACGCACGTTCAGCGAGAGACTATTTTGTTGAGAGTATGCTGTATACACGAGACGTGTTTAAAGCGCTGCCTGAACCCCCCGAGTGGTTACCTGTGCTCGACCAATTGGCTTCTGTGAAGCCTTTTTAAACCAAGTGCACTGGCCAAGTTGAAGCTGGTGTTTTAGTAAGTGTACATATTTTGTATGTATTTCCTTTGCTTGTGGTTATTAAAAGGCAATAAAGAAAAAAAAAAAAAAAAAAAAAAAAAAAAAAAGTGTCCGCGTGGCCTAATGGATAAGGCGTCTGACTTCGGATCAGAGGATTGCAGGTTCGAGTCCTGTCGCAGACGGTTTTTTGTCCTCGTTATTTTTTATTCACGGTGGTGAATTCGTTAAAGCATGCTGTACCTTCTCTGTTACATTTATTTCTCACAAACAAACAAAAGTGTCCGCGTGGCCTAATGGATAAGGCGTCTGACTTCGGATCGAAGATTGCAGGTTTGAGTCCTGTCGCGGATGGTTTTTTTTTTCCTCGTTATTTTCTTCCCGGTGGTGAATGAGTTAAAGCATGCTGCACATTCTATGTGACATTTCATTTCGCTCTAATAAAGTAAAATTGTCCGCGTGGCCTAATCGAAAAGGCGTCTGACTTCAGATCAGAAGATTGCAGGTCCGAGTCCTGTCGGGGACGGCTTTTTTTTTCTTCCTTATTTTTTCCCGGTGGTGAATGAGTTAAAGCATACTGCACCTTCTCTGTTACATTTCATTTCGCTCTAACAAAAAAATTTGTCCGCGTTGCCTAACGAATAAGGCGTTTGACTTCGGATCAGAAGATTGCAGGTTCGAGTCCTGTCGCGGACGGTTTTTTTTTCCTCGTTATTTACTTTCCGGTGTTGAATGAGTTAAAGCATGCTGCACCTTCTATTTTGAATTTCAAATCTCTAATAAAAAAAATTTCGGCGTGACCTAATGAATAAGGCAACTGATTTCGGATCAGATTATTGCAGGTTCGAGTCCTTTCACGGACGGTTTTTTTTCCTCGTTATTTTTTCTCTGTGGTGAATGAGTGAACGCATGCTGCACCTTCTATGTTACATTTCATTTCGCTCTATTAAAGGCGAAGTGTCCGCGTGGACTAATAGATAAGGCGTCTGACTTCGGATCAGAAGATTGCAGGTTCGAGTCCTGTCGCGGATGGTTTTTTTTCCTCGTTATTTTCTTCCCGGTGCTAAATGAGTTAAAGCAACTGCACCTTCTCTGTTACAGTTCATTTCGCTCTCATAAAGACGAAGTGTCCGCGTGGCCTAATGGATAAGGCGTCTGACTTCGGATTAGAAGATTCCAGGTTCGAGTCCTGTCGCGGACGGTTTTTTTCGTCGTTATTTTCTTCCCTGTGGTGAATGAGTTAAAGCATGCTGCACCTTCTATGTTACATTTCATTTCGCTCTAATAAAGTAAAATTGTCCGCGTGGCCTAATGGATAAGGCGTCTGACTTCGGATCAGAAGATTGCAGGTTCGAGTCCTCTCGCGGACGGTTTTCTTTTCTCGTTAATTTTTATTCTCGGTGGTGAATGCGTTAAAGCATACCTTCTCTGTTACATTTATTTCTCACAAACAAAAAAAGTGTCCGCGTTGCCTTATGGATAAGGCGTCTGACTTCGGTTCAGTCGATTGCAGATTCGTGTCCTGTGGCGGAAGGTTTTTTTTTCTCGGTTTTTTCATTCCCGGTGGTGAATGGGTTAAAGCATGCTGTACCTTCTCTGGTACATTTAATTTCTCACTAACAAATGAAATTGTCCGCGTGGCCTAATGGATAAGGCGTCTGACTTCGGATCAGAAGATTGCAGGTTCGAGTCCTGTCGCGGACGGTTTTTTTTAACTCGTTATTTTATTCCCGGTGGTGAATGAGTTAAAGCATGCTGCACCTTCTATGTGACTTTTCATTTCGCTCTAATAAAGTAAAATTGTCCGCGTGTCCTAATCGAAAAGGCGTCTGACTTCAGATCAGAAGATTGCAGGTCCGAGTCCTGTCGGGGACGGCTTTTTTTTCTTCCTTATTGTTTCCTGGTGGTGAATGAGTTAAAGCATACTGCACCTTCTCTGTTACATTTCATTTCGCTCTAATAAAAAAAATTGTCCGCGTGGCCTAATGAATAAGGCGTCTGACTTCGGATCAGAAACATGCAGGATCAAGTCATGTGGCGGACGGTTTTTTTCCTCTTTATTTTTTTCCCGTTGGTGAATGAGTCAAAGCATGCTGCACCTTCTCTGTTACATTTCAAATTGCGCAAATCGAGAAAGTGTCCCCGTGGCCTAATGGATAAGGCGTCTGACTTCGTATAAGAAGATTGCAGGTTCGAGTCCTGTCGCGGACGGTTTTTTTTTCCTCGTTATTTACTTCCCGGTGTTGAATGAGTTAAAGCATGCTGCACCTTCTATTTTGAATTTCAAATTGCTCTAATAAAAGAAAGTGTCGGCGTGACCTAATGGATAAGGCAACTGATTTCGGATAAGATTATTGCAGGTTCGAGTCCTGTCACGGACGGTTTTTTTTTCCTCGTTATTTTCTTCTCTGTGGTGAATGAGTGAATGCATGCTGCACCTTCTATGTTACATTTCATTTCACTCTAATAAAGGCGAAGTGTCCGCGTGGCCTAATGGATAAGGCGTCTGACTTGGGATCAGAAGATTACAGGTTCGAATCCTGTCGCGGACGGTTCTTTTTCCTCGTTATTTTCTTCCCTGTGGTGAATGAGTTAAAGCACGCTGCACCTTCTGTGTTACATTTCATTTCGCTCTAATAAAGACGAAGTGTCCGCGTGGCCTAATGGATAAGGCGTCTGACTTCGGATCAGAAGATTGCAGGTTCGAATCCTGTCGCGGACGGTTTTTTTTCTTCGTTATTTTCTTCCCTGTGGTGAATGAGTTAAAGCACGCTGCACCTTCTGTGTTACATTTCATTTCGCTCTAATAAAGACGAAGTGTCCGCGTGGCCTATTGGATAAGGCGTCTGACTTCGGATCAGAAGATTCCAGGTTCGAGTCCTGTCGCGGACGGTTTTTTTTTCTCGTTATTTTCTTCCCTGTGGTGAATGAGTTAAAGCATGCTGCACCTTCTATGTTACATTTCATTTCGCTCTAATAAAGTAAAATTGTCCGCGTGGCCTAATGGATAAGGCGTCTGACTTCGGATCAGAAGATTGCAGGTTCGAGTCCTGTCGTGGACGGTTTTTTTTTCTCGTTAATTATTATTCACGGTGGTGAATGCGTTAAAGCATACCTTCTCTGTTACATTTATTTCTCACAAGCAAAAAAAGTGTCCGCGTTGCCTTATGGATAAGGCGTCTGACTTCGGTTCAGACGATTGCAGATTCTTGTCCTGTGGCAGAAGGTTTTTTTTTTCCTCGGTTTTTTCATTCCCGGTGGTGAAGGGGTTAAAGCATGCTGTACCTTCTCTGGTACATTTAATTTCTCACTAACAAACGAAAGTGTCCGCGTGGCCTAATGGATAAGGCGTCTGACTTCAGATCGAAGATTGCAGGTTCGAGTCCTGTCGTGGACGGTTTTTTTTCTCGTTTATTTTTTTCCGGTGGTGAATGAGTTAAAGCATGCTGCACCTTTTTGTGACATTTCATTTCGCTCTAATAAAGTAAAATTGTCCGCGTGGCCTAATCGAAAAGGCGTCTGACTTCAGATCAGAAGATTGCAGGTCCGAGTCCGGTCGGGGACGGCTTTTTTTTCTTCCTTATTGTTTCCCGGTGGTGAATGAGTTAAAGCATACTGCACCTTCTCTGTTACATTTAATTTTGCTCTAATAAAAAATTGTCCGCGTGGCCTAATGAATAAGGCGTCTGACTTCGGATCAGAAGATTGCAGGTTCGAGTCCTGTCGCAGACGGTTTTTTTTCCTCGTTATTTTTATTCACGGTGGTGAATGCGTTAAAGCATGCTGTACCTTCTCTGTTACATTTATTTCTCACAAACAAACAAAAGTGTCCGCGTGGCCTAATGGATAAGGCGTCTGACTTCGGATCAGAAGATTCCAGGTTCGAGTCCTGTCGCGAACGGTTTTTTTTCCTCGTTATTTTCTTCCCTGTGGTGAATGCGTTAAAGCATGCTGCACCTTCTATGTTACATCTCATTTCGCTCTAATAAAGTAAAATTGTTCGCGTGGCCTGATCGATAAGGCGTCTGACTTCGGATCAGAAAAATGCAGGATCAAGTCATGTGGCGGACGGTTTTTTTCCTCTTTATTTTTTTCCTGTTGGTGAATGAGTCAAAGCATGCTGCACCTTCTCTGTTACATTTCAAATTGCGCAAATCAAGAAAGTGTCCGCGTGGCCTAATGGATAAGGCGTCTGACTTCGTATAAGAAGATTGCATGTTCGAGTCCTGTCTTCGACGGTTTTTTTCCTCGTTTTTTTTATTCCCGGTGGTGAATGGGTTAAAGCATACTGTACCTTCTCTGGTAACTTTCATTTCTCACTAACAAACGAAAGTGTCCGTGTGGCCTAATGGATAAGGCGTCTGACTTCGGATCAGAGGATTGCAGGTTCGAGACCTGTCGCAGACGGTTTTTTGTCCTCGTTATTTTTTATTCACGGTGGTGAATGAGTTAAAGCATGCTGTACCTTCTCTGTTACATTTATTTCTCACAAACAAACAAAAGTGTCCGCGTGGCCTAATGGATAAGGCGTCTGACTTCGGATCGAAGATTGCAGGTTCGAGTCCTGTCGCGGATGGTTTTTTTTTCCTCGTTATTTTCTTCCCGGTGGTGAATGAGTTAAAGCATGCTGCACATTCTATGTGACATTTCATTTCGCTCTAATAAAGTAAAATTGTCCGCGTGGCCTAATCGAAAAGGCGTCTGACTTCAGATCAGAAGATTGCAGGTCCGAGTCCTGTCGGGGACGGCTTTTTTTTTCTTCCTTATTTTTTCCCGGTGGTGAATGAGTTAAAGCATACTGCACCTTCTCTGTTACATTTCATTTCGCTCTAACAAAAAAATTTGTCCGCGTTGCCTAACGAATAAGGCGTTTGACTTCGGATCAGAAGATTGCAAGTTCGAGTCCTGTCGCGGACGGTTTTTTTTTCCTCGTTATTTACTTCCCGGTGTTGAATGAGTTAAAGCATGCTGCACCTTCTATTTTCAATTTCAAATCTCTAATAAAAAAAATTTCGGCGTGACCTAATGAATAAGGCAACTGATTTCGGATCAGATTATTGCAGGTTCGAGTCCTTTCACGGACGGTTTTTTTTCCTCGTTATTTTTTCTCTGTGGTGAATGAGTGAACGCATGCTGCACCTTCTATGTTACATTTCATTTCGCTCTAATAAAGGCGAAGTGTCCGCGTGGACTAATAGATAAGGCGTCTGACTTCGGATCAGAAGATTGCAGGTTCGAGTCCCGTCGCGGATGGTTTTTTTTCCTCGTTATTTTCTTCCCGGTGCTAAATGAGTTAAAGCAACTGCACCTGCTCTGTTACAGTTCATTTCGCTCTAATAAAGTAAAATTGTCCGCGTGGCCTAATGGATAAGGCGTCTGACTTCGGATCAGAAGATTGCAGGTTCGAGTCCTGAAGCGGACGGTTTTTTTTTTCTCGTTAATTTTTATTCTCGGTGGTGAATGCGTTAAAGCATACCTTCTCTGTTACATTTATTTCTCACAAACAAAAAAAGTGTCCGCGTTGCCTTATGGATAAGGCGTCTGACTTCGGTTCAGTCGATTGCAGATTCGTGTCCTGTGGCGGAAGGTTTTTTTTTTCTCGGTTTTTTCATTCCCGGTGGTGAATGGGTTAAAGCATGCTGTACCTTCTCTGGTACATTTAATTTCTCACTAACAAATGAAATTGTCCGCGTGGCCTAATGGATAAGGCGTCTGACTTCGGATCAGAAGATTGCAGGTTCGAGTGCGGTCGCGGACGTTTTTTTTTAACTCGTTATTTTATTCCCGGTGGTGAATGAGTTAAAGCATGCTGCACCTTCTATGTGACTTTTCATTTCGCTCTAATAAAGTAAAATTGTCCGCGTGTCCTAATCGAAAAGGCGTCTGACTTCAGATCAGAAGATTGCAGGTCCGAGTCCTGTCGGGGACGGCTTTTTTTTCTTCCTTATTGTTTCCTGGTGGTGAATGAGTTAAAGCATACTGCACCTTCTCTGTTACATTTCATTTCACTCTAATAAAAATAATTGTCCGCGTGGCCTAATGAATAAGGCATCTGACTTCAGATCAGAAGATTGCAGGTTCGAGTCCTGTCACGGACGGTTTTTTTTTTCATCGTTATTTACTTCCCGGTGTTGAATGAGTTAAAGCATGCTGCACCTTCTATTTTGAATTTCAAATTGCTCTAATAAAAGAAAGTGTCAGCGTGACCTAATGGATAAGGCAACTGATTTCGGATCAGATTATTGCAGGTTCGAGTCCTGTCACGGATGGCTTTTTTTCCTCGTTATTTTTTTCTCTGTGGTGAATGAGTGAACGCATGCTGCACCTTCTCTGTTACATTTCATTTCGCTCTAATAGAGGCGAAGTGTCCGCGTGGTCTGATGGATAACGCGTCTGACTTCGGATCAGATGATTGCAGGTTCGAGTCGTGTCGCGGATGGTTTTTTTTCCTCGTTATTTTCTTCCCGGTGCTGAATGAGTTAAAGCATGCTGCACCTTCTCTGTTACAGTTCATTTCGCTCTCATCAAGACGAAGTGTCCGCGTGGCCTAATGGATAAGGCGTCTGACTTCGGATCAGAAGATTGCAGGTTCGAATCCTGTCGCGGACGGTTTTTTTTCCTCGTTATTTTCTTCCCTGTTGTGAATGAGTTAAAGCATACTGCACCTTCTCTGTTACATTTCATTTCGCTCTAATAAAAAAAGTTGTCCGCGTGGCCTAACGAATGAGGCGTCTGACTTCGGATCAGAAGATTGCAGGTTCGAGTCCTGTCGCTGACGGTTTTTTTTCCTCGTTATTTACTTCCCGGTGTTGAATGAGTTAAAGCATGCTGCACCTTCTATTTTGAATTTCAAATTGCTCTAATAAAAGAAAGTGTCGGCGTCACCTAATGGATAAGGCAACTGATTTCGGATCAGATTATTGCAGGTTCGAGTCCTGTCACGGACCGTTTTTTTTTCCTCGTTATTTTTTTCTCTGTGGTGAATGAGTGAATGCATGCTGCACCCTCTATGTTACATTTCATTTCACTCTAATAAAGGCGAAGTGTCCGCGTGGCCTAATGGATAAGGCGTCTGACTTCGGATCAGAGGATTGCAGGTTCGAGTCCTGTCGCAGACGGGTTTTGGTCCTCGTTATTTTTTATTCACGGTGGTGAATGCGTTAAAGCATGCTGTACCTTCTCTATTACATTTATTTCTCACAAACAAACAAAAGTGTCCGCGTGGCCTGATGGATAAGGCGTCTGACTTCGGATCGAAGATTGCAGGTTCGAGTCCTGTCGCGGATGGTTTTTTTTCCTCGTTATTATCTTCCCGGTGGTGAATGAGTTAAAGCATGCTGCACATTCTATGTGACATTTCATTTCGCTCTAATAAAGTAAAATTGTCCGCGTGGCCTAATCGAAAATGCGTCTGACTTCAGATCAGAAGATTGCAGGTCCGAGTCCTGTCGGGGACGGCTTTTTTTTTCTTCCTTATTTTTTCCCGGTGGTGAATGAGTTAAAGCATACTGCACCTTCTCTGTTACATTTCATTTCGCTCTAACAAAAAAAATTGTCCACGTTGCCTAACGAATAAGGCGTTTGACTTCGGATCAGAAGATTGCAGGTTCGAGTCCTGTCGCGGACGGTTTTTTTTTCCTCGTTATTTACTTCCCGGTGTTGAATGAGTTAAAGCATGCTGCACCTTCTATTTTGAATTTCAAATCTCTAATAAAAAAAGTGTCGGCGTGACCTAATGAATAAGGCAACTGATTTCAGATCAGATTATTGCAGGTTCGAGTCCTTTCACGGACGGTTTTTTTTCCTCGTTATTTTTTCTCTGTGGTGAATGAGTGAACGCATGCTGCACCTTCTATGTTACATTTCATTTCGCTCTAATAAAGGCGAAGTGTCCGCGTGGCCTAATAGATAAGGCGTCTGACTTCGGATCAGAAGACTGCAGGTTCGAGTCCTGTCGCGGACGGTTTTTTTTCCTCGTTATTTTCTTCCCGGTGCTGAATGAGTTATAGCATGCTGCACCTTCTCTGTTACAGTTCATTTCGCTCTCATAAAAACGAAGTGTCCGCGTGGCCTAATGGATAAGGCGTCTGACTTCGGATCAGAAGATTGCAGGTTCGAATCCTGTCGCGGACGGTTTTTTTTCCTCGTTATTTTCTTCCCTGTGGTGAATGAGTTAAAGCACGCTGCACCTTCTGTGTTACATTTCATTTCGCTCTAATAAAGACGAAGTGTCCGCGTGGCCTATTTGATAAGGCGTCTGACTTCGGATCAGAAGATTCCAGGTTCGAGTCTTGTCGCGGACGGTTTTTTTTCCTCGTTATTTTCTTCCCTGTAGTGAATGAGTTAAAGCATGCTGCACCTTCTATGTTACATTTCATTTCGCTCTAATCAAGGCGAAGTGTCCGCGTGGCCTAATGGATAAGGCGTCTGACTTCGGATCAGAAGATTGCCGGTTCGAGTCCTGTCGCGGATGGTTTTTTTTTCCTCGTTAATTATTATTCACGGTGGTGAATGCGTTAAAGCACACCTTATCTGTTACATTTATTTCTCACAAACAAAAAAAGTGTCCGCGTTGCCTTATGGATAAGGCGCCTGACTTCGGTTCAGACGATTGCAGATTCTTGTCCTGTGGCAGAAAGTTTTTTTTTTCCTCGGTTTTTTCATTCCCGGTGGTGAATGGGTTAAAGCATGCTGTACCTTCTCTGTTACATTTCATTTCGCTCTAACAAAAAAAATTGTCCACGTTGCCTAACGAATAAGGCGTTTGACTTCGGATCAGAAGATTGCAGGTTCGAGTCCTGTCGCGGACGGTTTTTTTTCCTCGTTATTTACTTCCCGGTGTTGAATGAGTTAAAGCATGCTGCACCTTCTATTTTGAATTTCAAATCTCTAATAAAAAAAGTGTCGGCGTGACCTAATGAATAAGGCAACTGATTTCAGATCAGATTATCGCAGGTTCGAGTCCTTTCACGGACGGTTTTTTTTTCCTCGTTATTTTTTCTCTGTGGTGAATGAGTGAACGCATGCTGCACCTTCTATGTTACATTTCATTTCGCTCTAATAAAGGCGAAGTGTCCGCGTGGCCTAATAGATAAGGCGTCTGACTTCGGATCAGAAGACTGCAGGTTCGAGTCCTGTCGCGGACGGTTTTTTTTCCTCGTTATTTTCTTCCCGGTGCTGAATGAGTTATAGCATGCTGCACCTTCTCTGTTACAGTTCATTTCGCTCTCATAAAAACGAAGTGTCCGCGTGGCCTAATGGATAAGGCGGCTGACTTCGGATCAGAAGATTGCAGGTTCGAATCCTGTCGCGGACGGTTTTTTTTCCTCGTTATTTTCTTCCCTGTGGTGAATGAGTTAAAGCACGCTGCACCTTCTGTGTTACATTTCATTTCGCTCTAATAAAGACGAAGTGTCCGCGTGGCCTATTTGATAAGGCGTCTGACTTCGGATCAGAAGATTCCAGGTTCGAGTCTTGTCGCGGACGGTTTTTTTTCCTCGTTATTTTCTTCCCTGTAGTGAATGAGTTAAAGCATGCTGCACCTTCTATGTTACATTTCATTTCGCTCTAATCAAGGCGAAGTGTCCGCGTGGCCTAATGGATAATGCGTCTGACTTCGGATCAGAAGATTGCCGGTTCGAGTCCTGTCGCGGATGGTTTTTTTTTTCCTCGTTAATTATTATTCACGGTGGTGAATGCGTTAAAGCATACCTTATCTGTTACATTTATTTCTCACAAACAAAAAAAGTGTCCGCGTTGCCTTATGGATAAGGCGCCTGACTTCGGTTCAGACGATTGCAGATTCTTGTCCTGTGGCAGAAGGTTTTTTTTTTCCTCGGTTTTTTCATTCCCGGTGGTGAATGGGTTAAAGCATGCTGTACCTTCTCTGGTACATTTAATTTCTCACTAACAAACGAAAGTGTCCCCGTGGCCTAATGGATAAGGCGTCTGACTTCGGATCGAAGGTTGCAGGTTCGAGTGCTGTCACGGACGGTTTTTTTTTTCATCGTTATTTACTTCCCGGTGTTGAATGAGTTAAAGCATGCTGCACCTTCTATTTTGAATTTCAAATTGCTCTAATAAAAGAAAGTGTCAGCGTGACCTAATGGATAAGGCAACTGATTTCGGATCAGATTATTGCAGGTTCGAGTCCAGTCACGGATGGCTTTTTTTCCTCGTTATTTTTTTCTCTGTGGTGAATGAGTGAACGCATGCTGCACCTTCTCTGTTACATTTCATTTCGCTCTAATAGAGGCGAAGTGTCCGCGTGGTCTGATGGATAACGCGTCTGACTTCGGATCAGATGATTGCAGGTTCGAGTCGTGTCGCGGATGGTTTTTTTTCCTCGTTATTTTCTTCCCGGTGCTGAATGAGTTAAAGCATGCTGCACCTTCTCTGTTACAGTTCATTTCGCTCTCATCAAGACGAAGTGTCCGCGTGGCCTAATGGATAAGGCGTCTGACTTCGGATCAGAAGATTGCAGGTTCGAATCCTGTCGCGGACGGTTTTTTTTCCTCGTTATTTTCTTCCCTGTTGTGAATGAGTTAAAGCATGCTGCACCTTCTATGTTACATTTCATTTCGCTCTAATGAAGTAAAATTGTCCGCGTGGCCTTATGGATAAGGCGTCTGACTTCTGATCAGATGATTGCAGGTTCGAGTCCTGTCGCAGATGGTTTTTTTTTCCTCGTTATTTACTTCCCGGTGTTGAATGAGTTAAAGCATGCTGCACCTTCTATTTTGAATTTCAAATTGCTCTAATAAAAGAAAGTGTCAGCGTGACCTAATGGATAAGGCAACTGATTTCGGATCAGATTATTGCAGGTTCGAGTCCTGTCACGGATGGTTTTTTTTCCTCGTTAATTTTTTCTCTGTGGTGAATGAGTGAACGCATGCTGCACCTTCTATGTTACATTTCATTTCGCTCTAATAGAGGTGAAGTGTCCGCGTGGTCTGATGGATAACGCGTCTGACTTCGGATCAGATGATTGCAGGTTCGAGTCGTGTCGCGGATGGTTTTTTTTTCCTCGTTATTTTCTTCCCGGTGCTGAATGAGTTAAAGCATGCTGCACCTTCTCTGTTACAGTTCATTTCGCTCTCATTAAGACGAAGTGTCCGCGTGGCCTAATGGATAAGGCGTCTGACTTAGGATCAGAAGATTGCAGGTTCGAATCCTGTCGCAGACGGTTTTTTTTCCTCGTTATTTTCTTCCCTGTGGTGAATGAGTTAAAGCATGCTGCACCTTCTATGTTACATTTCATTTCGCTCTAATGAAGTAAAATTGTCCGCGTGGCCTTATGGATAAGGCGTCTGACTTCGGATCAGAAGATTGCCGGTTCGAGTCCTGTCGCGGATGGTTTTTTTTTCCTCGTTATTATTATTCACGGTGGTGAATGCGTTAAAGCATACCTTCTCTGTTACATTTATTTCTCACAAACAAAAAAAGTGTCCGCGTTGCCTTATGGATAAGGCGTCTGACTTCGGTTCAGACGATTGCAGATTCTTGTCCTGTGGTAGAAGGTTTTTTTTTTTCCTCGGTTTTTTCATTCCCGATGGTGAATGGGTTCAAGCATGCTGTACCTTCTCTGGTACATTTAATTTCTCACTAACAAACGGAAGTGTCCGCGTGGCCTAATGGATAAGGCGTCTGACTTCGGATCGAAGATTGCAGGTTCGAGTCCTGTCACGGATGGTTTTTTTTTCCTCGTTATTTTCTTCCCTGTGGTGAATGAGTTAAAGCATGCTGCACCTTCTATATGACATTTCATTTCGCTCTAATAAAGTAAAATTGTCCGCGTGGCCTAATCGAAAAGGCGTCTGACTTAAGATCAGAAGATTGCAGGTCCGAGTCCTGTCGGGGACGGCTTTTTTTTCTTCCTTATTGTTTCCCGGTGGTGAATGAGTTAAAGCATACTGCACCTTCTCTGTTACATTTCATTTCGCTCTAATAAAAAAAGTTGTCCGCGTGGCCTAACGAATGAGGCGTCTGACTTCGGATCAGAAGATTGCAGGTTCGAGTCCTGTCGCTGACGGTTTTTTTTCCTTGTTATTTACTTCCCGGTGTTGAATGAGTTAAAGCATGCTGCACCTTCTATTTTGAATTTCAAATTGCTCTAATAAAAGAAAGTGTCGGCGTCACCTAATGGATAAGGCAACTGATTTCGGATCAGATTATTGCAGGTTCGAGTCCTGTCACGGACCGTTTTTTTTTCCTCGTTATTTTTTTCTCTGTGGTGAATGAGTGAATGCATGCTGCACCCTCTATGTTACATTTCATTTCACTCTAATAAAGGCGAAGTGTCCGCGTGGCCTAATGGATAAGGCGTCTGACTTCGGATCAGAGGATTGCAGGTTCGAGTCCTGTCGCAGACGGGTTTTGGTCCTCGTTATTTTTTATTCACGGTGGTGAATGCGTTAAAGCATGCTGTACCTTCTCTATTACATTTATTTCTCACAAACAAACAAAAGTGTCCGCGTGGCCTGATGGATAAGGCGTCTGACTTCGGATCGAAGATTGCAGGTTCGAGTCCTGTCGCGGATGGTTTTTTTTCCTCGTTATTATCTTCCCGGTGGTGAATGAGTTAAAGCATGCTGCACATTCTATGTGACATTTCATTTCGCTCTAATAAAGTAAAATTGTCCGCGTGGCCTAATCGAAAATGCGTCTGACTTCAGATCAGAAGATTGCAGGTCCGAGTCCTGTCGGGGACGGCTTTTTTTTTCTTCCTTATTTTTTCCCGGTGGTGAATGAGTTAAAGCATACTGCACCTTCTCTGTTACATTTCATTTCGCTCTAACAAAAAAAATTGTCCACGTTGCCTAACGAATAAGGCGTTTGACTTCGGATCAGAAGATTGCAGGTTCGAGTCCTGTCGCGGACGGTTTTTTTTTCCTCGTTATTTACTTCCCGGTGTTGAATGAGTTAAAGCATGCTGCACCTTCTATTTTGAATTTCAAATCTCTAATAAAAAAAGTGTCGGCGTGACCTAATGAATAAGGCAACTGATTTCAGATCAGATTATTGCAGGTTCGAGTCCTTTCACGGACGGTTTTTTTTCCTCGTTATTTTTTCTCTGTGGTGAATGAGTGAACGCATGCTGCACCTTCTATGTTACATTTCATTTCGCTCTAATAAAGGCGAAGTGTCCGCGTGGCCTAATAGATAAGGCGTCTGACTTCGGATCAGAAGACTGCAGGTTCGAGTCCTGTCGCGGACGGTTTTTTTTCCTCGTTATTTTCTTCCCGGTGCTGAATGAGTTATAGCATGCTGCACCTTCTCTGTTACAATTCATTTCGCTCTCATAAAAACGAAGTGTCCGCGTGGCCTAATGGATAAGGCGTCTGACTTCGGATCAGAAGATTGCAGGTTCGAATCCTGTCGCGGACGGTTTTTTTTCCTCGTTATTTTCTTCCCTGTGGTGAATGAGTTAAAGCACGCTGCACCTTCTGTGTTACATTTCATTTCGCTCTAATAAAGACGAAGTGTCCGCGTGGCCTATTTGATAAGGCGTCTGACTTCGGATCAGAAGATTCCAGGTTCGAGTCTTGTCGCGGACGGTTTTTTTTCCTCGTTATTTTCTTCCCTGTAGTGAATGAGTTAAAGCATGCTGCAGCTTCTATGTTACATTTCATTTCGCTCTAATCAAGGCGAAGTGTCCGCGTGGCCTAATGGATAAGGCGTCTGACTTCGGATCAGAAGATTGCCGGTTCGAGTCCTGTCGCGGATGGTTTTTTTTTCCTCGTTAATTATTATTCACGGTGGTGAATGCGTTAAAGCATACCTTATCTGTTACATTTATTTCTCACAAACAAAAAAAGTGTCCGCGTTGCCTTATGGATAAGGCGCCTGACTTCGGTTCAGACGATTGCAGATTCTTGTCCTGTGGCAGAAGGTTTTTTTTTTCCTCGGTTTTTTCATTCCCGGTGGTGAATGGGTTAAAGCATGCTGTACCTTCTCTGGTACATTTAATTTCTCACTAACAAACGAAAGTGTCCCCGTGGCCTAATGGATAAGGCGTCTGACTTCGGATCGAAGATTGCAGGTTCGAGTGCTGTCGTGGACGGTTTTTTTTCCTCGTTATTTACTTCCCGGTGTTGAATGAGTTAAAGCATGCTGCACCTTCTATTTTGAATTTCAAATTGCTCTAATCAAAGAAAGTGTCGACATGACCTAATGAATAAGGCAACTGATTTCGGATCAGATTATTGCAGGTTTGAGTCCTGTCACGGACTGTTTTTTTTTCTCGTTATTTTTTTCTCTGTGGTGAATGAGTGAACGCATGCTGCACCTTCTATGTTACATTTCATTTCGCTCTAATAAAGGCGAAGTGTCCGCGTGGCCTAATGGATAAGGCGTCTGACTTCGGATCAGAAGATTGCAGGTTCGAGTCGTGTCGCAGATGGTTTTTTTTCCTCGTTATTTTCTTCCCGGTGCTGAATGAGTTAAAGCATGCTGCACCTTCTCTGTTACAGTTCATTTCGCTCTCATAAAGACGAAGTGTCCGCGTGGCCTAATGAATAAGGCGTCTGACTTCGGATCAGAAGATTGCAGGTTCGAATCCTGTCGCGGACGGTTTTTTTTCCTCGTTATTTTTTTCTCTGTGGTGAATGAGTGAACGCATGCTGCACCTTCTATGTTACATTTCATTTCGCTCTAATAAAGGCGAAGTGTCCGCGTGGCCTAATGGATAAGGCGTCTGACTTCGGATCAGAAGATTGCAGGTACGAGTCGTGTCGCGGATGGTTTTTTTTCCTCGTTATTTTCTTCCCGGTGCTGAATGAGTTAAAGCATGCTGCACTTTCTCTGTTACAGTTCATTTCGCTCTCAAAAAGACGAAGTGTCCGCGTGGCCTAATGGATAAGGCGTCTGACTTCGGATCAGAAGATTGCAGGTTCGAATCCTGTCGCAGACGGTTTTCTTTCCTCGTTATTTTCTTCCCTGTGGTGAATGAGTTAAAGCACGCTGCACCTTCTGTGTTACATTTCATTTCGCTCTAATAAAGACGAAGTATCCGCGTGGCCTATTGGATAAGGCGTCTGACTTCGGTTCAGACGATCGCAGATTCGTGTCCTTTGGCGGAGGTTTTTTTTTCCTCGGTTTTTTTCATTCCCGGTGGTGAATGGGTTAAAGCATGCTGTACTTTCTCTGGTACATTTAATTTCTCACTAAGAAATGAAAGTGTCCGCGTGGCCTAATGCCTAAGGCGTCTGACTTCGGATCAGAAGATTGCAGGTTCGAGTCCTGTCGTGGACGGTTTTTTTTCCTCGTTATTTTCTTCCCGGTGGTGAATGAGTTAAAGCATGCTGCACCTTCTCTGTTACAGTTCATTTCGCTCTCATTGCGTGGCCTAATGGATAAGGCGTCTGACTTCGGATCAGAACATTGCAGGTTCGAATCCTGTCGCGGACGGTTTTTTTTATTCGTTATTTTTTTCCCGTTGGTGAATGAGTCAAAGCATGCTGCACCTTCTCTGTTACATTTCAAATTGCGCAAATCAAGAAAGTGTCCGCGTGGCCTAATGGATAAGGCGTCTGACTTCGTATAAGAAGATTGCATGTTCGAGTCCTGTCTTCGACGGTTTTTTTTTCCTCGTTTTTTTATTCCCGGTGGTGAATGGGTTAAAGCATACTGTACCTTCTCTGGTAACTTTCATTTCTCACTAACAAACAGAAGTGTCCGTGTGGCCTAATGGATAAGGCGTCTGACTTCGGATCAGAAGATTGCAGGTTCGAGTCCTGTCGCGGTTGGTTTTTTTTTTTCCTCGTTATTTTCTTCCCAGGGCTGAATGAGTTAAAGCATGCTGCACCTTCTCTGTTACAGTTCATTTCGCTCTCATAAAGACGAAGTGTCCGCGTGGCCTAATGGATACGGCGTCTGTTTTCGGATCGAAGATTGCAGGTTCGAGTCCTATCGCGGACGGTTTTTTTTTTCCTCGTTATTTTCTTCCCGGTGGTGAATGAGTTAAAGCATGCTGCACCTTCTATGTGACATTTCATTTCGCTCTAATAAAGTAAAATTGTCCGCGTGGCCTAATCGAAAAGGCGTCTGACTTCAGATCAGAAGATTGCAGGTCCGAGTCTTGTCGGGGACGGCTTTTTTTTCTTCCTTATTGTTTCCCGGTGGTGAATGAGTTAAAGCATACTGCACCTTCTCTGTTACATTTCATTTCGCTCTAATAAAAATAATTGTCCGCGTAGCCTAATGAATAAGGCGTCTGCCTTCGGATCAGAAGATTGCAGGTTCGAGTCCTGTCGCGGACGGTTTTTTTTCCTCGTTATTTACTTCCCGGTGTTGAATGAGTTAAAGCATGCTGCACCTTCTATTTTGAATTTCAAATTGCTCTAATAAAAGAAAGTGTCGGCGTGACCTAATGGATAAGGCAACTGATTTCGGATCACATTATTGCAGGTTCGAGTCCTGTCACGGAAGGTTCTTTTTTCCTCGTTATTTTTTTCTCTGTGGTGAATGAGTGAACGCATGCTGCACCTTCTATGTTACATTTCATTTCGCTCTAATAAAGGCGAAGTGTCCGCGTGGCCTAATGGATAAGGCGTCTGACTTCGGATCAGAAGATTGCAGGTTCGAGTCCTGTCGCGGATAGTTTTTTTTTCCTCGTTATTTTCTTCCCGGTGCTGAATGAGTTAAAGCATGCTGCACCTTCTCTGTCACAGTTCATTTCGCTCTCATGAAGACGAAGTTTCCGCGTGGCCTAATGGATAAAGCGTCTGACTTCGGATCAGAAGATTGCAGGTTCGAATCCTGTCGCGGACGGTTTTTTTTCCTCGTTATTTTCTTCCCTTTGGTGAATGAGTTAAAGCACGCTGCACCTTCTGTGTTACATTTCATTTCGCTCTAATAAAGACGAAGTATCCGCGTGGCCTATTGGATAAGGCGTCTGACTTCGGATCAGAAGATTCCAGGTTCGAGTCCTGTCGCGGACGGGTTTTTTTTCCTCGTTATTTTCTTCCCTGTGGTGAATGAGTTAAAGCATGCTGCACCTTCTATGTTACATTTCGTTTCGCTCTAATAAAGTAAAATTGTCCGCGTGGCCTAATGGATAACGCGTCTGACTTCGGATCAGAAGATTGCAGGTTCGAGTCCTGTCGTGGACGGTTTTTTTTTCCTCGTTAATTTTTATTCTCAGTGGTGAATGCGTTAAAGCATACCTTCTCTGTTACATTTATTTCTCACAAAAAAAAGGTGTCCGCGTTGCCTTATGGATAAGGCGTCTGACTTCGGTTCAGATGATTGCAGATTCGTGTCCTGTGGCGGAAGGTTTTTTTTTTCTCGGTTTTTCATTCCCGGTGGTGAATGGGTTAAAGCATGCTGTACCTTCTCTGGTACATTTAATTTCTCACTAACAAATGAAAGTGTCCGCGTGGCCTAATGGATAAGGCGTCTGACTTCGGATCAGAAGATTGCAGGTTCGAGTCCTGTCGCGGACGGTTTTTTTTTCCTCGTTATTTTCTTCCCGGTGGTGAATGAGTTAAAGCATGCTGCACCTTCTATGTGACATTTCATTTCGCTCTAATAAAGTAAAATTGTCCGCGTGGCCTAATGAATAAGGCATCTGACTTCGGATCAGAAGACTGCAGGTTCGAGTCCTGTCGCGGACGGTTTTTTTTTCCTCGTTATTTTCTTCCCGGTGCTGAATGAGTTAAAGCATGCTGCACCTTCTCTGTTACAGTTCATTTCGCTCTCATAAAAACGAAGTGTCCGCGTGGCCTAATGGATAAGGCGTCTGACTTCGGATCAGAAGATTGCAGGTTCGAATCCTGTCGCGGACGGTTTTTTTTCCTCTTTATTTTCTTCCCTGTGGTGAATGAGTTAAAGCACGCTGCACCTTCTGTGTTACATTTCATTTCGCTCTAATAAAGACGAAGTGTCCGCGTGGCCTATTGGATAAGGCGTCTGACTTCGGATCAGAAGATTCCGGGTTCGAGTCCCGTCGCGGACGGTTTTTTTTCCTCGTTATTTTCTTCCCTGTAGTGAATGAGTTAAAGCATGCTGCACCTTCTATGTTACATTTCATTTCGCTCTAATAAAGGCGAAGTGTCCGCGTGGCCTAATGGATAAGGCGTCTGACTTCGGATCAGAAGATTGCCGGTTCGAGTCCTGTCGCGGATGGTTTTTTTCCTCGTTAATTATTATTCACGGTGGTGAATGCGTTAAAGCATACCTTCTCTGTTACATTTATTTCTCACAAACAAAAAAAGTGTCCGCGTTGCCTTATGGATAAGGCGCCTGACTTCGGTTCAGACGATTGCAGATTCTTGTCCTGTGGCAGAAGGTTTTTTTTTCCTCGGTTTTTTCATTCCCGGTGGTGAATGGGTTAAAGCTTGCTGTACCTTCTCTGGTACATTTAATTTCTCACTAACAAACGAAAGTGTCCGCGTGGCCTAATGGATAAGGCGTCTGACTTCGGATCGAAGATTGCAGGTTCGAGTCCTGTCGTGGACGGTTTTTTTTCCTGGTTATTTACTTCCCGGTGTTGAATGAGTTAAAGCATGCTGCACCTTCTATTTTGAATTTCAAATTGCTCTAATCAAAGAAAGTGTCGGCGTGACCTAATAAATAAGGCAACTGATTTCGGATCAGATTATTGCAGGTTTGAGTCCTGTCACGAATTGTTTTTTTTTCTCGTTATTTTTTTCTCTGTGGTGAATGAGTGAACGCATGCTGCACCTTCTATGTTACATTTCATTTCGCTCTCATAAAGACGAAGTGTCCGCGTGGCCTAATGAATAAGGCGTCTGACTTCGGATCAGAAAATTGCATGTTTGAATCCTGTCGCGGACGGTTTTTTTTATCTCGTTATTTTTTTCTCTGTGGTGAATGAGTGAATGCATGCTGCACCTTCTATGTTACATTTCGTTTCACTCTAATAAAGGCGAAGTGTCCGCGTGGCCTAATGGATAAGGCGTCTGACTTCGGATCAGAGGATTGCAGGTTCGAGTCCTGTCGCAGACGGTTTTTTGTCCTCGTTATTTTTTATTCACGGTGGTGAATGCGTTAAAGCATGCTGTACCTTCACTGTTACATTTATTTCTCACAAACAAACAAAAGTGTCCGCGTGGCCTAATGGATAAGGCGTCTGACTTCGGATCGAAGATTGCAAGTTCGAGTCCTGTCGCGGATGGTTTTTTTTTCCTCGTTATTTTCTTCCCGGTGGTGAATGAGTTAAAGCATGCTGCACATTCTATGTGACATTTCATTTCGCTCTAATAAAGTAAAATTGTCCGCGTGGCCTAATCGAAAAGGCGTCTGACTTCAGATCAGACGGTTGCAGGTCCGAGTCCTGTCGGGGACGGCTTTTTTTTTCTTCCTTATTTTTTCCCGGTGGTGAATGAGTTAAAGCATACTGCATCTTCTCTGTTACATTTCATTTCGCTCTACCAAAAAAAATTGTCCGCGTTGCCTAACGAATAAGGCGTCTGACTTCGGATCAGAAGATTGCAGGTTCGAGTCCTGTCGCGGACGGTTTTTTTTTCCTCGTTATTTACTTCCCGGTGTTGAATGAGTTAAAGCATGCTGCACCTTCTATTTTGAATTTCAAATCTCTAATAAAAAAAGTGTCGGCGTGACCTAATGAATAAGGCAACTGATTTCGGATCAGATTATTGCAGGTTCGAGTCCTTTCACGGACGGTTTTTTTTTCCTCGTTATTTTTTCTCTGTGGTGAATGAGTGAACGCATGCTGCACCTTCTATGTTACATTTCATTTCGCTCTAATAAAGGCGAAGTGTCCGCGTGGCCTAATAGATAAGGCGTCTGACTTCGGATCAGAAGATTGCAGGTTCGAGTCCTGTCGCGGATGGTTTTTTTTCCTCGTTATTTTCTTCCCGGGGCTAAATGAGTTAAAGCATGCTGCACCTTCTCTGTTACAGTTCATTTCGCTCTCATAAAGACGAAGTGTCCGCGTGGCCTAATGGATAAGGCGTCTGACTTCGGATCAGAAGATTCCAGGTTCGAGTCCTGTCGCGGACGGTTTTTTTCCTCGTTATTTTCTTCCCTGTGGTGAATGAGTTAAAGCATGCTGCACCTTCTATGTTACATTTCATTTCGCTCTAATAAAGTAAAATTGTCCGCGTGGCCTAATGGATAAGGCGTCTGACTTCGGATCAGAAGATTGCAGGTTCGAGTCCTGTCGCGGACGGTTTTTTTTCCTCGTTAATTTTTATTCTCGGTGGTGAATGCGTTAAAGCATACCTTCTCTGTTACATTTATTTCTCACAAACAAAAAAAGTGTCCGCGTTGCCTTATGGATAAGGCGTCTGACTTCGGTTCAGACGATTGCAGATTCGTGTGCTGTGGCGGAAGGTTTTTTTTTCCTCGGTTTTTTCATTCCCGGTGGTGAATGGGTTAAAGCATGCTGTACCTTCTCTGGTACATTTAATTTCTCACAAACAAACGAAAGTGTCCGCGTGGCCTAATGGATAAGGCGTCTGACTTCGGATCAGAAGATTGCAGGTTCGAGTCCTGTCGTGGACGGTTTTTTTTTCCTCGTTAATTTTTATTCTCAGTGGTGAATGCGTTAAAGCATACCTTCTCTGTTACATTTATTTCTCACAAACAAAAAAAGTGTCCGCGTTGCCTTATGGATAAGGCGTCTGACTTCGGTTCAGATGATTGCAGATTCGTGTCCTGTGGCAGAAGGTTTTTTTTTTCTCGGTTTTTCATTCCCGGTGGTGAATGGGTTAAAGCATGCTGTACCTTCTCTGGTACATTTAATTTCTCACTAACAAATGAAAGTGTCCGCGTGGCCTAATGGATAAGGCGTCTGACTTCGGATCAGAAGATTGCAGGTTCGAGTCCTGTCGCGGACGGTTTTTTTTCCTCGTTATTTTCTTCCCGGTGGTGAATGAGTTAAAGCATGCTGCACCTTCTATGTGACATTTCATTTCGCTCTAATAAAGTAAAATTGTCCGCGTGGCCTAATGAATAAGGCATCTGACTTCGGATCAGAAGACTGCAGGTTCGAGTCCTGTCGCGGACGGTTTTTTTTTTCCTCGTTATTTTCTTCCCGGTGCTGAATGAGTTAAAGCATGCTGCACCTTCTCTGTTACAGTTCATTTCGCTCTCATAAAAACGAAGTGTCCGCGTGGCCTAATGGATAAGGCGTCTGACTTCGGATCAGAAGATTGCAGGTTCGAATCCTGTCGCGGACGGTTTTTTTTTCCTCTTTATTTTCTTCCCTGTGGTGAATGAGTTAAAGCACGCTGCACCTTCTGTGTTACATTTCATTTCGCTCTAATAAAGATGAAGTGTCCGCGTGGCCTATTGGATAAGGCGTCTGACTTCGGATCAGAAGATTCCGGGTTCGAGTCCTGTCGCGGACGGTTTTTTTTCCTCGTTATTTTCTTCCCTGTAGTGAATGAGTTAAAGCATGCTGCACCTTCTATGTTACATTTCATTTCGCTCTAATAAAGGCGAAGTGTCCGCGTGGCCTAATGGATAAGGCGTCTGACTTCGGATCAGAAGATTGCAGGTTCGAATCCTGTCGCGGACGGTTTTTTTTTCCTCGTTATTTTTTTCTCTGTGGTGAATGAGTGAATGCATGCTGCACCTTCTATGTTACATTTCGTTTCACTCTAATAAAGGCGAAGTGTCCGCGTGGCCTAATGGATAAGGCGTCTGACTTCGGATCAGAGGATTGCAGGTTCGAGTCCTGTCGCAGACGGTTTTTTGTCCTAGTTATTTTTTATTCACGGTGGTGAATGCGTTGAAGCATACCTTCTCTGTTACATTTATTTCTCACAAACAAAAAAAGTGTCCGCGTTGCCTTATGGATAAGGCGCCTTACTTCGGTTCAGACGATTGCAGATTCTTGTCCTGTGGCAGAAGGTTTTTTTTTCCTCGGTTTTTTCATTCCCGGTGGTGAATGGCTTAAAGCATGCTGTACCTTCTCTGGTACATTTAATTTCTCACTAACAAACGAAAGTGTCCGCGTGGCCTAATGGATAAGGCGTCTGACTTCGGATCGAAGATTGCAGGTTCGAGTCCTGTCGTGGACAGTTTTTTTTCCTGGTTATTTACTTCCCGGTGTTGAATGAGTTAAAGCATGCTGCACCTTCTATTTTGAATTTCAAATTGCTCTAATCAAAGAAAGTGTCGGCGTGACCTAATGAATAAGGCAACTGATTTCGGATCAGATTATTGCAGGTTCGAATCCTGTCGCGGACGGTTTTTTTTTCCTCGTTATTTTTTTCTCTGTGGTGAATGAGTGAATGCATGCTGCACCTTCTATGTTACATTTCGTTTCACTCTAATAAAGGCGAAGTGTCCGCGTGGCCTAATGGATAAGGCGTCTGACTTCGGATCAGAGGATTGCAGGTTCGAGTCCTGTCGCAGACGGTTTTTTGTCCTCGTTATTTTTTATTCACGGTGGTGAATGCGTTGAAGCATGCTGTACCTTCTCTGTTACATTTATTTCTCACCAACAAACAAAAGTGTCCGCGTGGCCTAATGGATGAGGCGTCTGACTTCGGATCGAAGATTGCAGGTTCGAGTCCTGTCGCGGATGGTTTTTTTTTCCTCGTTATTTTCTTCCCGGTGGTGAATGAGTTAAAGCATGCTGCACATTCTATGTGACATTTCATTTCGCTCTAATAAAGTAAAATTGTCCGCGTGGCCTAATCGAAAAGGCGTCTGACTTCAGATCAGAAGATTGCAGGTCCGAGTCCTGTCGGGGACGGCTTTTTTTTTCTTCCTTATTTTTTCCCGGTGGTGAATGAGTTAAAGCATACTGCATCTTCTCTGTTACATTTCATTTCGCTCTAACAAAAAAAATTGTCCGCGTTGCCTAACAAATAAGGCGTCTGACTTCGGATCAGAAGATTGCAGGTTCGAGTCCTGTCGCGGACGGTTTTTTTTTTCCTCGTTATTTACTTCCCGGTGTTGAATGAGTTAAAGCATGCTGCACCTTCTATTTTGAATTTCAAATCTCAAATAAAAAACAGTGTCGGCGTGACCTAATGAATAAGGCAACTGATTTCGGATCAGATTATTGCAGGTTCGAGTCCTTTCACGGACGGTTTTTTTTTCCTCGTTATTTTTTCTCTGTGGTGATTGAGTGAACGCATGCTGCACCTTCTATGTTACATTTCATTTCGCTCTAATAAAGGCGAAGTGTCCGCGTGGCCTAATAGATAAGGCGTCTGACTTCGGATCAGAATATTGCAGGTTCGAGTCCTGTCGCGGATGGTTTTTTTTCCTCGTTATTTTCTTCCCGGGGCTAAATGAGTTAAAGCATGCTGCACCTTCTCTGTTACAGTTCATTTCGCTCTCATAAAGACGAAGTGTCCGCGTGGCCTATTGGATAAGGCGTCTGACTTCGGATCAGAAGATTCCAGGTTCGAGTCCTGTCGCGGACGGTTTTTTTCCTCGTTATTTTCTTCCCTGTGGTGAATGAGTTAAAGCATGCTGCACCTTCTATGTTACATTTCATTTCGCTCTAATAAAGGCGAAGTGTCCGCGTGGCCTAATAGATAAGGCGTTTGACTTCGGATCAGAAGATTGCAGGTTCGAGTCCTGTCGCGGATGGTTTTTTTTCCTCGTTATTTTCTTCCCGGGGCTAAATGAGTTAAAGCATGCTGCACCTTCTCTGTTACAGTTCATTTCGCTCTCATAAAGACGAAGTGTCCGCGTGGCCTAATGGATAAGGCGTCTGACTTCAGATCAGAAGATTCCAGGTTCGAGTCCTGTCGCGGACGGTTTTTTTCCTCGTTATTTTCTTCCCTGTGGTGAATGAGTTAAAGCATGCTGCACCTTCTATGTTACATTTCATTTCGCTCTAATAAAGTAAAGTTGTCCGCGTGGCCTAATGGATAAGGCGTCTGACTTCGGATGAGAAGATTGCAGGTTCGAGTCCTGTCGCGGACGGTTTTTTTTCCTCGTTAATTTTTATTCTCGGTGGTGAATGCGTTAAAGCATACCTTCTCTGTTACATTTATTTCTCACAAACAAAAAAAGTGTCCGCGTTGCCTTATGGATAAGGCGTCTGACTTCGGTTCAGACGATTGCAGATTCGTGTGCTGTGGCGGAAGGTTTTTTTTTTCCTCGCTTTTTTCATTCCCGTTGGTGAATGGGTTAAAGCATGCTGTACCTTCTCTGGTACATTTAATTTCTCACAAACAAACGAAAGTGTCCGCGTGGCCTAATGGATAAGGCGTCTGACTTCGGATCAGAAGATTGCAGGTTCGAGTCCTGTCGCGGACGGTTTTTTTAACTCGTTATTTTATTCCCGGTGGTGAATGAGTTAAAGCATGCTGCACCTTCTATGTGACTTTTCATTTCGCTCTAATAAAGTAAAATTGTCCGCGTGTCCTAATCGAAAAGGCGTCTGACTTCGGATCAGAAGATTGCAGGTTCGAATCCTGTCGCGGAGGGTTTTTTTTCCACGTTATTTTCTTCCCTGTGGTGAATGAGTTAAAGCACGCTGCACCTTCTGTGTTACATTTCATTTCGCTCTAAGAAAGACGAAGTGTCCGCGTGGCCTAATGGATAAGGCGTCTGACTTCGGATCAGAAGATTGCAGGTTCGAATCCTGTCGCGGACGGTTTTTTTTCTTCGTTATTTTCTTCCCTGTGGTGAATGAGTTAAAGCAAGCTGCACCTTCTGTGTTACATATCATTTCGCTCTAATAAAGACGAAGTGTCCGCGTGGCCTATTGGATAAGGCGTCTGACTTCGGATCAGAAGATTCCAGGTTCGAGTCCTGTCGCGGACGGTTTTTTTTTTCCTCGTTATTTTCTTCCCTGTGGTGAATGAGTTAAAGCATGCTGCACCTTCTATGTTACATTTCATTTCGCTCTAATAAAGTAAAATTGTCCGCGTGGCCTAATGGATAAGGCGTCTGACTTCGGATCAGAAGATTGCAGGTTCGAGTCCTGTCGCGGACGGTTTTTTTTTCCTCGTTAATTATTATTCACGGTGGTGAATGCGTTAAAGCATACCTTCTCTGTTACATTTATTTCTCACAAACAAAAAAAGTGTCCGCGTTGCCTTATGGATAAGGCGTCTGACTTCGGTTCAGACGATTGCAGATTCTTGTCCTGTGGCAGAAGGTTTTTTTTCCTCGGTTTTTTCATTCCCGGTGGTGAATGGGTTAAAGCATGCTGTACCTTCTCTGGTACATTTAATTTCTCACTAACAAACGAAAGTGTCCGCGTGGCCTAATGGATAAGGCGTCTGACTTCGGATCGAAAATTGCAGGTTCGAGTCCTGTCGTGGACGGTTTTTTTTCCTCGTTATTTTTTTCCGGTGGTGAATGAGTTAAAGCATGCTGCACCTTTTTGTGACATTTCATTTCGCTCTAATAAAGTAAAATTGTCCGCGTGGCCTAATCGAAAAGGCGTCTGACTTCAGATCAGAAGATTGCAGGTCCGAGTCCTGTCGGGGACGGCTTTTTTTTTCTTCCTTACTGTTTCCCGGTGGTGAATGAGTTAAAGCATACTGCACCTTCTCTGTTACATTTCATTTTGCTCTAATAAAAAATTGTCCGCGTAGCCTAATGAATAAGGCGTCTGACTTCGGATCAGAAGATTGCAGGTTCGAGTCCTGTCGCGGACGGTTTTTTTTCCTCGTTATTTACTTCCCGGTGTTGAATGAGTTAAAGCATGCTGCACCTTCTATTTTGAATTTCAAATTGCTCTAATAAAAGAAAGTGTCGGCGTGACCTAATGGATAAGGCAACTGATTTCGGATCAGATTATTGCAGGTTCGAGTCCTGTCACGGATTGTTTTTTTTTCCTCGTTATTTTTTTCTCTGTGGTGAATGAGTGAACGCATGCTGCACCTTCTATGTTACATTTCATTTCGCTCATATAAAGGCGAAGTGTCCGCGTGGCCTAATGGATAAGGCGTCTGACTTCGGATCAGAAGATTGCAGGTGCGAGTCGTGTCGCGGATGGTTTTTTTTCCTCGTTATTTTCTTCCCGGTGCTGAATGAGTTAAAGCATGCTGCACCTTCTCTGTTACAGTTCATTTCGCTCTCAAAAAGACGAAGTGTCCGCGTGGCCTAATGGATAAGGCGTCTGACTTCGGATCAGAAGATTGCATGTTCGAATCCTGTCGCGGACGGTTTTTTTTCCTCGTTATTTTCTTCCCTGTGGTGAATGATTTAAAGCACGCTGCACCTTCTCTGTTACAGTTCATTTCGCTCTCAAAAAGACGAAGTGTCCGCGTGGCCTAATGGATAAGGCGTCTGACTTCGGATCAGAAGATTGCCGGTTCGAGTCCTGTCGCGGATGGTTTTTTTTCCTCGTTAATTATTATTCACGGTGGTGAATGCGTTAAAGCATACCTTCTCTGTTACATTTATTTCTCACAAACAAAAAAAGTGTCCGCGTTGCCTTATGGATAAGGCGCCTGACTTCGGTTCAGACGATTGCAGATTCTTGTCCTGTGGCAGAAGGTTTTTTTTTCCTCGGTTTTTTCATTTCCGGTGGTGAATGGGTTAAAGCATGCTGTACCTTCTCTGGTACATTTAATTTCTCACTAACAAACGAAAGTGTGCGCGTGGCCTAATGGATATGGCGTCTGATTTCGGATCGAAGATTGCAGGTTCGAGTCCTGTCGTGGACGGTTTTTTTTCCCCGTTATTTACTTCCCGGTGTTGAATGAGTTAAAGCATGCTGCACCTTCTATTTTGAATTTCAAATTGCTCTAATCAAAGAAAGTGTCGGCGTGACCTAATGAATAAGGCAACTGATTTCGGATCAGATTATTGCAGGTTTGAGTCCTGTCACGGATTGTTTTTTTTCTCGTTATTTTTTTCTCTGTGGTAAATGAGTGAACGCATGCTGCACCTTCTATGTTACATTTCATTTCGCTCTAATAAAGGCGAAGTGTCCGCGCGGCCTAATGGATAAGGCGTCTGACTTCGGATCAGAAGATTGCAGGTTCGAGTCGTGTCGCGGATGGTTTTTTTTCCTCGTTATTTTCTTCCCGGTGCTGAATGAGTTAAAGCATGCTGCACCTTCTCTGTTACAGTTCATTTCGCTCTAATAAAGTAAAATTGTCCGCGTGGCCTAATGGATAACGCGTCTGACTTCGGATCAGAAGATTGCAGGTTCGAGTCCTGTCGTGGACGGTTTTTTTTTCCTCGTTAATTTTTATTCTCAGTGGTGAATGCGTTAAAGCATACCTTCTCTGTTACATTTATTTCTCACAAACAAAAAAAGTGTCCGCGTTGCCTTATGGATAAGGCGTCTGACTTCGGTTCAGATGATTGCAGATTCGTGTCCTGAGCAGAAGGTTTTTTTTTTCTCGGTTTTTCATTCCCGGTGGTGAATGGGTTAAAGCATGCTGTACCTTCTCTGGTACATTTAATTTCTCACTAACAAATGAAAGTGTCCGCGTGGCCTAATGGATAAGGCGTCTGACTTCGGATCAGAAGATTGCAGGTTCGAGTCCTGTCGCGGACGGTTTTTTTTCCTCGTTATTTTCTTCCCGGTGGTGAATGAGTTAAAGCATGCTGCACCTTCTATGTGACATTTCATTTCGCTCTAATAAAGTAAAATTGTCCGCGTGGCCTAATGAATAAGGCATCTGACTTCGGATCAGAAGACTGCAGGTTCGAGTCCTGTCGCGGACGGTTTTTTTTTTCCTCGTTATTTTCTTCCCGGTGCTGAATGAGTTAAAGCATGCTGCACCTTCTCTGTTACAGTTCATTTCGCTCTCATAAAAACGAAGTGTCCGCGTGGCCTAATGGATAAGGCGTCTGACTTCGGATCAGAAGATTGCAGGTTCGAATCCTGTCGCGGACGGTTTTTTTTTCTCTTTACTTTCTTCCCTGTGGTGAATGAGTTAAAGCACGCTGCACCTTCTGTGTTACATTTCATTTCGCTCTAATAAAGACGAAGTGTCCGCGTGGCCTATTGGATAAGGCGTCTGACTTCGGATCAGAAGATTCCGGGTTCGAGTCCTGTCGCGGACGGTTTTTTTTCCTCGTTATTTTCTTCCCTGTAGTGAATGAGTTAAAGCATGCTGCACCTTCTATGTTACATTTCATTTCGCTCTAATAAAGGCGAAGTGTCCGCGTGGCCTAATGGATAAGGCGTCTGACTTCGGATCAGAAGATTGCTGGTTCGAGTCCTGTCGCGGATGGTTTTTTTTCCTCGTTAATTATTATTCACGGTGGTGAATGCGTTAAAGCATACCTTCTCTGTTACATTTATTTCTCACAAACAAAAAAAGTGTCCGCGTTGCCTTATGGATAAGGCGCCTGACTTCGGTTCAGACGATTGCAGATTCTTGTCCTGTGGCAGAAGGTTTTTTTTTTCCTCGGTTTTTTCATTCCCGGTGGTGAATGGGTTAAAGCATGCTGTACCTTCTCTGGTACATTTAATTTCTCACTAACAAACGAAAGTGTCCGCGTGGCCTAATGGATAAGGCGTCTGACTTCGGATCGAAGATTGCAGGTTCGAGTCCTGTCGTGGACGGTTTTTTTTCCTGGTTATTTACTTCCCGGTGTTGAATGAGTTAAAGCATGCTGCACCTTCTATTTTGAATTTCAAATTGCTCTAATCAAAGAAAGTGTCGGCGTGACCTAATGAATAAGGCAACTGATTTCGGATCAGATTATTGCAGGTTTGAGTCCTGTCACGGATTGTTTTTTTTCTCGTTATTTTTTTCTCTGTGGTGAATGAGTGAACGCATGCTGCACCTTCTATGTTACATTTCATTTCGCTCTCATAAAGACGAAGTGTCCGCGTGGCCTAATGAATAAGGCGTCTGACTTCGGATCAGAAAATTGCAGGTTCGAATCCTGTCGCGGACGGTTTTTTTTTCCTCGTTATTTTTTTCTCTGTGGTGAATGAGTGAATGCATGCTGCACCTTCTATGTTACATTTCGTTTCACTCTAATAAAGGCGAAGTGTCCGCGTGGCCTAATGGATAAGGCGTCTGACTTCGGATCAGAGGATTGCAGGTTCGAGTCCTGTCGCAGACGGTTTTTTGTCCTCGTTATTTTTTATTCACGGTGGTGAATGCGTTAAAGCATGCTGTACCTTCTCTGTTACATTTATTTCTCACAAACAAACAAAAGTGTCCGCGTGGCCTAATGGATAAGGCGTCTGACTTCGGATCGAAGATTGCAGGTTCGAGTCCTGTCGCGGATGGTTTTTTTTTCCTCGTTTTTTTCTTCCCGGTGGTGAATGAGTTAAAGCATGCTGCACATTCTATGTGACATTTCATTTCGCTCTAATAAAGTAAAATTGTCCGCGTGGCCTAATCGAAAAGGCGTCTGACTTCAGATCAGAAGATTGCAGGTCCGAGTCCTGTCGGGGACGGCTTTTTTTTTCTTCCTTATTTTTTCCCGGTGGTGAATGAGTTAAAGCATACTGCATCTTCTCTGTTACATTTCATTTCGCTCTAACAAAAAAAATTGTCCGCGTTGCCTAACGAATAAGGCGTCTGACTTCGGATCAGAAGATTGCAGGTTCGAGTCCTGTCGCGGACGGTTTTTTTTTCCTCGTTATTTACTTCCCGGTGTTGAATGAGTTAAAGCATGCTGCACCTTCTATTTTGAATTTCAAATCTCTAATAAAAAAAAGTGTCGGCGTGACCTAATGAATAAGGCAACTGATTTCGGATCAGATTATTGCAGGTTCGAGTCCTTTCACGGACGGTTTTTTTTTCCTCGTTATTTTTTCTCTGTGGTGAATGAGTGAACGCATGCTGCACCTTCTATGTTACATTTCATTTCGCTCTAATAAAGGCGAAGTGTCCGCGTGGCCTAATAGATAAGGCGTCTGACTTCGGATCAGAAGATTGCAGGTTCGAGTCCTGTCGCGGATGGTTTTTTTTTCCTCGTTATTTTCTTCCCGGGGCTAAATGAGTTAAAGCATGCTGCACCTTCTCTGTTACAGTTCATTTCGCTCTCATAAAGACGAAGTGTCCGCGTGGCCTAGTGGATAAGGCGTCTGACTTCGGATCAGAAGATTCCAGGTTCGAGTCCTGTCGCGGACGGTTTTTTTCCTCGTTATTTTCTTCCCTGTGGTGAATGAGTTAAAGCATGCTGCACCTTCTATGTTACATTTCATTTCGCTCTAATAAAGGCGAAGTGTCCGCGTGGCCTAATAGATCAGGCGTCTGACTTCGGATCAGAAGATTGCAGGTACGAGTCCTGTCGCGGATGGTTTTTTTTCCTCGTTATTTTCTTCCCGGGGCTAAATGTGTTAAAGCATGCTGCCCCTTCTCTGTTACAGTTCATTTCGCTCTCATAAAGACGAAGTGTCCGCGTGGCCTAATGGATAAGGCGTCTGACTTCAGATCAGAAGATTCCAGGTTCGAGTCCTGTCGCGGACGGTTTTTTTCCTCGTTATTTTCTTCCCTGTGGTGAATGAGTTAAAGCATGCTGCACCTTCTATGTTACATTTCATTTCGCTCTAATAAAGTAAAATTGTCCGCGTGACCTAATGGATAAGGCGTCTGACTTCGGATCAGAAGATTGCAGGTTCGAGTCCTGTCGCGGACGGTTTTTTTTCCTCGTTAATTTTTATTCTCGGTGGTGAATGCGTTAAAGCATACCTTCTCTGTTACATTGATTTCTCACAAACAAAAAAAGTGTCCGCGTTGTCTTATGGATAAGGCGTCTGACTTCGGTTCAGACGATTGCAGATTCGTGTGCTGTGGCGGAAGGTTTTTTTTTTCCTCGGTTTTTTCATTCCCGGTGGTGAATGGGTTAAAGCATGCTGTACCTTCTCTGGTACATTTAATTTCTCACAAACAAACGAAAGTGTCCGCGTGGCCTAATGGATAAGGCGTCTGACTTCGGATCAGAAGATTGCAGGTTCGAGTCCTGTCGCGGACGGTTTTTTTAACTCGTTATTTTATTCCCGGTGGTGAATGAGTTAAAGCATGCTGCACCTTCTATGTGACTTTTCATTTCGCTCAAAATTGTCCGCGTGTCCTAATCGAAAACGCGTCTGACTTCGGATCAGAAGATTGCAGGTTCGAATCCTGTCGCGGACGGTTTTTTTTCCACGTTATTTTCTTCCCTGTGGTGAATGAGTTAAAGCACGCTGCACCTTCTGTGTTACATTTCATTTCGCTCTAAGAAAGACGAAGTGTCCGCGTGGCCTAATGGATAAGGCGTCTGACTTCGGATCAGAAGATTGCAGGTTCGAATCCTGTCGCGGACGGTTTTTTTTCTTCGTTATTTTCTTCCCTGTGGTGAATGAGTTAAAGCAAGCTGCACCTTCTGTGTTACATTTCATTTCGCTCTAATAAAGACGAAGTGTCCGCGTGGCCTATTGGATAAGGCGTCTGACTTCGGATCAGAAGATTCCAGGTTCGAGTCCTGTCGCGGACGGTTTTTTTTCCTCGTTATTTTCTTCCCTGTGGTGAATGAGTTAAAGCATGCTGCACCTTCTATGTTACATTTCATTTCGCTCTAATAAAGTAAAATTGTCCGCGTGGCCTAATGGATAAGGCGTCTGACTTCGGATCAGAAGATTGCAGGTTCGAGTCCTGTCGCGGACGGTTTTTTTTTCCTCGTTAATTATTATTCACGGTGGTGAATGCGTTAAAGCATACCTTCTCTGTTACATTTATTTCTCACAAACAAAAAAAGTGTCCGCGTTGCCTTATGGATAAGGCGTCTGACTTCGGTTCAGACGATTGCAGATTCTTGTCCTGTGGCAGAAGGTTTTTTTTTCCTCGGTTTTTTCATTCCCGGTGGTGAATGGGTTAAAGCATGCTGTACCTTCTCTGGTACATTTAATTTCTCACTAACAAACGAAAGTGTCCGCGTGGCCTAATGGATAAGGCGTCTGACTGCGGATCGAAGATTGCAGGTTCGAGTCCTGTCGTGGACGGTTTTTTTTCCTCGTTATTTTTTTCCGGTGGTGAATGAGTTAAAGCATGCTGCACCTTTTTGTGACATTTCATTTCGCTCTCATAAAGACGAAGTGTCCGCGTGGCCTAATGAATAAGGCGTCTGACTTCGGATCAGAAAATTGCAGGTTCGAATCCTGTCGCGGACGGTTTTTTTTTCCTCGTTATTTTTTTCTCTGTGGTGAATGAGTGAATGCATGCTGCACCTTCTATGTTACATTTCGTTTCACTCTAATAAAGGCGAAGTGTCCGCGTGGCCTAATGGATAAGGCGTCTGACTTCGGATCAGAGGATTGCAGGTTCGAGTCCTGTCGCAGACGGTTTTTTGTCCTCGTTATTTTTTATTCACGGTGGTGAATGCGTTAAAGCATGCTGTACCTTCTCTGTTACATTTATTTCTCACAAACAAACAAAAGTGTCCGCGAGGCCTAATGGATAAGGCGTCTGACTTCGGATCGAAGATTGCAGGTTCGAGTCCTGTCGCGGATGGTTTTTTTTTCCTCGTTTTTTTCTTCCCGGTGGTGAATGAGTTAAAGCATGCTGCACATTCTATGTGACATTTCATTTCGCTCTAATAAAGTAAAATTGTCCGCGTGGCCTAATCGAAAAGGCGTCTGACTTCAGATCAGAAGATTGCAGGTCCGAGTCCTGTCGGGGACGGCTTTTTTTTTTCTTCCTTATTTTTTCCCGGTGGTGAATGAGTTAAAGCATACTGCATCTTCTCTGTTACATTTCATTTCGCTCTAACAAAAAAAATTGTCCGCGTTGCCTAACGAATAAGGCGTCTGACTTCGGATCAGAAGATTGCAGGTTCGAGTCCTGTCGCGGACGGTTTTTTTTTCCTCGTTATTTACTTCCCGGTGTTGAATGAGTTAAAGCATGCTGCACCTTCTATTTTGAATTTCAAATCTCTAATAAAAAAAAGTGTCGGCGTGACCTAATGAATAAGGCAACTGATTTCGGATCAGATTATTGCAGGTTCGAGTCCTTTCACGGACGGTTTTTTTTTCCTCGTTATTTTTTCTCTGTGGTGAATGAGTGAACGCATGCTGCACCTTCTATGTTGCATTTCATTTCGCTCTAATAAAGGCGAAGTGTCCGCGTGGCCTAATAGATAAGGCGTCTGACTTCGGATCAGAAGATTGCAGGTTCGAGTCCTGTCGCGGACGGTTTTTTTTTCCTCGTTATTTACTTCCCGGTGTTGAATGAGTTAAAGCATGCTGCACCTTCTATTTTGAATTTCAAATTGCTCTAATAAAAGAAAGTGTCGGCGTGACCTAATGCATAAGGCAACTGATTTCGGATCAGATTATTGCAGGTTCGAGTCCTGTCACGGATTGTTTTTTTTCCTCGTTATTTTTTTCTCTGTGGTGAATGAGTGAACGCATGCTGCACCTTCTATGTTACATTTCATTTCGCTCATATAAAGGCGAAGTGTCCGCGTGGCCTAATGGATAAGGCGTCTGACTTCGGATCAGAAGATTGCAGGTTCGAATCCTGTCGCGGACGGTTTTTTTTCCTCGTTATTTTCTTCCCTGTGGTGAATGAGTTAAAGCACGCTGCACCTTCTGTGTTACATTTCATTTCGCTCTAATAAAGAAGAAGTATCCGCGTGGCCTATTGGATAAGGCGTCTGACTTCGGTTCAGACGATTGCAGATTCGTGTCCTTTGGCGGAGGTTTTTTTTTCCTCGGTTTTTTCATTCCCGGTGGTGAATGGTTCAAGCATGCTGTACTTTCTCTGGTACATTTATTTCTCACTAAGAAATGAAAGTGTCCGCGTGGCCTAATGCCTAAGGCGTCTGACTTCGGATCAGAAGATTGCAGGTTCGAGTCCTGTCGTGGACGGTTTTTTTTTTCCTCGTTATTTTCTTCCCGGTGGTGAATGAGTTAAAGCATGCTGCACCTTCTCTGTTACAGTTCATTTCGCTCTTATAAAGACGAAGTGTCCGCGTGGCCTAATGGATAAGGCGTCTGACTTCGAATCAGAACATTGCAGGTTCGAATCCTGTCGCGGACGGTTTTTTTTCCTCGTTATTTTTTTCCCGTTGGTGAATGAGTCAAAGCATGCTGCACCTTCTCTGTTACATTTCAAATTGCGCAAATCAAGAAAGTGTCCGCGTGGCCTAATGGATAAGGCGTCTGACTTCGTATAAGAAGATTGCGTGTTCGAGTCCTGTCTTCGACGGTTTTTTTCCTCGTTTTTTTATTCCCGGTGGTGAATTGGTTAAAGCATACTGTACCTTCTCTGGTAACTTTCATTTCTCACTAACAAACAGAAGTGTCCGTGTGGCCTAATGGATAAGGCGTCTGACTTCGGATCAGAAGATTGCAGGTTCGAGTCCTGTCGCGGTTGGTTTTTTTTCCTCGTTATTTTCTTCCCAGGGCTGAATGAGTTAAAGCATGCTGCACCTTCTCTGTTACAGTTCATTTCGCTCTCATAAAGACGAAGTGTCCGCGTGGCCTAATGGATAAGGCGTCTGTTTTCGGATCGAAGATTGCAGGTTCGAGTCCTATCGCGGACGGTTTTTTTTTCCTCGTTATTTTCTTCACGGTGGTGAATGAGTTAAAGCATGCTGCACCTTCTATGTGACATTTCATTTCGCTCTAATAAAGTAAAATTGTCCGCGTGGCCTAATCGAAAAGGCGTCTGACTTAAGATCAGAAGATTGCAGGTCCGAGTCTTGTCGGGGACGGCTTTTTTTTCTTCCTTATTGTTTCCCGGTGGTGAATGAGTTAAAGCATACTGCACCTTCTCTGTTACATTTCATTTCGCTCTAATAAAAATAATTGTCCGCGTGGCCTAATGAATAAGGCGTCTGCCTTCGGATCAGAAGATTGCAGGTACGAGTCCTGTCGCGGACGGTTTTTTTTTTCCTCGTTATTTACTTCCCGGTGTTGAATGAGTTAAAGCATGCTGCACCTTCTATTTTGAATTTCAAATTGCTTCAATAAAAGAAAGTGTCGGCGTGACCTAATGGATAAGGCAACTGATTTCGGATCAGATTATTGCAGGATCGAGTCCTGTCACGGACGGTTATTTTTTCCTCGTTATTTTTTTCTCTGTGGTGAATGAGTGAACGCATGCTGCACCTTCTATGTTACATTTTATTTCGCTCTAATAAAGGCGAAGTGTCCGCGTGGCCTAATGGATAAGGCGTCTGACTTCGGATCAGAAGATTGCAGGTTCGAGTCCTGTCGCGGATGGTTTTCTTTTCCTCGTTATTTTTTTCCCGGTGCTGAATGAGTTAAAGCATGCTGCACCTTCTCTGTCACAGTTCATTTCGCTCTCATAAAGACGAAGTGTCCGCGTGGCCTAATGGATAAAGCGTCTGACTTCGGATCAGAAGATTGCAGGTTCGAATCCTGTCGCGGACGGTTTTTTTTCCTCGTTATTTTCTTCCCTTTGGTGAATGAGTTAAAGCACGCTGCACCTTCTGTGTTACATTTCATTTCGCTCTAATAAAGACGAAGTATCCGCGTGGCCTATTGGATAAGGCGTCTGACTTCGGATCAGAAGATTCCAGGTTCGAGTCCTGTCGCGGACGGTTTTTTTTTTCCTCGTTATTTTCTTCCCTGTGGTGAATGAGTTAAAGCATGCTGCACCTTCTATGTTACATTTCATTTCGCTCTAATAAAGTAAAAGTGTCCGCGTGGCCTAATGGATAACGCGTCTGACTTCGGATCAGAAGATTGCAGGTTCGAGTCCTGTCGTGGACGGTTTTTTTTTCCTCCTTAATTTTTATTCTCAGTGGTGAATGCGTTAAAGCATACCTTCTCTGTTACATTTATTTCTCACAAACAAAAAAAGTGTCCGCGTTGCCTTATGGATAAGGCGTCTGACTTCGGTTCAGATGATTGCAGATTCGTGTCCTGTGGCGGAAGGTTTTTTTTTTCCTCGGTTTTTCATTCCCGGTGGTGAATGGGTTAAAGCATGCTGTACCTTCTCTGGTACATTTAATTTCTCACTAACAAATGAAAGTGTCCGCGTGGCCTAATGGATAAGGCGTCTGACTTCGGATCAGAAGATTTCAGGTTCGAGTCCTGTCGCGGACGGTTTTTTTTTTCTCGTTATTTTCTTCGCGGTGGTGAATGAGTTAAAGCATGCTGCACTTTCTATGTGACATTTCATTTCGCTCTAATAAAGTAAAATTGTCCGCGTGGCCTAATGAATAAGGCATCTGACTTCGGATCAGAAGATTGCAGGTTCGAGTCCTGTCGCGGACGGTTTTTTTTTCCTCGTTATTTACTTCCCGGTGTTGAATGAGTTAAAGCATGCTGCACCTTCTATTTTGAATTTCAAATTGCTCTAATAAAAGAAAGTGTCCGCGTGGCCTAATGGATAAGGCGTCTGACTTCGGATCAGAAGATTTCAGGTTCGAGTCCTGTCGCGGACGGTTTTTTTTTCTCGTTATTTTCTTCGCGGTGGTGAATGAGTTAAAGCATGCTGCACTTTCTATGTGACATTTCATTTCGCTCTAATAAAGTAAAATTGTCCGCGTGGCCTAATGAATAAGGCATCTGACTTCGGATCAGAAGACTGCAGGTTCGAGTCCTGTCGCGGACGGTTTTTTTTTCCTCGTTATTTTCTTCCCGGTGCTGAATGAGTTAAAGCATGGTGCACCTTCTCTGTTACAGTTCATTTCGCACTCATAAAAACGAAGTGTGCGCGTGGCCTAATGGATAAGGCGTCTGACTTCGGATCAGAAGATTGCAGGTTCGCGGACGGTTTTTTTTCCTCGTTATTTTCTTCCCTGTGGTGAATGAGTTAAAGCACGCTGCACCTTCTGTGTTACATTTCATTTCGCTCTAATAAAGACGAAGTGTCCGCGTGGCCTATTGGATAAGGCGTCTGACTTCGGATCAGAAGATTCCAGGTTCGAGTCCTGTCGCGGACGGTTTTTTTTTCCTCGTTATTTTCTTCCCTGTAGTGAATGAGCTAAAGCATGCTGCACCTTCTATGTTACATTTCATTTCGCTCTAATAAAGGCGAAGTGTCCGCGTGGCCTAATGGATAAGGCGTCTGACTTCGGATCAGAAGATTGCCGGTTCGAGTCCTGTCGCGGATGGTTTTTTTTTCCTCGTTAATTATTATTCACGGTGGTGAATGCGTTAAAGCATACCTTCTCTGTTACATTTATTTCTCACAAACAAAAAAAGTGTCCGCGTTGCCTTATGGATAAGGCGCCTGACTTCGGTTCAGACGATTGCAGATTCTTGTCCTGTGGCAGAAGGTTTTTTTTTTTCCTCGGTTTTTTCATTCCCGGTGGTGAATGGGTTAAAGCATGCTGTACCTTCTCTGGTACATTTAATTTCTCACTAACAAACGAAAGTGTCCGCGTGGCCTAATGGATAAGGCGTCTGACTTCGGATCGAAGATTGCAGGTTCGAGTCCTGTCGTGGACGGTTTTTTTTCCTCGTTATTTACTTCCCGGTGTTTAATGAGTTAAAGCATGCTGCACCTTCTATTTTGAATTTCAAATTGCTCTAATCAAAGAAAGTGTCGGCGTGACCTAATGAATAAGGCAACTGATTTCGGATCAGATTATTGCAGGTTTGAGTCCTGTCACGGATTGTTTTTTTTCTCGTTATTTTTTTCTCTGTGGTGAATGAGTGAACGCATGCTGCACCTTCTCTGTTACAGTTCATTTCGCTCTCATAAAGACGAAGTGTCCGCGTGGCCTAATGGATAAGGCGTCTGACTTCGGATCAGAAGATAGCAGGTTCGAATCCTGTCGCGGACGGTTTTTTTTCCTCGTTATTTTCTTCCCTGTGGTGAATGAGTTAAAGCACGCTGCAACTTCTGTGTTACATTTCATTTCGCTCTAATGAAGACGAAGTGTCCGCGTGGCCTATTGGATAAGGCGTCTGTCTTCGGATCAGAAGATTGCAGGTTCGAGTCCTGTCGCGGTCGGTTTTTTTTTTTCCTCGTTATTTTCTTCCCTGTGGTGAATGAGTTAAAGCATGCTGCACCTTCTATGTTACATTTCATTTCGCTCTAACGAAGTAAAATTGTCCGCGTGGCCTAATGGATAACGCGTCTGACTTCGGATCAGAAGATTGCAGGTTCGAGTCCTGTCGTGGACGGTTTTTTTTCCTCGTTAGTTTTTATTCTCAGTGGTGAATGCGTTAAAGCATACCTTCTCTGTTACATTTATTTCTCACAAACAAAAAAAGTGTCCGCGTTGCCTTATGGATAAGGCGTCTGACTTCGGTTCAGATGATTGCAGATTCGTGTCCTGTGGCGGAAGGTTTTTTTTTCCTCGGTTTTTCATTCCCGGTGGTGAATGGGTTAAAGCATGCTGTACCTTCTCTGGTACATTTAATTTCTTACTAACAAATGAAAGTGTCCGCGTGGCCTAATGGATAAGGCGTCTGACTTCGGATCGAAGATTGCAGGTTCGAGTCTTGTCGTGGACGGTTTTTTTTTGCTCGTTATTTTCTTTCCGGTGGTGAATGAGTTAAAGCATGCTGCACCTTTTTGTGACATTTCATTTCGCTCTAATAAAGCTAAATTGTCCGCGTGGCCTAATCGAAAAGGCGTCTGACTTCAGATCAGAAGATTGCAGGTCCGAGTCCTGTCAGGGACGGCTTTTTTTTCTTCCTTATTGTTTCCCGGTGGTGAATGAGTTAAAGCATACTGCACCTTCTCTGTTACATTTCATTTCGCTCTAATCAAAAATTGTCCGCGTGGCCTAATGAATAAGGCGTCTGACTTCGGATCAGAAAATTGCAGGTTCGAGTCCTGTCGCGGACGGTTTTTTTTCTCGTTATTTACTTCCCGGTGTTGAATGAGTTAAAGCATGCTGCACCTTCTATTTTGAACTTCAAATTGCTCTAATAAAAGAAAGTGTCGGCGTGACCTAATGAATAAGGCAACTGATTTCGGATCAGATTATTGCAGGTTTGAGTCCTGTCACGGATTGTTTTTTTTTCTCGTTATTTTTTTCTCTGTGGTGAATGAGTGAACGCATGCTGCACCTTCTATGTTACATTTCATTTCGCTCTAATAAAGGCGAAGTGTCCGCGTGGCCTAATGGATAAGGCATCTGACTTCGGATCAGAAGATTGCAGGTTCGAATCCTGTCGCGGATGGTTTTTTTTCTCGTTATTTTCTTCCCGGTGCTGAATGAGTTAAAGCATGCTGCACCTTCTCTGTTACAGTTCATTTCGCTCTCATAAAGACGAAGTGTCCGCGTGGCCTAATGGATAAGGCGTCTGACTTCGGATCAGAAGATTGCAGGTTCGAATCCTGTCGCGGACGGTTTTTTTTTCCTCGTTATTTTCTTCCCTGTGGTGAATGAGTTAAAGCATGCTGCACCTACTATGTTACATTTCATTTCGCTCTAATAACGTAAAAATTGTCCGCTTGGCCTAATGGATAAGGCGCCTGACTTCGGATCAGAAGATTGCAGGTTCGAGTCCTGTCGCGGACGGTTTTTTTTTCCTCGTTATTTTCTTCCCTGTGGTGAATGAGTTAAAGCATGCTGCACCTACTATGTTACATTTCATTTCGCTCTAATAACGTAAAAATTGTCCGCTTGGCCTAATGGATAAGGCGCCTGACTTCGGATCAGATTATTGCAGGTTTGAGTCCTGTCACGGATTGTTTTTTTTCCTCGTTATTTTTTTCTCGTTGGTGAATGAGTTAACGCATGCTGCACCTTCTCTGTTTCAGTTCATTTCGCTCTAATAAAGAAGAAGTGTCCGCGTGGCCTACTGGATAAGGCGTCTGACTTCGGATCAGAAGATTCCAGGTTCGAGTCCTGTCGCGGACGGTTTTTTTTTCTCGTAAATTTCTTCCCTGTGGTGAATGAGTTGAAGCATGCTGCACCTTCTATGTTACATTTCATTTCGCTCTAATAAAGTAAAATTTTCCGCGTGGCCTAATGGATAAGGCGTCTGACTTCGGATCAGAAGATTGCAGGTTCGAGTCCTGTCGCGGACGGTTTTTTTTTCCTCGTTATTTTCTTCCCGGTGGTGAATGAGTTAAAGCATGCTGCACCTTCTATGTGACATTTCATTTCGCTCTAATAAAGTAAAATTGTCCGCGTGGCCTAATCGAAAAGGCGTCTGACTTCAGATCAGAAGATTGCAGGTCCGAGTCTTGTCGGGGTCGGCTTTTTTTTCTTCCTTATTGTTTCCCGGTGGTGAATGAGTTAAAGCATACTGCACCTTCTCTGTTACATTTCATTTCGCTCTAATAAAAATAATTGTCCGCGTGGCCTAATGAATAAGGCGTCTGACTTCGGATCAGAAGATTGCAGGTTCGAGTCCTGTCGCGAACGGTTTTTTTTTCCTCGTTATTTACTTCCCGGTGTTGAATGAGTTAAAGCATGCTGCACCTTCTATTTTGAATTTCAAATTGCTCTAATAAAAGAAAGTGTCGGCGTGACCTAATGAATAAGGCAACTGATTTCGGATCAGAAGATTGCAGGTTCGAATACTGTCGCGGACGGTTTTTTTTTCTCGTTATTTTCTTCCCTGTGGTGAATGAGTGAACGCATGCTGCACCTTCTATGTTACATTTCATTTCGCTCTAATAAAGGCGAAGTGTCCGCGTGGCCTAATGGATAAGGCGTCTGACTTGGGATCAGAAGTTTGCAGGTTCGAGTCCTGTCGCGGATGGTTTTTTTTCTCGTTATTTTCTTCCCGGTGCTGAATGAGTTAAAGCATGCTGCAGCTTCTCTGTTACAGTTCATTTCGCTCTCATAAAGACGAAGTGTCCGCGTGGCGTAATGGATAAGGCGTCTGACTTCGGATCAGAAGATTGCAGGTTCGAATCCTGTCGCGGACGCTTTTTTTTCCTCGTTATTTTCTTCCCTATGGTGAATGAGTTAAAGCACGCTGCACCTTCTGTGTTACATTTAATTTCGCTCTAATAAAGACGAACTATCCGCGTGGCCTATTGGATAAGGCGTCTGACTTCGGATCAGAAGATTGCAGGTTCGAGTCCTGTCGCGGATGGTTTTTTTTCCTCGTTATTTTCTTCCCTGTGGTTAATGAGTTAAAGCATGCTGCACCTTCTATGTTACATTTCATTTCGCTCTAATAAAGTAAAATTGTCTGCGTGGCCTAATGGATAAGGCGTCTGACTTCGGATCAGAAGATTGCAAGTTCGAGTCCTGTCGTGGACGGTTTTTTTTTCCTCGTTAATTTTTATTCTCGGTGGTGAATGCGTTAAAGCATACCTTCTCTGTTACATTTATTTCTCACAAACAAAAAAAGTGTCCGCGTTGCCTTATGGATAAGGCGTCTGACTTCGGTTCAGATGATTGCAGATTCGTGTCCTGTGGCGGAAGGTTTTTTTTTTCCTCGGTTTTTCATTCCCGGTGGTGAATGGGTTAAAGCATGCTGTACCTTCTCTGGTACATTTAATTTCTCACTAACAAATGAAAGTGTCCGCGTGGCCTAATGGATAAGGCGTCTGACTCCGGACCAGAAGATTGCAGGTTCGAGTCCTGTCGCGGACGGTTTTTTTCCCTCGTTATTTTCTTTCCGGTGGTGAATGAGTTAAAGCATGCTGCACCTTTTTGTGACATTTCATTTCGCTCTATTAAAGTAAAATTGTCCGCGTGGCCTAATCGAAAAGGCGTCTGACTTCAGATCAGAAGATTGCAGGTCCGAGTCCGGTCGGGGACGGCTTTTTTTTCTTTCTTATTGTTTCCCGGTGGTGAATGATTTAAAGCATGCTGCACCTTCTATGTTACATTTTATTTCGCTCTAATAAAGTAAAATTCTCCGCGTGGCCTAATGGATAAGGCGTCTGACTTCGGATCAGAAGATTGCAGGTTCGAGTCCTGTCGCGGACGGTTTTTTTTTCTCCTCGTTAATTTTTATTCACGGTGGTGAATGCGTTAAAGCATACCTTCTCTGTTACATTTATTTCTCAAAAACAAAAAAGTGTCCGCGTTGCCTTATGAATAAGGCGTCTGACTTCGGTTCAGACGATTGCAGATTCGTGTCCTGTGGCGTAAGTTTTTTTTTCCTCGGTTTTTTCATTCCTGGCGGTGAATAGGTTAAAGCCTGCTGTACCTTCTCTGGTACATTTAATTTCTCACTAACAAATGAAAGTGTCCGTGTGGCCTAATGGATAAGGCGTCTGACTTCGGATCAAAAGATTGCAAGTTCGAGTCCTGTCGCGGACGGTTTTTTTTTTCCACGTTATTTTCTTCCCGGTGGTGAATGAGTTAAAGCATGCTGCACCTTCTATGTGACATTTCATTTCGCTCTAATAAATTAAAATTGTCCGCGTGGCCTAATCGATAAGGCGTCTGACTTCAGATCAGAAGATTGCAGGTCCGAGTCCTGTCGGGGACGGCTTTTTTTTCTTCCTTATTGTTTCCCGGTGGTAAATGAGTTAAAGCATACTGCACCTTCTCTGTTACATTTCATTATCGCTCTAATAAAAAAAATTGTCCGCGTGGCCTGATGAATAAGGCGTCTGACTTCGGATCAGAAGATTGCAGGTTCGAGTCCTGTCGCAGACGGTTTTTTTTTCTCGTTATTTTCTTCCCTGTGGTGAATGAGTTAAAGCATGCTGCACCTTCTATGTTACATTTCATTTTGCTCTAATAACGTAAAATTGTCCGCGTGGCCTAATCGATAAGACTCCAACTTCAGATCAGAAGATTGCAGGATCTAGTTATGTGGTGGACGGTTTTTTTTTTCTGGTTATTTTTTCCCGTTGGTGAATGAGTTAAAGCATGCTGCACCTTCTATGTTACCTTTCAATTCGCTCTAACAAAAGAAAGTGTCCACGTGGCCTAATGGATAAGGCGTTTCACTTCTGATCAGAATATTGCAGGTTCGAGTTATGTGGCGGACGGTTTTTCTTTCCTCGTTATTTTCTTCCCGTTGCTGAATGAGTTAAAGCATGCTGCACCTTCTCTGTTACATTTCAATTCGCTCTAGCAAAAGAAAGTATTCCGCGTGGCATAATGGATAAGGCGCCTGATTTCGGATCAGAAGAATGCAGGTTCGAGTCCTGTCGCGGACGCTTTTCTTTCCTCGTTATTTTTTATTCACGGTGGTGAATGCGTTAAAGCATGTTGTACCTTCTCTGTTACATTTATTTCTCACAAACAAACGAAAGTGTCTGGGTGGCCTCATGGATAAGGCGTCTGACTTCGGTTCAGACGATTGCAGAGTCGTGTCCTGTGGCGGACGGTTTTTTTTCCTCGTTATTTTTTATCCGCTGGTGAATGAGTGAACGCATGCTGCACCTTTTATGTTACATTTCATTTCGCTCTATTAAAGACAAAGTGTCCGCGTGGCCTAATGAATAAGGCGTCTGATTTCGGATCAGAAGAATGCAGGATCAAGTCATGTGGCGGATGGTTTTTTTCCTCGTTATTTTTTTTCCGTTAGTGAATGAGTTAAAGCATGCTGCACCTTCTCTCTTACATTTCAAATTGCTCTAATACAAGAAAGTGTCCGCGTGGCCTAATGGATAAGGCGTCTGTCTTCGGATGAGAAGATTGCAGTTCGAGTCCCGTCACCGACGGTTATTTTGCCTTGTTATTTTTCTCCCGGTGGTGAATGAGTAAACGCATGCTGCACCTTCTCTGTTGCATTTAAAATTGCTCTAATAAAAGAAAGTGTCCACGTGACGTAATGAATAAGGCGTCTGACTTCGGATCAGAAGATTGCATGTTCGACTCCCGTCGCGCACGGTTTTTTTCCCTCGTTAATTTTTATTCACGGTGGTGAATGCGTTAAAGCATACCTTCTCTGTTACATTTATTTCTCAAAAACAAAAAAGTGTCCGCGTTGCCTTATGGATAAGGCGTCTGACTTCGGATCAGAAGATTGCAGGTTCGAGTCCTGTCGCAGACGGTTTTTTTTTCTCGTTATTTTCTTCCCTGTGGTGAATGAGTTAAAGCATGCTGCACCTTCTATGTTACATTTCATTTTGCTCTAATAACGTAAAATTGTCCGCGTGGCCTAATCCATAAGACGTCTAACTTCAGATCAGAAGATTGCAGGATCAAGTCATGTGGTGGACGGTTTTTTTTCTCGTTATTTTTTCCCGTTGGTGAATGAGTTAAAGCATGTTGTACCTTCTCTGTTACATTTATTTCTCACAAACAAACGAAAGTGTCTGGGTGGCCTCATGGATAAGGCGTCTGACTCCGGTTCAGACGATTGCAGAGTCGTGTCCTGTGGCGGACGGTTTTTTTTCCTCGTTATTTTTTATCCGTTGGTGAATGAGTGAACGCATGCTGCACCTTTTATGTTACATTTCATTTTGCTCTATTAAAGACAAAGTGTCCGCGTGGCCTAATGAATAAGGCGTCTGATTTCGGATCAGAAGAATGCAGGATCAAGTCATGTGGCGGATGGTTTTTTTCCTCGTTATTTTTTTCCCGTTGGTGAACGAGTTAAAGCATGCTGCACCTTCTCTGTTACATTTCAAATTGCTCTAATACAAGAAAGTGTCCGCGTGGCCTAATGGATAAGGCGTCTGTCTTCGGATGATAAGATTGCAGTTCGAGTCCTGTCACCGACGGTTTTTTTTCCTCGTTATTTTCTTCGCGGTGGTGAATGATTTAAAGCATGCTGCACCTTCTATGTTACATTTTATTTCGCTCTAGTAAAGTAAAATTGTCCGCGTGGCCTAATGGATAAGGCGTCTGACTTCGGATCAGAAGATTGCAGGTTCGAGTCCTGTCGCAGACGGTTTTTTTTTTATCCTCGTTAATTTTTATTCACGGTGGTGAATGCGTTAAAGCATACCTTCTCTGTTACATTTATTTCTCACAAACAAAAAAAGTGTCCGCGTTGCCTTATGGATAAGGCGTCTGACTTCGGTTCAGACGATTGCAGATTCGTGTCCTGTGGCGTAAGGTTTTTTTTTCCTCGGTTTTTTCATTCCCGGCGGTGAATTGGTTAAAGCATGCTGTACCTTGTCTGGTACATTTAATTTCTCACTAACAAATGAAAGTGTCCGCGTGGCCTAATGGATAAGGCGTCTGACTTCGGATCAGAAGATTGCAAGTTCGAGTCCTGTCGCGGACGGTTTTTTTTTTCCTCGTTATTTTCTTCCCGGTGGTGAATGAGTTAAAGCATGCTGCACCTTCTATGTGACATTTCATTTCGCTCTAATAAAGTAAAATTGTCCGCGTGGCCTAATCGATAAGACGTCTAACTTCAGATCAGAAGATTGCAGGATCAAGTCATGTGGTGGACGGTTTTTTTTTCTCGTTATTTTTTCCCGTTGGTGAATGAGTTAAAGCATGTTGTACCTTCTCTGTTACATTTATTTCTCACAAACAAACGAAAGTGTCTGGGTGGCCTCATGGATAAGGCGTCTGACTTCGGTTCAGACGATTGCAGAGTCGTGTCCTGTGTCGGACGGTTTTTTTTCCTCGTTATTTTTTATCCGTTGGTGAATGAGTGAACGCATGCTGCACCTTTTATGTTACATTTCATTTTGCTCTATTGAAGACAAAGTGTCCGCGTGGCCTAATGAATAAGGCGTCTGATTTCGGATCAGAAGAATGCAGGATCAAGTCATGTGGCGGATGGTTTTTTTCCTCGTTATTTTTTTCCCGTTGGTGAATGAGTTAAAGCATGCTGCACCTTCTCTGTTACATTTCAAATTGCTCTAATACAAGAAAGTGTCCGCGTGGCCTAATGGATAAGGCGTCTGTCTTCGGATGAGAAGATTGCAGTTCGAGTCCTGTCACCGACGGTTATTTTGCCTTGTTATTTTTCTCCCGGTGGTGAATGAGTAAACGCATGCTGCACCTTCTCTGTTGCATTTCAAATTGCTCTAATAAAAGAAAGTGTCCGCGTGGCCTAATGAATAAGGCGTCTGACTTCGGATCAGAAGATTGCAGGTTCGAGTCCTGTCGCGGACGGTTTTTTTTCTCCTCGTTAATTTTTATTCACGGTGGTGAATGCGTTAAAGCATACCTTCTCTGTTACATTTATTTCTCAAAAACAAAAAAGTGTCCGCATTGCCTTATGGATAAGGCGTCTGACTTCGGTTCAGACGATTGCAGATTCGTGTCCTGTGGCGTAAGGTTTTTTTTTTCCTCGGTTTTTTCATTCCCGGCGGTGAATGGGTTAAAGCATGCTGTACCTTCTCTGGTACATTTATTTCTCACTAACAAATGAAAGTGTCCGCGTGGCCTAATGGATAAGGCGCCTGATTTCGGATCAGAAGAATGCAGGTTCGAGTCCTGTCGCGGACGCTTTTCTTTCCTCGTTATTTTTTATTCACGGTGGTGAATGCGTTAAAGCATGTTGTACCTTCTCTGTTACATTTATTTCTCACAAACAAACGAAAGTGTCTGGGTGGCCTCATGGATAAGGCGTCTGACTTCGGTTCAGACGATTGCAGAGTCGTGTCCTGTGGCGGACGGTTTTTTTTCCTCGTTATTTTTTATCCGCTGGTGAATGAGTGAACGCATGCTGCACCTTTTATGTTACATTTCATTTCGCTCTATTAAAGACAAAGTGTCCGCGTGGCCTAATGAATAAGGCGTCTGATTTCGGATCAGAAGAATGCAGGATCAAGTCATGTGGCGGATGGTTTTTTTCCTCGTTATTTTTTTTCCGTTAGTGAATGAGTTAAAGCATGCTGCACCTTCTCTCTTACATTTCAAATTGCTCTAATACAAGAAAGTGTCCGCGTGGCCTAATGGATAAGGCGTCTGTCTTCGGATGAGAAGATTGCAGTTCGAGTCCCGTCACCGACGGTTATTTTGCCTTGTTATTTTTCTCCCGGTGGTGAATGAGTAAACGCATGCTGCACCTTCTCTGTTGCATTTAAAATTGCTCTAATAAAAGAAAGTGTCCACGTGACGTAATGAATAAGGCGTCTGACTTCGGATCAGAAGATTGCATGTTCGACTCCCGTCGCGCACGGTTTTTTTCCCTCGTTAATTTTTATTCACGGTGGTGAATGCGTTAAAGCATACCTTCTCTGTTACATTTATTTCTCAAAAACAAAAAAGTGTCCGCGTTGCCTTATGGATAAGGCGTCTGACTTCGGATCAGAAGATTGCAGGTTCGAGTCCTGTCGCAGACGGTTTTTTTTTCTCGTTATTTTCTTCCCTGTGGTGAATGAGTTAAAGCATGCTGCACCTTCTATGTTACATTTCATTTTGCTCTAATAACGTAAAATTGTCCGCGTGGCCTAATCCATAAGACGTCTAACTTCAGATCAGAAGATTGCAGGATCAAGTCATGTGGTGGACGGTTTTTTTTTCTCGTTATTTTTTCCCGTTGGTGAATGAGTTAAAGCATGTTGTACCTTCTCTGTTACATTTATTTCTCACAAACAAACGAAAGTGTCTGGGTGGCCTCATGGATAAGGCGTCTGACTCCGGTTCAGACGATTGCAGAGTCGTGTCCTGTGGCGGACGGTTTTTTTTCCTCGTTATTTTTTATCCGTTGGTGAATGAGTGAACGCATGCTGCACCTTTTATGTTACATTTCATTTTGCTCTATTAAAGACAAAGTGTCCGCGTGGCCTAATGAATAAGGCGTCTGATTTCGGATCAGAAGAATGCAGGATCAAGTCATGTGGCGGATGGTTTTTTTCCTCGTTATTTTTTTCCCGTTGGTGAACGAGTTAAAGCATGCTGCACCTTCTCTGTTACATTTCAAATTGCTCTAATACAAGAAAGTGTCCGCGTGGCCTAATGGATAAGGCGTCTGTCTTCGGATGATAAGATTGCAGTTCGAGTCCTGTCACCGACGGTTTTTTTTCCTCGTTATTTTCTTCGCGGTGGTGAATGATTTAAAGCATGCTGCACCTTCTATGTTACATTTTATTTCGCTCTAGTAAAGTAAAATTGTCCGCGTGGCCTAATGGATAAGGCGTCTGACTTCGGATCAGAAGATTGCAGGTTCGAGTCCTGTCGCAGACGGTTTTTTTTTTATCCTCGTTAATTTTTATTCACGGTGGTGAATGCGTTAAAGCATACCTTCTCTGTTACAATTATTTCTCACAAACAAAAAAAGTGTCCGCGTTGCCTTATGGATAAGGCGTCTGACTTCGGTTCAGACGATTGCAGATTCGTGTCCTGTGGCGTAAGGTTTTTTTTTCCTCGGTTTTTTCATTCCCGGCGGTGAATTGGTTAAAGCATGCTGTACCTTGTCTGGTACATTTAATTTCTCACTAACAAATGAAAGTGTCCGCGTGGCCTAATGGATAAGGCGTCTGACTTCGGATCAGAAGATTGCAAGTTCGAGTCCTGTCGCGGACGGTTTTTTTTTTCCTCGTTATTTTCTTCCCGGTGGTGAATGAGTTAAAGCATGCTGCACCTTCTATGTGACATTTCATTTCGCTCTAATAAAGTAAAATTGTCCGCGTGGCCTAATCGATAAGACGTCTAACTTCAGATCAGAAGATTGCAGGATCAAGTCATGTGGTGGACGGTTTTTTTTTCTCGTTATTTTTTCCCGTTGGTGAATGAGTTAAAGCATGTTGTACCTTCTCTGTTACATTTATTTCTCACAAACAAACGAAAGTGTCTGGGTGGCCTCATGGATAAGGCGTCTGACTTCGGTTCAGACGATTGCAGAGTCGTGTCCTGTGTCGGACGGTTTTTTTTCCTCGTTATTTTTTATCCGTTGGTGAATGAGTGAACGCATGCTGCACCTTTTATGTTACATTTCATTTTGCTCTATTGAAGACAAAGTGTCCGCGTGGCCTAATGAATAAGGCGTCTGATTTCGGATCAGAAGAATGCAGGATCAAGTCATGTGGCGGATGGTTTTTTTCCTCGTTATTTTTTTCCCGTTGGTGAATGAGTTAAAGCATGCTGCACCTTCTCTGTTACATTTCAAATTGCTCTAATACAAGAAAGTGTCCGCGTGGCCTAATGGATAAGGCGTCTGTCTTCGGATGAGAAGATTGCAGTTCGAGTCCTGTCACCGACGGTTATTTTGCCTTGTTATTTTTCTCCCGGTGGTGAATGAGTAAACGCATGCTGCACCTTCTCTGTTGCATTTCAAATTGCTCTAATAAAAGAAAGTGTCCGCGTGGCCTAATGAATAAGGCGTCTGACCTCGGATCAGAAGATTGCATGTTCGACTCCCGTCGCGGACGGTTTTTTTTTTCCTCGTTATTTTCTTCGCGGTGGTGAATGATTTAAAGCATGCTGCACCTTCTACGTTACATTTTATTTCGCTCTAATAAAGTAAAATTGTCCGCGTGGCCTAATGGATAAGGCGTCTGACTTCGGATCAGAAGATTTCAGGTTCGAGTCCTGTCGCAGACGGTTTTTTTTTTTCTTCTCGTTAATTTTTATTCACGGTGGTGAATGCGTTAAAGCATACCTTCTCTGTTACATTTATTTCTCAAAAACAAAAAAGTGTCCGCGTTGCCTTATGGATAAGGCGTCTGACTTCGGTTCAGACGATTGCAGATTCGTGTCCTGTGGCGTAAGGTTTTTTTTTCCTCGGTTTTTTCATTCCCGGCGGTGAATGGGTTAAAGCATGCTGTATCTTGTCTGGTACATTTAATTTCTCACTAACAAATGAAAGTGTCCGCGTGGCCTAATGGATATAATAAAGAAAAAAAAAGCGTGGCCTAATGGATAAGGCGTCTGACTTCGGATCAGAAGATTGCAAGTTCGAGTCCTGTCGCGGACGGTTTTTTTTTCTTCCTTATTGTTATCCGGTGGTAAATGAGTTAAAGCATACTGCACCTTCTCTGTTACATTTCATTATCGCTCTGATAAAAAAAAATGTCCGCGTGGCCTAATGAATAAGGCATCTGACTTCGGATCAGAAGATTGCAGGTTCGAGTCCTGTCGCAGACGGTTTTTTTTTTCTCGTTATTTTCTTCCCTGTGGTGAATGAGTTAAAGCATGCTGCACCTTCTATGTTACATTTCATTTTGCTCTAATAACGTAAAATTGTCCGCGTGGCCTAATCTATAAGACGTCTAACTTCAGATCAGAAGATTGCAGGATCAAGTCATGTGGTGGACGGTTTTTTTTTCTCGTTATTTTTTCCCGTTGGTGAATGAGTTAAAGCATGCTGCATCTTCTATGTTACCTTTCAATTCGCTCTAACAAAAGAAAGTGTCCGCGTGGCCTAATGGATAAGGCGTTTGACTTCTGATCAGAATATTGCAGGTTCGAGTTATGTGGCGGACGGTTTTTCTTTCCTCGTTATTTTCTTCCCGTAGCTGAATTAGTTAAAGCATGCTGCACCTTCTCTGTTACATTTCAATTCGCTCCAATAAAAGGAATTGTCCGCGTGGCCTAATGGATAAGGCGCCTGACTTCGGATCAGAAGACTGCAGGTTCGAGTCCTGTCGCGGACGCTTTTTTTCCTCGTTTTTTTATTCCCGGTGGTGAATGGGTTAAGGCATGCTCTACCTTCTCTGGTACATTATTTTTCACAACAAACGAGAGTGTCCGCGTGGCCTAATGGATAAGGCGTCTGACTTCGGATCCGAATATTGCAGGTTAGAGTCCTCTCGCGGACGGTTTTTTTTTCCTCGTTATTTTCTTCGCGGTGGTGAATGATTTAAAGCATGCTGCACCTTCTATGTTCCATTTTATTTCGCTCTAATAAAGTAAAATTGTCCGCGTGGCCTACTGGATAAGGCGTCAGACTTCGGATCAGAAGATTGCAGGTTCGAGTCCTGTCGCAGACGGTTTTTTTTTCTCGTTATTTTCTTCCCTGTGGTGAATGAGTTAAAGCATGCTGCACCTTCTATGTTACATTTCATTTTGCTCTAATAACGTAAAATTGTCCGCGTGGCCTAATCGATAAGACGTCTAACTTCAGATCAGAAGATTGCAGGATCAAGTCATGTGGTGGACGGGTTTTTTTGCTCGTTATTTTTTCCCGTTGGTGAATGAGTTAAAGCATGCTGCACCTTCTATGTTACCTTTCAATTCGCTCTAACAAAAGAAAGTGTCCGCGTGGCCTAATGGATAAGGCGTTTGACTTCTGATCAGAATATTGCAGGTTCGAGTTATGTGGCGGACGGTTTTTCTTTTCTCGTTATTTTCTTCCCGTTGCTGAATGAGTTAAAGCATGCTGCACCTTCTCTGTTACATTTCAATTCGCTCTAACAAAAGGAAGTGTCCGCGTGGCCTAATGGATAAGGCACCTGACTTCGGATCAGAAGATTGCAGGTTCGAGTCCTGTCGCGGACGCTTTTTTTTTCCTCGTTATTTTTTATTCACGGTGGTGAATGCGTTAAAGCATGTTGTACCTTCTCTGTTACATTTATTTCTCACAAACAAACGAAAGCGTCTGGGTGGCCTCATGGATAAGGCGTCTGACTTCGGTTCAGACGATTGCAGAGTCGTGTCCTGTGGCGGACAGTTTTTTTTCCTCGTTATTTTTTTTCCGTTGGTGAATGAGTGAACGCATGCTGCACCTTTTATGTTACATTTAATTTCGCTCTATTAAAGACAAAGTGTCCGCGTGACCTAATGAATAAGGCGTCTGATTTCGGATCAGAAGAGTGCAGGATCAAGTCATGTGGCGGATGGTTTTTTTCCTCGTTATTTTTTTCCCGTTGGTGAATGAGTAAACGCATGCTGCACCTTCTCTGTTGCATTTCAAATTGCTCTAATAAAAGAAAGTGTCCGCGTGGCCTAATGAATAAGGCGTCTGACCTCGGATCAAAAGATTGCATGTTCGACTCCCGTCGCGGACGGTTTTTTTTCCTCGTTATTTTCTTCGCGGTGGTGAATGATTTAAAGCATGCTGCACCTTCTATGTTACATTTTATTTCGCTCTAATAAAGTAAAATTGTCCGCGTGGCCTAATGGATAAGGCGTCTGACTTCGGATCAGAAGATTGCAGGTTCGAGTCCTGTCGCAGACGGTTTTTTTTTCTCCTCGTTAATTTTTATTCACGGTGGTGAATGCGTTAAAGCATACCTTCTCTGTTACATTTATTTCTCAAAAACAAAAAAGTGTCCGCGTTGCCTTATGGATAAGGCGTCTGACTTCGGTTCAGACGATTGCAGATTCGTGTCCTGTGGCGTAAGGTTTTTTTTTCCTCGGTTTTTTCATTCCCGGCGGTGAATGGGTTAAAGCATGCTGTACCTTGTCTGGTACATTTAATTTCTCACTAACAAATGAAAGTGTCCGCGTGGCCTAATGGATAAGGCGTCTGACTTCGGATCAGAAGATTGCAAGTTCGAGTCCTGTCGCGGACGGTTTTTTTTTCTTCCTTATTGTTTCCCGGTGGTAAATGAGTTAAAGCATACTGCACCTTCTCTGTTACATTTCATTATCGCTCTGATAAAAAAAATGTCCTCGTGGCCTAATGAATAAGGCGTCTGACTTCGGATCAGAAGATTGCAGGTTCGAGTCCTGTCGCAGACGGTTTTTTTTTCTCGTTATTTTCTTCCCTGTGGTGAATGAGTTAAAGCATGCTGCACCTTCTATGTTACATTTCATTTTGCTCTAATAACGTAAAATTGTCCGCGTGGCCTAATCCATAAGACGTCTAACTTCAGATCAGAAGATTGCAGGATCAAGTCATGTGGTGGACGGTTTATTTTTTCTCGTTATTTTTTCCCGTTGGTGAATGAGTTAAAGCATGCTGCATCTTCTATGTTACCTTTCAATTCGCTCTAACAAAAAAAAAGTGTCCGCGTGGCCTAATGGATAAGGCGTTTGACTTCTGATCAGAATATTGCAGGTTCGAGTTATGTGGCGGACGGTTTTTCTTTCCTCGTTATTTTCTTCCCGTAGCTGAATTAGTTAAAGCATGCTGCACCTTCTCTGTTACATTTCAATTCGCTCCAATAAAAGGAATTGTCCGCGTGGCCTAATGGATAAGGCGCCTGACTTCGGCTAAGAAGACTGCAGGTTCGAGTCCTGTCGCGGACGCTTTTTTTCCTCGTTTTTTTATTCCCGGTGGTGAATGGGTTAAGGCATGCTCTACCTTCTCTGGTACATTATTTTTCACAACAAACGAGAGTGTCCGCGTGGCCTAATGGATAAGGCGTCTGATTTCGGATCCGAATATTGCAGGTTAGAGTCCTCTCGCGGACGGTTTTTTTTTCCTCGTTATTTTCTTCGCGGTGGTGAATGATTTAAAGCATGCTGCACCTTCTATGTTCCATTTTATTTCGCTCTAATAAAGTAAAATTGTCCGCGTGGCCTAATGGATAAGGCGTCTGACTTCGGATCAGAAGATTGCCGGTTCGAGTCCTGTCGCAGACGGTTTCTTTTTTCTCGTTATTTTCTTCCCTGTGGTGAATGAGTTAAAGCATGCTGCACCTTCTATGTTACATTTCATTTTGCTCTAATAACGTAAAATTGTCCGCGTGGCCTAATCGATAAGACGTCTAACTTCAGATCAGAAGATTGCAGGATCAAGTCATGTGGTGGACGGGTTTTTTTGCTCGTTATTTTTTCCCGTTGGTGAATGAGTTAAAGCATGCTGCACCTTCTATGTTACCTTTCAATTCGCTCTAACAAAAGAAAGTGTCCGCGTGGCCTAATGGATAAGGCGTTTGACTTCTGATCAGAATATTGCAGGTTCGAGTTATGTGGCGGACGGTTTTTCTTTTCTCGTTATTTTCTTCCCGTTGCTGAATGAGTTAAAGCATGCTGCACCTTCTCTGTTACATTTCAATTCGCTCCAATAAAAGGAATTGTCCGCGTGGCCTAATGGATAAGGCGCCTGACTTCGGATAAGAAGACTGCAGGTTCGAGTCCTGTCGCGGACGCTTTTTTTCCTCGTTTTTTTATTCCCGGTGGTGAATGGGTTAAGGCATGCTCTACCTTCTCTGTTACATTATTTTTCACAACAAACGAGAGTGTCCGCGTGGCCTAATGGATAAGGCGTCTGACTTCGGATCCGAATATTGCAGGTTAGAGTCCTCTCGCGGACGGTTTTTTTTTCCTCGTTATTTTCTTCGCGGTGGTGAATGATTTAAAGCATGCTGCACCTTCTATGTTCCATTTTATTTCGCTCTAATAAAGTAAAATTGTCCGCGTGGCCTAATGGATAAGGCGTCTGACTTCGGATCAGAAGGTTGCCGGTTCGAGTCCCGTCGCAGACGGTTTTTTTTTCTCGTTATTTTCTTCCCTGTGGTGAATGAGTTAAAGCATGCTGCACCTTCTATGTTACATTTCATTTTGCTCTAATAACGTAAAATTGTCCGCGTGGCCTAATCGATAAGACGTCTAACTTCAGATCAGAAGATTGCAGGATCAAGTCATGTGGTGGACGGGTTTTTTTGCTCGTTATTTTTTCCCGTTGGTGAATGAGTTAAAGCATGCTGCACCTTTTATGTTACATTTCATTTCGCTCTATTAAAGACAAAGTGTCCGCGTGGCCTAATGAATAAGGCGTCTGATTTCGGATCAGAAGAATGCAGGATCAAGTCATGTGGCGGATGGTTTTTTTCCTCGTTATTTTTTCCCGTTGGTGAATGAGTTAAAGCATGCTGCACCTTCTCTGTTACATTTCCAATTGCTCTAATAAAAGAAAGTGTCCGCGTGGCCTAATGAATAAGGCGTCTGACTTCGGATCAGAAGATTGCATGTTCGACTCCCGTCGCGGACGGTTTTTTCCCTCGTTATTTTCATCCCGGTGGTGAATGAGTTAAAGCATGCTTCACCTTCTCTGTTACAGTTCATTTCGCACAAATAAAGACGAAGTGTCCGCGTGGCCTAATGGATAAGGCGTCTGACTTCGGATCAGAAGATTGCAGGTACGAGTCCTGTCGCAGACGGTTTTTTTTTTCCTCGTTATTTTCTTCCCTGTGGTGAATGAGTTAAAGCATGCTTCACCTTCTATGTTACATTTCATTTCGCTCTAATAACGTAAAATTGTCCGCGTGGCCGAGTCGATAAGACGTCTAACTTCAGATCAGAAGAATGCAGGATCAAGTCATGTGGTGGACGGTTTTTTTTCCTCGTTATTTTTTTCCCGTTGGTGAATGAGTCAAAGCATGCTGCACATTCTCTGTTACATTTCAATTCGCTCTAACAAAAGAAAGTGTCCGCGTGGCCTAATGGATAAGGCGTTTGACTTCTGATCAGAATATTGCAGGTTCGAGTTATGTGGCGGACGGTTTTTCTTTCCTCGTTATTTTCTTCCCGTTGCTGATTGAGTTAAAGCATGCTGCACCTTCTCTGTTACATTTCAATTCGCTCTAATAAAAGAAATTGTCCGCGTGGCTTAATGGATAAGGCGCCTGACTTCGGATCAGAAGATTGCAGGTTCGAGTCCTGTCGCGGACGCTTTTTTTTCCTCGTTTTTTTATTCCCGGTGGTGAATGGGTTAAGCCATGCTCTACATTCTCTGGTACATTAATTTTTCACTAACAAATGAAAGTGTCCGCGTGGCTTAATGGATAAGGCGTCTGACTTCGGATCAGAATATTGCAGGTTAGAGTCCTCTCGCGGACGGTTTTTTTTTCCTCGTTATTTTCTTCGCGGTGGTGAATGATTTAAAGCATGCTGCACCTTCCATGTTACATTTTATTTCGCTCTAATAAAGTGAAATTGTCCGCGTGGCCTAATGGATAAGGCGTCTGACTTCGGATCAGAAGATTGCAGGTTCGAGTCCTGTCGCGGACGGTTTTTTTTCTCCTCGTTAATTTTTATTCACGGTGGTGAATGCGTTAAAGCATACCTTCTCTGTTACATTTATTTCTCAAAAACAAAAAAGTGTCCGCGTTGCCTTATGGATAAGGCGTCTGACTTCGGTTCAGACGATTGCAGATTCGTGTCCTGTGGCGTAAGGTTTTTTTTTTCCTCGGTTATTTCATTCCCGGCTGTGAATGGGTTAAAGCATGCTGTACCTTCTCTCGTACATTTAATTTCTCACTAACAAATAAAAGTGTCCGCGTGGCCTAATGGATAAGGCGTCTGACTTCGGATCAGAAGATTGCAGGTTCGAGTCCTGTCGCGGACTGTTTTTTTTCCTCGTTATTTTCTTCCCGGTGGTGAATGAGTTAAAGCATGCTGCACCTTCTATGTGACATTTCATTTCGCTCTAATAAAGTAAAATTGTCCGCGTGGCCTAATCGATAAGGCGTCTGACTTCAGATCAGAAGATTGCAGGTCCGAGTCTTGTCGGGGACGGCTTTTTTTTCTTCCTTATTGTTTCCCGGTGGTGAATGAGTTAAATCATACTGCACCTTCTCTGTTACATTTCATTATCGCTCTAACAAAAAAAATTGCCCGCGTGGCCTAATGAATAAGGCGTCTGACATCGGATCTGAAGATTGCATGTTTGACTGTCGTCGCGGACGGTTTTTTTTCCTCGTTATTTTCATCCCGGTGGTGAATGAGTTAAAGCATGCTGCACCTTCTATGTTACATTTTATTTTGCTCTAATAAAAAATTGTCCGCGTGGCCTAATCGATAAGGCGTCTGATTTCGGATCAGAAGAATGCAGGATCAAGTCATGTGGCGGACAGTTTTTTTCCTCGTTATTTTTTTCCCGTTGGTGAATGAGTCAAAGCATGCTGCACCTTCTCTGTTACATTTCAAATTGCGCAAATCAAGAAAGTGTCCGCGTGGCCTAATGAATAAGGCGTCTGACTTCGGATCAGAAGATTGCAGGTTTGAGGCCTGTCGCGGACGGCTTTTTTTTCCTCGTTATTTTTTTCTCGTTGGTGAATGAGTTAACGCATGCTGCACCTTCTCTGTTGCAGTTCATTTCGCTCTAATAAAGACGAAGTGTCTGCGTGGCCCAATGGATAAGGCGTCTGACTTCGGATCAGAAGATTGCAGGTCCGAGTCCTTTCGCGGACGGTTTTTTTTTTCCTCGTTATTTTCTTCCCTGTGGTGAATGAGTTAAAGCATGCTGCACCTTCTATGTTACATTTCATTTCGCTCTAATAACGTAAAATTGTCCGCGTGGCCGAATCGATAAGACGTCTAACTTCAGATCAGAAGATTGCAGGATCAAGTCATGTGGTGGACGGTTTTTTTTTCCTCGTTATTTTTTTCCCGTTGGTGAATGAGTTAAAGCATGCTGCACATTCTCTGTTACATTTCGATTCGCTCTAACAAAAGAAAGTGTCCGCGTGGCCTAATGGATAAGGCGTTTGACTTCTGATCAGAATATTGCAGGTTCGAGTTATGGGGCGGCCGGTTTTTCTTTCCTCGTTATTTTCTTCCCGTTGCTGATTGAGTTAAAGCATGCTGCACCTTCTCTGTTACATTTCAATTCGCTCTAATAAAAGAAATTGTCCGCGTGGCCTAATGGATAAGGCGCCTGACTTCGGATCAGAAGATTGCAGGTTCGAGTCCTGTCGCGGACGCTTTTTTTTCCTCGTTCTTTTATTCCCGGTGGTGAATGGGTTAAGGCATGCTCTACCTTCTCTGGTATATTATTTTTCACTAACAAACGAAAGTGTTCGCGTGGCCTAATGGATAAGGCGTCTGACTTCGGATCAGAATATTACAGGTTAGAGTCCTCTCGCGGACGGTTTTTTTTTCCTCGTTATTTTCTTCGCGGTGGTGATTGATTTAAAGCATGCTGCACCTTCTATGTTACATTTTATTTCGCTCTAATAAAGTAAAATTGTCCGCGTGGCCTAATGGATAAGGCGTCTGACTTCGGATCAGAAGATTGCAGGTTCGAGTCCTGTCGCGGACGGTTTTTTTTCTCCTCGTTAATTTTTATTCACGGTGGTGAATGCGTTAAAGCATACCTTCTCTGTTACATTTATTTCTCAAAAACAAAAAAGTGTCCGCGTCGCCTTATGGATAAGGCGTCTGACTTCGGTTCAGACGATTGCAGATTCGTGTCCTGTCGCGGACGGTTTTTTTTTTCCTCGTTATTTTCTTCCCAGTGGTGAATGAGTTAAAGCATGCTGCACCTTCTATGTGACATTTCATTTCGCTCTAATAAAGTAAAATTGTCCGCGTGGCCTAATGGATAAGGCGTCTGACTTCGGATCAGAAGATTGCAGGTTCAAGTCCTGTCGCGGACGGTTTTTTTTTCCTCGTTAATTTTTATTCACGGTTGTGAATGCGTTAAAGCATACTGCACCTTCTCTGTTACATTTCATTTCGCTCTAATAAAAAAAATTGTCCGCGTGGCCTAATGAATAAGGCGTCTGACTTCGGATCAGAAGATTGCAGGTTCGAGTCCTGTCGCGGACGGTTTTTTTTTCCTCGTTATTTTCTTCCCTGTGGTGAATGAGTTAAATCATGCTGCACCTTCTATGTTACATTTCATTTCGCTCTAATAACGTAAAATTGTCCGCGTGGCCTAATCGATAAGACGTCTAACTTCAGATAAGAAGATTGCAGGATCAAGTCATGTGGTGGACGGTTTTTTTTCCTCGTTATTTTTTCCCGTTGGTGAATGAGTTAAAGCATGCTGCACCTTCTCTGTTACATTTCAAATTGCTCTAATACAAGAAAGTGTCCGCGTGGCCTAATGGATAAGGCGTCTGTCTTCGGATGAGAAGATTGCATGTTCGAGTCCTGTCACCAACGGTTATTTTTCCTTGTTGTTTTTCTCCCGGTGGTGAATGAGTAAACGCATGCTGCACCTTCTCTGTTGCATTTCAAATTGCTCTAATAAAAGTAAGTGTCCGTGTGGCCTAATGAATAAGGCGTCTGACATCGGATCTGAAGATTGCATGTTTGACTGTCGTCGCGGACGGTTTTTTTCCCTCGTTATTTTCATCCCGGTGGTGAATAAGTTAAAGCATGTTGCACCTTGTATGTTACATTTCATTTTGCTTTAATAAAAAATTGTCCGCGTGGCCTAATCGATAAGGCGTCTGACTTCGGATCAGAAGAATGCAGGATCAAGTCATGTGGCGGACGGTTTTTTTCCTCGTTATTTTTTTCCCGTTGGTGAATGAGTCAAAGCGTGCTGCACCTTCTCTGTTACATTTCAAATTGCGCAAATCAAGAAAGTGTCCGCGTGGCCTATGGATAAGGCGTCTGACTTCGTATAAGAAGATTGCGTGTTCGAGTCCTGTCTTCGACGGCTTTTTTCCTCGTTTTTTTATTCCCGGTGGTGAATGGGTTAAAGCATACTGTACCTTCTCTGGTACATTTCATTTCTCACTAACAAACGAAAGTGTCCGCGTTGCCTTATGGATAAGGCGTCTGACTTCGGTTCAGACGATTGCAGATTCGTGTCCTGTGGCGTAAGGTTTTTTTTCCTCGTTTTCTTATTCCCGGTGGTGAATGGGTTAAGGCATGCTCTACCTTCTCTGGTACTTTAATTTTTCACTAACAAACGAAAGTGTCCGCGTGGCCTAATGGATAAGGCGTCTGACTTCGGATCAGAATATTGCAGGTTCGAGTCCTGTCGCAGACGGTTTTTTTTCTCGTTATTTTCTTCCCTGTGGTGAATGAGTTAAAGCATGCTGCACCTTCTATGTTACATTTCATTTTGCTCTAATAACGTAAAATTGTCCGCGTGGCCTAATCGATAAGACGTCTAACTTCAGATCAGAAGATTGCAGGATCAAGTCATGTGGTGGACGGGTTTTTTTGCTCGTTATTTTTTCCCGTTGGTGAATGAGTTAAAGCATGCTGCACCTTCTATGTTACCTTTCAATTCGCTCTAACAAAAGAAAGTGTCCGCGTGGCCTAATGGATAAGGCGTTTGACTTCTGATCAGAATATTGCAGGTTCGAGTTATGTGGCGGACGGTTTTTCTTTTCTCGTTATTTTCTTCCCGTTGCTGAATGAGTTAAAGCATGCTGCACCTTCTCTGTTACATTTCAATTCGCTCTAACAAAAGGAAGTGTCCGCGTGGCCTAATGGATAAGGCACCTGACTTCGGATCAGAAGATTGCAGGTTCGAGTCCTGTCGCGGACGCTTTTTTTTTCCTCGTAATTTTTTATTCACGGTGATGAATGCGTTAAAGCATGTTGTACCTTCTCTGTTACATTTATTTCTCACAAACAAACGAAAGCGTCTGGGTGGCCTCATGGATAAGGCGTCTGACTTCGGTTCAGACGATTGCAGAGTCGTGTCCTGTGGCGGACAGTTTTTTTTCCTCGTTATTTTTTTTCCGTTGGTGAATGAGTGAACGCATGCTGCACCTTTTATGTTACATTTAATTTCGCTCTATTAAAGACAAAGTGTCCGCGTGACCTAATGAATAAGGCGTCTGATTTCGGATCAGAAGAGTGCAGGATCAAGTCATGTGGCGGATGGTTTTTTTCCTCGTTATTTTTTTCCCGTTGGTGAATGAGTAAACGCATGCTGCACCTTCTCTGTTGCATTTCAAATTGCTCTAATAAAAGAAAGTGTCCGCGTGGCCTAATGAATAAGGCGTCTGACCTCGGATCAAAAGATTGCATGTTCGACTCCCGTCGCGGACGGTTTTTTTTTCCTCGTTATTTTCTTCGCGGTGGTGAATGATTTAAAGCATGCTGCACCTTCTATGTTACATTTTATTTCGCTCTAATAAAGTAAAATTGTCCGCGTGGCCTAATGGATAAGGCGTCTGACTTCGGATCAGAAGATTGCAGGTTCGACTCCTGTCGCAGACGGTTTTTTTTTCTCCTCGTTAATTTTTATTCACGGTGGTGAATGCGTTAAAGCATACCTTCTCTGTTACATTTATTTCTCAAAAACAAAAAAGTGTCCGCGTTGCCTTATGGATAAGGCGTCTGACTTCGGTTCAGACGATTGCAGATTCGTGTCCTGTGGCGTAAGGTTTTTTTTTCCTCGGTTTTTTCATTCCCGGCGGTGAATGGGTTAAAGCATGCTGTACCTTGTCTGGTACATTTAATTTCTCACTAACAAATGAAAGTGTCCGCGTGGCCTAATGGATAAGGCGTCTGACTTCGGATCAGAAGATTGCAAGTTCGAGTCCTGTCGCGGACGGTTTTTTTTTCTTCCTTATTGTTTCCCGGTGGTAAATGAGTTAAAGCATACTGCACCTTCTCTGTTACATTTCATTATCGCTCTGATAAAAAAAAATGTCCTCGTGGCCTAATGAATAAGGCGTCTGACTTCGGATCAGAAGATTGCAGGTTCGAGTCCTGTCGCAGACGGTTTTTTTTTCTCGTTATTTTCTTCCCTGTGGTGAATGAGTTAAAGCATGCTGCACCTTCTATGTTACATTTCATTTTGCTCTAATAACGTAAAATTGTCCGCGTGGCCTAATCCATAAGACGTCTAACTTCAGATCAGAAGATTGCAGGATCAAGTCATGTGGTGGACGGTTTTTTTTTTTTCTCGTTATTTTTTCCCGTTGGTGAATGAGTTAAAGCATGCTGCATCTTCTATGTTACCTTTCAATTCGCTCTAACAAAAGAAAGTGTCCGCGTGGCCTAATGGATAAGGCGTTTGACTTCTGATCAGAATATTGCAGGTTCGAGTTATGTGGCGGACGGTTTTTCTTTCCTCGTTATTTTCTTCCCGTAGCTGAATTAGTTAAAGCATGCTGCACCTTCTCTGTTACATTTCAATTCGCTCCAATAAAAGGAATTGTCCGCGTGGCCTATTGGATAAGGCGCCTGACTTCGGCTAAAAAGACTGCAGGTTCGAGTCCTGTCGCGGACGCTTTTTTTCCTCGTTTTTTTATTCCCGGTGGTGAATGGGTTAAGGCATGCTCTACCTTCTCTGGTACATTATTTTTCACAACAAACGAGAGTGTCCGCGTGGCCTAATGGATAAGGCGTCTGATTTCGGATCCGAATATTGCAGGTTAGAGTCCTCTCGCGGACGGTTTTTTTTTCCTCGTTATTTTCTTCGCGGTGGTGAATGATTTAAAGCATGCTGCACCTTCTATGTTCCAATTTTTTTCGCTCTAATAAAGTAAAATTGTCCGCGTGGCCTAATGGATAAGGCGTCTGACTTCGGATCAGAAGATTGCCGGTTCGAGTCCTGTCGCAGACGGTTTCTTTTTTCTCGTTATTTTCTTCCCTGTGGTGAATGAGTTAAAGCATGCTGCACCTTCTATGTTACATTTCATTTTGCTCTAATAACGTAAAATTGTCCGCGTGGCCTAATCGATAAGACGTCTAACTTCAGATCAGAAGATTGCAGGATCAAGTCATGTGGTGGACGGGTTTTTTTGCTCGTTATTTTTTCCCGTTGGTGAATGAGTTAAAGCATGCTGCACCTTCTATGTTACCTTTCAATTCGCTCTAACAAAAGAAAGTGTCCGCGTGGCCTAATGGATAAGGCGTTTGACTTCTGATCAGAATATTGCAGGTTCGAGTTATGTGGCGGACGGTTTTTCTTTTCTCGTTATTTTCTTCCCGTTGCTGAATGAGTTAAAGCATGCTGCACCTTCTCTGTTACATTTCAATTCGCTCCAATAAAAGGAATTGTCCGCGTGGCCTAATGGATAAGGCGCCTGACTTCGGATAAGAAGACTGCAGGTTCGAGTCCTGTCGCGGACGCTTTTTTTCCTCGTTTTTTTATTCCCGGTGGTGAATGGGTTAAGGCATGCTCTACCTTCTCTGTTACATTATTTTTCACAACAAACGAGAGTGTCCGCGTGGCCTAATGGATAAGGCGTCTGACTTCGGATCCGAATATTGCAGGTTAGAGTCCTCTCGCGGGCGGTTTTTTTTCCTCGTTATTTTCTTCGCGGTGGTGAATGATTTAAAGCATGCTGCACCTTCTATGTTCCATTTTATTTCGCTCTAATAAAGTAAAATTGTCCGCGTGGCCTAATGGATAAGGCGTCTGACTTCGGATCAGAAGGTTGCCGGTTCGAGTCCCGTCGCAGACGGTTTTTTTTTTCTCGTTATTTTCTTCCCTGTGGTGAATGAGTTAAAGCATGCTGCACCTTCTATGTTACATTTCATTTTGCTCTAATAACGTAAAATTGTCCGCGTGGCCTAATCGATAAGACGTCTAACTTCAGATCAGAAGATTGCAGGATCAAGTCATGTGGTGGACGGGTTTTTTTGCTCGTTATTTTTTCCCGTTGGTGAATGAGTTAAAGCATGCTGCACCTTTTATGTTACATTTCATTTCGCTCTATTAAAGACAAAGTGTCCGCGTGGCCTAATGAATAAGGCGTCTGATTTCGGATCAGAAGAATGCAGGATCAAGTCATGTGGCGGATGGTTTTTTTCCTCGTTATTTTTTTCCCGTTGGTGAATGAGTCAAAGCATGCTGCACCTTCTCTGTTACATTTCAAATTGCGCAAATCAAGAAAGTGTCCGCGTGGCCTAATGAATAAGGCGTCTGACTTCGGATCAGAAGATTGCAGGTTTGAGGCCTGTCGCGGACGGCTTCTTTTTCCTCGTTATTTTTTTCTCGTTGGTGAATGAGTTAACGCATACTGCACCTTCTCTGTTGCAGTTCATTTCGCTCTAATAAAGACGAAGTGTCTGCGTGGCCCAATGGATAAGGCGTCTGACTTCGGATCAGAAGATTGCAGGTCCGAGTCCTTTCGTGGACGGTTTTTTTTTTCCTCGTTATTTTCTTCCCTGTGGTGAATGAGTTAAAGCATGCTGCACCTTCTATGTTACATTTCATTTCGCTCTAATAACGTAAAATTGTCCGCGTGGCCGAATCGATAAGACGTCTAACTTCAGATCAGAAGATTGCAGGATCAAGTCATGTGGTGGACGGTTTTTTTTTCCTCGTTATTTTTTTCCCGTTGGTGAATGAGTTAAAGCATGCTGCACATTCTCTGTTACATTTCGATTCGCTCTAACAAAAGAAAGTGTCCGCGTGGCCTAATGGATAAGGCGTTTGACTTCTGATCAGAATATTGCAGGTTCGAGTTATGGGGCGGCCGGTTTTTCTTTCCTCGTTATTTTCTTCCCGTTGTTGATTGAGTTAAAGCATGCTGCACCTTCTCTGTTACATTTCAATTCGCTCTAATAAAAGAAATTGTCCGCGTGGCCTAATGGATAAGGCGCCTGACTTCGGATCAGAAGATAGCAAATTCGAGTCCTGTCGCGGACGCTTTTTTTTCCTCGTTTTTTTATTCCCGGTGGTGAATGGGTTAAGGCATGCTCTACCTTCTCTGGTATATTAATTTTTCACTAACAAACGAAAGTGTTCGCGTGGCCTAATGGATAAGGCGTCTGACTTCGGATCAGAATATTGCAGGTTAGAGTCCTCTCGCGGACGGTTTTTTTTTCCTCGTTATTTTCTTCGCGGTGGTGATTGATTTAAAGCATGCTGCACCTTCTATGTTACATTTTATTTCGCTCTAATAAAGTAAAATTGTCCGCGTGGCCTAATGGATAAGGCGTCTGACTTCGGATCAGAAGATTGCAGGTTCGAGTCCTGTCGCGGACGGTTTTTTTTCTCCTCGTTAATTTTTATTCACGGTGGTGAATGCGTTAAAGCATACCTTCTCTGTTACATTTATTTCTCAAAAACAAAAAAGTGTCCGCGTCGCCTTATGGATAAGGCGTCTGACTTCGGTTCAGACGATATCAGATTCGTGTCCTGTCGCGGACGGTTTTTTTTTTCCTCGTTATTTTCTTCCCAGTGGTGAATGAGTTAAAGCATGCTGCACCTTCTATGTGACATTTCATTTCGCTCTAATAAAGTAAAATTGTCCGCGTGGCCTAATGGATAAGGCGTCTGACTTCGGATCAGAAGATTGCAGGTTCAAGTCCTGTCGCGGACGGTTCTTTTTTCCTCGTTAATTTTTATTCACGGTTGTGAATGCGTTAAAGCATACTGCACCTTCTCTGTTACATTTCATTTCGCTCTAATAAAAAAAATTGTCCGCGTGGCCTAATGAATAAGGCGTCTGACTTCGGATCAGAAGATTGCAGGTTCGAGTCCTGTCGCGGACGGTTTTTTTTTCCTCGTTATTTTCTTCCCTGTGGTGAATGAGTTAAAGCATGCTGCACCTTCTATGTTACATTTCATTTCGCTCTAATAACGTAAAATTGTCCGCGTGGCCTAATCGATAAGACGTCTAACTTCAGATCAGAAGATTGCAGGATCAAGTCATGTGGTGGACGGTTTTTTTTCCTCGTTATTTTTTCCCGTTGCTGAATGAGTTAAAGCATGCTGCACCTTCTCTGTTACATTTCAATTCGCTCAAATAAAAGAAAGTGTCCGCGTTGCCTAAAGGATAAGGCGCCTGACTTCGGATCAGAAGATTGCAGGTTCGAGTCCTGGCGCGGACGCTTTTTTTTTCCTCGTTATTTTTTATTCACGGTGGTGAATGCGTTAAAGCATGTTGTACCTTCTCTGTTACATTTATTTCTCAAAAACAAACGAAAGTGTCTGGGTGGCCTAATGAATAAGGCGTCTGACTTTGGATCAGAAGAATACAGGTTCGTGTCCGGTCGCAGACGGTTCTCTTTTCCTCGTTATTTTTTATTCCCGGTGGTGAGTGCGTTAAAGCATGCTGTACCTTCTCTGTTACATTTATTTCTCACAAACAAACAAGAGTGTCCGCGTGGCCTCATGGATAATGCGTCTGACTTCGGTTCAGACGATTGCAGATTCGTGTCCTTTGGTGGACGGTTTTTTTTTCCTCGTTTTTTTATTCCCGGTGGTGAATGGGTTAAGGCATGCTCTACCTTCTCTGGTACTTTACTTTTTCACTAACAAACGAAAGTGTCCGCGTGGCCTAATGGATAAGGCGTCTGACTTCGGATCAGAATATTGCAGGTTAGAGTCCTCTCACGGACGGTTTTTTTTTCCTCGTTATTTTCTTCCCGGTGGTGAATAATTTAAAGCATGCTGCACCTTCTATGTTACATTTCATTTCGCTGTAATACAGAAAAATTGTCCGCGTTGCCTAATGGATAAGGCGTCTGACTTCGGATGAGATGATTGCAGGTTCGAGTCCTGTCGAGGACGGCTTTTTTTTCTCGTTATTGTTTCCCGGTGGTGAATGAGTCAAAGCATACTGAACTTTCTCTGTTACATTTCATTTCGCTCTAATAAAGAGAAGTGTCCGCGTGGCCAAATGGATAAGGCGTCTGACTTCGGATCAGAAGAAATCAGGTTTGAGGCCTGTCGCGGACGGCTTCTTTTTCCTCGTTATTTTTTTCTCGTTGGTGAATGAGTTAAACCATGCCGCACCTTCTCTGTTACATTTCTTATTGCTCTAATACAAGAAATTGTCCACGTGGCCTAATCGATAAGGCGTCTAACTTCAGATCAGAAGATTGCAGAATCAAGTCATGTGGTAAACAGCTTTTCTCCTCGTTATTTTCTTCCCGTTGCTGAATGAGTTAAAGCATGCTGCACCTTCTATGTTACATTTCATTTCGCTCTAATAAAGTAAAATTGTCCGCGTGGCCTAATGGATAAGGCGTTTGACTTCTGATCAGAATATTGCAGGTTCGAGTTATGTGGCGGACGGTTTTTCTTTCCTCGTTATTTTCTTCCGTTGCTGAATGAGTTAAAGCATGCTGCACCTTCTCTGTTACATTTCAATTTGCTCTAACAAAAGAAAGTGTCCGTGTGGCCTAATGGATAAGGCGCCTGACTTCGGATCAGAAGATTGCAGGTTCGAGTCCTTTCGCGGACGCTTTTTTTTTCCTTGTTATTTTTTATTCACGGTGGTGAATGCGTTAAAGCATGTTGTACCTTCTCTGTTACATTTATTTCTGACAAACAAACGAAAGGTTTTGGGTGGCCTCATAGATAAGGCGTCTGACTTCGGTTCAGACGATTGCAGAGTCGTGTCCTGTGGCGGACAGTTTTTTTTCCTCGTTATTTTTTTTCCGTTGGTGAATGAGTGAACGCATGCTGCACCTTTCATGTTACATTTCATTTCGCTCTATTAAAGACAAAGTGTCCGCGTGGCCTAATGGATAAGGCGTCTGATTTCGGATCAGAAGAATGCAGGATCAAGTCATGTGGCGGATGGTTTTTTTCCTCGTTATTTTTTTCCCGTTGGTGAATGAGTTAAAGCATGCTGCACCTTCTCTGTTGCATTTCAAATTGCTCTAATAAAAGAAAGTGTCCGCGTGGCCTAATGGATAAGGCGTCTGTCTTCGGATGAGAAGATTGCAGTTCGAGTCCTATCACCGACGGTTATTTTGCCTTGTTATTTTTCTCCCGGTGGTGAATGAGGTAAAGCATGCTGCACCTTCTATGTTACATTTCATTTCGCTCTAATAACGTAAAATTGTCCGCGTGGCCGAATCGATAAGACGTCTAACTTCAGATCAGAAGATTGCAGGATCAAGTCATGTGGTGGACGGTTTTTTTTTCCTCGTTATTTTTTTCCCGTTCGTGAATGAGTTAAAGCATGCTGCACCTTCTCTATTACATTTCAATTCGCTCTAACAAAAGAAAGTGTCCGCGTGGCCTAATGTATAAGGCGTTTGACTTCTGATCAGAATTTTGCAAGTTCGAGTTATGTGGCGGACGGTTTTTCTTTTCTCGTTATTTTCTTCCCGTTGCTGAATGAGTTAAAGCATGCTGCACCTTCTTTGTTACATTTCATTTCGCTCTAATAAAGTAAAATTGTCTGCGTGGCCTAATGGATAAGGCGTCTGACTTCGGATCAGAAGATTGCAGGTTCGAGTCCTGTCACGGACGGTTTTTTTCCTCGTTATTTTCTTCCCGGTGGTGAATGAGTGGAAGCATGCTGCACCTTCTATGTTACATTTCAAATTGCTCTAATACAAGAAAGTGTCCGCGTGGCCTAATGTATAAGGCGTCTGTCTTCGGATGAGAAGATTGCATATTCGGCTCCTGTCACTGACGGTTATTTTTCCTTGTTATTTTTCTCCCGGTGGTGGATGAGTAAAAGCATGCTGCACCTTCTCTGTTGCATTTCAAATTGCTCTAATAAAAGAAAGTGTCGGCATGGCCTAATGAACAAGGCGTCTGACTTCGGATCAGAAGATTGCATGTTCGACTCCCGTCGCGGACGGTTTTTTTCCCTCGTTATTTTTGATCCCGGTGGTGAATGAGTTAAAGCGTGCTGCACCTTCTATGTTACATTTCATTTCGCTCTAATACAGAAAAATTGTCCATGTGGCCTAATGGAGAAGGCGTCTGATTTCAGATCAGAAGATTGCAGGTCAGAGTCCTGTCGGGCACGGCTTTTTTTTTCCTCCTTATTGTTTCTCGGTGGTGAATGAATTAAAGAACTGCACCTTCTCTGTTACATTTCATTTTGCTCTAATAACGTAAAATTGTACGCGTGGCCGAATCGATAAGACGTCAAACTTCAGATCAGAAGATTGCAGGATCAAGTCATGTGGTGGACGGTTTTTTTTTCCTCGTTATTTTTTTCCCGTTGGTGAATGAGTTAAAGCATGCTGCACATTCTCTGTTACATTTCAATTCGCTCTAACAAAAGAAAGCGTCCGCGTGGCCTAATGGATAAGGCGTTTGACTTCTGATCAGAATATTGCAGGTTCAAGTTATGTGGCGGACGGTTTTTTTCCCTCTTTATTTTTCTCCCGGTGGTGAATGAGTAAACGCATGCTGCACCTTCTCTGTTGCATTTCAAATTGCTCTAATAAAAGAAAGTGTCCGCGTGGCCTAATGAATAAGGCGTCTGACTTCGGATCAGAAGATTGCAGGTTTGAGTCCTGTCGCGGACGCTTTTTTTTCCTCGTTATTTTTTATTCACGGTGGTGAATGCGTTAAAGCATGTTGTACCTTCAATGTTACATTTATTTCTCACAAACAAACGAAAGTGTCTGGGTGGACTCATGAATAAGGCGTCTGACTTCGGTTCAGACGATTGCATGTTCGAGTCCTGTCACCGACGGTTATTTTTCCTTGTTATTTTTCTCCCGGTGGTGAATGAGTAAACGCATGCTGCACCTTCTCTGTTGCATTTCAAATTGCTCTAATAAAAGAAAGTGTCCGCGTGGCCTAATGAATAAGGCGTCTGACTTCGGATCAGAAGATTGCAGGTTTGAGGCCTGTCGCGGACGGCTTCTTTTTCCTCGTTATCTTTTCTCGTTGGTGAATGAGTTAACGCATGCTGCACCTTCTCTGTTACAGTTCATTTCGCTCTAATAAAGACGAAGTGTCCGCGTGGCCTAATGGATAAGGCGCCTGACTTCGGATCAGAAGATTGCATGTTCGACTCCCGTCGCGGACGGTTTTTTTCCCTCGTTATTTTCATCCCGTTGGTGAATGAGTTAAAGCATGCTGCACCTTCTATGTTACATTTCATTTCGCTCTAATACAGAAAAATTGTCCGTGTGGCCTAATGGATAAGGCGTCTGACTTCGGATAAGAAGATTGCAGGTCCGAGTCCTGTCGGGCACGGCTTTTTTTTTTCTCCTTATTGTTTCCCGGTGGTGAATGAGTTAAAGCATACTGCACCTTCTCTGTTACATTTCATTTTGCTCTAATAAAAAAATTGTCCGCGTGACCTAATGAATAAGGCGTCTGACTTCGGATCAGAAGATTGCAGGTTTGAGTCCTGTCGCGGACGCTTTTTTTTCCTCGTTATTTTTTATTCACGGTGGTGAATGCGTTAAAGCATGTTGTACCTTCAATGTTACATTTATTTCTCACAAACAAACGAAAATGTCTGGGTGGCCTCATGAATAAGGCGCCTGACTTCGGTTCAGACGATTGCATGTTCGAGTCCTGTCACCGACGGTTATTTTTCCTTGTTATTTTTCTCCCGTTGGTGAATGAGTTAAAGCATACTGCACCTTCTCTGTTACATTTCATTTTGCTCTAATAAAAAATTGTCCGCGTGGCCTAATGAATAAGGCGTCTGACTTCGGATCAGAAGATTGCAGGTTTGAGGCCTGTCACGGACGGCTTCTTTTTCTCGTTATTTTGTTCTCGTTGGTGAATGAGTTAACGCATGCTGCACCTTCTCTGTTACAGTTCATTTCGCTCTAATAAAGACGAAGTGTCCGCGTGGCCTAATGGATAAGGCGTCTGATTTCGGATCAGAAGATTGCAGGTTCGAGTCCTGTCGCGGACGGTTTTTTTCCTCGTTATTTTCTTCCCTGTGGTGAATGAGTTAAAGCATGCTGCACCTTCTATGTTACATTTCATTTCGCTCTAATAAAGTAAAATTGTCCGCATGGCCTAATCGATAAGGCGTCTGACTTCGGATCAGAAGAATGCAGGATCAAGTGATGTGGCGGACGGTTTTTCTTTCCTCGTTATTTTTTTCCCGTTGATGAATGAGTTGAAGCATGCATCACCTTCTCTGTTATTTTCTCATCGCTCTAATGAAAGAAAGTGTCCGCGTGGCCTAATGGATAAGGCGTCTGACTTCGGATCTGAAGATCGCAGGTTCGAGACCTGTCGCGGACAGTTTTTTTTCCTCGTTATTTTTTATTCATGGTGGTAAATGCGTTAAAGCATGCTGTACCTTCTCTGTTACATTTATTTCTCACAAACAAACAAAATTGTCCGCGTGGCCAAATTTCCACTTCCGGACGCCCAAGCGAACGGACGTGTGATGGAAAGCTCCAGTGGAGCGGCATCAGCGGCCCGTTTGACCCGCGAAAACAGGTCTTTTGATGACGTCAAGGATTATGATGTTGTGTTGCCAACCCTTCCTACAGGACATATTGTTTTAAATACGGTTTTTTTTCACGCTGACGTACGAGCCCGACCTTATCGAGTGGAAGATTTCCGTGACACTTTGGCCAGCCTGCGACTGCTCCCCGAAGTGGTTGCTTTGGGGGCGTATAGGAGGAGCCACGTGTGGGCGGTAACGTTCAAGAACATGGACGCTGTCAAGACGATTCTATCGCAAGGCGATATCAAGGAAAAAACTGTCGCTGTCTTGTCATTGATCCGGCAAACCAGGATGTGCGTATGAAAGTGCACTGGCTGCTGCACAATGTTCTCGATGAGGATGTGCGACGCGCTTTTGAGCCATACGGCCAAGTGGTTGACGTCAGCAGAGAGCGGTGGCGTGTAAACGGCATCAGTGAGAAAGGCTTCACTACCCGTATTGTGACACTTTGGTTGAAAGTGGACGTCAAATTGAAGACCTGCCTCACCAAGTGAACGTATGCGGTGAGCAAGCTTTGGTGGTTGTTCCGGGGAGAGTGTCAGTGTGCTTACGCTGTCGAGTGAAGGGGCACATACGGCGAGATTGCCGTGTGCCACGCTGTGGTGCCTGCCGAAGATTTGGCCACGAGGAGAACGACTGCACGTTGTCTTATGCCAGCGTCACCGGACCTCTGAGTGGCAACGACCACGCAGAGCTGTTAATGGACGAGCATGAAGCTGAAGAGGCAGCGAACGTGACTGCGGGGAAGGAACAGGTGACCCCAGAATTGGTGAAACTGAGCAGGCCTAGTAGGATGTACAATGAAATGGTCAAAAACAAGGCATCCGAACCAGAGCCAGAGAAACCGATAACGACAGACAAGCCAGAACAGCGCCTGCCGACTGTGAAGGCTCCCTGCGACGTAGACGCACTGCAAGACGACATGGAAATCAGCGACAGCGCAGGCAGTGGACTAGCTGGAAAGCGACTAAGAGGCATTGTTGGTGAACACTTCACTACCACCGGAGACGTTGGTCGAGAAGCACCACCAGCAAAAACCACAGGAATGAGGTGATCAACGTTAAAGCCACGGCCTAACTTGCATTCTAATCCACGTGCGGAGGCCAAACAGCCTTCGCAAAAGCTTCGTGGGAGTTGAGTTTTTGTGCTTTTTTCCGGATAGAAAGTAACCCGTAAATGAGTGGAGTTTATACACACCATGCATCTGTAAAAATTGCACCGATTGCCGCAAAATTTTCAGTAAAACTATAGCCGTTTTTAGAAACGCTCACCTAAAGTAAACACCGTGTTTTGTACTCCCCCCCCCCTCAAACAAAAATCATGGCTTTCAATATAGAATCAGCCTTACGCGTCGCAACTTTTAACGTTAGAGGTTTACGGTCGAAGAGGCGGCAGTATCAGTTACGTCGTTTGTTTCTTGAAAATGACGTTGATATCGCCGCTGTGCAGGAAACAAAAATTGAATCTGAAGAGCAGATAGACACCATATTTTTGAACTTCCGCTCCAGATACAGTATATGTGTGAGTCATTCTGTAGGTACTTCAGGCGGATGCCTTCTCTTTATAAGGAACACAATTGGCATTGTCGAAAAAAGTGTACACAGTGATAATGAAGGGCGACTAATATCATGTGATTTTCTTCTTTCCGGCATTAGTTGGCACGTTGTGTGCGTGTATGGCCAAATAGACAACAAGATAGCAAAATATTCTTTGAAAGTCTTGATACGTATCTATCATGCGAGAAGGCAGTTATATTTCTAGGCGATTTCAACTGTGTGTGTAATGCCGAAGACAGGGCATGTAAAATCCTTGTACGTGGCTATACTGACTTGGTATTGGATTCAACGGCCCGTGAGCGAAACTTGGAAGACGTGGGATATGTACTGGCGCAGGGTACCCACTATACGCATTACCAGCTCAACAGTCAAGCTAGGCTTAACAGAGCATACGTGTCTACATCCCTGCTTCCTATGTGCCAGGGCTACGCAGTGAAGAATGTTTCATTTAGTGACCATAGTCTAGTAATGTTCACCATTAATAAAAAAGAAAAGCCCAAATTCAATTGGGCACTCTGGAAGTTAAATGAAAAGCTACTTGAGGATGAGAAGTTTGCAGAAAACGCTGAAAAGGAATTAAAAGAAGTGGCGAAAGGTAACGCAAGTAGTTCAATATACACATGGGAGTGCTTCAAGGAAAAAGTAAAAATAGAAGCAATTGGAAGGTCAGTTTCAATAAAACGCACTAACCTGAAAAAAGAAAGACAACTGCAATGCGAGCTAGATTTTTTGTTATGTCAAGAATGTGCGGAACCAGGAGTGCGCAGTAAAGAAATAAGAAGAGTGAAACAAGAATTAGAAGCCGTAGATACGGAAAGGTACAGAGGAGCGGTGGTACGCGCACGCGCAGAAAGATTATGGTGTGGCGAGGTTCCCACAAAACGTGCCGTCACAGATGAAAAGAGCTACGTGACAAGAAACGAGATAAGGGCGATGGAATACAAAAATGAAGTCACCACAGATAAAACCAAGATTGAGCACGCGTTTGTAGAATATTTCCAAGAGCTGTTGGCAGGCGTCAGAGCGAACACGATTACGTATAGTCGGCGTTTTTTGTCACTTATGCCGAAGCTTGAGGATGACGTAAAAGCGAGATTAGAAGCACCCATCTCGGTCAGAGAAATCGAAATCACCATTGAAAAAATGAAAACGGTAAAACACCCGGTCCAGATGGATTAGGTGTAGCATTCTATAAGAAATTTAAAAATCTTGTGGCAGAAGCTTTGTGGAATGTGTTAGATGAGGCATACGAAAGGAAAGAGTTACCAATATCTTTTCGGAGAACACACATCGTGTTAATCCCAAAAACTGAAAATCCCAGGAAACAGCTGTCCGTCACATCCTACAGACCCATAACCCTAGCGAATGTTGACTACAAAATATTCATGGGTGTTTTGGCCAGGCGAATCCAAACAGTGATTACAGAAATAGCCAGACCACATCAGACTTGTGGCATAAAAGGCAGAACAGTTATGAGGAACATTCATATTGCACGAAATATGTTAGAATGCTACCATGAGTTCGACTGTAAAGTAGCTATGCTACAAATCGATTTCGAGAAGGCATTTGACCGCGTGAACCATGATGTACTCTTCAGCATTCTTGACTATGTCAATATAGGGTCTGTGGTGTTGGAAGGAGTCCGAATGGCGTACACGAGATGCACTACGAAAATTGTAATGAACAAACAGCTTAGTGATAATAAACAAGTCTTATCGAATGTAAAACAAGGATTCCCTGCATCGGCAATGCTTTTTGCTATCTATTTAGAACCTCTATGCCAGAAGGTGCTACAGAATGATCAGGTGCGGGGGTTTCATTTGATGTCTGCAGAGGTCAAAATACTTAGTTACGCCGACGATATTGCTGTGTTCTGCGAAGATCGGGAGAGTATCAGAGAAGCACTAAACGATGTGAAATTCTTCTGTGATTGCACTGACAGTAGAGTCAACTGGTGTAAATGTCTTGGAATATGGCACGGAAATTGGCAGAGCACACCATCAATATTTCAAAGCATTACATGGAAGGTTATACCTGACAAGTACTTAAGTGGTACCTCTCCAACACTAAAGGGACACAAAAGAATATTGGAAACAAGAGACAGAGCAACTAAGAGACAAGACAAAAACGTGGGGTGGGCATGATTTCTCAATGTTTACGAGGTCAACAGTGAGCAACATATTTCTTATTTCAAGAGTATGGTATTTTTTACAAGTGCTATTCATGTCACGTGTTGCTGTACAAAAGCTACACAGAGTGATGGCAGTGTTTATCTGGGCGTCCACGTGGGAAAGGACAAGCCGAACAAATCTGTTCCGTTCTGTGAAAAGTGGGGGGCTTGGTCTTGTACACTTGTTTCTGAGGCAGATAGTATCTAGGTCTGTTTTTTTTACGAGATCAAGCAGATCGGTTTTTTTTTAGAACGTTGATACATGTGCGGCTGTCCCATTTTTTGCCTGATTTTATTGTAACCACAGTCAATCGGGTGACAAAAAGACCTATGGGGTACATGAAAGAAGTGATTGCTGCTTTGGAAATATTGAGAGTGCGATTTTCGATGGAGTATCTCTCTGGGGTTTCGCGAAAGAGACTGTACAAGGACCTTGTAGAAACCATGTTGCCAGAACCTCTGTATAGAACACTGTACCCTAATGGGCCAGAGGATGATGTCTTGAAAAGAGTGAAGAAGATGCCAATTAGACCATCAATGAAGACATTCCTTTTCAAACTTCACAGTGGCACACTTCCTACCAATCCATGGCTCCAAGAAAAAGGAATATTCGTTCCGTCAGTTGATTGCATTCTCTGCAGAAAACTTGAGACAGTTGACCACATCTTTGAAGACTGTACTGATGCAGTCTTTCTCTGAGACATCCTTCAAAGGACCCTGAAGAAAGACCTGCCAGTTACACAGTATGGCATCCGTTTTTTGCCAGTCATAAATGTAGGCGGTGTGCCCTACGATATGTTCATGGTATTGGTTTTTCACAGTGCGTGGCGAACACAGATGGCAGTGCGAAACGTAGACGTGAATCCCCGGCCCGCTCGAGAGTACTTCATAGAAAGTGAACAGTATTTGATGACTGCATACGAGGCACAACATAAGCCAGAGTGGTTGCCATGTTTAGATAAGTTGGTGGGCATAAAGCGTCCGCCTTTTTAACCCCCATGTGCAGGAAGATGTGACAGCGCTTTTACACGTGACACTGCACTGTATCCTTATATTGATTTGTACTGTTTGCGAAGCAGGCAATAAAGAAGAAAAAAGTCCGCGTGGCCTAATGGATAAGGCGTCTGTCTTTGGATCAGAAGATTGCAGGTTCGAGTCCTGTCGCGGACGGTTTTTTTTCTTCGTTATATTTTTCCTGGTGTTGAATGAGTTCAAGCATGCTGCACCTTCTATGTTACATTTCTTTTCGCTTTAATGAAGAAGAACTGCCCGCGTGGCCTAATGGATAAGGCGTCTGACTTCGGATCAGAAGATTGCAGGTCCGAGTCCTGTCGCGGACGGTTTTTTTTCCACGTTATTTTTTTATTCCTGTTGGTAATGGGTTAAAGCATGCTGTACCTTCTCTATTACAATAAATTTCTCTTTAACAAACAAATGTGTCGGCGTGGCCTAATGAATAAGACGTCTGACTTCGGATCAGACGATTGCAGGTTCATGTCTTGTGGCGGACGGTTTTTTTTCCCTCGTTTTTTTTTTATTCCCGGTGGTGAGTGGGTTAAAGCTTGCTGTACCTTCTCTGTTACATTTAATTTCTCACTAATAAACGACAGTGTCCGCGTGGCCTAATGAATAAGGCATCTGACTTCAGATCAGAAGATTGCAGGTTCGAGTCCTGTCGCGGATGGTTTTTTTTCTCGTTATTTTTTTATTCACGGTGGTGGATGGGTTAAAGCATGCTGTACCTTCTCTGTTACAATTATTTCTCACTAAGAAACAAAAGTGTCCAGGTGGCCTAATGGATAAGGCGTCTGACTTCGGTTCAGAATATTTCAGGTTCGAGTCCTGTCACGGACGGTTTATTCTTTCCTCGTTATTTTTTTCCCGGTGGTGAATGAGTGAAAGCATGCTGCACCTTCTATGTTAGATTTCATTTCGCTCTAATGAAGACAAAGTAACCGCGTGGCCTAATGGATGAGGCGTCTGACTTCGGATCAGAAGATTGCAGGTTCGAGTCCTGTCGCGGACGGTTTTTTTCCTTGTTATTTTTTTATTCCCGGTGGTTTATGAGTTAAAGCATGCTGCACCTTCTTTGTTACATGTCATTGCTCTCTAACAAACAAAAGTGTCCGCGTGGCCTCATAGATAAGGCGTCTCACTACGGATCAGACGATTGCAGATTCGTGTCCTGTGGCGGACAGTATTTCTTTCACGTTTTTTTTATTCCCGTTGGTGAATGGGTTAAAGCTTGCTGTACCTTTTCTGTTACATTTAATTTCTCACTAAGAAACGAAAGTGTCCGCGTGGCCTAGTGGATAAGGCGTCTTAATTCGGATCAGAAGATTGCAGGTTCGAGTCCTGTCGCGGACGGTTTTTTTCCTCCTTATCTTTTTATTCCCGGTGGTGAATGGGTGAAAGCATGCTGTACCTTCTCTGTTACATAAAATTCCTCTCTAACAAACAAAACTGTCCGCGGGGGCTAATGGATAAGGCGTCTGACTTCGGATCAGAAGATTGCATATTCGAGTCATGTGGCGGACGGTTTTTTTCCTCGTTATTTTTTTATTCCCGGTGGCGAATGGGTGAAAGCATGCGGTACCTTCTCTGTTACATTAAATTTCTCACTAAGAAACGAAAGTGTCCGCGTGGCCTAATTTTTTTTCCATGGTATTTATAAAGTTCTTGGGCAATAAAGACAAAAACAAGCGAACAAAAGTACAATCAAATCGTGAAAGTAAGCGTTCAAGCGTTACTCATAAACACTAAATGGCTAACACAGCGCGAGTTCCTTACATGGAGAGTTCTTCACATCGCGTTATACAAACAAAAAAGGGGTGAGGTCAAACAGTTCTCTAAGACAGAGTACCAGTGCGGTCTAAAGTCTAGCTCGCCGTAAATGTTTTTTAGGTGGATAGCCATTTGAATGAAGTGTGCGCTTGAAGAGGTGGTGGGCTCTGCATTGCGGTCTTGCATTCGTGTCTTCCACAAGCTGTGCAAGCCCATGAGGAAAAACATATCGTACAGTACTTCATCAAGCGTTGCTGGTAGAAGATAACGTATTGTGTGAGAATTAATGACGAAACGTTTTTTCAGTGCTCGCTGAAGGACATCCCAAAACAGTATGGCATCTTTGCAGCTAACAAAGCAATGTTCAATCATTTCCGGCACATGACATAGACGGCAGTTAACAGACGGAATGAAAATACCTTTTCTTTCCAACCATGTGTTTACCGCCAATGTTTCAGAGTGGAGTGCATAGAAGAATGTTTTTGAATTTGGTGGAACTTACATTTTGCGCACTCGCTTCAACACATCGTGACCTGGAAGATTGGAGTACAGTGAATGGTACAATGGAGGTGGGAAGAGTGTACTCAGTAGGTCCTTATACAACACCTTGCGCGATACTGTGTACAGGTATTCTACAGAAAAGCGAGCTTTAAGGAACTGAACTGCGAGGTAAATTTCCTGCATGAATCCCCACAAGCATGGGCGTTCGGAGAAGTTGGATGAAACAATTAAATCTAGTAAGGAATCAGCAAGTGTAACCTGCAAGAAGGAACGAATTACAGGATGGGAATTGTCTCGAAAAAAGAAGAATCGGGACACTATTTGCCATAGATAAAGGTGTTTTAGTCCTAACCTACCCTCACTGACTGGCTTGAATATCTTATCACGACGCATAGGCTCAAAAGTCGAAGACCATATGAAAGTAGCGAAAATCCGATGAAAGCGTTGTATATAGAATCTTGCGCAATGAATAAGTTGCAATACATAGTAAAGCTTTGTCGCTAAGAAAGTATTGCAAGCTTCAGCTCTCCCAAATACCGAAAGTCGATAGGGAACAAATGTCTGGGCCTGTCGTTCAAGCTTAGGGACGCGTTCCTTCCAGTAATGCGCACTGAATCTATATGCATGCAATGGTACACCGAGGTATGTTGGAGGAGTTCTTGTCCAATTAATCCCTGCAAAGTGGTTCGGTGTGCTACCCCACAAGCCAAACCACAGCCCTAACCTTTTAGAGGCATTTAGACGAGCTCCTGATACTACGCCAAACTTTTCAATAGTATATACCACATTTTGGACACTTGGTTTATCTGTGCAAAAGAATGCGACATCGTGTACATAAGCCAATACTTTAACCTCACTGCCTAATATTCTAAAGCCACGAATGCAACTCGACAGTATTATGCTTAAGCACAGTGGTTCTAGATAAAGTGCAAATAAAAGAGGTGACATCGGGCATCACTGTTTTACAGAAGAGCGAATAGAAACTGGCTTGGAGAGTTGACCATTAACTATCAGACGAGTTGAGCATTCATTATAGCATAATTTAACGCCTTTAGGAACAACTTTGCCAACATTAGCTTGTTCGAGAAGAGAAAAAATTCCGCCATATCCACGACGTGAATGATGATGAGTGGGCGAAGCTTCGGAGGTAAACCTGGTAAACCATGAATCCTCTGTACATTTTGCCCACTCGATTTTATTACATCGCTCCCCCTAGCGTACGTCGCCGCACTAAATCGAACGATTGCCTTCAACCAATGACACGCGCCATATGTGACATCATTCCTATTTTATAAGATCTCGCGTCTTTCATCAACTACAAGTACCGCTTTCTAGTTTATAACATCTTGCATCTTTTCATCATCAGCTACAAGTACCACCATCTAGTAAACACTACAAGAACTAAACGAGAAGTGGCTACATACAGAAGACGGTACCGCCATCTAGTGAACACTGCAAGAACTAAACTAGAGGTGGCTACATACAGGCTACAGGGGACGCACAGCCCACGCCCTAAGGAGCTTCGCCCCTAAAAAGGAAGGAATGACGAACACGATCAAAAGCTTTTGCAAGGTCTACCTGTAGCATTGCAAGATGTTTTTGAGAACCATGACAGTATTGAAGCACTGTTCGAGTGACATGTATATTGGTTTGCATGAATCGACCTCTGATCCCACATGTCTGATGAGACCCAATGAGGATCGACATAGCAAATTGCAACCTATTTGCTAAAACTTTTGCGAAAATATTGTAGTCCACGTTTGACAGCGATATTGGTCTGTAGCCCTCGACTAAGCGAAGTTTTTCCTTGTCAGTTCTTTTCGGTATTAACACAGTGTGACTTTTGCAAAAAAATCGTGGGGGTGTATTCATGTCATAACTCATCTGGAAAATATTCAGCAATATAGGAGCAAGTGTTTTCTTGAAAGCTTTTTAAAATTTGCCTGAGATGCCATCAGGGCCTGGTGTTTTCAATAAAGGCAAGTTGTCGATTGCTTGCTCGATTTCCTGTATATTAATGGGTACTTTAGTGACTACTCAATTATTGTCCTTCAAGGGATTCACAAGAGAAACAAAACTAGCCTTGAAATGAGCGTCAAGATCATCAGGAAAAAAAGAAAAAAAAGTCCACTTGGCCTAAAGGATAAGGCGTCTGACTTCGGATCAGAAGATTGCAGGTTCGATTCCTGCCGCCGACGGTTTTTTTCCTCGTTATTTTTTTATTCCCGGTGGTGAATAGGTGAAAGCATGCTGTACCTTCTCTGTTACATTAAATTTCTCTCTAACAAACAAAAGTGTCCGCGTGTGCTAATAGATAAGGCGTCTGACTTCGGATCAGAAGATTGCATATTCGAGTCCTGTCGCGGATGGCTTTTTTTCCACGTTTTTTTTTCCCGGAGGTGAACGAGTTAAAGCATGCAGTACCTTCTATGTTACATTTCATTTCGCTATAACGAAGAGAAATTGTCTGCGTGGCCTAATGGATAAGGCGTCTGACTTCGCATCAGAATATTGCAGGTTCGAGGCCTGTCGCGGACGGTTTTTTTTCTCGTTATTACGGTGGTGAATGGGTTAAAGCATGCTGTACCTTCTCTCTTACATTTCATTTCGCTCTAATAAAGAAACGTGTCCGCGTGGCATCATGGAAAAGGCGTCTGACTTTGGATCAGACGATTGAAGGTTTGTGTCCTGTGGCGGGCGGTTTTTTTTCCTCGTTTTTTTTTTTATTCCCGTTGGTATTGGGTTAAAGCATGCTGTACCTTCTCTGTTACATTAAATTTCTCTTTAACAAACAAAAGTGTCCGCGTGGCCTAATAGATAAGGCGTCTGACTTCGGATCGGTAGATTGCAGGTTCGAGTCCTGTCGTGGACGGTTTTTCTTTCCTCGTTACTTTTTCCCGTTGGTGAATGAGTTATTGCATGCTGCACATTCTCTGTTACAATTCGATTCGCTCTAATAAAAGGAAGTGTCCGCGTGGCCTAATGGATAAGGCGTCTGACTTCGGATCAGAAGATTGCAGGTTCGAGTCCTGTCGCGGATAGTTTTTTTTTATTCCTCGTTATTTTTTTATTCACGGTGGTGAATGGGTTAAAGCATGCTGTACCTTCTCTGTTACATTTATTTCTCACTAACAAACAAAGGTGTCCGCGAAGCTCTCTGCTGGTAATGCCCTCTGCTCTCTGCTGATATCGGCGTGTCGGCCAACGGCCGAGGATCATCGCCTTCGTTTCATGATGAAGACTCACGCTATAATGTAGTCCTGCCACGTCTTCCAACCGGTAACGACGTTTTGAATTCCGTTTTCCTTCATGCCGACTTGAGTGGTAGGCCGTACCGTGCCCCAGACTTCCGTGACGCGCTGCTTAATGTGGTGAGCACAGCGGACAATATAGGAGTTGGCCAGTATCAAATGAGCCACGTATGGATGGTTACGTGTGCAAGCAGCACGGCGAAACAGAAACTCGTCACTTGTGGTGAGCTCCGTGTAAAAGGGCTTAAGTGCATGGTGCTAGATCCGGAGACCAAGAATATTAGGCTGAAACTTCTTTGGCTTCCACCTCATCTCGAATCACGACGTGTTGAAGAGGCGTTTTAAGCTTACGGCGTTGTGAAGTCCGTTGAAAGAGAGGCATGGAGATGTGCAGGAATGGAACAATGGATGACAACAAATAGAGACGTTGCCTTGGAGCTCAAGGACACCATCACTGTGAGCTCAATACCACACCTTATGTCAATCTCTGGCCATCAATGCCTCGTACTTATTCCCGGTAGGCCGTCTTCGGTGCAAGTGAGTGGGGCATGTACGACTTCAGTGCAAAACACCGAGGTGCTTGCACACCCAGCGTTTTGGTCACTCGTCGGATGCCTGCGTGGCGACTTATGCCAACAAACTCCGTTCTGGCCAAGGCACAGAAGAGCAATGTCTGGATCATCTTATGGATGTCACTGAGGTAGTTGATGCGACATGATAAGCTGCGGGAGGAGCAGAAGGTGCCCTAAAGGAAGCTGAACACTTGTCCATGGATACCCTTGGCACGCAAAATAACACCGCTAACGACGCCAGGTAAAGCATAAATGAATGCAATGCTGCAGACGAACACTACTTGGAAGTCCTTAAAGACAAGCCTCCTGACAATTAGGAACAAGAAGGAATGGATAGCAGTCAGACAAGGAAGCGTCAGGCACCGGTCACCGATGAAGCAACAACGAGTGCGCCAGACACGACAGAGCAAGTGTCTTCGTGCGGTGCACGTGTCACCTTTTATGGGGACCGAGAGACGCGCCGCCTATGCCAGCGTCCTGAGCAAAGTGATCCCAAAAAGTGCAATGGAGGTAAAGCCACAGGTTGTCCTGTGGCTAAAGGTGACCTACAGAAGTTCTAAGATATCAAAATGGCTACCGCGCTAACGTTTCCCATGTGTGTAGCGACACTCAACGTACGTGGCTTGAAGAATGTAAGGCGTCAGTGGCAGTTGCGCCACGTGCTTGAGCAGTACAACATTGATGTACTTGCAGTGCAAGAGACTAAGATTTCTGCTGCTCCTGACGCCGATCTTGCACTGGAAGTTTTCCGTGATTACAATTTATACATCAGCCCAGCGCGTGGTCCATCCGCTGGATGCTTTTTATCGGTTAGAAAGCACTTGAATCATATTTTGACGTCACTACATGCTGATGGGGAAGGATGCCTCATTTGTTGCGACTTATCTTTTCATTCCCATAATTGGAGGTTTATCTGTGTCTATGCTCCCTCCAAAGTGAATGAAAGGAATTCTTTTTTCCTTTCTTGAACTTCGCTACTAAACACTGACAGAACTTTGGTAGGTTTTGGAGACTTTAATTGTGTTTGTGACGCGAAAGATCATTCATATATAACAAATCGTTATGATGCAAGTGCAGCCTTACTGCAGAAACCACAATTTAATAGATGTGGGAGCGCATGCACCTTCCTCGGTGAGGTTCACGCACTTTCAAGGCATCTCTCATGCTCGGCTTGACCGTGTATATGTATCTCTAAGCTTATGGTCTCACATTCATAATTATGCTGTAAAGCCCATACTTTTTACAGACCATTGCTTGGTCACTGTTTCTTGGGGTTTTGAAAATTTTCGTAAAACCCCTCTAAACTGGGACCTATGGAAGCTTAATGAACACTTGTTGCGCGAAGATCGTTTTGTTAAAATAGTAAAAGAATCTGTACAAGAGGTAACACAGTGTCGACAGCTGCCAATTTTTGCTCAACGGGAAAGGTTCAAAGAAAGAGTCAAGTATCAGGCAATTGGTATTTCATGCGAAATAGCGCAAAGAAAAAAAGCTGAAAGGCGGTATCTTTATGATTTACTTCATAAGCTCTATACTTTTGAAAGTCAACAGCCGGGATTGTACGGGGACGAGATAAATGGGATTCGAGCACAGATACAAAAACATGATACAGATTTATACAGAAGAGCTAAGATTCGTTCCCGTGTTACCCATTTCATTGAAGAAGAACCCACTAAAAATCCCTCGGGGATGAAAAGAGATATGCACTTTCTAAACAGATACTGCAAATTGAGTCGTGGGGTTCCCTTTGCACAGAGACATATGAAATAAGAGCTGCATTTGAAGATTATTACAAATGTTTATTCACCGCGGCTGAGCTTCAGGAGAATTTTAAAGAAGAAGCTAACCATTTCATTGCCCTTGTGCTTCAGTTACAAGATGATGATAGACTCACTGTAGAGGGGCCAATAACCACAGAGGAAATCAGATTTGCAATAACAACGTTGCAGAAAAACAAAACTCCTGGCCCAGATGGTCTTAGTGGTGAATTTTACATAGCTTTTCGGGAACTTCTGATACCTTTCCTTAAGCAACTGTTTGAAGAGGCTTATGATCGTGGTGAACTTCCTCCTTCTTTCTATCAGAGCCATACAACATTAATCCCAAAAAGTGCTGATCCTGACGCGTTAAAGAGAGTTAACGAATACAGGCCTATATTATTATGTAACGTTGACTAAAAATATTTGCTAAATTGTTGACAAATCGGCTACAGACAGAGATCACTAAATGTGTAGGTGACCACCAAACATGTGGAATTCGTGGGCGCTCTATACAGACAAACATTCATATTGCACGTTCAGTTCTTGAGTGTATTGATGGTAGCATGGGCCAAGTAGCCCTCCTTCAAATAGACCTTGCAAAAGCATTTGATAAGGTACAGCATGCTTTTTTTGTTCCGGCTCCTAAAACACCTGCAGTTGGGTGATGTACCATACAATGGTATCTCACTCTGTTATAGGAAGTGCACAACTAGGCTAATTGTAAATCACGCACTTTCCAATATAATAGAGTTAAATTCATCTGTACGTCAGGGATGTCCGCTGTCACCTTTGCTTTTTGCAATTTATCTGGAACCACTATGTTTAAGTGTGCTTCTAAAGTCCAGCATAAGAGGCTACCGATATGATGCTGAAGATATGATGTTAAAGTTCTAGCTTATGCAGATGACATTGCCTTCTTTTGTGCTGATAAACCCAGCGTTCAAGAAGCAGTCAACACTACTTTACGTTTCTGTGAAGTCGATGGAGCCAGCATAAATTTTTATAAAAGTAGTGGATTTTGGCTAGGCATGTGGGCCCAAACTCCTTCGGTCTTCGAAAATAATCATTGGAATGCGACTCCTATGAAATACCTTGGTGTGCATCTCGATAACTATCGTAACAGCGGCCCACACTGGACCACTGCGATAACTACGATCCGCCAAAAGGTGGCAACATGGCACGGACGGGAACTTTCCATTTTCGCCAGAGCGAAAGCGTGCAATATATTCCTTGAATCGAAGCTTATTTATATTCTGCAGGTGCTGCATTGCTCTCGGGTACACATTCAAGCCTTTCATAGGATATTTGCCTGCTTTATTTGGAGCTCTTCCTGGGAACCCATGAGAAGAGACAATCTTTTTCTTCCACTTGAAAAGGGTGGCCTCGGCCTTGTGCATTTGTTCGTGCGACAGTTGTTGCTGCGATTTTTCTACCTCAAGGATGTGTGCCACCCATTTCTATTAGTGGTTCTTCGTAACCGCCTATGTTACCACCTTTCTTTTATTCATGACACAACAAGCGTTCCTAGGGAATTCCCGTTGCGGGGATTCCTAAAAGAAATTGTTGATACTGTCAGTTATTTGAAAGCCAGGTTCTGTACACTATTAACAGAACAAATTTAACCGCTGCACTTGTGAATAACCTTTTCCCCGAACCTGTTTATCGAAAGCCATATTTGCTTCTGCCTGGTCACGTTGTATTCTTTTGTGTACGTAGAATATGTATATCTCCTTCAGCGAAAACATTTTTCTTTAAACTGCACACTTCCACGCTGCCAGTGAAAATGTGGCTGAATGAAAAATCAATATACGTACCCTGGACAGTGAATTGTAGACTCTGCAACCAACCTGATACTATAGAGCATTGTTTTATTCATTGTCGTGGTGCTTTTTTATTTTTGAGACATTCTAAAAAGAACGTTAAGAAAAGAACTTCCAACCACAGCTCATGGTATTAGGTTCCTTTCGTTCAAAAAGAGTCTGACTGATAGTACTCCTTATGACTTGTTTATGTTGTTGGGACTTTATTCATTATGGAAAAGTCGCATGATCGATAGACACGCCGAGCCACCACGGTCGACGAGATCTGTCTTCTGAGAAGCAGCTGCTCAAGTGCGCAGTGTTGTTGAGACTTTTGACCCCGTTCCGGAGTGGCTTCCCGTTCTTGACGCTTGTGTGTGTTTGCCTGACTTCTGATGAAGTATGTTCCGTGTACTTTACTGGTGATAATTTTATTCATTGAAGAAAAAAAGTGTGCGCGTGGCCTAATAGATAAGGCGTCTGACTTCGGATCCGAAGATTGCAGGTTCGAGTCCTGTCACAGACAGGTTTTTTTTTTCCTCGTTATTTTTTATTCCCGGTGGTGAATGAGTTAAAGCATGCTGCACTTTCTCTGTTACGTTTCATTTCGCTCTAATAAAGAAAAGTGTCCGCGTGGCCTAATGGATAATCTACGGAAAAGGTCCTGGGAAAAACGTCCTGAAAAGGGTTAAGATAATGGGGCTACGACCATAAGCAAAGACATTTTTCTTTCAACTACACACCGGCACGCTTCCTGGAAAACCATGGCTACAGGAAAAAGGTTTATTTGTTCCATGGTCTGGTAATTGTCTTTTATGTCACAAGTCAGAGAGCAATGATCATTTTTTAGATTGCTTGAACGCTACTTTTTTGGGACATTCTGCAACAAACTTTAAAAAAAGAACTACCTTTAACGCCTTATGGAATCCATTTTCTACCTGTTTTTAGTGACACTGGCATACCGTATGATATGTTTATGTTGTTAAGTATGCCCGCTATCTGGAGAGCATGCATGGCATATTGTCATCTTGATGTTAATGCTTGCTCTGCCAGAGAATGCTTCATTGAAAGCATAGCCTATATAAGAGAGATGATTAATGCAGGAGATGAGCAACCAGAGTGGCTGCCTGTATTGAATGAACTGGTGGCGCTTAAATGCTTTTAATCATATTACACCAAACAAAGTGTGTTTCGCGTTTTTAAATGCTTGTTCGTACTCCTTGCGAAAGTGTTTGTATTAATGTGTGTACAAGATGTATTTAACGCTGAATAAAGAAAAAAAGTGGCCTAATAGATAAAGCGTCTGACTTCGGATCAGAAGGTTGCAGGTTCGAGTCCTGTCGCAGATGATTTTTTTCTCGTTATTTTTTTATTCGCGGTGGTGAATGAGTTAAAGCATGCTGCACCTTCTCTGTTACATTTCATTTTACTCCATTAAACAGTAGTGTCCGTGTGGCCTAACGGATAAGGTGCCTGACTTCGGATCAGAAGATTGCAGGTTCAAATCCTGTTGCGGACGGTTTTTTTTTTCTCGTTAGATTTTATTCGCGATTTGAATAAGTTAAAGCATGCTGTACCATCTCTGTTTCTTTTCATTTCTCTCCGACAAAGAGAAGTGTCCGCGGGGTCTAATGGATGCTACTTCTGGCTACCGTGTCGTGTGGACGAAGAATGCTTCGTTTCGAAGGGGCGGTGTTTGCGGCTCAATCAAGTCGCGGAAACAGGATCACTCATATATAAAACAAGGAGTATCAAGTCATTTTGCCGCAGTTGCTAACAGGACCATGTGTTTTGAACACAGTTTCTCACAGAGACGTAAAGGCAAGGCCCTTCCGCGCCGAAGATTTCAGGGACACTTTGGCTCGTCTAGGAATGCTCCCTGAAGTCTGTCCCCTTTGGGGCGTTCCAGTTGAATCACATTTGGGCGGTGACGTTCAGGTACCCTGAGACTACAAAGAAAATGCTGGCGCTTTGCGACCTAAAAGTGAAGATCGCAACTGTCTGATATTTATCCAGCCAACCAGGACGTGCGATTGACGGTATTCTGGCTCCTTCGCTATGTGCACGACGAAGACGTACATACGTACAGCACTCGCCTCGTGCGGAAAAGTTACTGAAGTATCCAGAGAACGCTGGCGAGTGTATGGAATAACGGATAAAGGGTCGACAAAGAGATCTTTGACAATCAAGCTGAAGCATGGCGTGAGAGTCGATCACCTGCCGCATCAGCTTCGCATAGCTGGTATGATGGCGCTTATTGTGGCCCATGGAAGGCCTCCGTTAGGTTTGATGGGCAAACGCACAGGGCATATCAAGGGGGAGTGTCACGCCCCACGCTCCACTGTCTGCCGTCGATTTGGACACGACGAGAGCCAGTGCGTGAAGACGTATGCTGAAATTGCCGGCCCATCAACACTGGATGATTTATTTTTAGAACACAACACTTACGCCGCTGATGTGGAAGAAGTGGCTGCAGGATTAAGCACTAATCAAGAACACAATGTACAAGAAACTACACAAGAAGCAGTAAAAGAAGACATTGGGAGCGAAAATGAAGATGAACCCAAAAATGGAAAAGAATAAATGCCGACCGAGGACGTCAGGATAATGGTCGCCCAGACAGACAGCGCCAAAAATCCATGGACGAAGCAAGTCTATAAAGGAACACCAATGGACGCTACTGCAAGTGTTGCGGCCACGAAAAGAGCCCGGGAGGACAGCAACAATGAAGAACCGGTGAAACGCCAAGCGGTTCAAGGCGTGCAACTTTCGAAGACGACGCCTGGTCGCCGACCGACTTTCAAACCTCAACCGAACTCAACAACTCTGAGGAAGCCGCAGGCGAGTGCGCCGACATGATGGGATAATGTGTGTGCATTGTTTTTTATCTTTGTCGTGTTTCTTGGGTTGGGGGGTGCAGGGGCTCGCATGGTGGAAAAAAATGCAGGAGAATATGCCGAATAGACAAAAAAGTCAAGCAATGAAACTCAAAAGGAAAGCATCGAGCAGCGACAGCAGAGTCAAAGACATGTACTGCGTAGCATTGTTACTGAACGTGAGTGTGCTGCAAGTTGACCGTAAGAATGGCTATTTCCCCGGTCCGTTGCTTCTTTGAAAGAAAAGTGATGACAAAAGCATATCTTTACGCATTGGTAGTAATAATGTAAGGGGCCTGGGCTCTAAATGAAAGCAGTACCACTTAATCAGGTTGTTTTTGGTAAATGATCTAAACATAGTCGTTCTGCAAGAAACTGAAATGGCAACCGAAGAAGGAACGGTCTGAAGGGTAGAACCTTTCCGGCCGCGGTACTTTGTTAGCGTATCGCATTCTGTAGGTAAAGCTGGTGGATGTGCAATCTTCATTAAGCGTGTTGTAGAAGTAATATCTGAACGTGTTTTGACTGATGCCAATGGCCGACTAACAATGTGTGACTTCATAATTGGCACTGTGGAGTGGCGAGTGATATGCGTGTATGTACCTAATCAGGAGAGCGAGCGCAAAGGGTTTTTTGATGAATTAAAGGGTTACCTAAATTGTGAAAAGAATGTTTTATTGTTGGGATATGTCAATTGTGTGTGCTATGCGGAAGACAGAGTGCGATGTCCACCAGTTCGTGATGCGAGTGCACAAATGTTGTCAGAGATAGTTGGTGAACAAAATTTTTGTTGACGTGGGTTACGTTATGACACGTGATTCAGCACCGAATTTCACACATTTTCAAGAAGTTAGCCATGTAAGGCTAGACCAGGTGTATATGACTGTACATTTGATTACATCGTGCACCAATGATGAAGATAAATCCGTTTCGTTCAGTGATCACTGTTTAGTTATAGTTGCATTAGGCCCCCGAAAACCAAAGTTTAACTAGGAGCTGTGGAAGCTGAACAATAAGCTGATTGACGATGATGTTTTTGCAGACAAAGTAAACAAAGTATTCTGGAGCTTCTTTAGAAAGAGCACAAAAGTCTTGCAGAGGCATGGAAATGCTTTATACAGGAGACGAAGTTAATTGCGTGAGAAAGATCATCTAAACTACTGAAAGAAAAGAATAGAAAAGAAAAAGAACTTGATTCTCAACTTAACTTTTATTTAGCCACGGCATGAGCTTATCCAGGCATTTACTGGAAGAAAATAAAAGAAATTAAACCCCACCTGCAAAGCACTCAGCAAGACAAATACAGCGTTGCGGTTATACGTGCACACGCAGAAAGATTATGGTGCGGAGAACAACCGACAAAAAGGCATTTTCGGACGAAAAAAGGTACGCAGTATTTAATGAGATAAAAGCAATGACATATCGCAACGAAAGAGTGCGGGACAAAAACAATATTCAGCGTGCTTTTCAAGAACATTACCGCAAAATTTTAGGAGAAGTATAAGAGCGTGATGAAGGATCTGAAAGTTAATATTTAAGTATGCTACCATAGTTAGATGATGATGTAAAGTTTAACCTGGAACAACTCATTAGTGTTGGAAAAATTGAAACTGAGATCAGCAAGTTAGCTGCAGGCAAAACCCCAGACCCAGATGGTCTGGGCGCAGCTTTCTATAAGGCTTTCAAGGAGGACATAGCGATAATCCTTCACGGCGAATAAAAGATGCACATGAGAAACGATTTCTTCCGCCCTCTTTTCGCAAAAGTTATGTTATCCTAATACTGACGAGTGACGTTGCTCAGGCACTACTTTCAGTATGGGCATATTGCCCCATCAGTCATGCAATTACGGACCGCAAAGTCTATACTAAGGTTCTCGGAGGGCGACCGCAGTCTGTTATAAAGGCTCTAGTAGAGCCACATCAGACGTGTGGAATAAAAGGGCGATCAATCCTGATCAAAATACATCTCGCAAGAACAGCCCTTGAGTGTTGTGATGATCTCTCAGAAAAATCGCAATATTGCAGTTGAATCTTGAGAAGGCGTTCGATAAGGTGACACATCAAATTCTTTTTACTCTACAGGAGCACGTGAATGTCGAATCCATCTTGACAGAGGGTGTGAGAATGTGTTACGATAAAGTTATATCTAAGCTCGTAGTAAACAAATCAATATCGGAAAGCATTTTTGTAAAACCTTCTTTGAGGAAAGGGTGTTCTTTGTCGCCCTTGCTATTCGCGTTATACTTAGAGCCTTTTTGTTTGAAAGAACTGTCGTGCAATGAAATATTAGTATAGAAATTTGGCATGAGTGAAGTGAAGCTTCTAGGGTACGCGGATGACGTAGCGGTGTTTTGTGCTGACAAGGAAAGTGTCACCAAAGCGACCGTAGTGGCAAAGTATTTCTGTAAAATGACAGGTAGAGTGATTAACTGGGGCAAGTCAGTAGGTATGTCGTATGGAGAGTGGGAAAACAGACCCACTGAAATCGAAGGTATCAAGTGGTATTCTGTGCCTATGAGGTACCTCGGGGTCCTGCTACAGCATTTCCGAGACTCTAAAGACAACTGGACTAGTGAATGCAAGATATTCAAGGAAAACACAAAGAAGTTTGGTGGTATGGACCTTTCAATGTTCGCAAAAGCAAAGGTGTAACCTTTTTCTTGTCGCTAAAATCTGGTTTGTGCTACAGGCCCTTTGCACATCCAGAGTTAGCGTACAATCAAGGAAGGAAACTGGGAGGAAAAGAATGGCAGGGAGGTTAACCAGCCTATAAGCAGCCGATTTGCTACCCTGCACATGGGAGGGGGATAGGGTAGATGAAAGATAGAGAGGAGAGAGGGAAGAGATGTAAATACAGCACATTAGGCGGCACGCGCGTGCACACTCACTCATAGTCCAGTCTTGTCTTTCGTGGTGTGAGACATTGCTGTTACAGCCGCTTGTTCAAGTCCGTGTCGCGTAGAAATTTCGACAGTACTTTTGTCGCCTTCTGTTGCCATGTCTTCTCTCGGGAACTTGAAAGAATAGTGTCCATGGACATTTGGCTGTTGTCGATGCGCGCAATAACGGACGCCAGTGACTGTCTCTGGATGTCATACAACGGACAGTCGCACAGGATGTGGTGTAGCGTCTCTTCGCAATGACAGGCATCGCAGACAGCGTTGTCGGCCATTCCTATGACAAATTAATAAGATTTTGTATATGCCACCCCTAGCCGTAAGCGATGAAGAAGGGTGGCTTCTCTTCGGTTGATCCCAGTGAGCATGCGGAGAGCCTTTAAAGAGGACAGGTGGTGTGGACTATTCGTCTCGTTGCTTGGTGGGCACCATACGCGCAAGTCCTCGAATATTACTGGCAGCATCGGTCTGCGAAAGTGGTATGGCTTCTTCTCGTGTTCCTTCAAGAGCTGCCCGTGTGGCAGTATTGGCATGTTCGTTCCCTATGACGCCGCAGTGACTTGGCAGCCACTGAAACGTCACATGATGCCCTTTCTCGTGTAAAGTGTGGAGAAGGCATCAAATTTCGAAAACAAGCTGATCATACGGCGTGCGACGCAGTGCTGAGAGCACAGAGTGTAGGGTAGCCCTTGAGTCGCCGAAAATCGACCATTGGAGCGGTGGTTCTCGATTGACCACACAAAGTGCAGCGCGCAAAGCAGCTAGTTCCGCTGCTGTAGATGCCGTGGAGTGGTCCGTCCTAAAGCTGATGGTAACACCTCTTGCTAGGACAACTACTGCACCTTACGAACACTAGCGGTTCGTGGAGCCATCGGTATATATATGTACACTGTCTGAATATTTGACGTGCAAAAGAAGAAGAGACAGTTTTTTTCAGCACGGGCAATTAAAGCTCAGATTTCCTCCGGATCCCTGGTACACTAAGATGCACTGTGGGTCTAATAAGACACCAGGGGGTATCGATGGTTTAGATGCAGGAGTGAAGCCCAAAGGAGGTTTCTCGTTGTACTTCACAATCATTTTAGCGAACGATGCATGGCGCCTCTCTGAAGGCAGCAGTGTAAGGTGATGACAGGGAGCACGTGCAAAGTGTCTGATGTGCGTTCTCAGGACTTCCACAGCAATGTGAGTTTGTATCGGATAGTCACCAGCAATAGCAATTGTTGCCTAGCGTACAAGAATTCCACAGAGCGTTCGCCGTCTTAATATGGGGATCTACGTGGGAACGTATGAGCCATATGAATTTTTTTAGGTCGGTTTAGTGAGTTGGCCTAGGTTTAGCTTATCTGTTCTTGAAACAAGTCGTTTCACGCTTTCTCTTCTTACGCGATCAAAGTAACGCATTCTTATTAACCGTAATTCAGGAACGCCTGCGTGACCATTTACCCAATTATATTGTTTCATCACGAGCGGCGAGAGGGAGTAGAATTAGGGATTTCCTGCGTGAGGTAGTGATGGCTTTTTAATTTCTTCTCACCCGTTTTTCACTCGAGTATCTGAGTACTGTCCAACGTAAGCAGTTGTATAAAGGTGTTGTGGACGTAACTATGCCAGTGCCAATCTATAGGTCGAAGTACTCCGTGAAAATAGTGACAAATGTTTTAAAAAAGATAAACGAATGCATGTGCTTGCGTAAACTAAAACCTTTTTCTTTCAACTACACAATGAGACACTATTAGTCAAACCATAACTGAAGGAAAAGGGCTTCTTTGTAGCATAGCCAGTAAACTATTTAAGATGCAAGAAACCAGAGACTATAGAGCACATTTTTTAGACTGCTCTGATGCCATGTTTTTGTGTGACCTTTTGCAAAGCACTTTAAAAAAAAAGCTACCGTATGCAATCCGCTTTCTCCCAACATCAAATGATGATATCAGAAGCGCCTCATGACATGTTCATGTTACATGTTTTGCACAGTCTATGGAAGACCCAAATGGCAGTACACTACGAGCATATTAAGATACAATCTTCAAGAGAGAACTTCATTGAGAGTATGATCCTAATGCACCAGGTGCACAGTGAAAAAGCCGAAGGAAATGATTGGTTTTTTTTTTCTATTTGGTGAACTCTCAAACATAAAGTGCTTTTAAATGCCTACGTCTGCCGGGTACTGGTGGATGTTTTTAAAAACAATTTCATTGTGATGTGTTGTATTATGAAAATGTGTTGTTAATAGGAAATGAATCAAATAAAAGCGTGGCCTGATATAAGGCGTCTCACTTCGGATAAGAAAATTGCAGGTTCGAGTCCTGTGGCGGAAGTTTTTTTTTCGTTATTTTTTTATTCCCGCTGGCCGTTGAGCTAAAGCAGGCTGACACGTCTCTCTTACTTTTCATTTCTCTCCATGTTATAGCACACCAATGCCGTGCATCGTACGATCGAGTTGACAAATACATTTTAGGTGCTTACCTTCTTAGCTCATTACCGACGTTTACAAGGATGATATTCGCGAGAAACATTGCGCGACACCATCGCATTTAAATAAACCCACTTCGTAGCTCTGCCTACATGAAAATGTTATGAAAAACATCATTTTTTTATTCAGTACCCTTTGAAACGGGCATTAAGAATTGAAAAACCTGTAAATAGTGCGAAGGACTACAACTCGTGTATCCATAGTTACACGTGGTGTGCAAATATAGCTTAAAAATACGTGGGCGGTCATATTCATTCAAGAAAGCGGTGACGTTCAGAAACAAAAGGAATCCTCGGCTCTTGCTAGTGCAGTAATTTTCTATGTCTACAGTAGATATAATTTTCTGAGTGTAAAGAAACAACGAGCTACTCCGCGAATGCAGTGCCCTCATAATGGCTTCAGAGGCAGGCACGTTGGCATGGCGTTCGCGCAAAAGAGATGAATGGAACCGTCGACCGGATGATCTCGTCAATGAAACTGATAATGGATCTTTTTTTTTCTTCCTTGTAACAACGCCTACAATATTACTGCCACTAAGAATGGTGTGTTGTCTCGAAGCGTGTGGGTGTTTACAAATTCATGACTGTGACGTTGTTTTCGCTCACCAATATTCGAGTGTTTTTTTTTCTCTTAAAATATCTTGAGTGCTGTTGTATTTGTTGTATCGATGTAGGTGAAATGTAAATAAAATAAAAGTGATGCGTCTCTTCATGCGCTGTTCGCTTTAAAGTAAACACATTTCTGTTGCGGAAAGTACTTGAGATGCCTTACAGCAGCTCGCTTGAAAGCTGCCTGTTCGGTAGCAACAGTCGTGAGAACGAAAGACTGTCTACTTCGCTGGCACCCATCTTTCGATCAGCAGTCATCCATTTACAATGCTGATACTGATCGTGAAGCCGTTCTGTGTAAGAAATAGATGGGCATCGATCGCTATCAGGAAGGATGAGTGGCAGGCCCAGTGCTGTATGCGCGCGTCTCGAACCACTCTCCGCCTCCACGTATGCGACGAACTTTTTCCGCGGAGACATCTTGTGTCACGGAAGGGCATGTGCCTTTGTTACGTTGACTCGCATGGCTGCACAGCAGGAGCCGTGGGTGCTGCTGGCGTTCGAGTTCTTGGCTTCAAGCTGCACGGTCACCCACTGCGCCCTTTGGTTACGTTTCGCCAAGTTCCCTCATACACTCCGTCTATGGCCTTGCTGCGATGTCTCAACGACACTCGTGCCGTCTTCGTTTTCGAGATATGTTTGCCTTTCAACACTCATTAACGGATAGAACTCTCACATCACAGTGTCTGTACGATAGCATACATAAAAGTGCAAGATGTGTATAAAACTACCGACTGTAATGAAGATGTAATATCTTTGTTTGACGCGTTGTCACGCATGAAACACGTGTGATAGTGATTGTCATATTAGCTTGACCTGTAGTCAAGAAGGCAATAAAGAAAAAAAAAGTTTGACTTTCAAAGTCGGCTTATTGTCTTGTCTTGTCTTGTCTCCTAGGAGATCTTGGCTCATACCCACATGGGGGATTGGCCACACTGTACCTTATAATAGATCATTTTTACAACGCAAAAAAATAAAGAGAAATTAGATAGGAACAATAATAATGTTCCTGTGAAAAAACGTGAAAAATTGCAGAAGAATGCAATAAACCAGATTATATAAAACAAATTAACAAGAATGAGGAAGGGGGAGAAAGAATTGGATATATTTGGCAGTACCACTAGCAGCGTATCCTTCCGGTTGCCTGAATGAATTTATGTAGTAGGCTTCTGGAAACGATGGAGGCACTTCTTTTTCTTTTTCGGCTGGTCAAAAGCGGCTCGGGCTACAAACATACACAGCATATCTATCGGCGCACTCGCCACGTATGCAAACTCTGTGAAGTGCGTCTGCAACAAGAATTGAGCCGTATTTGCCTCTAAAGAAACAGGTCACGCTCAAAGACACTTGAACAATTTCAACAGATAAGCAAGCAGTCAACGTGGAGTGAGCACACAAGCAAAGAATACTTCATGCTTTTTTCCCTACCGTTGGCAAGATTCGAATGTAAGTGTACAATCCGCTTCAGTAGAAATTAGAGAATGAGGCAGTTCTATACAGCAGTGGTCAAATCATGCATGCAGGTACGCCAGCCTCACCTACCAACAGGAAGACATGTATAAACACAACTAGAGGGGCCATCACGTGTAGCCGTGATCGCAAAGTTATTTCTAACATTAAAATTATGATTTTTTAAAATTTATTTAATGCATACAAGAAGTTCATTCTTATTTGTGTGTTCATGAAAACTTTGCACCTGTGTAGGTGTTCGAAAAATCATTACCCTTCTATAGGTCTCTGACGTTATGCAAACAAAGTGCAGTCGTTACAACTAGAAGCTATGCCCGGGCTTTTGCAACACAAACCTTGAAAGCAACCGACTAACACCTGCTGTGTGCAAACACCTCGCGTGAAAGTGGCTAGCGTTTTCTGGCGATCGCCTCCAGTCGAAAAACTGTAGAGATACTCTGCTCGAGCGGCTAGACTCATGCACCATGCACGTCCACAAACATTGTCCAGTAGTACGCAGATGGGATGAAGGTGGGCTTGTGCGAACCAGATCAACACACCGGGACGTGACGTGACACCCTCTTGTATGCGGCGCTCGACCGTGGCCGACAGTGCAAGCAGCACTCGAGCGAATGCGCAAACAGACGTCAGACTGGCAGTGCTTGCGTTAATCCTAGTCACCTGCTGCATCGGAAGTGCGGGAGTTTGAAAGGCAGGGAGCTCAGACTATAGATTGCATAAGGCTACAACGAGGGTAGATGCCGCGTTCGGAGCTTCATCAGTCATGCTCATCTGTCAACGTCTGCCCCGCCGCCTCAACTAACGAGGTGGGTTCTAGTTGGTGGCATGTTTTGCGAAGCGAGTCGCGCTCCTTTTCAACTGCGTGTGCGCTCCCATTCACAAGTGGCGAGTACATAAATTTGTCGCACGAGCGAAAGAAAGTGAAAAATATTAGCAGTATATGTCCCGCAAACAGGGAAATGTTATTAAGGTGCTAAAGTTATTAGCTTAGTCATTAGAAGCATGCGTTATTTTTTAAAGGGCGTCATTTTTGCACGCATGTTGAAGTCAATGGGAGCACTTTGACGAAGTTATTCTTTCAACTTTTACGTCCACTAGCATTGCGTACAATCCGAATCACTCGCATCAGAAGAAATTTTATGTATTACAGCAGAGCTATTAACTTTCTTGCTATGCCGTGCGTCTTGATCTGAAAACTGTCATCATCATCAATCTGCACAGCCATCTCCATTCTCTTCTTTATATTCTTCCTCTGGTTCTGCTTCGCTTCCAGGACAGGTGCGCTGGTATAGCGGCGACGGATGCAATAACTGTGATGGGTGTGAGAACGAGTGCTAAGAGATGGAAAGAAAGGGGAGAAAGAGAGAAAAGAGAGAAAGACAGAGAAAGCAATAGACAGTGAGAGGAGATAAAAATCACAAAAAATAGAAAAAAAGGCAAGCATAGTCACGTATAGTATAGCAAAGGCTGAAAAAGGGATGTAATGGGGAAGAGGAGGAGAGCATGTAAAGCGCAGCACAGTGATGTATTGTAGAGCACAGCGTGGTGTCTGTAAGGGAAGTGAGGGGGAGGGGGAAATAACGGAGGAGGGCAACACCTTCTCTCTTCCTGTTGATTTTTTAGTGTTCGCACCGCATTTTTTTGTGCGTGATGCAGGCACTTTTGTCTTATCTATCTATTTATCCGTCTTCGTCTGAGTGCTCTCAGGATCCCAGCCTGAATTGGTTTGAACCATAGTTAGTACGTGAAGGTGAGATGGTTTTACGAATATGGCTCACTGGTCATGACATTGATAATGTGACAATCCCGTCACGTACTTCGTCAAACTCTTTCCGCCAAACACGTGGGGCACATACCCGTATATTACGGGCGGATATGTGCCACACGTATGTAGGCATGTGCCAAGGCTGATAGACAGTTTATATCTACCCAGGAACCTTGAGAACAGACATTGACAATTTTAACCCGACAGCGTTAAAGAAAAGCTGACATTGGTAGTGTTGACCCACTGAAAGCAAAAATAAATGAGAGGGTCTCAGCAGCAAATCAACCCAGGCATTCTGCGTGACAATAGAGTATTCTACCTGAGAGCCACGTCAAGTTTTTTTTTTCTGACATGGTATTGATTATGCAATGCGTATTTGAAAATATCACGGATATTACGATGTAGTGATGCATTCACTCAGTGACAATAATCGCACAAGCACTGCACAGGCATTCAAAGGCTTACACACTTACAAACGTATATATCGTGTAAGTCCCGAAAAACAGGAAGAGTTCTTCAAAACCTGTAACACTGGAAGGCTGGTCAGAATGAGCACCTCATAATGTCCAGAAAAACAAAAAAAGTCCTTCAAAACCTCTCACATGAGTCTCGTGGGAACTGATTTTCAAAGAGACCCCATTATTCGAGAAACGTTAACTGTACAGTTACAGTGCATGGCTATTTCATTTTATAAACATTTCATATTTACTCCTATGATACAGCCATCACGTCGAAACTATGTGAATTGTAGTTAGGCGTCATCCGCTCAAGTTCCGTTATGCAGCTGTTTCCAGGGGTATACCATCCTCGCGAGAAGAAGTGCCACATAGCAGCTTATCGCTTCTGGTGTTGCAAATAGCCATGTTGCTGTTGGCACCGTAACGAAAGTGTAAACAACTGGTTGTATAAAACATATGCGGCTGTTTAACGTATGTCTGTACATATCTACAGCGCCACTTCGTAACGTTTCACCCAATAAAAAAATTACAACACAGTCACCTTACACCCGCATGCTTCGCATAACATCGGTTCCCAAGTTACGTGGGATCTGCCAAAACTTTTTTTTAATGGCGGGATCAAATCCCGGTGGCGGCTGCTCCATTTTCGATTGAGGCAAAAATGCTCCGCGTGGTCGAAATTTCTAGAGCCCTCCTTTACGGCGTCTCTCATAATCATATGGTGGTTTCGGGGCATTAAACCCCACATAGTAATCAAACTTTTTTTAAACCGTAAAAGCCATATTTGAATCTCATTCAATATTTCTGTTATGCACTGCGCTACTCACGAGCTTAGGTAGGAAACAAATAACCTGGATTTAGACATGAGACGTCAAGCGGCGTTGTCATGAGAACTAAGGCGATAGATGAATCTTATTGATTGAATAATGACAATCACTACCTGTACGTAGAGAAAACTGAAACACAGAAAAGGTTGGGTACAGTCGATGACAAAAGTCTAGACAAGAAACCGATAGGCCTCAGAGAACATTGAATTTGCCAGCAATTTGAAAATATATGTGGTCGATACGCACAGTACTTCTCATTAGATCGTTTCAGAGCAGGCCGGAAATCTAAATTCAGGGTTGCCTGCCGAAGCAGTGATTCAGCTTTTTATTCCATCTCGTGTTCCATAAACTTGGGACACCGACTGCACTTCATTTGCAACAGTGGTACGTGCCCATTCTGGTGGATGGTTCACTGGTCCACACACTTGTCCATATCTAATTTTTAAATCAAGCGACATCAGTTAAGTTGACCTGTTACATGTCAAGCTAAGCTCATGAGGAGGTCTATGGGCTTTAGATGCTTATTACACACACTTTCTCAAAATGAAACATGTACAGCATTAAGGTTTTTTGGCATTTACTATTGTGAACGATGTTTGGTCGTATTCACAGAAACATCTCACGTTAAACGCTTTCTAACTGAAACAAGACATCCCGAATGATGTCAGTGATACGATAATTGTTGCACACTTGCGAAAATACATGCACCCCGTATATTATCCAGTTAGAAGAGAAATCGGAGCATTTGACAGAGAAAAGAAAGTTCAGAAAAGTAAAGACGCTGCCTTCGTACTAGACGCACAATTTTATAGCCATCGTAAATTATAACAAGAAAAGATCAGAACGTATTCGAACCCGGTCAATTCCCCCCTAATTTATCGATACGTATGCATGGCAGATAAATCCAAGAACTGCGGTTGTAGAGACTCTCTGGAACATATATTCTAGGGTGTTGAGGGACAACACATATTACTAGGTATGACACCTCTGGTGACCTCGTAAGCTCAAGCTGGGAAACTGTGTTACGCAGCTGTGACCTTTGAAGATCACATTTGGGCATTCCAGCGGGCCGAGAAAGATGGCAGGATTCAAGACCTCCGGTATGCCATCTAGGCAGGACTTTTTTGCCCGTCCCACAAATTCGCATGGCCTTTCAATAAGTTATAAACAAATAAAGATGTATTTATTAAATAAATAATGAATAAATATAAAAGGTTATTAGTCAATTAATAAATAACGTTTCAACCAGTCATTAGCTAATCCGGATGATCTGTTGGAAACCGCACTTACGAAGGCGAGGTTTCGTAAATTTGTCTGCTTCTTCCGATTCACTGTAACGTGGAGAACATGTAAAAAATGCGTCTGATCCAATTACTCTGCCTATATAAATTTTGGCACTTTTTCTTCAAAAACGTACTACGTCCTGAATAAAAATTATGCTTCCATTAGTAGATAGAATTTAACATTTTCACTTAAATTTGACAAATTTTATTCAGTATGGTATCGTGATTTCCTGAACCTAAGGGGATTTCAGAGTTTCGCGCATGCTTGACTAGTAAAAATTCATAGCTGAGGCTTTATGTGGCGGAACCACAATACCATTAGGAAGCATAGCGTAGTGGTGAGCTCCGGAATAATTCTAATTTCCTGGGTTTCTTACATGTTCACCTAAATCTCAATACACGGGTGTTTTTGTCCATGCTTCATTTAATGCGACCTCCATGGCAGGAAATCCCATTTGTGCTCTCGGCCTTTTAGACAGGTGTATGCTTGGTGGGTGCATGTTTCAACGGTGAAGTTGTAGTTCGATTTCGAAAGAGTGCTTGGATTCGAAGTCTGAGACTAAAGATTGCAGTGATCCACTAATTTTGTCACAATTTATTTTTACTGTGGGCAGCGCAGAATGGCCGATTCCGGTGATAACAGCGCCATGTGACACAACGCTGAAGAAACAAATATAAAGAAAATGAAACAATTTGCTACAAAATCTGTATCTATAAAAATATTTGTGCGACCCACAACGCACTGGTGGCTTTTGCACGCATGTTGAGTAGCTAAAGTTACTACTAATTGCTAAATACATGTATCGTAACGTCCAGACATTACCGTCTTATGAATTCAGTGATTGACGCCATATAAATCGCATTAGTAGGTACTCTGTAGCGCAGTGTCGTGGGCAGGTAAAAAAATTGCTCTGTTCGTTTTGAGTAGGCAAGCTAGCTTCGTACAGCATACACAACACACATTGAAGCAGCTCTGAACACCCCAATCATAGCTTCTCACCAGATAAATCTCGCATTTCACATTTTCATAAAATTTACAGCAGTTAGTTTCATGCGTGGTAAGGTATGCTCTCTTTTAGTTTGTTAACCTTTCTTCGCACAAGATATCTAGGACAGCCGTTATATCTCATACTTGCTTATTGCAAATCATTTATAATGTTTAATTTGTTTTATAATTCCACACTTAGGTATTTCTATTCGTGATTATTCACACGTAATAAAAGAGCGAGAGATATCGCTGTAGGAACGTACAATAATGCAGTTGTCCGTGCAAAGAAATGAGAGCTTCATAGCCCTGTCTTTTTTTGTTTTTCAGACGATGCAGCACATTACAGAGAAATAGTGTCGTATGTAGACTGCATGTATAAGGTAAGCACGCCATACACGTGTCCTAAAATATTGCACCAGTGCAAGAAATTTCCCAAACTTTCCGCCTGTGAATTGACTGACTCTCGAGTTGTAAATGTCGGACGTTTACTGATCACGAATTTACCAAGCGAAATGGCCAAGCAATACACCTACAGTCGTCAGCACGCTTAACTCAAACGCTCCGCAGCGCACCCTAGAAAGGGTTGATTCTATTATACGCAGCGCCGCGTAGCTGCTTGGTTTCTGTTGCCAGGATGTTACCCATGACGGCTGACATATTATCTTAGCATGCTGAGGATAATATCATCTCCGTAACAACGCCCAGCACTTCGCGGCTAGAATCAGTCAAACCAGTCGAGGTCACGCTACGCAGCGTTCGACTTCAGCTGGCTGGCGACTGCACTCCGCCGTCTTTAGTTCATGTCATGTAGTCGTAATTTCGACTTACATCGGGCTACAATTACCTTTAGGTGTAGCTACATGACGCGGTTAGCGTGAGCAACCGCACACATGCGTGGCCGTCACGTTAAAAGCTTCAATGTCGCATTTCAATCCGTGAGCGTTGTTTTTGAAGTACTCACAGACTGAAACAGGACAACTTAGGACTAAATATCACACATGCTATTGTTTCCACTGTCTTCAGTTAAGCTCGTGTCGACGTAATTTCGTACATCAAAGTGAACATTATATTATGAAACCAGATTCGTCTCGACATGATGTTATCTAAAAAAATTGCGCATCCTAGTCATTTTACTAGAAAGAAAATTTATGTCTCATTTGACTCCGTGAGTACTGTATACGTATGTACTACGTCATCGTACCGTAAGTGTGACCAGCGACTGGTTGACGCGCGCACCGAGCGCAACAGAGGCGGGCGCCCGGCACACGAACAAACGGACGCGGCCTCGAACGCCGCTCGCCGCGCGGTGTACGAGCTTCTGTGGCGTGCACAATAGGCCCAGCTATGAGTCCAATGCCGCGTGGCCCCCGTCGGTCACCCGCGGTTTTTCTTCGCAGCTGCGACCGCCCGGAGTGAGCCTTTACCGGGGCAAATAAAACGTGTATAACGGTACTGGTGCTTTCACCACATCGCCGGTGTTCGCGCAGAATTCTGCTATCTGCATTCTCTCGTAAAGTATCAAAATACGCAAATACACCTATAAAATGCGCAAAAAAAGCTGCTAGGTTTATTTATTCAAAGTTTTCTCCGTATGACTCACCCACTGAACTAATAGTGCAGGTTAACAGCATTTCATGCCTTCCACTAAGACGGAAAGCTGCACGTTTACAATTTCTCTACCAGCTTTGGAATCGGAAAGCAGCAATTAACCCATCACCCTATCTTTGATCTTCAACATCAAAACTTACTCGCCACCATCATTCTAATTCTTCCTAACATATTTATTCAAATTTTCATTTTTTCCCACGAATCGTAACAGACTGGAATGATTCTTTGTATAGCCTTTAATCATAGTAAAATCATTGCAAACTGTATTAACTATATTTGTGTTTCCTTTGTTTTGTTGTTGTTGTTGTTGTTTTCGCCACCATGCTTGGACTTGTATAAGGCCTGCAGTATTGAATCCAGAAAGAAAGAAATGCACGCGTACAATAGCCTAAATGAGCATACCTCATCACGAGCACCTCTGTGAAGTGCTTTTGTGTTACTTTTTTTAAGTGCCGATCCCCAATACATTTCAATTTTTTTCTTATAATTGACAACTCTTTGAGCCAATTATTCGTCTTCTTTTATTTTTTACTTCCGTAGGGTGTCTTGTCTACTACGCACAAACTTAATGGTAAGTGACCGGTTCAGAAGCATTTCTCATGAAAGTAGTTCTCAACAGGAGTCTATTTATTTCGATATTACTATGTCGGCCTCCGCTAATTCTCACAAGAGTTCATGAATCTTCAGCATCTATATGACAAGTGGCATACTGGGACATATGCTCAAGGCAACGTGGTGACTTGAAGTATTGAAAAATTCTCGAGAAAAAAAAATCGTTGCTAGCTGGCGCAACGACCTCTCGTATTGTAGCCGAACACCAGATGGTCGAAATTTCGCGAGCCCTCTACTATGGCGTCTCTCACAATCATATCCTGCCTTTTGTTTAAGGGGAAGGGGGATGTAAAGCTGCAGATATTATACTGTTATTATTACAGCGGAGAATTTATCCTGGTTTTGAGTCATGTAAGGCGAGCAGCGCAAGCCAGTGTGGCCCTGGACTTATGTTCCCAACCAACATGCTCCTGAGTACCCATTTTCTATCCCTTCCCTCAAAACAAAGCTTTGTTCTTCTTCTTCTTGATGTAGTTCGTGTACAAGTTGTAAAACAGGACCGAGCTTGAATGCACTTCCCACTACTCACAGAACCACTGGTATTACCCTCTTAGCGTTGTCTTATTGCGCGTACTTCTTGTAGGTTTGAAATACGCCGCCAACCATGTATAGCTAGGCAAAAAATAATATGGAGCTCACTCAGACTCAATCAAGAATTATGATTTTTATAGGGTCACTCGGACTCTCCCTCACCATAATTTTCATCAACCAGACCCATGTCAAGCACAGACTCACTAAAGCTTTTCTCAAGGGCATTAACTCAAGCTCACCAAAATATTACTCACTCGAACTCACGGCTCGGTCTGTGTATGAGTAAGTCAACTCATGAGTGCCTTAGTTTCCAGCTAGTTTTTACGACCATGCAGTCAAGGCTCTTTAAACCCAATATCTTACACAATCGATGCTCTACATTACGCTTTCTGATATTGTACTTTCAAATACGTGCTATCAGTGATTTGAAATCAAGCAAGGACATTGTTACTGAAAAACGTGACTCACCCGAGCTACTTTTATCGAGAACTTCCTATGCAAAAGTTCGTGGATGGGGAGGGGAAGGTATACTTCCCCCTCTCTGTGACTTATGCCTCTTATTAACATTGAGCTGCTGGCATATGAATGCGAGTTTATTGAACCATGTGTGAGTAGGTATAAGAACAAATGTGAGACGACATATAGCTGATGGCAGATGTTGAAGTTAGCAGATCGAATCATTGGTCGGTAAATAAGTGGAGCTGCAAATTCATTTTAAAATATATTGTTCGCTTGGAGCTTCCTGGGAATGACACGCCCCAAAATTTTACTCAATCTTACTGCCTCGTACTCAACCTCACGAAAATATTTTTTTGCTGTACTCACTCGAACTCAAACTCACGGTAGTATTACTCACCTGGGCGGCCTCGGATTAAGAATCCCTGCTCATTCTGAATCTGAGTGAGTCAACTCATGAGTGAATTTACCGGCCTATGCTGTCAACTCAACCTTGCAGACCAAATGACAAGCACTTTCTGAAAATTCACTTGCCTTTTCGTGCAACGTTGAGCATAGAGACCACTGGTTTCCTTTGAGCTACACTCCGAAAAATTCCATGCTTACCTAAGTGTGTTATCACGTCTACTAGGGGTGATCAGCGAGCTCCTCTTCACGCATGTCAGGCTCGACATGCAATAGCAGTTACATTCCAGCAGAGTATGCCTTAAGCATATTTTTTTTTGTTCATCGTGCAGATGGCTCTGGGGAGATTTCGGTTGATATAACTTGAATGCTCCTAGCCTGATGGCATCTCTTTTAGAGCCAGTATTTGCTTGTAAAACTGCTTTATATGTTCTCTCTAGTCTGATATGGCCCTACACCCAGAAGAGGAACCGTAATCTCGTAACATATTGACTTGCGTTCGTGTCACTCGTGTTCTCGGCCTTAACGTTTATGTCGTCGTTTTTATTGTACTAATTGCTGCTCCGGCTGAGGTTACTGATTGATTGATTTGTGGGGTTTACCGTCCCAAAACCGCCATATAATTATGAGAGACACCGTTGTGAAGGACTCCGAAAATTTCGACAACCTGGTATTCCTTAATGTGCACCCAAATCTGAGTACACGGGCCTGCAACATTTAGACCTACATCGAAAATGCAGCCGCCACAGTCGGGATTTGATCCCGCAACCTGCGGGTCAGCAGCCGAATACCTTAGCCACTAGACCACCGTGGCGGGGAGGCTGGGGTTACTCCTGTTGTTATATATGATAGCGAAGATCTTCAACTACGACGTGTGCGCTTCAAATAATAACCAAAGTATTCGTAAGAAATAGGTATCTGAACGCAAATAAACTACTGTAACAAAAAAGGAATAAATTCGAAATAGACCACACAAGCTTGAGCAATCAACAACGTAATTAATAAAGATGTTTTAAAAATAACTAATCAAGGACATTCAGAAAATGTTTCATCGTTTAACGAAATTTACGTAGACTGAACAGGTATAGAGTATGAAGGCAAAAAAATTACACTATCTCCCGCTAAAGGGAGCCATGTGTAGGTGCGAAGCAGCGCGCACTGACGCTTACACTGATGGCGGCGTTCACGCTGGCGCTCATCGCGGCGTTGCGGAGGAGAGAAACCTGGGGAGGCGCAAAGCGCACAGTGATGGATCGGTGTTTTCTACTGGAACATGCCAATCGCTGCTGATGGGCACTGAGAAGCAGAGGACTCTGATTGGGCACAGAGACCCGCAATCAGCTTTTAGTTAAGGCGTACGATGCGATTTTTTTATCGTTCAACAACACACAGGAGGAAATCTCCCACCGGCATTACCTTGGAGGTGAAGATACAGTACCTATAAATACTTGGTGGCCAGTTAATGGTTGTGCAGCACGAGCAGTCAGTTTTTTTAATAAAGAAACTCGCTTGCAGATGCTACCCGCGTCGGGGTTGCTAAGCGAGAGAGGGAGAAGGGACGCGCGTGCGCAGTAAGGGTTGTCACGCCGCACACCGGAGCGAACTCGACCCTAACATGCTTCGCATAAAAAGAAGACGCCCTTCGACTTGCTTCACGTAACGAATCAGGGGCTACATTCAAAAGGCCTTGCGTTCGTAAGTGGCCTTTGCCTATGGACAACCGCCAATTCTAATAATATGTCAGCATCACTAATTGCTAAAAATTGCTCCGACAAGCAATGCAGCGGAAGCTGTTTTTGGGGATATAGGCCCATATATAACAGAATAAACAATCGTGTGGGTAAATGTCTATCGATCCCACGACAAAAGGCTTATTCTGCTTCTCGCTTATATATTAAGCATACTATATTAGTTTCGTACACCATTTTATGCACTATGCTTTTACGTTTTTTTGTATTTGCAATTGATGATTTGTTGCTTCATTTGCTTTTAATTATTAATTCCGTTTACTGAAATTGCTATAAAATACGACTATTATGACGCTACATACATACCACTCATCAGTCCTAAAATAGCACTTCCTTCACATTTCCCTTAGTGTAATTCTCGCGACTATGATTCACACTCAACATAAAGCACGAAAAATAATCATTTGCTTCCTTTATGCAGGACAGTAACTTCCTTCGCCGTACAATCGTGTAAAATCATATTTCGTATTCTATGGTGAGCCGCTAAAAATAATGAAAAAGCGCATCCCAGGAGGCTGTCAGTCACTGAGTACTACGGCGCTTCTTTTGGTCAGGAAGGAAATGACATGGTTTAACATTTCAAAGCGTATCCGGCCAACTCAAGCGCTCCATTTTTCAACCACCGCAGAAAACCTCGTTGACATGTCGCGGTCAGCAGGCACTCAGTATGCGAACAGTCGGTATTATTCCAGCTGGTGATTGATCGGAGGATATTCCGTTTCTTGTAGAGTATTAGCAACACATAGCTACTACAAAGGGTTCTGGCATCCTCAGGTTGTTTACCAGATTTACATTTTCATGTCAAACAGGCAAACGCATAAGGGACCAGTAACACGCGTATATAAAATAAGTGCTCCACGTCCTTGTTTACTTCTTGCAGAACGACAATCAAATCTAGAAGCCTAATCACCGAGAAAAATTATTAATGTAGGCCAATTTCGGAGTCAACTGCATTGTCTTGTTGTTTAAAGCCATCTCTTTTTCAGTACCTGTACGCTGTGCGTGCATTCAGACAATTACATGAGCGCGAAGCATAGCTTTTAGTTTGTGCTGCAACATGGAGAAAACAGGTAGAAAACGAATATTCCCGTCCACATGGTTGAAAGCATCGCAGAGCTTGGATTGCGACCGGAACACTTCTGACCACTAAAGCACAGTGCCGCATGGATCCCGATTTCGCACCCCTGTAACCCGAGATACTTATGGTGCTCGTTGAGCTCTTTCCATTGCGGTCGCGAAATCTCCTCCTCTGCTGTGTTCATTCACGGCATTATGTTTTCCCCCCAGCATCCCTCTGGCCTCTTTTCGCAATCTTTATTATTATTTATTCCAGGCAGCGCAGCCACTCGCAATACTTCCCCCGCCTCGCGGCGTTTTTCTCTCGCCTCTGCGCCGACTGACCCATCAATCGCAAAGGGCGGGAAGGACACAACAAGCTGTGCGGTGGCGACCCTGTCCGGCTTGTTTACCGGTCTTGTCGTCTTCCGGTGCTCGCGAAAGCGTGACCATTGTCTGACCGTCAACAGTCGATCAACAATGCGTGCGAGCGGAGGTTTTGGACCCCACTTGAAACAGAAAGAGATCGAACGTGTCGAGCTTCTGCTCCGTGTTCTCTCGGTATACTTGCGTGCAACAGAAACGAAAATATGGCAGCCTAGAAAATATGCAGCTGTTTGGCGCTCTAGATAGCAGCGCTTTCATCCACACCCTCGCCCCACCTACAGTTCCCTATAAAAAACATGAACTTTTTTTTCTCCAGACAGTAAAACATGGATGTACAGAAAGAACCATCACAATATTTGTGCAGGGTACACCAACTTGGCCCTCCTAAGACAAAGTCTATAAAACATTAGCGTCTACCAAACGCTATTTTCTTTTCTAAACGTTAAAGCAGCCTTACTACTTCCAACCGGATCTCCATCTTGTCGTTTTTAGTAAATAAAAAAAAACATGCCAATGAACCAAGCATATTAGGCTACGAACACGCCTTTCCATCTGCTGCACGGAACTGCTGAACGAAAGTGCAAAGGAGTGTAGCGCATGCAACCACGATGTATGCCACTCGCATCGGTGCTCGCATGCGTTTTACTCATTGAGCCGTACTTGCGCCTCGTGGCTCGAATGCGCCATTCTTCTATCCTTCGTCGTTGATGCCACGTACTACTTGTTCCTGCCAAGCATGATGACCATCCACCGCACACGGATGTTCAAGGGTCGTATTGTATCACTGTATGCCTCTCCGTTGCTGAATGTCAGGGGAAGGGACAGCATGGTGGTCACTCGTGTGTGTACTGTATTAGTCGAACCACGTGCCCAGTTGGCGAAGTGCGTGCTCGATGAAACAGTCGCTCGATTGCGCAACAAAAGACTGATCGTGCTCCAACCGCATAATCCCATCCTAGAGCATTTCACTTTTACACGCATTTTCTTCTAATTGCGCTAAACGCGCTTCGCTTATACACTTTCTCCAACTTTCTATACACATCTGTTGGGCCCGTTTCATCGTCACACATGAGACCTTGCGTGTTTTCGGCCCCTTTGCTACCATCTGCATACATGTCATTTTCTCTATTTTATTGTTCACTGCTAGCACTTTTGGGTGGGCCGCGAGTATTCGGGATCACTTTGATTCAAACGCAACATATAAAATGAAAACTGTGGAAATTGAATGCTTTCAAGAGATGGTCTATACTATATGTTTGTTGCATGTCAACGCTTAGGCTGCTGCATGACCCAAAGCAGTCATCCACAGTCGCGTTCCTTCCGTAACATACTTAGTTGTATGTGCACTCGTGAGCGAAAGTATACAGACCATAGGAGTGCGTGCCGCATTTGCCATCAAGACCGTCTAAATGCGAGTCATCTGCTGTCCAGAGTACTCCTCTGACGGAATTTCATCCGAGAGCATTACCTAGACGGCATTCATTAGAGAAATGTTCTCAACTGCAGACGGCTCACTCGGCGGGCCAGCTGAAAGGCAAGAGTATACGGATGGCAATGATAAGTATACTTTTGCTCACAGATGTACGTCGAAGGAGGTGTAACTTATTTATTCTCACTAAAACAGGAATTCAAGCTACAGCCATGCCTTGAAACTAAGCGTCATCAATAAAAGTGTTTGCTCTCATTTCTCAAAGACTAGCTGAAAATCAATGAACCTGTCTCACGGTGCAAAACATTTCTAGAACAATTTTCTGCCATTTTCATTAGCAAACACTGTAAGCGACTTGCACTGAAACTGTGCGCAGCTGACGTCAGCGTGAACCATGGTGCCTAGCAAAAGCTATAGATGCGTAACTTGAGGGCCACGGCAAGCGTTCGCAGCCGGTGCAACTGGTGCCGCTACTCGCAACGCAAGGCACAAACATGTCCCATTTATTAAAACGTCTAAGTTTGCATGCTCTACATGATTAGGCATGCTTGTTATCCATATTAAAAGCATGAGTGCTCGTATAAACTTCAGCTTGGAATAGTTCCATGTATTGTATGCTTTCAAACAAAGGGTGAAGCATCGGTTTCTGTGTGTCTCTTTCTCTATCTTTTTCTTCCTTCGCAGGCTGCTCGCGTAAGCAACGGCCAGGTCAGCTGACAGTGTCGCCAGAATGTGTGCCATTGAAAGGCACTCTAGTTATTGCGAAGTGCTCAATACGCCGTACCCATTAACTGGTTGAATTTGAGTAAACAAGTGTTGCGTGATTAGGGAGACATTTGACGGACTCATGTGTTGAAGTTATGTGTGGAAATATGGCTGATTCTCCGCTTGTTTTGTGTGCTGCATCTACCCTTTATTGCATCTACTATATACAGTTCACTTTTTTGCGAGTTTTTATACAGGAGTGACCTATATACGCAAACCTACTCACTTTTCAAATATGACCCAGCGCCGCTGCGGTAGCTTAGTACATGCATGCGGTGCTATGCTGCCGACACGAATGAGATTGGTTCGATTCCAGCCATGGCCGACGCATTGCGATGGAGGCTGTATACTACAATGACCCGTGTACCGTATGATGACAGAGCAGCCCCAGGTTGTCGGAAGTATCCGGAACCTTTCACTATGGTGGCTCTCATAGCCGGAGTTGCTTTGGCCGTTAAACACTACTATAAACATTTTAACACAATACTAATTAGATCTAAGAGACAAGGCTGCCAAGGAAAGTATGTGGGATGTTATATGAGGAAACTGTAACGTAAACGTGAAGAAATACACTGGATGAAAAGATAAATTGCCCTGGGCAGGAACCGAACCTGCGGCCTTCGAAGAACGCGTCCGATGCTCTACCAACTACCACGACAGCTATGCCCCCGTCCACTTTATTGGGTACATATCTGAAACGCTTCGACGTTTAATTAACATATATACCCAATGAAGTACATTGGGGGGGGGGGGGGGGTCAAATGGTGGTTTTGTGACGTTAAACGCCACATATCAATAAATCAAACACAATGTTTTGTCGTGGTGAACAAAAAGTAATTAATAGCTACCATTTGCGTTAGCACAAACATTCAAGGAACATGCAGCACCAAAGAGTATAATACCGCCATGCACCCATCAAACACGTGCCCAACACATAAACGCCAAAATACCATTACTATATATATATATATATATATATATATATATATATATATATATATATATATATATATATATAGAGAGAGAGAGAGAGAGAGAGAGAGAGAGAGAGAGAGTTATGGTATTTTGACCGGCCATTGGGTGCCGGTAGGAAAAATAATATACTTCGAAATTTTACATTTATACGTACACACAATACGCGCAGAATTATGGGGGCCATGAGGTAAGAATAAAATACACAGATATTTTAATCTGCACTGGTACAAACTGTTGCATGGATTGCAGAAAAGCTGCAAGCTTCAGCCTTTCTGCAGACTAGGGTGACTGGTAGGTGAATCCTCTTTAGTTATTTTTATAGAATGTGTCATAACAGGCATAGTATATATATATATATATATATATATATATATATATATATATATATATATATATATATATATATATATATATATATATATATATATAACTCTTAGCGGTTGTGTTAGTTTTATTTCCAACGGTTTCGACCGGTGGACCGGTCTTCGTCAGGGTTTGTGAATTCACAAATTTATTCACAAACCGTTATTCACTTATTCAAACACTGACGAAGACCGGTCGACCAGTCGAAATCGTTGGAAATAAAACTAAGACAACCACTATGTTGTGTGTCTTCTCTTCTCAAGTACGTTTGGCCCATTGTAAAAACTTCTTCAGTTTATACATAGATAGATAGATAGATAGATAGATAGATAGATAGATAGATAGATAGATAGATAGATAGATAGATAGATAGATAGATAGATAGATAGATAGATAGATAGATAGATAGATAGATAGATAGATAGATAGATAGATAGATAGATAGATAGATAGATAGATAGATAGATAGATAGATAGATAGATAGATAGATAGATAGATAGATAGATAGATAGATAGATAGATAGATAGATAGATAGATAGATAGATAGATAGATAGATAGATAGATAGATAGATAGATAGATAGATAGATAGATAGATAGATAGATAGATAGATAGATAGATAGATAGATAGATAGATAGATAGATAGATAGATAGATAGATAGATAGATAGATAGATAGATAGATAGATAGATAGATAGATAGATAGATAGATAGATAGATAGATAGATAGATAGATCTACACACGCACTCACAGGGCCCGCATTAACAGAAAGTCTGCTTGCCGTCTGCTCGGCGTCTGCAGAAATTCTGCCAAGTCGGTCTGTACGGGGGTGACTGGTGGATGACTGGTTGGTGACTGAAAGGTTAAGTTCGTTTAGTTATTATTATCAATAGTGCCGTGACCCAGAATGTATAGATATATGCGTATATACTATATGCATGTACACGCGCGCTCTAAGAGCCCAGATTAACAGACAAGACTGCTTGCTCTCTGCTCGGCACCTGCAGAAAATCTGCAGACGAGGTCTGCGCGGTGGTGACTGGTGGGTGACTGGTAGGTGACTGAAAGGTCAAACCTATTAATTTATTATCATCAAATGTGCCACCTTCCGATACGTATAGGTACTTACATATATATAAAGTACGTCTACGCGCACACACTATGGATGCACATTATCAGAAAAGTCTGCTTGCCGTCTGCTAGGCGTCTGCGAAAAATGTGCACACCAGGTCTACAGAAAGGTCGAGTCTACAGGAAGGTGACTGGGGTGACTGATAGGTGACTCGTGGGTCGCAGGAAGGTCAAACCCATTTTTGTAGGGAATACTTTGCACGACAGGGTGGGATTGGTTGTGCGGGAGCGCTTATCACGTTATGGGTGTGGTTTGCGTGCCTTGTGCTTTCACCGCACAGGTTGCGTTGAAATTACTGAGCGCACGAAGCTCACTTCGTTCGCTGCTGCGGCCGCGTTTGCGAAAGGAGCGCGCCACATATACATTTATCAACTGCTGTTACTATATTTGAGGCTTAAAGGACCATTCAGAAGGCTTTTAAAATACAAAAAATGAGCGCAATATTCTCCCTTTATATTTCTGGTCCTTCTTACGTGCTTCTGTGACGCAGACTGTATAGTTCCCGAGGCGTCTATAGTGTACATGCTCTCTATTGGTATATATACGCGATATATCGAAAGTGATTTGTCTCCTGCACTACTTTGTCATGCATTCGTTCTTGTTTGCTTCAAATGAGTATCGCGCACGACCAACCGATCACACTTCATATGGTGCGTTTACAACTGCGCATGCGGCGACAACAGCGCGTAGCCGAGTGGTGCGAAATTCTGATATGCTTTAGCACTTGGTGCTGACATTGCGGACGTACTTTAAGAGCTAAGAGGAGAGGAGGATGCACCTCGTGTGCGAAGGCTAGCGAAGGAGGGGAGGAAAATACTTCCTCGTCTTTGAACGCCTGGTGGTGAGTATAGCGTCTTAACGTCCCGAAACCATACCACTTGATTATGAGAAACGCTGAAGTGGAGGGCTCCAGAAATATCTACCACCTGGGGTTCTTTAACGTGCGTTTATATCTAAGCACATGGGCCTCAAGCATTTTGCTTGCCTTGAAAATATGGCAGCCATGGCCGAGATTTGATTCTGCGTTCTGTGGGTCAGCCATCCAGCCCCATAACCACGACTGCTATGGTGGGTCTGCATTTCCGATGGAGGCGGAAATGTCGTAGGCCCGTGTGCTCAGATTTGGGTGCACGTTAAAAAACCCCAGGCGGTCGAAATTTCCGGAGCCCTCCACTACGGCGTCTCTCATAATCATATTGTGGTTTTGAGACGTTAAACCCCACAAATCAATCAATCATCAAATCAATCAATGCTATGGTGGGTAAAGAAAGCGTAGCATTTGTGACAGTTGTTAGTTTGCACTCGTCCTTTATATGCTTGTGCATTAGTTCCGTGTCTTCTTCGTGTTTGAACAGCGCGTCGACCTGGAACACTTGTTAGTTCGTGCTATTTCTGTGTGTGTTCTTTTGGTGCGTCATTTTTGCTTAAGCACCGCGCTGCAAGTCTTGAGCTGCTTGCCGTTCTTCGCGCGACATTTTAATTTGTAGCTATCGCATACCTTTCCACATCAATCATGCGTAAACCATGGACTTTCTAGAGAACAAGTGATGCTGCTTTACCGGACAAGATCTGACTCCGAATACACCCTGACTAGGTAATTTAAGGCAGGTCGAGGGGTTTACCTATTTTACGCTTTTTATGGTGACATCAACGACATCGAACACTTTATTTGACTTGGCGAGTAGCTCTATTGGGAAAGAGCAGCGATGGTTTGCAGCTTGCAAAAAGGTCGTCACAGTTACGAAGCATTTGAAGATGCATTTTCATGAAGGGCCCACGACAACTACGAAAAGCGTGCAACTGATTCTCGTGGCCTTCTTGTGAGACAGTGTGCTGTGTAACCATGGTGACGGACTCCTTTGATTCCGGGCGGAACAATGAGATGCTTGGGCGGAACAATGAGATGCTCGGGCGGAACAATTTCTACCATTTGGGCCAGGCTAACGCCACCTGTAGCAATACCACAACCAATGATACTCTTACAGCAAAACTATGTTTTCATGTGCTCGTTGATGCCCTTATTACGAGGGGTTCACGATGTGCTCTGCCCAGGTATATGTTCCAAGCCTCAGCTATCACATTTAAATCATGATGATGAGCGTAATTTCGTCAGGATGGAGCTGTCTCACTATATAAGCGTCAACATGGATGCATCCACGTCAAAGATGCTATAGCTGCCAAACGCCATAGACATTGTACAAGTTCGCATATATCAATGGACGATTAACAATCAACTACCTTTGTGTAGACACCTTTCTGTTACGTGTTATACCGATTCCAATGAAGAAGGAATCAGCCATGTTTTTTTTTTCTAGTAACCAGTGGTGACGCTCAAAAACACACTGTGGAATTAGGAATTATTCTTTTGAATTCCATAAGTATTCTAGTCTGTGAATTTGTCATATTATATCATTTGGCTCCATTTTCACAATTATTTTTACTTCAATATAGCAATCTTTCTTTATCGCGATACGCTGACAGAAAAGCTTACAGTAGGCCTAAGCGCCGTTCAGAGACGATATTTCACATACTTGCACGTGCTCGTCCTACACTTCAGCTTGGTCCCACGGTATACACTTTTGTACCAGTATTTGTCGCCGTGTGAGACCAGCGCACTTTACGCCGTTCTGTTTTTATGCGTATCCAGCGAGCGCAGACGTGCCCTTTAGCACCATGACAACATAAAGTGACGCCAGAAAGCCGGGGCATGAAAATAAAGATATATAGCATGTGAATAACGGGAACTATCCTGGTTTATATATTTCTGTATTTTATGTCGGTCTTCCGCCGCAGGAACATACGATGAATCCTTGCGCCACAATCGACGCAACTCGCTGTTAAGATGCATCCTCATCCACCAGACCACTACAATTCACGGGGAGGCGGGAATGGTTAGTGCTATTGTAACACGGGATACTCTACGTCATGTCCGCGAGCGGTGAGCAGGTAGCCGCGTCGCAGGGACGGGCACCCCATTTTTCTGACGGGAGGTATACCGCTCTCGCCTTCCTGCTCAGCTTGCGCGCAAATCACTGAATGCGCGCCTGTGTGCCTCAAGAAGCAACGCCCGGTCGCAACGCTCACGCCCGCTCTTCACTCACCGGCCGCGACACAATTGAGCCAAAAGAAACAAGGCAAGGTTCGCCGTTCACTACCACACCGACTAGCTGTGAATCTCCCCGCGGGTGCGTGGGCTCCCCAGCGGCGTATACGCGCGCACAGTGTCATGTTGCGCTGCACCCCGGAGGCCTCCCATTCAGCGCCCATCGAAGTCTTGTCACGAGGCGGGCGCACCGAAAAGGAAGGTCATCTTGTCTGCGGCGGCAGCGGTGTCTGGTTACCGCCGTACTCGAATGACGCGCGCCGGGGTGGATGGGTGCAAAGCCACGAAGGCACCTCTTGTCAAGCTAAGGCCCTTGGCGTCAAACTTAAACCACGACGGAACTTATCGGGCTTTTTTTTTCACGCTTGCTTTTTTTTTACATATATCAGAGCAGTCATGCCCCTGCGCCAGTATTATGTGGGACAAAGGAGAGACGCCTCGGGATGGTTGATGGAGTGGAACATCACTCTGTGTAAAGCTCCTAACGAGTGCTGGTGCGCTCTCATTCTTATTCCTCGTGTAGGTCCAATGACGGATCCTGAGAAACTCGATCGAACCAAGCCCCAAGGGAACGTCAAAGCAGACCACGTTCACAATCGGTCAGAACATATACGAATAGACCTTTGATACCACTCCTACGAGACAACCAGCATGACAATTAAATGGAGTATTGGCACGGTATTGTCGACTTTTCATTTAAATCCTTATAAAAATATCGACAAATCTTCTCGGAGAGCCATCTGAATATGATATTTTTAGTAAACTTAGCTACGAAAGATGTTACGTGAGCGGATGGCAAATGGCCGAGCAAAATTAAAGGTTGAACAAGATCCCACCTCATAAGTGGCATACTAGTAGTTACTGGAAGGCTGAAGATTTAAAGAGAATGCATTTCTTATCTGCACATCATTTTGGAGGCTTTCACTACCACCACCACGCAATTAGAAACATGTGTCTATAGTCGATAGTGACAGTACCAGACAACAAAAGGAGAACTGTTCGCAGGTGGTGTAATGTTGCTATGTTAGTTTATGGAGAGCGCATGACATAAAAACAAAGTGCAACTAGAAAAAGGAAATAAAAACCCAGCTGCGACGCTGTAGTACCACCAGGTAAAATATCAAACCAGTTTTACATAACGAGCTTGACTGTTTTGTGGCGAGACTACGTTGGTAAATTACGTTTTGCATGTTACGTTGTCACTGCTGATATCTAAACATCCATCTATGTACCCGACGATTATTGACATTCAGAAATATAGTGCAGTAACTAAAAAAAACACCAGGCCTGCGTGGAAAGCGCATCACAGTCACAGCGAAAGCTAGAAGCAGCCTTTCAGACCCTTTTTTAAACCCTAATTGGGTAACTGCTACAAGCACACTTGCTGGGTACCCACTATGGCATCAATAGAAATAATTTCTGTGAAGTAGACCACCATTAGCTATACGATTTTTCGTCATTCTTCTGATAATCTTTAGTATCCGCTAAACACTTGCAAGGAATTTCGTGCCAATTGTTCATGCAGTGACTGATGACGATGAGGAACTATGCCTGGAATGAGTATGCACCGCAGTTGATAGGTGGTCAAAAACAAGCTTTTATAATGGGTTGGAGCATACGATGACCATCTCGTTACGCTATTCACATTGTGTGACGCCTGGTTGGTCTTTTTTTGTTCTAAAACACTTTATTCGTCGTATTAACGTGACTCCTTTCTCGACATCAAGCTTGCCTAAAGCAAGTTTGCGAACGAGTCTCAAGCAGCGGCGTGGCTTAGTGACAGATAAATTACTAGGGCCATCAAGGACTTATATGTCAGAATTGTTGTGTATTTAATATATTTATGTTATCCATCTATGTGTGATGTTTAAACGGAAATAAAGAAAAAAAAAGCGGCGTGGCTCTGTGATAGAAAACTGAGCTGGCACGCAGCGCACCCGAGTTTGAGTACCGCTGTGTCCTTGGTACTAGGTTTTTTTTATTTATTTCGCGATAGTTGTTACGGACACCGACGGCGGCGGGGGCGGCGGACAACTACGGCGCCGCGCGCGACCCGAGTTTAGATCTCATGACAGCTTTCGCTGTTATGAGATCGTGGCAACAGCGATCACTCCACTTATTTGCACAAGATTCCTTGCAAGTGAGTAGCGTATCCCACGCTTCTCTGAAGAATGACGAAGCATAGCATAGTGCATTCCACCTTCTACACAAACATCATTATTTATAGTGTAGTGAGTACCCTGCAAGTGAGCTTGTAGCAGTTACCCACAGAGGGTTTAGAAGAGGCTCTGAAAGGCCGCTCTTCAAGTTTTCGCTGTGATTGTACGGCGCGTTCCGCACAGGCCTGGCGGTTTTTATTGATATCGGGGGCTCAACGAAGTATTTTTGAACCTCTTGTCTGTAATGTATCAGCTTAGTGTGTTACTTGTTTTTTGGCGCCAAAATTTTGACAAGTCTCCAACTAGCCTTCTTTGCTTTAGCCTTGACTTGTCGACTACTTCAAGCATAGCGCCAAATTTTGAAATTTCTGTGATGGAGAGTCCACGCGACCGTGTGGACCAGTAATTTCTGCTGTCATTAGCTCAGTAGTCTCTGACCGGTTCATTGGAACTTGTACAGAAAATATATTTCAATCTCGAAGCACTGTGTATCGCGGTTATCAGCTCATTTTGTTCTGCCTAAATAAGGAACAGTGACTTCAAGCTCCTGAGCAAGTTTTTAGCAAGCAGAGCTGCATTGTTTTCTATGCCTATTTGAGGATATGTTATGTCCAGTGAGGAAATGGCACAATTGATGATATAGTTGCATACTTGAGGCAAATAGGTCCATTCGCTTTTTTATGTTTTTTACGCGTGCAAATGACAGTATCTCTTTTCAAATACATATGCGCTGATTGATTGATTGATTTGTGAGGTTTAACGTCCCAAAACCACCATATGATTATGAGAGACGCCGTAGTAAAGGGCTCCGAAAGTTTCGACCACCTGGGGTTCTTTAACGTGCACCCAAATCTGAGCACACGGGCCTACAACATTTCCGCCTCCATCGGAAATACGTCCGCTGCAGCCGGGATTCGAACCCGCGACCTGCGGGTCAGCAGCAGAGTACCTTAGCCACTAGACCACCGCGGCGGGGCCAAATACACATGCGCTTGCTTTTGAACAAGAATATTGGTGAAAGTTTTCACGAAAGGCCTACCGTAACGTTGTTAGCTTTAGTTTTAGCCACCCAACGCATCATTGGCCTTTGTCCTGTTTCAGGGGTTTGTCTTGTGAAATTATTAAAAAATCTTCGAACATTGGCTATTTATAAGTCAGATTGAACCATCACATTCGGTATTATTTTATTCGAATTAGAAACTCACATATTCGCACAACCATAATAAAGCACTCTAAAGCCACAGTGTGTTTTGTGCACCCTTGATTGGTCTTATACCGGTTTTGTGAGCCCGACCACACAGCTCATCGAACCAATAAGTCATACTAGCTTTTAAGTGTTGCCCCAAATACCACATCTACTAGAAACCCAGTGAAATGAAGTTCTGGGATAAATGTATGACAGCTTTGGCACCTGTTTCTGCACACGATGTGGTACAGATGATGCTGACGCAGAAAGTAGCTCTTCCTAGAAGGAGGATGGGCTCTGTGGCCTCATGTTTTGTGAGGCACAATATGCTAAACGCGTAACTTATGCATTAGTTCTCATAAAAAAACAGCGCCAATAACGAGGGACAAGAAAAAAAGGAGACAGACAGCGCCACTGTCTGTCTCCTTCACATTATGCATTAGGCGTCTTTGTATATAGCCGAGGTCGTATAGTTTCATTGCAGGAAATATTTGTAGAACCACTTTGTAAGGCTCACAACCAATTGAAGCATACGCTTCAGCAAGCCACTATAGGCGCAAGTCAATCAACAGTAATGTACTGTAACTTACTCAGCAGCCCACTGGATTTACTGCAGAAAGCTGACATCATAACAGCAACAGCTCATGTCTTTCATTCTACAGGATGTTGACAAGCCTGACAAAATGGAATCTATATGGAAACGTTATCAGTGAAGGTAGTGCGCTACATTAAGGAAACCTATATTCTGGCGAGTCTTATTGTTCCCGTTTTAACATTTGTTATCTGGTATTTTGTGGTATTTAGTATATTTTGTTGCTTCCTACTCAATATTTGAGATACGCCAACCACATCACATATTGCAGATATTGTTTCTACAACCGCGTGCTGTAAATTAAACTACGCGTGCTGCTTTGCCATCGGCCACAAGGTCTACAACTATACGCAAGTATCCCTCTAGGTTTGACACCGTATATAATGTAAACTAACGACTAAGGACGCATATGCAGCTTAAGCATGAACACAGCATTTAAGGCTTCGATATCATGCTTCTTTTTCGAGGCTCTTTAACCTATTTACAGTATCTCCTGTCGGCACCGGTTTCCACAAGACTGCGCGTGGAAGCCGCAGAAGCAGGGGAAGTCAACAATATAGTACGATGGGAGCGCCAGGGCAACCAAGGTTAAGCAAATTTGCATAAAGGACTCATTTTTAACGCCGGCTGCCAGCTTCTTTCTTCTTAAGTTTTTTTTTTCGCGAGCCTTGAACAGATTAGAGGAAGGAAGTGCCTTCGACCTCCCTTTCATCTTTCGCGTCTCGGTGCACCCCTCCCACGTTGGTGACAGTTCATTTTTTAACCTGCTGCATGGCAAATGTCGATGTCTCACGAGCAGCATTGAACGCACGATCATCGAACGTGTACACGACGCGAAGGAATTCAAGAGCCACGCAAAAGCGGGGTTACAGCTATTGGCGCGAACGACGGGTGATTTTCCTTAGCTGCGTATATACAAGTCATTGCGGGTCGTGATTCACTACACATGGAAGCTATAGGAAGTAAACTCGCTCGGTTATGCACACTTTTGGCACACGAAGCTTTTGAACCGTGCGAAGCTTTTGAACCGTGCGAAGATCCTGGCAAGTTAGGGCCAAACACCCGGATTTGGCTCAACTAGGGGGCCGTAAGCTTGTTGCAGATTACCAAACGCACAGTTAACATCAGGGGAACGTATTATTGTCCACATTAAAAGTAATCGTCCTCTTTTTACAGTGTGCATCACTTATTTACGATACCTTTGGACGCAATCAGCTAGTTTTTCTTTGAAGTCCAGGCATCTTTTACAATAGTCTCTCAGAAATTTCGGGAACCTCATATAGCAGCCTGGTTTCATAGGCGGCATTTTCAATAAACAATATCTAAGAATGAGCAAACTTTTAACAAGTTTCAAGTGAGAACAATGAACGATGAGAAGATACTGTCCTCTAATAATACAATGAAACCATGATGATACGAATCTCGTGCTGCCACAAAATATATTCGTATCACCTGAAACTAGTATCACCAGAAAACAAGAAAAATTTATCTGCGACAAAAGGCTCCCGTTTTGTTTAATTTTATTAGGGCCACATAACGATATGAATAGCTCTGAATTATTGCCAGTAATGTTTTTAGATGTCAGCTATTCTACTTACTCGTAAGTATATGATACGTGCGCGCGTGTGTATTTAATGAACCAGATTTGTTGTGACCCAGGACAACTAGCCACCTCTTCGAAATTGTACTAGGATTTTTCGTATGACGCCAAAGTACTACGGCGAAAGTGAACTGTAAGAACCGCGTCGCAAGCGATTGGAGAGTTCCAGATAGTTTTAGACCCATTGGTATCCGTTGTCATTTTTTGTAGCGTAAGCTACACTCTCAGAGGTTCAGCAGTTTCACGTGGCTTATCGAGATCCGTGGTGCCCATGCCCAAAGATCAGTGACGCCACACGGCACACAGCTGGCGCTCCGGAGAAGGCCTTGAATCTTCTGGAGTCACTTGTCACTAGTGGGCTGGCACTTGATTCGCATGAGCTCTTTCACTAGTTCGGTCATCCATCCGCCCGTCTGTCTATCTGTCCGTCCATCCATCTGTCTGTCTCTCCATTCATTTGTCCGTCCGTTTGTCTGTCCGTCTGTCCGTAGTTCATGCTACGTGTATCCTGGCATTGCCGAACTAAGGCACTGCCAGGTTTGTTTTCATTTTTTCATAGTGGTGGTGTTGGTGATGTATTTCGGCAGATGTACGGCTGCGACCACCAAATAAGGATGTTTGCTCGAAATGCGGGAGTCTCCTGTACGAAGCGGAGTCTTGGCAAGCGTGCACGTGCATGTCTGCAAGCGATTGCGTTGTCTTCCGGGGGCAGTGTGGGTAGCGCCTGTTCGTACCTGCGTGGTAGCTGACGTTCGTATCAAATGTCACGTGGTTAATGTCGATTCACAACGACAATGCTCCATTGCATTTTAAGCTAATGGGTGTCAGTATCCGTATTACCCTGCAATTTGTGAAAGCCATGATTATATCATCGAGGTTGGGCTGTGCATGTAACTACACAACTTCTGCACAAAATCGTCCTAAAGTTACAGCAAAGTTTTCATGATATATCAGTGGGGAATTCACTCGGCAGGAGCTGATTGTTTAGCATTATCTTGGCAGAGAGATGAATTTAGAGGCGCGAAATATAAACTGTAAACAATATGTGAGATTTCTTTATTGATAGAATGGTAATGGTGATTCATCTCATTTCATAATATGTAGATCTTGCGAGGCAGCCCCACTGCGGTGGTCTTGTGGCTAGGGTACTCGGCTGCTGACCCGCAGGTCGCGAGTTCGAATCGCGGCTTTGGCGGCTGCATTTCCGATGGAAGCGCAAATGTTGTAGGCCCATGTGCTCAGTATTGGGTGCACGTTAAAGAACCCCAGCTGGTCGAAATTTCCGGAGCTCTCCACTACTGCATATCTCATAATCATATGATGGTTTTGGGACATTAAACCTCAAATGTCTAGATCTTATGAGGCAGGACGTAGGGAAAGAGTGTGTTCATGCAAGTGCCTATGATTGATATGTGGGGTTTAACGTCCCAAAACCACTATATGATTATGAGAGACGCCGTAGTGGAGGGCTCCGGAAATTTAGACCACCTGGGGTTCTTTAACGTGCACCCTAATCTGAGCAAACGGGCCTACAACATTTCCACCTCCATCGGAAATGCAGCCGCCACAGCCGGGATTCGAACCCGCGCCCTGAGGGTCAGCAGCCGAGTACCTTAGCCACTAGACCACTGCGGCGAGGCTAGTGCCTATTCTTTGTGGGTGAGCTTGTCGCTTATCACTGCATCCGTTTTCCATTGCATGCTCTTTTCATGTGTGGCTGAGTGTGCGCGCTTGAGTTGAAATTTGCGTGCGTATATTTGCATTTGCGTGAGCATGAGTGAACTTATATACGTATGATTACTTTTCGGCGTCTGTACGTATGCGTGTACATTTTTACAGCGAAAGCTGTTATTAGATCACAACTCTGGTCACGCACAGTTGTCCGCCGCCGCCGCCACCACCGGTGTCTGTAACCGCATCGTGCTAAATTAGAAAAAAAAAGCTAGCACTAAAGACAGAGTGGGGCTCGAATCCGCATCCCCTGAGTGCCAGCCCAATATTCTACCACTAAGCCTCACCGGTGCTTGTGACTTGTTCGCAAACTTGCCTTAGATAGGGTTGATGTCGAGAAATCATCACGCTAATGCGACTTTTAAAGCGTTTTTAAACAGCGAAAGAACAACCAGTCGTCGCACAATGCGAATAGCGTAACGAGTGCGTCGTTCGCTGCTCCGACCCATTGCAAAAGCTTCTTCTTTTTCCCCTATTAACTGTGGCACATACCCACTTCAGCAACAATTTCTCATCGTCGTCAGCCTGCATGAACAATTCGCTCAAAATAACTTCAAGTGTTTAGCAGATACGACGATTCTCGGAAGAATGACAAAAAATAGCATAGCAAATGCCGGCCAACTACCCAAACAATTTTATCATTGATGCCCTATAGTGGGTATCAAGCAAGTGCGGTTGCAGTAGTTACCCAATGAGTGCTTTGAAAGGCTCTGAAAGGCCACTCTTCTAGCTTTTGCTGTAACTATGCTGTGCCTTCCACGAAGGCCTGGCGTGTGTTTTTTTTTTACATTTTCCCTTCAGCCACAAGACATACTTGCCACTAAGAAGTCACCATCAGTGCAACGAAGAAATGCAAACACGTAGGCACGAGTGGTCTTTAGTGTGCGCCGTCGGTGTGTGTCAACGCTGCGTTGCTGTGACACTTAAAAGGCAATTTTCCTCATGTCCTGCTGCTTTAAGCGGTACAAATGTGTCATGTGTGGTGAACAGGAGCGAAAATAGAATGGCAAGCCCCACAGAAGATTACGACCCATTCCTTCCTGTTTTTACATTAATTTTGCTGTTTTGTTTTGATCTTTGAAATGCCAACCCTGCCCCTTGGTGCCCATGCATATGCTATTGGTATGCTTCTACTGTATGCATTTAAAAACGTGTGTGCGGGTTTTCAAGTGCACGCAACCGAGATTGCTTTAAATGGACACTAGAGGCCACTATTAGGTCGACGGTGATTGTTTAAATAGCGGTCCAGAAACCTCTTAGTGTAGCTTTTGTGCCAATGAAGGGCTTATTCTGAAAGCAAACCACGTTTTACGGGCCCGCATCAGGTTAACGCATTTCAAATTACCCGCCACAAGAAGCGGACCGACTCACGTCACTGTTTCTGTGCACAACGTTGCCCAGCTTTACTGCGCGGTGTCTCACACTAGTAAACAGAACGAAAGCAGCGGGAGCCACAACAGCAACAACGGCCATTGATAAATTTCCTGCCATTAGCTTAGAGATGACAGACGTGTTTTAATCCAACTGCGCTCCGCTAGATGGCACGACCTGTCCAGTGTAACCACGTGAAAATAGAATTTTTAAGCCACTCGTGCCAATCCCCAACGTCTGGGGGTTCTTTTTTCCATGAATCAAGCAGAAACGAGCAAGCAGCATTTTATCACGTCTCTTGATGCACGGAAGGGTCTTTATTAAGTGCATTAAGTGCAGCTATAACAATTCCTCATCATCATCATCATCAGCCTGACTACATTCACTGCAGGACAAAGGCCTCTTCCATGTTCCGCCAGTTAACCCAGTCCTGTGCTTGCTGCTGCCAATTTATACCCGCAAACTTCTTAATCTCATCTGCCCACCTAACCTTCTGTCTCCCCCTAACCCACTTGCCTTCTCTGGGAATCCAGTTAGTTACCCTTAGTGACCAGCGGTTATCCTGTCTATGCGCTACATGCCCGGCCCATGTCCATTTCTTCTTCTTCATTTCAGCTATGATATCCTTAACCCCCGTTTTTTTCCCTAATCCACTCTGCTCTCTTCTTGCCACTTAAGGTTACACCTACCATTTTTCTTTCCATTTCCCGCTGCGTCGTCCTCAATTTAAGCTCAACCCTCATTGTAAGTCTCCAGGTTTCTGCTCCGTAGCTACGTACCGGCCAGATACAGCTGTTATATGCCTTCCTCTTGAGGGATACTGGCAATCTACGAGTCATAATTCGAGAGTGCTTGTCAAATGTGCTCCACCCCCTTCTTATTCTTCTAGTTACTTCAATCTCGAGGTTCGGCTCCGCGGTTATTACCTGCCCTAAGTAGACATAGTCTTTTACAAGTTGAAGTGCACTATCACCTATCTATAAGCGCTGCTCTTTTCCGAGGTTGTTGTACATTACTTTCGTTTTCTGCAGATTAATTTTAAGACACACCTTTCTGCTCTCTTTGTCTAACTCCGTAATTATGAGTTGCGATTCGTCCCCGGAGTAACTCAGCAATGCAATGTCATCGGAATCAGGGCGTCGATGAAGTATATATAAACATCCTGGAAGAAATCTACAGAGGATCAACTGCTACCATAGTGCTTCATAAAGAAAGCAACAGAATACCAATAAAGAAGGGTGTAAGGCAGGGGGACACAATCTCCCCAATGCTGTTTACCGCGTGCTTACAGGAGGTTTTTAGAAGCTTAGAATGGGAATAGTTAGGTATAAGAGTTGATGGAGAGTACCTTAGTAACCTGCTCTTCGCTATAACAATTACTAGTGATTAACTGTAGGCCGTTCGTCTGACGTATTCGGTATTATTTTAAAAATGTCCTACTGCGGCGCATGTAAATGTAATCCTGCGCATTTACCTTAATTTCTCTGTAAGTAGGGTACTGCTGTTGATAATGTCATTTCAGATATTGTTATACATTGACCTTTCACTCTGACGTAAATTGTTATTTGACTTTAGTGTCCCTCTAACCAGTTGAGAATATCTGTGTAATCTGTGTTGTTTAAAACACTATACGGGTAGGACCATCAATAACGTATTTGAACTGAATCCTGCCCACACAGGCAGGTCTTAAAAGTATATTTCCGGAACCACTGCTTTCCTAAGCCTCCGTTCATGCAGATATGTTCGTGAAATGGCACGCTGACAGACGGCTGGTGCTATAACTTCGAGACCTGTGTAGAAGTTAAAGAGGCAGGTCAGGCGCGTGGTACCCTTATATTTGAACGCAGTGTGCGGCAGCTGTCTCTGTGGCATATAGGTACCACTAGGTATTCCCACGCACAAGGATGGGGAGCCTATTTCTTTGTATAGTCATCTCTTTACTTTGTTCTGGCCTTCCGTAAAGTGTGCAGGTTTCCACTTTTGGCTGACAGGAGGCGTGACGGTTCGCGCTAGTCTTGTCATGTGTATACCACGCTGGACGGCCAAACACATGTGTCCCGGCCGCCATTGTTGATGTGCTTTTCACTCGAGCGTAGCTCAAACTTCGCCGCGGCGTAGTTCGCGTCGCTGTGACACACGCCACGCGTTTCCCGACTCTCTGTGCTAGTGCAGCTTCTTTTGCTGTCGCGTACAACAGGGCGGTCCCTGTGTGCGACCAACCCCATAGATATCGCTCCATTGTCAGGAACGTTTTCGCTCAAATCCACACACTGCGTGCCTTCCCAGTGCTGTTCACCAGTTCTAACCACGACAAAGGGATACATCGGCCGTGTTTTGTGGTGTGTTCTCGCCATTTGAAGCCGTTGCCGACAAGGGATAAGAATAGGTGTCCGCGACCTCTGCTTCTTTCTTTCGCATGCTGTGTTCGGTTCAAATTTAGGAAGATGCGCAGCAGGATACGGCCCACGCGAACCTTTTACAGCCGGAGCTCTAAATCGCGTTTGACGGTTAGCCTAAGCTACGAAGTGTGGGTGCGCTTATGTGCGTGCGTGTCTGCGCTCGTGTGTCTGTCCATTCCTACATCGTTTACGAGGTGCACAACTCGTGCGACAAGGAATACAGTGAAAGTAGTGAGGCGGCTTCTCTTCGAAACGCCCCACAGAAGAAATGAAAAGAAACTTTACAAGCCAAAGCTGTCGCTCCACGATCCCCCAAAAATAAACGAGCTACTTACAAGCAATTCGTTGCAACGTTAACCTCAGTAGCACTTAAACCTCATCGGAGAAACCGTACTGTGCTTTTGTTGTTTGAGCAGTATACCTATGGTTGTGCGGGTTGCGGTCACTATAAAGTTTCCGCAGGATGCTTCCTAGACAGAACACTGGGGCTTGTGTCGTTCATGTACATCACGGGAATCTAGGGTAGCATTTGTCCCATATTTGTGCTTGTTGTTTGAGTTGTTATTGTGGCGTTAATTCATTAATTTCTACCGATATACCAGAAGAAATGTTAAGGCATTTTGTTATTATAACAAATGCATGCTGATCAGGACGTATTGAGAGACTAGTTGGCTCATTCTATACAGGGAAAAAATTGCGCTAAAAAAGAAAAAGACGAATGCAAATACATACAGTAGTTTTGCTGGCCGAAAGCAGTATACGTGATCATGAATCACGCCGTACTCTAGAGGAGTGCGGATTATTGTCGACACTTGTATTTCGCTACCGTGCACTCTTAAAAGTCATATAACAAGTGTTCAAGTGTTTCACATGAAGCGAAATGTTACCGAGTTTTGTAGTCGTGCCATAACGTTTATTAGCTAAATGTCATAACAATATTAAATTAAAAATAGATACATAGGTGGTGGCACATGGCCGTGGGAACGGGTGGCCAACGTTGGCGTGAAAGATGTTCATTAAAAACGAAGAAAAGCTTTATATTAACACGACAGCATTATTTGTAGTCAACCTCAGTTTAGGAAGTGGTACTCAGTGGTGGTGGGTTGGCAAGAGGTAACACCACACCCATTCCCAACTCGCCACTGGATGTGGTGCGTGGTCGCGTATAAGAAGAGCCACGTTCATTAAAGTGCCGTATGCCGGTAAGCAGCCCATACCCCATTGTTTGCTTTGAATCCAACGTAACGAGGTGGACCAAGCACTTTGGGAATTCGTGGCGAATTCCACTGGCACATCCGGAGCGGCCACTGAAATCCTGGAGCGAGCACTCGGATAGCGAGTGGAACACGTGAATGGCCCGTGTGAGGTCGCTCCAGAAGTTGTTTACGCATGCGTCGCTGAACCGGTACCGGAGACCATTTTCTTTTCTGCTCTCTACGTTTTAAAGACAGCTGTGTCGTCACTGCAAAGCACGCATTTCGACCACGCAGTCACGGAAAGCAGGGCTACCGCTTTCCGATTTCAGGAATGTAAACAAGTACACAAGGTTACTAGACCACCTCAAAAAACGCTGAAGGCAACCTAGCTGCCCGAGTGTACCGGAAATCACGGCAACACATTCTCAGAGTTCCAGCGAAAACCGTCTGTGAAAGACGGAGCACGCTAAACGCTCCGTCCCGGATTGGTTTTGCCAGGCACGTTGACTACATTAACATGTAATCGACTTGCTCATGGTCCTGCGTAACGTCAGCTCTCACGTTAAAGCTATGCCTGTTTCATCGTGCAACCAAGTACATGGTATGTATATCACAAGCAGTGGTTTTCGATAGATTTGAGCATCGCTTGACTATAGTTTTCAGAGTCAATTTTTATTTGATTGTAAAAAAAAGTGGATAGTGAAATTTCCAACTGGGATTTGCACTGTCCAAACATGGCTCTTTTATAGAGCCCATTCCCTCACCAAATAGAAGCATTGGCATTGCTCTGTAGAAGAATGCTTGACTGACATACAGGATGCCTGGGTTCGATTCTGTCTTGAGCCGGGATTTTTATTCTTTACTTCCATCCATATTTTAACTCGAAATAGGCCAGGTTTTACCATAGCTCCACAGGCGTGTTTCCGTCACGTATGTGACGTTGCGAAGAGGTAAGAAGAGATGACAAAAGAAAAGGTATAAGGAGAAAAACACCAGGCGTGCGTGGAACGCGCAGCACTGTCACAGAGAAAACTTGAAGAGCGGCCTTTCAGGGCCTTTGTTTAATCACTCTTTACTGGAGGTAACTATCACGCACACTTGCAGGGTACCCATTACGACAATACTCATTGTGCAGTAGACAGGCATTCACTATACCATCCTCCGTCATTCTTCAGAGAAACGTGGTATCTGCTGCACACTTGCAATGAACTTTGTGCAATTTTTTGTGCTGTACTTGACAACGATTACTTATGGCAGCAGCTTTTGTAACTCCCATGATCCCCCTCCCCCCATTGGGTATGAGCCACAGTTAATATGTGAACAAACTCGAGCTTTTGTAAATGGTTGGAGTATTCGACGACCCTCTTTCTGCGTGATTCGAATTATGTGACATCTCATCCTTTGCTGCTTTAAAACGCTTTATTACTCATATTAACGCAATTCCTTTCCCGACATCAAGCCTGCCTAAGGCCAGTTTGCGAAAGAGTTCAAAGCATCGGTGGAGCTCAGTGGTATAATATTGTGTTGGCACGCAGGTGACCCGGGTTTGAATCCAATTGGGTGCTTGGGGTTTTTCTCTTACTATCTTTATTGCGTGCGATAATGATTACGGACACCGGTGGCGGCAGCGGCGGCGCATACATGAACCGTGATGTGATCTTATAACAGCTTTTGTTGTAGAAGTTCCGTCGCGGAGTGTTCAATCTCGGTCTCCACACTCTGCAGCGTACGGCGCGAACTGACTCGGCAACAAAGCCTACTTTCTACAGTTTGTAACGGCGTGTCCTTTATATACACCATTCACCACTGGCACATCTGTGACTTCTGCATGTCCTTGTTATGGCTGGCGAGATGGCGCGAAGGGTCCGCAGAGAGAGCTTTAAAGGTCATCGCCCCGCAGGTTGCGATGCGCACGTGCATCAACAGGGTGTGGTCACTCGTGCACACACGCTTATCTCGTGATCGCTTTGGTTTCTACGTATTGGCTTTTCACCGCAGATGTACAGTGTCAATTTTTATGAAAGGGAACACGGCGATGCATGGCCTGCGCGCTCCGGCAGCTGCTGGCAGCGTGTTCAAGCGGAAGCGATAGCAACCACAGTCGCCTTTCGCGCCATCTCCCGGTGAACAAAACAAGCATTCGTTGCTAATATACAACGGCAAGCTTGTGACCCCTCCCCCTTCAAGGCGATTACGCGATAGCTGGTAATCGCCTTGAAGGGGGAGGGGTTGTAATGTTGCCGCTGGTTCTATATCAGCAACGAATGGTTGTTTTCCTCGCCGCGAGATGACGCGAAAGGCGACTGTGGTTGCTATCGCTTCCGCTTGAACACGCTGCCAGCAGCTGCCGGAGTGCGCAGGCCATGCATCGCCGTGTTCCCTTTCATAGAAATTGACACTGTACGTTGAAGCTAAAGAGAGCACGAAGGCCAATCCGCTCGCTGCAGTGGCCATGCTTGCGAAAGGATCACGCTGCTCACACAGAAGTAACAATTCCGAAAGTTGTTAGTCCACGCTCATCCTATATATACTTGTGCGTTCGCTCCTTGTGTCGTTCTTTTCCTTTGAGCAGAGTGCCTTAAGTGTCGAGCTGGGATAATTGTTAGTTTGCACTCATGTTCTTTTCGTGCACTCTTTTTGCTCAAGGAACGTGCTTCACATTTGAGTGGTTTTCCATTCTTCTCAGGAAGTTTGTTTATTCAGCATTCATTTGTTCAATCTTGAGGCGAAACAATGCACAATAAACGCTCAACTACCTCAACTAACTTTTCTTTCACCGAGATAAGATTTCCTGCAAAGCTATCGCGTTAAAATTTCCCGTGTCTATTTGTGCGGAGCCTGGGTTATTACACACTATGTATCACCCGTGGCACACCCGTATATAACACGCATCGCGTTACGCGAGCTGCGTGCCACGCTTGATTGGTGAAAATGGTTTCATGACGTTCGCGACACGCTGGTTATGTTATTCATATCATAACCTGTGAATCGTATTCACCATACATTGATCTCCTGCTATGCCAGTTTTGGTAGATAACGAGAGCACCTAGAAGTATACGTGATCAGATAGATAGATAGATAGATAGATAGATAGATAGATAGATAGATAGATAGATAGATAGATAGATAGATAGATAGATAGATAGATAGATAGATAGATAGATAGATAGATAGATAGATAGATAGATAGATAGATAGATAGATAGATAGATAGATAGATAGATAGATAGATAGATAGATAGATAGATAGATAGATAGATAGATAGATAGATAGATAGATAGATAGATAGATAGATAGATAGATAGATAGATAGATAGATAGATAGATAGATAGATAGATAGATAGATAGATAGATAGATAGATAGATAGATAGATAGATAGATAGATAGATAGATAGATAGATAGATAGATAGATAGATAGATAGATAGATAGATAGATAGATAGATAGATAGATAGATAGATAGATAGATAGATAGATAGATAGATAGATAGATAGATAGATAGATAGATAGATAGATAGATAGATAGATAGATAGATAGATAGATAGAAATGGTTAAAGTTTTTTTGGTTAACTATGAAATGCTTTGCATTTTGAACAGGAAGAAAGAAATGCAGGAAATCAGGTGATGTTTCTGAAGAATTTCATTCACATTAGAACGGGTTACTGTGAAACGGAACTTCCCATGATAAAGACCCCGAAACGCGTTCAAACCACCATAAAGCAAGGCACAGCTTTTCGAGAACTACGCAACCATGCAGTGCTCGAAACAAGGTCAAAGGATTTAGCATGTTATGCTCGTACAGAAGGCAGAAAACAAGTGTATGAATGTCATGCTGTGAAGATCAACATTAGAGCAAACAAAGATCACTCGAATGAGATGGGATGACTGTAGCAGCCACATCGTAATTGTGAATGAACGGAGTATCTGGTAAAAGTGGTGTTGTTTCAAATAAAGAAAGCATTATGTAACACACCTATACCTGTATTACTCAGCTCTAAATTTGTTGGCTGAAGAAGGAACACTGTCTAGCAGGTTTCATCTTGGAGCTATTACGGCAACCGAATGCGTTGGCGAACGGTGGAAAGTTCATCATCGCCTTATTGCAATCGGCTGGAGGCTCCGTGCCGGGCTGAGAACATGTGAGAAAACAAATGGTGATGAAAAAGAGTTGCCGCTCGGAGAACCCGATGCGCAGCCGCTGGCCACCTTCACGGGACAGCGCTGTCTCCAGGGCCTTGTACGTGACCTCGAGAGCTGGAATTTCCGGGAAATAGCTGCCGCCTCCACTTAGACACGCTGCGACGTCCATAACAGCGTGGCGCCAGAGAGGTGAAAGCCAGAGCTCGTCCACGATGTCACCTTCGGCGTCAATACGCAAACCCTCGGCGTCTAGAGCGCGAACCAATTGGCTTGCATATAAGAAGCCTAAGCCTCCGTAGAACATGGCATGCGTGCCCTGCTTGTAGTATACGGGCGGTGACAAAGTCTGCGTCGAGATGTGAACACTGTTGAGCAAATAATCGTAATCCACGAGCGGCAGTACCAAATTGGCAGGCATGTGCACAACCTCTTCGTATTCCAAAGCTAGTTGGTGGACAGACATACGCACGCGCAACCAAAGTTTGATAATATTTAAATCACTGGTAGGAAATCCTCTGTACATAAAGGATAGCGCAGTACTGCTGAGTAATTCTTCGGAAGGCCAAAGCAGTATTCTGCTCGCATTCAGCTTGCCTTGCGCGCGCCTCTTCCACTGCGGCATCAGCCACTCAATGGCGTCAATCTTGTCCACTGCTGCATGGCGGATATCTGTGAGGCGCGTGTCGATCTCTTGGCGCACCTCCAATGGAAAATTTGCTATGGTGTTTAGTGATGTCACTAGAAGGCGGTACGCGGATTCGACTTCCCATGAACAGAATGCGAACAGCAGTGCTGCAGTAACTTCTGCGTCACTGTCCGGACTCAGATTACTTTGTCGTGGGAAAAGCGACAAGATCGACACATCCACGACCGGAGCAATCATCTGCACAAACGACCAGGCGATGTTCTCCATAATATCGTCGTGGTGAAAGGCAGATGTTATTTTGTTTAGGGCAGTGAGGAGAACTGGCTGGCTAGCGATAATGCAATCGTCGCCAGTGAAAGCCGGGTAGACATTCATTTTTGCGTTGAGCGTGGCAATCCACCGTTCAGATGGAATCCTGGGAGTACGGCTTTGCAAATCTTTGAGAAGAAACTGTATAGCCGTGTTGTTTCTACTGGCTTCAAGCAATTGCTGCAGCACAGCAATTTGCACTTGCGCAGTTCTATTTCCCTGTTGATGTGTTGGAGTGGGTGCTCCAGATGTTGCAAAGAGCATGTAGTGCTTGCGCCAATACTCGTAGAAGCTACCAGCAGACACTAGTTGCTGACAACGACTCAGCCACTCACGAATGCGCCCAGCTGAACTGACGCGCAAGGCGCGCTGTCCACTGGCGCCCTGTTTTCGAAGAAACTCGACGTGAATCCACACTGCCATGCCCCAGTTGATGTCCAAATCAAGGAGAACCTCCAATGGATCAACATCTTGCTGGGGCTGTCCAGGCCAGCGAATCTTGCGCTCTTCCATAAAGCGTTGAAGTAACTCTACGCTTGATGTCGCATCGTAGGTCGAACTGTACTGACAGAGGTTGAGCATAGTGAGTGGTTTTTCACCCACTTCGAGGTATTTTTTGCCTTTTCTTAGCACCACCTCAAAGTTCTTAGACCAGGCATCCACGACGTCCTCCCTAGAAGAACGTGACCAGTGATTGTGCGAGCTTAGAGACTTCCATGCCGAACATACGAAGGCACTGAAGTCATCGCAAGGATCGACGCTTCTGTTCAGCAACGTATCAATCAATGCCTCGTAGTCGTCACAGTCGGTACTATTACAGAAGCCGCGGTCAGTGGAGGGGTTGCTACTGTACAGCCACAATAAATATATGAGCACTGCTCCTGCAACGCACGTCAGTAGGATGAAGATCACAGCTCTTTTGAGGATTAAACCCCTCTTCGGCGACGTCATGGCAAGAGGTGAAACCATCTAAGTAAAAGAGAGAGAGAGGAAAAGAAAGAACATAAATTTGCATTTGGCAATGCTTCTACCATGCGTGCAGCCGTCAGCATCTTTAACACGAACACTTCGATGCGTGGCCAGGACTAGTTTGATTGATGCCAGCCGCCAAGGGCTGGGCGCTTTTGCCGCGATAATACCTTGGTAGGCTTGAATAGTCTGTCGGCATGTATGGTAAGAATCTTGGCAACAAAACCCAAACGTGCATGGTGTCAGCGTCAATCAAACTGCTGCAGGACACGCGGCGGAGCCTTTGTGTTAAAGGTACTGACGGCTCTACATATTACTTCTTAAGTGCTCTCTTAATAGTGCAATATATTTAGTACCTCCGAAAATTATTACACCATGATTTGCCCCCCTCCCTTTCGTGTACGTCGTACATCGAATAGTCGATAGATACTACCTAGGTGACGTCACTTTCATGATCTATTTGACATTACGATATGTGCGGGAAAGATTGGAAAATCATAAAGTTTACCCAAATGACTGTTATTTGATTTTTAAGTTTATTGTCTCTTAAGTTTGCCGGATTGCCTCAATGGTTACGTTATTGGCATACCGAACACGGAGTCACCGGTTATATTCACGCCTACTAAGTAAACATGTCGCAATCGGGCCTGCATTGCAATACATAAATGTAATGAACCGTGTGTACAAGTTGAAGAGCCCAGCATGTGATCTCGAATGCCCCCAAACAGTGTGGCGTTTTTGATACGTTAAACTGTATCTATGAGTCAGGGCTTCACATAGGTGCGCAGAAGCAAACAATTACGCATGAATGTTCCATAATATATTCATTGGGGTGAGCGCACTCACCTCAGCAAGAATAAAAATTAGGATTGGGTCACGTTTTCTGGAAAAAATAAGGAAACGTTTGAACCATGATTCTCGAAAATAGGCGTCAGACCTTAGGTATGACTCAGTGCAGGACATGAAAAATTGCCGAAGTCTTAAGGTCCTTCCTGAGCAACATGCAGGCGAAAGCCTTTTTACCTATCCTGCCTTCCACTAAAACATTCAATGGAATTTTTTTCACTTCATAAATCCTTGCTAGAATGTCCTTTTTCTCATGCTTTTTTTTTGTTCACGTTCTTCCGCTTCTGCCATTTTTGAAACTTTTCTGCTTTTCTCACCTTGTTTCTTTTTGAATGCGAAGCATTTCTTAGCAAACTTCGGTGACTTTGAACATATCTATCTATCTAGCCACTTACGTTTGGGTGATCTCGTGGTCACGCCCTTAACTTAGTGGGAACCAAAATTAGCATTGCGGCGGCTGCATTTGCGATGGAGGTGGAAATGTTGTATAGGCCCGTGTGCTCAAACTTGTGTGCACGTTAACGAACCTCATGTGGTCTAAATTTCCGGAGCACTCCACTACGGCGTCTCTCACAATTGTACGGTGTTTTGGAACGTTAAACCTCACATAACAGTCAATCAAAATTAGCATGGGAGGGCAAGATGGTTTGACGAATATGACGTGCCGGTCAAGACATTAATACTGTCACAATCCCTTCGTGTATGTCGACAAACACTTCCCGCCAGACAGTGGCTCATACCCACAGGTGGGTATGTGCTACAGATGATCGACACTTAGTACTACCCAGGAACGACAATAACACACATGGGCAATTCTAACGCGTGAGCTTTAAGCAATACCCGACATCGGTAGCGTCGACACAACGAAGGCATATAAATGTCAGAGTCCCACCTGGAATCAAAACCAAGCATTCTGCGTGGCAATGAAGCATTTTACAATAGAGCTACGCCATGTCTCGGCACTACTTTTCAAATAGACGTTAAGCTTCGTGAAACGTCAAGGGTGGTTGCAGTGCTGCCTACCAAATGTTATAAACATAACATCTGTACTCCTTTGATACAGCCGTCACGTCGGGTTAACGTCACTTGTAGTTAGCTGACATGCGCAAAAGTTGATTTATGTAACAGTGTGCAGGACCAGCATCTTCGCGAGCATTAGCACTTCATATCAGCTCCTGGCGTTTCTTATACGCATGTTCCAGTTGACATCAATGCGCAAGTGCAAGGAACTGGTTATATAAACATCTGCATCTTTTCAACATACACCTGTGCGTGCAAAATTTGTACATTTATTCAGCATCATTTTATGACGGGTCGTTCAATAAAAAAAATTTCAACACGGTCACCTTGCCTCCGCATGCTTCGCATAACGTCGATTCCCAGGTACGTGTGATCTAGCGAGTTTTTTTCTTATTGGAAGAGTCGCGTGGGTGGTAATATGACGTTAGGGCGAAGACCACGAACACCTTTGTTGATGCTGTGGCTTATGATGATGACGTTGGTGGACGCGATGAATTACAGCTCAGTACTTCGTATTGTGTTGGTATCTTTCATCCATGCACTCATTACGATATTCACATGGTACAACATCTGGAGTGATTACGCGCTTATGCCACGCAATATTGTATTTGTTAACATGACTCCTTGTCCTGCATGACGAACGGCTGACAGGATCTTTTCCCAAATAAATTTGTAGTAAAGTACTGTGTGGCAAAGTACTTCATTGTCACGCAGAATGTCTAGATTTGTTACCAGCTCAAGCCATGCTTTTAATCTTTCTAGTCTTTTTCTATTGAGACCACGAGAGTTTTTGTATTGCCCACTATGGCCAGCATCTGATGAGGCACTTAAGGCTCTCGTTAATGCTATCTGCTGGCCACGAATAGCACTTCAAGTAATGATATCCCAAGCATGCTTAATGCTAACTTGTTGGTCGGCTAGTTGGTGAATATTTGACATGTTCACTTTAGCGTTAAACAGACAAACACACAATAGACTACAAACGAAAAAATTAGGCAGATCCCACGTTCCTTGGGAATCGATTTTCTGCGAAGAATGCGGATGCGAGGTGAATTTGTTTCATTTTTCATTTTTTATTGAGCGAGACGTTATTAACTGGCCCTAAATATATGTATACGAATCTACGCAAACACACAAGTTAAACAGCCACTTATGTTTTCTATTAGCAGTTGTTTACAGCTGCGTAGCGATGCCTACAGCAACATGGATATTAGCAACACCAGAAGCGGTAAGCTTATATGAAGCGCTGGAGTTTGCGCTGGGGATTTCGTTCACTTGACATATCATTCACATGACACATCGCATGACCTGCGGTGATTTCGTTCACATGACATATCGCAAAACTGGTATGGTAGGACATGAATGCATGGTGAACATAAGTGACAGGCCCTCACTTGGAAACGATGGCATGCGTGTCATGTATAACAACATGACTATATGACAGTCTCATGATGCACTCGTGTTCAATTCGCTAGCTCCACATATACCAAATTTGGTATTACCTGATGTGAATGGATGCGGAAAGCATGTGACTGGTGTAAACATGAAAATCCTTGATTGATTGATATGTGGGGTTAAACGTCCCAAAACCACGATATGATTATGAGAGACGCCGTAGTGGAGGGCTCTGGAAATTTCGACCACCTGGGGTTCTTTAACGTGCATCCAAATCTGAGCACACGGGCCTACAACATTTCCGCCTCCATCAGAAATGCAGCCGCCACAGCCGGGATTCGATCCCGTGACCTGCGGGTCAAACATTAAAATCCTGACATGTGTTTTATGTAAGAACATGACTACATGCCACGCTCATGATGCACTTGCAGTCGTACCGAATTCTGTATTTTAGTCACGGGAACGGACGAACGAAGGCAAATGACACGTCCAAACATAATAATCATTACATACTTGTCATGTAAAACATGACTACATACTACACTCATAGTGCGCTCGCGGCCATGTCGCTAGCTTCTCATATATCAAATTCGGTATGACGTGAAACGACGAAGATAAATGACACGTTCAAACATAATAATCACAACATGCGTGTCACGTAAGACATGACTACATGCTACGCTCATAGCGCGCTCATGGCCGTTTCGCTAGCTTCACATATGCAAAATTCGGTATTAGGGGACGTCAGTGGACGACGAGCACAAATGCTAGGCGCAAACATGATAATCATGACATGGAAGTTATTGACGCACAAATTACGTCCACATCGTAACGTTGTGCCTATTTTAATGTGACAATTCAACATTCGTCCTTCGTGCTTCGCGTATCATTGGTTACCACTACACGTGGAATGTACCAATTTTGGGGGGAAAATGTTTCACGACGTACGCGACGAGATTATGGTAATATTCATGTCACGACCAGCGAGTTGTATTCGACAAACCATCATACCGGTTTTCGAAAGGGATTTTCATGTGAAACCCAATTACTGTCTTTTACACACCAGCTTCACCGTATTCTTGACCGTCGCTCCAAAGCGGACTGTATTTTTTTAGATTTTGCAAAAGCCTTTGAGAAAGTGTCCCATAATCTCCTGCTCCTGAAACTTAGCAAACTTAACCTTGATCGTGTTGTGTTCAAATGGCTTGAACACTTTTTGTGTGGCCGTACACAGTTTGTTGCAGCCAACTCATATAATTCCCCAGAATGTTCTGTTAATTCGGGCGTACCCCAAGGCTCAGTCCTGGGCCCCCTCTTATTTTTAATTTACATCAATGACCTCACTGATTGCGTTTCATCAAACATACACCTGTTCGCTGACGATTGTGTGATATTTCGTGAAATTAACGACACAAGCGATGTTAGTATTATACAAAACGACCTTAACGCTATTTCAAACTGGTGCAATCTTTGGCTAATGAACCTTAATATTAAAAAGTGTAAAGTTTTACGCGTATGTCGAACTTCAACCACTCCCGCCTCGTACCATCTTAATAATGTTCTACTCGATTGTGTTTCATCCTACCGGTACTTAGGTGTGCACATTACTTCTTGCCTGACCTGGTCCGTTCACATAAGCAACATTATTAACAATGCAAACCGTATGTTAGGCTATCTTCATCGCAATTTTTCTTCTTCACCTGCCTCTCTAAAACTACTGATGTATAAGAACCTGGTTAGAAGTAAATTAGAATATGCTGCTTCAGTTTGGGATCCCAGCATGGTTTATCTGATCAAAGCCCTCGAACTGGTCCAAAATAACTCTGCCCGGTTTATCCTACACGATTACGATCGAACAGCAAGCGTTACAGCTATGAAAAACTCGTTGCAGCTGACTTCCCTTTCTTCTCGTCGTAAGTTTTTTCGCCTGTGCCTTTTTCATAAAATCTTCCATAATAGCCCCCACCTTCGTGCTAATCTTTTTCTTTCACCGTCCTACGTGTCCTCTCGCATCGATCATGCGCACAAAGTTGGTATACCTATATGCCAAACAATTACGTGTTCAGAATCTTTTGTCCCACGCACCAGCAAAGACTGGAACCAGCTTCCTGGAGCGACTGCTGCGATTACTGATTATCAGCTGTTTTGCGCTGCACTAACAAACATTGTAAACTGAGGTTACTTATTACGTGTGCCTTTTTCGTTTTTTTATGTTCTTGCGTGTTCTGATGTGTTTTGTAGCTAGAATTGTATACTAGGATTATTTAAAATATGTACACTATATCTCTTTTGTTCTACTTTTGTGTCCTAACTTTGTTATCAGCTAAAATTGATTATTCAGTAAACGTTGAATCCTGTACTCCCCTTTACTCACCTTCTGAATCCATTTTTTGTAAACCCACTCCCCTCTTCAATGCCTCTGGCCCTGAGGGTACAATAAATAAATAAATACCCTCCCACACTAATTTTGGTGTACTTCAAGTTAAGAGGGTGAGATAGATAGATAGATAGATAGATAGATAGATAGATAGATAGATAGATAGATAGATAGATAGATAGATAGATAGATAGATAGATAGATAGATAGATAGATAGATAGATAGATAGATAGATAGATAGATAGATAGATAGATAGATAGATAGATAGATAGATAGATAGATAGATAGATAGATAGATAGATAGATAGATAGATAGATAGATAGATAGATAGATAGATAGATAGATAGATAGATAGATAGATAGATAGATAGATAGATAGATAGATAGATAGATAGATAGATAGATAGATAGATAGATAGATAGATAGATAGATAGATAGATAGATAGATAGATAGATAGATAGATAGATAGATAGATAGATAGATAGATAGATAGATAGATAGATAGATAGATAGATAGATAGATAGATAGATAGAATGCTTGCAGTACGCAAAAAAATGCTTCGCATTTAAGACTGTTTATCTTGTCTTTCATGGGTCTGCCTTTCTAGTACTACGGCCGGTACATTCAAACTTACACTTTTTTCCTTCATTCAGAGCGAGGGCCTCGTTATGGCAGATTTGATGCCTTCAGGTAGTATTCGAGGCATTATTGGTCGGCTGCCAGCTCGAATGAAGATCACATGCTACCTGACACCAACAGGCAAACAGAGTGTTCAACGCTCGCCATAATGGCCACAGGAGGCGCTGACTGAGGCTCCCACGTTTAGACGCACATACGCTCCCTATAAAAGTTGACAGGGGGATGACCACCATTATATCTCATTGATAAAGCATCGGACGCGTCATTCGAATGTCACAGGTTTGGGTCCGGCCTGTGGCAAGTTATCTTTTCGAGCAATTTTTTTTCACATTTTTAATGACACCCCCTATACGTCTCTTGGCATCGAATTCTGTTGGTTCTCACAAATATTGTATCTCAAAAAAAAAACGAGTCCTCAAGCTCACACTTTTTTCCTTTATTCGCACTCAGCAGCATACGCCATGGCCACTGAGCAACCACCGCGGTATGTGGGGCGTAACACGCAGGCTCTGTTTTTGCAGGGCCTCGAGATACGTTGAGGTTCCTGATCTCCCATCGTGTTTTAAGCGCCCATTGACAATATGGCCCAAATTTCGAATGTTCTTCAAAACTGCGTACGGCCGTTAGCATTGACATGTAATTTCCAGACTCGCTGTTTTGCTAAAGAGTTATTTTCCCGGTTCAATGCCATTGCTCTACAACTGCCTGATAAAACAAGAGGGTGGAAGTGCGTGAAATAGAGCGATAACTATAAAAAAAGAGCCACCTGAGGCCCATTTGCTTACATGAAAATAAAGAGGAGAATGCTTGAGGTCAATTTGCTTAAATTTAGGTGCACGTTTAAGATCACCCAGATTTCCGAAACTTCTGGACCCTTTTATTACGGCGTCTCTCATAATTATATCACAGCTTTTGGCAGTTCAACTCCAGCAATTAATATGATATATGGCAGGGTGGAGTAAAATGTGACAGAAATTTCAAAATGTTCGACATTATTTTCTATTTCACTTTTTGCCATTACATAACAATGCAGGAACCTTCCTTAAGGTAAAGGTATGTGCTACGTGAATGTGACCATGTTTTCATAGTTCAAAGGGGTGTTTTAAAAAGAAAGAAAAAATACACCAGATGTCTCGCTTTTCACCAACCTGCGGGGCAAAACGAGACACAGCGTGGGGCAAAATGAGACAGTGTGAAAAAATTTCATCCCTTCATATTTCGCGGCAGAAGCACCTGAAATTCACTCAGTGGACCCCTACGCAGTCTTTTCGAGCCGCCTCCTTGCACTCCACGCAATGAATCCAGACAGAACAAGGCGTTGTGCTGCTCCAAAGCTCCTAGCAGATCAACGAACCCCAGTATAATGGCGTCTTTTGTTGAACGCTTGCACTTCATTAGATTATTCAGTTATTGGAGGCCATAGATATGTTCTGACGCATTTTTTTTCGCCTCTTTTGCCGTTTTCATGCAGAAAAAGACGGTATTTCGTGGCTTTCAACTTCGTCAGCCGGGCTATGTGAGGTGATGAATTCGAGATTTTCTACCACTTCCTATTTTAAAATTCTTGTGTGAAAAAAAATCTTGTTGAAACTCGATTCCAAGACGTGTTTGTGAAGGGCTTCACTTATATATTCTTTCAATTTTTAATGCGCGTCTTCAGACCAGCATTCTCGGGGACGTGGAACAAGCTCGATTTAGCGCGAATGGAGTGAGTCTTCTCCTCAACAGCAGTCAGTGCTTTTTCATGTCGTTTTTTACCCAGGAAGCTCTATATATTATTTTATTATACGGCCTAACCCTGCTAAACCAAAAATGTAATATAAAATTAGTACGAGTAAATGGTTCGATTAATTCATTAGTTGATTGATTGACCTATTGATTAATATATGGGGCTTAACGTCCAAAAACAACCATATGATTATGACAGACGTCCTAGTGGAGGGCTCCAGAAATTTTGATCATCTGGGATTCTTTAACGTGCGCCAAAATTTAAGCACGTGGGCCTACAGCATTTTTGCCTCCACCGAAAATGCAGCCGCTGCATCCAGAATTCGATCCCGCGACCTGCGGGTCAGCAGCCGAGTACCTTAACTACTAGACCACCATGGTGGGGCCGAGTAAATGATTAAACTATGGAGTTATTCACTGAGGCATTTCAATGCATTTCTGTCATGTTTTTCCCCTCCACATTACCGAATAAAAAAACAATCCACATTGGCACCATGCACCAAATGAACCAAACTTTTGGTTGATTGATATGTGGGGTTTAACGTCCCAAAACCACCATATGATTATGAGAGACGCCGTAGTGGAGGGCTCCGGAAATTTCGACCACCTGGGGTTCTTTAACGTGCACCCAAATCTGAGCACATGGGCCTACAACATTTCCGCCTCCATCGGAAATGCAGCCGCCGCAGCCGGGATACGAACCCGCGACCTGCGGGTCAGCAGCCGAGTGCCTTAGCCACTAGACCACCGCGTCGGGGCCAAACTTTTGGTGGTATATAGCTAGTAGTATAAAGTAACAAAATAATTACGTAAGTTGCTGTACTGACGTCGGAGTAGCTTCGTGCACGGGTCCGAAAATTTAGCCGAGCAGAATTTCGCCCCTTTTTAATGGGTTACGAACACACTGAGATGAGCGGCGTAATCTTTTTCCCACGTGAACGCCGTGAACTATTATATACCTCTACAGATAGAAAGGTAGACAACTACCAGAACCTATCAGTGAAATAAACAAACAAAGAAAAGTACTGATGGCATTATCTACAAAGGTCGGGAAATTCAAAATGTCGCATTTTGCAAAAGTCTGTTTTATGCACCTTACCCTACTTTTTCGTGGCATCAAAAGCTAAAGTTTGCTCGTTTATTACAATTATTACCTCCTTGTGACATTCGTAACCAAAGGTTTTCCAAGGAATACCTTGAATTAAATAGACATCAAGCATTCTCGTCTCCATTGAAAATGCCACTGCCGTGATCGGATCCTTCCCGCGACCTCAGGTCAGCAGTCGAACACCTTAACCCCACCATGTCTTTCTTGTCCTTCATGTCCTTCGTGTCCTTCTTGTCTCTGTGTCGTCGTTTTGTTCTCGCGCTATAACTATCGTCATGCCATACCAACTAGCCCAAGCTGCCACACTTCTAACCCACCATGAAGTCACGATACACTGTTGTGCGTCCATAACCGAGCATGGCCAAGGTAATGGAAGAAATACTTTTCCAATAACCATTGTCTAAGAAGGTAGAAAAAGGGACTGCGCACCTTGAGGGAAGGTGCCCCGAAGCGAGTCTTTTTGTCTCTGGGGTGAACAAGTGACGTATCCTGCTGAGGCGTGTGAGACGTATCCACGAACTCAGAAGTTTCGGCGTAGGCTGATACAGGAACAGGAGGTATTTCACACTTGCGGTCCGCTGTGACATCCGGCGTGCCGGCCCATGAAGGAAGCGGCACCACGATCATGTCGGGGACCGCCTCCTCTCCCGAAGTGCGTCGGTCCGACGGGGGGGCTTTGAGTATGCCTGTGGGCTTGGAGGGCTTCGCGGCTGTAGAAACGGCATATGTATTAGTCAGCATGAGGCAAATGTCGTTGGCTAATTCAAGCGAGTGCGTGTCTGCACAACACCTTTAGATACACAATGAGTGCTATTGGCATCCAGCCAGTTCCTGTGATGACCAAAAGACAGTGCGTTTGAAAACTCTGAGGCGTTCTGATTTATTCATAACCATACAACACGGTAAAAAAGGCACATTCAGCACTCCGTGTGAATATTTGCAGTTATTCCACAATGTGTCTGTAAGTAGGCTAGATTTGGTCACCCAGTCGGTGACATTAGATACACCTGCTGACAGGCCATTTGATCGACAGTGTCAGTTTAATGGCCCCTTCCCTATCCCACGTTCAAATACACTTTTTTTTTTTTTGCAAACGTGTTTCTTGTCACCACATTTTTATTGCCCTCTCTCCTCGAACTATGTGTCCGCAGTGTTTGGTAAATAAAAATGAGCAGAAAAAAAAACAGTTGACCCGTGTACGACTACAACCTATGAGGGAGCTCCTTAGAAGTGGGACGCAAACTCCTATGTGCCCGATCTCGCTGCTGGCTTTCCTGAAGGCAATGTGGAGGAAAGAGCATCTCCTGCGTTCGGCGGCGAATGGTTGACGCAGCGGGAGCCGCCGCGCCTGCACTCCCGCTGCGAGTATTGTTTGGTGCGCTCGC